>NC_091090.1:41582500-42820000 GCF_032405125.1 Capricornis sumatraensis
TCTGGGGGTTAGGAGGACTCTTGTTATCCTGGCATCACTAGCTGATCTCCTAAGCAGGCATTTTGAGAACTCATAAACTGATGTGTGCAGAGAAATGTGAACAATATTATCCATAAACTTTTAACCTAAGTAAATGTAACACTTTATTTCAGTCTATTTGAAAGATATTTCTTCTCTATACCAACCAGTGGGAAAGAAGGGGCTAATATTTTTTTTGGGGGGAGGGTGGGCTGTCAAGTTTTTATCTCTTTCCTCCAAAATATTGTGACATTAAATTTTTTATTTTTTTGGTGTATTTATCACATACTGCCTTGAATTCTAGTTATCCAAGTAACTATCTTTTCATCCACCGTAAGTTGACTTTGTCTCATGGGGTCAGTCAGTTGTTTCTCTACACCTTAACAGCTGTAGGATACTGAGAGTTACTTAAATTCTTCGAGTTTCAGTTTCTTCATCTGTCAAACAGGGATAATATTTCTAAGCTTAAAATGTCATTGTATTAGTTGGAATAACATATGTAAAATATGGTACATGGTAGTCATTTAATAAATAGTAGCTTTTCTCCAAGAAAAAAACCATGTTATATTTATATCTTCCATAATGCCTCAATCATAGTTCAGTTCAGTTCAGTTCAGTTCAGTCACTCAGTCTTGTCCAACTCTTTGGGACCCCATGAAGCGCAGCATGCCAGGTCTCCCTGTCCATCACCAACTCCCAGAGTTAACCCAAACTCATGTCCATTGACTCAGTGATGTCATCCAACCATCCCATCCTCTGTCGTCCCCTTTTCCTCCTGCCTTCAATCTTTCCCAGCATCAGGGTCTTTTCCAATGAGTAGATTCTTCACATGAGGTGGCCAAAGTATTGGCCAACATCAGTATTCAACATCAGTTCTTCCAATGAACACCCAGGACTGATCTCCTTTAGGATGGACTGGTTGGATCTCCTTGCAGTCCAAGGGACTCTCAAGAGTCTTCTCCAAGATCACAGTTCAAAAGCATCAATTCTTCAGCGCTCAGCCTTCTCCGTAGTCCAACTCTCACATCCATACGTGACCACTGGAAAAACCATAGCCTTGACGAGATGGACCTTTGTTGACAAAGTAATGTCTCTGCTTTTTAATATGCTGTCTAGGTTGGTCATAACTTTCCTTCCAAGGAGTAAGCGTCTTTTAATTTCATGACTGAAGTCACCATCTGCAGTGATTTTGGAGCCCTCCAAAATAAAGTCAGCCACTGTTTCCACTGTTTCCCCATCTATTTGCCATGAAGTGATGGGACCAGATGCCATGATCTTAGTTCATAGTTATTTAATAAAGTTTTGTTAAATCAAAGAATGGCAGTGATTTATAGTGATCCCCATCAGTGCAATGAACATCTCCCTTGCTGGGGGAATTTGTCTGGCTGCACTGACTTCTACCCTTCCTGGCTCCGTGGACACTCTCGATTTGACCATCCAGTTTTCACTGAAGACTTGGACACAGCTGGCACCAGTGAAGCAGGGCATGGAGGAAAACTGCTGAATCTTCTGGGACTGGACATCTCCAAACAGTGGTAGGAACCCTCTGAAAATGTCAAGTAACTATTGTTGTTGTCCAGTTGCTCAGTTGTGTCTGACTCTTTTGTGACCCTGTGAATAGTAGCCCTCCAGGCTCCTCAGTCCATGTGATTCTCCAGGCAAGAATATTGGAGTGGGTTGGCATTTCCTTTCTAGGGGATCTTTCCCAAGTAACTATTGGGAGTGGGGAAAACAGAGCACACTCATGGAATGATGCAGACTCCAGCATTGTCTGGAGGAAAGAGCTGAGAGGGGCTTGACTCAAGTTTGCTTACATGAATCCAAGTCTGGACTCACCATTCACCACTAATTATGCTTCAGATCCTTATACAAGCGCAGTACTCTAACACCTTTCAAGGGAGACTTTAAAAATCTGCTCTTTTAGCAACTTTAAAATATACTAAATAAACTAAACAGCATAGTTACCATGCTGTACATTACATACCTGGAACTGATTTACCTTATAACTGGAAGTTTGTATGTTTTGACCATCTGCACCTATTCCCGCCGTCCCCCCGCCCAAATCCCACCCCTGCTGCTGCTGCTGCTGCTAAGTCGCTTCAGTCGTGTCCAACTCTGTGCGACCCCATAGATGGCAGCCCGCCAGGCTCCCCCATCCCTGGGATTCTCCAGGCAAGAATACTGGAGTGGGTTGCCATTTCCTTCTCCAATGCATGAAAGTGAAAAGTCAAACTGAAGTCGCTCAGTCGTGTCCGACTCTTAGCGACCCCATTAATCTCTTTGTTTCTGTGAATGGAGTTTTCTAGATTTCACATATAAGTGAGATATTGCAGCCTTGTCTTTCTCTACCTTATTTCACTTAGCATAATGCCCTCAAGGTCCATCCATGTTGTTGAAAACGGTGGGATTTCTTTCTTTTCTGTGGCTGAATAATATTCAATCGTGTGTATGTATGTGTGTGAATATATTCCTTATCCATTCATCTGCTGATGGACACTTAGGTTTTTTTCCATGTCTTGACTATAGTAAATAATGTTGCAGTGAACATGAGGATGCAGATATTTCTTTGAGATACTGATTTCATTTCCGTTGGGCATATTCTCAAAGGGAAGAGGGACTGCTAGATCAACTGGTATTTCTGCTTTCAGTGTTTGAGGCACCTCCACCCTATTTTCTATAGTGGCTGTATGAATTTACATTCCCATCAACAGTGCACAAAAGTTCCTTTTTCTCCACATCCTCGCCAACACTTTTTATCACTTGTCTTTTTGAAGACAGGCATTCTTAGAGGTCTGAGGTGATATCTCATTGTGCGTCGATTTTCGTTTCCCCGATGATCAGTAATGCCGAACACATTTTTCTTGTATCTGTAGGCCTCTTGTAGGAGTTCTTTTGGATACTATTCTCTATTCATGTATCAGTTCAGTTCAGTTGCTCAGTCGTGTCAGACTCTTTGCAAGTCCATGGACTGCAGCACGCCTGGCCTCCCTGTCCATCACCAACTCCCAGAGTTTACTCAACTCATGTCCATTGAGTTGGTGATGCCATCCAACCATCTCATCCTCTGTCGTCCCCTTCTCCTCCTGCCTTCATTCTTTCCTAGCATCAGGGTCTTTTCCAATGAGTCAGCTCTTCGCATCAGGTGGCCAAAGTATTGGAATTTCAGCTTCAGCATCAATCCTTCCAATGAATATTCAGGACTGATTTCATTAAATTGAGATATTTAAAACACAGTCACTTGAATGAGACCATAATGTCACCCCTCTTCTCCACACTGGGCCACATTCTGAGAAACATACTGTCAAATGTGTAGGTGAAGGACGGGAGGGAGTATTCATCTGGACAGAAATACATTTTAGGGAGTGAATCAACAGAAACTAGTGGCAAAGGAAAAGAACCCGAGCAGTCAGAACACTGCTGGAGGCCCTGCACACTTTATGGAACCTTGATTACTTGCCACCTGCTAGGATGATGGGAAGACAGAAAACTGGTTTTTTATCTTGATTCTGCATATACAAAGGCACTCCCTGCTGGTTTGTTTACCTCTTTAGCGTTGTCCTCAAACTGCAGACCAAGATGATATTTTCCCCCTAAATATGTAATTTTGAATTAACACTGCCTGTCCCCATTCCAAATTGGCTCCCATTTCCCCCCATATCCTCCAAACACCTCCACCAGTCTCTATCCTGCCATATAGAAAAACATACAAAAAATGGGCTTGCACTATATTTAGAAAGTCTGATTTTAAAAAAAAAAGATCAGTAATTGTATCTGGTTGTATTGTTCCCAGATCGCACTCACCTCCTGTGCCACGTTTAGAGGTCAGTCGGAGGGGAGAAGGTGTCATCCACAGAAGGGGAGCTGAGGTGGTGATGTGCACACCGCTGTAGCCCCACGCACGTCTGATGGGACCCTGGAGCTGGAGAGAGGACTAACTTGGTTGGAAACAAAACTGAATAGGAAGTGTTGATCAAAATGCAAAATGGCCAGTATGTCCAAATGGTCAAAACGAGTATCTCTAGTCTATTTTAAGTGCGTTTTTATGGCTCACAATTTAAAAAAATCAATTGTTATTTTTGGCTGCACTGGGTCATGACTGCTACCTGGGCTTTCTCTAGCTGTGGTAAGTGGGAGCTACTCTCTCGCTGTGGTGTGCGGGATTCTCATCTCTCATTGTTGCGGAGCGCGAGCTCTAGGTGCACGGGCTTCAGCAGTTGTGGCGAGTGGGCTTAGTTGCACCATGATGTGTGAGATCCTCCCAGATCAGGGGTAGAACCCATGTTCCCTGCATGTACAGCCAGATTCTTAACCACTGGACCCACAAGGGAAGCCCCTCTGGTTCACAGTTGTTATCTCATCATTGTATATTACCAAACGGTTGGAATTTAAGGTCAAAAGGAGAAGTAGCTATACCTCAATTAGAATACACCATTGAAGAGATCATTTAAACAAATGTATCCCTTTCAGAGCTGCTAGAATGAGAGATCACCAATCATCTATCATCTATAGCTCTATATCTCCATCTATATGCTAACACACACAACTATATATGTACCTGTGCGTGCACACACGTATGGGGTGATAGCATGGGACTGTGTCTTTGAATTGCATTTCTCTCATGCCTTTTTACTCTAGTCACTTTTCCCCCAGTCCTGGACTAAAGGAAATCTTTTTGAAGAAAAAAAAAAAAAACTCTTCATCTTTCCTTTGAATTCTAGCAAGAATTTTTTTTTGAAGCAGAAAAGCCATTGAATTTTTTTTTCTCTGAATTTGATATTCTGACTGTCATGAAACCCTTGTTTAGTAAAGGCAAAAATTGCACCTACCTCGATTTTGGCTGTTTGTTCACTGTTTTTAGATGGAAATCGAGGTAAAGGGAATTTGAGCAGACTGTTTGACATGCTATGTATTTTCCTGCTCATTAGTTTGTGCTTGAGTAGACAGCCTGTCACTCTCCACAAGCCATGGGCACACTGGTATTTTGTTGTGTGGATTACATTTATGGGAGCCTTTCTGAAACTCTCTAAGCAGTTTGAAAGTATAAATCCATATTTTAAAGTTTTGGATGGTTTCTTCTACTTAATAACTGCCTGACCACTGGTCGCTTTTATTTTTTTCTGCTATTCAAACAGACATTGGACAAGAAGAAGCCGAGTTTAAAAAAATGACACAAGAAATGTTCATACAAACAGCAAAAGAACATATGTGGAGCATTTTTACAAAAATATCTCTGTTAAGACTTTCATTACAATAAAATAGATGTTTTCCCCTTCACCTATTGAGACACTAGCAGTTTGGGTCTCCTGAATTATATTATGTTTGATAGCTTCCTATTGCATTAGTGAATTTCCATTTGGTTATAAAAAAATTTCCTGATAAAGCACCATTATTTCTGTGGCTATGAGGCAAAGCATAATCTGATTATGTAGCTACTTTTATTATAACTGTAGCTAATGTGATAGTATTACACCATATTATTACAGAAACGCTTTGTGGTGTTTTCACGTTTGGAGAAGGGCAGACAGGCTTAGAGAAAGAACAACAGGAGAGATGAGGGATATTTGAACAAAACAGCCATGTATGCCCTTAAAAAGTGAGTCGGCTCCACAGTTGTATCATGCAGTTTGTTCTCCCAGGAAGAATGAAGAAAAGAGGGGCTGTTCCCCTTCCTCACAAATCGGGACAACACTCCCTGTGTATGGAATCAGAAATCACCTGTCTCATGTGAAGGAGGATACCCGATGGTGGAGATAAACGATGGGAAATTGTTTCATTCAATTCCGATCCACATATTGCATCCCTATGAAGCAAAAGTACTATGCTAGATGGTGCGGATATGATGGTGGAAAGACCACGATCCCTATTGTTAAGCAGCGCACATTGTTTGGTAGTGACAACACAATGTAGTGGGAGGTGTGTAAATTAATAATTATTCAATGTAACAAGTGATATAGAAACGATATCGATAAGGTCTGTTGCAGGTTGAGTAGGAGTACCAGATGGATGAGACAGGAGTGCGTTGAGCAGAAGGGAAGAGGTGGGTGTGGGTAGAAACAGGTGCAGAGGTATTGGAGGGTCACAGGTTAAGGCCAGATGTGAAGGACGTAACATGCTCTGAAACATATTCTGGACTTTACTCCATGGCAAGGGTGAAGGAGGTGGTCCCCAAAGGAGCAGCAATAATAACTCAGATTTATGTTTTGGAAAGATGTCTCTGCAAATAGAGTGCAGGACAGATAGGAGAGATAAATAACTGGAAAGAGGATGATCAGAGAAGAAGGCTGTAAACCTACAGTGAACTCACAAGATTTGAGGGATGTGCAGGTTTGCTATATGTGTTTAAGCCAAAATCAATCAAATGACTGAGGGAAAAGGTGAGATTCAAGGGAATTGAGTTGTGTGACTAGACAACTGGTCAGTCCCATTAATGGATAAAGAAAAATCTTGCTAATGAGTTTGTTTGGGGATACATTAACTTTGATATCACTTTCAGAATATCCAGGTGGAATTGTCCAATAGGCTCAAGAAAGATAGCAAACTTCTGAGTTATCAATATATTAGCAGCAGTTAGAGTTTGGGAAACGGATGGCATAACGGAAGGAAGAAATGGAAGGAAACACGAATGATGACAATCTGGGAACACTCAGCTTCAGAGGCCATACGGAAAAGAACTAGAAAGGAAGGCCAAGAAGAAATGGTTGGGAGGGAGGAGGACAGAACATAGGAAAAGGTGAAATAGTGGTTTGGTGGAGAGAGTTCCCAGATGGAAGGATTCAGTTGTGTCAGAGACCCCCGGGCAATCAAGAAAAATAAAGACAAAAAGTCCTCAAGAGGACCAGCTGGGAGGAATCAGAGACTCCGGAGACAAACTACTTTCTCTGAAGCTTGATTCCCAAGGTGGCACCCGTGGTAAAGAACCCACTTGCCAGTGCAGGAGATGCAGGAGACATAAGAGATGCAGATTCAGTCCCTGGGTAGGGAGGGTCCCCTGCAGGAGGGCACGCCAACCCACTCCAGTGTTCTTGCCTGGAGAATCTCATGGACAAAGGAGCCTGGCAGGCTATGGTCCAAAGGGTTGCAAAGAGTGGGACATGGTTGAAGTGATTTAGACTTAGCATACCCCTACACACAGGCAAAAGAATGATAAGAGATACAGTGAGGGTAAGGAACCTTGGTAACTGGCTGAGAGCTGAGCGAGGCTGTGTACCAAGGAAGAGATCAATGTGCAGAGAAGATAAAAGGATTAGCTTTGGACTTGGAGAAGGATAGGTACTCATGTGAAGGTAGAATGGAAAGGAGGTGTGTGATGGGGTTCACATATCACGTGGGGTTCACGCACCTGTGAGACTAGGTTATCTGTCTCAATCCACTTGTATGTGAACGTTTGCCTCTCTGTGGCTGCAGACTGACTCACCCCAGATTAATCATCTTATGAATGAGTATCATTGTTCAGAACAGTCTCTAAGTGAGGGGTATGTCAAGGTCATCACAAACTCATCAGGAATGTTACAACGATGGCAATAACAGAACCTGCAAACCAAAGCCTCTTAACACATACTGTACTTTTTATGTGTTAGCACTATTGTATTATCTTAGTGTACAAGAAATGAAAACAGAGTGATAAAGTTGAATTAACAGAAAACCTCATTAGTTGAAGTTTTATTCTACCTAACCTTCAGCAAAAAAGAGGCTAATGTTCAAAGAAAGAAACTTTGCAAAATTTCCTTCCCTAGTCACTCTCTACACTGAAAGTCCAGGTAGGTATTGCAAAATGTTATTGAACATGATACCCCAAGGCACAGAGAAATACTGAATCATTAAAGAGAGATCAAATTATGTTCTATTTCCTACGCAGTAAGGAAAGAAGGGCTAAGCATTTAAAGATTTTCAGTGGAGTTAGAATACAAAGAACTTGTTTGGTTGACCTCAGGTTAAGCAGAAAATAAAATTTATCAGAACTTCTCATTTCCACCATTCTCTGGGCACTCCAGTTAGTTTAACTTTTATATATGAAAACAGTACATAGTTGGTTTTTATTCTACCATGGAGAAATCATACTTGGTTACAGGTATGAACTGTCTAGGTATAAAGCACAGAAATGTTTTCATCCCTGATCATAAATCTTTTCGTAAGTTTTATCCAATTCACTTAGAATCACTGAAGATGTTTCAAAGGAGACAGTCTGTCTTTGGCATATAAGATAATCTCATTCAATGAGATTTTTTTCGGGGGGGGGGGGTGTTGAAAATCAGTGTGCTTGATTCCAGGAAACTGAAAGACAAACCCCAACATGATTATGCTACCATTTTTGCTTAGAACCATAAGATTGCTGTAGTTAATCTTTTTTTTTTTTTTTTAACATTTAGATGTTTAGACTTTGGATCCATAGTGACAAATACTTTGGGAAAAAAACTTGTTCTAGAAGTAAGTATTGTTTTTATTAATCTCATTTATATCAATTGGAAAATTTGGATATTTTGCCCTGTTGAAGGATGGTCTCCAAGTAAAGGAATTATGATTTTGAGACTGTATGGGATATCGAAAAGATTTTACTTTGGATCCAAACAGTTATGTATATGAAAAACCAAAACTCTCAAAATCTTGTTTTTTCTAATTTATAAAACGGGTATAATAATACCTATCTATATCACAGAGTTATTATATAGCTTACTATTAAAATACATAAAACACCAGTCACACAGCACTTAGTATTCAATAAATGTTAGGTGTTATTTTTATTATGTTAGCTCTTAATGGACCACTAGCAATCATGTAAATGTTACCTTTTACAAGGGGAAGAGTATTTTGTGTCAAATATATCAGGATTTGGAAATGTCTGCAGAAATGCAATCTCAAAGACCATGACGCTTCTAGTTCTTGTTTCAGCTCTGCTGTAGGACACCGACAAGTCCGTCACCTGTTTGGACCTCAGGGTTCTTATCTATAATGCAAAATGTTTGTCTAAGATGAACTTCAAGGGCCTTTCAGATTTAAGATGCTATGTGTCTATATTCTTTGTATTTGGCCTAAATTTTCCAATTTGGGGCTATCTCTCTTGGATCATATCTTTCAGCTATCAAAACATCTCCCATCTTAAAATAATTTTCTTCTATGTCCTGCAGTCATCCCATTTCTTATAGCAAAACTCTTTGAGAGGGTTGTCTGCCTTGGTTGTCTCTCCTTCCTCAGTTTTCATTCTGACTTAAAGCCTCTCCACTTGGTCTTCTGGCGACACATTTCACTGAAACTGCCCCTGTCAGTCAACAGCGATCTCCATCTCACCAAGTCTTGCGGTCAATTCTGTCTTTATTTTGCTCGGGTGACCTAGTTAACTAGTCGCTCCCACTTGAAAAAAACTGTTTCTCTAATTTTCCATGTGCTGCACTTTCCTGATATTTTCTCCTGCTCGCTGGACAGTAACCCCTGCTGACATTTTTTCTTCTCAGTCTCTAATCCAGGAGGCCTAATAGAAATAAAACATGAGCCACCTATGTGATTGTAAATTTCCCAGCATTTAATTTCGACATGAAAAAAAGTAAAAAGAAATGGGCAAGATCAATTATAATAACATCTTTTAATTAACTCACAATATTCCCAAATATCATTTCAATAAGTAATAATTAATGAGATATTTTAATAATTAATGAGATATTTAATATTCTTTAGATATATACTTAACCTTCACAGTCTGATGGGTATTTTGCATTTAGAGTGTGTCTCAGTTTGGAGAAGCATATTTTGAAGTTCAAAAGCCACTAGTGGCTATTAGTGGCCACCAATGCAGGAATGGCTCAGTGCTCAATCCTGAAGCCACGTGCAGTCTTTCTTGACCAAGCTGAGCATCTATTATCAGTGTTTCAGTAAGTATTTATCAGGTGCTTAATACGTGCCAGGCTACTATGTTCTAGGTAGTAGGGACACAATAGTGAACAAAACAGTCATAAATCCCCACCCTAATAGAGCCTATTTTCTAGTAAGAAAGAGCAGACACTAAACAATATAACCGAGTTTATTATATGGCACAATAGAAGGTGAGAAGCGCTATGGCAGAGACAGAGGGGTGGTCGAAAAGAGGAAAATGCAGTTACAGAGCAAAGGGGTCAGATGATGTAGGACTTTTTTGTGTGCTATTGAAAAAACTTTGGCTTTTTATCACCTTGAGATGAGGAACCACCAGAAGGCTTTAAACAAAGAAACACGTGATAGAACTCAAGCTGTGAAGATGATTTTGGCTGCTGCTTTGAGAACACACAATAGAAGGTCAGGGGAGAAACACTGTGACCAGATAGGCAGCTGCTGCAATAATCTAAGCTGGAGAGGACAGTGGCTTTGATCAGTTACCAGAGGAAGCAGTGAAAATGTGTCCGGTTCAGGCCAGATATACCATATAAATATGGGAATCAACACATAGCTACTTTGTCCAATGGGGTAACTACTGGCCACATATTGCTATTTAAATTAAAGTTAATTAAAATAAAGTAAAATAAAAATTCAGCTCCTCAGTGATAGCAGCTGTATTTCAAGTGATCAAAATCCACTCATGGTAAGCGTTACTGCAGTAGACAGTACTGATGCAGAAGGTTTTCCATTCTCGGTGAAATTTCTATTGGGCAACATTGATACAGATGACATTTAGAGTTTTGTCTTCCTGTCTCTTCCTGCCTACTAGATGTCTCCACTGAATAATTAATTATTGTTATACTAACAGATGTCCAATAATCATCGAATACACAACATAGTCTATATTCTTGATTCCAGTCTTCATCTCTGTCTACTTCGACTTCACTTTTGCCATTCTGATAAATGGGATCACCATCTATACCACTGTACCGACTGCGAGGTCATTCTTCATTTCTTTCTCTCCCCGCCCACCTCTGTCACTTCTAATCCATTAGCAGGTTGATTTGCTTCTACCTTCAAGACACAGCCTGAGTGTGACTGCCTCTTAGCATCTGCACTTCTATCAGACCATTTTTCACTCAACAATTGAGATGGCTTCTAAATTAGTGTTTTTCAACTCTTACAATACAGTAGAGTCACCCAGGCATTTAGAACCTAGACAAAGCAACGAAAAACAATGCCTGGTTGCTACTCCATGCCCACAGGTGGGACTTGGCTTTATAAAAGCTTCCCAGAGGCAAGGAGGGCTGGAGACCACTTTTACTTTGTCTTCTTCCACCAGTTTCCATTGTCCATTCGCCACAGAAGAGGCAGAGTGACCTTGCTAAATAATAAACCAGATCATGTTAGTCCCTTGCCTGCAACTTTCTCAGGATCTCTCATTGCTCTGAAAAGAATTCGGAGCTCCTGACCCTCTAAAATCAGACCTGGAATGTTCCTCCAGCCTGCTTTGCTTGGCGGACCCCAGTGCTCATCACTTCCTCTGGGAGGTGCTCTGTGCATCTCATCTGAGCCAGGCCTCCTTTCCTTCCCGGCACCTTTCTCAATCACTTTTCCTCCCAATTCCCTGTTTTACTTTCTTTTTGGAATCTACTGCTCTCTGAAATTGTTACCAAATGCAAGTTCATGTGACCAACACGCTGTGAGGTGCAACGTCAGAGTTCAGAGCAGAGAAAGGTTTATTGCAGGACCATGCAAGAAGAAAGTGGGCTCATGTACCCCCAAAACCCTAAACTCTGGTAGGGTTTCAGCAAAGCAGTTTTAAAAATCAGGTGAGGGAGGGAGGTCGCAGGGTCTGCGATCAGTTGGTGTACGATTCTCTGATTGGTTGATGGTGAGGTAAAAGGGTGGTTCACATTATCTGCCTGTAGGTCTAGAGGCTGTTAGTAGCTGGGCTTTCCTGGTGGCTCAGATGGTAAAGAATCTGCTTGCAAGCAGGAGACCTGGGTTTGCCCCCTGAGTTGGGATGATCCCCTGGAGAAGGGAATGGCTACCCACTCCAGTATGGTTTAACATTATCTACCTGTAGGTCTAGGGGTTACATGCTCATGATCATCAAGCTGTCAATTTCTTCCATTTGGTGGTAGTTTTTAGCATATGAAAAACTCAGAAAATATGCATGAGGTACTATTATCTGGGTACCTAAGAGAGGAACTATAGCAGAGGATATGGTGGAAAGGTCTATCCAGGGAGGCTCCATAGGTTTCTGCTTGGTTACACAATGATCATATTTAATACTTTTCTGATCTGTTGTTTATCTCCCAGACTAGAATACATAGTCCATGAGAACAAGGAACTTTCATCTATTTATCTCCAATGCTAAAAGAACTTGGCAATGAATAAGTATCTTTGAATGCCTCCATTCAGTTCCTTCATTTTCAGGGAAAAGGCAGTGATTACAATGATGATCAAAACGTACACAGGAACAGCAATGATTTACAGAGCTTACCCTGTGCTAGGCACTGTGTTTATTTCAATACACCCATTTTGCAGATAGGAACACTGGGTTTTAGAAAGGCAGAGTAACTTGATGGGGACTGAAACAGGAGTGAAGGGGGCAGGGCACAACCTTTAAAAGAATGACATAGCCATGAGACGTGACAGAAACTGGTTAGAACCAACCAGGACCAAGATGGCGGAAGATCTGGCTTCCAGTGGACCTGGAGCATCATCATACGCTCGCTGAAATCTCCGTCCCTTCTCTTGAAATAATCGGGATAATCCTCCCATTCATTAGCTCATGAAATTGTGTGTGTGTGCTAAGTTGTTTCAGTTGTGTTCGACTTTTTGCAACCCTATGGACTGTAGCCCATCAGGTTCCTCTGTCCATGGAATTCTCCAGGCAAAAAATACGGGAGTGGGTTGCCGTTTAATTACCCAGCCCATAAAAACTAGCCACACCATATTTCAGGGCCTCCCACCTTCTCAGTTGGCTCAAACTCTGTCTGTGGGGTGTGTTTCTCTCTAAATAAATCTGCTCCTTACCTATCACTTTGTCTCTCACTGAATTCTTTCTGTATGAAACATCAAGAACCTCAAACTCACCAGGAAAAGGGCCACCAAGGTTGTAAGTATGAGAAGCCACATCTGGAGCTGGGATCAATCTGAGACCAAGGGCTTACGTCTCAACAAACAAACCAAACACCAAAATTGTGACCATTTAATAAATAAACGGCAACTGATGCATTTCAGAGACTTGTCAAACACTGGTACTTGGTTGATGACCAGGAGAAAAACAATACACTTCATCTATTCCCGTACAGACTTTGGGTCACTGTTGCATCCTTTTAGCCTCTTTAAAGGACTCGAGTGCTGGCCTGCATTCCTCTTTTCGCCAGTTATTTTGTGCAACATGCAGTTCTGGCCTAAAGAATTCCATCTCCTAGCAGCTACCAGGGTTACTTGCAGCCTCAATGATCTTCCTTTGAGAGAGGGAAAAAATCCCTTAACTTTGTAACACAGCCCAGCGATGCATGAGAAGCCTTTGTCAAACCGTAGCTGGGGGAAAAAAGGAAAATAAAAATACCGTTCTCCTCTGGAATGTCTCCTAGGACTGGTGAAAAATGCTAATTCTGACAACAGTGGAGTCATTAAAAAAATCAAGGCATCTTTCAGTTATATTCGAAAGGAGATTAAAAGGAGAAAATGATATTCTTGGACTCTACCAGCATCTTCTCCTCTCCAGCTTGGTCCTCCTGGTGCAGCATGCCCTCTTGTTCCTCCAGGAATGATTTCCCTTAGCTCATCCTGGTCAAGCTTTTGTTCCCTTGGAAGGCAGAGGGCTGCTGGCTTTTCTGGATTCCCGGGAAATAGGCTGATGGGAAGTTCGAGACCTCCCTCCTTTCTTTAAAAAGCCCCCACGAGTGCCGCGTTTTTACTTTTAATTACTCCAAGCTTAGCCAGCACGAGGGAACCTCGACTCCACGGGCTAAACTGGAGGCTTCAGGAGATCAAGTTCAAAGTGAGTCAGAGCGCTTGCCAGAGGCGTTTCTCCTTCCCAGCGCAGGTCTACACCCTCCGCATCCATCCACCCTCATGCCTCCGAAAGCGCCTCACCCTGCAGCGGGGACGCCCCTCTCCCCCGGGGCATCCTGAAAACAGTGGGCCTGGGGGATGCGCTCTGGGGGAAGAGGGTGGGGAGCCCAGGCCGCGCTGTGTGTCCCCGGCTCCCACGTCCCCGGGCCGCCCGCGCCCCGAGGCTCCGGGCGGGGGCCCGTCCGCATTCCTGTGCAGCCGGATGACAGCCCTGGGGCGCCCCTTCCTCCCAGCGCCGCTGCCAAGGACCGGGGGGTGAGGAGGTGGGGGGGGTGCGCCCCAGCCCTCGGCCCCAGATGGCCCGGCAGCCCCGCGCGGGGACATTTTCTCAGGCTTTCAAAAAGAGCACTTTCTTTCCTGCCTAATATTTAGCTCCTTCAAATGCAAATGGAGAGGTTTCGCTCCAAGGTTAGCATAACAATTATGGGAAAAGCTTTAAATCTGATGCGTTTGTTTACACGATGAAAGGCCGGCAGGATCCGAAAGCGCGGAGGCCCCGGCTTTTCAGCGACTATTTTCTAACTGGTACCCTGCGAGTCAATTTTAGATCACAAAGAAAACCAATTTATAGGACGGTGGAGGCTAATTTTGGAGGGAGTTCGACGTTATTATCTTTTTTTTTTTTTTTTTTTAATGACCGCTGCTGAAAGAGTAATTCCGCCCTCGGCCCCCACACTCCCCCCTTTTCATCGTGAAGTTTGGTGGGAGATAATTGGTGTCGGTCACGAGCAGGAAGGGCTTCATTCCTGGGGGACCTGGGGCCCAGGCCTGGGCTAACGGAGGTGGAGAATTGTGCAGAGACTTGGGGGGATTTTGGCTTAAGGTACATCAAAGTAATCTTTTAGTGCACGTGCTGAGGAAGTCGATTTTCTTTTCCATTTGGCTTAGGTGGCTTGGTATTTCAAAAAAGGTGGTATGGTTTTAACTTCCACTGATGGGTATCAGACGAAGATTTCAAGGAATGACATTCCCTCACTGGTGTTCAGTTGCTAAGTCATGTCGGACTCTTTGTCACTCCATGGACGGCAGCACGGCAGGCTTCCCAGTCCTTCACTATCTCCCGGAGGCTGCTCAAACTCATGTCCATTAAGTCAGTGATGCTATCTAACCATCTCATCCTCTGGCGCCCCCTTCTCCTCTTGCCCTCAGTCTTTCCCAGCGTCAGGGTCTTTCCCACTGAGTCCCTCACTATAAAATCATTAATTTCCAGACCTTGACAGTGAGAACTGGGGCCTTGCTCATTGGTAGTGTCTTAGCTCTGCTGAGAGCAGGAAAGTTGATTGTCAAGGCCTGCTGATGAGCAAAAGGAAACCTCAGGCCTTTTTTTTTGTTTGTTTTTTTAACTGTCAGACCCTCTAGGAGACTTTTTCCAGACCTTCCTCCTGGGGCCACCCCCCCTCCTACACACCAAGGACAGCTCTTAAATGCCATGCTGTGAGATCTCAGCCTATTAGTGTTCTCAATGTGAGGCCCAGGAGAGAATGAAGACCCTCGGGAGCTTGTTAAATCTATTGGCTTCATTGACAATATATTGGAACATGCTTGTAAACACTGCAATCTACAATTCCTGTAACACTGAAAGTTTATGAGTAGGGAGTATTTACAAAACCAATACAATATTGTAAAGTAATTAACCTCCAATTAAAATAAATAAATTTATATTAAAAAAAGAATGTTAATCCATTTGGGGAGTGTTTATTGACCAACATAAATATGTCATTTTCAGTGTGAAGATAAAGCAACAAAGATATTTTGTTTTTCTCATATTGTTTCCACAGGGGAACTGAAATACCTTTCCTGACAGTGGGAACTGGGGAAGCATGAATGATGTTATTATCAGACAGGTACAAAGCAGTAGTTTTCAGTGTGGACCAGAATCACTTGAGTGTCTTGTTAAACTGGATGACTGGGTCTCACCCCCCAGTTGTTTGATGGAGCAGGTCTGGGGTGGAGCCTGAGAATTTCCATTTTGCACAATTGCCAGGTGACACTGGTCCTCTTCCCCAGACCACACTTTGGAGAACCACTAGCTGTAAAAAATCATAACTGTATGATTTTGAGAGAACCTAATATGATAAGAGTTTCCTCTTTGCAAGAATAGCTTAGATGAAAAGAATAGCTACTGATTGCTGCTAGGAATTAAGTAAGACTGAGGAATTATTCTTAAATGTAAACATTTCTCTAATATAGATTCCTAAAGATTATTGTTGTGTGAGTTGCTCAGTCATGTCCAACTCTTTGTGACCCCATGTATTGTAGCCCGCCAGGCTTCTCTGTCTGTGAAATTCTCCAGGCAAGAGTATTGGAGTGGTTTGCCATTTCCTTTTCCAGGGAATTTTTCCCAACCTTGGGATCAAACCCAGGTCTCCTATATTGCAGGCAGATTCTTGCCATCAGAGCCAGCATGGAAGCCCAGTAACATTTTGTGGAGTGCTAAACTGGTAATTTAGTATTACCAGATTATTGATTTGGCCTATTTAGGAACTCAAAGTGAAGTGAAGTCTTCCTGAGTAAGAGATGTGTGTTAGAAAAACACTATTTGGTAGCTAAGGGAAGTAAACCCTGAATGTTCATTGGAAGTAAACCCTGATGCTGAATCGGAAGCTCCAGTCCTTTGGCCACCTAACGTGAACAGCTGACTCATTGGAAAAGACCCTGATGGTGGGAAAGATTGAAGGCAGAAGGAGAAGAGGGTGGCAGAGGATGAGATGCTTGGATGGCATCACCAGTTCAATGGACATGAACTTGGGCAAAATCTGGGAGAAGGTGAATCTGGGAGAAGGTGAGGGACAGAGAGGCCTGGCGTGCTACAGTCCTTGGAGTCACAAAGAGTTGGATATGACTTAGCGACTGAATAACAAGCAGCCAGATGAATGGGTTCACAGCAGATGGTGGCATATTAATGAAATACGTTTGTTTTCAAATATTCAGATACATGGGGATCCACTGCATAGCACTGGCCTCTTAGTAATCACGTCCCTCTTATGAATTATCCCATGATATAGTCTCTTCTGGAGCGTTTTCTTTCTCTGAATCCCTGGACTACAGGTTCCTTTTCCTTACTAAGAACCCTCTTCAGACCCAAGTGCTGAAATAAGCCTTCAAGACGGAAAGATTTGAGATATTCATGAAACCTTAACTGCCTTAAAAAGAAACCTTAAACCTTCTCATTCCATTTGATGTAATCAAACATACTTACATGCTTATGTTTAGTGTCTGTATTTGATCTTAGTGTTTTCAGTATATGCATTTCCATTTTATTTTAAGTTGCATATCCTCTGAGGATTTGCAAAATTCTGATTTTTCATAGTGCCTCGTATGGGGCCACACAGAAATAAATACATAAAAGCAAATGATTTTAATGACAACGATGATGTGTCACTAAATGGCTTGACCTGAAGTTAGGGTCTATCTATATGCTACTAAAGTATATAGATGAAAATATATCTTTTAAATAAAGTCATTTGTCCATGGACACATGTCATGCTAATTGAGAGACAAGTAGCAAATTTAAATGACTGGAGAAAATTTTCTCAAGTTGTATTTTTATGTTCATTAATGTGTATAGCTCAGTGGGGACTTCCACTGGTTAAGACTGCACGCTTCCACTGTAGGTTCAATCCCTGGTTGAGGAATTAAGATCCCACATGTCACATCAGTTCAGTTGCTCAGTTGTGTCTGAATCTTTGCGACCCCATGGACTGCAGCATGCCAGGCCTCCCTGTCCATCACCAACTCCTGGAGTTCACTCAAACTCACGTCCATCGAGTCGGTGATGCCATCCAGCTATCTCATCCTCTGTTGTCCCCTTCTCCTCCCACCTTCAAACTTTCCCAGCATCAGGGTCTTTTCTAATGAGTCAGTTCTTCGCATCAGTGGCCAAAGTATTGGAGTTTCAGCTTCAGCATCAGTCCTTCCAGTGGATATTCATGTCACATGGCATGGCCAAAAACAAAAAAGAAAAAAAAAAATAGCTCAATAAGTGATACGTAAATCATTTTGTGAGATAACAAATGCCTAAAACTAATATTCTGTTTAATAGGCACCATAGCACCCTGACAAAGGAGCTTCACCGGTCACTAGTTTTGTGACTGGGTGTGGAGGATAAAGGTGATGCTGGTGAAATAGACCTTGTTGAGTAAGTCATTTTACGCTCTCTCATCTACAAGCAAGAGATATGAGTGATCCTTACAGTTCTTGCTGGATTACGTGTATAGTGTCTGCTTCGGGTTATTGAAACCACATGATAAATATACATGCATGAGGGCCAGCGTTGGTTTAAACAGGTGACTCTATTATGGTAATGTTGTCAACACCTTATAAAATTATTGTGGTCTCCTCTACATATGTTCCAGTCTCCTTGGATTTGTGGGAAATGCTCTGTTGATTGTTTTTCATTGTAAAGGAGCCAATTTCTTTGAGCAACTGCTATTTCTACCTGCACATTCAAGTCATTGAGGAGACATTTAATTTAGAAACGGAGCAGAATTTCTTTACCCTTGCTGTTATCCTGTGTCACAGCTGACTGCTTTAGTGCCAATAAAATGCTAGGGGCTCTGGTTTTTACTGGGCAAAAGCACTGAGTGACAAAGTCATTCCTATTAAATATTAACATTGTTTACTAAGAATATAATTAGAAATAAAATAAGCAAGCATGTAAAATTTGTATCTTAATCATCCTCTGTTCTTGTTCAGGTGTTAAAAAACCGTTTTCTTGGTTCTAAACATCGTTAGGGCTTTTAGGGCATTAAGCTGTCACAGAGAGGCAGTGGACAGTTCATAGGTATTTGAAGAAACTTGACTGTTTTTGAGATGGCGTGAAGAGTGTGACAAGAAAGGGGTGTGTGTTTCTGTTTTGTGAGGTGCAGAATGGAAGTGGAAAAAAACGATAGAATAAATAAGGCTCTCAGGTATTTACTAGTTTGGAAATAAAACCACGGTTTGAATCCAATAGGTCAATTACATATAAATACAGTGTGGAGGGCAGATAGCCAGAAATAACAGATTTTATTCTCCAGAGGGAAAAGGAGAATTAACCAGAGCAGAAGCTTCTGGAACAAGGATACTCCGTTAGATAAGAACGGTAAGGCTTGAATGCATTTATTTCATTGTATATTTGTCTTATTTACCAGTTCTCCTGCTGGTGGACATGTATGTTGCTTCCGTTTATTCTTTCTGTTATAAATATTGCTATTTCATTATCGTGCCTGTTTCCTGCTACAGAGGTGCCAGCTTATCTCAAAGGCATATTCCTTTTGTGATGCATTATTAATTTCTATTCTGGCTATAATGTTATGAACAAAATAGTAATCTCTAGACTGATTTCATGTATTTGCACAGTAGAATTGTTAATTAAAGGCTGTGTAGCTCTCCAGCTTTGCAGCTAATGCCAAAATTGCTTTCTAAAATCTATATACTCTGACCACACTGTAGAAGAGTTCCTGTTGCTTTTTATCCTTCCTACCATTACTCTATTGCCAGACTTTTACCTCATTTTGGTTTTTAATTTCCTCTCCTTGATTATTTTAATATAGCTGGTATTTTTGTATATATTGTCTGTTCATCTCTTTTTTTTTGTCCATTTTGTCTTTTTTGTCACATATAAAATATTTTTCCTTTTTTAAAAAATAATGAAATTAAAAATTAGTTGAAATTTAAAATTATTAGAAACATTCTCATACTTAATCTTGTGATGATTATATGCTATTGCAAAATCATTCTTACTTTGTGGCTAGCACTTTCATCCTCTATTAGATATTTTTTTGATCCACATTAATGTTCTGAGCTTTAGATGACTTATCTAAAGAAAATTAGGGTTAGGGTTAGGTTTAGGGTTAGGGTTTTCACTCTTTATGTTCTGTTTAAGAATGCATTGTCAGGAACCAACACGACATTGTAAAGCAATTATACTCCAATTAAAAATAAAAATTTATATAAGAAACATTATATCACATCCTTGTTCTAAAAGTGCTAAGTCCTCAGTCAATCTGTAATGTTCTTTCATGAGGTGTGAAGAAGAGATCTGAGTCCATTTTTTTCCTGAAGGGGCAGCTGCTTATCCCAGTGTGTTTAAATAGTCCCTTCACTCCTATTGGTGTGAGATGCCACCTCTGTTGTACTTTCAGTGTTCCTATTTACCTGGGTCTGTTTCATGGTTCTCATTTGTGTTAGTTTATTTGACTCTATCTACCCTAATTCCTTGATAGCTCAGTTAGTAAAGAATCTGCCTGCAATGCAGGAGACCCCGGTTCGATTCCTGGGAAGATCCGCTGGAGAAGGGATAGGCTACCCAATCCAGTATTCTTGGGCTTCCCTGGTGGCTCAGCTGGTAAAGAATCTGCCTGCAATGTGGGAGACTTGGGTTGGGAAGATCCCCTGGAGAAGGGCACGGCTACCAGCTCCAGTATTCTGGCCTGGAGAATTCCATGGGCTGTGTAGTCCATAGGGTAGCAAAGAGTCGGACACGACTGAGCGACTTTCACTTTCACTTTTCACCCTAATTCTATGCCATCTTAATTAAAAATGCCTTTGTAGTCTTTCTGTTTGTCGAGGACACACTTTCACTTGACTTCTTCAGGTGTGTTTTGACTCTTCTTGATCTCTTGCACTTTCATACACACCTTAGAATTAGCATGTTAATTTCCACATAATGTCTCTTCTGAATTTTGGTTGAAATTGCTCCAACTCTTGCTCAGTCTGGGAAGAATTGACATTGTCCCAGTATTTCAGTTTTCTAAGACATGAAAATGATAAGTTCTCTATTTATTTACATCTTCCTATGTCTTCAAACAAAAGTTGATCATTTTCTCTCACAGGTTTTCATGACTTTTGTTCTAAATAGTTAATATTTGGTGCTATTAAAATGGTATATTTGAAATTAGTTAAATGTTTTATTTGTACATAAATGAGTTTTGAGTTTTATGTCACAACTACATCTAGCAACTTTGCTGACATGTCTTACTAAATTTGATAAATTACTGTAGATTCACTTGGGTTGTGTTATATACCATCATATCATATGAGGCATTGTTTCATTATTTTTTGCTTCAAGATTTCTAGATATTTTCAGGCTTTAGGGATAGCTATCCCATCTTTTTGTTTGTTTTGGAAACTCAACTACATATTTAAATATTTAAAATACATATTTTACTTTTGTACCTGGAATAGTTCTTGTCATATTTAGTTCTGCCACATCATACTCTCACACTGTTGCTTTTTTTTTAAAGAAATAGTCACAAAGTGAAAAGTCAATATCAAGACTTGAATTTAAGATCTGAGAAGTTCACTAGCTCTTAGCTACTAGTTTATACAATCATGCTCATGATGACAAATGATGATAAATATATTTTATAATAATTTGAAGAGGCTCTATTTTCTAAACTTATTACTATTATTTCCATTCAGGAGTATAAGTAGCTATGACAAGTTTGCTTTCAAGGGTTATAGAGAAGGCCTTTGAGAATCTCAAAGGTGGGTGAAAAAATTAAACTTTTCCTAGTTTGCTGGGCCACAGGGAGAACAGTACACTTAGCACTCTTACCTGGTTGGGGAAAAATAAGTCCATATTCTAATTCTAAGAATCAAATTTTATCATGAGTGTTTTTTAAAATCTTATTTTACTTATAATGGCTTAGCTTTTGTATATTTTATATGTAGAACAAAGAGAAGAAATGAGAATGACTTTACCTGGAAAACTTGAATGTTTTGTTTTTTTAAAACTGACATTATTTACTCTGAAGGTAATGGCTCAGACGGTAAAGAATCTGTCCACAGTATGGGAGACCCGGGTTCCATCTCTGGGTTGACAAGATCCTCTGGAGAAGGGAATGGCAACCGACTCCAGTATTCTTGCCTGCAGAATTTCATAGACAGAGGAATCTGGCAGGCTATAGTCCATGGGGTCTCAAAGAGTCAGACACCACTGAGTGACTAACACACATTGGATATAACTGCACTGGTTTATTTCCCTGTTGGAGGAAGAAAAGGCAGAGAGATTGCTATAAAAGAGAAAATACTTAGTAAAGGAAAAGAAGTCAGCTTTCATCCAGGAAAATGGTATCTATATCCGATTTCCTTCTAGGCAATTTCAGATTACTGGATATATTTATAATGGGTGGCGATTTTTAATCATTGAAAGTAATAACCTCATGTTTTTTTATTAGTTCCTTGGCTTTAATAGACCATTCGAATAATGCTTTAGCTAATAGTTTTGTGGCTTTTAGTGAGAAGGAAACAACATTTTGTTATTACTCAAGAAAAGCATATAGCTCCTTAATGATTTATTATCAATGAATTTCTTGTCATTTCCTATTCTGCAAAGTGTTTGCCACTTAGAATTCAGGAGATTAATTATTATTTTTATAGAATTGCTCATAAAATTCTAGTTTGGTTATATGCAATCGTTTGATGCTTTGTTTTTTTATAGTCTTTTAGAATGACCATATTTTAGCTTGTGCTACTTTGATAGAAACCATGCCATTTGGTCTAGAAGGCAAAATATTTATTATCTGAAAAGGTAAAATACAAAATTATAGTGAATTATTTTATAGCTTGATTTACTTGCATTTCCCTCCCCCCTCCCCGCCCCCCCAGTTGCTGTTGTGTGTTCAGTGCTGGAAATGTCTTTCTTAGAGTGAGTAGCCTGGGGTTAGTATAGTTAGGATTAACAGATTCCTTGTTTTCAGCCTGGGTTGGAACCTGGTCAGTATATGGTTAGGTATATCTAGGATTCTGGTTTTACTTCACTTAGTATATATTATCCTAGTAAAATTTTGATAGTTTGCAAGACTGCTAAACTATACAAGCTTTTACTCATGGTTCGTTTGTTTCTTTTGTGACCTGTCCCGATTTTAATAGAGTACACAATAATATTTTTCCTCAGAGGAAGAGATACGTCAAAATTATTATGGCTTTTGAAAAAGTAACGTTGGATCAGTTTCGTTCCTCAGTTGTTTCATATTTGAAAAAGCAAAAATGTTTGGATATGCTGGGAGTATGTAGAACAAAGTTATCATAAACCAGAACATTGTGGAATGCATTTAATAACCCCCCAGAAATAAAGTCTTGTGTATTGTAGAAAGGGGGAAAGTGAACTCAGCTGAAATATAGCCCTTCTCAAGAGAAATAGGGTTCAGACTGACAAGCCTGTGGTCATATTTCTCTATTATAGTGGCTGGGAGGGGAAAGGAGAAAGTGGGAGGAGTTTTATGAGCATCTCATACCATAAATTTGAAATACTAACTCTAATGTTAATAACCTTTAGAGAGCCTCAAACTTAAGAGATTGGTCCTTTGGCATTTAATTTTTCCATCTTTCTTCTTCCTCCTTATGTCACTGGTTTTTAACATTGTCTAGGTTTCACAGTCACTAGAGTAATTTAAAAAAAAAAATATGATACTCCAATGCTGTTGAATCAGAATTTTTAGGATAAATGCATTTTAAAATGTGTGTTTTAAAGAGCTCCCCCAGATAGATATGGTAATTGTGAACCACTGGTTCATTTCCTAGTAATATTACCTAAAATCCCCTACTTGTGTTTGCAAATGAGTTCATGTCAGAAAGGCAATCAGTTCATATTCTATCTGCTAGTTTACTATTTATCTAACCTACACGTTGTAGAATCTTGCCAGAGAGATGAAATACACCATTGTAAATAATCTTCAAAATAAGGGATAAATTGAATTTTTGATTATTTTTGATGTCTAAATAGATCTAGATAAGGAAAGCCATAGTCTTGATTCTGAAAGCCTGAAAAGCAAATGCTCCATCAAGGATGAAGAGGTATCTTTTGACTGTGTTAAGTTTCTATGCCTTTATATAAAAATTTATTGTTCTTGTCATTTTTCTAAATAGAAAACAAAAGAGTTGTTTAAGAAACATATTTCGGATCTTCATACAGAGCCCTGTCCTTCCCTTGTGGAGATAATGCCCATTTGGGGTTTAGCTCTGTATATATAGAACTCGGTCACAAGAGAAACAGACTCTTAAAAAAATATTAACTCAAATTCAAATAATTTTCAGTTTTCTTTACTTTAAAAATGTATTCAGCTGGAACTTGTCAGCATTTCCAGGGAAAGGAAGTCACTCACTAATTAGTGCTGGAGGTGGTGAGTGAAATAATTGTGTGTATGTGTGCGTATCTGTGTGTGTGTGTGGGAGGAGATAGAAATGAAGGAGGAGATTTTTTCCTTTATTTAATTCCCATGTTCCCACACCATTTTTCTCAGAGTGATTTTTCTTTGTGATTAACTTTCTCAGCCACATTAATAGGATCTGATTTTTTTCGCCTACCGAATCTGGTGTTTATTTATTTGATTTACAGATAACACAGAACTGCTTGTTCTTCTCCATCTTAGATATAAGTCTGCTGCCTGGGTCTTTGATAGATTTATTCTCTTTTCTCAAAACTTTTGTCCAGATTTTAAAAAGTGTAATAGCTCCTTTAGAACTGATAACTAATAGATTATTACCTCAATAAATTCTAAATTAAGGGGCTCTCTAATAGTGCACACTGACAAGATAGAGTTTTGATGACCTTTAGAATGAGTCAATGAGTATGGAATATAAGAGGTTCAAAAAGCCCAATGAGGGCTTCTCTCTCCAGCTATTCTATTTAAAGAGGAAACGAATGCCAACTAGACCTGCAAAAAAACCCAAACCTAAAATACCTAAGTGTTGTTGGGAATGTAAAAGAACAAGAACTCTTAGGCATTGCTGGTGGAATGGAAACTTTGGAAAATTTTTGCCGTGTCTGGTGAAACTAAGCATATATATGCAGTATGATCCAGTAATTCCATGCTTATGTGTGTATCCTCCATCAGTTTCTGTTTATGTATACCAGAATATGACTAACACTTCTCGCAGCTGCCCTGTAATGGGCTGCTGCTGCTAAGTCACTTCAGTTGTGTCCAACTCTGTGTGACCCCCTTAGACGGCTTCCCACCAGGCTCCCCCGTCCTGGGGATTCTCCAGGCATGCCATTTCCTTTTCCAATGCATGAAAGTGAAAAGTGAAAGTGAAGTCGCTCAGTCGTGTCCAACTGTTCACGACCCCGTGGACTGCAGCCTACCAAGCTCCCCCGTCCATGGGATTTTCCAGGCAAGAGTACTGGAGTGGAGTGCCATTGCCTTCTCCAGTAATGGGCTATATATATGTATGTATTTACATCCCAAATAGGCTTCCCTTGTGGCTCAGCTGGTAAAGAATCCGCCTACAATGTGGGAGACCTGGGTTCAATCCCTGGCTTGGGAAGATCCCCTGGAGAAGGGAAAGGCTACCCACTCCAGTATTCTGGTCTGGAGAATTCCATGGACTGTATAGTCCATGGGGTTGCAAAGAGTCGGACATGACTGAGCGACTTTCACTTTCACATATCCCAAATGCCCATCAAAATTCAATTGAATAAGTCAACTGTGACATATTCGTGCATTGGCATGCAGTATGTAACAATAAGGGGCTTCCCAGGTGGCACTAGTTGTAAAGAACCTACCTACCAGTGAGGGAGACTTGGGAGACAAGGGTTTGGTCCCTGGGTTGGGAAGATCCCCTGGGAAAGGAAATGGCAACCCATTCCAGTATTCTTGCCTGGAGAATTCCCATGGACAGAGGAGCCTGCTGGGCTACAGTCCATGGGGTCACAAAGAGTCAGACACGACTGAAACAGCTTAGCATTCATTCATGCAGCAACTTAGCAAGCATGCATGCAGCAATAAAAAATAAGTGCCAGTGCTGGAGACCTAAGAGACACTGGTTCGATTGCTGTGTCGGGAAGATCCCCTGGAGAAGGAAATGGCAACCCACTCCAGTACTCTTGCCTGGGAAGTCTTATGGACAGAGGAGCCTGGCAGGTTACAGTCCTTGGGGTCGCAAAGAGTTGGACACAACTGAAGCAACTTAAGCATAGCACAAACTACACATACATGGAAGAATGTGAATCAATCTTAAAGCTACAAGCAAAGATCAAGCAAGACAAAGCCAGACCTGATGGAATATATTCTTTGAATTTCATCAATAAAAAAACAAGCATAATTCAACCACATTTTAGGTATGCCTAATAAGGACTTCCCAGGTGACTCAACAGGTAAAGAATCCACCTGCAACGCAAGAGACGCAAGTTCAATCCCTGGGTCAGGAAGATCCCCTGGAGGAGGGGCATGGCAGCTGCTCCAGTGTTCTTGCCTCGAGAATCCTGTGGATAGAGGGGTCTGGCAGGCTACAGTCCATAGGGTCACAAACAGTAGTGAAATTGCTCAGTTGTGTCCCACTCTTTGCGATCCTATGGAGTGTAGCCTACCAGGCTCCTCCGTCCATGGAATTTTCGTGACAAGAGTACTGGAGTGGGTTGCCATTTCCTTCTCCAGAGGATCTTCCCAACCCAGGGATTGAACCCAGGTCTCCCACATTGCAGGCAGACGCTTAAGAGCAGGACACGACTGAAATGACTTAGCACACATGTGTGGCCGCTTTACCATGTTGTCTTAGTTTCTGCTGTTTAATGAAGTGAATCAGCTATATTATACATATATCCCCTCCCTCTTGCACCTCTCTCACCCTCTCCCTGCCCCGCCCCCCATCCCACACATCTAGGTCATCACAGAGCACCAAGCTGAGCTCCTTGTGTCATACAGCAGGTTCCCACTAGCTATCTGTCTTACACACAGCAATGCACATCTATCAGTCCGTCTCCCAGTTCATCCCTCTCACGCTGCATGTCCGTACATCCATTCTCTCTCTATCCTATTTCTTTGTCTCTATTCCTGCCCTGCAAATAGGTTCATCTGAACCACTTTTTCTAGATTCCACATATATATATGCATTAATATGTGAAATTAGCTTTTCTCTTTCTGACTTGCTTCAGTCTGTGTGACAGACTCTAGGTCCATCCATGTCTGGTCTGTTATTTCTTGCCATGAGTGTGGGTTATGCCACTATTCAAGGGTTCATTAAAGTGTACATTGGTTTTATGCATTTTTTTCTCTTCATATTATATTTGATGGGGCTTCCCTGGTGGCTCAGTGGTAAAGAATCTGCCTACAACGTAGGAGACACAGGTTTGATCCCTGGGTCAAGAAGATGCCCTGGAGGAGGAAATGGCAACCCACTCCAGTATTCTTGTCTGGGAAATCCTATAGACAGAGGAACCTGGCGGGCTATAGTTCATGAGGTTGCAGAAGAGTTGGACATGACTTAGCAACTAAACAAAAAGAACACTATATTTGGTAATTTAATATAAAGTGCTTGAACTATTTGTAGAAAGGAAATTAAGACACAGCCACATGTAAAGAAAGTTTCGGGATCTGACTTAAAAGTCACAAAAGCAAGGATGGCCCCTGCTAATTGCCTCTTATTCCTGTGCCTTGTTATGGCACATGCAGCAAGCTATGACATCTGAGAGGACCCCAGCAAGGGTTTCCAGGGCGCGAAGTCAGGTTGCAAAAGATGCCTTAAGTCTGAATCTGATTACTTGGGCGAAAGAAAATCAGATGCTTCATGCTGCTCTAGCATAGTTTGTGTGTGTGTGTGTGTGTGTGTGTGTGTGTGTGTGTGTGTGCGCGTGCGCGCGCGCGTGCATGTGCATGTTAATATGTTAATTCCATTGTAGTGTGATGAGGGAAGTGCTGGAATTCTGTACCAGCCAAACACCTAGTCTGTGCTTCAACCCCTGACCGTAATGAATATAAAATGCTGGTAGTAATAGATAGATTGAAATGAAACCCCCTTCATCTTGGCATGCGAGAGATTAGCAATCACATTCGGATTCTCAAAATGCTGCTTGATTGAAGATGAACGTGTGGGTGGATTGACCTTTCCTGCGAGAGCCGTTGTTTTTGCACTAGATGTGTGAAAAACAAATTTCGAATAGCTGCCCTATTGCACTTCTCTTGTGATTTATATTATCACCCTTTTAGGTTTCTCAGCAATTATTAAATTCACTGGGGCCTTTTTTTCCCTCTTCCCCTCCTCCAAACACTTTTATTTTTCTTCCATGCAATGGAACTTTCTACCAAAGAAAGGTTAATTTTTTTTCACCTTTTTCATACTGTCAGCATCCAATTTCTTCATCCTTGACTTGTGTTTGAGTCCCAAGAATGTCCATTTTAAAATAAAGGGAGCTTTTATGATACTTTTTATAGAGGTTGTTCACAATCTCAGAAGGAATAAACCCATATTTAATTTTTCTCAGCTTTAAAATTGATTATATAGTTCCTAAATATTTCTCCAGTCTTTTTTTAGAAAATAATAATGTTTCCTGTGTGTTGCCCTGTACACAACTATGATGCTTTTTCTTGTTATAACTATCTAATTGCCACAGAGTAGATTTAGGTTTTTGGTCAAATTCTTTAAATTTCTTTAAATGATTGAGGAAGTGAGACAATGTATATGGAATCTAGAAAAATGGTACCAATGGACCTATTTGCAGGGCAGGAATAGAGATGCAGGTGTAGACAGCAGACTTGTGGACGCAGCGGAGGGGGAAGGGGAGGTGGTATGAATTGAGAGTAGCACTGAAAGATGTATATTATCATATGTAAAATAGATAGCTTGTGGGAAGTTGCTGTATGACATAGGGAGCTCAGTCTGGTGCTCTGTGACAACCTAGAGGGATGGGACAGGTGCGGGGTGGGAGGGAGGTTCAAGAGGGAGGGGACATATGTATACTTTTGGCCGATTCACGTTGCTATATGGCAGAAACCAACACAACATTGTAAAGCAATTATCCTCCCAATTAAAAATTTTATAAAAGGAAGTGAAACAGGTGATGAGCCTAACCTACACTTTGAAGAATCTAAGGGGGGGAAAAAAACACCCATCCACACTCTACTATGCTTTCAGTGTGGTTTGCTTTATTTAAATACTATTTTGAATTGGGACTGGGATGGAGTGAGAAGAGAACAAATAATCATCTGCCAAATCAGGAGCAAGCATTTATGCTCCTCTTTATATTTTGAGATTCCTCTATGTTTTATGTAGGCTAGGATACAGTAAGTCATTTCATTTTCCATCATGTGTGCAGTGTTTGATCTCATAAACAACCTTGACACGTGTAGCTGATTTGAACTTTTTAAAAATATTTGAAAGATATTTAGAAAGTGTTGGGATGGTCATGAATGCCAACACAGAAACCAGATATACCGCCGCAGTGAGAAGCCGGCACACCACCAACAGAGAGGAGCCCCTACTTGCCACAACCAGAGAATGTCCGCACACAGCAAGGGAGGCCCAGTACAGCCAGATATAAAAAAAATTAACAAACTTTAAAAATGGCCCCCTTGTTCCAGAAGAATTATAGAGACAAGAACACAAACTAAATGGCCTTATGAGTGGATTGATGGCACATTTGTGCCCTTGAAAAATCATCTCACGGGATTTGTAGAGCTGTTATTCAACGAATAGGTAGAATTCTTCAGTGTCACTAGGGAGTAAAATGGATTTAACCTGACAGTGGCTGCCAAGAGCAGTCTACACCTTTGCCAAGTGGTAGAATATGATCACAGAGTCAGCAGCTTCCTGTGGTCTTGCTGCTTCTCTCAGAAGGCTGCCTCCTGGGATGGTGACCTTTGTCAGCTGTGAACCCGTCGTACTGTGGAGAGGAGACAGGTCACCTGTCACTCGCATCATGCTGGAGTTTATCCGGGCTTCCTCAAGATTTTTCAAAGTCAGAAGCTGGCTGCTGCTGGACGCACTTGAACTTTCGCAGTAGAAGCATGGAGGGGACCACAGAAGAGGGAGGCAAGATCTTGGAGGTTTCGTGGGCATTTTGACGTCAAGTCAATCACATTTGTAACCTGTAGGGAAATACAAGTCCTGGATTGAGTTAATATCAGTGAGAGATACAGAATTGCATACGGGGTATGGAGGGTGGTGAGTTACAGGGGTGTAGATTGTGTAAGGAGATGGGAAATGGACTCAGAAGAGCATCCTCCAACCCTGCTAACATAAGCTGTGTTGGTTATGAACTTAAAGATACCTTGAAATGGTGCTTCCTGGACCATGATTCAGTCTGGTTTCTCGGGACACTGTGTATCCTCTGGTGTGGGCAACAGGGCATGTCACATAGGAACAAACAGCCTTGCAGTGCTGGTGGGATGTATATGAGTCTTTGCCATGTTGGGAATATCCTGGTTTCTATCCCAATATGTATCTGCAAAGAATTAGATATAACACACACACATATACAAACATACGTCTACACACATGCGCATTCTCAGAAACCACTTGGTGAGGGGGAAGTGGGCTGAACATACTTCCTATTCATCTTATTTGTCAGTGTCAGGGTGCTGGAGGTATGAGGGATACTCTGTGTCTGGGGCTGATGTTAGGGAGGTCTTGCTGACATGAGAAGCTTATGTTGACTGATGACCCCATTCAGCCTGTGCAGCTGACTGCAATTGTTGAACTCTGTCCAACAATTGTTAACCAATTTGTTGAACTCTGTCCCAGTCTGTGGAAGGCTAGCCTAGTTGCTCTCCAGGAGTTCAAGGCTCAAACACGTTTCTCTTTCCTTTCTGGGATGCATAAAGAACTTTTAAAAATTCTGAAAACTTGTTGGCACCTTCATTTGGAAGGAAGCACAGCTGTGCCCTTAGAAGGATGCTGTTCCTCTGTGTGCCTTCGGTCAGGTAGGAGGGCTCTGACTTTTGTATGACCTTGAAGGAGGAATACTATCAATGAGGGTGCCAATGACTGGATGGAAGGTGTGTGTCTTAGTCCCTCTGCCATAGGCCCTGGTCCCCTGCTGGCAACTCCAGAACTGTGTTCTTCTTCCAGTTCTGTGGCTGCAAAACTGAGTGTCAGAAATAAATGGGAGAAGACAAATCTTTCATTCTCATGTTTTGAAAAGTAGCAGGAAAAAGTTGGGCTTGTTTACTGGAGCTCTTTGGATGCTATTTTTTTCACTGAAGCTAAAAAGATGCTTTATTTTGAGTCCTCTTTGAATCTGTGGCTTTGCCTAGGTCTTTATGCCTACTCAAGTGCTTGGTCTTTAGAACAACCCTGGGTTAGCAAATTTTAAGCAAAATCTTGAAATGAATGATTTTTGTTTTTAGGGGGCTTGCTACTCCCTGAGTGACTTATACTCTGAAGCCATCCCAGCTTTTCAGGTGACTAATCATTCCATGGAGAAAGGAATCCCTCCCCAAAGCAGTGAAAAACATCAGATAACAAAACAACAGCTATTTTTAGGATATGAAGATAGTTGACTACCTTTTTAAAAAATAACATTATGGTATTATTTTATTTTCTGTCCATTTAGAATTTAAAATCCTTTAAAGATAGAAATTTTTGTCAAGTTAATTCACAATTCTGTTCCCACACTTAGAAAATTGCCTAGCACATTCAGTGCTCAATAAAATTCTGTTGCATAACTGGATTTTTATTTTATTTTACTTTGTCTTATTATTTTTTGATAGAATTTCTTGATAAAATCAAGAAGCATTTGTATGAGAAAAGTGGAGATCTAATTGCTGAGAAATCCAGAGGAATAGACCTTTAATGACACATTGTTGAGAATTTTTATATCAGGCCAAGGGAGATATTTTGGGGCAAAGAAAGTTTCTTGAATTTTGCCACTCTGGCACACTATCTTAATCTACTTGTAAGGTTAGTCCTAGTCATTGGTGTAATATATTCAAATGAATGGCTTGTTAGCAAATGAAATGAGGGTATAAAAAGTGTCTGTAATTTTCCCATGGTCAGATGACAGTTATTCTTAATTGTTTGATTTCGCTTTTCATTTTATTGGCAACCTCCAAAATGCTTTCCTGGGGTTATTGTTTTTTAAATATTTATTTATTGATTTGGCTGTGCCTCTCAAGATCTTCGCTGTGGCTTGCCGGATATGGGATCTAGTTCCCTAATCAGGGATCCAACTCCGGCCCCATGCATTGGGAGCATGAAGTCTTAACCAGGGAAGTCTCTCCAGGAGTTCTTTAAATGGTGATGAATAAGCATTACTGAGATTTCAAAACAGCTTGGGCTTCCTTGAGGCAGACTGTTGTAGCTAAGGAGATCCTGCATAGAAGCAGTCATCTTCCTTGTTGTCCTTCTCATCGTCATCAATAATAACAGATTGCGTTTAATGGTACCCGTTTCCAGAGTTGTCATTGTCGAACTGACAATTTGATTGCTCTCACAACATCTTGTTGATGACAGATAAGAAATCATGATGATTATCACTTTCTATAGATTCTGACTGTCTAGTTGGGCTGGTGCCTGAACCTTCTCTCCTTGTCTTTTCTCTCCCCCTGCAGTTGTGTAGCCACAGCTCAGTGGATGGCGAGCATGATGTAACCTTGAGTTTGTGCAGAACAGAGCTGTCTGCCCTCTGTCACTTGCCATTCCACCCTCCTCTTGGGAGAACACTACCTTTGATCACAACTTTTTCTCTGATTGTCTTCTTGTCCCCCACCCTTCTTTTTTTTTCCTTAGTCATTTGTCTTGTTCTTTTCTCTCTCCTCTCCTAGCATTGCCTGCCTCCCCTGTCTGCATTCTGTTCTTTCTCTATTTTTGCCAGCAGATCTCTACTGCACCTTATTCTGTCTTGCCCTGAAAGTTTATGCAAGTTTATGGACCTAGAGATTCATATAAAGATCAGCTCTTTAACTTTCAAAAGTGGGAAATGGAATTCACTAGCAGTACAGGGGTTAAGACTCTGCCTTCCAATAGAGGGGGCGTGGGTTTGACCCCTGGTTGGAGAACTAAAGTTCACATGTCTTGTGGTGCAGCCAAAATTTTATAAAACATAGTGGGGAAGGATTTATTCTGCTCTATTTTTAGTGTACATGTTTTTTTAAAATGGATATTTCTCTACCTTTGGTGACCATTAGCATGTTTTTAGTCACTTAGATGGAACTGATGTTTTTCCTAGCCCCGTTTCCTTTTGCCTTGTTCTTCCTCCATTAAGATTCCATAGAACTTGGAGTAGGAGAGGACCTCTCGAGGGTTTCAGTGCAGAGCTTTGGGGTTGGTCCAATCAAGGGGGAGGTAAAAGAAAAAACTGAGAGCTCCTTCTTGGTGAAGTGTATGCATCCAGTTCAGTAGAATAATGAAGAGCCAGTAGCCCATGTTTGTTGAGCACAGGCCATAGGCCAAGCACTGTTGAAAGCACTTTTCATCCATGAATGCAGGAAGTAGGCCCTTTTGTATTTGCTTTATTTCCCCTAATATCCTTGGCAAAAATTTCTTTTCCATAATTTCAAAATCATTAAAACTGAAATACAAGGATAAGAATTCATCTGCACATTGGACATGTTCAAGAAGGTCACTATTTCAGTAGGATGGTATTCCCATGAAGGGTGGTTTGGATTGCAGCATTAGATTGGGAAGAATTGGTAAATCCCTTGGGCTAAGTTTCTGTGGTGATGCATGGGTGGTGCTGGTGGTAGAGTGTAGACTAATAAATGGTTCTGTCTGTTGATGGGAGTTTATTCTGGCCAGTTCCAAAGACAGGTAGGTTTGATCCCAGGTTGGGAAGATCCTCTGGAGGAGGAAGTGGCAACCCACTGTAGTGTTCTTGCGTGGAAAATTCCATGGACAGAGGAGCCTGGTAGGCTACAGTCCATGGGGTCGCAGAATCAGAGATGACTGAGCATGCATACTCACACACCAAAACAAAGAACTTTTTGCCATATTTTTGGGAGATCTATTCATTTGTGAGTGAGGAAAAACTTTTTTCTTTAGATAGTCTGAAGTTGGCGACTACCTCTTGTTTCTGAGAAATGGTGTATTTTAAAATGCAAAACCAAACAAACATAAGCAGAAACCCAAAGTACTTAAAATATAAGAATTTTTTTTCACATGAGGGAAACTTGATTTTCTTGGTCTCTGCTGGGAGAGGTTTTGATGTTCCCCTCTTTACTTCTTTTTAAAATAACCTTTTATATTCTAGTGCTTGTGAAAAAATACCTTTGATTCTCACTTGGCCTCTTCCACTGAATTGGAAAATTTGGTTCCATTCTCTTAGCAGGTAAATAGCCTTAAAACCATTCATGATTCTGTCAGGGTAGAGGAGAGCTGAAAAGCATTACATATGTTCCAAGTTAAGAGAGGCCAATCTTTTGCTGTTTTCAAGTGGTTCCTTCCCTTCCCTTCTTCTATTAAGGGCTCCACCACAATGGAGCTTTAATCAGCTTCATTGATTTAAAGCTAATTTGCACTTGGCTTCAAGGTTAAGGTCCACAGCACAAGCTGAAGACCTTTAAATCAGAAGTCAGAATGAAAAGCCTTAGGTATATCATATTGTCTGCTGTGCATAAGAATGACAGCTCTTGATGACTGTGAATTAACTATTGGGGAAAAAAAGGCACAAAGCCAGTTTTTCTTCTGTGTTAATATAACCTCTGCTAGCCGAGTAATGCAGCATGGCTATCCACGTTTCTGTTTCATCATGTAAATTAATGGAGCTGGCTGAAAATACTTTGGTATTGTGATGTTTGCAGCCGTCAATTTCTGCTTGGTTTCAGTTGGATTTTAACCTAATTGCCAAACTGATTCCATCTGTAATAACTTTTAACATTTATTTTTCCCAAAGGGAAAAAAATGTCTTGTCTGTATTCTGCAATTAAGAAGGTGATGAAATATTCAGTGTATGTCTCCACTCTGACTAAATTCTTTTGTTAACTTTATCAGATAAACTATAAAATATTAACCAGGCTCGCTGTTTGAGCATGTGCAGATGGCATAATATTTACCAGGCATATTTTCAATACACATTTAATTTTATAAATTGAATTAACTATTACATGGCTAATTTTTTTCTCTTTTCCAAATTGATGCAACAAGCAACCGTGTTGTTGGCTGTATGCACTACACTAGAACATTTGTGGATAATTTCATAAGCTTAGCTGTGTATATAATAAATAACGTTTCCTCCAAACCTAACCACACGAAATCAAATCAAGTAGAAATAATGCTATTTTCTAAGCAAAATTATGCTGAGTAGCAGTGTGCAGGGTTTTTGCTCTCTCTCTCTTTTTTTTGACAGCTTAGTTTTTCAAATTTTCTGCAACATTGAAGTAGGTAAGTTAATTTTACCTACCTCTTTTATCCTCCGTGCAACTGACCTTAAATACCCATTGCCTTACCCTCTCTGCTATTCTCAAATACACTAATACTTCAAGTAGATTTTTTTAGAATGTGTTTTGGACTGAATCAAGGCCGAATTCTAAATCATGGTATAAAATTCATTCTAATTAAGGACCATGAAAACCCTTAAAAAAAAACAAAACTAATGAACAAACAGCTTGGTTGTTGGTGAGCTGGTAAAATTTCTAAATGGGTCTGTCTAGCTGATTGTAGCGGAGAAGGCAATGGCACCCCACTCTAGTACTCTTGCCTGGAAAATCCCATGGATGGAGGAGCCTGGTAGGCTGCAGTCCATGAGATCGCTAAGAGTTGGACACGACTGAGCGACTTCACTTTCACTTTTCACTTTCATGCACTGGAGAAGGAAATGGCAACCCACTCCAGTGTTCTTGCCTGGAGAATCCCAGGAACGGGGGAGCCTGCTGGGCTGCCGTCTATGGAGTTGCACAGAGTCGGACACGACTGAAGCGACTTAGCAGCAGCAGCACCAGCTGATTGTAGATTCCTATGAAGCTGTGCTTGGCTCGGTGCCCTCAAGGATCTCATGATCTATTTAAAGAAAACAAAAAGGTGAAAGGAAATAGTTATAATCCAGTGTGACCCATGTTATACTGGAAGTACCTGGTAGGGATCAGAGAAAGGAGGGTGTATGGCTGATTCTGGGCATTAGAGTTAATGTGATGGGAAGAAAGAAAATGTTAATCACTCAGTCACGTCCGACTCTTTGCAACCCCACGGACTGTAACCCACCAGGCTCCTCTGTCCATGTGATTTCCCAGGCAAGAATACTGGAGTGGATTGCCATTTCCTTCTCCAGGGGATTTTCCCAACCCAGGGATCAAACCCAGGTCTCCTGCATCGCAGGCAGATTTTTTTTTCCATCTGAGTCACCTCCCAGGGTTAATGTGATGGCGAAGATTACAGTTTAGCTGAGATTTAAATGGCTGTCCATGTGGACAAGGGAGGTACAGAGGAGAAAGGACTTTCCGAGCAAAGGGAACAGAATGTGTGACGTGATGTATGTTTCAGTGCCATGAGGGATGTGTGAAAGTGCACAGAGTGTGCGGTAAGGAGAGTTGGGAGAAGAAATAAGGAGGGTGGTTGCAGCCCAGACCGCAGAGGTGGTATTAACAGGACGCGCTGGTGTGGTGACCCTGTGGTTCATGTGTCCACAGGAGTGGCTTACGCTGGAAGCCACAGGCCTGCAGGCAAAAGGCAAGCAGTGGAGAAGACAGAGTCAGGCATGGGGACTGAGTTGCTCAAGGTCCCCAGAAATTAATTAGAAAGCTGCATCTTGGGAGCAGAGTGGAATGCAGCTATGAAAAGGATGGGGAGGACCTGGGAGGGCTCAAAACAATTCATCTGGAATATGGGACCTTATTTTGTACCACAAGTTGGTGAATAACTCGGGATCTCTTGATGACTCAAGAGCTACAGGTGTAAATCTTTTCCAAGTTTATACCAACCTCAAAGTTGTGGAATCTGATTTTATCATGTTACCCTGTGCATCAAAGTGGTTTTAAGTCTCCCTCGTTCCTCCTCTCCCGTTAATTGATTATAAACACAATTACTTGGAGGTGTCAATCAGTGTCAAGTGATCACTTTCAAAAAAGAGCAAGCACGTCCACCTGTGACACGCTTGTGATTTAGCCCAGAAAACACAAGCCTTTTTCAAAGTGAAGAGTTGTGGGCGCTACAGTTCACTGGAGTTGGGGCCTCAAGAGCATGAATACCTGCATGTCCTTATTTTAAAATGTATCAATCCATGGTCACATTGATGACTCATTTCAATTTGTATATGTAAGTTAAACATAAAATACATATTTCATAGGTAAGCTGAGACAATAATGATGGGTTATCTCAAGAGAAGGAAAGGTGATCAAGCGAAAAAGACGTTTGGGTAATAGAAGTGCAAGGCGAGACTGGATAGACCCTCCATCTGTTCACACGAAGGAGCAGGAACACACACAAGCACGGAATTCCCCTGAAAGCAACAGGGTGAGTTGGGAGAAATATTATTTTAACATCACTATTTCTTTAGAGCGTGTTACATGAAAACATTCATTTTTAATTCTCAAGGTAACTGAGATCTTCCAGGATCACATTCGGTTATTCAGAACAGTATTGGCACCATGATCATTATCCTCAAGGGCAGCCCCAGGTACAGTTGCATAAAGACCAAGGTTCAGTACCCTCTCAGCTCCCCTTTTAAGTCCTTCTCTGCTTTAGTCTGCCACCTCCCCTGTGGCCATCTGCTCTAGGAAAACGAAAAGCAAATGGATTCACCCTGAGGTGCTAAAATGTGAAAAGTTTAATTTTTACTCTCTGTGCAGAGTGTTTACATTATCATTGAGAGCAGAGCCTTTCACTAAAAGAAGGGCATCAGCTTGGATGTTTAGGCTTCAGCTAGTTCAGAGGCGAAAGTTGTAGCAGGTGTTGATTTTTCCTTTACTCCAGAGCTCACATCATAGGTCAAGTCACCTACTGTCCCTGCCACGTTCATCACCTCTTATCTATCTTAGGACAATAATCTTCTGGTTGGTCTTTTCCTTTTTGAAGACTTTCTCCACAATAGGACCTTGTAAGCTAAAATAAATAAATAAATAAATAAAAGAAAGAAATTGAAAGCATGTAGGTTAGGATAATTTTCAAATTGCCACCTCACTCAGGAGCTTCTAATAGTCTATTAGTACAGAGAGAAATGCTTCAAACTGAGTGATAGTTGAAGATTCTTCTTTAACTTCTGTGAATAGCTGCTTTCATCCTATCTCGTTTTTCTGTGTTGTCCAAGCTAACCCTTGGATGACATCTCTGCCTTCCCCTGGAGTCTTGCATTTGCCACCGTCTTTCCTTGAATTTGTGTCTTGGAATAAAGGCTCATTTTATCCATGATCTTTTTTTTGTCCCCCTAACACTGTGTATCCTGGTCACTCACTTTGCTGTACCATTTTATGGCTTTCTTCAAGTTTTATGGCTTATAAGTAGGTATCTCCTGATGTGTTGCTTTGGGTGTGCAACTTTTAATATTATCACTGGGTTTCAGTTCTTAGTAAATAAGAAATGAACACCATCATCCCAGCAGCTTCTCTTTATAGAGCCCTTACAACAAGATATCTTTCATACATTATTAAATCCCACCAAGAAGTTGTCCTTATTTCTAATTCATAAATGAAAAACTGAGGCAGAGAGGGTTGAGGAAGCTTGACCAGTTGTACTTGGTAAATGGCAGAGCTGAGGTGTTAGTCTTTCTCTTCTTTGTTGAAACACGTATCATTCCCATTTGTACTGGTCTGTGTAGGGAGAAGGTTTGCTTTTGTTGTCAAGGATTTCTTTTATGTGTCTTGAAAGCCTAGTAAACATGAATTTGTTAGGCCCTGCCCTTTAAAATTAGAAATGGAAGATTTGGACACTGTTAATGTGACAGGCATTTGCAAGCACTGCTTAATTCATCTCACATCAGTCTGGTCACATGATAGTAATATAATTTCACCCGTTGACAGCCACACAAGAAACTGACAACCTGATGCCCTGGGAACTGAGTCCTACAGTTAAACTCCTCAACCCTCATTTTGAAGATTTATGCTGTCATATCATGAACATGAATTCCATAGCATCAAAAACACAAAATTGTGGTAGTTATTATACATTTCTGCTTATTAATCACAGATGGATGGACAGTCAAACTTGTCAGCATCAAGCCAAGGATACACCAGGAATTAAAATTAAAAGGAATAAAATATAACTTTCTAATTGCATTTGTGGCCAAGGGATCTACATTATACAGCAACCAGCGTGTAACAGTGTACTTCATGTTCCGTGATTTACCTTGCTGATAATTGCTTTGCACTCCTAATAAATTAACCCACAGAAAATCTATTCATCTGCATCTTCTTTTTATGCAGAGCTAGAGGAAAAAGGACCAGTATAGCAATTTGAGTGGCAATCATGCACTGATTGTAGCAAAGAAAGTGGCATGGTGAGAGTCTTAAGCATTCTGAAAGCATTTCTTTGTAAGAAAAGAGGAAGGAGAAAAGAAGAGAGGGCTTTTGTTAATTAAGTTCGGTTTTTATTTTTCGTTTTGTTTTATTCACTATGGAGAATACATTATATTCCAGGTTCAAAATGCTTGTTTAATACAGTATATTTCCACCCAGATATCTTATTTTAATATCATTCATTTATTTTCTTTAAATATTCAGAGAAAATTCTCATTGTTATTTTTAAGATTCCTGGAAGGAAAGAATGTATAAATAGGTTATTGTACTCCTAAGGGGTTCCTTCCATAAATGTTATAGTAAATCTCATATTTCAGTTTGCTCAATTTTTCGTTGGACTTTGTAATCAAAATCATTTAAAAATTCTTTACTTTTATTCTAATACATCATGAGCTTTTAATACTTTATGTCCTGTCTAATGCCTTGATATCACTAGCTTATTTGATCCTCATAGGCAACATGGTAGGGTGGAAAGTTGAAGGAGTAAGGATTTCAAGCTTCCATCCTGCCACTAGATTGGGCTTAATATTGGTCTTACTGTTTTCTCTATCTGAGTCTCTGTTTTCTTTATCTTAACATAAGGGATTATAGGAGATGATCTCTAAGGTCCTTTATAAATTCCAGGATATGCAGAAAAAATAATGTGGGTGCTTAAGGATCACTGAGGCCAATGACTTTCACAGTTTCATAAAAGTGGGTGGGTGGTATGAGAAGGACAAGAACTAACTCTGCTTCCAGCAATATGGCAAACCTGATACCCTGACTGACCTTCCTGCAAATAACTGAAAATGCTGCTTAGGATAGTTTTTTAACAGTCTCTTTAGATGCAACAGTGAACTGGCAAGAAAATAATAATTCCACTGGTGGAATGTTGCAAGAAAAAAATATAGGAACTAACGTTATATTTGAATTTCAGATAAACACTTTTTCAGTACGAGTCTATCCCAAGTTTTGCCTTTGATATACTAACTCTAAAAATTATTTGTAGTTTATCTAAAGATTCAGGTTTATTTGGGGATTCTGTAGCTAATTCTGATGATCTACTCAGAGGCTTAAAACTAGATGGTAGTAGGAATCTGGAGAAATAAACTAGAACTGAGGGTGCTTTCACAATGAAGATATTTGCTGAATCCAGACGACATTAAGCTTTGGCTTTTTCATTCCTACAGAAGAGAGAGGGAAAGGAAGCTTAATAGGAGATCCTTTGAATAAAACCAGGATCCCAAAAGACTACACCTTCACTGTTTAGGTAACTCAAAGTAAACGTGATCCCTGACCTGAAATGCATGTGTGGAGGAGGGTAGCACTGATAGCAAGAAACATTTTTCATCTCAAGCCTTAGTGTTGGCTGGGGAAAAGGGAGGAAGTCCACCCTGAGAGTTCATATCCAAATTATATAGCTTGGTGGTCTCAATACACTCAAGTTAATAATTTAACTTACAGTGAACCTTAGTTAACAATGTGAGTAGGCATCTGGGAGAAGCAAATGCAGAGCCTTTGGGAAAAAGTCCCACATTCAACCCAGGTCTCAAAAAAATTCCCATATATAAGCATCCAAGGAATTGATCCAATACTTGGCCAGCTGACACGAAGAGCTGAGTCATTGGAAAAGACCCTGATGCTGGGAAATATTGAAGGGAAAAGAAGGGGATGGCAGAGGATGAGATGGTTAGATAACATCACCGACTTAATGGACATGAATTTGAGCAAACTCCGGGAGATAGTGAAGGACAGGAAGCCTGGTGTCCTGCAGTCCATGGGGTTGTAAAGAGTCAGACCCAACTGAGGAACTGAACAACAACAATAATAAACTTGTAGCAAAATCACTTATATATGGAATCTAAAATAGGATACAAACCAATTTATTTACAAACAGACACAGACTCAAGGATACAGAAAACAAAGTTACAGTTACCGAAGGGGTAGGGTAGAGGAGGGATGTATTAGAAGCTTGGGATTAGAAGATACAAACTACTGTATCTGAAATAGATAAGCCACAAGATCCTATTGTATAGCACAGGGAACTATATTCAATATCTCTATAATAAACTATAATGGAAAAGAATTTGAAAAGAAGTATATATACACACACATATATATACTGAATATACCTATAAAAACTGAACCACTTTGCTGCACACCAGAAATTAACACAATTTAACTTGTAAGTTAACTGTACTTTAATTTTTAAAAATTCTCATAGATAAGTACATTGTGATATAATCATTACAGAGGACAGATATATCCACATACATAGAACAATTACGGAGAATGAACTGCAGTTATAAGCAGCAAGTTAAATGCATCTCATAAATGTAAGTGAACAATGGAAGTCACATTAGAAGGCAGGGGAAGATCTAGAAAATTCATGTTCCAAAATATGAACTAAGCACTCTGTTGTCCAGTGTGCGAATGGTCTAGTGAAACAACAAAGAAACAGAGGAAATGATAAACATGAGAGTGAGGAGAGGAGTTACTTGTGGAGGGAAGCGGGGGCGCCATGGATAACGGCAATGCTCTGCTTCTTTATCTGGATGGTGATGTATAGATTTGAATTTTACTGTGATTCTTTATACTGAAAATTTTTGTAAATGTTCCTATGCATCTAGTCAATATTTTGCAAAGCAATTAAAAAAATTTGGACTAAAAACTGAGCTTCCGAACCCTGTGGCATCCTAGCTCACCAAGGGCGGACATTGGTTTTTCTCTGTTTTGTGGGCTGTGCTTTGCTGAGCTTAGTCGTTCAGTTGTGTCTGGTTCTTTGCGACCCCATGGACTGTAGCCCACCAGGCCCCTCTGCCCCTGGGGATTCTCCAGGCAGGAATCCTGAAATGGGTTGCCATGCCCTTCTCCAGGGGATGGTCCCAACCCAGGGATCGAAGCCACAAATTTCAGAGCAATGAATTACCCACATTATTGTCATTGTATGATAGTTACTGTTTGGTTCTCGATCACCCAGCTAATTCACCATGTCTTCTGAATGCAAACCTCTTATTGCATTTCAAACCATAAGTTTCACGGTGTTCAGTATATTCCTTGAGAATGAAAGACATTAATTAAAACTGGAGTGATGAAAAAGCAACCTGTAAAATAATTGGAAAAAGGATCTTCTGAAGAATCTGAAAGAGCCAGCAGCTGGACAGTGCGGTATAATGGTTAGGAGTCCAGGAGTGGAACACATGAGTTTTCATTCTGCTCCACTACCTACCAAGGGGCGCTTCCCTGGTGGCTCAGTGGTAAAAAATCTGCCTGCCAACGCAGGAGATGTAGGTTCAATTTCTGGATTGGGAAGATCCCCTGGAGGATGAAATAGCACCCCACTCCAATATTCTTGCTTGGGAAATCCAGTGAACAGAGGAGCCTGACAGGCTACAGTCCATGGGATTGCAAAAGGGTCAGACATGGCTCAGCGACTAAAGAACAAGAACTACTTACTAAATGATGGACTTTAGCATGTTATTTACTTTCTGAGCTTTTGATTATTCATGTTTAGGATTCTGTAAGCTGGTATTTATTTGGGTGTCTAATAAAACTCAGATAATTGATAAGTGTTATTATTATTACTCTTATTATTTCTTATTAAAGAGTAAGAAAGCTGCAAATTTAGAATATGGAGCTATGGGAAGTAAAACTATACCCTTAAATTAGCTTTTATTACACGTGTAAAACTTCCAGCTCTCCTGTACTTCAAAGGGCACTTTGGTATATTCTGGATGTGAAGTCAGGTGAATGGAACTCATTTCCCATCATTGCCGTGCACTTATCATCTGAGCTGACCTTTCATAATCTCATTTTTCTCACCTGAAATATGATGATGATGATGGTGATGATGGTGACACTGTCTCTTTACATCATCCTGGGTTTTTGTGAATCTCCACTGGAGTAAAAATTAGAAAAATTTATTTAATGAACATGTCATTATTATTAATATATTCTAAAAACAACATTTTGGGGGGTAGATTCTCTGTAGTTTTCCAGGAACAAAAAGGCAAGTGCTCAAGTTTTCAATGTGTGTGATTATGTTTTCATGACCTCTGGTCATTACCATCGAAGCTGCATAAAAGTGGTTGTGTAAAATGTCACATAGCAACGTGTCCCATCTGCTTAGCAACAGGAAGAGGAGAGGTAACATTAAAAGAGAACCTATAGAAAATTAGAGTGAAAAAAAGAAAGCTTCAAATCTTAAGCCTACTATTTTTTTTTCCCTCAAAAGCAAGACCAAACCTTGAAGCTGTTAACTGAAAGAAAATCTACCAAGCTCCCTCAGAGCACTGAATTCATTTTTGTGTTGAACCTCACTGTGTGTTTCATTTAAACACAGAAATTCTAAAGTGTCCCAGTAATCTCGATGACTTTTTCAGCCTCCAGATGATCAATGTGAGGTAAGAGGAATAAAATCCCCTATAGGAGAAAAATCCTCCTGTGTGGCAAATTAACTTCCCAGATCATCAAGATACAACCCACAAGAAGTGATTTATTAAACGGTGCCAGGAGGAGTTAATTTACTTCATAGCAGCAAGTCATTTGCTACAAGAGAATTGCTTACTCACCTTAGATATTTAGGAGTAAATTCGTTATAGTTTTGCTCATCTTGGGGCTAAAGGAACAGTCCACTGCTGCTGTAATGATGGATAATTATATGATACCATTTCTGCATGATTCTATTTACCACCTGATGGCCCACTGTTCTTAACAGGTTTTTCTTCTCTTTGGTATGGATTAAGGAGTTTTGAAAACATTTTAAAGGTATTCTTCAGTGAGTACTTTATTTCATCAATTCCAAAACATCATTGATTGTAAGATGTACCATTATATTATGTTGTTGTTTTAGCCTCAAAGTCATGTCTGATTCTTTTGCGACTTCCTGGACTGTAGCCTGCCAGGCTCTTTTGTCCATGGAATTTCTCAGGCAAGAATACTAGAGTGGGGTGCCATTTCCTACTCAGGGGATCTTCACAACCCAGGGATCAAACGCATTGGCAGCCAGATTCTTTACCACTGAGCCACCAGAGAAGCCATTATATTATGTACCAAGACACACAAAAATATGCTGTTAATGAAACCTGACATTATGTGATCTTATTAATAATTTTTATTTAATTCCTGTTGAAAGAATCCTTTAGATTTTTTTTTCAGATATAGATTTGTTAATCACACATTACTCATACATTCATAACAAGAAAAACAGAAGTGACATATATTGATTATGGAATTCCCCTAATATCTTCAAACTCAAATTTTGAGTCTTCTGAATTATTTTTTCACTTGGAGTCATTTGTATCCCATGTTTTTCTGGAGAACATTTTACTCTGTACATTAAGAGGACCAGTGGCAGGGAAAGTAGCTCATATCCTTTCTCTAATGGCCTTTAAATGTTCTCTTGACTACAAACTAAGAAGCTGTAGATAGAAAAGCTACCAGGAAAAAGTCAGCTTTGTACACAAATAAGCAAAGACAATGAAATCAACAGTCTATTCTGGTCAAGAATCATTTTAAAGTGCTACTAGCTCTAAGATGAACCTCTATATCTGAGACATTAAAAATGAAAAACAGTGCATATTTGTATTGGTGAAACATAGTATGGAGTTAAAATTTTAGTTTTGAATAAAAGCAATCTGAACCATGCAAACATAACTGTGGCCGTAGGTTTCAGTTCAGTCCAGTTCAGTCGCTCAGTCGTGTGCGACTCTTTGTGACCCCATGAATCGCAGCACACCAGGTCTCCCTGTCCATCACCAACTCCAAAGGTTTATTGTTGTTGTTCAGTCGCTAAGTCATCTCACTCTTTGTGATCCCATGGACTACAGCACACTTGGTTTCCCTGTCCTTCACCATCTCCCTGAGTTTGCTCAAACTTATGTCCACTGAGTTTGTGATGCCATCCAACCATCTCATCCTCTGTCGTCCCCTTCTCCTGCCCTCAGTCTTTCCCAGCATGAGAGTCTTTTCCAATGAGTCAGTTCTTCACGTCAGGTGGCCAAAGTATTGGAGCTTCAGCTTCAGCATCAGTCCTTTCAATGAATATTCAGGGTTGATTTCCTTCAGGATGGACTGATTTGATCTCTTTGCAGTCCAAGGGACTCTCAAGAGTCTTCTCCAACACCACAGTTCAAAAGCATCAATTCTTCAGTGCTCAGCCTTCTTTATGGTCCAGTTCTCACATCCGTACATGACTACTGGAAAACCATAGCTTTGACTATCAGTACTTTTGTCGTCAAAGTGCTATCTCTCCTTTTTAATATGTTGTCTAGGCTTGTCATAACTTTCCTTCCAAGGAGCAAGTGCCTTTCAATTTTGTGGCTGCAGTCACCTCCTGCTTTGATTTTGGTGCCCAAGAAAATAAAATCTGTCACTGTTTCCACTTTTCCCCATTTGCCATGAGGTGATGGGACTGGATACCATGATCTTAATTTTCTAATGTCCAGTTTTAAGCCTCCTTTTTCACTCTCCTCTTTCACCCTCATCAAAAGGCTCTTTAGTTCCTCTTTGCTTTAGAGTGATATCACTTGCATATTTGATTTTGTTGATATTTCTTCTGGCAATATTGATTCCAGCTTGTGAGTCATCTGGCCTGGCATTTTGCATGATAGGCCTGCATATAAGTTAAGTAAGCAGGGTGACGATATGCAGCCTTGACTTACTCCTTTAAAGGCTTAGAGCTCTAAATAAGTTTCAAATTGGACAATGAAACATGACGATAAAGTGACTAGCTCCAAACTGTGTAGAATTCAGTCTGATTTCCTGAACAAGACTATCAGCAGGCTGGAAAGCAGATTTGACCAATATTGTGATGCAAAAAATGGTAGCCATGAGCATGTGTCTTGAAGACCTTCAGTTAGAGCAAACTGACTAATATGAAATCCATTGCTCTGTTTGTCCTGAGACCACCCTTTCACACTGGCTTCTGCCAGACTGAGGGTTGGCACAGAAACCAAACTGGCTTCTGCCAGACTGAACGTTGGCACAGAAGCCAAGCAGGCTTATTCTTGTATGATGTTCTTGAACTCATGCAAGAATGACCCTTAAATGTTGGATCCAACTTTGTCTCAAGAACTCCCCATCCAGGCTTGCCCCATCTTCCCTGGCCACAGGGCAGTCCAGGATGCTTTCCCTTCCCTCCCTCTTTTGGGGTTAGACTCATATGCTGGTCTAATGGCTGTCCCCATCTTCCCAGAATCTTCCTCTGTTTTCTCTCTGAGGCTTTCCCCTTAATAAAACCCTTGAGTGCTTAATCCTGTTTTGGCATCAGCTTCTTAGAAGATCTAAACTAACATACAGAAAAATTGCTGACCAATTTTCTTATTTATGAAAAGTTTTAGAATTTTTTTTTTCTGTTTCAGAAACTCTTTCATAATCTTCTTAAAGGCCTCTTTTTCCAGTAAATAGCAACAGGGTAGAGGCCCATAAACATTTGCATGCAATTTTAGCAGACACATGAGAACTTTGTAAACCATCCGAGAGTCCTCTGAAAGTCCACAGCACACCAGGTCAAGTATCCTCTCAATACACTCTGAAGACATTGATAGTCTGCATTGATAAGGGCTAATTATGCTTTAAGAACTTTTCTTTTCCTCTTATAAAGCAGGCTCCATAGCCATTCAAAGCCTGTGGTGATATTCAAATTGCTTAACAACCAATCAGAACAACTACCTCTACAGCCTCTACGGCATGTACTAGTTCCCACCCTGTTTGTTCTCATTATCTTTCTTCCATGGAATGAACAATAACTGTTAGCATGTACATTCTTCTACATTTTTATTAAGAATATTCAATACATTTTATTAAATGTCAGTAGGGTCTGTGACCTTGGGTAGGGTAAAACATCATAAAAAGAAAAAAGCCCACAAAAATTAAAAGATAGGAAGACTAGCAATAAAGAGTTTCTCTTTTTCTTGAGTTAAATGCAAGCATGGCTTGCACGGTTTAAGTTTGAGCAATGGTTTGCACACCACTATTCTTTAAAAAGCCAACAAAAGGTTTTCGAGGCAGCCATTTTTAATTGGTCCAATCCTCATTCATATCTTTTGAAAAACCCTAACAATTTGCGTTGAACTGCATGTCTACCTTCTTATGTTCCAACCCTTTGGCTCACTTTGTCTGTTGTCTTTCCCATATGGTTCAAAAAAGCACTATGCATAATGCTTTTCTCTAGCATGCCCTTTTGATTCTCAACATTCTTCTGAGGGCCTTAACTCTATAACCATTACCTGATCATGGTGCTTTCATCTGGGATTAGGTTTTGCACTTCTATTGATCTTCCTCTATGGGGTTGAATGTAGTAAATGAACCTCCTAGCTCCCAACAAATTTGCATGTAATTGCCTGTCCAGTCCTGAACACCGAATAATGGGCTGGAAGAATACACTAGCATTAACAGAGCCAAAAATGTTTTTCTTTCAAAGGCTCTGCTCCTTTGTACAAGTGGCATATATGGGAAGAATCAGAAAGCTTTCTCAAAGTTTGGGAAAATGGTAAGGTTGGGGAATGTCCGAGAATTGCCATGCCATCTGAATCATTATAACCTTGCACGTACCTTATTGAATAAGTCTAGAGCTGGTGTTAACCTCTTTTTGACCACTGGAATGTACTGACCTACATTTACACATCCCCCAGAGAGAACTTAACTGCTTTAATCGTCCTTTTAACTTTATTTGTTTGTAAAAGTCTTACTACAGAGTGATAAAAATTTCACTCTTAAACTGTGACTTTGATGGATTTAATGATCAATCGCGTCTGAAGGGTTAGTCTGGAATGATTTTGAGTCAAAAATATATTTATTTGACATCAGACAACTGTTCTATTTTATGTGCAATCTACTTTATTAAAAATATCTTCTGAGCTATTATAATGGGTAAAAAAGGGAATTTTTAGAGAAGATATAAAATTTACCATAGAGATGTCTGAGTTTTTTTATTTTCATCATAGTTAATGACTAAAATTCAGAACTGTATTGTTTCGGGGATTTTTTTTGAACTGATGACTTCATCAATATTTGTATAATACACTTCTTGTTGACTGTCTCCCCAGTATGACCCTGTTATAAAGCATATAATCTATTTTCCTTAAAATGTTTAATGGAGGATTTAGAAAAAAAAATTAAAGTTTAAGTTTCTTTGTAATTATTGGAAATCCACTGGGATGTCTCATATCTAGGGGATTGGGAATTATTTCTCCTAAGTATACTTTCTTACTTCGTTTTGGAGAGCACAAAAGCTCTGCATTCTCATAGAATAGTTGGTATGTGACTGGGAGAGGAGTCAACACTCGTTTCCTTGTTTGTCCTTTTCAGCCTGAGTTGGTGAAGTCAGCAGACTAAAGACATGCCTTGGAATGATTAAGAGGAATTATTTGGGAGGAGGTATATTTTTTGAGGAAATGTTGAAAGGATTTCTAAACTGCACGGCTGCTGCTGCTGCTGCTAAGTTGCTTCAGTCATGTCCGACTCTGTGCGACCCCATTGATGGCAGCCCACCAGGCTCCCCCGTCCCTGGGATTCTCCTTCTCCAATGCATGAAAGTGAAAAGTGAAAGTGAAGTCACTCAGTCGTGTCTCCCTCTTAGTGACCCCATGGACTTCAGCCTACCAGGCTCCTCCATCCATGGGATTTTCCAGGCAAGAGTACGGGAGTGGGGTGCCATTGCCTTCTCCGCTAAACTATGCTAATAACTGTTAAAATTCAAGCATTATTAGCACTGACAGGAAACCAAGGGAGTCTTTAGTAATATTGTAACTTTTCACTGTCCCAGTGTAAGTGGCAACACTTCATGTTCATTTGAGTTCAATTCTTTAGGATTCTACTTTGAATTAGCTCAAAATTGGCACCCGGCTCCAGTACTCTTGCCTGGAAAATCCCATGGATGGAGGAGCCTGGTGGGCTGCAGTCTATGGGGTCGCAAAGAGTCGGACATGACCAAGTGACTTCACTTTGACTTTTCACTTTCATGCACTGGAGAAGGAAATGGCCACCCACTCCAGTGTTCTTGCCTGGAGAATCCCAGGGACGGGGAAGCCTGGTGGGCTGCCATCTATGGGGTCGCACAGAGTTGGACACGACTGAAGCGACTTAGTAGCAACAGCAGCAGCAGCACAATATTAACGCCATGTTATAGAATTCTGTGCAATATGGAAAACAGATATATTTAAATTCATTTGGAATGAAAATTTCAGAAAATAGAACAAGTTCTATTGTTTTAGACCACATCCTTATATCAATAATTATTTCTGTCCCTGTTGCCCTATTAGTCACGTTAAGGTGGTATCGTATAAGTAATAGTTTTCCCAGGAACTCAGCTAAGCTATATATGTTAGCTCATTTGATTCTACAGAAATAATGAGAATGTGAGATGTGGAATACTTCAAGATGAGGAAACTGAGCTCCAAAGGATAGTCTCTGTCTTTGGACCCTAGTCAACTGATACAATCTTTGTCATTTATGAAATGCTCATATTTGTGTACTGTTAGCTTCATACTGCATCGAAACCATGTGGTGATGTGGGTAGGGTCCCAGATTGGGAAGCAGGAGATCTGTGTTGTAATTTTAATGCTGATCTTAATTTGTCCATGAAACACTTAAAAAAAAAAAACCTAACAAACAATTTAACTTTTATCAGTTGAGTTCAGTCCAGTTCAGCTGCTCAGTCGTGTCTGGCTCTTTGCGACCCCATGAATTGCAGCACACCAGGCCTCCCTGTCCATCACCATCTCCCGGAGTTCACTCAGACTCACATCCATCGAGTCCGTGATGCCATCCACCCATCTCATCCTCTGTCGTCCCCTTCTCCTCCTGCCCCCAATCCCTTCCAACATCAGAGTTTTTTCCAATGAGTCAACTCTTTGCATGAGGTGGCCAAAGTACTGGAGTTTCAGCTTTAGCATCATTCCTTCCAAAGAAATCCCAGGGTTGATCTCCTTCAGAATGGACTGGTTGGATCTCCTTGCAGTCCAAGGGACTCTCAAGAGTCTTCTCCAACACCACAGTTCAAACGCATCAATTCTTCGGCACTCAGCCTTCTTCACAGTCCAACTCTCACATCCATACATGACTACTAGAAAAACCATAGCCTTGACTAGACGGACCTTAGTCGGCAAAGTAATGTCTCTGCTTTTGAATATGCTATCTAGGTTGGTCATAACTTTTCTTCCAAGAAGTAAGCGTCTTTTAATTTCATGGCTGCAGTCACCATATGCAGTGATTTTGGAGCCCCCACAAAATAAAATCTGACACTGTTTCCACTGTTTCTCCATCTATTTCCCATGAAGTGATGGGACCGGATGCCATGATCTTCGTTTTCTGAATGTTGAGCTTTAAGCCAACATTTTCACTCTCCACTTTCACTTTCATCAAGAGGCTTTTTAGTTCCTCTTCACTTTCTGCCATAAGGGTGGTGTCATCTGCATATCTGAGGTTATTGATATTTCTCCCGGCAAGCTTGTGTTTCTTCCAGTCCAGCATTTCTCATGATGTACTTTGCATACAAGTTAAATAAGCAGGGTGACAATATACAGCCTTGATGTACTCCTTTTCCTATTTGGAACCAGTCTGTTGTTCCATGTCCAGTCCTAACTGTTGCTTCCTGACCTGCATACATATTTCTCAAGAGGCAGGTCAGGTGGTCTGGTATTCCCATCTCTTTCAGAATTTTCCACAGTTTATTGTGATCCACTTATATAATATAGGCTAAAAGTAGTGAAGCTTTTAAGATGCAGCATCTATCTGTCCCTGGCATATGTGACATAAAAACTCCTTCCTTTCTGTTGATTGTACTGTTGTCTGAATTACCAGTTCTCCAGTCAGTTCTCATGAAGAAACATTTTAAAAACTAAAACATGAATAAAGTAGTTTATGTAGAGATATTTGAAAACATTCATCTGTTGACGGACACTAAGGTTGTTTCTATACCTTGAATAATGCTGCAAATGCAATGCAATCCCAATCCTAAAATTTATATGCAAGTGCAAATTCAGAAGACCCACAATAACAGAACAGTCTTGAAAAATCAGAAGCACAAAGTTGGAGGACTCACACTTCCCGATTTCAAATCCTAATAGAAAGTTACAGCAACCAAGACAGTATGGTATTGGCATACAGACAGACATATATATTAATCGAATGTAGTTTTAAAATCCAGAAATAAACACAATTGATTTTCTAAAAGATGCCAAAATCATTCAGTGGGCAAAAAAAAAAAAAAGTCTTCTCAAGAAATGAGGCTGAGTACATGGTGAGACAACTGGATAGCCACATGCAGAAGAATAAAGACCCCCTACCTCACATCATATATAAAATTTAATTCAAATTTCCAATCCAAAGGGCTAAAATGATACAACTTTTTGCTGTAAATCTTGACCTTGGATGAGGTGCTTATTTCTTAGCTATAACACCACAAGAATTACAAGCAATAAAAGAAAAAAAAAAAGGATGAATTGGACTTCATCAAAATGTAAAAATTTTATCTTGCAAAAGACACTCTTCAGAAAGTGAAATGACAACCTGCAAAATGGGAGAAAATATTTACTAAACATGCACCTGATAAGGGACTTGTATCCAGAATAAACAACTCTTACAACTCAATAAGAAAAAGACAAATAATTTAACTAAAAGCAAAAGATTCATTGAAATATCTGGATATTTCCTACAAAATCCTCAAAATAAATTTGTAATTTGAATGAAATATTCACTTTAAGCATAGAAATTCTGAGCACTTTAGAGTATGAGTGGTCAGAAACATAGTTGCTCACTGGATGGTCACATATTTTGAAGATGCTACCTGAAGCATTCTGTAGATCCCAACTAGACTTTCATGTTAATGACCCTTGGTAGGGTGTTGATGGTGAAACACCAATAGCAGGAAGAATATGCTCTCACTTTCCTCTTCTTAATTTCAAACAGACAAAACCCTCACATTAAAATAAATTCTCATGACATAATTTTCAAATTTAAGGTCACATAGAATAATCATTTGCTTTCTGATTTCAAGGTGGTTCTGTTTTGTTAAATTAATTTTTCTTTACTTGATCTGGAATTGCTAATCCAGGAGAGGCACCATGGAAAGGCTAGTATGGAGAATCTTTTTGTTTCAAATTGGAATTTTTTTTTTTTGCCACAACATCTGTTACAAATTGGCAATAGATGGTAACAGAGGTTTTTGTTTTATGCAGTAGATTTGGTAAAGACCTATTATAATATACTTCAGATGTATAGTACATGTTTAGGAATTTCAAAATAAGCTGACTTCAAGGCAGCTTTTTAAAATATACCTTAAAAACAGTGCACCACAGAATTTCCAGTAACCAGATTTATTATAACGTCATGTGCATTACAATGAAATCTCGTAGGATAACTGTCAATTATGTTTTCCTTCATGTCATTAGCAGAGAGGTCTGATATTTTTGTATAGCTAACTGAGAATTCATGGTGCTTGGTGTATGCTTGTATTGTAAATTGCTTTACTTAGAAAAAAATAGCTGTTTATGTCATGGCTTGATTGACGTTTTGGCAGAACTGTGTAGAACTCTGGAGATAATGTTTATCCCTTAACTGATGCATTTACAGGAAAGGTTCAAAAATGAAAAAAAGTTTCTTGTGGAATAAATGGAAATCTCTTTGGGGACTGTATGGGTTCATGATTAGAACTGAGCAGGGGATCTTTCTGAATTATCTTAATATATTTTTATGAATAAGTAAAAAAGATGTGTTCATGCATTCATTCATTGTACAAATATTGTAATGGATGCCTATTAAGTGCCATGTGCATGAATAAGTGCTGCGTATGCTGTGGTGACTACAACAGACATGGTTGATGCCTCTGGTGATGTAATAGTTCTGTACAGAAATCAGCATGAATGAATATATCTTTATATGTAAATGCACATACACTCACAATGTTTCCGAAACCAAATTCCAGAATAGGTGCTATTAAATCAAGATTTTAAAAGTAGGTGGCAGAAATTATTCAGAGAACTTTTAACTCCCTCTCCTAAATAAGGGATATAAAAGGGTATGGAAATAAGAGAATGAGGAGAGAGAGAATTTTTAGAGACCTTATTGTGGGCTTCCCTTGTAGCTCAGTTGGTAAAGAATCTGCGTGCAGTGCAGGAAACCCAGGTTCAATCCCTGGGTTGGGAAGATCCCCTGGAGAAGGAAATGGCAACCCACTCCAGTATCCTTGCCTGGAAAATCTCATGGACAGAGAAGCCTGGTGGGCTGCAGTCCATGGGGTTGCAAAGAGTCAGGCATGACTGAGCAACTAACACTAACACTCATTGTGTTCTGTGAGTTCTTCCATATCGCAGCTCAAGGAGAAGGCAATGGCAACCCACTCCAGTACTCTTGCTTGGAAAATCCCATGGACGGAGGAGCCTGGTAGGCTGCAGTCTATGGGGTCGCAAAGAGTCAGACACGACTGAGCAACTTCACTTTGACTTTTCACTTTCATGCATTGGAGAAGGAAATGGCAACCCACTCCAGTATTCTTGCCTGGAGAATCCTATGGACAGGGGAGCCTGGTAGGCTGCCGTCTATAGGGTCACACAGAGTCGGACTTAGCAGCAGCAGCAGCAACTCAATGAAAGACTATGGAGTCCGATTCTTCAGTTGAATAAGAAGGCTTTTGATGAGACAGTTCTGAGTTGATCTATGTTCTTCCCGGTGGGGAGACCCATTGGATGGTCTAACTTCTACCTAAGGAGCATAACAGGGATGAAAGACACTGACCAACTCCTGTTAGATGAATAAGCTAGAAGTGATTGCAGTGGTATAGCCTGCCTTCTCTGGTGTTGCAGAAATAAATGTGTGTGACTGTTTCCTGTGGACTGAATTTGGGCCAAATGCAGGATAGAATATCAGCTTGAGATCTTCTATGATTCTGTCAAAGAACAGATTATTTCTGAAGAGATACACATAAGCAAAGAATCTATTCAGTTCCCTGATTTCAGAGGCAGAGATAATGGTAATCAGTGAGCTGGTATTCCCCCAGCATCAAGGGAACTCCAGGTGAAAGTCCTTCAGTGATGAGAGTCTCCTAAGAACCCATGAAATCACTGCTATATTTTCCACTGATAGCCAGCAAGGTACTACTGTGGGCTTCCCTCGTAGCTCAGTTGGTAAAGAATTTGCCTGCAATGCAGGAGACCCGGGTTCACAAACTGGATCAGGAAGATCCCCTGGAGAAGGAGATGGCAACCAACTCCAGTATTCTTGCCTGGAGAATCCCATGGACAGAGGAGCCTGGTGGGCTACAGTCCATGCGGCCTCAAGAGTTGGACACAACTTAATGATTAAACCACCATCACCAGGTCTGACTGTATAGCACAAAGAACTCTGCTCAATGTTATATGGCAGCTTAGATGGGAGAGGAGTCTGGAGGAGAATGGATACATGTACATGTATGGCTGAGTCACTCTGCTGTGCATCTGAAACTATCATAGCACTGTTAACTGGTTATAAGTTAATATAAAGCAGAAGTTAAAAAGGAAAAAAAGACCTGTGAAAGGACCCACTAAAGAGAGGCTTCTCACTACCTGTCTGAATCCGAGAATGGGATGCCAACTCCCAATGGTGTCAATGGAGTCAAAAGTTGCCCTTTTTTTGTGAAGGAGTCAGAAACTATAGATATCAAGATGGGGCAGGAAAGTGTAAGTGAAAGACTACTTAAAGTTCTGTCTTTAAATTTCCTTGTCTTTAAAGATGGAATTAGTGACACTGCATCATAGAGTTGTTGAGAAAATTACATGGGATAAATATATAAGGCTCTTACAACAGTGAGTGACACATATTAAGAAAGCGTAAGTGAAGTAAATTGGCTCAGTCATGTCTGACTCTTTGCGACCCCGTGGACTGTAGCCCACCAGACTCCTCCATCCATGGGATTCCCCAGGCAAGAATACTGGAGTGGGTTGCCATTTCCTTCTCCAGGGGATCTTCCTGACCCAGGGATCGAACCCAGGTCTCCCGCATTGCAGACAGGTGCTTTAACCTCTGAGCCATCAGGGAAGCCCCAAGAAAGCTTACGTATCATTTAAAAAAGAAACAGCAGTACCCAGATACAGCATCAAAGAGAGAACCATTTCAAGATAGACAGTGGCAAATGGAAAAGAAAAATTAGGGAGGGCAACAGATTAAAAAGAACAATGAGTTTGTCCCAAATTGCTTCTGTTCTGTGCTGTAAACTGGATACACAGGTCAAGTTTCCGTGGTCAAAGGGAAGTAAAACTTTTAGAAGTAATCCAAACAGGGAAGGAAACATAATACACAGTTTTTCAGAAAATTTGCATTTATGTATCTTATACAGTGATTTCAACTCCCCACACTGGTTTTCCTCTGGAAACTTTTACAACTGATCTGGCTTGACACAAAACAAATATTGCCAACCTTATCCAATTATTTGGCTTAAAACTATTCTTTTTCTCTCGTCATTGTAAACATTTAACCTGTATAGAATAAAGCAAAACATTGCTAGGGAAAAAGAAGCCTGATTATCTTTGTTAAATGCTGAACATGCCAGATCTATTTCCTAAAATAAATGCACAATGTTGACCATCACCCTTGTAGGTCCTTGTTAGCACCCTATTGACACCATTACTTAGAGCGGTTTTTTTCAACCAGTGTTTAGGCCGATGACTCAGAGTCACACATTTGCCACTTCCCCATGGAGCAGTGGCTTCCGTCGTAGGAGTAGAGATGGCATGTTTGTTGAAAGAAGAGGTAGGTGTGTGCATGCGGCCGTATCTGACTGTTTGCAACTTTATGGACTGTAGTCCGCCAGGCTCTTCTGTCCGTGGGGATTCTCCAGGCAAGAATATTGGAGTGCGTTGCCATGCCCTCCTCCAGGGGATCTTCCCGACCCAGGGATCGAATCTGCATCTCTTCCGTCTCCTGCATTGGCAGGCGGTTCTTTACCACTAGTGCCAACTGGGAAGCCCAAGAAGAGGTATTTGTAGTTTGAAGAACTCCAAAGTGGTTCTGCTATGGGTCCTTCTTTCCTTGCCTGCACCGACTCCCCTCCCATCCCACCTCCATTCCCACACACAAGTTGAGGGGCTGATAGTGAGTGTTCAAGATGATGTAAGAAACTAATGTCTTTTTTGACTTAACTGAGTCTTCGTTGCTGTGCGCGGGCTTTCTCCAGTTGCAGAGAGCAGTAGCCACGTGGGCCTCGGTAGTTGAGCCATGGGGCTCTACAACTTGGGAGCATATGGGATCTTCCCAGACCAGAGATCGAACCTGTGTCTCCTACATCGACAGGCAGATTCTTAACCAGTGGACCATCAGAGAAGTCCCACTATACCTCATTTTTAAGGACACTTTTATTGAGATACAGTTTACACAGGGTACAATTTTCTCATTTAAACTGTACAGTTCAGTAGCTTTTACTCTAGTCACAGGTATGTGCAGTCATTCAAACAGCGGATTGTAGAGCGTTCTCATTACTACAAAGAGAAACCCTCTTCTCTTTAGTCATCACCCCCTTGTCCCCTTTCCCCCGTTCCCACCCTTCCAGCCCTAAATAACCATTCACTTACTTTCTATAGATTTGTGTACTCTTGGCATGTCATATGCATAGAATCACGTGTTATGTTGCCTTTCGTGACTGGCTTCTGTCACTCAGTACAATGCTTTCAAGTTCCATCCATGTTATACAGTATATCATCAATATTTCCTTTTTTTTTATTGCTGAAAAATATTCAGCATGGATATGCCCTATGTGTTTATCCATTTTTTCTATAGATGGACATTTCAGACATTTTTTTGTCATTACATCTCAGCTAAGCAATATATCATCCAATGTATGAAATCACATAATTTATTTGGGGTGCAAATAATGGATTATTGATGTATGTTATATATATATATACACACCCAACTAACTCAAGAGAGTGGTATAACTTAAAAAATTATACACAGTAATAGAAAAGTCTCCATAACCATCAGCGGGATGTGGGGCTAATCAGTTTCAAATGCTAAAATGTGAATATAGAGCCAGAGAAACTGGAATGAGTTAGCTGTGCTAAGGAACTCTCTGGGTTTCTCAGGGCACTGGAGTCAGTTTGCCTATTCCTACTCCTGCTGATAACTAGCATTGACATTTTATTTGCAGTTTGAGAAACAGGTAAGATTTAAATCATCAAGAATTTCAAGCAGATTCTTTACTTATTTACAGCAATCATTTTCACCTTGAGCAAACATCTCACTTAAAAAACATAGCAGCTTTTAAACTAGTGCCAAAATATTAGGGCAAATAGGTGTGTGTGTGCGCGCATGTGTGTGTGTGTGTGTTTGTCTTGGCAGAGTGTACATAAACATATAATGCCATGCTTAAATATTCATAGGCTCCTTGCTCGCAGTACAGTAACTTAATAATAAAATATTTTGAAGAGAGAACGATGCTGTGGAGCTTGCGATACCACTAATGGATTTGAAGAGGATGCTAATGCATTGTAGGAGGAAGTGAATTGAGCTCTCGTGTGTAAAGGAGGATTATAAAATATAATTATGAAAAAGCAATAGTGGCAGGCTTGAGGAAGCTCTGATGATGTGTGGGTACTACAAACGACATGTTTTGTTGATGAGAAAGAAGACTTAGATGGATATTTACAGTGCTAACAATCTTCCCTATCTGGAAACATGGAATACATTATAGGAATGGCCATACTGTGAACTCTAGGCTGAAAGTTAAACAGTGTAAGATGGAGGCTGACAAGACCCATGCAGCTTTTCATTTCAAACAACAGTTGTCTAGGAAGGCTATGCTTTCATATCAAGAGCTTCGTGAAGACACTGGAAGAAAAAAATGTGATATAACTGTCAAAGTAGATGAAAAACTTTTTTTTTTTTTTTTTGTAAAAATAAGCTTAAGGAACTCCAGGATTAAATAATTCATGGCATCTTGCTGGGAGTGGAGAAAGCATGAGGACCTTTCTGAATATCATTTTCTGGGTGCAGCACTGACAACTTGTTATAAATTGTGGGCAATTAGAACCTTGACTTCTTTTCAAGTTTCCACCTCTAATCTCATTTCTTTACCTAAGGCTCTGCCCTTTAGGGCCAAATGAAGAAACATTCTTATACCATTAATCTGATATTTACTGGAAAAAATAAAGGGCAATACCTAACAATTCAATAGATGTAATAGAAGAACCTGGTAGGCTGCGGTCCATGGGGTCGCTAAGAGTCAGATATGACTGAGCGACTTCACTTTCCCTTTTCACTTTCCTGCATTGGAGAAGGAAATGGCAACCCACTCCAGTATTCTTGCCTGGAGGATCCCAGGGACGGGGGAACCTGGTGGGCTGCCGTCTATGGGGTCACACAGAGTCAGACACGACTGAAGTGACTTAGCATCAGCAGCAGCAGCAAAAACATCGAAGAGACAGATCGTTAATAGATACAGCTCTAGTCTTGATCCAGTTACCCTTCCCTTCATGAAAAATTATTCATTCTATGCTTGAAGCTCAGTGTCATATTCCAATCTTTAAACAAGGGGTATATAAAAAATAGCAATACAGTTTACTTTTTCAGAAGCACTTAAGTAAACAAGTGTTGCCCTTTAATGGAGCTATTTAGGAAGATAATTTTGACGTGGTTAGCCCATTTATGAAATGCTATATTTCTGTAAGGAAATTGTTTAAATATTAGGAAAAATTCAAACTCAGAAAATATATGCAACTTGAAGTCTAACATTTGCCCTATCTAGTTTATATCTTCTCTCTCCCTTCCCTTCTTTCTCTCTCCCCATCTCTCCCTCTTCTGATCCAAGAACTACTGATAAACCCAAGTCCTCCACCCTCATTTCTTCTCTTTGTTCACAGAGGAAGCCACCCTTGAGATACTGGTGTGAACCTCTCCCATGTACTTGTCTGAAAGATTTCATTTTTGTAGAGTAGTCCTAGTGCTTCCCAGGTGGTTTAGTGGGTAAAGAATATGCAGTGCAGAGGACACAGGTTCGATCCCAGGCTCGAAAAGATCCCCTGGAGGAGGGTATGCCAACCCACTCCAGCATTCTTGCCTGAAGAATCCTGTGGACAGAGGAGACTGCCAGGCTATGGTCCATGGGGTTGCCCCGTCAGACGCCGCTAAAGTGACTGAGCGAGAGCACGAGAGTAGCTTTATGTTTGCAACAAGGAGATTTTGCATAGACCCCCTCGCTCCCACCCGTGCACAATTTCCCCCGATTATCAACATCTCTCACCAGAATGGTACCTTTTTTAAAAAACCAGGCATGTGTCTCCATTGACACATCCAAAGTTCTTTGCTGCTGCTGCTGCTAAGTCGCTTCAATCGTGTCCGACTCTGTGCAACCCCATAGACGGCAGACCACCACGCTCCTCCGTCCCTGGGATTCTCCAGGCAAGAATACTGGAGTGGGTTGCCATTTCCTTCTCCAAAGCATGAAAGTGAAAAGTGAAAGTAAAGTCGCTCAGTCGTGTCCGACTCTTAGCGACCTCATGGACTGCAGCCTACCAGGCTCCTCTGTCCATGGGATTTTCCAGGCAAGAGTACTGGAGTGGGGTGCCATTGCCTTCTCCGAAGTTCTTTGTCTAACAAAGATCAATTGGCCATATTTGTGTGGGTCTATTTTGATACTAGACTGTTTGACAACTGAAGCTTTATATTAGTTCATAAGCTCATATAAGGTGAACTCTCCAACTTTTTCTTTTTAAAAATGTTTCAACTATTCTAATTCCTTTATGTTTTTCCATATATATTTTAGATTCTGTTGTTGATAGATTTTGATTAGGATCATACTGAATTTATAGATCAATTAGAGGAAAATGTTCATATAAATAGCATCAAGTCTTCCAGTACAGGAGCATGATATATCTTTCCATTTTATACAGGGTTGCCTTGCTTTCTTTCATTGGTGTTTCAGTTTTAGCCCACAGATTTTGTACATATTTTATTAGATTTATATCTAGGTATAAATAATAATGTTAAAATTTTCAACTCCCAAATGTTCATGTCTAGTGTGTAGAAATGTTATTGAATCACACTGAATTTACATATTTATTTGGAGAGAATTTTTAACATATCTCAGCTTTTAATTATATGGAATATTGTTTTTTTCTTTTATCCTTGTCTTTCAGTACTTTTTCTTCTTGTGCTTTATAAGTTTGTGGCAGTTGTAAACTGTTTCATAATGCAATTTTATTTATAATTGTTTCTTGTTTCACAGAAATGCTATTACATTGTATATTTTAATCTTGTACTCAGAAATAATGCTAAATTCTGTTAAGTCAATATTGTTTAGTAAAAATGTAATGTGAACCACAAAAATAACTTAAAAATTTCTGGCAGCCACATTCAAACACAGAAAAAAAGAATTTCAACTGCAATTATAGTTATTAAATTATATTCTAATAATACATTCTACTTAATACATCAAAATGTTATTTTTAACATCTGATCAATATATAATTTATTAGTGAGATATTTTCTTCATTTTATATTAAGTCACCAAAATGTGGTTTGTATTTTATCCTGAAAGCAGATCTCAAACTGGGTAATTAACTTTCAATGGTTAAAATGTAGTTCTGCTAAGACAATGAAATGTTTTAGCATTTTGTCCTATCAAAACAGTAATATTTAATAAAAAATTTGTGTTGCTTCAGTTTTAAATTTACATATAAATTAATTAAAACTAAATTAAGAATTCAATTCCACAGTCATACTGGTCACATTTCAAGTGCTCAAGAGACACACAAAGCTACACAAAGCTAGTGGCTACCCTATCAGACCATGTAGCTCTAATTAGTTCTAATATGTTTCATTTTTCTTTATACCATTTTGGTCCTATTTTATATTTTTCTTACTTTAGTCTTCTTCAAATGTATTCCATTGTTCATTTTTTTTCCAATTGGATAGTTATTTCATTAATTTAAATGTTTCCTTTCATGTTAGTATAATCAATTTAAGAAGATTATAATTTCCTTCAAAGTACTGCTTTACATATATCTCATTGTCATTCAGTTTTACATTTGTTCTAATTCCATTTTCAAATCTTCTATGACTCATGAATAATTTAGGCATGCTTTTTCAAATTAACAAACATATGAGAGGACTTAGTATAATTTCATTATTATTTTAATTTTATTGCATTGCAGATAACTTAGTCGATGTAATATACACTCTTTAGTATTTGTGGAAACTTGACTTATGACCTGGTATGTTCTATCCATGGCTTCCCAGGTGGCTCAGTGGTAAAGAACCCACCTGCCAATGCAGGAGACTCGGGTTCTGTTCCTTGGTCAGCAAGATACACTGGGGGAGGTGTATCTTAACATATCTCAGCTTTTAATTATATGGAATCCCCTCCAGTGTTCTTGCCTGGAAAATCCCATGGACAGAGGAGCCTGGCGGGCTACAGTCCGTGGGGTCTTAAGAGTCGGACATGACTTAGCAACTGAGCATGTGTTCTATCTGTATAAGGTAAGCTGTAAATTTATTTCATCTTTGTTAATTTTTAGCCAATGTGGTCTATTAATTTCTACAAGGCATCTTTAAAAAATATCCTTTATTATTTTTTTTCAGTTTTTTGGTTATTTTAGGAATTCTTTAACAATATATTTGAGATTATATTTTTGAGAGGACACAATTCAGCATTGTTTCTATTCTTCTGTTGTGGCTTTTATTTATCTTTCTCTTCATCCACTTATCTATCCACCTGTTTATCTGTCAGCTATCTATCCTTTATTCTGTCTATCCATTCATATGGTCTTTTGTTTAGTATTTGTCTGATAGACTCTTTTTACATTTCTTTTGTTTTTAACTTATTGCATGTGTTTGTTGTTTACAGCGTTGTCTTTTTCATTTCTGGCTTTCTTCCTACAAAGCAGACCCTGTGACTGAGATTTGGGTGCAGCTAATTATTTGGGGAAGCAAGGCCAGCAAACTTACAAAAGAAAACCAGAGAAGTGAGATTGGAGAAAAGCCAGTGAAGTTTGTGCAAATAGTCAAATAACCGCAGTAGAGAACTGAGGCTCAGTTGCCCCGAAGATGTCCTTAGACATCTCTTCCGTGGGGCTGGGAAGGCTGGGAGATTTATACAATGACTTCATGCCTTTGAGGGTTGTCCCGGATGTTAATTCCTTTGTATATCCTGTTTGATCCTCTTTGTGGGCAGAAAGTTTACAGAACCATCAGGCAGAGAAGACGAGAACCAGGTATTCCACAGGTGGGGTGTTCTCTGTGTTCAGATGATTAACAGCAGCTTTAGGGGAACTCAGGTTGGGAGGAGTAATGGTGGGTCTAGGCATCAGCAGTGTCAGGGTTTAATTTAACTCTGTCTGGGTTTAGTGTTTTAAATACTATCTGAGAATCACTATTTTTCAGCTATCGGTTTTGTCTGTTTAAATTTATTTGGATTTCCGCCCCCTGCCCCATACTTTAATGCTATCTATCCATCACGTTTTTCTTGGCTTCCCTTTTCTCTTTTCTCCTAATATGTATTAATTGTATTGAATTTTGTTTATCCTGATTATCCCCCTTACACTGGTTTTGAAAAGAATTTTGTTTGTATTTTTTCATGCTACCATTAAAAGTTGAACAGAAGATTTAACCTAAAGTTATATATTATCTCTAACTTTTTTAAGACAATAAAAGAAACTTAACTTCATTGTAGTTTCCTCCCTCTACTCGCTACCATACATGGGTAATTGTTGTGCAGTATTTTAATTTACACTTTGCCTTTATCACATAACAGTTAGTTAATATTTTTATGCAATCAGTGCTTGCATACTAATTTGCTCTTCATTGTTTCTCACATCCCACTTCTTCCATTTGGGTCCAATTCCTTGTTTCATTTAATGTCTTTCACACTTCTTTCTGTGAGTATTTGTAAGTGGTAAATTTCCTTAGCCTTTTTTTTTTTGAACAAGATAGTTTATCTTTCTCTCACTTAAAAAAATGACTAGTTGGATGCAAACTCTTGTTTGACAATGTTTTCCTGTAAATATTTTCAATATAGCATTTCATTGTCATGTGACCTCTGTTGTCTGTTGTCTTTTAAATTTTTATCCTATTGCGGATAATTTACTCTTCTTTCTGTTGACTTTGTCTTTTTTTTTTTTTTTAGTATTCTTTGCTTTCACAATAATGTATCTGAGTGTGGATTTATTTTTATTTATGCTGCTCTGCGGTTATTGGACACATATCTTCAATCTGAAGAGTTATAGTTTTCATTATTTCTAAAAAAAAATTTTCAGCCACTAACTCCTCGCATATTGCTTTTCTCTACCCTTTTTTATTGGGGAGGACTACATAAGCTGGAATTCCTCATTTTATCTATTTTGTCTTTATCACTTTTTAATATTTTCTGTCTTTGTGATTTCAGCCATTTCTTCTATGCAGTTTCCTTAGATCCATATTCCAGTTTGCACATTCTCTCAGCTATTTCTAACCTGTCCTTTTACTTATCCATTGAGTTTTTAAACTTCAATGATCATATTTATTTTATTTGTGTGAGTTCTAATTGGCTCATTTTCAGTGTCATTTCTAGCCTGTGTAACTTGGGAATTGGATATTATGCCTTTAATTTTTTTTAAACTTATTTTTTATTCATCTTCTGGTTGTTAGTTTATCATCTGAAGTTTTTTCACTTAAAATCCTTCTTAGTCTCTCATATGTTGGATTGATAATTTTTTAAAGTTTGGAAATTTTCATCACGATCACATCTTTTAGGTGGGGCTTGTTTTTCCCATGACAGTCTTTTGTGTCTGAGTTTTGGGAGTGTCTGGATGCCCAATTATCAATGTTCATGACGATACTTTGCATTCATTCTCAGCTTGGAGTTCCTTAGACCGTGTGGTAATATCTGACCATGAAGAAAGTATATCTGCATTTGCATTCTCATGAGGGCTTTTTGAATTTTTTTAAATTGCTTTTCCAGCAGAATCTAGACAAAGACAGATAATTTTCCTTCTTTCTTGCTCTCTCTCTGTGCCTATTGGAAGATATTTTTTCCTTGTCCCCTCTCTCTTGTGTCTGCTCCAGAAATCCCAATTTTCTGAGTTGATTTCTTTCCTAACTCCTCTTTTTACATAGCAGATGGCCTAACCTTCAGTCATCACATGGATACTAAAATCCAGCCCCTAGGTAACCAAGGTAGAACCCCCTCTACAGGATTTTCCTCTTTCCTACCACTTTGATTTTCAATTCCTTTTCCCCCTGGCTTATGGAGATTTCCTTCTAGTTCCAAAAAGCTCAGCTAAGCATTAAGAAGACTTCTGGTTATTGTTTTTTATTCCTTAATTTTATTTATTTAATTTTTGGCTACCTGGGGTCTTCAGTGCTGCATGCAGGCTTTCTCTAGTTGCGGTGAATGGGGCCTACCATCTAGTTGCAGTGACTGGGCTTCTCTTTGCAGTGGGTTCTCTTGTTGTGAAGCATAGGCTCTAGAGCCCAGGCTCAGGAATTGTGGCATGGGGGCCTAATTGCCCCACAGCTTGTGGGATCTTCCTGGACCAGGGATTGAACTGATGTCCCCTTTGTTCCTAACCACTAGACAACCAGGGAAGCCCTTGTTCTCTTGTATACACTGTTTCCAAGAGTTTGTGTTGGGAGAACCTCCAGACTTAGTTGGCCATATTGGAACTGAAAATCCTGTGGTATCCCTTTTGAAATAGATTTCAGAACATCTTTATGATCTGCAGACTAATAAATCTATTATACACCCAAGGTTACAGAGGTTCATCTAGGGACAGTGGCACTCGCTAAATTTGCCTCCACTTTAATGTGTGAAATAGGGTTTTGTGAGGATAGAGTTGGACAGAACACGTATGTTTCCAGTGTACCTGTCTGCAGTGCTGTCACATTATACAGAACCTGCGACATTAAGTAGACCAAACTTAAAAACTCAGTATTTGTGCCTTTTTGTACGTGTCCAGGAATGCTGCTGAACAATTCAGAGTCATAACAAATAGAACGAATCCATCACATTTTAAACTACAGTTTTTGCTGACCCAGGGTTTTGGAAATTCTTGTCTTTCTTTTTCCTTATTTTTTCCCCTATGTGTACGCTTTCTGAGATAATCTGACATGTGGCTGACAATGATTTAAATAGGGCTTAATATGGTCAACAGGGGAAAAAAATAGAAACTTATCTTACTCAAACTGTGAAATTCACAAACTTTCTATTTGTCTCGGTAACTTCACACCTGTGATACAGGAGTGGCATCTCAAGTGTATATTTAGTTGCCTGAAATGACAAAGGAAGTCAAAAATTTCCCATTGCACCGTATGGGATGATTACCCTACAATTTTGTTTTAAAACAATTCTTAAAATGACCTAGAAAGAAAAAAAGTCTTTGAAATATCAAAAGCAATTATTAATATGTTGAACATGTTAGCATTGTTTATGCAGTGTGATTTTGCTGACTTTTGAAGAAGGTCTTTGTAGAAGAGTCACTTCTGGATGACTAGAGGTGCTTCCATCTGACTTTAGAAGTGCAGACCATGGTTAGGATGGTTTCCTGGGAGGCTTTTGTCAAGTGACCATGAAGAGACAAGATACAGTAATGGAGAAATAAGCATAAAGCTTCTTACATGGAACAGGAATAATCTCATGTAAAACACTAAAAAAGCAGAATGGACAAAACAAACTCATACTGTGTATACATCAAAGGGAGGGTGAATGGAGACGAGTTCAGATGCAGAGGCTTCTAACGCTAATATTACAGAATATTTCTTCCCAAGATGGTTGCAAAAGCACAGTAACTCACAAAATCCTTGAAGGCAAAGACTGTTTAATTTGCTTTTGTGTTCTTCATGTCTAGAATATTACTTCATGTATTGCCATACATGCCAAACTTGTTAAATTTAATTGAATAAATGAAATAGTTGAATGGAGGCAGTGCTCCATTGTACTTAAATATATTCTGGGTTTTAGAATACCTTGCTCCTCACTGTATTTCTTTATTTGTTCCTATATTTAGAGTTGATTGTGCTACTTTAGGAGAAGGCAATGGCACCCCAATCCAGTACTCTTGCCTGGAAAATCGCATGGATGGAGGAACCTGGTAGGCTACAGTTCATGGAGTCGCTAAGAGTCAGACACGACTGAGTGACTTCACTTTCACTTTTCACTTTTATGCATTGGAGAAGGAAATGGCATCCCACTCCAGTATTCTTGCCTAGAGAATCCCAGGGAGGGGGGAGCCTGGTGGGCTGCCGTCTGTGGGGTTGCACAGAGTCGGACATGACTGAAGCGACTTAGCAGCAGCAGCAGTGCTACTTTAATATCACCCTAAATGTTATATTTTCATTTTAGATAAGTATAGTGAGCAGATAATCTGCTTTAACTCTTTCCATAATTATCTACAACTGAAAGAAATCTTCCCGTTGAAATTTTTACTATTTTAAATAATCACTAACAAAGATCCGTCTAGTCAAGGCTATGATTTTTCCAGTAGTCACGTATGGATGTGAAAGTTGGACTGTGAAGACAGCTAAGCACCGAAGAATTGATGCTTTTGAACTGTGATGTTGGAGAAGACTCTTGAGAGTCCCTTGGACTGCAAGGAGATCCAACCAGTCCGTCCTAAAGGAGATCAGTCCTGGGTGTTCTTTGGAAGGAATGATGCTAAAGCTGAAACTCCAGTACTTTGGCCACTTCATGGGAAGAGTTGACTCATTGGAAAAGACTCTGATGCTGGGAAAGATTGAGGGCAGGAGGAGAAGGGGACGACAGAGGATGAGATGACTGGATGGCATCACCGACTCGATGGACGTGAGTTTGAGTGAACTCTGGGAGTTGGTGATGGACAGGTAGGCCTGGCGTGCTGCCGTTCACGGGGTCGTAAAGAGTTGGACATGACTGAGCGACTGAACTGAACTGAACTGAACCAACATTTGGTAGAAGTGACCTTACTTGTCGGTAGGGCATATTTTGAAACTCAATTCTGTATCAGTGACAAACATATCATATTGACTTGGTGCTTATTTCTTTATTTTAAAGTGGAACGTGTTAGTTGCTCAGTTGTGTCTGACTCTTTGTGACCCTAGGGAGTCAGAAGGCTGACTTGGAGCCAGCCAGCCTTCTCTGTCCAAGGAATTTTCCAGGCAAGAATACTAGAGTGGATTGCCATTCCCTTTTTCAAGAGATCTTCCCAACCCAGGGATCAAACCCAAGTCTCCTGCATTGCAGGCAGATTCTTTACCATCTAAGTCACCAGGGAAGCCCCTTTAACATATGGCCTTTATTTCAAGATAATATAAAAGGCAAAGAACTGGCAAGTATAGTCTGAATATTGAGTAAATAATTTATACAGGCCTCTGTACATGTGGTGACAATCTCATATTTGCTAAGAGCAGCACAGATATTAATATCACCACCTCCTATTTATTGGACATTCTAGCGACTTCACTTTCACTTTTCACTTTCATGCATTGGAGAAGGAAATGGCAACCCACTCCAGTGTTCTTGCCTGGAGAATTCCAGGGATGGAGGAGCCTGGTGGGCTGCCATCTATGGGGCTGCACAGAGTCGGACGCGACTGAAGTGACTTAGCAGCAGCAGCAGCAGCATTCTCAGCTAAACAGAAATGTTGCTGGGTCTCCATTTACTGCCTTACACTGTGTTTTCCTTCGGGGACTAATCAGTGTGATGTATATTTTGAATTGCTTTCCCAACAGTTTGGACATATTTATCCAAACACTTTCATACTGTTTTTAGCAAACGCTGGCCAGGGTTTAAACAAGTAGCCTCTTGTAATGATGTCTTCCCTGGTGGCTCAGTGGTAAAGAATCCACCTGCCAATGTAGGAGACTCGGGCTCAATCTCTGGGATGGGAAGATCCCCTGGAGAAGGAAATGGCAACCCACTCCAGGATTCTTGACTGGGAAATCCTATGGGCAGAGGAGCCCGGAGGGCTGCAGTCCTTGGGGTCACAAAGAGTCAGATACGACTTAGCAACTAAGCAAAACCAACAATAGCAATCTAACAATGAAGAGGTTTTTTTCTTTCCTTCTGTACATATAAATGTTTACTAATGAATGAAGTCCCACTTTTTGGTCTCATTTTTATCATTCTACCATGACTGTATGTCGGTGGTCCCCAACCTTTTTGGCACCGGGAAACGGTTTCATGGAAGATAATTTTTTCCATTAGATGGCAAGGTGGGATAGTTTGGGGGTGATTCAAGCACATTACGTCTATTATGCTGCCACTGACCTGATAGGAATTGGAGCTCAGGAGGTAAAGCAAGCAATAGGGAGTGGCTGTAGATACAGATGAAGCTTTGCTCGCTTGCCCTGCTGCTCACATCCCGCTGTGTGGCCCAGTTCCTAACAGGCAAGGGACCAGTACCCATCTGGGACCCAGGGGTTGGGGATCCCTGACATGTATTATTTATGTGTATTATGAAAATGTATGTAACTATCCATCCATCTGTATATCTGGTTAGTAGACATTTTGTCCTGCTCAAAACTTCCATAACCCTTTGGTTTGTAAGATATTTTGTCCATGACAAAGGATCCTTGAAATTTCATCTTGCCCAAAATGTCCAGAAGACACTTGGTCCACAACCTAAGTTCCTTGAGATATGGTCCTATCCAAAACATCCATAATTGTATTTGATTCATGCCAAATGGTATCAGACAGGACCAAATATTAAGGACATTTTGGCTTGAACCAAACGTCTTATGACATTTTTGAACAGGACCAAATAGACTGCCTGGGTCTTAGTGTCTAGTTGTCTATTGACTTTTTGTTCTTGTTGTTGTTTAGTCGCTAAGTTGTGTTTCACACTTTTGTGACCTCACAGACTGTAGCTTGCCAGGCTCCCATGTCCATGGGATTTCCCAGGCAAGAATACTGGAGTGGGTTGCCATTTCCTTCTGCAGGGGATCTTCACAACCCAGAGACTGAACCTGAGTCTCCTGCATCGGCAGGTGGATTCTTTACCGTTGAGCCACCAGGGAAGCCTTACCCTGTAGGAGAAACAATATTTTATGATACTAGAATCTAAATACAATTGGACAGTAGAGATAAACATTAAAAAGAAGAAAAAAGAAGCAGATTTACCCAAGATGATTTAGAGAAACAGGAGACATTTATCAGGAACTTACGATTAATTGGTAACCATAGCTGAGATGAAGATTGGCTCTGTGATTCACCAAGGACAAAGCACAATATAGGCTTGGCACAGAAATGATCTAGAGAACCCAGGGGGTTGCATGAGGTATTTATTGAATGGTAATTAGGGAGGCTACAAGTTATTTTGGAAAGACGATTACAGTTTTGGAAGAAATCTATCATTTGGATCTCTATGTAAGGGATATTGGGTAACATGATAAACAATGTATTCAGTTATTTTGTAATAGATGCAGAGTCCTTCCAAAAATGGAAGCTAGTAAAGGCATACCTGGGAGGTATTGCAGGTTCAGTTCCAAATTGCCACAGTAAAGTGAGTACTGCAATAAGCTAGTCACACAAAGCTTTTTGTTCCCCAGCACATATAAAAGTTGTGTTTACACTATACCATAGTCCATAAATGTGCAATAGCATTATGTCTAAAAAATAGCATACACACCTTAATTAAAAGATAATATTAGAAAAATGGCACTGATAGACTTGATTGATACAGAGTTGCTCAGTTCAGTTCAGTTCAGTCGCTCAGTCGTGTCCGACTCTTTGCGACCCCATGAATCGCTGCAAACAATTTGTAAAAATATATGACATCTGTGAAGCACAATAAAGTGAAGTGTGATGAAATGAGGTATGACTGTATATACAGACCACAAATGCTGAAGTTGTACCATGCAACTGTAACTCAGAAAAAGCATTTAAAAAAACCTAGGTTAATAGACTGAGTACTTCGTTTCTGATGACAAAACTTAATTGAGCAACAAAATTTCCTTTGCTCCTTTAGTTTAAATATCAGAATTCTAATAAACTTCAGCATCAAAATTTAAGTCATGATTAAATTGCCTGACCAGATTAAGGGGAGAGCCTTTGTATTGTTTATTAAAAAGACGTTCATATGCTTTAGGTACCAGACTCACAGATGTGAAATATTTGGACTTGACCCTAATTCTGACCTATGAGGGTAGACTTTGAGAATGGTAATAAATAAGGTCATTATTACTTAAAAAAAATAGAATTCAGTCTCTTGTGCTGGAACAAGGACTCAGAGAAGATCCTTGCATTCTGGATGTATATAATAGTATGAAAGTTTTTAACCTGAAAAATAAATGCAAAAAACTTGTCACCTACTGGGCTCTTAAACCGTCAAACAGCCCTATAGGACACCAAACTTTAGAAAAACTCTGCCTGCCCTTTGGATCTCTTGTGAATCTGCTCATAGGAAATAATGTTTAGTCATTAACTCTGTAGTTAAATCAGACAGACTGAAATTCAAACCCTAGATTCATCATTGATCAGCAGTGGGTTTGTGGACAAGCTGCTCTCTCAATCCTAACTTTCCTTATCCATAAAGTAAAAAGAACAGCACTGCTTAGCTCAGGGTGCTGTGTGAGTATTATATATGGTATGCACTTAGCATAATGCCGAGTATGAATTAGGAGCTCCTAGCTGTTATTTTTGGAGAAGGAAATGGCAACCCACTCCAGAGTTCTTGCCTGGAGAATCCCAGGGATGGGCAAGCCTGGTGGGCTGCCGTCTATGGGGTCACACAGAGTCGGACATGACTGAAGTGACTTAGCAGCAGCAGCAGCTGTTGTTATAATTCTTAGGTGAAAGATCTTCTCGCAGGTAACTGGATGAAGTGACTGTTTCTTGGTGTGCAGCTACGCTGGGCCCTCTTTGCATTGCGCAGGACTTTCTCTAATTGCCGTGAGTCGGGGCTGCTCCTTGTTGCAGTGGTCAGGCTTTTCGTTGCAGTGGCTCCTCTTGTTGCAGGACACAGGGTCTCGAGCGTGGTCTCTATTGGTTGCAGTGCATGGCACGTGGGATCTTCCGGGACCAGGGATGGAACCCATGTCCTCTGCATCGGTAGGCAGGCTCTCGACCACTGGGCCATCAGGGAAGACGCTCCTATATTTTTAAGTAGCTGAAAAAAGTCAAAAGAAGACTGATATTGTGTGATATGTGAAAATTATACAAAATTCAAATTTCAGGGTCCATAGAAAATGTTTTATTGGAACACAGTCACACTTACATATTTATGGCTGCTTAGACACTACAATGGCAGTTGAGGCATTACGATAGACACACTATGAATGACCTGCAAAGCTTAAAATGTTTACTCTCTGGTCTTTTTTTTTTTTTTTAATTTGGCTCTACTGCATGACTTGCGGGATCTTATAGTTCCCCAATCTGAGCTTGAACCTGCTCCCTCGGCAGTGAAAGCATTGAGTCCTAACCACTGGACCAATAGGGAATTCCATTATGTGGTCTTTTAAGAAAAAGTATATGGAGCCTGATCGTAGACTATAAATTCCTTTAAGGATGGAAAAGATGTCCCCAGTAGACATTAAGCTGCTGGAGTCTGGCACTATATCTACACAGTGAACTCTTAAGTATAGTTTATGTTAATGAATAAATGGATTAACAAAAATAAATAAATAAATATCTTTAAAAAAGTCTTCAAGGACTTTTTCAGATTGCCTTTGTAATTTGTTTTTGTGAATCACTTGCAAGAACTCTTTCCCAGAAGTGTGTGAGAGATGCCGACCTCAGGCTGGTAGCATTAATGCGGGTTAGCCGAAGCAGAACTGAAATGTCACCTGTGCGTACATCAGTCTTTCACCCTCCGCTTGCTCTTTCACTCGTCTTTCACATCTTTGGAATGTACTTTCTGTTCTTGTGCCTGAAGAGACTTTTATACAGGCGGCCGTGGCTGCAGGACATTTATCTTTTCTGGGATGGTGTTATTTTCTTTGTTTTTCAGTCTTGTTAGGCTCCACAGGAGAACAAACAGGGTGAAAGAGAAAGGAGATTGAAGCTTAAGGCCATGGGGCAGATGGCAAAGAGGTGGGGGCTCAGACAGGATGCTGTTGTTCCTTTGGTGTGGCTTTATAGAGAGGTGAGAGGGCCCTGGGTACATGTGTAAAGGAAAAACTATTTTCTTACTCCTAGCCATGCTTCTGACACCAAATGTTTGGATTTTTTCACACCAAGCAGTTCTTCAGTTCTCTACAGACACCAATTTAGTATTTTGCCATTTAGTTCAATCCTGACATTATATACCCGGAGCTGGCACTGACCCCACAGGTTAAGGGCTCAACCCCACAAGACCAGCCCCCTCTACTTGAGATGTCCATTACAAGTCCAGGCTTCCTATACTTTTTTAATTTAAAAAAAATTTTGGCGGCACTAGGTCTTCATCACTGCACTTGGGCTTTAGCTGCAGCAAGTGGAGGCTACTGTCTAGTTTCAGTGCACGGGCTTCTCATCTTGGTGACTTTTCTTGTTAGGGGCACGGGCTCTAGGCTTCAGTAGCATGGCATGATGTGGGCTTAGGAGTTGTGGCTTGTGGGCTCTAGAGCTCAGGCTGAATAGTTGTGGTGCCTGGACTTAGTTGCCCTGAGACGTGTGGGATCTTCCTGGACCAGGAATTGAATCCGCATCCCCTGCATTGGCAGGGACTCTTCACCACCAGGGAAGTCTCAGGCTTCCTGTACTTTTGACTGACCAGCTATAAATCAAGGTTCCCAAAGCCCCTTCCTTGGCTCCATAATTTGCTAGAATGGCTTATAGGGCTCAGGGAAACACTTACTATTACTGGTTTATTATGGGCTTTCCAGGTTTCTCAGTGGTTAAGAATCCACCTGCAATGCAGCAAATGTGGATTTGATCCCCTGGAGAAGGAAATGGCAACCTGCTCCAGGATTCTTGCCTGGGAAGTCCTATGGACAGAGGAGCCTGGCGGGCTGCTGTCCATGGGGTTGCAAAGTGTCAGATACAACTTAGCGACTAAACACCACCTGGTTTATTATAAAGAAAACAGCTCAGGAACAACCCAATGGAAGAGATGCACAGAGCAAAGGACAGAGAAGGGGCACAGAGCCTCCATGCCCCATCCAGACAAACCGTCCTCTCAGCGCCTTATATGTTCACCAACCCAGAAGCTCTCATGACCCTGTCATTTAGGGGTTCTCACTGAGGATCTCCTATGAGGTCATAATTGATTAAATCATTGGCCATTGGTCATTAAACCCCCAGGGGTTTGGGGGGTGGGAGAATAATTCTAAACATCTAATCATGTGGTTGATTCCCCTGGTAACCAGCCCCCATCCTCCAGGAATCACCTCATTAGCATATATACAGATGTAGTTAAAAGGGGCTTATTCATAGTAAGAAATTATTCACTCAAGAAATTCCAAGGGTTGGGACTTTCCTGGTGGTCCAGTGGTTAAGACTCCATGCTTCCAATGCAGGGGGCACAGGTTCTATCCCTGGTTGGGGAACTAAGATCCCACATGTCATGAGGCCAAAAGACAAAGAAAGAAAGAAAAAAGAAATTCCAAGGGTTTTAGGAGCTCTGCACCAAGAACCAGGAACAAAGACGAAAAGTTTATTTCTTATTATGTCACTGTATCACAACGTGGCGTAGGAAAGAGATAAAAAGGGTGTCAGGGGAGCCTCAGGGGAGAGAGAGCCTTGTTCTGTGAGTATTTAAAAGTCAGGCACAGCCTGTCCTGTGGTCTAGTGTTAAAGGACAGCCAGAGATTGGTCATAGGTCTGTATCTCATCCACCCAAACCACAGATAAGTGGTGCTGTCAACTCAGCGTGATAGAGAACCTTGTCCAGACTTACAAGTCTAGGAGAGTGACCAAGAGAAGGCAAGGAGGGAAGGGAAGGGAATTGAAGGGCATGTTAATGAGAGCGGTCCATTAATGTTTGTACCCGGGTTCCTTCTAATGACTCATATGCTGAGTCCTGATCTGTCTCTTGGAGCTTCAAACGCGCTGTCTGCATCAAAGTGCTTTGACACATGATTGTACTGTACACCGGGTCGCTCATTTCATCAGCCACAGTGCTGCTTTTCACACAGAGCATGTCACATTTGACAGATTTATCACAAGACTGTGGGCTCTATTTTCTGTAGCACTGTGGAACCCTTTCCCATTAGTGATAGCAGGAGTCATGTTTATGCATGAAGAGAGGCTGTTCGATTGGGCCATTGTAGCCGCCACTGCAGGCAAGAGCACGGCTCCCATTATCAAGTGGGGCTAATAGGGGATATTCATATGCACTGGAGAATCAATTCCCTAGACATGGACCTCTCCTGCAAAATAATTGCTACTCACTGGTGGTAAAGATCTCAGTGATGTCAGAGCCTTCCTTGATGGTGAGATTAATGCTCTACCATTCTTGGCTGGGTCATTTCTCTACCAAAATAAAGTCCCTAGTCTGAGACTTAGATAAGATGTTTTTCAGGTGGAATCTGGAGCTGCACTGATTTTCTGTGCTGTTTGGGTGACCCTTCTCTCTATAGACATTTTTCTTTCCATGGACTGAAATTAGTTGAAGCAACCAATGAATGGCTTGGAGTTCAGTCCCAGGTGATGCTACCTAAATATACCAATGACCGTGGGCAAGGCCTTTCTTCTTTCTGAGCCTTGGTGTCTTCAGCTTTAAAATAAGGAACTGATATGAGATGATTTCTAACCATTCTTCTCATTATTATATTGGAGTTATGTTGTATATATGTTATATTGAAAATACATTTTATTTTTGTTTCATTTTATTTTTCCCTACTGGAATGTGATCACATTTCTCATTTATCTCAAGAGCCCAGCCCAGTTCTTGGTACATATTTATTATATGGGTTCAGTAGATTTTGTTTATTGAAAATAAAATTGTGCAATTCTGTAACTATAAATCATTTGTGTTCTCATTGGACAAGAATGCAATTCCTTGGATGACGTATTTATTGTTCCTCTTTTTGTATCACCAAAATATAGGAAAAAATGAATGAAATTGAATTTATTGCAAAAGTATAATTTATACTGTTATAAGTATTTAGTAAAGAGAGACTTACTGAGCACTTACTGTTGGCAAGAATAGTCAGAGAATTCATAGATGAACTTGAATGATAGACTAGGTAGAGCTTATTTTGATCTGTCAAAGATTGGTATGTTTGGTGAATAGGCAGAAAAAAAGGGAAAATCATTGTAGATGAGAAGAAAATAAATATGGCTACAAAGTGAGAATAGTAGAGAAAGAAAAACAAAGTGATTGTTGATTTTGTTGACAAAGTTGACAAACTTGTTGACAAAGTTTGCAGCTAGAGAAACAAAGAAAATAAGGTTAAATGTGGGCTAAGGGTCTTGGTTGAGACTCAGGTATAATCTAAATTTATCACAATAACAACAAGATAACCATAGGAATTAATGGTCTTTTCTGAAAAACAGACCATCATAGTGAAAGCTGACTCAGAGAAAAGATACTTTAAAACATTCACTTGATCAGAAAGCAGATGGAATCTGACACCTTTCTTTTTAAAAAGAAGCTCAACTTCCATCCACTATCAGTTCAGTTCAGTTCAGTCGCTCAGTTGTGTCCGACTCTTTGTGACACCATGAATCGCAGCACCCCAGGCCTCCCTGTCCATCACCAACTCCTGGAGTCCACCCAAACCCATGTCCATCGTGTCGGTGATGCCATCCAACCAAATGAATAGTACGCTTAGAAAAAATTGCATTCGTGATGCTGCTTCATTCTCTAATTCAGTCATCTTCTATTTTCTCTTGGGCTCTCTCTGCATTTGTTTGCTTGGTTTTTGTGATAGTTAATTTTGTGTGTTAACTTGACTAGGCTAGTGATATCCAAACATCAGTCTGGAAGTTGCTATGAAGGTAGATTTTAGATGTGATTATCAGTTAAATCAGTAGACAGTTGAGTAAAGCAGATTACTCTCCATAATGTGGATGAGGCTTGTGCAATCAGTTGAAGCCTTTAAAATAAAGACCGAGGTCTCCTGAGGAGGGAGGACTCAATCTTGAGGCTGACTTTGGACTCTATCTGCAGCATCAGCTGTTCCATGGGTCTCCAACCTGACAACCTGCTCTGTAGACTTTGAACTTGTCAGCTCTCCAAATCATGTGGACCAATTCCTTAAAACAAATCTCTCTCTCTCAACAAACTATTGATTTTGTTTCTCTGGAGAAATGACTAAATCAGTATTTTTTTTCCCTTCATGGTTAAGCTGCCCTGATACAATACTTTAAAAATTCAGTTGATATAGTCAGAAGCCACTCAGTCATATTTTTCTGCCTTGGTCCCAATCTGCTTACCACCCCTGCCCTCAACTTTCCACTGCTTGATGAAAGAGAATATTTATTTCCTCTGCACTGTTTCATCTTTTTCACTGCTGGAGTCTCAGAGAAAGAAATTTGTATCTTTTTGATTCATAATATGAGTTGGAAATATCACTTTCATAAATGATGCTTACCCACTTCAACAACACCTAAAAAGATTCTAGCTAATTTAGTGCATTTAAGCACCAAACTATAGTTGCTACTCAACAAATTATTAATTCTTCCTCTTTCTTCTTTTTCTTATTTTTTTAAAAACAATATCTTGACCTATTTTCACTCCTTCCTTCTGCCTCACTGTAGAATTTACCTTTTCCAGAGATGAAAATGTAAAATGGATACTCTTTCTAAATGTTTCATTTGTTTTCTTTATTTCATAGAAAGCTTAATTTCACTGAAATATGAGTAAAGACACATTTCTAGAGTCTGCTTCAGAGTAATCTTCCATCTTTTGAAAGTAATGAAAACAGATAGTAAGCATGCTAAAATAAGAGCTGTTACACTGTTTATGCCAAAATTTGTAAACACTGGGCAGCTAGTTCTTCTCTACTTAGGAGAACTATTTTGGCTGTGTCTTCTTGCTCTATTTTTGACCATATAAACTCACTCATTGAATGTTGCTTGGAGCCATGCGCCTGATTACGGATCAAGAGGTACTGCTGGGGAGTAAGATATACTTTGGGCTTTTGCTTTGTTTTCTAATTAGGTTCTATTTTTTCCCTCATATTTTGCACTTTTGAAGTTAACATATATTCACTGCAAAAAACCCCCTGAAAAACTAAACAATGTCAGCCGTAATTTAATAGCATATAAATAACAATTGTTCATAGTTATAGTATGTTTTCTTCTTTTCTTCATGTGTGTGTATATGTATGTGTGTGCATGCCTGTGTGTGTATATGAGAGAGACAGGTCTAAATTGCTCTTTACATAAAAGTATCTCATGTTTCTTTCTTTCTTTTTTTTTTGGCCACACCATATGTGGCAATCTTAGTTCCCTGACCAGGGATCAAACCTGTGCCCTCTTTAGTGAAGTCATTGAGTCCTAACCACTGGACTGCCAGGGAAGTCCTTCACATTTTTTTAATACTGCTGCTGCTGCTGCTAAGTCGCTTCAGTCATGTCTGACTCTGTGCGACCCCATAGACGGCAGCCCACCAGGCTCCCCCATTCCTGGGATTCTCCAGGCAAGAACACTGGAGTGGGTTGCCATTTCCTTCTCCAATGCATGAAAGTGAAAAGTGAAAGTGAAGTCACCCAGTCGTATCCGACTCTTAGCAATCCCATGGACTGCAGCCTTCCAGGCTCCTCCGTCCATGGGATTTTCCAGGCAAGAGTACTGGAGTGTGGTGCCATTGCCGTCTCCATTCTTAATACTGGGTACAATCAAATTTCATTTGACTCTGTTCTTGTCCATTACGGCTGAAGACCAATCTTGGTTGTTTTCTGCATCTGCTCCCATCTTTCGTAGGTGGGAACAGAATGGCAGCATTTCTGTGATCCAGGAAATCAGGAAGAGCTTCTGTTCTTTAGTTTATTTAGAGACTGTCTACCAGAGTCCCTTGCCCTGTTCCACATGGGGACTTGCTAGGGCTTCCAGAGCCACAGAGCTTCCTGACCTGCCTCTAGGACCCCTGCCCCACACCCCTATTTGGAGGTCCCACCATTCCTGCTTGCTCTTTGAACACACTTAGATTTGCCATCTACAGTCACTCATTGAAGATATTTGCAACCTTTTTATCCTTTTCTTTTGATCCTGAACACCCCTTCACTCTTTTAATTGCTGCTTGTCCATCCCCAAATCAGGTCACGATCCCCTCTAAATCTTAGAAATACCCAGCCTTTCTTTCCCAGTCATTTGTATCGCAGTATTTAAGGTTCATCTGAACAACTCCTTCTTGAAGATGGCCAGATTCTGAGACTTGAGACCCAGAATAGACTATTTAGCATTCCAAGAGCTAAGAAGTTTCCAGTGTTGACATCTAATCTGGAAACTCAACCCCTCAGGATGTACAGCTTCTTCTAAAAGCAGCAAAAGATAATAACTCTTGAGTTTTTAGGTATGTGTGTGCATGCTCAGTAGCTCCGCTGGGTCTGACTTTTTGCGAATGTGTGTGCATGCTCAGTAGCTCCGCTGGGTCTGACTTTTTGCGAATGTGTGTGCATGCTCAGTAGCTCCGTTGGGTCTGACTTTTTGCGAATGTGTGTGCATGCTCAGTAGCTCCGTTGGGTCTGACTTTTTGCGAATGTGTGCGCATGCTCAGTAGCTCCGTTGGGTCTGACTTTTTGTGACCCCATGGACTATAGCCCCCAGGCTCCTCTGTCCATGGGATTTCCCTGGCAAGAATACCAGAGTAGGTTGCCATTTCCTACTCCAGGGGATCTTCCCAAGCCAGGGATGGAGCCCCCGTCTCTTGCTTCTCTTACATTGGCAGGCAGATTCTTTACCGCTGAGCCACCTGGGAAGCCAGAGTTTTCATGTCCTATTAAATGCCAACACTTCAATTTGTTTACTTATAAGCAAAAGCATAATTGGGGTAATATTATAAATTAAAAAACTATTATAAATGTTATAAGCTTTTTAAAAAAACTAATGTCACAATTATTTTCCTATGCAATTTTTTTTCAATTTGCTTTGGGTAAAATATATGGACATGTGTTCAGGGTGTTAACTGGTATATGTCCAATCAACTTGTGCTCTTCACTTTTTTTAGATTATCTCAAATGCTCTGTAAAGAAATAATATGAACCCTTTTTGTAGAGCATCTCAGCCCTACTGGACAGTTGGGGAAAGATTAAGTTTTCTGTTTCTGAACTCTGCACAAAGCATTCAGGGTATTTGCCTTGAGCTGTGTTTAACTAATTGTGTCATGTCTGATTAGCCTAAGTACTCACACATAGAAGAAGTTGTACCAAATAGTCTTCATTTGCTCTTCCTTTTTCACTCTTCCTGTTCTGTGGTGGTGAAAAGGGACTGTACCTTTTAACTTTTTTTTTTGACTGTACCTTTCAAGACCACAACTTATCTTCTCTTGCCTTGAATGTGTGTCATGACAATAGAATAAACAGATGATTTAACCAGTAACTTTACCTAAATCATACTTGGGTAATTATGAGTCTAGCTTTTCAAGGACTGGCAGCTTTCTCTTGGAATTCTTGCTCTTGGGGCATCCCAGAGCCACCCTTCCAAGCTGTGAGATGCTCAAGCCACTAGGGGAGGTGTCGTGCAGGCACTCTTGTTGGTTGCTCATCTGAACCATGGGGCCATATGGGTGGTTCCAGATCAGCTACATGTTAACATGTAGAATTACATTCCTAGTTAACTACGTGCCTAGATAACATGTAGAATCTCAGATGATACTAAAATCAGCAAGAACCCTAAATACAAAAGAGTTCCGTGCTAAGAGCACCAGTTTTTAACTTGTTCATAAGTCCAACAAAGTTAGCCTAGGTACCTAACTAACACAATTGGCTGTATAGTACTGTACTGTAATAGGTTTATGATACTTTTTACACAAATAATACATAAAAGACAAATACAAAAAATCATTTTTAATCTTGCAGTACAGTACTTTGAAAAGTACAGTTGTATAGCACAACAGTTGGCATGTGGGGCTGGCATCTAATGAACAGGTAAGAAGAGTTACCTGTTCAGCAGGAGCGAGCAGAGGTGGGAGATGGTAGAGCTGAAGGATCGTCAGCAGCAGGAGACGTCGGAGGGCAAGATGCAGTTTCACTCAAGGCTAACGTTGATGGAATGCATATTCATGTCTTTGAAAGTTCAAAACTAGAAGACTTTCTGTAAAATAAAACAGCCATTGTTTTAAGTCAGTAGCTTTTGAAGTGGTTTGTTTTGAAGCAGTAAGATAAAAGAAATATATTCTTTTAGTCTCTATTGTTAGGGGATCACAAATAAAGTGAAACTTTAGCATCCTACGAGGTTCATTATTGGTTTCCAAGCAGTGGAACCATCTTCCAAAAAAGGCCTGTTTGGTTTCATAAAAGCTTATTGAGAACCTACTCTATGCCAGGCAGATGGTTAGGTTTCAGAGATAACACAGAGTCTGAGTCAGCAAGTGGCAGACAGTTTAACAGAGAAAACGTGTATAAATGAATAATTGCTACTAATTAATAATGAATACATGAGATACAATGAATGAATTACAGAGATAATTTTTACTTCACAAATGCTTGAGCATCTATTACATGCCAGATACTCAAGGTACTTGGAATTGATTCAAAGGGAGTTCTTGATCTGGAGAAATTTGCCAATGAGTAGGCGAGATAGATTAAAATCCAGTATTTTCAATATAATGTGGCAAGTGCTAGGACTGATTCACAAGGTAGTTGGAAACTCAATGTCATGATGTTATATTGCCTAGAAGAGAGAGTGCTATATAAAAGCTGCTAAGTGTATTTCATATTCCATTGTCTGCCTTCCTTGGGGTGACATATTTTATTCTCTAAGAAGAGCTGCAACAATATCATGTGTTGACATATCCTTCAACAGTGTGACCTCGGGTCTGCCCCATCAAGGGAAAGAGTCTCGGGTCACTCCTTTTGAAGTTGAGCTGGCCTCCAGGACTCACCTGTAAACAAAAAAACTTTCTAGAAGTGATGCTGCCTGAGGCTGGGCCAGAAGTCAGCAGTATTAGTGTTTATCTCCTGGAATAATCAACTATCAGCTGTTCCATATCAGGGGACTTTGCCTGGAACCCAGCTGCCATGCTGTGATAAGCCCCAGGTACATGGAAACACTCCATGCAGGCATGCTGGTCAATAGATCTTGTGAGCCCAGCCTCTGAGTCATCCTAACCCAAGCATCAGTCACATGAGTGAAGGACCCTCCAGATGATTCTAGTCCCTGACCGACTAAATCAACCTCAACCCATTTGAGTCTTCCAAGCAGAGGTCCCAAGTCATCCTCACTCTACTCTGTCCAAAATCTGAAGGCACAGAATCCATGACTACTACAAAATAGTTGCGATTTTTATGTCACTAAGTTTGGAGTGTGGCCTGTTACATAGCAATAGGTAATTAGGATAAGTAGGTTCTGAGAAAGAACCACTTTACAATGAATTACATTATTTTAGAATAGTGTTTAAGGTGAGATACCCAAATGCCTTAGACTGTAAAGAGTCTTCCAGCTATGCAGGAGACCCAGTTTCCATCCTTGGGTAGGGAAGATCCTCTGGAGAGGGAAATGGCAACCACACTTCAGTATTCTTGCCTGGAGAATTCCATGGACAGAGGGACCTGGCAGGGTATAGGCTATGGGGTTGCAAAGAGTCAGACATGACTGAGCAACTAACACTTTCACCACTATTCCTGAATGCCGGCCATTCAGTTAACTCAGAAACTGAAAAATCATTTCATCATTAATTCATTTCTGAATGCAGATCACAGAGTTTGGGGAGTTCCGCCCTGACTTCTCCACATTTGTAAAATTATGGGTCTACTTTCTTGAGGAATATTCCATTTCTTCTGATGAGAACTAATTTCTCTTCATCTTCAAATTTAGGGCCAATGAAAATGTTGAGGAACAAAATTGATTTATTTGAGATTCATGTCTTAATTCTGTAAGACAGAGCATTTTAGTAAGTGATTAGTGGAGAATGTACCTTGCCATATTCAAAGACACTGGCTACCTCACATATAATGTGCGTTGTGGCTTTTAATCACTAATCATCATTTGTAGGAGGAACTTGTTTATATGAAGAGGACTTGAAGAAAAATGCAATATTAAACTGTCCAGTTCTCTTCCGCTTGAGTCATTTGTTCTACCGCTTATTAACGATCAAACCATGTACAGTTCTCAGACTGGCAACTTGCAAATTGTCTAAGGAAGATACTCATTTTAATTATGTGAACTGAAAGAGGCACTTTTTTTGGCTTAAAAAAAAATCTTACTGTAATTGAGGAATCATTAAAAGTTGGAATACAGTGCCATTAAATTTTGAGGGGGGGATAAAGGAGACTGTTTTCATACCCAAAACATTTCCTTTCTTAGACTGTAGTCTTGACAGATGAGATAATGTAATCTGAGTTTTTGTGGTGGTGAAATAGGTGACACGGAAGGAAAACAACGAAGTACAATAAATGGTTAATTAATGGATGCCAGTTATATCTCGGTCAGAATCAAATAAATGTCCGACAGCAGTGAGAGGACTCGTGGTGAGAGAAGAGACAGAATTGGGCTGGAGGGGACAACGAGGGGGTAAGCCTACTGTTGTCTCCTGTTGATAGCCACGTGCTGCTGGGTCGGGATAAAAAGAAACCTCCTAGGATCATTGCACATTTGGAATCTGAAGATTCTAACAGTGAATGCCTATATTATTTGCAGAAAAGGCATACTTCTTGATTCCTAACTTTCCTATTCTTCGCAAACTAGCTAGACTAAAAAGACTTGATGGACAGGAGGAAAGCATCAGATAGATCCTAGCTCCAGACACGCGTCCCCGGTCTTCACTGCATCATCCGATTACTGCCTATCCGAGTTCTCAGATATCCCTGTCACTTTCTTCCAGACCTTCTGCTTGGAAGGTATTAATAATATATAGGACCCCTCAGATTTTACCTGAGTTGCCTAATCACAATTTTCCTTAAAAGACCAAGATGCAAGGTGAGCAGCAAGTAAAGGCGTTGCCTGAGGCAAGAAAAATTCGACCAATTTAGGATTTAGTCCATACCATGCTGAGTATCATTTTGGCATAAATTTATACTTTTATATATATCATTTGAGGATATAGCTATGTATTAAAAATAATTTTAAAAATGGAATATTGGGACTTCAGTGGTTAAGACTTCCTGCTTCCACTGCATGGAATATGAACTCAATCCCTGGTTGGGGAACTAAGATCTTGACAGGGCCAAAAAAGGAAAAAGAAATCAAATATTCTCAGGAATTTTTTTCTAGCAAATTGAAAAAGATTCTCATTTAATGTAAATTTGAATATTTTTGAGGAGATAATGCATGTCTAAGTATTGGGATATGAGAGTGCACATTTGCAGTATTTTTGTTCCATTAAGTCTTTGTTTTTTTTTTTTTGAGCTTGCTTGTCAGTTCCGTCACCAAGCTTCACGAAGCTTTGCTAATTTTGTGAAATTTGGAATAGTGTTTTGCCACTTTAGAGATAATCCCTGAAAGCTTCCTTCTTGCAGATGGCAATAAATCATTCTCTCCACTAAAAGCTCGATGTCATTTGAAATTTATTACACAGAGTGGGTAGTGGACTTAAAAGCCATTCACGTGTCTTATTACTTCAATCATCTAATTTATGGATTTCAGCTGCAATTGCAGTTGGAAAAAGTATTTTCCTGCCTCTGATCAATATGAGTCTGGTTTTATGTTCATCCCCTCTAACCCACCCTACCTGATTTCACCTAGAATCCTTCTTGGATTTTACAGCTTCTGCAGTCATTCTCCAGTTTCCATCATTCAAGGTGATGCAGGCCTGATATGGGAAGTGCCAACAAGGCTGATGTAGATTGACTAAGCTTTACCAGCTCTTAGCTGCACTTGTCAAAAGATATCTTAGTTATTACTAGTTGAGCAATCTTGCCCTAGGGGAGGAGAAGCTGTCAAAAACTCCTGTGTTTAATATGCATATCTCTGGCTTCATGGAGAGAGTATGAAGGCAGCCTATTAGACACAAATGAGGTAAGCCTTAGTAAAACACACTTAACACAAAGAAAGATAAGGAATTGGGTACTCTTTATTGCTGTATTTGAAGTGTTTGTTTAACACTTCAAGTTTATATGGATTCAACCTCATGGGAAAATTAAAAATTGATTCAAAGACCACTACATGCAAGATACTCAAAGATAACCACACCCTCTTGGGGCTTCCTTGGTGGCTCAGCAATAAAGAATTCGCCTGCAATGCAGGAGACTTGGGTTTGATTCCTGATCAGGAAGATCCCTTGGAGAAGGAAATGACAACCCCTCCAATATTCTTGCCTGGAGAATGCCGTGGACAGAGGCGCCTGTCTGGCTTACAGTCCATAGGGTTGCAAAGAGCTGGACATAACTGAAGTGACTTAGCATGCATAGTTGATTTACAATCTTGTGTTAGTTTCAGGTGTACAACAAAATGATTCAGTATACATGAGGTCAATAGGAATCCAAGGAATTTGGCTCGTAAGAATCCTGGGTCTAAAAAATGTCCTCATGTAGTAAATCTCTTCAACAAATTTTCACCATGTTGTCTGACTATAAAGAACCACGATTTGCTTCAATTCCTTCCAAGTAGTCCACAAATTCTCACTGTATCAATTATAGTTCCCATATCTTTTATTGTATCATGTAATAATTAGGTCTTACAAAGTTAGCAAAGCAAAATCTCTTGCTACATAAACCATGAAATGTGAACTGTGCCCACCAACCATCACTTTTGACCAGAATCCATTTTGCTGTTGTTGTTTTTGTTCTAAATGCCCCACCTAAGGGCAATTTTTCTGTGTTTAGATCAAACTTCTCATATTTCTTGCTCATAGGTACTTAGGTCATAGATGATTTTGTATGCTAAAAATTATTTAACATTTTTTTTGCTAAAAATTTTAAGCCTACCACATCTAGGGAACTATTAATAGAAAAAAATAGTGGCATCAAAATACTTTTTTTCTGATTAAAAATAACAGGAAATTTGAGTGCATAAAAAAAATCTATTTTCTATAGTTATACCATTCAGAAATAGCTACCCTTGAGGGTTTGGTTCATTTCCCATCTTTTTTGCAATGTAACTATCTGAGATATGACTATATTTATGCATTTATACCTTTCTATTTATAGAAGGAAGTGTGGGAGGAGGGCCTATCTTGGTTTTTTGCAAACAATAAATCTTAGCTTGTTTTGTTTCACCAGTTCACAAACAAACACTGACTTATTTATCATGCCTTTACTATTATTTTTTTGCTTCCCTTGTGGCTCAGCTGGTAAAGAATTCACCTGCAATGAGGGAAACCTGGGTTCAATCCTTGGGTTGGGAAGATCCCCTGGAGAAAGGAAAGGCTACTCACTCCAGTATTCTGGCCTGCAGAATTCTGTGGACTGTATGGGGTCGTAAAGAGTCAGACACGACTGAACGACTTTCACTTCACTTACTACTATTTTGTTTAATTCATTACCTTATTAGGGGCTCGTACGTAAAGCCTTAGGAATCTGCTAAATAATCTTCTGTATCTTCTCCTGTGTTAGGAGCTTATCTAATTCTCTTAGGAAGATAGGAGAAGTTAAAATGCTTAGAATTATATACATCCTTCATATAGAAGAAAGCAGACACATATGAGTAGACAAGTGTTCTACCTAATTCTTGAAGCATCAAGACCTCACATGTTTCAGAAAGTGAAAGTGAAGTCACTTAGTCATGTCTGACTCTTTGCAACCCCATAGATTGTAGCCTACCCGGCTCCTCCATCCATGGGATTTTCCAGGCAAGAGTACTGGAGTGGGTTGCCATTGCCTTCTCCAGAGGATCTTCCTGACCCAGGGATTGAACCCAGGTCTCCCACGTTGTAGGCAGATGCTTTACCATCTGAGCCACCAGGGAAGCCTCACACATTTCAGAGCTGGACCACAAAGTTGATCAAGCTTAGGGACTTCCCTGGTTGTCCAGTGGCTAAGACTCCACATTCCCAGGGCAGGGGGCCCTAGTTCGTAGATCCCACATGCCACAGCTAAAAGTTTGCATACCGCAACTCAGAGTTCGAATGCCCCAACTAAAGATCTAGCATACTTCGAAGAAGAAGATTGACCATCCTGTGTGTCCCCGGATACAACAAAATAAATAAAAAATAAATATATATCTTTTAAAAACTGTCCTTTTCCAATCCTGTAGCCAGTGCTGAGTTGTCCAAATTTGCTGGCATATTGAGTACAGCACTTTGACAGCATCATCTTTCAGGATTTGAAATAGCTCTACTGGAATTCCATCACCTCCACTAGCTTCATTCGTACTGATGCTTTCTAAGGCCCACTTGACTTCACATTCCAGGATGTCTGGCTCTAGGTGAGTGATCACACCATCTTGCTTATCTGGGTCATGAAGATCGTTTTTGTACAGTTCTTCTGTGTATTCCTGCCACCTCTTCTTAATATCTTCTGCTTCTGTTAGGTCCATACCATTTCTGTCCTTTATCGAGCCCATCTTTGCATGAAATGTTCCCTTGGTATCTCTAATTTTCTTGAAGAGATCTCTCGTCTTTCCCATTCTGTTCTTTTCCTCTATGTCTTTGCATGGGAAAGACGAGAGATCTCTTCAAGAAAATTAGAGATACCAAGGGAACATTTCATGCAAAGATGGGCTCGATAAAGGACAGAAATGATATGGACCTACCAGAAGCAGAAGATATTAAGAAGAGGTGGCAGGAATACACAGAAGAACTGTACAAAAACGATCTTCACGACCCAGATAATCATGATGATGTGATCACTCACCTAGAGCCAGACATCTTGGAATGTGAAGTCAAGTGGGCCTTAGAAAGCATCACTACGAACAAAGCTAGTGGAGGTGATGAAATTCCAGTTGAGCTCTTTCAAATCCTGAAAGATGATGCTGTGAAAGTGCTGCACTCAATATGCCAGCAAATTTGGAAAACTCAACAGTGGCCACAGGACTGGAAAAGGTCAGTTTTCATTCCAATTCCAAAGAAAGGCAATGCCAAAGAATGCTCAAACTACCACACAATTACACTCATCTCACATGCTAGTAAAGTAATGCTCAAAATTCTCCAAGCCAGCCTTCAGCAATACGTGAACCGTGAACTCCCTGATGTTCAAGCTGATTTTAGAAAAGGCAGAGGAAGCAGAGATCAAATTGACAACATCCGCTGGATCATGGAAAAAGCAAGAGAGTTCCAGAAAAACATCTATTTCTGCTTTATTGACTATGCTAAAGCCTTTGACTGTGTGGATCACAATAAACTGGAAAATCCTGAAAGAGATGGGAATACCAGACCACCTGACCTGCCTCTTGAGAAATCTGTATGCAGGTCAGAAAGCAACAGTTAGAACTGGACATGGAACAACAGACTGGTTCCAAATAGGAAAAGGAGTACGTCAAGGCTGTATATTGTCACCCTGCTTATTTAACTTCTATGCAGAGTACATCATGAGAAATGCTGGACTGGAAGAAACACAAGCTGGAATCAAGATTGCCGGGAGAAATATCAATAACCTCAGATATGCAGATGACACCACCCTTATGGCAGAAAGTGAGGAGGAACTCAAAAGCCTCCTGATGAAAGTAAAAGAGGAGTGAAAAAGTTGGCTTAAAGCTCAACATTCAGAAAATGAAGATCATGGCATCTGGTCCCATCACTCCATGGGAAATAGATGGGGAAACAGTGGAAACAGTGTCAGACTATTTTTTGGGGCTCCAAAATCACTGCAGATGGTGATTGCAGCCATGAAATTAAAAGACGCTTACTTCTTGGAAGAAAAGTTATGAGCAACCTAGAGAGCATATTCAAAAGCAGAGACATTACTTTGCCGACTAAGGTCCGTCTAGTCAAGGCTGTGGTTTTTCCAGTGGTCATGTATGGATGTGAGAGTTGGACTGTGAAGAAGGGTGAGCGCCGAAGAATTGATGCTTTTGAACTGTGGTGTTGGAGAAGACTCTTGAGAGTCCCTTGGACTGCAAGGAGATCCAACCAGTCCATTCTGAAGGAGATCAGCCCTGGGATTTCTTTGGAAGGAATGATGCTAAAGCTGAAACTCCAGTACTTTGGCCACCTCATGCGAAGAGTTGACTCATTGGAGAAGACTTTGATGCTGGGAGGGATTGGGGGCAGGAGGAGAAGGGGACGACGGAGGATGAGATGGCTGGATGGCATCACTGATTTGATGGACATGAGTCTGAGTGAACTCCGGGAGATGGTGATGAACAGGGAGGCCTGGCGTGCTGCGATTCATGGGGTTGCAAAGAGTCGGACACCACTGAGTGACTGAACTGAACTGAACTGAAAAAAATGATCAAGTTTAACTTTCACGTTTTACAGATAAAATGACTCCATGAAAAGTCTAGGAATTCCCTGATATTTTCTGTCTCAAATTCAAAACAAAAACTACAGGAAAAAAAAGGTTGTGAATTTTTGTATTTTATGAAGTTAAAAGAAATCTACAAACATGCATTGGTCAAGAGGCATATCTGATCTCCAAAAGGCTTTCTTCAGTAAGACATTCATTTCTATGCCATTCACCTCCCTCTCCTCTCAGGTGGCTTGACTCCCATTTCTGAGGACACAGCGATAGGAACAGAATGGGAAGGGGCAGAGATACAGGAAAGGGTTAGCCCTGTAGTCTGTCCAACAAAAAAAGACCTTAGGAGTAGTGTAAACTAGGAATTATCCTGCCTTTTGTCCCTTGGTAGTATGGTATTAGGGCTTCTCTGATGGCTCGGGGGTAAAGAATCCACCTGCAGTGTAGGAGATGCAGGAAACTAGGATTCCATCCCTGAGTCAGGAAGATCCCCTGGAGAAGGAAATGGCAACCTACTCTAGTATTCTTGCCTGGGAAATCCCACGGACAGAGGAGCCTGGTGGGCTACAGTCCATGGGGTCGTAAGAGTCGGATAGGACTTAGTGACTACACCACCACCACCAGTTTGACAGCATGTTTATGTAATGCTGTATACGGAGAATTCCATGGACTGTATAGTTCATGGGGTCGCAAAGAGTCAGACAGAACTGAGCAAGTTTCACTTTCACTTTATATAATGCTGTATAAAGAATCCCATATGTAGATAACAAAAATGTAATTTAAAAAATCCTTAAGATGAAACCAGTTTTTGAGAGCTACCTCCACTTTTATTTGGAAAAACATAATAAAAGTTTAATTAGGGGCTTTCTTGGTGATTAAGACTCTGAGCTTCCAATGCAAGGGGCACAGGCTCAGTCCCTGGTTGGGAAACTAAGATCCCACATGCCATGTGGTGCAGCCAAGAAAATAAAGTAAAGAAATATGAGTTTTTTAAAAAAGTTTAATTAAAAATTCCTTAAGAAGACATCAACCTTGAAATGCTGAAATAGCTCCACCAGCAGTCAGATTTTTATTTTGAAAAAGGTTTTGTAATCTTGAGTATTCCTAGCATCCTTAATAAAAATAATTTTAATATACCATAGTTTATAACATTCAAAATGTTATCACATATGTAAACAAGATAGATGGAAATTAAATTTTTATCTGACTATTCTCAAATTTGATAAATATATGACTAAAAGAAGAACTGCCATCCCATTCTCCCTTTTTTCTCTAAGAGGTCTACCTATGTTACATAACTTAATCACATTTCCTTCTAGAATGCTTAGACCAAATGCTTAGTAATTAGGACATTCATATGTCATGTTGTTAAAAATATTCTTCATGTAGGAATTCTACAGTTTCTATGTAAACTTCTCACATATGTCTCACCTATATGTTTCCATATGGGACTGTATTACACTTGTTATTGTAGTCAATGTATGATGTTGAGCATCTTTCCATGTGCATATCTGCAAGTTATTTACCTTCTTTACTGAAGAGACTGCAAATCTTTTGCCAATTAAAAAAAAAAAAAAGACCGCGACCGTTCTTTTTAGAAGCCACATAAAATGAATAAAAGAGATACACAGCTTTTATCTAACCATTGCCCTTTGATGGATATTTTTGTTATTTTTCTTCTCCAAGGTTATAAAAACAGTTTTATGTTTTCTTCAACTTCTTTTTTATATTATGAATTTTTAAAAGTACACCTTTCGTCATCAGATATTCATTTTGTGCACGCTGGAACATCTGGCTGGTAGGAGGTCTGTGTCGCTCTTGCACTGGTTTCATATATATTGCATATATTTACAGTCTACAGGGAAACCCCTTGTCCAAGAGCCATAGTGCCGTGGATTAATACCTGATACTTCGATTTAAGTTATCAAAGGTTTTCTGGTCATTAAACAGGTGAATTTTCGTAAGAAATTAATTGAAATGAAATTTCTAGGGTGATGCCAATCTGAATTGTGACACCAAACACAAATTAGAGCAAAAAAAAAAAAAAAAGTCTTAGTAATGTAACATTTCAAGAAGAACCAAATTGAATCCTTTTCCTTATAGATGTTTTTTTTTTTCCCATTTAAATTCTTAGTCTTTCTGCTTTGTAAATGTGGTCTTTCTAATCCTAACAAAGGCAGTAAATTATCCAACACATACAGAGTCTTTTGAAGAATTTCATTTTCAAAATTCATGCTTTAAAGACAGATTCCAGCTTTTCCCTGGTCCAGTGGTTAAGACTCTTCTTTCAATGCAGGGGGCACAGGTTCAGTCCCTAGTCAGGGAACCAAGATCCCATAGGCTATGCAGCATGGCCAAGAAATAAAGATAAATAAAGTAAGAATAATAGATTTTTTTTTTAAGTTCCATTTTCATACTACATTCTTACAGTTATCCTGGGGTAGAGGTGAAAAGGAGGAGGGAGAAACTTTACACAGATTATTGAAAAGTTCACAATTCATGAAAAAGGACTTCTGCTTTAACCAACATATTCTATGAGCATTGTTTACAAAGAGGAAGAATTAGATTTACATTTCTTTTCTTCCCATGGGAGTATGGCAAAACTCTAAAGAAAAGCAAAGCAGAAACAAGGCTCCCAGACTACTCTCACAATGGACTCACCCCTTGTGTAACTTCACAGTGGCTGAACCAGTGCTTTCTACAAGGAGATTTAGATGGATAAGCTTAGAAATCTGCTTTATAAAATTCAACCTTCCAATAGAAATTGAAGGCAGGGCAGATCTCCAACTGAATTTCCTGCGAGCAAAATAATACATTATTTTTCTAGGGGCAGAGTGCACTAGGAATTTATGCAATGGTCAGACAAGATCCTAAGAATGAGAAAATCTATTTCTTAAATCTCTCTAGAGACCACAGATGCATGTGGCTTAAAGAAGTCTTTCCATGTGTCTTCTGATTTTCAGGAAAACATATTTTTAAGCCACAGCAAGTGAGGTGACATTTTATTTTCTCCATAAAAGACTCTCTTGAAAGGTTATTTTATAGTTTCTTTCTTAGACTCATTCCAAAGAGGTTTTTCTTAGTCCAGTTAGGACTCATATCTCTTATAAAAAGTATAGAGATGATAGACTAGAACTTGGGAAAAGGAGAACATAATTTAAATTTCTTTCATTTGTCAGCAGAGTTCTATCTATATCCTGCTCAAGTTGCAGAGCCCAAACTGAAGAATGACTTTTCAGGTAGTCCTGGAGATGTGAAATAATACTGTTGCTTGCTTCTCATTTGGCTTCCCTGATAGCTCAGTTGGTAAAGAATCCACCTGCAATGCAGGAGACCCCGGTTTGATTCCTGGGTCAGGAAGATCCCCTGGAGAGGGGATAGCTTATCCCTCCCCCAGTATTCCTGGGCTTCCCTTGCGGCTCAGCTGGTAAAGAATCCGCCTGCAATGAAGGAGACCTGGGTTTGATCCTTGAGTTGGGAAGATCCCCTGGAGAAGGGAAAGGCTACTCACTCCAGTATTCTGGCCTAGAGAATTTTATGGACTGTTCTAAATTGTTTTATAGGGACTTCCCTACTGGTCCAGTGGCTAAGACTCTATGCTCCCAATACAGGGGACCACATTCGATTCATGGTCAGGGACCTAGATCCCACATGCTGCAATTAAGATCTGGCATAGCCAGGTACATACATAAATAAATATATATTTTTTTAACTTGTTTTACTTCTGCCTGTGTACCTTACAACTATGTGTGTGCTTATTAGTTGCTAGCTAATACTTTTAGTAACAGAAAATGCCTGGCGAGCATGAAATCACCTCTCAGCCTACAAGTCACCATTAATATATCAAACCACTTTTTCTCTCTGAGTTTATGAGCCTGAATCAAGCAGCTATTACAATTCAATCAGCACTGTCACAGTAGATAAAATCTGATCACCTGAGTCCTAGGTTTCAATCAATCACCATCGTCCTTTCAGGGACTGGGAAACTAAAGATTTCAATGCATGATGGACTTCAGAATGTAGAGAAAGACCTTGAGTTATCTTCCCATTACCTAAAACTTTCCTAGCATTAGTTCCTTCAGGTAAGAATGTATTGGTAGACTTCCCTGGTGGCTCAGAGAGTAAAGCGTCTGCCTACAATGTGGGAGACCCAGGTTCATTCCCTGGGTCAGGAATAACCTCTGGAGAAGGAAATGGCAACCCACTCCAGTACTCTTGCTTGGAACATCCCATGGACTGAGAAGCCTGGTGAGCTACAGTCCATGGGGTCACAAAGAGTTGGACACGACTGAGCGACTTCACTTTCAGTTTTCACTTTCATATACGTTCTCAGGTATTCTTTATAGTCTACAATTGTGCAAAAGGCTAAGACGTTGAGTCAAGATGGTATCATCCGTTGTGGGTAAAGATGATTACAGTGACAACTATGTGTGGTCCAACAAAACTCTCTGTGATGAAAAACATATTCTCTGCTGTGCAATATGGTAGCCTCTAGCCACCATGTCTCTGGAGCCCTTGAAATACGGTTTGTATAACTGAGGAGCTGAGTTTTGGTGGACGGAGCTAGAGATTATGATACTAAGTGAAGTAAGTCAGAAATGGAAAGATCGATGCCATGTGATATCACTTCTGGGTAGAGTCTAAAATATGACACAAATGAACCTGCAAAACCGAAATAGACTTACAGACATAGAGAACAAACCTAAGGTTACCAAAGTGGAAAGGTGCGGGATAAATTAGGAACTTGGGATTAGCTGATACACTCTGTATATAAACAGTAAGAACCTACTGCATAGCACAGGGAAATAATATTCAATATCTGATAATAACCTGTGGTGTGTATGCTCAGTTGCTCAGAAGTGTCTGACTCTTTGTGACTCCATGGCCTGTCGCCTACCAGGCTCCTCTATCCGTGGGGATTCTCCAGGCAAGGATATTGGAGTGGGTTTCCATTTCCTACCCCAGGGGATCTTCCCAACCCAGAGATTGAACCTGCATCTCTGTGTCTCCTGCACTGGCAGGTGGATTCTTTAGCACTGCACCTCCTGGGAAGCCCATAATAAACTTATAATGGAAAAGAATCTTAAAAAAGAATAGTTAGGTAGATGCATAACTGAATCACTTTGCTGTACATCTGAGACATTATAAATTGATTATACTTCAGTTTAAAAAAGAATTTAAATTTAAATAGTCATGAATCTCTGGTGGCTACAGTATTGAACAGGGAAATTCTGTAGAATACTTTCATGAACTGTATGTATTCTATAGGATGATTGAGAGCATTCTGATTAAAGTGCATGTTAGCTTCTCTGTGATAAGCCTATTTTAAATGGATGCTATAAAAATAAAAATAAAACTTGAAATTGTTGCATGCTTTGGCATTGTGTAGAAATGGATGATGTATGTTTTTAAAATTATGAAATATAAAAATGTGGCCTGGTCCCTAAGAAGTTACTTATGTGAACTCGTTAAAAAAAAACAGAGACAGCCTTTTTCTGTAAACATTCTTCTCATTATAAAAGTATGCACAGATTCGATGAGCTGTGAGATCCTACTATTTGTAAACAGAAACTTTCTTCTGTTGCTTTGTTCTTACATCACCTGGTATGCGGTAAGCATTCAATTTTTTTTTTTTTTGAGAATGAATAAAGTTTATCAGGTTCTATCACTCACAGGAGGTATATATCCAAATCTGCTAATGAGCAGTGCTGAATAGGAAAAGAAAGAAGAGTTATTTAACAACTTATCATTTACTTGCTGCAAGATTGCCCTTGGCTAATCAGCTCTCTGCAGGAATTCAATAAAGAAAAGCAGAAAACTTTGACCAGCAGTATTTGTTTCACATGTATACAATCCTTTCTTCAAAAGTAACACCAAGTTGTAACCAGTTAATCTGTGCTTTGTTATGACCTTTCTCTGTGCAGTGCTTGTGAGTAGAGATACCCCAAGTGATTCTACATTTTAACTTCAAATGAATTCAGTCTATGTATTGTCTTCACATTGGTTTCTTAGTTTTTATTTTATTTTTTTTAAAAAAGATTTATTTATTTGGCTGGGCCAGGTCATAGTTGCTGCATGCGGAATCCGCGGAATTGTCCATCTTCATCACAGTAAGTGAACTCTTAGCTGCGGCATGTGGGATCTTGTTCCCCAACCAGGGATTGAAACTGGACCCCCTGAGTTGGGAGTGGGGAGTCTTAATCACTGGACCGCCAGGACAGTCCTTGGGTTCTTAGTTTACAACAGGTGTTGCTGAAAAAAACTTAATGCCAGATGATGAAATGGAAATGTAGTACTGTACATCAAGAAGAATGGCTCTGTAGTTAGTTTTCTTGAGAGGTCAGTTAAGAAGTGGTTATCATGAGTCTTAGACTGCACATCTTGTGTCCTGGACAGTCTTGGAACCTTCCAGTACCAAGGCAGGAATTCAGTTTTCCAGCAAAGGTATTATAAAAAGTTCTCAGAGTAGGTGCTGGCTAGTCTCATAAACCTTCAGCTCCCTATTGACTGAGACTGTCAAGGCTTGCAAGTCAGTTCAGAATGACTGACTCCTGTTCTTGATTATTGAGCGACAAACTGCTTCTTAGCATCCTTTAATAAGAAACACCAGGAACCTGTTTATTTTTAACATCCTTATAGCTTGATCTAAAATCCCAGACATTAGGCATCCAGTTAAAAATTATTCCTAGATGGTTTGCATGTGATGTCATCAAGACAGTGTGATGGCAGAAATCTACGATAACAGATGTCTTTCAAAAAAGTTACAAGGCAAATAATTCATGTTGATTATAGGTGAATAGCTTAACTTTCTTAGGAAGTCCCTTTACCTGCCAAATTGTCCACCTGGTATCAGATACAAACCAATATGAAATGTCAAATGGTGAAATATGTGCTTTTTAAAAAAATGAATTTGTCGAGGTGGGTTAGGGAGATCTTACGCCATGGAAATTTTCCAGAAAGTTACATAATATAATTGGGCACTTCTAATGGCAGATGGTTCAGAGCCTCAGTATTTTTAAATTGATTTTACTGCCTGGCAAAGGTGTCCCAGATAATGAGGGTGATTTTAGTATTGTGTAGAGGTGATGATGTAATTTAGGGTACAGATTCACAGTGGGACAAAAATCCTAACACAAGTGTGTGGTCAGTTCAAATACAAAATCATGGACACAGTCTTCCTTGTGGTCGAGCCCAGTGGTTGAGAATCCGCCTGCCAATGCAGGGGACACAGGTTCGATCTCTGGTCCGGGAAGATTCCACATGCCTCGTGGCAACTAAGCCAGGGCACCACAACAACTGAGGCCCTGTGCTGCAACTACTGAAGCCTGTGTGCCTAGAAATCATGATCTGCAGCAAGCGGAACCAGCACAATGCAAAGCCCACAGACTGCAACTAGAGAGTGGCCCCCCCACCTCCCCTCCCCTCCCCTCCCCATCCCCCCCCCCCCCCCCCCAAGTAGAGGAAGCCCTGGTGCACAGCAAGGAAGACTCAGGGCAGCCATAAAAAATTAAAAAAAAAATTGTTATTTCGGGGGCAAATATGTCGTCATTCAGTCCATCTGAAAGGAAATCAGTCCTGAATATTCACTGGAAGAACTGATGCTGAAGCCGAAAGTCCAATACATTGGCCACCTGATGAGAAGAACCGACTCATTGGAAAAGACCTTCATGCTGGGAAAGATTGAAGGCGGAAGGAGAAGGGGAGAGGATGAGATGGTTGGATGGCATCACCGACTCGATGGACATGAGTTGGAGTAAGCTTTGGGAGTTGGTGATGGACAGGGAAGCCTGGTGTGCTGCAGTCCATGGGATTGCAAAGAGTCAGACATGAATAGCAACTGAATAACAACAAAGCAAAATGTTGAAGGTGGGGACTGGATCCTCCTGAATGCTTATAGTAAAAAAGTGAGAGGAGTGTGGAAAGTTGAAGGAACTGATAAGCAAAAAGGAGCCAGAACTTGAAAGCTCTAGCTTATCTGTATTTATTGCAAAATACAAGAAAGCTTATTCTCATGAGACAGCTAAGGGTGTGGCTAAACCATCATTTGATAAGGGAATTAGGACTGGTGTGAATCATGAATTTAATCAGCCATCTCCAAAGAAGCTAGGAATAGAGATGAGATTGTATCAGCAGAAACACTGCAAACTTTTATCTAAAAGAGACAGAAAAAATAGGACATAATATAAAAGAGAGCTGTCAGACTTCTTGGGGCTTCCCAGATGGCTCAGCAGTAAAGAATCTGCTGGCCAGTGCAGGAGACACAGGAGACATCCCTGAGTCAAGAAGACCCCCTGGAGGAAGAAATGGCAGTTCAGTTCAGTTCACTTGCTCAGTCATGTCCAACTCTCTGAGATCCCATGGACTGCAGCACGCCAGGCCTCCCTGTTCATCACCAACTCCCAGAGCTTGCTCAAACTCATGTCCATCCAGTCTGTGATGCCATCCAACCATCTCATCCTCTGCTGTCCCCTTCTCCTCCCACCTTCATTCTTTCCCAGCATCAGAGTCTTTTCCAATGAGTCAGTTTTTCACAGCAAGTGGCCAAAGTACAGGGGTTTCAGCTTCAGCATAGGTCCTTCCAATAAATATTCAGGACTGATTTCCTTTAGGATGGACTGGTTGGATCTCCTTGCAGTCCAAGGGACTCTCAGGAGTCTTCTCCAACATCACAGTTCAAAAGCATTAATTCTTCAGCACTCAGCTTTCTTAATAGTCCAACTTTCATATCCATACATGACTACTGAAAAAACCATAGCTTTGACTAGATGGACCTTTGTTGACAAAGTAATGTCTCTGCTTTTTAATATGCTGTCTAGATTGGTCATAGCTTTTCTTCCAAGGAGCAAGCGTCTTTTAATTTCATGGCTGCAATCACCATCTGCAGTGATTTTGGAGCCCCCCCAATTAGAGTCTCTCATTGTTTCCACTGATTCCCCATCTATTTGCCATGAAGTGATGGGACCAGATGCTGTGGTCTTCGTTTTCTGAATGTTGAGCTTTAAGCCAACTTTTTCACTCTCCTCTTTCACTTTCATCAAGAGGCTCTTTAGTTCTTCATCATTTTCTGCCATAAGGGTGGTGTCATCTGCATATCTGGGTTATTGATATTTCTACCAGCAATCTTGATTCTAGCTTGTGCTTCATCCAGCCTGGCATTTTGCATGATGTACTCTGCATATGTTAAATAAGCAGGGTGACAATATACAGCCTTTTCCTATTTGGAACCAGTCTGTTCCTCCATGTCCAGTTCTAACTGTTGCTTCCTGACCTGCATACAGATTTCTCAGAAGGCAGGTCAGGTGGTCTGGTATTCCCATCTCTTTAAGCATTTTCCAGAGTTTGTTGTGATCCACACAGTCAAAGGCTTTGCCATAGTCAATAAAGCAGAAATAGAGGTTTTTCTGGAACTCTCTTGCTTTTTCCATGATCCAATGTATTGTTGGCAATTTGATCTCTGGTTTCTCTGCCTTTTCTAAATCCAGCTTGAGCATCTGGAAGTTCATGGTTCATGTACTGTTGAAGCCTGGCTTGGAGAATTTTGATCATTACTTAACTGGTGTGTGAGATGAGTGCAATTGTGCGGTAGTGTGAGCATTCTTCGGCATTGCCTTTCTTTGAAATTGGAATGAAAACTGACCTTTTCCAGTCCTGTGGCCACTGCTGAGTTTTCCAAATTTGCTGGCATATTGAGTGCAGCACTTTCACAGCATCATCTTTTAGGATTTGAAATAGCTCAACTGGAATCCCATCATCTCCAGTAGCTTTGTTCATAGTGATGCTTCCTAAGCCCCACTTGACTTCACATTCCAGGATGTCTGGCTCTAGGTGAGTGATCACACTGTCATGGTTATCTGAGTCATGAAGATCTTTTTTGTACAGTTCTTCTGTGTATTTTTGACACCTCTTCTTAATATCTTCTGGTTCTATTATGTCAAAACCATTTCTGTCCTTTATTGTGCTCATCTTTGCATGTCCTTGGTATCTCTAATTTTCTTGAAGAGACCTCTAGTTCTTCCCATTCTATTGTTTTCCTCTATTTCTTTGCATTGATTGCTGAGGAAGGCTTTCTTATCTCTCCTTGCTATTCTTTGGAACTCTGCATTCAAATGGAATTTAAATGGAATCCAGTATTCCTGCCTAGAAAATTCCATGGACAAAGGAACCTAGTGGGTTCATGGGGTTGCAGCAAGTCAGACCCGACTTAGCCACTGAGCATGCACTCATGTACATCAGACTTCTTAGGTTTTATATGAGTAGACAATAAAGCTGTCCTCCTGCAAACATGTTTCATCTTTTAAGAAACAGGAAGAATGACCCCCAGAAGTGATTCAGAGTTCAACAGAACTGACACTATCAACAGAGACCCAGGAAGCAAGGTTAGCTTCTCCTCTGTTCCAAATCAGGGGACTCTTCATTTTCAAGGGCTCAGATGACATTGCCCCTTGCCCAGGGGATGGAGCTAACTCATAGAGCCTTGGGGTGGGCATGAAATTTTTACTGCAGTGAATCTTCAGTTCAGTTCAGTTCAGTCACTCAGTCTGTCTAATTCTTTGCGACCCCATGGACTGCAGCACACCAGGCCTCCCTGTCCATCACCAACTCCTGGAGTTTACTCAAACTCACATCCATCAAGTCCGTGATGCCATCCAACCATCTCATTCTCTGTCATCCCCTTCTCCTTCTCTCCTCATTCTTTCCCAGCATCAGGGTCTTTTCCAATGAGTCAGCTCTTTGCATCAGGTGGCCAAAGTATTGGAGTTTCACCTTCAGCATCAGTCCTTCCAATGAATATTGAGGACTGATTTCTTTTAAGATTGACTGGTTGGATCTCCTTGCAGTCCAAGAGACTCTCAGGAGTCTTCTCCAACACCACAGTTCAAAAGCATCAATTCTTCATCACTCAGCTTTCTTTATAGTCCAACTTTCACATCCATACATGACCACTAGAAAAACCATAGCTTTAATTAGATGGACCTTTGTTGACAAAGTACAGGGTGGCTGTATTTGAAGTTGGGAAGTACGTAAGGATAAATTAGTCATATTGGTGGGTCCCTGATGCTATGGGATCAGTATCCTTAGAACAAGAGACATGAGCGCTTGTTCTCTCTCCATGTGGGCTCAGAGGACAGGATGTGCAAAGACAAGCTGTTGTCTGCAAACCAGGAAGAGAGCTCTCACCCAAAAATGCACCTCCACTCCCACCCTCTAGACGTTGTTCTGGGACATCCAGCCTGTACAATTTTGAGAAATAATTTCTGTTGTGTAAACCATCCAGTCAGTGGTATTTTATTATGGGAACCTTAGCAGACTGATATAAATGTTAATAGCTAGGGCACAGTTTTGTGTCAAGATTTCCTAGTTATGTAGTTGTTTTATTATATTTTGGGGGGAAATTCTGGGAGACTGATTGTCTTTAGCAATGGAAAAACTGACATTTGTTAAATCCAGTATGACTGATATTTTAAAAATATATTCTGGGGAATTCCCTGACAGTCCAGTGGGTAAGACTCCCTGCTTCCACTACAAGGGGCTCAGGTTAGATCCCTGGTCAGGGAACAAAGATCCCACATGCCATGTGGTGCGGCCCAAAGAGAACAAAATTATGAATATAGCCCATTCGGCTATTCATTTTCTTTTTAGACGTTTATTTATTTATTTCTGGCTGTGCTGCCTGGGCTTTGCTCTCGTTGCGGAGAGTGGGAGCTACTCTCCAGTTGTGGTCATGGGCTTCTCACTGAGGTGGCTTGTCTTGTTGTGAAAGTACAAGTTGCTCCATCGTGTCCAACTCTTCGCAACCCCATGGACTATACAGTCCATGGAATTCTCCAGGCCAGAATACTGGAGTAGGTAGCCTTTCCCTTCTCCAGGGGATTTTCCCAACCCAGGGATCGAACCCAGGTCTCCCGCATAGTGGGATGTTTCTTTACCAGCTGAGCCACAGGGGAAGCCCAAGAATACTGGAGTGGGTAGCCTATCCCTTCTCCAGCAGATTTTCTTCCTGACCCAGGAATCGAACTGGGGTCTCCTGCTTTGCAGGCGGATTCTTTACCAACTGAGCTTGTTGTGAAGCACAGGCTCACAGGCACAGCGGGTGTCAGTAGTAGTGGCATGTGGACTCTATAGTTGTATTTCCCAGGCTCTAGAGCACAGGTTCAATAGTTGTGGCCCATGAACTTAGTTACTCTGAGACATGTGGGCGTATGGGATCTTCGTGGACCAGGGATCAAACTTGCATCTCCGGCATTAGCAGGCACCAGTAAAGCATCTGCCTGCAATGCAGCAGGCATGGGTTCCATCTCTGGTTTGGAAGACCCCCTGGAGGAGGAAAGGGCAACCCACTCCAGTATTCTTGCCTGGGAAATCCCATGGACAGAGAAGCCTGGCGAGCTACAGTCTATGGAGTCACAAACAGTTGGATGCAACTGAGCACATATACATAATAGTTACCACTGACCCACCAGGGAAGCACCCCCATTTGGTTATTCTGGTTCTTAAATATTTGGGCTTTTTCAATTACTTTCTACTTGTATCATTTTTCTTTTATCTTACCATTTTTGAATTTAATATATTTGGTCACTTTTTCAGGCTCAATTTTTTCTCCTCTTCAAATGTATACACTCTACTTTTAATCTCTTTTTGATTACCTTTGAAATTTTATCATGCATGTTTAACACACACGCAAAAAACTTAATCTTTATCCTAAACAAAAATATGATTTTGTCTTTTCTCTCTGGGTGTTCAGGATATTTTCTTTATCCCCAAGTCTTCTAGTCTTATTAAGATATGCCTTAGGGAATTTCTTTTGATATATCCTGTTTGGGACAAGTTGTCCTTACTAGGTCTATGGATCTGTTTTTAAATCTTTTCTAAGAGATAAAATATTGCCTTTCCTCCATTCCTGTCATGCTGTCTGGGGATTTCCCTGGAGGTCCCTTAGAGCAGACTCTAAGCTTCTAATGCAGGGGGTAAAGGATTGATCCCTGGTTAGGGAACTAAGATCTTACATGACGAGATTGGTGGCCAAGAAAAAAATCCCTTTATGCTGTCTATGCGGGGCTTATAATTTTATGTTCCAAAGTCTTTAAAATTCTTTTTTATATTTTCTCTTCTCCTTATTCCCTTTTTGTTATATTCCAGACAACATTTTTGGATATATCTCTCAGTTAACCAGTTCTATCCTTATTGCATAAAACTGATGTTAAAGTCATCCACAGAATTTTTTATTGCAACAAATATATTTTCTAATTTCTAGGAGACTTTTTTCTAGTATTTTTTCTATTGCCAATAATTTCTTGCTGAATACTCAACTTTATATCAAATATTTTCAAATATTTTACTTGTTAAATCATTTCATGAAGCTGTGAAATATCTCCAATGAGTTAAACATCTGCAGTTTTTATGAGTCTAAATCTGTTTTTTCTTGGTTTTGTTTGCTGATGCTAACAGCAGTGATTTGGATAATATTGTTTGTGAGTTGATTGTTGTTGTTTAGTTGCCAAGTCATGTCCAACTCTTTTGTGACCCCCATGGCCTGTAGCCCACCAGACTCTTCTGTCCATGGGATTTTCCAGGCAAGAATACTGGAATGGGTTGTCATTTCCTTCTCTAGGGGATCTTCCAGACCTAGGATCAAACCTGCATCTCCTGCTTGGCAGGACAATTCTTTATTTGCATCACCTGGGAAGCCCTTGTGAATTGATCACTTGGTCTTAATTGGGCTGAGTCCTTCAGAACTCACATACTTATTAAATCCAATGTGACTCTTTTTCCCTTAAACCTTTGAGTTTAGTCCATTTGGTTATCTTGACTGTTGTTCTTATGAACTTTTTCTATGAATATCTTCTTGCCCCATTTCTCTTTCTTCTTACCATATATATATATATATATAATATTTATTTATCTGGCTGCATTAGGTCTTAGTTGCGGCATGTGAGCTCTTTTAGTTGCACCATGTGGGATCTAGTTCCCTGACCAGGGATTGAACCCAGGCCCCGTGGATAGAATTCTATGCCCTCATTGAGAGCATGGAATCTTAACCACTGGAACACCAGCAAAGTCCTTCTCTTACCACTTTTGTATTGAATATATTTGATCTTTTTTTATTCTCATTTTTTTTCTCTCATTCAAAATTATACATCATACCTTTAATCTCTCTTATTGGTTAGCACTGAAACTTTCCAGGCATGTTAAGCACAATAAAATCAAAAGCTAAACAATACTTTCATCTACATCTTAAATAAGATGAGGACTTTAGGACATGTTATCTCTGATTGACTTTTCTCAGACTTATGTACCTTGGGATTCCATCATATTATTTTCTCTCTGGTTCATTAAAACAATGTCCCTTCTTCTCTAGCACATTTCTTCAGCTCTGTGGCCTCAGCTCCTGGCTATCATGGCCTAAATTCCTACGTGTTCCTAATTTGTTCCTAATACTCCTAAGTTCCTAATGACTCCTTAGATGTTAGCCTCAGAAACTGCAGCCCCTGTATGCTGAGCTACACTCACATTTATTTCTCAGCAGGCTCTCTTGGAAAATGCTCCTACCTTGCATGAGACCAATAGTACCTCCAAGTGTAAGTTTTTTCTAGGCTCTTGTTATTGTGAGGTGAATCTCCCTAGAGCAATGACCATTTGTGATACACTGACTGTGAAGGCTTTCTTTTTTATTTCTATCATTATTTCTTTCACATCCAAGATACCTAATTAGTTTTTCTAAATAAGAACCTGTTCTTGTTTCATAACCACTACTCTTGTTTAGTTCTTGTTTCACATATGCAATTATCTAATTTATTTTTATCTAAAAATTAATTGTTCAGTTTTTGCTATATATATAAGACATATATATATAAGACTAGGTGCTGGAGAATATAGTGATAAATAAAAAAAATTTCTGCCTTCATGAAACCAGTTATAGCGAAGAAAATAATGGCTAACATCATAGTGTACTTCATGCATTTCAGGCATTAGTTAATAGCATATTTTTCATATTCTGTAAAAAACAAATAACTGTTTCTGTCTTCCTGGGTACTAAATATACGTATTAAAAAACATCTTCAAGTTTTCCCATGTATTTCTATTCTTTCATGTTTAAACTCTTCCATAAGCACATCCTGCTTTCCCTCCTTCACATGTTAGATTTCCAAATGCTTCATCTCATGTTGCTGTGTTTTCATTTTTCAAGAATTGCTGGGGTCCAGTCCCGGTGGGTCCAGGGATTTCGAAGCAGGGACAGCGTTGGCGAGGAAAACTTATTTATTTAGAGATATAAGATTAGATTTAGGAAGAAATAGTATAGTAGGAAATTTAGACGGAGAAAAGGAGGCTGAATAACTTGGTTTACGGGGAAAACCAATAAAACCTCGAGACAAGAGGTTTGCACCATCTACGTTAGGCCACCGGCGTCCACTTGAATATTGAAGGGTGCCCCGCCTTAGGCTCCCTTTCTCATGGATCTTAGCAGCCAGGGCAAGTAAGTAGACGTGGTGAGCCTCCCCGCTCCAGGTGGGAATTCAGCCGAAAAAGGGAAGAAAAAAATGACATGGGGAAGCCCAGCATTGGTGCAAGACTCCAAAAACTTTATTTTTCAAAATCAGCTTATATACCCCAAGTGGTACATAAAGAAATAATGGAATATGCAAAGTTATGCAGGGACAGCAGTCCTGACCCTCATTGAGACCAGGCTTTCTTTTTGCATATCTTCCCGTATACAAAAGGTCTCAGGTGGTTTACATTATCTTCTGGCCAAGAGGCCTGTTAACATTTTTATGGCTCTCCTCCTGGATAATTGTCTATCAACCAGAAAACTCCTTTTCCCTAGAAGTATTTTTTCTTTACTCTGCATCACCCTCAAAGTACTAAATAAAGTTATATTCCTGTAGAACAAAGGTGCAGTGGGTTATAACAAAGAAAGTACTTAACTCAAAGATCTAATGTTGCTAATACCAGGTCTATTACCTGTTTTTCTATATACCAACCATCTCTACAGATAAAAGATATGAAAATTTGGCAGCAAGTATTGGCTCAACAAATGAAACCTTTAATCAGTCCTATTCTAATGATTTTGACTCCTCGGAAGCCCCTACATTCCTAGGATGTTTTAAGCTTCCTGTGCCTCCTGTGGTCAGGAGGCCTCAAACAATCACATGCGCAGCTGTACGAGTCCTGCAGGCAGGCTAGAAAGCCATCAGAGGGGTTTTTGGATTGAAACACTAGTATTATGCCCAGGAGATTTATTATCTAAAAGCTCTAATTTTTTCCAGAAAAAGGTGGTGGGGGGACAGCCCCCTGTTAATGACAGAAGAGTAGGTGGAAAGCATAACACAGTAAAGCAGGCAGACTCTGGTCTTGGCGGGGTGGATGCTCAGGAAATTACAGGGGGAACCCCTGAAGCCTGATCACATCCTTTCGTTTTGTCAGGCTTCCTTCCACATAACCTTGTCACGGGCGGGATTCCTCACGCTGGCCCCTGGCAAAGAATGACTTCTTTGCCCATCATGGATTCTATATGACCTCCTTACAAGACCATCCAGTAGGAGCATTAACCCAAATCTTGAGAACTTAAGTTCAAATTATCAATGAGCCTTCGATTGCCAACAACTAGATGGCGTGTTTGATAAAATCTCTCTTGCAAATGTACACTCACAGAAACATACACACACACACACACACACACACATATATATATATACAGATGTTTTCATTTATAGCACTACAGTCTTTTGAAAGCATTGGTCTTTTTTTTTTAAAACCACTGTAGCTCTCTATTTGTTTCCTGTTTTGAGATATGTCTTTCTAATCTATGGAGATACTCTTCTTTCATTTCCAAGCATAAATATGTGTCTAATCATTTTTCTTTAGCTCTTTTCCATCATTTTTTATGAGTCTTATGAAAAAGAAGATTTTATTCTAGGCTTACCACCCTCTTAAATAAAAAGTCCAGTTTAGATTTCATTTGTCATGTTAGAACCCTTGATAAAAAGCTTACCTCTGTGTTATCAACAGTTGGTTTCTGTTGTTGTTTTTGGCTTTGTCATTAGAAGTCTCCTCCACCTTTTGGCATAAAGTAACATTGTCTCATTTGCTAAAGCATTTCCTTGAGTTGTAAATAATAAGGTGCCCTTCAGTAAGTAAAGCTATTGGAAGTCTTCATGGTTGATTTTACATTTGGAGAGAAATTACAGCTGAGAACATTTCAAGATTGCTCTGCCCGAAGTGAGGTGTCACAACTTTGCAGTATAAACACCGTTGTCCTTGCTTGGGTGTTTGACTCTGTTTGTGTTATTTAAACCCTTGAACACTGACACTGGTGTCATTGTGAAATGCATGTTTTATCACCGTTAGCCCATGAATTCCTCAAACACCTTTAGTCTTCAATGAATGATAAGTGGTAAAAATAATTTCATTACAGCCATCATTTGACTTTTATTAAATGCCAGAAGTATAGGGCATGCCTATTCAAGGCCCTCTGTACCAATTATTTCATGATAGAATGAAATCTGCTCAGCATGGGATGCTTCTGAAGTAGGATGAATGCCATCAAATTCTTCAATGAATCCCTCAACACATGTTTTCATTTCCTTCACATAGATAATGAAAAATGTACAGAACCCTGTGGGGCCCCACTTGTTATTTTCTGTTCCTTCTTTACCTGAAGATGCCTTTCTATGAATTTATCCTCTGAATAGCAACCTCCAGTTCACTAAGTAGCCACCTCATAGTTGCACAGTATTCCAACTGTGCAAGCAGCAGCTGTGCATGAGAGAAATACATATCATCATAGAGCTTATGGAGCTCAATATGTTAGCTCTGTTTATTCAAAAGACCACCTGTGTTTCTGGGGAAATTGGAGACGTTCCAGAGGAGAATGAAGACGCAGCAGACAGTAATGAAACCTTCAGAGCTGTATGCCGAGGCATCATTGCCTTGGGTTAAAAACAAGGCGCCAGTCCTGCAGGGAACTTGATTTCTAATATCTCTAGCAGAGCATTCTTGGTTCAAGTATTAATTAGCAAGTCGGTGACTAGAATCCCCAGCTCCATTTTCTCACATATAGAGAGGATTTGTAGTCTTGATTGTCAATGGGAGAGAAAAAATTACACTGATATGCCAGGGGAAATGATTCTACGTGTTCCTTTTTTAAAGCTATATTTTTCCGTGTTTGCTTTCATGTTTGTGGAGGTTATTTTATTGACCATAAATATTGAAAATATTGTTTTCTCTTAAATAGATAACGACTCTGTCTCATCCAGGTTGTTGAGCAAAACTGAGTAACTTGACCCATCTAAAATTTTCCTGTAACTGTGACAAAAGGGGAGAGAAAGGTCGAAGAATGGATGAATGAATGATGCACTGTGATACCTGGTGTTCTTATAATGAAGTGAAGTGAAGTGAACTGAAGTCACTTAGTTGTGTCCGACTCTTTGTGACTCCACGGACTGTAGCCTACCAGGGATCCCGTCCGTGGGATTTTCCAGGCAAGAATACTGGAGTGGGTTGTCATTTCCTTCTCCAGGAGATCTTCCTGACCCAGGGAATGAACCTGGTTCTCCCGCATTGTAGGCAGATGCTTTACCATCTGAGCCGCCAGGGAGTAGCCAAATGGTAGTCACCACAAAATCTGACTCGTACAGGGATAGAATCTGTGACCTTGGCATTATTGGCACCACACTCTAACCAACTGAGCTAACTGGCCAGATACGTTCTTATAATAGAGGCTGCCAAAAAAGGGAAAGTGCAGAATTTGCCTGCCAGGATATCTAAACTGAGGCTTCCCAGGTGGCACCAGTGGTAAAGAATCCATCTGCCAATACAGGAGACACAAGAGATGTGGATTTGATCCCTGGGTCAGGAAAATCCCCTAGAGGAGGTCATGGCAACCCACTCCAATATTCTTGCCTGGAGAATCCCATGGACTGAGGAACCTGGTGGGCTACAGTCCATGGGGTTGGAAAGTGTCAGACCTGGACCCGACTGAAGTGACTTAGCATGCTCATATTTAAACTGAGTGTAGCCTCAGGACAGGATAAAGCAAGCGCTTCCTTCTTTCTCTTTCCAGGTGTGTCCTCAATGAGACTGAATTGGAGATCACACTGTCATAGTAACCTGGGGTCGCTCTAGGTGAATAGTGCTATTGTTGCTGGATATTTCTTCATGTTCTCTACTCCTTTTAAGGTTCTATGGTAATTTTGAGGCATCCCTTCAATACTTGGGTATCTACCTAGCCTGGGTGTCATGGTAACATTTTCTGGGTTGTTTGTTTACACAGCTTCTAAGTGCAGTGCTGTCTCCCCAGAGCAACTCAAGATTATTTTACATTAGAGAAAACAGCTACTTGGGACTGAGCTGATTTATAAGTTGCTTCCTTTAAGTAACCTCCAGAACACACTCTTGTTTCTGGTTTGCCTAGTTTTCTTATGAAAGCGTGGGTACGGGGGGTGAGAGGAAACAAGCTTTGCCAAATAATGTGATGTGCTCTCTGCCCAAGTCCATTGAGTCCTTGCACTGCAATGTGCTTCTTTGGTATTTTTTGCAGAATCCATGGACTAGGTTTTGAAATGAGGTTTGGTGAAGGTGCAGGTTATGAAAAGTATTAGAGATAAATGTGTTTTTACCTAAGAGTCCAGGCTACTTCTTTGCCAAAAGCCAGCAGAAAACCAAGGAAAAAAAGAATATAGCCTTATCAGGGTATTGTAGTGGAAAGCAGAGGGCAAATATATACAGGATTATAGTGTTATGTAGGAAATAAAAAGTGTGAAAAATGCATGAGGGCAAGAGAAATAGCTCTCGGTTTTTGAAATGTGTTTTACCTAAATGTGCTTTTTTTCTTTCCCTCATTTCCCAACCACACTCCATATGAAATTCTTGATGCTATGAGAGACACTCTTTGCCACACAATGAGTGTTTGTGTGGACCGTATTGTGGGCCAGGGCAGCTGAGCATTCTCGTTCTGGCTAGTTAATTGGGGCTGAAAAGGAAATGCCTAGACTTGCCTATAAAAAGTTTCCCAACGATTCCTTTTGCAGCTGTTCTACCTGAGAGTGGGTTCATAAGCCAAGATCTGGTATGGGGTGGCAACAGTGGTTAGGAGGTCCGCCAGCAGAGGAGGCCCCCTTCAGAGAAGCATTCCACACCTGTGTTTCAGGAAATAAAATTTCCTTTGTTATTTCTCCCTCTTCTGTTTTCACTAGTGTAACAGTGTGAGTTATTGAAAAGTTAATTGGGGTCCTGTCCTTTTTGCAGACCTGCAGTCTTCCATAAAAAGAATGAGAAGGTAAGTTTTTCTCCCCTTTAAGCAAAAGTAACATAAGCTGTGCTACTGCAAGAGTGGGTCCAGGGACCAGCAGCATCACCCAGGAGCTTGTTAGAAGTTACAGTCTCCGGGGACTTCCCTGGTGGTCCATTGGCTAAGACTCGGTGCTCTCTGGGCAGGGGGCCCGGGTTTCATCCCTGGTCAGGGAACTAGATCCTGCTTGCCACAACTGAGTTCATGTGGTAGAACTAAAGATCCTGTGTGCTGCAACTAAGACTCGGCACAGTGAAATAAATAAATACATGACAAAAAGAAATGTACGTTTTCTGGATCTTCCCTGGTGGGCCAGTGGCTAACACGCTGCACTCCCAGTGCAGGGGGCCCATGTTCAATCCCTGGTCAGAGAACTAGATCCCACATGTTGCAACTAAAGGTTCTGCATGTTGCAGTTAAGACTGGGTACAGCTAGATAAAGAAATAATAATAAAAAAGAATTGTACATTCTCTAGCCCCACCTCAGGTTGACTGAAGCAGGATCTCTGTGGTAGAGACCTGCAATCTGTGTTTTAATAAATTCTCCTGGGAGTTTTAGGGTGTGAGAAGGAGCGGTGGAGGGAAGAGACTGCCTTGGTGTTCGGAGTCTGGCAAAAGTGTATTTTGCTGGATTGTCCCAGAGAGATGAAAGTGCTTGGCAACTGGTACCCATGTCCCAGGAATGCCCCAGGAGATGGCAGAACCTCTGAGGAGAGGCCCCAGGGACACCTGAAGTCAGGTCACCAAACACGTGGCTTTGAGAGTGGTAGTGAAGATCCTGGCTCTGACTTTAGCTTGGAAAGTATGGACCCTGCTGCCAGAGCCATCCCTTGGTGTGCCAAGTGACTGTGGGCAGCGAGCAACTTGTGGGGAGTCATAGCTCCCCCTGTCCACAGTTCTCAGACTGCCTCAGCCCAGAGTACTCAGATAATCTCAGGAAAATGAGGGCAGGTCTCCATAAAATGCCTGAGATTGAATTTTCTTCCAATTTTGGCTTGAATGGAGCAAGACACTTCAGTTTCAAAAACAAATACAATATACACTCGTGTATATCATAAAAAATACTCATAAGCATAATAGTAGGAAGAAATAGTTTTCAAGAAGGCTAGTCACATATGGCTTGTTTGAATTGAGATGTGCTGTTAGTGTGAAATACACACTGCATTTGGAAGAGTTAGACTATACAGTGGAAGTGAGAAATAGATTTAAGGGACTAGACCTGATAGACAGAGTGCCTGATGAACTATGGCCGGAGGTTCATGACATTGTACAGGAGGCAGGGATCAAGACCATCCCCAAGAAAAAGAAATGCAAAAAAGCAAAATGGCTGTCTGAGGAGGCCTTACAAACAGCTGTGAAAAGAAGAGAAGTGAAAAGCAAAGAAGAAAAGGAAAGATAAAAGCATCTGAATGCAGAGTTCAAAGAATAGCAAGGAGAGATAAGAAAGCCTTCTTCAGCGATCAATGCAAAGACATAGAGGCAAACAATAGAATGGGAAAGACTAGAGATCTCTTCAAGAAAATTAGAGATACCAAGGGAACATTTCATGCAAAGATGGGCTCGATAAAAGACAGAAATGGTATGGACCTAACAGAAGCAGAAGATATTAGGAAGAGGTGGCAAGAATACACAGAAGAACTGTACAAAAAAGATCTACATGACCCGGATAATCACGATGGTGTGATCACTCACCTAGAGCCAGACATCCTGGAATGTGAAGTCAAGTGGGCCTTAGGAAGCATCACTACAAACAAAGCTAGTGGAGGTGATGGAATTCCAGTTGAGCTCTTTCAAATCCTGAAAGATGATGCTGTGAAAGGGCTGCAGTCAATATGCCAGCAATTTTGGAAAACTCAGCAGTGGCCACGGGACTGGAAAAGGTCAGTTTTCATTCCAATCCCAAAGAAAGGCAGTTCCAAAGAATGCTCAAATTACTGCACAATTGCACTCATCTCACACGCCTGTAAAGTAATGCTCAAAATTCTCCAAGCCAGCCTTCAGCAATATGTGAACCGTGAACTTCCAGATGGTCAAGTTGGTTTTAGAAAAGGCAGAGGAAGCAGAGATCAAATTGCCAACATCCACTGGATCATTGAAAAAGCAAGAGAGTTCCAGAAAAACATCTATTTCTGCTTTATTGACTATGCCAAAGCCTTTGACTGTGTGGATCACAATAAACTGTAGAAAATTCTGAAAGAGATGGGAATACCAGACCACCTGACCTGCCTCTTGAGAAATCTGTATGCAGGTCAGGAAGCAACAGTTAGAACTGGACATGGAACAACAGACTGGTTCCAAATAGAAAAAGGAGTACATCAAGGCTGTATATTGTCACCCTGCTTATTTAACTTCTATGCAGAGTACATCATGAGAAACGTTGGGCTGGAGGAAGCACAAGCTGGAATCAAGATTGCTTGGAAAAATATCAATCCTCAGATAAGCAGATGACACTACCCTTATGGCAGAAAGTAAAGAAGAACTAAAGAGCCTCTTGATGAAAGTGAAAGTGGAGAGTGAAAAAGTTGGCTTAAAGCTCAACATTCAGAAAACTAAGATCGTGGTATCCAGTCCCATTACTTCATGGCAAATAGATGGAGAAACAGTGGCTGACTTTATTTTTTTGGGCTCCAAAATCACTGCAGATGGTGACTGCATCCATGAAATTAAAAGACGCTTACTCCTTGGAAGGAAAGTTATGACCAACCTAGATAGCATATTCAAAAGCAGAGACACTTTGCCAAGAAAGGTCCATCTAGTCAAGGCTATGGTTTTTCCAGTAGTCATGTATGGATGTGATAATTGGACTATAAAGAAAGCTGAACACTGAAGAATTGATGCTTTTGAACTGTGGTGTTGGAGAAGACTCTTGAGAGTCCCTTGGACTGCAAGGAGATCCAACCAGTCCATCCTAAAGGAGATTAGTCCTGGGTGTTCATTGGAAGGACTGATGTTAAAGCTGAAACTCCAGTACTCTGGCCACCTGATGCAAAGAACTGACTCATTTGAAAAGACCCTGATGTTGGGAAAGATTGAGGGCAGGAGGAGAAGGGGACGACAGAGGTGAAGTGGTTGGATGGCATCACTGACTCAATGGACATGGGTTTGGGTGGACTCCAGGAATTGGTGATGGATGGGGAGGCATGGCATGCTGTGGTTCATAGAGTCGCAGAGTCAGACACAACTGAGCGACTGAACTGAGCTGAGCTGAACTGAAGTACAAAGAAGAAAATGTAAAATAGTGTATCAATATTCTGTTGGTTGCATGTTGAAATAATATTTTTGATATTTTGAGTTATTGATTTAAATAAAATATGTTTTTAAAATTTTAAAAAGAAGGCATGTCCAATATGAGAAGGATCTTTTTCCTGCTCTGTTCAGAATAAAAATAGTGAATTCTTATATCTGAAATCTCCTGAGAATTGTCCCACAGGAGGTGTTTTTTTTTTTTTTTAGCAAATTCTGGTTAACTAGCCAGCAAAAATGCAGGAGACGTGGCTCAGTGGTATAGAATCCTCCTGTTAATGCAGGAGACCTGGGTTCCATCCCTGGGTCCAGATCTTCCCGTGGAGAAGGAAATGGCAACCCACTCTGGTATTCTTGCCTGGAGAATCTCATGGACAGAGAAGCCTGGCCGGTACAGCCCATGGGATGGCAAAAGCTGACAAAAGGGAAAACATATATTCCCTTTATTTGTCTCTGTATGAAAGCTTTTTAAAATGCAATTGTATAGAATGAGAGGAAATGGACTCGCTATGACCGGTTGGTCTAAGGTTGACCTGAGAACCTCATCTGTGTTGCAGTAAAAAGATGAGACGTTTTACTGGGAGACTTGGACTTGATGCTCAGCTGCACGACCTGAGACTAGGTGACTTTATTTTTCTGTGACCGGGTTAACCGTTGTCTTCTAAAGATTCTTTTCATCAGCTTTTTATGTAATTCACTCCTTCTCAGGATGAAGTTTTCTTCTTTGATATCACCCACTGAGAATGGCCTTCCCTGACCTCCATATTTAAAATATGCCCCTTTCTTCTCCCAGTGCTGTTCTAGCCCCTTCTTCTGTTTAGCTTTTTCTTGGCATTTACCTGAAATTGTGTTATATATTCACACCCTTGCTTGCTTATAGCCTGTTTTCTGTGCTAGAAAGTAATCTCCATGAGGGTACAGAAATATTTTGTATCTTATTCATCCTTGTACCTCCTTGAGTAGAAGATTGCTAGGCCACTGCAGGCTCTCGTACATATTGGTTGAATGAATAAATGATCTATAATATGGTTACATGGCCTAGACCTTCTGGTACTTTTGTGATGATTTGTTGTTGTTGTTTAGTTCCTAAGTTGTGTTGAACTCTTTTGAGACCCCATGGACTGTAGCCCACCAGGCTCCTCTGTCCATGGGATTTCCCAGGCAAGAGTACCAAAGTGGATAGCCATTTCCTCCTCCAGGGGATCTTGCCAACCCAGGGATGGAACCCGCATCTCCTTCATTGGCAGGAGGATTCTTTAGCACTGAGTCACCAGGAAAGCCCTTGTGATGATTAGATAAACCAAGCTAGGTGGATGCACATGCATGTCTTTGTGGAAGTTGCCTAGTAATAGGGTTGAGAACGTGGGCTTTGGAGTCAGAGAGATTGGGGTTTGATACCTGGTTCTGTTGTTGGCCAGTAAGAGTAACCTGGGGCAGGTTATGTTATCCCTGTTGGCCCATTTCTTGTCTGTAAAATGGACTAATCACACCTGCATTATGGGCTTGGCATGAAAATTAAATAAAATAATGTAGGCTTAGCAAAGGGCGTGCTATTTATGAAATAGAGTGAATGAATGAAACTCATGGAAGTAGTTTGATAAAGGCATAAACCTACAGCAATATAAAATGTTATCATTCATATAATTAATAATAAGCTCCAATGTACCTCCTGTATGAGGTCCTAATGCCTATTTCACACAGGCAGAGGAACATCCCCAGCAAAGCTTGTAAGAACTGCCCACATCATATTCCGTGAAACACTGAACACAACCTTTCCCAACTCCAGTGTCCTGTGAAAACATTTCTTATAACCTGTCTCATAGCAGGGAAGAGAAATAACCCCAGACTCTGGAATGCATGTCACATGACCTCTATTCTAGTTCTTGGTCGGTCACTAATATGCTTTGTAATTCTTGGCAAAGTAATACTTTCTAGATCCCAGCATTTTCATCTTCAAAATAAGGACATAGAGTAAGTAGATGATTGTGATGGCTTTTTTCAGTTGTAAATATTCCATTAACATACTTTCTTATACCTTATTTATGAGGGACTTTTATTTTGATTTCCTGAGACCCCTTTAAACCACATCATGGACCAGCCAAGTGATCCTGAAACATCAGCTTAACACCTCCTATAAAAACTCCAGGACCTCACAGAGCTTCATTCCTGATGCCGTAACTTTTATTAAGATACCTTATTGAAATTGGAGGTTGTAAATATTTAAGCTGCCGTCATTCAGTCTCCAGTTTTTTTGATATAGGGAGGACTTTAAAATATTGATATTTGATATGAGGAGAATCAGGGGTGTGTTTTCTTTTCCTAAATGAAGTTTAATTTTATCTCATGAGAGAAACATTTTTTTAAAAATGGTATTATAAAACGATTGTGGGAAGTAGAGTCAGAGTGGGAAATGCTGCCCCAAATGGACTTAGAATCGGCACTTTCTTTTGTTTCAAAGATGCTCTGTACAACATATGAGCATGAGTCAAATGAAATAAGAAGAGTCCATATAATGTGTTTTATAAAATAAATTTCCAAAAAGGAAAAACTGTTTTTAAAAATATTTTATTTATTTACTTATGGCTGCATTGGGTCGTAGTTGGGGCACAGGGCTCAGTAGATGGCTGTAGTTGATGCATGTGGGGGGCTAGTTGCTCTGCGGCACGTGGAATCCTAGTTCCCCGTGCCTGCATGCTCAATCACTCAGTTGCGTCCAACTCTTTGCAGCCCCCATGAACTGTAGCCTGCCGGGCTCCTCTGTCCATGGGATTTCCCAGGCAAGAATATTGGCGTGGATTACCATTTCCTTCTCCAGGAGACCTTCCCAACTCAATGTCCTCTTCATTGCAAGGCGGATTCTTAATCACTGGACCACCAAGGAAGTCCCATGAAAATGAGAAACTTTTAAACAGATGTCAAGCTGTCCATCTGCCTGACTCTTCTCGATTCAAAAAACAAAGAGCTCTGCATCAAAGGCCTCCTGGCTGACCGTCATTTCTTTCAATAGTAGACAGAGAAATCCTATGGAAACCAAGTTCAGTTCAGGGTTCCCCGGCCCTCGTAAGCTGCAAAACCTCCGCTCCTGGTTTGGCTAATGCCCTCCCCTGAGGCCAAGAAGTTTATTCTTGAGCTAACAATACTAAGACCCTCCATGGCTTTCAGCCACTTTCTTGAACTGATTTTTTCCCTTGTTGTCCTCCAATTTGATAATTGCCTGGATTACACAAACTGATACTTGATTGTTCCTGAACATATTCCTGATACACATACAAAATGATGCTTGGTTTATTATTTATGTAACTCTTTCCACTTACATCAAAATTTCTTATATTTTTGTCTTCTCACTTACATCAAAAGTTATTATATTTGGGGACTTTCCTGGGGTCCAGTGGTTAAGATTTCGCTTTCTAATACGGAGGGTTTGGGTTCAATCCTTGGTTGGGGAGCTAAGATCACACATGCCTCATGGCCAGAAAACTGAAATATAAAATAGAAACAATGTTTTTGCAAATTCAATGAAGACTTTAAAAATGGTCCACATTAAAAAACACTTTTTAAAGTTATTATGCTTTATTGGTACCACTCACCAAAATCTTGAGCTGATGATCAGAAGAGGTTATAGAGAGAGGAAACACTTGAAAAATGGGTTGATGAAGTGACTGGATCTGCAGAGGACCAGCATGACGTTCCATGTCGCATGGTTACCCAATGTTAATGTGTACTGATGAGCACCAAGGTGATAGAGGTCTTTTTAAAAAATGAGATAAGAGGCTCAATAGAGCATTTTAATGCAGCCTCATCTCACTCATCCTCAATCATTAGGGCTATGTTCGCTACTGTTTTTTTAAAAATGTGCATGCAAATGGGATCATTAGTCTATAATTAATGCTGCTTGTCCCAGGGAGCTCCGCAGTGGCCTCTGGGTGATGTGAAGGACACTGTCTGCGTTGCTTGCCTTGTGTTCTCACTACTGTTATTTACTGTGTGCAGTGAGCATGGGCATTACATGGGCTTCTGTTCCCTGCCATGCTTCGGCGCTTCCTTCTGGTGAGCAGGCAGTCTAGTCAAATTTAAAGGGATCCCACTCTTCCAAAGAGGTTCAAACAAGTGTTCAAAGAGCATTTTATATTTTTCTTGTGCATATCAAGTGCCTTGCTAAGTGCCTTCCTGTACAGAACTGAGTCAGGCCTTCATCCGGTCTGTTGTCCATTTGCGGGAATAAAAGTGTCCAACAACAAACAAAGGCTCAAACTTGTTAGCATATGATTTTGCATATGATTTGCATGTTAATGGCCTGATGTCAAAACACACAGTCATCTACCTGTCCCTGTTCCTTCCCGTCTATTGTCAAGATGGGCTGATTAGTCTTATTAAAATTAACTCCAGGCTTCTCCCAGTCTCAACCCCAACAAAATGAAAAGCAGTGACAGTGACACAAGATGTTGTAAATTGTTCTGATTCTGCTGCAGGATCTGTCATCGTGATGGTAAAAAGCTAAAGTGAAGAAGTCAGTTGTATGGACGAAATTTTCAAATTTGAGATGGGAGATTGATTTTTATTAACCTTCCTCTCTAAGCCCAGAGAGGGTTTTTTCTTCTTCTCATTACCCTAAAACTCCTAAGAACAGCTATTTGGATGTTCTATCACTTAATCCCTTCCAAATGGCTTTAGTTTTACACTAACAAAGAAAATAAATAAATCTGTGATCCATACATAAGAGAGGCTCATGTTTCTGTACAACTAAATATTTCAGATGTTTAGGAATAAAAATAAAGGAAACATATCAAGTAGAAAATTCTAATGAGGAGCATATTTGTCCAAGGATGGCTCCTAGACATCATTTTGATGGGGAGAATGAAGGTTTGTTAGTGTAAGGTATTTTCCTCAAATTAGCAGCGGAGGAAGGCACTACATCTGGAAATACTTGCTAATAAGCGTGAGATGTTTGATTTCAGAGTCCAATTAATTCAGAAGTGACTTGTGCTTTCCAGCGTAGTTAGATCTGGTACATACAACCACACACACACACATACACACACACACACACACGCACGCACACATGCACGCACACACGCACACACGCACACACACTCCTCCATGATAATTTAAAGAATTGCATTCTAAAGGAGATCAGTCCTGGGTGTTCACTGGAAGGACTGATGCTAAAGCTGAAACTCCAATACTTTGGCCACCTCATGCGAAGAGTTGACTCATTGGAAAAGACTCTTATGCTGGGAGGGATTGGGGGCAGGAGGAGAAGGGGACGACAGAGGATGAGATGGCTGGATGGCATCACTGACTCTATGGACATGAGTTTGAGTGAACTCCGGGAGTTGGTGATGGACAGGGAGGCCTGGCGTGCCGTGACTCATGGGGTTGCAAAGAGTCAGACACGACTGAGCGACTGAACTGAACTGAATTAGGGAAAATGGAAATGTTTGTGTATTGCTAAGAGATTCAAAGTTTTTGTTAAGATGATAGGCACTCTGCAGGAATACAAAGAGATACAACGACATCCTCACCCTCTCTTCAGCTCTGCTCTGGCTGGGAAGACAAAGCAAGCCCATGTAGTGTTAGTTGCTTAGCCATATTTGACTTCTTGCAACCCACATGGACTGTAGCCCATCAGGCTTCTCTGTCCATGGAATTCTCCAGGCAAGGATACTGGAATGGGTTGCCATTCCCTTCTCCCGGGTGTATTCCCAACCCAGGAATCAAACCCAGGTCTCCTGCATTGCAGGTGGATTCTTTACCATCTGAGTCACCAGGGCCTGGGAGAAACTCATATAAGAGGGTAGCTAATGTTTTACAGACCATAAGTACCTAAGATTCTGAGGAAGTATGGTGTTAGAAAAGGTTCTCCATGAGTCTCAGGATATAGCAAAGGCAATTATAATATTACTCATGTATCCATTCTACCTAGCTAATATTTATTGAGGGCCTATGCATTAGGGACTATGCGAAATGCTAGATATAAAACAATGAGTGGAGCACAGTTCATTTCCCGGTTGAATAATAACTAATAAATCATTTAATTTGAATAATATAGATGGGTTTATGGAACTCTTCGTGTAAATATTTGATATTTAATTATATAATCAATCCAACCTTCAGTTCAGTTCAGTTCATTCACTCAGTTGTGTCCGACTCTTTGTGACCCCATGAATCGCAGCACGCCAGGCCTCCCTGTCCATCACCATCTCCCGGAGCTCACTCAGACTCACATCCATCGAGTCCGTGATGCCATCCAGCCATCTCATCCTCGGTCGTCCGCTTCTCCTCCTGCCCCCAATCCCTCCCAGCATCAGAGTCTTTTCCAATGAGTAAGATGAAGGTATTTATTACCTCCAGTTTTTCATGAACATAACTACAAAGAGGGAAGTGAATTTTCAAAGTCTCACAGCAGGAAGGTGGCTGAAGCTGGACTTGAACTCTGGTTTTCTGGTTTCAAGGATATGGGAGGAGAGCAGTCTAATTGGAGTGAAGGTTTCATCCATAAGAGAAGTAGGAAAAAGTGTCTAAAAAATTCATTGAGGGTAAGATTGAGGAAACTCTTAAAGGAAAGGTTGAGAAATTTGGAAATGGGCCCTATTACATTTTGAAGGGAGAAATCTTAGTAAAGAGAACACTGTAGTGATGACATTTATCCTGGGGTGGTAGGTACAGTTAGCCGAACATGGAGAAACTGTTGCCGACAGATCAGCCATGATCCCATCACAAGGTGACAGCTCAGTGTATTCCAGCCTTGAGTACAGCTGACCTTCATGGCTAGAGGGTGTCACAGAAACGGGAACAGAGGAGCAAATATAAGGATGGTGGGTTTTTTTTTATGTACTGTAATTACTGTTTATTAAGAAAGTAATTATAATTTATTAGTATATTCATTATGATATACACATCTTGGTTTTTTGTTTTCTTGCCTTTCAGTTGTTAAATATTTACTTTTATTTGTTTATTATTGTCATCTGGCTGCACTGGGTCTTAGTTGCAGCATGCACGATCATAATTGAGTCATGCGTGTTCTAATTCCTTGACCAGGGATTGAACCTGGACTTGCTGCATTGGGAGCACGTTGTTAGCCACTGTCCCACCAGGAAAGTTCCTTGCCTTTCAGTTTTATTTATTTTTAACTTGGAGTGTAAGTGATGTAACATTATATAAGTTTCAAATGTAAAACCTAATGATTTGATATCTTGTCTATATCACAACATGATCGCCACAGTAAGTCTAGTTAATATCCATCACCGTACATAGTTACACATTGTTTTTTCTTGTGATGAGAACTTATAAGATCTACTCTGTTAGTTGCTTTCAAATATGCATTACAGTATTAACTACAGTTATCATGATGGAGAGTACATTCCCATGACTTATTTATTTAATAGCTCGGAATTTTGTACTTTTTGAACATCTTTTCCCATCATCTCCCTTAACTTCCACCTGTGGAAATCATCAATCTGTTCTCTGCATTTATGAGCTGGTTTGTTTGTTTTGGTTTTTCGATACCCCATGTAAGAGAGATATGTAGTATTTGTCTTTTTCTGTAGGAATGCCTATTGAGAAATGGTTGACGAGTGATAACTGCTTGGATATGAGATTTGGAATCAAGGAAAGGTTAAAGTTTGTGTTCAAATTTTGAACTTGAGAGTTTGAAAGTGAATAGTTGTCCTAACCACAAACAAAGAAGTAGAAGCAATTGGGAGGAATTTTATTTCAGGGAGAGATGATAGGCCTACTTTTGGGGTGTTGAGAAGGAAACGATATTGTGATATTCAGTAGGTGACACACAGCTGGGCTTCCCTGGTGGCTCAGACAGTAAACAATCCATGTGCAATGCAGGAGACCCCGGTTCGAACAGTCAGGAAGATCCCCTGGAGGAGGAAATGGCAACCCAGTCTAGTAGTCTTACCTGGAGAATTCCATGGACAAAGGAGCCTGGTGGGCTATAGTTCATGGGGTCCCAAAAAGTCAGACAAAGAATGAGTGACTTACATACACAGCACACAGTTTTCAGTTGATGTTGAAGGTCTGGGTTCAAGGGAGAGGGTTAGAGGGATGGACTTGAAAGCGTTTCTACAGATCATCATTTCCACGGTGGAAACTTGCCGTGAGATGATATCTGAAGGAAATGAGAGTGAAATGAGCAGAGGGCTGAGGACTGAGTGTTGTTCAAACAACTGTGGATTCATGATGAATAATTATCCTCTTTCTGATTGATCCTCAATAATTCAGATTTACCAGCGTTAGCCTTCTTATGTCTCTGCACGCTTCGAATAGCTAATGAATACAGTTCTGGGTAGAGAGATGGCCATAAGAAATGTTTCTCCCAAGTCATCCTGGATTTTCTCCCTCCACCAAAGGAAAGTACTTATTTAAGAGCCAGGGGGTAGAATCATGACATACCCTAGAAATATTAGATAAGGTAGTTGTGGTATGATAAAAAAAGAAATAGTTGATTTTTGTCCTGATTCCTGGCACAGAGCTCCAAAAACCTGGCAAATCTGAGTGATAACTGTGGCTTTTTTCATGCTAATGAAATGACTCCTGGTGGGGACTCCTAGCTTCTGGATGGGGACCAGTCACCAGAACCAAGATAAGATTGGAAATTTGGATTATTTCAGTGCTTTCTCCTGGCTCCAATCTCTGGGAGGAGAGAGGGTTGAAGATTGAATTCAGTCACCAAAGGCCAATGATTTAATCAATCATGCCTACGTAATGAAAACTCCATGAAAATTCCCAAACAACAGAATTTGCAGGGCTTCTGGGTTGGTGAACACATCGGGGTGGTGGGAGCATGGAACGTCCGGAGAAGCCGTGAAAGTCCCACACTCCCCTCCACCGGCCCCCTGCCAACCGTACATTGCCAGGTGAGTCTCTTCTTTTGCGTGTTCCTGAGTTGCATCCGTTACAATAAACCAGTGCGTGCATGTGTGTTCAGTCGCTTCAGTTGTATCGAACTCTTTGCGACCCTATAGACTGTAGTCTGCCAAGCACCTCTGTCCATGTGATCTCCCAAGCAAGGTAGCCATTTCCTCCTCCAGGGGATCTTCCTGCCCAGGAATCAAACCCACATCTCCCTCATTGCAGGTGGATTCTTTATTGCTGAGCCACCAGGGAAGCCCTAACTAACTAGTATTAGTAAATAAAGCACTTTCTTGAATTTTGTAAGTCATTCAAGTGAATTACCAAACCTGAGTGGGAGGTGGTTGGAAACACTGAATTTGTAGGGAGTCAGGAAGAAGTGTGAGCAGTCCGGCTACCCCATTGCTGCTAGTGTCTGAAATGAGAGCAGTCTTGTAGAACTGAACCCTTAAACTTTAGGGTCTGATCATAACTCTGGGTATTTAGTACCAAAATCAAATTGAATTGTTAGACACCCGGTTGGTGTCCGAGGATCAGATAATTGACGGGTGTTTGTAAAGACACCACATATTTGGTGTCATCAAAAAAAAAAAAAATCTCTCTGCAGTCCTGGAGGGTGTTGAGTTAATCAGTAATATTCATAAATTCTGGGAATTAATCGTTCTCACTCTGTTCTGACCAACATGGGTGTATTCTGACTCTTAGCCATGAATGTCACTTTTTGTAGCTATACTTCAACAGTGCTGCAGAGAACTCATAGGGAAGGTAGCCAGTGATCTTCTAAAAATTTTTATTGGGGTAAATTGCTTCACAATATTATGTTAGTTTCTGCTGTATGTACACAGAAGTGAATCAGCTATATGTATACATATATCCCTTCCCTCCTTTTAAAAATATTTATTAATTTGGCGTCTTTAGTTGCAGCGTATGAAGGATCTTCAGTCTTTAGTTGCAGCATATGAAGGATCTAGTTCCCTGACCAGGGATTGAACCTGGGCCCACTGCATTGGGAATGCAAAGTCTTAGCCACTTACCCATCAGGGAAGTCCCCCAGTTCCCTCCATCTTGGACCTCCCCCTTCCCATCATCCCCCATCCTACCCATCTAGGCCGCCACGGGGTACCAAGCTGAGCTCCTTGTGCTGCACTAAATTGAATGGTGACAGAAGCCAGTTCTAAGTATAAGGAGTGAAACCATGATTCTGAGGATAGGGAAAGCAGGTAGGCAAATCACTCGCTTGAAAAACATTGGCAGAAAAGACCAGACCTGAATGGCCCAAACAATCTGCAGACATCCTTGACTCAGCTGACTGCTCTTTGGAGCTCCTCTGTTCAGTTCAGTTCAGTCGCTCAGTGTGTCCGACTCTTTTCGACGCCATGAATCACAGCACGCCAGGCCTCCCTGTCCATCACCATCTCCCGGAGTTCACTCAGACTCACGTCCATCGAGTCCGTGATCCCATCCAGCCATCTCATCCTCGGTCGTCCCCTTCTCCTCCTGCCCCCAATCCCTCCCAGCATCAAAGTCTTCTCCAATGAGTCAACTCTTCGCATGAGGTGGCCAAAGTACTGGAGTTTCAGCTTTAACGTCATTCCTTCCAAAGAAATCCCAGGGCTGATCTCCTTCAGAATGAATTGGTTGGATTTCCTTGCAGTCCAAGGGACTCTCAAGAGTCTTCTCCAACACCACAGTTCAGACGCATCAATTCTTCGGTGCTCAGCCTTCTTCACAGTCCAACACTCACATCCATACATGACCACAGGAAAAACCATAGCCTTGACTAGACGGACCTTAGTCGGCAAAGTAATGTCTCTGCTTTTGAATATGCTCTCTAGGTTGCTCGTAACTTTTCTTCCAAGGAGTAAGTGTCTTTTAATTTCATGGCTGCAATCACCATCTGCAGTGATTTTGGAGTCCCCCCAAAATAAAATCTGACACTGTTTCCACTGTTTCCCCATCTATTTCCCATGAAGTGATGGGACCAGATGCCATGATCTTCGTTTCCTGAATGTTGAGCTTTAAGCCAACTTTTTCACTCTCCACTTTCACTTTCAACAAGAGGCTTTTTAGTTCCTCTTCACTTTCTGCCATAAGGGTGGTGTCATCTGCATATCTGGGGTTATTGATATTTCTCCCGGCAATCTTGATTCCAGCTTGTGTTTCTTCCAGTCCAGCATTTCTCATGATGTACTCTGCATATAGGTTAAATAAGCAGGGTGACAATATACAGCCTTGACATACTACTTTTCCTATTTAGAACCAGTCTGTTGTTCCCTGTCCAGTTCTAACTGCTGCTTCCTGACCTGCATACAGATTTCTCAAGAGGCAGGTCAGGTGGTCTGGTATTCCCATCTCTTTCAGAATTTTCCACAGTTTATTGTGATCCACACAGTCAAAGGCTTTGGCATAGTCAATAAAGCAGAAATAGATGTTTTTCTGGAACTCTCTTGCTTTTTCCATGATCCAGTGGATGTTGGCAATTTGATCTCTGCTTCCTCTGCCTTTTCTAAAACCAGCTTGAACATCAGGGAGTTCACGGTTCATGTATTGCTGAAGGCTGGCTTTGAGAATTTTGAGCATTACTTTACTAGCATGTGAGATGAGTGCAATTGTGTGGTAGTTTGAGCATTCTTTGGCATTGCCTTTCTTTGGGATTGGAATGAAAACTGACCTTTTCCAGTCCTGTGGCCACTGCTGAGTTTTCCAAATTTACTAACATATTGAGTGCAGCACTTTCACAGCATCATCTTTTAGGATTTGAAATAGCTCAACTGGAATTCCATCACCTCCACTAGCTTTGTTCGTAGTGATGCTTTCTAAGGCCCACTTGACTTCACATTCCAAGATGTCTGGCTCTAGATGAGTGATCACACCATTGTGATTATCCAGGTCGTGAAGATCTATTTTGTACAGTTCTTCCGTGTATTCTTCCCACCTCTTCTTAATATCTTCTGCTTCTGTTAGGTCCAGACCATTTCTGTCCTTTATTGTACCCATCTTTGCATGAAATGTTCCCTTGGTATCTCTAATTTTCTTGAAGAGATCTCTAGTCTTTCCTATTGTGTTGTTTTCCTCTATTTCTTTGCATTGATCGCTGAAGAAGGCTTTCTTATCTCTTCTTGCTATTCTTTGGAACTCTGCATTCAGACGCTTATATCTTTCCTTTTCTCCTTTGTTTTTTGCCTCTCTTCTTTTCACAGCTATTTGTAAGGCCTCCCCAGACAGCCATTTTGCTTTTTTGCATTTCTTTTCCATGGGGATGGTCTTGATCCCTGTCTCCTGTACAATGTCACGAACCTCATTCCTTAGTTCATCAGGCACTCTATCTATCAGATCTAGGCCCTTAAATCTATTTCTCACTTCCACTGTATAATCATAAGGGATTTGATTTAGGTCATACCTGACTGGTCTAGCGGTTTTCCCTACTTTCTTCAATTTAAGTCTGAATTTGGTAATAAGGAGTTCATGATCTGAGCCACAGTCAGCTCCTGGTCCTTTTTTTGTTGACTGTATAGAGCTTCTCCATCTTTGGCTGCAAAGAATATAATCAATCTGATTTCGGTGTTGACCATCTGGTGATGTCCATGTGTAGAGTCTTCTCTTGTGTTGTTGGAAGAGGGTGTTTGCTATGACCAGTGCATTTTCTTGGCAAAACTCTATTAGTCTTTGCCCTGCTTCATTCTGTACTCCAAGGCCAAATTTGCCTGTTACTCCAAGTGTTTCTTGACTTCCTACTTTTGCATTCCTATCCCCTATAATGAAAAGGACATCTTTTTTTGGGTGTTAGTTCTAAAATGTCTTGGAGGTCTTCATAGAACCATTCAAGTTCAGCTTCTTCAGCATTACTGGTTGGGGCATAGACTTGGATAACTGTGATATTGAAGGAGTGCTATAATTCCACCTCAAATATGTGAATGACAGTGATATTACAAGTGTGATCGCTATAACATGAATTGATTCAACATGGGAAAGATAGTACAATTAGAAATTGTAGTAGCTATGGAGAAGAACAGGAAGGTGTGTCAGAGATGAAAAATAAGTGATATTTATTAGCATGTCAGGGGCTTCCCCGGTGGCCCCAGTTGTAAAGAATCTGCCTGCCAATTCAGGAGACATGAGAGATGGGGGTTTGATCCCTGGGTCTGGAAGATACCATAGAGGAGGGCATGGCAACCCACTCCAGTATTCTTGCCTGGAGAACCCCGTGGACAAAGGAGACTGGCAGTCCATGGGGTCACAAAGAGTCAGACATGACTGAAGCGACTTAGCATGCATTAGCCTATAAAAGGTGAACTTCAGTTTCAATGCATAGGATATGTGTAGTCTTGGGAAGGAACACAGAGATGGTTCAACTAAACCTGCTCATTTGACAACTGGAAAAGTGAAGGAGCTTTCCAGGATTTTGTGACTACTTAGTAGTAAGGCTGGAACTACAGCTTGGGGACCTCACTCATATATTTTTTCCCCTCCCCACTGCCTTCATGATTTTGTACCTGCTTCTGGCCATGTAGATACCACCTGTCTCCTGACAAACTTCCCACCTCTATGCTTTAGATCATGGTGTTTCTTAAGCTTGTTCTACACTCTTAAGTCTCTGTGAAATCCTGTCCTTTGAGATTTCTTTAAAATTTTACATCTTCCACAAAGAATTCCCCGAACAACACTCTTAACAGTTTTCTCCTTCTGAACAGTTCTGCTACTGCTAAGTCGCTTCAGTTGTGTCCGACTCTGTGCGATCCCATAGATGGCAGCCCAGCAGGCTCCCCCATCCCTGGGATTCTCCAGGCAAGAACACTGGAGTGGGTTGCCATTTCCTTCTCCAAAGCAGGAAAGTGAAAAGTGAAAGTGAAGTCGCTCAGTCGTGTCCAACCCTCAGTGACCCCATGGACTGCAGCCTACCAGGCTCCTCCGTCCATGGGATTTTCCAGGCAAGAGTATGGGAGTGGGGCGCCATTGCCTTCTCCGAAAGACGCTATGTACTTGGACCAGTGAAAGCTCCGAAGGAAACTTCATGCTCATGACAACTTTGCTTAGAGATGCACCCCCAAGGATGAGGTAATAGTTCTAGGTCTCCAGCTCTCAGTTCCAAAAAGTTTATTATATAAATTAAATAAACGTAATTCTCAGATACTGACTCTTTGTAAAACCAGGCCCAATAAATTTGCAACCAGTTATTGCCAGGCTCTGAAATGTTTTCCCCAGTAGAAGGCTCACATCTTTAGACTGCGATCTCATTTTCAACCATGTGAGTGAAAACATGTTTTCCTTTCCTTTGAGTTACTTTTCGAATTGCTTGACTAACTCATTTACAAGGAAGGCAAAAAATCTACTCCTAAAGATAGGAGTAATAAAGACTTCCTTTCTTATTCCCATAGCCAATAAAGGACTTAAAAATCCCAATTTAAATCCAGAGGCACCGTATTATGGATATCCAAGGATTCGAAAGGTAAGGGAGATGTGCTAGTCTCAGATCCCTTACGCCAACTAAATGGGCTCATTAAAATAGCCCGCTAATGTGAGCCCTGTTTCACACCTCCGTTTAGGATGAAGCAGCTATGCAGAGGTCAGCTGCAAGAGGGCAACGCGACAAGAAACACAAAATCCAACAGAGCTCCTGGAGTTCAGCAATCTCTGTTCACAAAGTTCGTGACATGAGAACAGGCTTAAATGATGATGCCTAGTTTTTCAAAACAGCTGTGAATCTATGACCCATCTGAGAGTGAAACACAACATCTTTCTGACTTAACAAGTAGGATAACGTATATATATTTGTATATGTTATCTCTAGTATCTGTCTCACAGGACCATTAGGAGAAATGAGACAGCAGATGTAGGGGGCTTCCCAGATGTCCTGGGATATCATAGAAATGCAATAAATATTATCCTTTGTTGTGTGTGCATTTGCTCGGGCATATCTGACTCTTTGCAGCCCCATGGACTTTAGCCCACCAGACTCTGTCCGTGGTATTTTTCAGACAAGAATACTCAAGTGGGTTGCCATTTCCTCCTCCAGGGGATCTTCCCAATCCAGGGGCCAAATTCGCCTCTCTTGTATCTCCTACGTGGGCAGGCAGATTCTTTTACTGCTGAGCCACTTGGGAAACCATATATATATATTAGATACTCTCAAAGGCAAGCTTTGGTTTTATCACTGTTACTAAATATATATATGTAATACTTACATCAATATTATTAAATCTCTCTCTCTACCTACCAACCTATCTCTCTATATATATGAAAAACCTTTTTCTCCAAGGCTGGCTTTGATTTTTCAATGTAATGCTCAACTTCTGTCTCTTTTATTTCCTTTCCTTCTTGGCAGTATTCTTCTTTGGCACACTTTGAATTGCTGTCGCATCATTTTTTCCAAAAAATTAGAGCCTTCTACGTCTTTCCCCACCTGGATTCTGCACATTTTGTCTGCACCCTGGCAAAGAATGCCTTGAGTAGCATAGTCTTGGGGCTTCCTTCTCTTCTCCGCCTCACGTCAGACACATTTGGGGGTGCTCTCTCTTTCAACCTGCCCAACAGAGGCTTCCCCCACAGGAATTTTCTCCCTGCAACTCCACATTCTTCTTCAGTAGTTGACTGTGACTGGGAAAATCGGCGTACAAAGCATTTTGCATTCTCTGGATGTACCACACAGTAATTCTGCTGTCTGAAAACTCTGTAATGTCAATAATTGATGCACTTGAGAAGTGGTAATTAAATTAGTTAATTATGCTGGTAAAATTACATGCAATTATGTGACTGCAGGGTATGTTTAGTAAATTAGGCTTTCCCATACTCACTACATATTGTGGTGCCAATTTTGTTCCTTGATGATTAGGTAGCTTTTGATACTTCTTAATTGATTTAATACCTGGATCTTCATTAGCCCTTGATTGCTATGCTATGTATGTCTGACATTTTTTTCTCTCTGATATTTTACTGAGATCGTACATCAAGGGAGAATATATGTACATGCTTGGGGATGCTGCATGCCTATATGTGAATATATACACAAGGTTTTCATTTCAAATATTTAGATGTTGAAATATCGCCTCCTTCACTGCCCTCCCACCTTCTGGGAAATAGCTAATCCTATCATATTGACTCAAATGGAATCCAAGAACTTAACTCTTCTTGAACACTCTAAGAAAAAGAAAAAGTCGTGTTTCATTATTTTGCCTCTGAAGTATCAGTACAAATAAATACTAGGCAGTAACAGAAAGAGGCAAACGCACGAACTATTAGGAAAGTTAATCATTTTACCTCTTTTTTTTTTTTAGCATGTTTAAATAAGATTCTTTATCTATGAGGAGTTACATAAAAGGTTATAATGAAACAATGGAAACTACAGAGCTGGCATTTGACCTGTAGAAGTTTGTAATCTGTTATGGGCTTCTCATGTACATTAGTAAATCTCCACAGTGCTGTGAAGACCATTAGTGCTATGGATGGAGCTTATAGAGACAGAGCCTCTTGGTTCAAGATTTTGATTGGCTGCGAGCTGGAGGGGAGTCTGGGAATTGATGTATATACTAGATGAAGAATGAACATCCTATTCAATTCCTGGTGGATAGTCTCAGAGTGAAGCAGGTTTTAGATTGGGACTGAAATTCAGGTTCTGCCTTTCAGGTCAGTGGTGATATTATCACCACTCCCCACCCCAACTCTATCTTATCAATTTCCTTTCCATCACTCACTCTAAACCTTCAAGTTGCTTTTGCTTAGACTGGAACTAGGCACATTTTCAAAACAGCTCCTTCTTTTACTCTCAACTGAGTGTCAGGAAGCAACCTGAGTTATATAGAAGAAAACATATCAATGGTAATGATCTACATTGAAGAATTGGATATTTAGTCTTTTGTTTGCTTGTTTCTTGAGGATTCAGTGCAGTTGTCAGCATTTGCGGCTTTTCCCATATCCTGTATCCCACCCGTAATATAAACAAGGAAGGACCTTAATGAGGAGAATGTTTCCAGAAAGGAAGAAAGTCTTAGTAGTGCTGGAAGGAACGGGCAAGTTGCTCACCATTTGGGATTCCTCTTGTCTTCAGAAGCCAGAGAGGTGGACAAACGGACCCTCACAGAACCTTTGCTGGTGCTAAGAGTCCATGATCGTCTAGAAACCTTCATCTCTGAAATGAATGAGCAAAGACTACTCATTATATCTCTTGTAGTTTTTTCTTATTTTTCTTTGTTTGTTTGATCCTTTGGTAGATGCAAAAGACTACTAGAGATAAATGATAATAACTTGCATTTATACAGTGCCATCTTCTTTTTTATCTCTGGATTTTATATTCTCCCAGTGGTGACAGAGAAGAATAATTAGTCCCATTTCATAGGTTCTTTTTAATCTATCTCAGAAATTTTTGCAAAATTGGAATAATGAATATACGTGTAGGATCATCCAGTCAGTTAGATAAGGACAAGTGATGTATAGTTCTTATGCTTTGTGAATTCAAACTTTTAATGAAACCTGCTTTGGGGCTTTTTCCAGGAAGTTTTCTTTTCTCTCCAGGCTGGAGTAAGTACTTTCATAATACCTGTGTGTGTCCCCGTAACTGAATTTCTGTTTTGTCTTGTGTTTGTCTGGTCACATAGACACACACACATATGACACTAGATGATAAAATTCTTGACCAGAGCTATTCTGGCTGACTTGCTATCTGCATATTAACCTTAAGCGCAATCCCGGATCCACAGCTGTTGAATGAATGAACCAGTCAAAGTCAAGCCTGGAAAATCAACATTCCTTTCATCATCGTGCGTGTGTTGCTCAGTCATGTCCGACTCTTTTCGGCCTCATGGACTATAGCCCACCAGGCTACTCTGTCCATGGAATTTTCCAAGCAAGAGTACTGGAGTGGGTTGCCATTTCCTTCTCCTTCCTGATCAGGAATCAAATTTGCATCTCCTGCGTCTCCTTCTTTTACAGACAGCTTCTTTACCACTACGCCACCTGGGGAGCCCTATCAGGTGGCATTAAACTCTTACAACTGCACTTTCTATATTTCCCTGTTGTCTCAGGTGGTAAAGCATCTGTCTACAATGCGGGAGACCTGGGTTCGATCTCGGGGTCCGGAAGATTCCCCTGGAGAAGGAAATGGCAATCCACTCCAATACTATTCCCTGGAAAATCCCATGGACAGAGGAGCCTGGTAGGCTACAGTTCATGGGGTCACAAAGAGTCAGACACGACTGAGCAACTTCATTTTCACTTTTACTTTTATTGCACTTTCTGTCTACCAGGTGCAAGTACCTACTATTAGGACTGAAGTGTTTTTGTTTTGAATGTATTCTCTATTTTTTAAAAAATGCTAATACTAATGGGATATAGGGAGAAGGCAATGGCACCCCACTCCAGTACTCTTGCCTGGAAAATCCCACGGATGGAGGAGCCTGGTGGGCTGCAGTTCATGGGTTCGCTGAGTCGGACACAACTGAGTGACTTCACTTTCACTTTTCACTTTCATGCATTGGAGAAGGAAATGGCAACCCACTCCAGTGTTCTTGCCTGGAGAAGCCCAGGGACGGGGGAGTCTGACAGGCTGCCGTCTATGGGGTCGCACAGAGTCGGACGCGACTGAAGCGACTTAGCAGCAATAGAATATAAACTGAAAATGCTCTTGATCATCAGGTTGAAGATTTTTATTTTATTTACTTAAAATTGACATTTATTCTTCTGGTTCTCTCAGCCCCAAAGGATATATATTCTTTAATGTAATGATAAAACATATTACAGTCACACATATGCATTAGTTCAAAACACCAGATGTGTTTAAATATCTTTCTTTGTGTCTTACAAGAACAACTTATGTGTATGTATTTAAATTAATGTGGACACAGGTGGAAGATGAGCTATGCAAAGCCATTGTTGCTAAACCTCACAGATAGTATAAGGACTGGGAAAAAGAAGGGGTTTCATGGCGGGGGGAGAATCCTGGGGAATTAGAGGAGGCGCTCGCAGAGTATTGATGGAAACCCTGCTGCTTCCCATTAGCCCTGCCAAGAAGCAGGCAATAACACCACCTGTCTGTTTGGCAGCCACAGGTATCTACACATGGTTCGTGTTTTTCCTCTCCAGATTTCAAGATTTAGATTGGAGACCCTACTCATTTAATCAACAGGTGAAATAAAATGTCATGAAGCCGAAATCACCATCAGCATTGCTGTGTGGGGAAAAGAAGAGGCAATCAGGAGTTCTCTCCAGGCACTCTTGTGAGTTTCATAAGGGCTTCTTGTTGAAACCATTTCTTGGCCCGGGGCTTCTGTGAAGCCGGCGAGCTATCCTGTAAGCTGGCACCATGCCACTGTAACAGATGGCCAGCAGTTCAGGCAGCAGAGACCATGGAGGAGCATCACAAGCGAATGCTGAGGGTGAGATCTCTAGGTGTAAGCTCGGAGATATGTTTGTCCGCTCTCTAGTCCTGAGCTCCTGAGCAAAGTGGGGATAGGGAATATTAAGACTTCTGTCTGGATCCTTGGCTATTACTCACTTCAGGCCGAAATGCCAGCCTTACCTCATTTGTGTTGTAGTATTAGGTTTTCTTCTCCAACTCTTGTGCATGTGGGTGTGTGGGGTATTGCAAAGAGGATGATGGACAAGATAGAGATATTCTAAATAGAACCATGAGTATTTCTGGTTTGCTTCAGCTCTCCAGTTCATTCTGTGCATTCCTGCCAAATTCATCTCCGAAGGCACAGTTTGGATCATATTCCTTCTTCCCCCAAATTTTTTATGATAATGATGATTTTGATAATGATGGTTTTGATGATAGTGGTGGCAGCGGCTGTATTTATTAAACACTTGCTATGTGCACAGTTTTCTTACCAGGCTGGTAAACATTCTATCAAAGGTCATATAGCTATTAAGTATCAGAGCTGGAATCTGTAACTATATCTGTCTGACTCTAGAGTAAGAATCTTAACAACTATACTTGATATGTGCATATATAAGCAAAGTCATCTAAAGTTTGGGGCTTCCCAGCTGGCTCAGTGGTGAAGAATCTGCCTGCAGTGCAACAGACCCAGGTTCAATTCCTGGATGGGGAAGATCCCCTGGAGGAGGACATGGCAACCCACTCCAGTATTCTTGTCTGGGAAATCCCACGGACAGAGGACCTTGGGTGGACTACAATACATGGGGTGACAAAGAGTTGGACACGAGTGAGCATGCTTGCACATCTAAAGTTTCTCTGGAAATTTTTTGATTTGTCATCAACTTATAGTCAAATTCATACTATCATTTATGCTTGAATTCTTCTGTATTAAGCATCAAGTGTGCTGTTGTGGGGGATGGTAGAAAGAGTTTGAGCTTGTGTGTGTATTCCAATGTGTGTGTATGATTAAGCAAAATTTGCTTATTTTATAATTACTCAGAATATGGAATTTCTTCTGTAGTAGCAGTACCATTCTGTTCTTCCTGGGCTTCCTCGGTAGCTCAGACAGTAAAGAATCGGCCTGCAATGCAGGAGACCCAGGGTCATTCCCTGGATAGGGAAGATCCCCTGGAGAAGGAAATGGCAACCCACTCCATTACTCTTGGCTGCAGAATCCCATGGACAGAGGAACCTGGCGGGCTACAGTCCATGGGGTCCCAAAGAGTTAGACACAACTAAGTGACTAACACTTTCACTTTTTCATGGCTATGTTTCCTATGCCCATCAGTAAGTATGAAATAATGTGTGCTCATGGCAGTCCATGGGGTCGCAAAAAGTTGGACATGACTGAGCAACTGAACTGATGTCACGTTTCAGAGTGAATATGCACACACATTTATCACCACGTTTCAACAAATGCATTTTTAAAATTCCGGATCTGAGGACCTGTGAGAAAAGTCATAATTTAAGATCTCTGTGCACATCTTATTTTCTTGTTAACCAGGCAGAACAGGCTGGTTCAGATGTTTGGGAGTATGAGAGCACTTAATCTGTTACCACTGCTTTGCATCGTATCATGTTCTAGACTTCTTAGGAGCAATCTTTATTTATTTTTGGAGCTCACAGATTGCATTTGAACGAGTCAGGAATATTTTCCAGCTTATTTTAGTGAACTTACTCATATGCTGCCCAAATGGAGGAAAAAATACACTCTTTTCCAAGGAGTGGCTGTTAGTGCCATCCTAGTGGTAGACTTCATTTTATCTGATCACACCACGGATTAAACACTTGTCTAGTTTTCTACTTGTCCATGAAGGTGTGCATGTGTCAAAAATAGCACATTTCTACTGGTTAATACAAATTGGGGAGAAGCTGTCACCGAAATCATGTATATTAATTCCCCACACCCAAATACTTTGTGTTCTTAGATAATCCTGCAAGGCCTTGAATAAACCTACAAGTGTTAGTTCATCTTTAAGAGCCACTTGGGGTGATAAATATGCATATCTGACTCAAAGCTTGCACTCCCAGTGATGAGGGATTAGTTGCCTGGTTATTTGTGGTTATTTTTGTAACACCTGTGGATTTCAGTGTCGGTAGTTTGCTTCATCGGGAGCATGTGTCATACATTTTTATTAACTCACTGAACACAGGTGCTTCCTGATTATCTATTTGATTAACAGGGTGACCAAAATTAAAACAGAATAAACAAGCCCTGCTATAGTTACTTTCACTTTGCATACCTATTTGCATTGTCATAACCATGGAGACTGTTCAAAGTGGAGCTCCGTGGTTGGCCACCATCTCATTTTTTATAACTTTTACATTTATTTTTTAATATTTATTTATTTCGGCTGCTCTGGATCTTAGTTGCAGCTCACGGCACCTTAGTTGTTGCACGTGGGATTGGGTTTCCCGACCAGGGATCAAACCCTGGCTCCCTGCGTTAGGAGCATGGAATCTTAGCCACTGGACCACCAAGGGAAGTCCCACTATCTCATTTAATTCACTAAAGCCTAAAATCACTACAGATTCTTCCAAGTACCATGCTTAATGCCTAATGCAGAATAGTCTGCTGAATGAAGAAGTGAATATATGACTAAACACATACATATATGTATGAATGTATTTAATGTAAGTGGTCACTACACATGCCAGGATAAACCACCCTGCTTTTATTTTACTTTAAAAGTCCTCTTGCAGATATGATTCACAAGTATTCAGAGACTGTTGGAAACATCATGCATCAGGAAGGAATGGAGATAAGGAACTTAAAAAGGACCAAATCTTTGAGCCCATTAATCAAATCCATAATTCCCACTAAGGCAGGTAAAACAATGAATAGTGTTAAGTGAAAAAAATTACTCTATATCCTGAGCCTATTTGAAAGCTAAAATCAGGGACTGTCTTCCGGGGGCACACCAGAGACACTTTTGAAAGGCAGAGACGTTTGAAGACCCTCATTAAGAAGATGTCGCCTGTGTGCTCAGATAAAACAGGAAAGAAAAATGTATCTAAGTTTCCAAGGAAATGTAGCTCTTTCTTCCTCCCACTGTTTCTCTGAATGATTCTCTAAGTTACCATATGAGCAAAATGGAGCTTGAAATAGACAAAATGGGACTAGTGCTTTTTTTTTTTCCCCCAGTGAAATATCTTAATGGAATTGCTACTCCCTGCTTTCTGCACAAAGATTATTTGGTTTTTCCATATACTTAGGAAGGAAAATTTTAAGTTTTCAGTTAATGTAGTTACTTTCAATAAGTACCACCACTATGTTTCTAGATACCTTATAATTAGGGTATTTAGGGGATGTATTTATTTGGTTGTGCCTTGTCCAGTTAGATTAGGTACCATTAGTACTTTCATGGTTTAATGGAAATGATAGCTGAAATGTGAATGAATGCCTCCTCTGTGGGTAGAAGGAAGCCTAGAAGCCAACAGCTATAGCAGTTAAATGTGCGCCAGTTCTCATAAAAAGAGCAGCCACAGGCGGTGAATGGTGGGCTGAATGCACAGGACCAGAAAAACCCTCCATTAGTCTCCTTTCCTGCAATCTGTATGCCTGCCTAACTCTTTACCAATGCTGTCCTCCACTCCAGCAGCCCCAGCCTTTTTGGCACCAGAAACTGGTCTCGTGGAAAACAGTTCTTCCATGGATGGGGAGGGGGATGGTTTGGGAAGGATTCAAGCGCATTACATTTCTTATGCACTTTATTTCTAATATTATCATACCAGCGCCAACCTCAGATCATTAGGTGTTAGATCCTAGAGGTTGGGGACCCCGGGTTTACTCCATTAACAGATGCCTGCACCCATGTACATGCTATAGCCCAAATCAGAGACCTTTTTTTGCTTTTTCTCTCTCTTAGCCAAAGTATCAACCTTTTTTTTTTTTTCTTCCCTTTTAGCTACAGTTTTGAAAAATTATGCATCACTATTTGGAATTCTCCAAATCACCATATTTCAGATTTCAGAGAAGAGTGGTTCTTAGAATGATTTGTACTTCAGTCATGCAGGGTGACAGCCAAATGGCCCATGCATCCAGTTAACCATGTTAACTCCCAGTGTTTAAGGCTAAAATTGCAACTCATTAAAAACCAAAACCAAACCAGACAAACAAAAAACAAGATTTTTCCATCATCCAACTTATGGATGCAGACCTTCCTGAATTATTGGACTTGGCCATTCTCCTGAGGGGACTGTGGAAGGAGGCAGAAGCTTGTGTTTTAGAGCTGCACCCTGTTCTCTCTCTCATAATGCAAAGTCACATCCAAGCAGCATACAGTTACTTTCTTTTTTTTTTTTCCTTTATTGATTCAGTAGGCAGGTACCAGGTCCTGTGTTGGCTTATAAAACTATAGAATGACTTAAGAGATAGTCTTTTTTTCAAGGAGTTCATGACACAAGCATATAAAGCTATAAAATTACATATCTATGTAAAATATAGTCATGTCCGATTCTTTGCGACCCCATGGACTGTAGCCCGCCAGATTCCTCTGTCCATGGAATTCTCCAGGCAAGAATACTGGAGTGGGTAGCCATTCCCTCCTCCAGAGGATCTTCCCGACCCAGGGATCGAACCTGGATCTCCTGCATTACAGGCAGATTCTTTACCATCTGGGCTACCAGGAAAGCCCCATATAATGTGTAGCATATGTTATATATTTACTACAATAAATGACTATAATATTATATACAACAATATAATGGAAAAAGACTTACCGAAAGAAAAAAGTGGAATCAAATAATGTAACCTGGAGTCATTAAGAAGACTTCACAGAGAAGGTGATGACTGAGTCCTGAAAGACAGTCACCCAGTAGAAATACATCTAGTGTGAATGCACAGGAAGTTCACTCGGATTGTCCCATAGGGGAGAGGGCACTTTAGATTTGCACCATTCGATGAGGGAGTTATTAATAGTATCACATGTGGCTACTCAAATTTTATTACAAGGAAACTAATTTAAAATCCAGTTCCTTAATAGTCAACCACATTTCAAGCACTTGATGGCCACATTGGCCAGTGGCAACTGTGGGGGGTCTGCGTGAGTGCCTGCTAAGACGCTTCAGTCACGTCTGTATTGTATCAATCTTGGATAAAACTCCTCCCAGTACACACTTTGTCTAAGACACTGCTTAGATAGCATATATTTAATTTCATTTCTCCCCCATAGATTGAACGTTATTTGAAGGTAGAGACCATATCGATCACTGTTCTGTCAATAGCACAGAGGTGGCACATGGTGTAACCAACAGATGCGTAACGAAAAGGAACTAGGGAGGTAGTACAAATTCTTACATGAAAGCAAGGTTTAAAGCACGCTCATCTTTGGCTCTCTGTTCTTACTGGCTTGGATAAACAAACAAGGGCTCTTTTATAATAAAAGGATGATACAGTATTCTAACACTTGGTAGTACAAAGTTTAGGAAAGGAATGAGATCACTCTGGTTTGATATTTTAAAGGGAAAGATGGCAGACAAAAGGCAAAGTGTGTTGGAACAAGAAGTCTAGAAAACAGCCCAGGACAATGGGGGACTGAGAAGAGAACAGGAAGAGATGGCAGCGGGACTGAGACATGGAGCCACTTCTTAAAAATGTCACTTTGCATGCTAAGTCGCTTATTGTGTCCAACTCTTTGCGACCCTGTGGGCCTCCTGTAGCCAGCCGGGCTCTCCTATTCATGAGATTTTCCAGGCAAGAATGCTGGAGTGGGTTGCCATGCTCTCCTCCAGTGGATCTTCCCAACCCAGGGGTCTTCCCAACCCAGGGATCTTCCCGTCTCAGGAACCTGCATCTCCCCACACCTCCTGTGATGGCGAGTGGACTCTACCACTAAGCTACTGAAGATAGAAAAATTTGACAAATAATTACAAACTCAAATGTTCTCGAGGGACAGGTAGGTAAAGTGAATGGTTGAAAATGAACACGAAAGTGTTAAAAACTGGTGAATTTGAGATGCTGTGTCCAGCCTCCTGAATCAGCGCACGGGTTGTTATTTCTGTGCCTCCTTCCCCACCTTCACACTCAGCCAACTTCCTGTCCGTCTTTATGGTGATCTTTCCTGCTTTCATTCCATTCATTCCCTCTTATACATACAGCCTTAGACTCTACATTTGGCCATTTTAGCTAAGTTCTCACATCATGTTAAAATCTCTCTCCTTCTTCTGACCTTACAGCATATGTTTCTTGTTAATTCCTGAACCTGGTTAAATTCCTCTATTTCTCTGCTCTTGAGAGAAATTCTGGTTGCAGTGATTATTTTCCTGCTACATGTTCGGTTCATCTGACAGCACTTAGGTCCTCCTTGCAGATCAGTTTCGCTTTTATTCAGCTCCAGGTCCACTCTTCTAACTTGCCCATGGTAACTGTCCCCAAATTTTACTTTTGAGAACATTACATTTATCTTTAATGAGAGCATTGGGATGATTCAGACATGCGTGTGTGCTCATGCTAAGTCACTTCAGTCATGTCCGACTCTTTGTGGCCCCATGAACTGTAGCCCACCAGGCTCCTCTGTCCATGGGATTCTCCAGGCAAGAATACTGGCGTGGGTGGCCGTGCCCTCCTCCAGGGGATCTTCCCAACCCAGGGATCGAACCCATGGCTCTTACGTCTCCTGCACTGGCAAATGGGCTCTTTACCACTAGTGCCATCAGGGACTGCACTTTCTTGACTCTTTGCTTGCACGTCACGATTTCTTTATGCCTTTACTAAAATCTGTTTCATTTTTATCTTTGAGGAAGGAGTGATCTTTCACTATTTTTTCCATTCTTTGGAATGAGACTTTACTTCTCCCATCTTTTTGGAAAAGATCTGCTCGTCCCCTACCCTCCTCCATGTTTCCCTGAGATTCTGCTCACAGCCCTTCTCCACGTGTAGCTGGTGCTGGTGGATCTCATCCAGCTTCTGGGGGACCTCAGCCTAATTCTCACCCTCTTTTCTGAGCTCTTGGTAGACCACCTCCAACCACGTATATAACGTACAAATTGTTTGAACACTGAATTTAAAAATACACCCATCCTCTTTCCCTCCAAACCCGGCTTCTCTCTAGGAGGTCTCTATTTTTGTGAATACAAGAGAAATCCTCCTAGCTCTGTAGCTTTGAAACCTGGAATCAACTTTAAATCTGCCCTAATCTTCCTCCTTCCTTGGAGAATCATTATAGATCATAAGACTTTCCACACCATTGTTGTGTAAAGGGCATTTTCAAGTTCCTGAGACAGGCACTGGCATAGAGAGAGAGAAAGACTAGCTTTGTAAATAGAAGATTTGAACTTGAACTTGAAGTCCTGGCTTTACCACTCAGTGCCTTTCTGATCTCTGGCAAGTTGCTGAAGTCTCTTTGTTCAGTTTCTGGTCTATAAAGAGATGATAGCACTACCTTTCTCAGAGGTTGTTGTGGGCATTCCAGAGGCTAATATGTGTAATTTGTAAGTTCTTGACAAATTTCTATAGTGACACCCCTTGATTTAATCTTTGAGATAACCAAGTATATAGTCCCTCAAAAGTTCTCACTCTCAGAGAGAAGAGACTTGTAAAAACAAGTGGATTTGGGTGAGTTAAGAACCTTTCTGTTGCAGCAGGCAAACTATCCTCAATGGATCAAGTTCTGTACTAAGTCTTTAACTATTAGTTTAAATCTATCTGAAATTGCTATTCTTAGTGGATTTTTTTTTTCAGGCAATTATTGGAAACTGTAAATAGTCCAGTTTACACTGTAAATAGTGGTAATACTTCCCTTTCAAAGTGCCCTGGGGCAATCCATACATTGGAGGGGAGGAAGTCTCTCAGTTGCGTTCCACTCTTTGCAAACCCATGGATGCACCAGGTTCCTCTGTCCATGGGATTTCCCAGGCAAGAATACTGCAGTGGGTTGCCATTTTCTTCTCCGGGGTCTTCCCAAGCCCGGGAACAAACCCGAGTCTCCTGCATTACAGGCATAGTCTTTACCATCTGAGCTACAGTCTAGACATTGGAAGGGCACGTGATTCCACCTGACATTGCATTAACAACTCTTTTTGCTAAAGATACTGGGGTGGGGGCAAAGGTTATGCCAACTTCAGTTGCTGTGTCTTCATACCAGCATCTTGCCCATCGGGATGTACCAGGTACCTCTGTCTCCCACAGACTGAAGCAGCTGGTCCACACACTTTAGTCACTTGGACTCATGGAAGTACAAACATATATAAGGCAAAATTACTTTTATTATTATTTCATTATTAGGTTCATTATTAACACAATGATCCCTAATGTCTGGCTAAGGCTTGGAAATCTTTGATTTGATGAATCAAGATGATATTATGTGTAATTTGTTAAGTTTATTCTTTAATTCTCTACTTTTTGGTTCTAAAGTGCTTCATATGTAGTGTTGGGACTATTGTGATTTTCTTTTAACTGAGAAGAGGTAACTCTGTCTTTAAAAAAGCCGCTGTTTGGGGACTTCCCTGATGATGGTCCAGTGGTTAAAAATCTGCCTGCCAATGCAGGGGATAGGGATTTGATCGCACATGCCAAGGGACATCTAAGCCCCAGAGTCACAACTGCTGAGCCCTTGAGCACCCTAGAGCCCATGCTCTTGCAACAAGAGAAGCCACCTCAATGAGAAGCCCACACATCACAGCTAGAGAGTAGCCCCCACTCCCAGAGTCTAGATAAGGCCCACATGCAGCAGCAAAGACCCAACACAGCCAAATAGGTATATAATTTTTTTTTAACAGTCACTCTTTCTCGTGTAGTCTAATGAATAGCAACAAAATAAAATGAGATACTAATATGTTTCTTAAATACATTTGATATGAAGATTGGCCTGGTAGAATTCTCTCTTGGAGTATAGAGCCCTGCCTCAAGATGCTATTCTGTTTGTACTGAAACATTTGTGTGCAATATATAAAGCCATGAAAGAGAGCCCCGTTTTATATTGTGTGTTGATGTGTATATGTAAAAAATGAATTTTTTTTTCAGTATGGAGCCTTTTTCATTTAACAAGACATTGCAAGTAACCTTGACTGTACTGAGTAAAGGCACACAGCCTCTTCAAATTCTGCATCTTCCTGATTCTAGTCTCAATTAGGTGCCAAACGTAACTCTAATTCTTATGTTCTTATGTAGTGCTTAATTGTACAGATTCCATAAAAATTCACTTAATATAAAGAAAACAAATACTCTTTTTTATTGCCACACTAAATACTTTTGCCAGCAAATGCTTTTGGGGGTGCTTTTTATTTATGGATTTTTCACAATGCCGGAGAGCTTTTGTCTTTTTTAGTGCTTTATATTTATAGTTGTGGGATGATCATTTTCTGCTTGGTTTCACATTGAGCTCTTTCAGAACTAGTTGGAGTAGTAATAGTTTCATACTGTTTATACTTTCTCCCCTTGAGTCCTGTGTTAAATCTTTTTCACTCTATCAGTGACATCGCAGTATATTATGCTATACATTCTAAGGCTATTAACTTTCGGCACTGCTAATGATTTCTTTTATATATATATATACACACACACAGCACATAAAACATGTAAATGTTTCTTATTCAAACAAGAAAACTCAAAGCATAATCAACCCTATCAGCAAGGAGAAAAAAAAAAAAAGGAGATTTTTTTTTTCCCCCCAAAAGAGATTGCAATAGAGAAACAGGTTTGCAAAATACTGGTGTTGGAAAACAAAGTAAATTACAATAGACCCCTAAAGGGAGAGATTTTGTTTTCTTAAAAAACAGCTTGTTTAGTATTCTATTCCTACACTTACTTTTTTTTTTTTTAAAGTAACACATTTGAAAATCAACAATCTCAATGTAACAGTTTTCTTGACTAGAAGTCTAAGTTTTTGTGAGAAGGCAGGAAGGAAGAAAAGGAAGGAAACTCAGAGTGACCTTGACTTCTCCATTATTGTGCTCAGGCATTTGTAAAGGAGCCTGGACTAATAGCTCACCTTCTGTTCTAGAAGTTCAGAGCCTTTGAGGGTTGAACCTGGAGGTAATGTCTGCAAAGAGCCTGGGAAACAAACACTCTTAGGGGCAAAGTTTAACAACAGAAGATTTAAGGGATTAGGGTGATTCAGCCATGGCCCCCCAAATAGGAGAAATGAAATTTATTAGGGCAATAACAACCAGTATTTGCGTCTGCACAATGAGGATTTCCTGATCCTAAAAAGAAGTCTTGGTAGCCACTGGATTCCTGGCTTACTTCACATTTTGGCTTCCTTTATGTTCCAGCTTTTTTTTTTTTTTTTTTTTTATAAAGAATATTTATTTATTTATTTGGCTGTGCCAAGTCTTTATCGCAGTGTGTGGGATATTTAATTGCAGCATGCTAACTCTCAATGTTGGCATGTGAGATCTAGTTCCCTGACCAGGGATCAAACCCAGACCCCCTGTGTTAGGAATACAGAGTCTTAGCCACTGGACCACCAGGGAAATCCCTACATTCCAGCTTTTTGATCAAACAGGATGGTTCAGAAAATGCCTTTCATGGAAGCTTGAACATCTTAACTTGGCCATTTTCAGCCCAAGTAGTCAATGGCTATAGAATGGGATAAGGATAAATAGAACAGAGGAGAGAGCAGAGCAAAGAGAAATGGGATAAGATGAGAAGTGATATGTGAGGAGAATGAGACATGAGAGAAACCAGTGAGGGGGGAACAGTCAGAGAAAAGAAAAGAAAACTAGGTAGCAAGGGAAGTCCGATTTTTCTAAACCTTAATCCATGCCTAAAACTAAAAGGCTAGGGATGTGGTACTGAAAACAAAAAACGAACAGTGCATTTTCTTAATGCACTAAGGTGGACTGAGGAAACGTTTACAAAATATTTATTGAGGTTGCCCCAGCAGCACACAGACATCCACATCTGGGTAGGTCCTGCCCTGCCCAGATTTACTCCCTTTGGGGCAATGGAAGGAGGAGGCCCTGTAGCAGCCTGGTTCTCTGTCCTTACAGATGTTCATCTGCTTCCAGAAAACGGTATCCTAGAGGAGGGAGGTCAGCAGACAGGAAGTGAGGTCAATGTCAGGGTTCCATGCCAGGAACAGGAACTCAGTACATAGGAGGGTTGCTGCTGCTACTGCTAAGTCGCTTCAGTCGTGTCCGACACTCTGTGACCCCATAGATGGCAGCCCAGCAGGCTCCCCCATCCCTGGGATTCTCCAGGCAAGAACACTGGAGTGGGTTGCCATTTCCTTCTCACATAGGAGGGTTACAGCTGGTCAAACCCCAGTGCACCAATGCAGTTCATTGGAATGGTCAGAAGGCTAGTCCCAGAGCCTTTTGTTAAATCTCCCTTGAAATTTTGATGCCAGGAACCTCTTCTGGTGGGAAGGGGCTGGAGGGACACGGAGATTAAGCAAAAAACCCCCAAAGCCTAATTATTAAATAATTTTTCCTTTAAAAATTTTTAAAATTTATTTTTCAGAGTTCTTAAATCTTCTAAGTTAAGGAGCTGCTTTCCTAGCAGAGATACAGTTCCCAAAATAAAACTGGACACTTGCTTGAAAGCTACGTTTTCAAGGTTAATGCTGTGGTGTATACCTTAGCCTTTTTGCACATTCAACATAGAGCTAATCAGAGGATCTGTTGTCTCTAGGAAACCGAGAAGGAAAACAATCAGCTCTGTTCTTCTCTCTGAGCTGGGGGAGTGAGCTATAATAAGGGAGCATAAGAATATGTCCAGAGCCAGCAAGCCCGAACACACAGGTTAGCACGCCTGGCTGACCTAACTCGCAGGTGCGCGGTTGCCAGGTAACACTGGGGCCTCCGGGTCCTTTAAGAAGGCCTGCAGTTGGGCTTGGAGAGGTGTGGGCATGGCCTGGGGCCGTGATGGGGGGCAGGGCAAACAGAGTCACTCTCAGGGCAGCTGGCAGTGGGGCTGCTCCTCACCTATGTGGCAAGTGGGAACAAGCCTGGTTTGGCCCTGAACGGTTCTTCTTCCTTGGCTGCCTGTGCTGTGGAAGGGCCCTGATTAGTCATGATCGTGCAGAAGGAGGGAAAGCCCCGCTGTGCATTATAAAGCATGCTTGTTGTTAAGTTGCTAAGTTGTGTCCGACTCTTTAGTGACCCCATGGACTATAGAACCCGCCAGGCTCCTCTGTCCATGGGATTTCCCAGGCAAGAATACTGGAATGAGTGGTCATTTCCTTCTCCAGGGATCTTCCCAACCCGGGGATTGAACCCACATCTTTTACAACTCTTGCACCGGCAGGCAGGTTCTTTATTACTAGTGCCACCTGGGAAACCCACACGCCACCTGCATATATATGTATTTAAAGCACAACTCCTGTCCTTTATACAGTTACATTTTAAAATTCCCCTTGATCTTGGACAAATTCAAGGAGCACATTTTTATACAGGTGAAGAGTAAAATGATTTTTGGAAAGAGACACTGACTGATTGAAAATACCTGGATTCTAGTCCCAGTTTTGCAACTTTCTTCATGATCAGTTTTATCTGGAAGTCATAGCTTCATTTGAGATTCACACACTATTTGCTCAAATCTCTGTGTGTTTTAGGAAACCCAGAATTCTCTGAAATCTCTTTAGGAGTTCTCGAGGATTTCCTTTTCTTTCCCTTCTATAATTCCTGCTTTCTTCTTTATGGATTTAATTCAGATCATGAGTCACATGGTCCCATGAATATGGTCTGCTTATAGAGTCTGCCATTTCTTAAACCATTTATCTGGTAAATTCACAAATGTGGAACTCTTTGTCCCCAAATAAGGCCAGATGCGCAAGGACCTGCTTTGTCCTCAGCTAATGCTATTTTGTCTTTTAGAGGGTGATAGTAGCTCCTGGTCATTCATGTGCTCTTCTGAGTTTCATTCCCCTTGAACAAGAAAAGCTTTAAGTGGGCAGAGACAGCATGACTGTACTGCAGAATAGGTGGTGGTCCTGGCCTGTGACTCATTTACAGAGAAAGGCCCAAGGTTTAAGGGCAGAATCGCTTTTATTTTATTATTTTTTAAAATGGCAAAGGATCTCTTTAAAACTATTTTTTTTGGCTGCTCGGGGTCTTCATTGCCATGCATGGGCTTTCTGTAGCTGCAGGGAGCTCGGGCTACTCTCTAGTTGTGATGTGCAGGCTTCTTGATGCAGACCCTGGGCTCTAGGGTGCGTGGGCTTCTGTAGTTGGGGCTTGCGGACTCAAGGTTGCAGGCTCAATAGTTGTGGCGCATGGGCTTAGTTGCCGCTCAGCTTGTGGAATCTTCCCAGATCCAAGATCTAACCTGTGTCCCCTGCATTAGCAGGTATATACCTTACCACTGGAGCGCCAGAAAAATCCTGAGCAGAATCTCTTTTACTTTAAAATCTGCATTCCTGGGTTAGTTAGTTTCAGAGAAGGGTAAGTATTGAGGATCACCTAATTTCTCCTGATCCAGGGCTTCTCTTTATAGCTGTGTCTTTCCCAAGCATAGAGTCTTTCACTTTGGGATAGCCATCTGTGCCTGAGTCTGTTGAGGGTGAAGAAAAGATGGGTTATCTAATAAGACGTAGGAAAACTGAGAGCTTGCAGTTGAAACAGAGGCATCCAAGCTGCTTTGCCACCACCTGGAATCAGGCAGGCAAATGGGGAGATGGCAAAGGCCAACCTTCCTAGCCCAAGAGCTATCATTCTACTTTGTATGTTTGAGTCATTGCGAGAAAAGAAAGATTTATAGGCATTCTTTCAACACTTACTCAACAAATATTTATTGAACACCTACCTTATTCTGAGCTCTGCAGTGTATTTAGAAATCTGGGCTGCAAACAAATCTTTCCTCCTCACTGTTCTCAAGCACTGCTCTTTTTAACTGCCCCCAGATCACATCCCAAGTATCAATCCATGTATTGATTGAATGCTTACATGTGTAAAGACTCTTACAGGGCTGATATTGTCAATATTTGCAAAGTCTAAGACTTGGAAACATGGAGGAAGCTTATTTTCTATAGATGTGTACTTTCACGGACCTTATAGTACAGCTCAAGTTGAGTTTATGTTAAAAAAAAAAAAAGCCAAAACAAACAAACTGGCACATAGACAGCACTCAAGATTGGAGAAAAATGATACAAAGCACTTCTAAGAAGCCAATCCAGACTTATGCCATGGATTCTGATATTATATAGGATCTCAGCATCAAATATGTATTTAAAGTGAAGTTGCTCAGTTGTGTATGACTCTTGGTGACCCCATGGACTGTAGCCCACCAGGCTCCTCCATCCATGGAATTTTCTAGGGAAGAGTACTGGAGTGGGTTGCCATTTTCTTCTCCAGGGGACCTTCCCAACCCAGGGATTGAATCTGGGTCTCCCACGTTGCAGGTAGATGCTTTACCCTCTGAGCCACCTTGAATCCCTTATGTATTTGAAAATATATCTTTTGAAGAAAACTGTAAGTATGTGCATAGTGATGTTAACAGCTGGGTAGATGATATTTGTTCTGTTTGATCTTGGCAAAATTTAGGGTCTAAAATACAGGGTTCAGTTCAGTTCAGTCACTTAGTCATGTCCAACTCTTTGCAACCCCATGAATCGCAGCACACCAGGCCTCCCTATCCATCACCATCTCCCGGAGTTCACTCAAACTCATGTCCATCAAGTCGGTGATGCCATCCAGCCATCTCATTCTCTGTCGTCCCCTCTTCCTCCTGCCCCCAATCCCTCCCAGCATCAGTCTTTTCCAAAGGGTAGAGATGCCTAATTTATTCAGGAGATGCTATATTTGGCAGAAAAAACGTGGCCGTTGGTTATAATCATCACCCATGATGTTACATCTCAAATGTGTAAATAGGAAATAAACAATCTTTGGAAAGGTTTTGGCAGCCATCCAGAGGTTCATGCAATACCAAAGATGAGGTCTTGGGAGAAGAGTTTCTCTTTCTGAATATGTCAAGTGGCTCAGTGGTAAAGAATCTGTCTGGCTATGCGGGAGATGCGGGTTCAATCCTTGGATCAGGAGGATCCCTTGGAGAAGTAAATGGCAACCCACTCCAGTATTCTTGCCTGGGGAATCTCGTAGGAACCTTGTGAGCTACATTCCACGGGGTTGCAAAGAGTCAGACACAATAAGCAACTAAGCCCAGTATAGCACATGGACAGATATTATCTACTTCCTCCCTGGAACTAACACACCAAGTGTTAGCCACTTTGAAAAAATTGTTATTTGGCTGCCCCGGGTCCTCGTTGCTGTGTGCAGGCTTTCTTTAGCTGAGGCTGCTCTTCACTGCAGTGCACGTGTTTCCCATTGCAGCAGCTTCCTTTTGTTGTAGAGCATGGGCTCCGAGGTTGTGGTCCACTGCTTTAGCTGCCCTGTGGCATGTGGGATCTTCCTGGACCAGGGATCGAACCCCCGTCCCCTGCAATAGCAAGCAGACCACTGAACCACCAGGAAAGTCCTTCACATTATTTTGATGTTTTTCTCCAAGTGTGGTGGGACGGCTAGATGTTGGAGGATCCTTCATGCTATTCTAAGAAGACTGGGCATCATGCTGGGCAAAGGAAATTAACAAGGTTTGTCAATAAGTGAATGATACACCAAATATTTGCTTCAGAAAAACTTATTGTAATAACCCAGGTGAAAAGAAATGGGAACACTGGTAAAAAGCTTTGGAGAATTAATGTCTGGGAAGTCTCAAACTTCACATCTCCTTGAGGTAAATGGGAGAAAAGAACTTCTGAATGCACTTCAGTCAGGTTCCTGCCTCCTCAACTCAAATCTAGGCCACTGGTATAGTATTTCCTTGCTTCTCGTCTTTCAATATAGTTCTGTGTGTGCTATTTAAAAAATACCACAGCATCCCAGGACAGGATCTCTTTCAGAGTGAATCAAGTGATTCCCATGTGCTAGTTTATAAATTGTTAACTGCTTTGGGATTCGTAGGGATGAAAGATGCTTTATTTATTGTCCTTTGAGATGAACGATGCATAATTTATAACAGTAGGATTACTATTTTATTTACTCTTGTGATGCTGAAATCACATTCTTGTCTAGTGATGGAATTGCAGAATCCCTTTTAATTTGTGGGCAAGTATCTTATTAAAAGCTTCGGTGTTGGAGGGTCTGGCGACTCCAGGGTGGGTGTTGTATGAATGAAACAGTATGATCCTTTTGTTGTTGCACAAACGCTTTATTCTCCTGCTCACAAGCGTTAGTGAGATGTTAACCATGTGTGCCTGACGTAAAGATGTTGGCTGTAATGTGTGTTCATGCAGGCTTATGATGACATAATTATGTAGATTTTGCTGAAGTAACTTAAAGTCTCACAGTTGTAGACTTTATGGAGTCTTCTCCTTCAGTGATCCTGGGACCACATAAGGCACTCTTATGTTTCGAGGTAATCACATGTTTTCAGCATCCAAGAATATCAACAATTTTGCATGTAGAAAGATATCAGCTTCCTGGCTGATAGAACCATTAGAATTCTTCACTTTGCTGCTTTGTAAGGACGAGTTTTGTTTGCTTGACTTTTTTAAAAGGGAATTATTTCGTTATATAATTATGTATGTATACATATATATGTATAATCTTTATTGAATTTGTTAACAGCATTGCTTCTGTTATTTATGTTTTTATTTTTGGCCATGAGGCATGTGGGGTCTTTGCTCCCCTAACAGGGATGGAACCTGCACCCCTCTGCACCGCCATGTTGGAAGCAAGCGTGTCTGCATGCTCAGTTGTGTCCAACTCTTTGCAACCCGATGGACTGTAGCCCTCCAGGCTCCTCCATCCATGGGATTTTTCCAGGCAAGAATACTGGAGTGAGTTGCCATTTCCTCCTCCAGGGGATCTTCCTGATCCAGGGATAGAACCAGAGCCTCCTGTGTCTTCTGCATTGGCAGGCAGATTCTTTACCACTGAGCCACCTGAGAAGTTCCCCCTTGCATTGGAAGGCAAAGTATTAACCACTGGATGGCCAGCAAAGTCCCTTGCTTACTTGATTTTAATGAAAAGGTGTGGGTCCCTTCTTGGCAGCAAGGTTTGGGATAATTTCTTTAATTTTTTTAAAAAATATTTGTCCTATGTTATCTCTGCATCAGAATGATTTGTGTGGTTTGGGTGAGGCAGGAATGTTGGAGCTCTTTCCTGCCTGATTACGTCATCAATTCACTCCTCCTTTTGTAGAACCAATGTCATCTACTCTGTCTTTGGGCAGAGCCTCAGTGGAAGGTTTAGATATAAGCGAGCAGAATCACGATAGCTATTAGCTTCTTCTTTATAAAAATTTGCGTTTACTTTTTCCAGAGGAAAAGTGCTTTCTTGTCTTTCAACTGTTGCATAAATAGCGATAGTAGGAAAGGAAAGGTCTTTAGACAGATGGTCACAGAGACTTCAGGGTAGGATCTGGCAGGAACTGTCCAGAAAAACCGGGAAGCAGATAAACCAAAACCATATTTTTACATCTTAAAATGATCTTATCAGTTTGGTTACATGTTTCTGTTTTATTAGGTTATTCATTTGCTTTCTTATCTAGACTCAGTTTGGAGCTTCTAAGACTGTTCTGTTAGAAATACAGAAAGTATTTCTAGGGAATTCCCTGGTAGTCCAGTGGTTAGGTCTTGGCGCTTTCACTGTTGAGGGCCCAGGTTCAATCCCTGGTCAGGGAACTAAGATTTCACAAGCCATGCTCTGCGGTAAAAAAAAAAAAAAAAAAAGGTATTTTTAGAAACTGTGATCCCCTTGTCCTCCTCCCTAGTGCAGGGAAGTGTGCCTTTTTTCTTTCTATTTTTCTAGTGGAAGCAGATGAAAAGAAGCTAAGATATAACTAATGACTCTCTTCGTGTTTATGGATAAGGAGGGATAGCAATTATGTCTTCTCTGAGGACAGAAATGGACTTCAACTAAAGGGAGGGATTAGAATCAGGTTTAGGAAAGTCCTTTGTCTCTGAGTCCGTCCATTCTGGGTGCCAGGTTTTATAAAACACATTTCTGCAAATGCCTCTTTTTCTCCTCCCCAGCATTGTTGGGGCTACAGTTGTCTCAGCAAAGGAAAGATGTCCACCTGTTTGGAATCACTTCAAGAATACAGGATTTGAGGCATTTTGGGGCTTCCCAGGTGACACTAGTGGTAAAGAACCTGCCTGTCAATGCAGGAGATGTAAGAGACGTGGGTTCGATCCTTGGGTCTGGGAAGATACTAGCGTCGGTTGTCTAGTATTCTTGCCTGGAGAACCCCATGGACAGAGGAGCCTGGTGGGCTACAGTCCATAGGGTTGCACAGAGTCAGATATGACTGAAGCGACTTAACGTGCGTGCATGAAACATATTATTTTAGCGATCAGAAAGTAAGTTTGATTTTTCCCTCAAGTCAGTTGGCTTGTACCCAGACAAGAATCCCAATTTCTAAGCATCAGGACTGAGGTTTTTTTTTTTTTTGTTCAGCAGATTCTGGGGTGGTTCTCAGAAGTAAGAGGTCAAGCTAAAGATTTTGGAGGCTTCTTCCAACTCTGGATAATTGAAACCAAAAAAGGAACACACTTACAAAACTTAAAATCATATTCATTATATCAAAATAGAAATTATTTTCATATTTCTTCAAAATGCATATGGCTTACAAGTTTTTACATTTCTTTCTTTTGGGGTTTTTGTTTTTATTTTTTAATTTAGCTAGTGATATGTAGTTACTTTTGCTTCCCCTCCTTTTTATTATTATGCCTTTTTTTGCATTAAAGTTGCCTCTGGAGTGTGAAGCAAAAGTGTTTGCTTATTGCTTTGGAAATTTTCTGTGGTTATTCAGATTGGCACCACATCACTGCCAGGTTAATAGAGCTTCTTTAAATATAGCCATTTATTATTAAAGCTGTGACAAATACACTGGAATTTTATCACTTGTGATGAATGTTTCATTTCCTTGAGATCGATTCTAATTCTGGAAATGAAGTGCTCACCCAAGAAAGAAACATGACATCTTTCTGAACCTCAAAAAAAAAAAAAGAAAAAGGGGGAAACAATTTTGTTCCATAAAAGAGGAAATCTTTGCCGTCCTGATTTCCTAAAGGCTTGCTAGTCATCTTAGGACTAAAGAGCTATATTCTTTTAAAAAATTTTTGCAGAGTACAAGCAATGTATACCTCTACCCCACACTCGATCGCCTGAGGGGCTTGTCTTCAGAATGATGAGATCCTAGAACATTAAAACTAGAAGGCATTTTTAGGACCGATTGGCCCAATCTCTTTATTTTACAGATGAGAAATACAAGGTGATTTGTCCAAGGTCATGTAGCTATTTAATAGAAGAAACACTACTTGAAACCTGTTTCTGATGTGTTTTATTACCAGTTTTTACAGATTTTTTAAATGTGAACCATTTTTTTTCAAATTCTTTATTGAATTTGTTACCATATTGCTCTTGTTTTATGTTTTGGTTTGGTTTTTTTTTTTTTTGTCTGTGAGGCATGTGGGATCCCAGATCCCCAACCAGGGATTGAACTCTCACCCCCTGAATTGGAAGGTGAAGTTTTAACCACTGGATCATCAGCGATGTCCACCTATTACCATTTTTTAAAAAGCATGTTCTAAACCTTTAATACCACTGGTTCTAGAGAGTAGGAAAAATACTTTTGCCCTTAGGCAGATGCGAGATTGATCCCTGGGTCAAAAAGGGATCCCTTGGGGTAGGAAACGGCAAGTCACTCCAGTATTCTTGCCTGGAAAATTCGATGGATACAGGGGCCTGGTAGGCTACTGAATGCCTCAGGCAGGAGCAAATAGAGACACTGTGGTCAAGAAATTCAAGGTCAAGTTCAAAGAGATGTCTAGTAACAGAACCTGTGTTGTGTTGTGCTTAATCTCTCAGTCGGGTTTGACTCTTTGCTGACCCATGGTCTGTAGCCCGCCAGAATGACAATATATACATACAATGAGAGAAGCCTGCATGCAAATCATTGTCAATTTGGGCTGCCTGTCGGGAGACAATCACTCTTTGTTGTCTTCACCCCCATGTGTGCCTTCAACCCTGGAGTCATTACTGTAAACTGAGCTATGCAAACCCTACAAACGGAAAAGGAAGTGGGCTCACATTTCCCATTTGTTCACAGAATGCCTTCCAAGTACCTGGTCATCACCCAAAATAGTGAAGATAATATTCTTCCCCCTTGTTTGCTGAATTGTCTGCCTGCTTCTTGCTGTAATTTTGCAGCTTATACTTGGCAGCTCTGATAAAACAAGAGATAAGCAAACATTAGATGTGCTCCTTTGCAACAGGACTCTCCTGTGTCCAGGCAGCCATTATAAATACTAAGCACGGACAACAAAGAAGATTACATGGAAACAGGGATCACTCGTGATGCTCCGACCTGAGAACTTACAAATTGCTTGTGTTTCACTTGAACGTAAGGCTATTTCGTGACATGTCTGTTTGGTCTGGCTTTGTGTCCGAGATAACACCGTTAGGATGACCTTTGTTTTTAACACAGAGCCCTACAGTGTTGTGTCGGCTGCTGCAGAAGCCTAGGTATGTTTAAGCAGCCCCGGAAGTCAGAAATGTGTGATGGATGGTCTCCTCGACATCTACCCAACTCAGCATCTTCCTCAGCTCTTTCCCCAAGCTTCTGAAAGTCATGATTAGGGACTACCCCAGTGGCCCAGTGGTTAAGAATCTGCCTTGCAAAGCAGGGGGCGTGGGTTCCATCCTTGGTTGGGGAACTAAGATCCCACTTGCTGTGGAGCAAGTAAGCCCTCTGGCAAAAACTAGAGGAGTCCGCGTGCCACAGTGAAAGATCTCTCATGCCACAACTAAGACCCGATGCAGCCAAATAAATAAATAAATATGAAGAAAGCAATAAATAAAAGTCATGATTACTCTTATCTCTACTTTCCGTTAATGTGTGCTGACGTAAGGCCAAAGTTAAAAGTGGGGCAGATCCTAGCTTATTTTAGTTACTTATCAATAGTTTTTGTTGGGTTGCCCACAATAACCCAGGCATTTCACATAGCTTCCTTCCTTCCTTTCACTCTTCCTCCCTTTACCCCTCCTCCCTCACTTCTTTCTTTCTTCTTTTCTTTCAAAAGCTTGCAACTCAAAAGATGGATATTATCACTCCCCCTGAAATGAAAGCTCAGAAAGATATCTTGGCCACATTCCCACGGGCAGAGTCAGATCTAAGATGACCATTCGTTTTCCTGGATAATTATCAGCAGATCTTTGTTTTACTCTCCATTCCAGGCTTGGTCAATATATTATATAGTCCTCCCAGTTCATTAACAGCAGAATTGATCTGAAGCAAAATTGTAAAGTGGGAGGAGCTTGTCTTGGCCTCTCTGGCATCATCTATCAGACCATCTCCAGGAGGAATATTCCTGGGAACACAATTTACTGACCCCTGGGTCTTTTAACTTCTGTGCTTTCCTGACTTATTCTGTCTCAGCTGGTTATTAACTTGTTGCAACTAGATTCCTGTAGGCCTCCTTCATCCACACACCAGCTGAGAGTTCTCAACCATTGTGCTCCACACACTTCAGTCCAGCCACTGCCTCCTCATTCTGTACAGGTCAGGATGAGATGAAAGCTTCTGGTATGAGGTGGTTATTATCTCTTGTCATTGTGTCATTATATAATTTCTTCCCAGTGCTTTCACAGAATTTTGTATGTGGCTTTTCCTTTATGATTTATAGCATTTTGTAGTAATTATTTGCCTACATTTCTCTCTCTTGTACAATATTATGAAATTGTGAAGGGCTAAGCTATTATTGTGTTAATGTATGCTCAGTACCTAGCAACTTTCTTGCAATAAAATAGTCCCTGGAAGCTTAGGAATCTAAGATTTTCTGCTGCCTTCCCTTGCTCTCCCAGTTACTGTAACTTTCTGACTATCTTCTAGGACTTTGATCGTCAACTTTGCTTTTCCTTTCAACTTCTGAGGGTTCCCTGATTTCCCAACTGTATATTGAGTATTGTGTTTTACTGTATTTCCCATATTTATATTGTTATGATGTGTGTCTTTTTTCCCTAGCTTTACACCTACAGCATAACCTGCCTTTATGGGCTTCCCTGGTGGCTCAGTAGGAAAAAATCCGCTTGTCAGTGCACGAGACTCAGGTTTGATCCTTGGGTTGGGAAGATCCCCTGGAGAAGGCAATGGAAATCCACTCCAGGACAGAGGAGCTTGATGGGCTACAGTCCATGGGGTCGAAAAGAGTTGAAAAGACATTACTGAGCCACTTAAATAACAACAAGAGCAACCTACCTTTGCCGCAGTTACAGCCAAAATTTAGTTCAGATGAGCACAGTTTGCCTATTTGGCTTTGACTACTGATATCTGTCCAGATTCTAATCACCATTTTCTTTCTGTTTGCAAGATCTGATCTTGGAGCTTGAAGGCATGGGTTTGAACTCTAACTATATCCTTCCAGCTGCATGACCCGTATCTTACACTCTTGGAACTCACATCCCACATCTGTGGAAAAGGGGTAATAACAATACTTTTTCCTCCAGAATGAACGAAATAATATATGTAGAAGGACTTTACAGATCAACACTAAACCATTTCTGCCACATCCAAAATTAGTGCTTTGCACCAGGCTGTAGAGGTTCTTAAACACAAAAAAATCCTTTGCAAACTCTAATAACAAACTCTCCTAAGGCAAGAAGTGAAAATATTAGGATTTGGCATATCCCCTTGGAAAGATAGCCAGCTCTGCACTGGATCATCTTTGGAAACCAGTGGGAACTGCTCTTTTATAGTTTGCTAAATTTAGATATGCAAGACACATGGAATGAAAGGTTCTGTAAACCTAGGGTTTGTAAATTATTTAAAAATAGGTTTCTTAGACTTTTAAGCAACTCTGAATATTTAAGCCTGACAATATGTTTGGTACAACATATAATGAGTACAGAAATTACAAACTACGGGCTGTCTCACACGTTCATGTTGGTCTGAAATAGCCTTTAGAAACAAGTAAAAACCAGACATGCGAACATAAGAAAAAGTCAGACACAGCAGTGTCTATCTTGAGTGAAGTCTTGGTATTAAAATTTTAGATGATTGGAACTAAAAACCTTAGATAATTCTGTCAGTTGGAATGTAAAACTATTTTCCAAAAATTATTTATCTCATACTCTAACCTTATTTCTGTTCTATAAAATAGAGAGCTCACAATATTAATGTTTTATATAAAAGAAGAATGTTATTTTTAAGAATATTACTCTTTTTACTTTGTGGGAAGATTTCAGATTGTGGTCATCAAGGGAGTTGTTCCTGGAAGATGTTCAATGAATGAGAAAGTCTGACACCACCAAGTATAATTAGAGATGTTAAGAGTTGGAATTGTTCTCTAATTTATGTGTTTTAAAAATTTTTTTTGAATGTTGGTCTTTAGTCCAAACTGCATTTGAAAGGCACTCTAAGCTAAAGTGGTTTAAAAGGTTTTGAAATTTGATGCTGGGAAAGATTGAAGGCAAACGGAGAAGAGAGCAGCAGGGGATGAGATGGTTGAATGACATCACAGACTCAATGGTCATGAATTTGAGCAAATTACAGGAGATAGTGAAGGACAGGGAAGCCTGGTGTGCTGCAGTCCATGGGGTCACAAAGAGTTGGACACAACTGAGTAACTGAACAACCACCACAGTAGCAATGTTATAAAGACCTCTGGTGCGGATGTGTCTAATAGCTTTTGCTCTGCTGCACTGAGTCAAAGTTCTCCCTCGTGATAACAATGTGTTTCTTCAAGCTGGCTAAGGAATAGCTGAAACTCTCTGAAGAGCTTGTGTAATGTTTGGAACTTACTCCACTGAAGATCTGTAGATTTCTGGAAGCCCTGTCCTCTGTTCAAAATGGTCAAAAGGAAGTGAGAGAATCACCAAGTTGACCATGGTCTGGGCAACTCTGAGGAGTCTTCAAATATTTATATTTCATTTACGCTTCAGCTAGGAGGAGGGCAGGAGGAGAAGGGGGTGAAGGGGGTGGCAGAGGATGAGATGGTTGGATGGCATCATCAACTCAATGGACATGAATTTTAGCAAACTTCAGGAGACAGTGGAAGACAGGGAAGCCTGGCGTCCATGGGGTACAAAGAGTTGAACATGACTTAGCAACTGAACAACAACAAGAAATAGTGGAAGGTGAAATGCTGCAGTCAGGAGTTAACAAATTTTTTTCTCTAAAGAGCTAGAGAGTAACTATTTTTGCTTTCAAAGGCCATATGATTTCTGTTATAACTGCTCAGTCCTGCCACTGTAGCGTGGAAGCAGCCACAATCAGTATGTAAACAGACAAGCATATCTGTGTTCCAATAAAACCTGCTAAAAAGAAGCAAGAAGGCAGATTTGGACCAAGGGTTATAATTTGCTCACACACACCTGTTCTAGTGGTAGCTTTATCATTGCTTAACATTTTTTAACTTTCTTTTCTCCATGGAGAGGATTGGGACCAACACAGACAATCATAGAGAGATTAATAACCATTAAAATTCAAGACAAGGGCTCAGACATATCGCTGTAGCAGAAAAAGCTTCTTTGGGAGAGAGTGAGTGGTTTCTTTTCTAATCCTACAGACTTTATTCAGAGCAAATAAATAGCTGAGGTGAGAATTTAAACTCCGAAGACAATGTGACCCTGTCCTTCTTGGATGAGTCTCAGAGCCCATCCTCTGAATGTAATTATTGAAGAGTTCACAGTCTATGGACGGATTGTCTATGAACTAAACAGAAACTAGCTTCCAGGAAAAATGTGGTCAGACTCTAAGACTGAGGCATCATAATGCCAAGTAGCTGATGACTCACACTATAAGCATCACGTTCTTTTCCTATGGCTTAAATTTAACCATTTTCCTGCTTGTTTCCACATCTAGAGAAGAAAAGAAAAAGAGATCAGACAGCTAAAAGAAACATTTAAGGGTGACCTTGGAAAACTAGAGAGTGGCAAAAATTCTTTTTTTAAAAAGACAGGTAATAGATAGTTTGAGACAAATCCGAATCAGGCAAAACTTCTGAATAAGTGGAATGATCTTTGTCATTTGATCAGTTTTGCCTTCTCTTACTCTCCCCGTCACCTCCAGTACCATGGCATCAGTGCCACTGGATGGACTCAAAACCTTCTCTTTGCCTTGGGTGGGGTCTGCATCTCCTGGCTTCTCTTTCCTTTTTTAAAAATTAAAAAAAATGTATTTATTATTGACTGAGCTGGATCTCCTTTGTTGCTTTGCATGGGCTTTCTCTAGTTGTGGCAAGCGGAGCTGTTGATGTTCAAGCTTCTCACGGCGGTGGCAGCTTTTGTTGCAGAGCGTGGGCTCTAGAGCTTGTGGGCTCAGTAATTATGGTGCATGGGCTCAGTTACCCCGAGGCATGTGGGATCTTCCCAGACCAGGGACCAAACTCTTGTCTCCTGCTTGGCAGGTGAGTTCTTCACCACTGAGCTACCAGGGAAACCCCAGCTTCTCTTTTCTTTCTCCTCTTTCCTCCCATCAAAATTCTCAGATGATCTCAGGAAAGGCAACTTGTTTGAACTAATTTTTATACCAATGTGGGAATAGTTGATAGCCCCAAATTAATTTCTGATTTATAGCATTCAGGAAGTGTAGGGAGATAATTTTAAGTAGAGGAATTCCATGATAACTCTCAAATGACATCAAATAAGCCCAGAACAGACATCTGTTGCCAGTATTGATCACAAAAGTGAAAACTCAAATTGTCAAAGTATTTTTGTCTAAGAGTCAGCCGATTCTCTAGATTTTGACAGTCATCCTTCATTTTAATATCTAAGTATGGCAACTTGAGACTCCTTCTTATATCAGGATAAAAATATCCTTATTTCTGTGAATTTCAGGGGGTTTCAATCTCTTGATTGACCCACAAAGTAATTTTCTTTTTATTTCTGTATTTATTGAAGGATAATTGTTTACAATGTTGCGTTAGTTTCTGCTGTACAACAGTGTGAATCAGCTGTAAGTATACATATATCCCCTCTCTATCAACGCTTCCCTCCCCACCACCATCCCACTCTGCTAGGTCATCACAGAGCACCGAGTTGAGTTCCCTGTTACTTTGCTTTTTAAATGTCACTTTGGAGTAGGAAATGACAACCCACTCCAGCATTCTTGACTGGGAAATCCCAGGGACAATTGTAGACTTCAACTTAAATTTAATACAAGATCTTGCAGCCTCGAAAAAAATTTCTCTGCCATTTCTGAAAATATGATGTTGTCTTCTTCTCTTCTTAGGTTGCCTGCCTTGGCACTAGGGTTCTTTCTTCCTTCTTTCCTATAAACATAGAACCTTCTCCCAAATATGAATTTTACTATCACCTCGGAATGAAAAAGGAGATTCAGTCAGTTCTTGTGTTATAATAATAGCAACTTTTCGCTTCTCCTACTGTGTTTAATTATTGACTATCCAGTAACTTCATGGCAAATAGATGAGGAAACACTGGAAACAGTGACAAACTTTATTTTGGGGGGCTCCAAAATCACTGCAGATGGTGACTGCAGCAATGAAATTAAAAGACACTTGCTCCTTGGAAGAAAGCTATGACCAACCTAGACAACATATTCAAAAGCAGAGACATTACTTTGCCAACAAAGGTTCATCTAGTCAAAATTATGGTTTTTCCAGTAGTCATGTATGGATGTGAGAATTGGACTATAAAGAAAGCTGAGTGCTGAAGAATTGGTGCCTTTGAACTGTGTGTTGGAGAAGACTCTTGAGAGTCCCTTGGACTGCAAGGAGATCCAACCAGTCCATCCTAAAGGAAATCAGTCCTGAATATTCATTGGAAGGATTGATGCTGAAGCTGAAACTGCAATACTTTGGCCACCTGATGTGAAAAACTGACTCATTTGAAAAGACCCTGATGCTAGGAAAGATTGAGGGCAGGAGAAGAAGGGGACGACAGAGGATAAGATGGTTGGATGGTTGGATTGGACTCAATGGACATGAGTTTGAATAAACTCCAGGAGTTGGTGATGGACAGGGAGGCCTGGTGTGTTGCAGTCCGTGGGGATGCAAAGTGTCGGACATGGCTGAGCAACTGAATTGATCCAGTAAACTAATTGCAAATGCAGTCACCTTTTCTCAGTTCTATTTCTTAAAATCTTTAGCATATTGACTTGTTTTTTGACTCTCTCTTTGGTGTTTTTTTGTATTTTGGCTACCATTACTTGGCACTTGCTTTGTTATTATAATTCATTGAACATTTCTTTTTTATTTCATTTTTTTGTTCTCTTGGTGACCATGCCCAAGGAATATAGTTTAAAATATGAGGTGTAGTCTGGGAGTTTCAGGGTAGTTTCACAGTAGGAGTCAGAAAGGAAATTTTTTAATAACTTAGGAAAATTATAAAATCTGTCTATTCATTTCCTACCACCCCTACATTAATGAAAAGACACAACTTAGTGTTGATTTGGTTTTTTATTTTACTCTTAAAATAATAGTTTCTATTAATTCTTTCTTTGCTTGATCTCCTGTTCCCTTCCCTATTTGCCAGTGGAATAAAGCATTCAGTCATTCAAGCTGGAAAGATTGCATCATCACTGGAATATTTATGTTTTGCTCTTGAAATTTAGATGACAGGTAGGTCCTTAACATATTTTCATTCCCGGCTTCTCTCACTTCTATCTTTTCCTTCATATTTCCATTACCAGCACCATAGCCCAGTCCTGTATTGTCTTCAACTTCTCCAGGTACAAAATAAAGTCTTTTCCATTCTCCCAGTATTGAATAAAAGGAACGAGGGATCCTTTAAACTCAGGGAGCATAAGGTTGTTTCACTGTGGAATTTCGATATTACACAACATTCTGTTACCTTTGATGCAATTCAGTTTGACAGATGTTTTTCATGGGATAGAGAAGCCATCATCTGAACTTCTCTCCAACTAATTGGCGATCCTTGAGTTAAGCCCTGGCTGGACTTCAGGAAGCTGGATCTACCTTAAAAGTGGATGGGGATGACTCTCAGTTGCCAGATATGGGACAAAATGAAAACAAATAGTATATAATTGATTTGGCATATTTTAGAATTATATATAATATTAAATAATTATATAAAATTGTCTACTTTTGTAGTCTACAGAATATATTTTCTTAGAAAATAGGGCTCATGGGTTATGTTAAATCAGACCCAGTTTTCTTGGCTCTAGAAGCATGTCTGGCAATGTGGCTAGAAGAGATTAGTGTGTGGTTTGTAGTCCTTAACGGAGATAGCTTTGTGCATCTTCTTGGCAGCTCTGCAGATAATCTGGCCATATACATCTGGTGCATTGCTGTGAAATGTTGCATGGATAGCTTCATAAAACACCTGTTACTTGTTACTTTTTTGGTGGAGAAACAAATAAGCTTATTTTTATCTTACCTACAAATTTTTGTCTTAGAGATTTTGAGTCCGTCTACTCAGTTACAGGTTAACATTAATACGCACAGAATAAAAAGATATCCCTAAGATACCAAGCTAGAGAGTGGCAAAGTCTGGAATAGAACCTGGTTGTTCTATTTTTCTAATTCACTAATTTTTATAATTGTGTCTGGAGATCAAAGGTGGGTGGGGAATGTAAAATACAGTATCCTTTACTTACGAACGAGTTCCATTCAGAGAGCATGTCTGTAAGTCGAACTCGTTGGTAAGTCCAACGAAGTTAGTCTAGGTACCCAACTAACACAATTGGCTATATAGTACTGGGCTGTAATAAGTTCATAATGCTTTTCACACAAATAATACAAAAAAATGAAACATTTTTAATCTTACAGTACAGAACCTTGAAAAGTATAGTAGTACAATGGCTGGCAAACAGGGGCTGGCATTGCATGAACAGGCAAGAGGAGTTACTAACTGGATGAGGGGGAGGAAGTGGGAGATGGAGCTGAAGGGTCGTCAGCAATCAGAGACGGAGGGAACGCTGCAATTTCACTCATGCCTGATGTTGATGGCACTGGTTCTGGTTCCTTCCTTGCTGGATTCATTTCTTGTAAAAACGACCCAGGGATGTCTGGGTAGTAGATCTTTTCTTTTTTCTCATCATAGATGACACAGTAGCGCTGGATTGCATTCTGAACGGCTGCTGAAACCTCTGTTCTGTTCTATGTTTGGGTCCTGTGTCTCAAAAACCAACAGTCTTTCCTCTAATAAAGAAAATCCTCTTGCCATTTCCTGCATTGTGAATCTCATCGGTTCTTCAGTTACTTCTTTTTCCTCTTGTCTCTATTTGTCCTATCTCTGGGCCTCCAGTTTCATCAGGTCTTCATTAGTAAGCTCCTTGTTATAAGAATAAGAGATGTCTACTATCTAATCGCCTTGCTCCACTCTCTTAATCATTTTCACTTTTGTTTCCATCGTTACCACCTGACACCTCTTAGCAGTACGAGCTACATCACTGCTTTTGTGCAGGGCTTGAATTAAAGGTGCTGTACTGCTGTACCCTATGGAGTTCATACAGTTGAGTACACGAATCACAACCACTTGTCGAGGATGCACGCAGGTGACAGTGTACGCCAGATGCTTGAACTAACTTCCGTGCTTGATCATACGAATGAATGTTTGCACTTTGAAAGTTGGCAAGTTGAAGGTTTGTATGTAGGGGAGTTTCTATAATGCAACATGTGGGAAAGTGAAAAGTAGGAATGGAGATGCACTGGTGAGGATACTTATGGGAAAAACAGCACACTGAGAAAAAGAGACAAGGGGTGGAAAACGGGAAAAGTGAGAATAATGAGAGATGAATACAATAGAGAAGAGTAGCCACTGTAACCTGCAAACCATTTGAAGCTGGTGACATCCCTGTAGGTCTTGAGACTTTTTCATATGGCAGTGTTTTAACCACCTGGATTTCTTTGAAAGTCTTTTTTTTTTTTTTCCCCGTGGACCTGGGAAGTCCTTGAGGATTTTCTTGATTGTGGTCCCATATCTGATGTAACTGGCATGACTTAACTTATCTGTAATTGCCTGATGCAGATGTAATTACCAAAGATGGCACATGCAGAGTAAAAGAGGCTTGTTGACCAGGAGAACTCAACCTCCTGAGTCAACAACCATGTGGACCCTGTGGGATGATGGGAGTTTAGAACAGGACTGTAGGATTTTCTTCTTTCTTTTATGCATTTCCTCCTATAGGGCTTCACTCTGGGGACAAAAGGAGTGAAATCCTTAGGATGCTTACTCTCTATAAAAAATTAATCACTGTCCTATATACAAAATGTACTCCTCTAGGCATGGATTGACAAACTTTTTTCTGAAAAGGACCAGATTGTAATTATTTTAGGCTTCATAAAACCATACTTAACAGATATGGGCCAGTATACAAGTTGCATCCCCTTTAGGATGGAAAAGGCACAGGCTTCATCCCATCAAAGTCCTGTGACTGTAGAAAGCTCAGGGTCTGGCTTGTATTAAAAAAATGCTCTTCATATTTTCACAAGTGAAGACATGCACATTCTGGTACCAAAATTGTTTCTTAAAACATCTTATATCACTCCTCAAATATTTCTTAAGAATGAATTCCTGGAAGTGGAATTTTTGTGCCCAAATCTTTTTGTGCAAATTGCCTGCTTCCTCAGAAAGGTTGTACCTATAGTTTTGCTCATCATCAGTGTAAGGAAGTGACTGATTCCCAGAAAATATTCCCCTCATTTCTACCACACGACACTTAATCCAGACTACTTAGTCTTGAAACAATGGTCCAGTTCCCTGAGACTCATCAAGCACACTTGGGGCTTTATGATGCCTGTAAGTAGCAGCATTGAAACTTCCATTTCAGAAGCAGAGGGGCAATTTATGGGGTCCCAATGTGTTCTCTGGGCTTTCCTGGTGGCTCCGGTGGTAAAGGGTCTGCCTGCCAATGCAGGAGATGTGGGTTCAATCCCTGGGTTGGGAAGATCTCTTGAACGAGGGAAATGGCAACCCACTTCAATATTCTTACCTGAAAAATCTATGGACAGAGGAGCCTGGCAGGCAATGTCCAAAGGGTTACAAAAAGTAGGACATGACTGAGCTACTGAGCACGCACACAAGCGTGTTCTTCTAACAAATTGCCCTGCTGAATCAGAGTGGCAGTTTATTAAATATGCCCTTTTATGAAGGAAGCATCTTGTAGAGGTTGAGTAAGCAGAGAGCACAGTTTAAAAGAAACAACTCCATGAACACTGTTGTCTTAAAAAATACCATGGAATTTATCTCATGATTAGTTTAGACACTCAGTCAATATTTATTGAGCCTGGAACTATGCTAGGAGTCTGGAGTGCAAGAAAGAATAAAACCCTCACATCTGATTTGGGAGCTCACAGTCGAATGGGGCAAGATTCTTCTGTGGGGTAGACGGATGAGCCTCAGGAACTCGGGAGCAGAGTCCCCACTTGGTACGTTAGGCTCTTTCCTCCACGTATGTCCTGGTGGAAATGAGCTCTGACCTCCTGTGAGCACAAAAAGAAACCTCAAGTCCCTGATTATTGCTTATCTCTCCCCAAGGCCGGCTATTGTAGTGACTGGACAGAGTCATTTAACAATTTTTTTTTTCCATTTAAAAGTGATATGTGTGGACACGTACCTGAATTTATCGTCAGATGTCAAACCTTTCTACAGATCCATGAGACATCGCCAAACAGCAGGGTGAGTTGTAATCACAGAATCCCTAATAAGAGTGAAAAATGAGGAGAATTTTGTCTTTAGCCAAAAGGCTCATTTGTCACTTGCTTCTCGCATCTTCTCTTTGATAATCAGTGCCATATTTTTTAGGGGCTTTAGTCTATGATTACTGATTTTGGATTGTCTGTAAAAGCTAGAGTTAAAGCAAAAGGGACTATTTCTCCAATTCCATAATGATTTGGAATATATCAGTTTGAACAGAAAATTTTCATTTAACTGTCAGTTCTTTCAGGGGTTTCATTTCTTTGACATCTTTCACCTGGGCACTGCTTGTGGGAATGGCATGCGAATTGAAATGTTTACAATATGGTGCTAAAATGATAAAACAGAACTCAAAATTACAGTTATGCCGTGATTACATATGTGTTAAAATATGTATGCTTGTGAGCAAAGCCTGATAGAGAATATCCCTACGGTAAAATTACTTACTATGTTAGTGGCAGGAAGTTGGCATGCTTCATTCTTCACTTTTGAAACCTCTTTAATATTGCTATTGGTAGTGCTTTTATTATTTGGAAAAAGTTTCACAATAATAACGTTAAACACTTTATTTGAGACAAGATTGAATTATCATCAAGCCCTATAAGGTTGTGCCCAGACTGAAATGTCAGCAGTCAAAGGAATTATAAGCATACATGTGAACAGCTCACATTGGGTGGCTAAGCTTTTACATTTGCAAGTGAGAAGAGAAATGCACCCTCCATCTACTAGTACAGTCTTTTCCAAAATGAAAGACCGTCTCAATACCAAAAATTATACCTAATGAAGCAACAGAGGCAACCAAAGTGTTAGTGATGAGCACAGAGCATCATCACTGCCTGGGGGCACCTGTCTTACTTATGGTGCTGTGAATACTGAACAGCAATGCTCCATCTGAGCTTGCAGTCCCAAAGGCTTCTGCCAGTGCATTTGTAATTGACACTGTCAGTTGCATGCCCACTACCTAACTCCCCCCTTTTTTTCTTCTTTCCTAATAGTAATCCTCTCCCATTTTTAAAAGTTATCTATCCACCCTGTTTCCAGTTGTAGAATGGGATTCAAATTTAGTCTAAGTCAATTTTATTATGATATTCCCCTGGTTCCTATTTACAAGTCCAGAAGGTAGGCATGTGGCTTAATTTGTAGTGTCTCTGCATCACATGTTGGTAATCTCACTGTATTTCAGACTTTTCATTATTATGCTGCTTGCCATGGTATCTGTGATCAGTGATCTTTGATGTTACTATCATAACTCACTGAAGGCTCACACGATGGCTTGCATTTTTCAGCAATAAAGTATTTTTTAATTTGGCTTCCCAGGTGGCGCTAGTGGTAAAGAACCTGCCTGCCAATGCAGGAGATGCCAGAGACACGGGTTCCATCCCTGGGTTGGGAAGATCCCCTGGAGGAGGGCATGGCAACCCACTCCAATATTCTTGCCTGGAGAATCCCAGGGAAAGAGGAGCCTGGTGGGCTATATAGTCCATCGAATTGCAAAGAGTTGGACATGACTGAAGTGACTTAGCATGCAAGCACACATTTTTAAATTAAACTATGTGCATTGTTTTTAATACATAATGCTATTGCACATTTGATAGATTAAAGGATAGTGAAAAATATAACTTGTAGATGCACCAGGAACCAAGAAATTCATTGCTTTATTGCAATATTTGCTTTATTGCAGTAGTCTAAAACCAAACTTGCAGTATCTCTGAGGTCTACCCATATATGTTTACTCTTAACTATGAATCATACTTGGGGGAGACCTATTCTTTCTCTCTCCCACCGAATATAAACAAAAATTCATAGAGTCCTGTTTACAGTCATCTTTAAAATAGGAGGGACACCCATCTTAGCGTAACCCTGATCCTGCAGTCTGGGAAGTGGAGAGACCAAAAGAATCTCAATTCTTTTAAAAAATATTTATTTATTGTTGATTGTGCTGGATCTTCATTGCTGGGCAGGCTTTTCTCTACTTGCAGCTGACAGGGGGTACTCTCAGCTTACGGTGTGTGGGCTTCTCATTGAGGTGGCTTCTCTTGTTGCAGGGTACGAGCTCTTGGGCACATGGGCTTCAGTAGTTGTGGTACATGGGGTCAGTAGTTTTAGCTCCCAGTCTCTAGACCACAGGCTCAATAGTTGTGGCCCATGGGCTTAGTTGCTCTGCAGCATGTGGGATCTTCCTGGACCAGGGATTGAACCATGTCTCCTGTATTGATGGGCAGATTCTTAACCATTGGACCACCAGGGAAGCTCTGAACCTCAACTCAACATGGTTGAGTTGTGGGTTACATAATATCTGGATCCTATCCTGCCCTGGACTTCTGAACCTCAACTCAACATGGTTGAGTTGTGGGTTACATAATATCTGGATCCTATCCTACTCTGGACTTCTACCTGTATGAGTCAACAAATGTTATTATCATGCAGGACAGATTGATTTGTTACTCTGTTGTTTATTGACCAGATAACCCTAACTCTTCCATTTCCCAGTTAGTTCTGCTCTCTTTCTGTAATGTCTTCCGAATCTGCATACAATTACATGTACATCAGACCCCCTGAGACTTTTTCTTTTTGGATATTAATGCCCCTGTTAAGAACTTTGCCAGTTCTATTGAAAGCACCATATTTTTCCCAAAGAAATTATAAATTTCCTATCATTAACGGCAAATAGGAATCTCCTAGAGCAATTTTTCTCAGAGGTCAATGTGCATAAGAATCACACAGAGATCTTGTTAAAACATAGATTCTGACACAGTCGCTCTGGGTGGGGCTTGAGGGTTTGCATTGCTAACAAGCTCCCAGGTGATACACAGGTTATCTCCGCCAATGACCATGTGAGGAATAACAAGATCCTCCAGGACTCACAATTTTAAAATAAGAATATCATTTAATAATCTCTATGTATTTTAGCCTCCTAAACTATGAGTTATTTGGCCTCCCAGTTTCCTCGCAACTCACAGAATCTGTTTAGCTCTGCTTCTAGTAGATAACTTCCCACGGCTATCTAAAAAAGACAGATGTTTGATGGCAGGCCTGGAAGGTACATTGGAGATATTATTAAGTGGAATAAATGCTCCTATTTTTGTTTGTTTGGAATATAAAAGAATATTGACTTTTCTCCAGAATAAACTTGAAAAACTCTCCTTACGACTTTTGGCTTGGTGGACAATACAGTGTGCTGTGAACTGGTAGGCGGATAGCTGACATTGGGCAGCTTCTGACAGTGGGGCCCCATCCAATCACTGCATCTTGCTGAGTGTCTTTTTCTCATCTTTAAATATGTGAAGATCAGACCACATCTAAATTCCTTTTCAGAACCAAAGCTTTGCAAACATGAGAAGCAAACACACCTTCTTCTGCCTGTGGTTTCAAAACCATTGGAGGTTATGGCGTTTTTGGCAGGATCGGCCACCGTCGATGATCCCAGACTTCCCTTCAGGTCCTCTGGCTTCAGTATGTGCAGCCCAAACCAGTTACTATGTGCATAATTCCCAGGGAATAGCGTCTGAGGACTGGAGATTTTCTTGCATCTGCCAGAACTGTGTTTCCCAAACTTCAAGGTGCCTTAGGATTCTCAATGAAGCTTGTTAAAACACAGGTTGCTGGGCCCCATCCTCAGAACATCTGATTTAATAAGTCTGGGATGTGCTTGAAAATTTGTATTTTTAAGTCCTTGCATGGTGTTGATGCTTCTGGTCCAGGGACCACACTTTGAGAACCACTGAGCAGGCTGTTGGATTTTGAAGAAAGCTGAACGCTAAAGAATTGATGCTTTTGAACTGTGGTGTTGGAGAAGACTCTTGAGAATCCCTTGGACTGCAAGGAGATCCAACCAGTGCATTCTGAAGGAGATCAGTCCTGGGTGTTCTTTGGAAGGACTGATGCTAAAGCTGAAACTCCAATACTTTGGCCACCTCATGCGAAGAGTTGACTCATTGGAAAAGACTCTGATGCTGGGAGGGATTGGGGGCAGGAGGAGAAGGGGATGACCGAGGATGAGATGGCTGGATGGCATCACTGACTCGATGGACGTGAATCTGAGTGAACTCCGGGAGTTGGTGATAGACAGGGAGGCCTGGTGTGCTGTGATTCATGGGGTCGCAAAGAGGCGGACACAACTGAGCGACTGAAATGACTGACTGACTGACTGAGCAGGCTGTAAACTTCAGTGATAAATTTCAGCTTCTTCCTACTTGATCCAGAGATCCTGCCCTTTGCAACCCCTCTATAAATATGTGAGGTGCTCATCGCATCCCCCCACCTGTCTGATTTTTTAAACTTGCATCACATGCTAGTTGTTGTTTTTGTCCATGCCTCTTACTCAACAGATGTTTGCGTAGTTTTCAAAGAGACAATTTTTAAAAGCAGAAGTATGAAGATGAACATGCAAATAAATCACTTGTGATTCCCCTGCAAAAAGAGGGAGAAAGTATTACATTTATGTGTTTTCTGTTAGTGTTTTCCTCTTTGGAATTATGCTATTTATATCAGTTGGCATCCTGGTTCTTTTTTCTTTCCACTTCACGCTGTCACATGATTGCTCTCAAATTTATTTGAAATTGTAATATTAAATAGCTTCACAATACTTTTAGACATGATTATTAATATGGTTTAATTATTTTCCCCGTGATTGAATACTTGGCTTTTTTTCCTGATTTTTCAGATAAACAGCCAAATGACACACATCTTTACATACAATTCTAATTACTTTCTTAATGTATTTTCTTAAAAGCTGAGTTACTAGCCCAAATTAGGAGCATTTTAAAGGGTCTTAACTAATGCTGAATTGTTGTCTAAAAACGTCACACCAACATATCCTTCAGAAACAATGAAGGAACCATCTCTTACTTCTTGCCTCCAGTAAATGGTCTCTTAAAAGTGTTTGCCAGTTTATTAGTGAAAATTTGCATTTATTATTGTTTTAAATTAATATTTCTTTGATGAGCATACTAAGTGTAAACCTTTTTTTTCTTGGATATATGTATTTCACTACTGTGTCAGTTTTATACATATGTTTTTTAAAAAGACATCTTTTATCTTTTTAAGCTATACTGCCTTCTGGGGAAAAAAATAGAATTATGATTAAATGTAAAGACAAAAAAACACTCATAAACAATACAAAGTTAACCACTGTTAGCATCTGCCAGACATTTTTCTTTGGGTATGTATGTGTATACATTTGTATTCATTTATATATTTTGCTTACAAACATGAGAAACATTTTTAAAAGTTGTTTGCCGAAGTGAGATTATACCATAAATGAAGTTTATAGTACATCTAAAATTTAAAATCTATTATAGACATTTTAATTAAAAACATACCTTTAAATAGCTTTTATATTTACTGAATGAATTTAGTAGTATAAATGCATATGGTATGCAACCCATCCCCTACTTAAACCATTCTTTGTATTAGGAACACATTATCCAGTATCAGGAAAAATTTCTAGCAATGAAATTTCTGAGCCAAAAAGCTGGATCATAAATAAGATATAAATTTTATAAAGTTTAAAATGTTACAGGAAAGAAATGCTGCTGCTGCTGCTGCTGCTGCTGCTGTTGCTGCTGTTGCTGCTAAGTCACTTCAGTCGCGTCCAATTCTGTGCGACCCCATAGACGGCAGCCCACCAGGCTCCCCCGTCCCTGGGATTCTCCAGGCAAGAACACTGGAGTGGGTTGCCATTTCCTTCTCCAATGCATGAAAGTGAAAAGTGAGAGTGAAGTCACTCAGTCGTGTCCAGCTCCTAGCTACCCCATGGACTGCAGCCCACCAGGCTCCTCCAACCATGGGATTTTCCAGGCAAGAGTACTGGAGTGGGGTGCCACTGCCTTCTCCAAATATTTAGCTTACTGTTACGTAATTTACTTTTTATTTTTCTATTTGCCATCATGTATTGGACAACTTTCCCACCAGTGTACTTAGTAATGTTTCATTTTTGTAATGCCTGCCTACTATTCCATTGTATGGATGAACTGCTTAACGGTAAAGAACCCACCTGCAAATGCAGCAAACTGGGTTTGATCTCTGGGTCAGGAAGGTCCCTTGCAGAAGGAAATGGCTACCTGCTCCAGTATTCTTGCCTGGAGAATTCCACGAAGAGAGGAGCCTGGCATGCTCCAGTCCATGGGGTCGCAGAGTCAGATGTGACTGAGTGATTGAACAACAAGGAACAACAGCTTAACACCTTCTTTACTGATAGAAGTTGAGATTGTTATGCTGTTTTCTCCATATGTATATATATATGTTATGAAATTTTTTTTTAGATAAACTTCTATAAGTGGAAATGATCAGGCAAGAGATGTAAACATTTTAAGGGCTAAAATTTACTTCCAAATCGTCCTTTGGAAAGTTTTACAAGATATACTCCCTACTAATAACGTACTAGAATGTCCATTTTCACATCAAATATGGACATTTAAAAGAATTGGGTTTATGCTGCTAAGTGATTGTCCAGAAGATTTAAATCATATTAGTTTCTCTCTACCAATAAAAAGAAGAAAGAAAATTGAAGAAAGGAAATAAAAATGAAAAACTTTTCTATTTTCTTATTCAATTATTGTATCATGATTTTTGGTGTCATTTTGATTATTAGGAAAAATGTTTACTTTTATATCTACCTTCTATGCAGAAAATGATACAGGAACTATATTGTGTATTTCACCTCCTAGCAACTGATCCATTAATGAATGCTCTTTGCCCATTTTCCTACTGAAGTGCTGGTGTCATTCTTGAAGATTTACAGAAGCTTTCCAAAGCTGAAGGTCTTTAAATCACTAGCACTGATGCTCTTGGAAGGCTCCTAACAAGTAAAAATATATTTTTATTACACATACATTAGAATAGATATTTACTCATAAATTATTTCTTTTATGAAACAGCTGATTCAGACATACTTTCAGTCAAGCATTTTGCTCCATCTTTAATGTAAGCCATGTGCTCAGTGTCTGTTGTCTGAAGCTTCAGGGAAAGAGGAAATTTAGGCAGAGAATGTTGTTATCCATAAACATGGCACAAACCCTTGCAAAAACTTAAGGTGTTGAGATGGTTCAGTACAATATGAGATGTTAGACAAATTGGTTTATTTTGGTTGCTTCATCTCTCTCATTCTCACTTTGAGACAATGTGTATACTGATTGCCTTTCATGCGATTAAAAACCATGCTGGTTACTTATATTCTGTGGAAGTACGAAGGCATAAGACTATTGGCCTTGGAGTTGTAGTAGCCTAAATAATAAACTGATACCGAATAAAATGTTTCTGAGGCTTCAGATTAGCTGTAGAAGACATATCTAATAAAGGGAAGTTTCAGCCCTCCAATTTCAATTGATCCTATTGCTTCATTTTCAACTTATTTCAAAGAACAGAGAAATGCATTATCTTCTGATGCCCTGGAGAACTCCTAGTACAGTAGTGTCGTATCATCAAGCACAAATACTGTTTTAATAGAATACTAAAATAGCATCGAGCTAATAGTCATGGTTGGCTTTGGTTTGTCAGGTTTATGCACAGTGTATGATCCCTGTGTTATGAGATAAATTCATGTCTCAAATATTAACTTCAGTTGGAAATTGTCACATTGTGCTCTTTTGTTCCCGTTGTGTCAGCTTTGTGTTAGCCTTTATGGAAATGAGAATTGGGTTTCATGTTCATTTGAAAGATAAATAAAAAGAAACTCAGAAAAATTATTAAATGAAATTAAGCCTTCTGAATTGTGAACTTGGGAATGTTTTCCTTTTGCTTTTAGTTTGTCTGAGTTTTGAGTTTACTTTTTATTTGCAATTGTTCTTTATTTTGGAAAACATGTCTATTGTTTGCTATCCTTTGAAATTTCCAAAGGCCAATCACAAATTATAATTTATCAGATGAAATAACATAGGAATATTTGACAAAAATCAGTGGATCTGATGACCTTTGATGAAGCCTGCAACTATGAGATAATATAGAAAAAAATATCTCTGGGAAAAACTCAGTAGAATGGAGTTCATAAATAGTGCTCAACATTTAAGCTGATACACATTTTTAAAAAACATTTTAAACAAGGATGTCAATAATATAGAGAAGTATTGTTTGCAAAAATAGATTCTTTTCAGGGTGGAATGATAAACTAAAGATTTCAGAAATTCATCATCACACATTTTCTCAGAAACCAGCAAACAGAAATAGTCTGTTTTCTTTCATTAAAACTGATTTGATTTTAATTTTGACAGTCACTGGAAGTTTATCTATCATCTACACTTTTGAGAGCAAAGCCAGAAAACGGATCCTCTGAATGGGATTTTTCTGTGATTTGGGTAGTTGTCATTACTAGAAGGTTTTGTGTGAATAATAGATGCCAAACTTGGCTTGACTCCTCATTTCCAGTCTTTTTTACTTCTTTTGTATCGAATTGCTAATAACTAGCTTCATCTTTTGTCACCAAAAGAGAATGGCTTTTTTGTTTGCCCACAGAACTGTATTACCCTGTGCTGTGCTATGAGTTATCACGAGATGATAATCCACTCCTTTGGAAATGGGTCCGTGAATCCACAGACACTTCCACAAATAACAGACTGCAGGCTTTTGAGCAGACACTTTTATACCCCTTTTGAATGCTGTTTATTAAATCTGCAGAGAAACTGGCTGACTAAAAGAGAAAACTACACCAGAAAGGCCTGTTTCCCTGGCTGTGGAAGCAGTTTCTTCTTCCTCAGAGGGAATAGTCCATGAGAAACCTGAGTAACTTTAATGAGTTTTAGACAATCCAGCCGTCCATGTATGGTTCATTCCCAAGCCTTCTTTAGTATTAAGGATTTCAAGAGCAACAGTCTAGGATGTTCTAAAAACAGAACTGATGAACGATAGACACTTTGTATTACAACCCAATGTCCCCATAAGGAAATCATTTACCAAATATATACATGTATATATGTACTGGAGAATCATTTTTCATGCTCTCTTTGTCACTTGGGATGTCTACAGTAACTGCTTGCATCAGTCAGGGAAGCCCAACCACTGTGCATTAGGAGGTAAGGGATTTATTATAGGAATGAGAGCATCCACGATGTGGGGGAGGTGGAGGTCCAAGTGGGGAGTTGGAGAAGCTGTGAGTCAGAAGCCAGTGCAGCCAGTCGCCCAGGTGGATGGGGAGCAGGAAGGTCGTGGAGGGGTTTGGGGGGCTGTGCCTCTGTAGTAGCCCCCTCTGTGGGTTTACTGCCAAGTATCTGGTGGTGGACTCAGGCTCCCGCTGGTCAATAGGGTCAGCTCCATAGACTCATGAGATGCAGAGTGGAGGAGTGAGGATGTGCTGTAACCTGCCAGCATCTCTGCATCTTCGGTCACCACGTCTGATCATGGTGGCCTCCGGGGAGCAATGGCTGCTGTTTCACTTCTGCTTCCAAAGCTCATGTGAATTCCTCCTTGTCATTGTTGTTTAGTCACTAAGTTGTGTCCGACTCTTTGCAACCCCATGGACTGTAGCCCACCAGGCTCCTCTGTCCATGTGATTGTCCAGGTAAGACATACCGGAGTGGGTTGCCATTTCCTTCTTCAGGGGATCTTCCTGACCCAGAGATCAAACCCGTGTCTCTTATGTCTCCTGCATTGGCAGGAGGATTCTTTACCACTGAGCCATTGGGGAAGCCCAATTACTCCATGGGCGAACTTTAACTCAGAACCACACATGGAAGAGCCATCTAGGAAATGAAGTTCCAACTTAGCCAAGTTGACCCATGACAAACTCCCGTGGTATTTAACAGAGCAGAGAGATTGTATAGGAGAATAACTTCTCTATTCTGTTTTAACACAGACTAGAATAAAAAAGAATGCCTTAAAACTATGTATCTTAGAAATAATGGTAAGACTGTAACCCTATAGCTTTCAATTTTTATACACTTCCTTATTGATAGATGGCTTTCAAAGTATCAAAAACTGTAGTGCAATAAATATTTCAAGGTCAAATTTTCATGTAGGTGATTCTTGAGTAGCCTGTGTTATATATGCCAGGCCATCTTTTCTTAGCTTTCTCATGAGTTTCCATGTCCTTTTTACACCACCATTTTATAAAACTATCAATTCTGGAAAGATGGGTAAAGGAAGATACAGGCAGTCTATGAACCCTGAATTTTTCTTTGTTCCAAAATCACTGCAGATGGTGATTGCAGCCATGAAATTAAAAGACGCTTACTCCTTGGAAGGAAAGTTATGACCAACCTAGACAGCATATTCGAAAGCAGAGACATTACTTTGCCAAGAAAGGTCCGTCTAGTCAAGGCTATGGTTTTTCCAGTGGTGATGTATGGATGTGAAAGTTGGACTGTGAAGAAAGCTGAACTCCAAAGAATTGATGCTTTTGAACTGTGGTGTTGGAGAAGACTCTTGAGAGTCCCTTGGACTACAAGGGGTTCCAACCAGTCCATTCTAAAGGAGATCAGTCCTGGGTGTACTTTGGAAGGACTGATGCTAAAGCTGAAACTCCAATACTTTAGCCACATGATGCGAAGAGTTGACTCATTGGAAAAGACTGTGATGCTGGGACAGATTGGGGGCAGGAGGAGAAGGGGACAACAGAGGATGATATGGCTGGATAGCATCACCGATTCGATGGACTGAGTTTGGGTGAACTCCGGGAGTTGGTGATGGACAGGGAGGCCTGGCGTGCTGCGATTCATGGGGTCACAAAGAGTCGGACACGACTGAGCGACTAAACTGACTGAACTGAACACACAAAGTAAGAAAAAAGGAAGATGCATTGGTTGAATGTATTTCCCATCTATATTAAACTAGAAAAAAAATTTTTTCAGTATAAATATGCAAGCAAATAAAAGTTTCCCACATTAAGCAACATCAGGTTTTGCAAAAGCATGACCTTATTTCTAACCATCCAAAGACTAGGGCGTTGCTATATTTGGCTTTGTTGCACAGGAATGCCAGCCATCATCAACTGACTAGACCAGAGGTTCCCTAACTTACTCTCTTCACAGCACCCTTTGTGTCCTGGTAACTTTTCAAAGTCTTCTTAGGTCAAAAGAAATATCTAATAGTTCCATTTAATTTTGTTTATGTACAAGTAATTTTTTAATTAAGTTAATTCAGATCCAAGCAGCTTAAAAGTCATAGCTCACATGGTATTTAGTAAGTGACAGTGTGCTTCCCTATGCATGTCTTTGTGAAAGCACTGAAGCACCAAGGGTACCCCAGCACATCATTTGGGAACTGCAGGGCTAAAATGAGAACAAAGTTCTCTTTTGCCTCATTTCTCTTCCTGGACTCTTTCCAGATAATTTATCTGAGTGGTTGATATTCTATTTTTAAAAAAATTTATCAGTGCAACTCTTAAGCACTGTTTCTGAACTCCAGTCTACTGAGTGTATTCCCAAATAGATATAGATATGGATATGGCACAGTGGTAAAGAATCCACCTACCAATGTAGGAGATGCAGGTTCGATCCCTGGGTCAGGAAGATCCCCTGGAGGAGGAAATGGCAACCCACTACAGTATTCTTGCCAGGAGAATCCCACAGACATTGGAAGCTGGTGGGCTACAGTCCATGACATAGCAGAGTCAGACATGACTGAGCAACTGAGTGCTCAAGCACAGATATAGATGAAATAGATATATATGTTTCCCTTGTGCCCTCTGTGGGAGGGAATTGGTGTGTTGGTATTAGATATGATGATTGAAAAATGCAATTTTTTTTTGGATTCTGCCTTTCCAAGAGCATTTTGCACCCCAGGGACAAAATTATTGTGTAATTAAGATTTCTGTAATGTTTGAGAGCTTGAGCAGCTTTTTCTCATTGTGACAGAGGAAATGCACTCCTTATTTTACAAAAGCAAAGATACAGATTTCTGTCATTAGACTTACTAGAGCCAAGTTGTAGATGTTCTGACTCACCGTGGTCTTGGAACATTTGGAGTCAGGTTTTCAGCTGGAGTGATGATAAGTGTCTAGCTTCTCCACATCTCCTTGGAAGTGATGACAACATCTCAGACAATGAAGGAGGAATCCCAGTGCAGCCCAGCCTCCTTGGAAAATTCTGGCAACCTGAGGCAGTAGAGCCCTGATGCAGCCAATCAGAGCTATGCACAAAAGGCTGGTGTGATGCTCGACTCGTGGAGCCCTGTGGGGATCCCTAGAAATACATTAGGAAATATGTTTAAGTAATAAACTTCCTTAAGGAAAGGAACGCTCAGAGGCACTGAGCTCTCAGTATAAATTTACTCGTGGGAGGGTAAACACTGAGATGTATGTGTGTGTGTATGTATGTGCACAAATGTGCACGCACACTCAGTCATATCCGACTCTTTGTGACCTCATGGACTGTAGCCCGCCAGGCTCCTCTGTCCATAGGATTTCTCAGGCAAGAATACTGGAATGGGTTGCCAGTTCCTCCTCCAGGGAATCTTCCTGACCCAGGGATCGAACCAGCGTCTCTGTGTCTCCTGCATTGCAGGCAGATGCTTTACTGCTGTGTCACCTGGGAGGCCCCAAACATTGAGATACTTGGTTCCATAGCCAGTTCTTTGTCTTTTGTGTAGGAGTCACTGACTACAGTCCTCCCCGCAGTGTCCTGTTTCTGTCCTTTTGCTACCTTGATGGGGGACGGTTCTCTCCTACTGGGATGAGAAGAGTTTGGAAGTACAGCTAGGTTGCCAGAGTAAGAAGACACATTGCATGAATATAGGTTTTGTCAAGTTCAGCAGCACTCTCCCTTTATGCATGATAATTTGAAACAAGTTCTCCATCCAAACAGTGTCTGGGGAAGCCTCTGTTTCCCCCTTTTTGTTCTAGCTCATGCTGGCCATCTTGGATCAAATGATTCAAGCCACCTTCATCATTTTGGAGAGTTTCACGTGAAACCCAGGAGGATTTAGAAAGTTTCATGTAAAAAAGAATCTTGGCTGCCCACACTGTTATTTGAGAATCCCCCTTAATTTAACTGCACCTCCTTTCTTCCCCCCACCAAAGTTAGAAACTATATATCCAAATGTCCCTAAAGTCTCATTTACTCCATGAAATCTTCCGCGATGAAACATTCTTGATTCCAGTGAACTCTCTCTCTCTTTTTTTTCCCCCCTGTTCCACCTTCCGAACTGCTCGTGGAACAAACCAGCTTCAAGTGCCGTCTGATGGAATTTGTGAATGGAGACAGATGCAGTGTCCATTTTGCATGCCAACACAGAGAAATAGCATCATTTTGAAAGTTTAGGTTAATTAATTTTAGCCTAAAGAACTCTGACAACGTGGAAAATTCGTTAAGGAGTTTATTGGAAGAGACACGTCTGCTGCTCCTGAAGAAATTTCCTTACCATTTCACTTTCCTCTTAAGTACTTGAATTCTCAGAGTACCCTTTTATCTTTCCATAGGGTGGAAGTAGAAGAGCAACATGACAGATTAGAGCCAACGCTCTGCACTGGAGCAGACGTTTGCAGATCTTTAAAAGAATAGGTGTCATTCCCAACGGAGTTCATTTTTTCATAGTTTTGTATTAAATTAGAAAGAAGTATGGTTTGACAGTGAAGGTACTCCAAAAAAGCTGGAAAGCTGTGCCTAGATTTATGAAGCTGGACTTATTTTGATAAAATTGGATTTTTAAATGAAATGTTGTTTTAAGTGTTTTAATGGTGTTTGTTACTTAGAGGAATCCTGCAGCAAAGTGAAAGAAAGTTAGTCACTCAGTTGTGTCTGACTCTTTTGTGTTCCCATGGGCTGTAGCCCACCAGGCTCCTCTGTCCGTGAAATTCTCCAGGCAAGAATCCTGGAGTGGGTTGCCCTTTCCTTCTCCAGGGGATCTTCCCGACCCAAGAATCGAACCCAGGTCTCCCTCATTGCGGGCAGATTCTTTACCGACTGAGCCACCAGGGAGTGATTAACCCGGCAGCACATCTTGCTAAACAGATGAAGGCAGAAGTGACCCGTCTCACCCTAGGGCGTTAGGGGTGTGTGTGTGTGTGGATGTATGGAGGACAGGTAAGCGTGGGCAGGGGAAAGGAGAACATTTGTGGAAAGGTTAGAGCCAGTCTCTCTGTATTTATACAAACATCATCTCAGTCACCATAAGTCTCTTGGGTTCCCTTTTCTGGACTCCAGGCTTCAGAGTGGACTGCTATTAACTGGCATATTTCTCAGGGTGACCTCTGGATTTAATGCTCATATGTAGCTACATCCTCTTTCTCAGTTTGTTTTCTTTCTCTTTTTCTCCTTGTCTTTCTCTCTCTTCCTATCTCATGTGTTTCTCTGTCTCTGTTTTTCCATCACACACACAAACACACACACATGCACACACATGCACACACACACACGCACACACACGCACACACTCTTCTCCCATATGGCTTCAGCTGCACACACCTAGTTTCTCTGCGCTTGGGCCAAATCACCCAAGCAGTACAGGCTGGAGGGGCAGTTTTCTGTGTGCTTTTCATCTTTCAGCTATGAAGGAGAAGAATTTAGAATTTATAATCATAATCGATGATCATGATTATACATCCATGTTGTTTCCATGGACTCATTGTATTTTCTGTCTTGGTGTGAAGGGAAAAGGGAAGCTGGTGGGCAAATCTGAGAAAATTCAAGGAGGCTTTTATACATTACAATTCAGGCAAAGAAAACAAGGTATCAGTATATTTCCTATGAAAACTGAAATCACAGGTAAATCCCCATAGGGTAGCTGGAAATAAAACTGAGGCTTGGCTTGGGGGAGAGGGCACCGCAGGTCAGATGCCTGATAAAAGGAAAGAAATGTCTAGAGTGAGAAAGTATCAAAGGATAATTTTAGGTAAATATATGGATATTTTCTTGGCCAAATAGCATGTGGGATCCAGTTCACCCACCAGGAATTGAACCTGTGCCCCCTGTATTCGAAGCGTGGAGTCTTAACCACTGGACCTCCAGGGAAGTCTCAAATATATGCATTTTTAAGGAGAAAACTCACATACTTCTATGACTCAGATGGTAAAGAATCTGCCTGCAGTGTAGGAGACCCAGGTTCAATCCTTGGGTCAAGAAGATCCCCTGGAGGAGGGAATGGCTGCCCACTTCAGTATTCTTGCCTGGAGAATTCCATGGACAGAGGAGTCTGATGGGCTACATATAGTCCATGGGGTTGCAGAGAGTCAGACAGGACTGAGCAACTGAGCACACACACAACATTGCAATAAATGATATTCCGTGTGCTGTATTGTTTAAATGTATTGATTACACAGATAAAGAGTTGTGTCCAGCAATGCACTGGTCTAAATGGCCATGTTCCATTCTGTATTTGTTTCTCTTCCCATCCTTACCCTCTTCCTAAGTATTCATCTCTTTGGTCAGACACACAGTTCCTCCCAGAAATGGATCCTGATTTGTACTGGTGGGGACTGATAAGTGCCTGGGATTTAGGACCTGGACGCTTGCTCCTTGGAAGGAAAGCTATGACAAACTTAGACAGTGCATTAAAAAGCAGAGACATCACTTTTCCAGCAAAAGTCTGTATAGTCCAAGCTATGGTTTTTCCAGTAGTCATATATGGATTTGAGAGCAGAACCATAAAGAAGGCTGAGTGCCAAAGAACTGATGCTTTCAAACTGTGGTGCTGGAGAAGACTTGAGAGTCCATTGGACAATCCAAGTCCATTAGATTGGAGATCAAATCAGTCCATCCTAAAGAAAATCAACTCTGAATATTCATAGGAAGGACTGATGCTGAAGCTAAAGCTACCACACTTGGCCACTTAATGCAGAGAGCCTACTCATTGGGAAAAAACCCCGATGCTGAGAAAGACTGAAAACAAAAGGAGAAGGGGGCTGCAGAGGATGAGGTGGTTAGATAGCATCACTGACTCAATGGACATGAATCTGAGCAGACTCTGGGAGAGAGCAAAGGACAGGGAAGTCTGGCATGCTGCAGCCCACGGGTCACAAAGAGTCGGACATGACTTAACAACTGAACAACAGCAAACTAAGAGGTTAGAAGAAACAATGAGTAAAGAACCAAGCTGATAAGCAGCAGTGACAACAGGCAGTGACACATACTTGGTTGCCTTGTATTGGGTACAGAAAGTATCTGGCAGAACTGTTTTAACTATTATCTAACTCATATCTCCCTGGTTTACTTTTCTTAATGGAATTCCCACCTGCCTACTGTGCACATTTCTCCTTGAATTAATGCTTAAGAATATCCATATTTGGATTTTCTTCCCTCCTATCTCCCTATTGCCCAGTAATGATTTTCATTACCTGCTCCTGTCTGTGCCGACTCACCTCTGAGATAAGATAAGCCTATAACTAAAACTCGTCACCCCATATCCCATTCCCTACCCAGGAACCTCTCATCCTGATCCTGGAGCTTTCCTGTTGCCAAGCCAGCTGAAATATCTACCTTTCCTTTGCCAGGCTGGCTGAACTATCTGTCCTTACAAAAATATAATCAGACTAAGAGGTGAATCAGCTCTCAAGTAGACAGTTAGGTGAGTATCAGGGAAACCTTTAGAAAAGAGGAGAGTAAAGGCAATTAGAGAACTTCCTGTAGAAGTTATCTACAGGCGCTGAAGGTTAGGAATGTGATGGGAGAATATGACGATTTGCCTGCAAACATTTATTAAACGTTTACATTGTTCCTGGCACCTTGATTATGATAGCTAATCAGTTTACCATTGTTTCTACAGTTTTTGCAAGGGCAGGAATTAATTCAGGGCATTTATGTGAACAGATAGAATAAGCATGCCTGGCTGAAGGAGAAATACTTAGATTAAACAAGGAATTAAATTTCAGACTACAGCCCTCCACTTCTGACTTAAATGTGTGGCTGGCTACATTGACAACAGAATGGATGGACTCAGCTCTCTGGACCTTTAAAATGTACATTTCAAGTGATTATGACATGCTATTAAATTTTTAATTACTGATGATTAATAGTGATTCATATAAAGATATTTGTTAAATACTTGCTACTAGCTAACATGCAAGGATAAATTAGAAGGACTACAACTCTCATGTAGTTTATATTGTAATAATACACAGATGTTTTTAACGCAAAGCTAAAATTTAAACAGAGGGCTTTCCAGGTGGCTCAGACAGTAAAGAATCTGCGTGCAATGCAGGTGACGTGGGTGTGATCCCTGGGTCGGGAAGATCCCCTGAAGAAGGAAATGGCAACCCACTCCGATGTTCTTGACTGGAGAATCCTATGGACAGAGGAGCCTGGTGGGCTACAGTCCATGGGGTCATGAAAGACTCAGACATGACTTAGCGGCTAAGGCAACAACATTTAAATAGCATGAAACAGATACAGAAACAACTGAGAAAAAGAGCTTGCTGATGAGATTTCAAGAAAAACTTTGTGTGAAAAAAGAACATTTGAGCTGGAGTTTGAAGATGGTTATGAAATTTTTTCTGCTACTCTGTATGGAAAATTTTGCCTGCTGTATCAGCAAACAAAGGATGCTGTGGCCAACAGGTGTTCAGCCACTACCAAGGCCCCACCCCGCCCCCAACAATGGTGAACCCTGAGGGAACTCAGTACAGAGACAAATGGCTGTCCGCTACCAAGCCCTCAGCCACGCTGCCACCCCTAATAGTGCACCCTGAAGGCATTCAGGATGGAAAAGAATAGGATACTGGCCCTAGATAGCTAAGGTGCATATCAAAGGAATGATTTCAGTGATATATATACCTTGAGGTATCTGGTTTTCTTTAATGAACAGTAATCTTTGGATGTTTTGACTACCTGGGTTTTGTTGCTAAAACTCCTATATATCCTGGTTCCTCCCCTACCTCTTCAGAACCATCCCTCAGAGCTCTCTGAGAGGCTACCTCCTGGGCTTGAAGGCCTCAGAAAGTCCACCAAAAAAAATACATAAAATGTGAGAGTTCAGTTCCTGGGTGGGGAAGATCCCCTGCAGTGGAAAATGGCAACGCATTCCAGCACCTTGCCTGGAGAACTCCATGGACAGAGGAGCCTGGCGGGCTGCAGTCCACGGTATGGCAAAGTGTTGGACACAATTGAACGACTAACGCTTTCACTTTCTTTCCCTCAAGTTTTAGGTTGTGCGTTTTTATTCAGTCGATAATACCAAGGCAGTCCATGTTTACTTTTGAAAGATTATGAAGTGCAGATACACTTAACACACACACGCACGCGCGTGCACACACACACACACACAGGTACACATAAAATGATTCCCTGGTCCATAAATAATCCACATGTATACATATAGGTGTGAATTCCCTGACTCTCTTGATATAAATTTGAATGTGGATATGTAAAACATAGGTACATGAGTATATACATAATTAGATATGTTAATTTAAAAAAATAGAAACATTTTGTGTATGATGGTTTTTCTTTCACCAAACCACACACCAAGGATATCATTCATGGGAACTGATATTAATCTATAGAATCATGTTTTATTGCCTGAATGCTATGCTGTATATAGATGTGTTCTGTTCAGTTCAGTCGCTCAGTCGTGTCCCACCCTTTGTGACCCCACGGTCTGAAGCACATCAGGACAGGCCTCCCTGTCCATCACCAACTCCCAGAGTTTACTCATGTCCATTGAGTCGGTGATGCCATCCAACCATCTCATCCTCTGTCATCCCCTTCTCCTCATGCCTTCAAATCTTTTCCAGCATCAGAGTCTTTTCAAATAAGTCAGCTGTTCGCATGAGGTGGCCAAAGTATTGGAGTTTCAGCTTCAACATCAGTCCTTCCAATAAACACCCAGGACTGGTCTCCTTTAGGCTGGACTGGTTGGATCTCCTTGTAGTCCAAGGGACTCTCAAGAGTCTTCTCCAACACCACAGTTCAAAAACATTAATTCTTTGGTGCTCAGCTTTCTTTATAGTCCAACTCTCACATCCATACATGACCACTGGAGAAACCATAGCCTTGATTAGATGGACCTTTCTTGGCAAAGTAATGTCTCTGCTTTTTAATATGCTATCTATGTTGGTCATAACTTTCCTTCCAAGGAGTAAGCGTCTTTTAATTTCATGGCTGCAATCACCATCTGCAGTGACTTTGGAGCCCCCCAAAATAAAGTCTGCCACTATTGCTACTGTTTCCCCATCTATTTGCCATGAAGTGATGGGACCAGATGCCATGATCTTTGTTTTCTGAATGTTGAGCTATAGGCCAACTTTTTCACTCTCCTCTTTTGCCTTCATCAGGGGGCTCTTTATTTCTTCTTCACTTTCTGCCATAAGGGTAGTGTCATCTGCATATCTGAGGTTATTGATATATCTTCCGGCAATCTTGATTCCAGCTTGCACTTCCTCCAGCCCAGCATTTCTCATGATGTACTCTGCATATAGGTTAAATAAGCAGGGTGACAATATACAGCCTTGATGTACTCCTTTTCCTATTTGGAACCAATCTGTTGTTCCATGTCCAGTTCTAACTTCCTGACTGGCATACAAATTTCTCAAGAAGCAGGTCAGGTGGTCTTGTATTCCCATCTCTTTCAGAATTTTCCACCGTTTATTGTGATCCACACAGTCAAAGGCTTTGGCATAGTCAAATAAAGCAGACATAGATGTTTTTCTGGAACTCTCTTGCTTTTTTGATGATCCAATGTATGTTGGCAATTTGATCTCTGGTTCTTCTGCCTTTTCTAAAACCAGCTTGAACATCTGGAAGTTCACACATATTGTTGAAGCCTGGCTTGGAGAATTTTGAGCATTACTTAACTGGTGTGTGAGATGAGTGCAATTGTGTGGTAGTTTGAGCGTTCTTTGGTATTACCTTTCTTTGGGACTGGAATGAAAATTGACCTTTTCCAGTCCTGTGGCCAGTGCTGCATTTTCCAAATTTTCTGGCATGTTGTGAAATTATTTAACTAATCTCATGATATTGGGAGTTTGGAGGTTTTTTTCCCCTATTATAAACAAGCTGAAAGAAATCCTTGAGGAAAATTTATTCTTTTAGGGATGAATATCTTGAAGTAGAATTTCCAGGTCACTGTATCTGCAATTTTTTTTGGTTGTTGTTGTACCACATAGCATGTAGAACTTCCCCAGTCAGGGATCAAACCCATATCCCTTCAGTGGGAGTGCAGAGTCTTAACCCCTGGGCTACCAGGCAAGTCTTGCATCTGTATATTTTTAATGTATACATAGAAGATCAAGATATATTCTAGGCGTGAGGATACTGTAAGCAGCAGCTTAGATATAGAAAAGTACAGGCCACTGGGGATGGAGTGAAATGGGTGGTGTGACTTGCCTGGAGAAGAGGGAATAATGGAAAGTCTAAGCGTGGTTGGGCTGCTGTAGCAAAAATAGCTTAAACTGAGTGGCTTCTAAACAACAGAAATTTCTTTCTCATGGCACTAGAACCTGGGGAAGTCCAGGATCAAGAACTTGGAAGATTCAGTGTCTGGTGAAAACTCTCTTTCTGGGTCATAGCTGGAGCCTTCTTGCCAACTCCTCACATGGTGGAAGGAGCTAGGGAATTCTGTGGGATCTCTTTAATAAGGGCACTAATCCCAATCACGAGGGCTCCACCCTCATGATGTAGTCACCTTCTAAAGGACCCATCTTCAGATACCATCACATCAAGGATTAGGGTTTCAACAAATGAATTTTTAGGGTACACAGACATTTAAACCATAGCAGAAAAGTAATAAAGTTAAAGAAATATGATTGAATAGTTAGGATAGAAGCAGAATTTGCCTTTAAAGATAGATCAAATAATGTAGAGATATCAGTAGTTAGGGTTCAATGGCTTTTAATCTGATGGTATGGGTAGAATCTGCAGGTTTTCTTTCTTTAGAATCACTACAGGTTTGGGAAAATTCCAGTGTTGTTGGTATTATTGCTTCAGTGCTTTATACTGCTGAAGAGCTACATAAGTGCTTTTGAGAAACAACAAAAATACCTAGTTTTCAGAAAGCATCAGTGCTTGACTAAATGGCCTCAAATGGTGGAAGTTCTGTCAATGCTTCTCTCAATGTGAAAGTCGGTGTGTTCGGTGTCCAAGAAATCATAGTAGAAGCTGTTTGTCATATTTAATCATTCCACATCCACCCCCAGCTACTATAAGAGATTTTTTTGTGTCTTTCTTTTTAAAAAATTAAATTTATTACAATATTGCTTCTGTTTTTTGTTTTTTGTTTTTTGGCCATGAGGTATGTGGCATCTTAGCTCCCTGACCAGGGATAGAACCTACACCCTCTGCATTGGAAAAGAACCCACACCCTCTGCATTGGAAAGTGAAGTCCTAACCACTGGCCTGCTGTAGAAGTCCCTGACAGTGATTTTTTTTAATGCAACTTTAATTTTTCTTTTCCTCATGTGCTACGAGCAAGGTCTTCTAAAGTGGCAGCACCATAAAGCTTCTTAAAGACTAACAAGAGGGAAATGGAAAATCCATGAGGATGCACACAGCCAGCTGTTTTCATTTGGGAAGGAGTTTCATTTACCCTTCTTTGAATTTCCCCTCACACTGGGAAGTCATTATTATTCTGGCTTTGCCTCCTGATGTTTTTATGACTTTGTTTATTTTAATACACGGTTCATAATTTGTTTTGGAAACCCTTCCCAATGCCACTTCAGCTTCACCAGTGAGATGTTTCATCATCTTCTCTGTTGTCACTTCTTGCACCTTGGCTAAACTTTCATCATGGGTAAGGATGTGATGCTCTGAGACCACCATGTCATGGTTCTAAAGAGGTCTCACTGGACTCTGACACTGTGACACTCTACACTCTGTGTCTACTATACTCTGACACTGTGCTGCAAGCTCAGTCGTGTCCAACTCTTGCAACCCCATGGTCTGTAGGCCACCAGGCTCCTCTGTCCATAGGGATTCTCCAGGCAAGAATACTGGGGTGGGTTGCCATTTCCTCCTCCAGGGGATCTTCCTGATGCAGGGATTGAACTCATGTCTCCTGTGTCTCTGGCATTGTCAGACAGATTCTTTACCACTGAGCCACCTGGATGATTAGGTAGGTCCAATAACTATGGATTAACTCTAAGAATGAAGAGATTTAATACTATGCCTCTCACTCTTGATGGAGGAAAACTATAACTTTTCACATTCAATTTGGAAAAAAAAAAAGCCAAACCCTGTTAAATTCAATGAAATAATAACCACCAGCAGCAGAAGCAGGCCACTAAAAGCCATCTCTTTCCCTCTGCGAGCCTTTCTTTTGCGGCAGCAGAAGGGCTTCTGTGCAGAGTCACATGTTTGATTGACTCCGCTCTCCAGCTGATGTTTACACTGCTGTATTCATCTTGCTCCGATGACTGTGACGTGCCACCCGGATGCAGCGAGGCTGAAAGGGGATGTGAGGCAGACCAGACAGATGACAACGTCTTCGTCCTCCAGAGCCAGCGCAGGATGATCTGTCACCTGATGATGGGCTACAGCCTGTCATTTATTTACTTACAGCTTTAATGTGGGTAAAATGAGCAGGGGCGGGCGCGGGTGGGGGCGGTGACAAGAGGCGAAGAGAGAGTGAGTGGTTATAGGAAAGAAGACTTTGACAGAGCTTTTCTTGATATCAAAATATCAACAAGAGCCATTTTGTACATCTCAATGGGCATGCCAGCTGAGGAACCAATTATTAACAGCATTCTGGGCAAGAAATCAGATTTGCCAAACAGGAACTGTAGCCATTTAGTCTGGGGGGCTTGGGGCAGACAGACCGTGCACTTGGCCCTTGATTATATGAAGTACTCTGAATTTCTTGCACATTTAATTTCTGCCGTAGTCAGTGATGCTTTTTTGGCCAGCACATTTTCCTTTTCGTTTCTTAAACTGCACACATTTTGTAAATTCTATGTGCGGTGGGTATCATCATCCATGTGTCCTTTTTGCTTTGCAAGTGTTACTGAAAATCATTTATATGGCTCAGGAAATTCAAACAGGGGCTCTGTATCAACCTAGAGGGGTGGGATGGGGAGGTAGATGGGAGGGAGGTTTAAAAGGGAGGGGAGATATATATATATCGGAGAAGGCAATGGCACCACACTCCAGTACTCTTGCCTGGAAAATCCCATGGATGGAGGAGCCTGGTAGGCTGCGGTCCATGGGGTCGCTAAGAGTAGGACACGACTGAGCAACTTCACTTTCACTTTTCACTTTCATGCACTGGAGAAGGAAATGGTAACCCACTCCAGTGTTCTTGCCTGGAGAATCCCAGGGACAGAGGAGCCTGGTGGGCTGCTGTCTCCGGGGTCGCACAGAGTCGGACACAACTGAAGCAACTTAGCAGCATATATATATATATATATATTTATTTATATTTATATTTATACATACACACCTATGGTTGATTCATGTTGAGATCTGACAGAAAACAAAATTCTGTAAAGCAATTATCCTTCAATTAAAAATAATCATCTATAGCCTTGAAACCAGAACCTCAAAATCACTGACCTTATCTTAGGGAGTGACATCCTGGTGATAGGAAAGAATGGTGAAAATCCGGGGAGAATGACAGTCGATATTTTAAGTGTTCTGCTCATTTTGTAGGGATCAAAATGTGACTATTCATATTTTAAGGGGATTTGTAAACCAAAAATATTGATCTTTGCCTGTATCTAAATGGACGAAATATTCCTGAGTTAAACAAATGTAATGAACAAAGTACATGAAATAGTTTATGTATAAATACAGATTTGAACTTTAGTAAAGTTTTAAAAAGGCATCTCCAGTTCGGGGATTCTTTTCTTATTTTACAAGAACTGTCTTGCTAAGTCATGTATCACTTGGGGGAGAGGCTCCAGGAATTCTCTACATACTGATGATCTTGCCCCGAGGATGTGATGGTACAGGGAGAGCCTGCCTGGCAGTGTTCCTTTATGTGTCAAAGACCACGAAGCATTCAGAGATTATCACTAGCATGTGGCTGATGAAGCACAGGTACTGGGTCCAGCATTATGTCAATAAAATCCATCATGCAAGATGCGTGCATGCGTTTTCAGTTATGTCCAACCTTGCGACCCCATGGACTGTAGCCCACCGGGCTCCTCTGTCCCTGGGATTTTCCAGGCAAGACTACTGCAGTAGGTTGCCATTTCCTACTGGATCTTCCTGACCCAGGGATTGAACCTACATCTGCTATGTCTCCTGTACCGGCAGGCGGATTCTTTACCATTGTACCACCTGGGAAGCCACGTTATGAAAAATATCCAGGAACTAAAAGAATCCATAGGAAATATTGCCCACTGGGAAATTAGCACCGTAACCTGTAGTAGCCAGAACCTAGCTATGCCAAGCTCAAGTGTTATCGATGCTCTGGTTCTGTATGCCGTATCTAAATGCCTCTTCTGTCCTGTCTACATTCGTCCTGCACCCTCTCCATAGTAATCATCTCTCTTCTGGGCTCTCAGATTTGCAGCAACCCCTCAGCAAGCAGTCTGGGAGACAATAGGTCTCTGTTTTGCCCCATGAAGGCAAAATCTCTGAGGCAGTTGGGCACGTCAAGGTGATTTTCCGGAATCCTAGGACGAATATTGCACTTTAATAGTCTGTGTCTGCTGTGGGAGAGGAAATGGTTCCAGTTGGTGCTGAGAAGCTTGTTGGAGCAGATCAGATACACTTTACCCTGTGGACGCATTGGCAAGACTTCCCTAAATGTCTCCCCTATTCTTAGATACTCGTGTCTCTTGCCGCTTCCGGCTGCAAGTTCAGATCAGAAAAGAACAGGCTCTGCTGCTTCTCTGTACCGGGTCCCCGAAGCTAGAAATACAAGCTACACTCGACCTGTCTCCTCTCCTGTGGTCTTTTTGCCAAAGTGATTGAGCTATGACCATGAACTCGGATGATCAAGGGGTCCTGTGGACTCTAAGACTCCCAACCAGCAACCAGCTTTGCCTGTTTTGGGAGCTGAAAGTGTCCCCAGTGCCTGGTGTGTATAATTTGGCATATTCTTGTCAATTTGCTGAGTGGTGAAGTAGAGTCACTTGAACTCTGAGAACCATTTGATATTTTCAGTGCATCTTCCAAGGTTTCACTTTGTGTTGACCCAGAGTCCCACTTCTTTCCTGAAGAATGTCAGGAGGGCTATACTTCCCTGGTGGACCCATGGTTAAGACTCCATACTGCCAATGCAGGAGCCATGAGTTCAATCCCTAGTTGGGGAACTAAGACCCCACATGCCATGCTGCATGGCCAAAAGATTTTAAAAAAAAGAATGAGGAGGGAAAAGAATTTCATCCCCTGTTCTGTTTGTCAATGTGTCTTTGAGACTGACAGGGGCTAAATTACCTGTCCTTGTCCTCTCGCCTTGGGAGGGGACTATAATGAGTCTCACTCACAACTTAGCTGGATACTGTTTGCCTTGGATTTATGTGGACACAGGTGGTGCCTGGAGGGTCCAGGCCTTTACGGAGAACACCTGTTTTCATTTCTTCTGCCTGCATTATCGCTAGGTATGACATATGTGGGGTGGGGCCTTAGGTTATATTTGCAAGATCAGCGAGGTGAAGAGGGTTAAACATTAGGATTTTATTACAGTTTAAGTTGTACTGTTCTTCTCAACAGCTCCCCCTGGTTCTTTAGCCTTCTTATATCTCTGGTTAGATGTTAATACTGGTGACATGGGAGGAATTAGGAAGAAAGGGGAGATTTCTGGAGCTGACCCTGCCTAAGAAATTTCCAACTCCCCTGTTTACTAATAAATGTTTTATAATGTATCACACACTCCAGTATAACATATAATAATGTTAATAAGATAAGAAGTATATAAAAATAATTCATTATTGTTCTTCTGGCATGGCATATGCATGCTCGGTCATGTCTGACTCTTTGTGACCCCATGGACTATAGCCTGCCAGGCTCCTCTGTCCATGGACTTTTCCAGGCAAGGAATACTGCAGGGTTGCCATACCCTCCCCCAAGATATGTTCCCAATCCAAGGATTGAACCAAAGTCTCTTGCATCTCCTGTACTGGCAGGCAGATTCTTTACCACTTGTGCCACCTGGGAAGCCCGTTGTTGTTCCATCAAATATTGATTGAGGGCATCCTATGCATAGAGTCCTCTGTATTCTTTGAACCATGGCCCTGATCTCAATCCCTTTAATATATAAAGTTGGAAAAAAAACTCACCTTTTTTAAACCAAAACAGCTCTTCCTTATTTCCTGTCTTTCACATTCTTTTTTGTAGCAAAGGTGAGAAGTAAAAAATAATTATGATCCATCAGGACCTTTTCTGCTGAGACTGTAAGCGGTATCCAAATCCTTAATGTGTGATTCTTATCATTCACTGTTTTATTCTTGACCTGGATAGGATGCTGATTCCATCCAGTATCAGTCTATTCATGAAAAGCTCTAAACACAAAATTATATCAAATGTAATAACAGATAAGCAGCTTGACTGAATCATATATTTGCCACTGAGTGTCGCTGCCCTGTAATACCTGTGAGCAGGGATAATGCTGAGGGTATGTATCCTATTCAGCAGCTGAGCCCTGATCAATGGGAGTGGAGATTGGCTATGAACAGCTGGTGTAGCCTGACCCGTGCCACCTGCTGAAACTTACCCAGGTCGGGGAGCACCTCAGTGGGGGTGGAGGAGCGGTGGTCTTGCTGGTGATGTGGAGCAGCACTGATGAAGGCACGCTGCCCTCTGTACGGGTCTCCTTGCTGTGTAGTCGCTAAGTCATGTCTGCCTCTTTGCGGCCCCATGGACTGTAGCCTGCCAGGCTCCTCAGTCCATGAGATTCTCCAGGCAAGAATAATGGAGTGGGTTGGGATTCCCTTCTCCGGGGGATCTTCGGGACCCAGGGATCAAACCAGCATTTCAGGTTCTTTACCACGAGTGCCACCTGGGAAGCCCTGTCTAGCTTAGATTTCCTCCCATTAGATCAATAAACAGCTAGATTTTCACCTTTTTTTCTTGTCACAGTCCTCAGGGCAACCCCTTCCTCCCTACCATTTCAATATTCAAATTTGCATTTGACCTTGAAGATGAGGAATAAGTTAGCTGAGCCTTTATTACTTTAGAGTCAGTCTGAACTATATTCTTGGCCAGGTTTCACCAGCTTTTAAACATCAGATGAGTTGTGGAAACTTTCTGGGCCTCAGCTTTCTCATCTAAATGGAAAGAACAGTATAATAAGATAAGATATAATTATATATATAATATAATGTATAATAAGATAATCTTATAGGATTATCTTCCTATGAGGAAAACGAACTTAATACCCTTAAGGCATCTAGAAAAGTGCCTCTGAAACAGGAGCCCCTTTTCATGCTGTATATTTTGTTATAGCCCAGCAGAAAAAGCGGAGACTCAAGAATCAGCGGTTTGGGTCTTTGGAACCAGCTGATAAAGTTTCAGGCATTGAAATACTGGGCATTTTACATCTCAGATTCGTCGTCTATAAAATGGTGGTGGTGGGGTGGGTCTCTGAGTGCATTCAGTTCCATGATTTATGGGCAGAAGGTTGAAAGAGAATTGCAAAGAAGTCTCCAATATGTTAACTCCGAGCAATGTAAGCTTCAAATAAAGAGCACTTATAAAGCATCTGAATAAAATGTGAGGGGCAGAGAATTTCTGCAAGAGACCTAGAAAACTCCTGATATTGTTTCTATGTGTCAGATAAAGAAGTGACAAATGAGGCATTTCTTGCAAATTTAAGATTGCGACGAGTTTATTCTTTTAAAAATATAACCTTTACTTTCTATTATTTTCAAAGGTAATTATATCACATTCACATTCCTTGAAGCACTTTGAAGACAACATGGGAATTGAAAGTTTTAGTATTTCCAAAGGAATTTAAAAACATTGAATGATTTCAGGCTCAGATCAAATAAAAATAACTTTTTAGGTCTCCATTGATTAAAAATTTATGTCTTGTTATCAAGCATTTCCTTCCACAGTAGTTACATACCCACAGAACACAGTTTGAAGCTTTTTAACTGGTGGTTTTTGACAACTCCAAAGCCCTTTCTCTCCTGCCCAAATGTTGCTTGTTAGTGAAGCCTACCAAGGGGGTAGACAAGGAAAAGAGAGAGGGGAATGGTTGGCCCCGTTCGGATGAACATGTTATGTTCTTCTGTCAGAAAATGTAGAGACATTTGTGAGAAAGCTGACTTGGAAACAGAATCTATATCCGGTAGCCCCGTCTGACACTGCAATCTTACTATTATTATTTTGTTAGAGAAAAACTGCTTTACAATGCTGTGTTGGATGCGTCCATGCATGCTCAGTTATATCCGACTCTTGTGACCCCATGGACCGTAGCCCACCAGACTCCTCTGTGCATGTGATTTTCTAGGCAAGAATAGTGGAGTGAGTTGCCATTTCCTACTCCAGGAGATCTTCCCAACTCAGAGATCGAACTCACGTCTCCTGCATTGGCAGACAGATGCTTTACCACTGAGGCACCTTGGAAGCCCACTGCTGTTCAGCAGCATGAGTGAGCCATAATTATTCATATGTCCCTCCCTCTTGAACCTCTTTTCCTACCCACATCCCAGCCTTCGAGGTCATCACAGAGTACCAGGCTGAGCTCCCTGTGTTAAACAGTGGCTTCCCACGAGCTATCTCTTTCACACACGGTAGTGTATGGATGTGGGGTGGCACACTCGTAAAGAATTCACCTGCCAATGTAGGAGACTCAAGAGACTCGGGTTCGATCCCTGGGTCAGGAAGATCCCCCAGAGTAGGAAATGGCTATCCACTTCAGCATTCTTGCCGGAAAATTCCCATGCACAGAGGAGTCTGGTGGGCTACAGTCTGTGGGGATCACAGAAAATCGGACACGACAGCACGTGTGCACACATTTGCAGTGTGTACATGTAAATGCTGTTCTCTCAATGCGTCCCATCCTCTCCAGCCCCTGTTATGTCCACAAGTACATCCTCTCTGTCTGTGTCTATATTCCTGCCCTGCAGATAGGTTCATCAGCACACTTTTTCTAGATCCCATAGATATGCGTTAATACACGATTTTTTTTCTCTGATTTCCTTCACTCTGTATAACAGGCTCTAGGTTTATCCATTTCAGTTCAACTGACTCAAATTTGTTCCTTTTTATGACTGAGTGATATTCCATTGTATATATGTACCACAACTTCTTTATCCATTTGTCTGACACTACAGTCTTTTATAGAGATGGTGGATGAAAGTCTCGTATGCTATTTGTACAAAAATTAATACACTTAAAGCAACATTTACAAGAAGTGGCTCCAAGTCCCCAGTCCCAATGCCATCCTTTCGTGTTCTCTTCTGAGTTGCTCATTGTTCTGGACTGCTTTCTAGACTTCTTTCTTGTTCCAACACACTTTTTCTCTTCTCTGCCATCTTTCCCTTTAAAAATTCAAATCAGAGTAATCTCATTCCTCCCCTAGAATTTGTACTGAGTTTTAAACATTAAAATAAGGTATCATCCTTTGATTATGAAAGACCCCGTGTTTGTTTATCCAACCCAGTATCAAACAGAGAGCCAAATGAGCATATTTTAGTATTTTGCTTTTGTGTAAGAATTTGTACTCCCTCCATTGTTCCGTTTGGTTAAGAATCTATTGGTTATGCCATGTGCCACCTCTGTGCTGTTGAGAGTGCAGTGAATAGATATGGGTCTCTACCTTCAAGTGGCTTTCAGTCTATGGGGGAGAAATCAAATTAGATATATGCTATCTAAGCAGTGTCTTAGACGAAATGTGTACTGGGAGGCGTTTTATCCAAGATCAGTACAACACAGTATGATAAAATTCTATTCTGTTTCCCTTGTTCACAAAGTAAGTACGATTAGGATAGAAGATGATTTCGGCTTGATCATTCCATATTGGCTGAGGGATCAAGCCTAATTTTAGTCTCCTCACAGTCCAGTTTGACTTTTCTGAGGTGGTGACATTCAATGTCCTGCAGGGAAATTGGGATGGGGAGGGGCAGGCAGAACAGTCTAAGGAACAGGAGTGAGAACTGGAGCTCCACAGTCAACTTTCCTGTCTTTTTCCAGTCTAGGGAGTGGAAAGAATGAATCAAGTCTGCACGTACACACAATTTCTCAAAGCAGGCTGGTTGCCAGCTTCAATTTTGAAAATTCAATCAAGAAAATCTCTTCTTAACCTCCTCATCTTGTCTATGATTAGATTGTATAGCTCTATGATGGGTGAAATGTTCTCCGAATTTCAGGCATGGCCAGGATTCATCTTCAGAGCAGAATCTCTTTTCCAAACTCCCCGCCATACATTTGCAGGCATGCCTCGTTTTATTGTGCTTTGCGATGCTCCACCCATATTGTAATTTTACAAGTTGAAGGTTGCATCGAGCCAGTCTATAGGTGTCATTTTTCCAAAAGCTTTTGCTCACTTTGTGTATCTGTATCACATTTTGGTAATTCTTGCAATATTTCAAAGCCTCCACCAGCAAAAAGATGATGACTTGTTGAAGGCTCAGACGATTAGAATTTTTAGTAATATGTTTTAATTAAAGTGTGTACATTGTTAAAACCTAATGCTACTGCACATGTAATAGCCTGTAGTCTATAATGTAAATGTAGCTTTTATACACACTGGGAAATCTAAAATTTACAGTATTTCTGAGGTAGGCATGTGTATATTCATAAAGTGAAAATGACATTTTAAAGCAAGAATCATCTTTCTATGTTATATGTATTCATTGTCAGGCAGGAATAAAGATGCATATAGAGAGATGGCATTTTAGTAGTTGTATTCCCACAAGATATAGCATAACTCAGTAGCCATCTGAGTGTCTCAGAAACCTTTGTTTACTTATAACTTTAATAACTTCAGAAGCATAAACCTCCTACCTTATAATAAGCTTTTGAAATATTAATTACTTATATTCCTTTGTGTGTGTGTGCTAAGTCTTACTAAGTTGTGTCAGACTCTTTGTGACCCCATGGACTGTAGCTCACCAGGCTCCTCTTTTCATGAGATCTCCCAGGCAAGAATACTGGAGTGGGTTGCCATTCCCTTCTCCAGGAGATCTTCCCAACCCAGGGATCGAACCCATGTCTTCTGCATCTCCTGCATTGGCAGGCAGATTCTTTACCACGGAGCCACCTGGGATATGTTGCCCTGTAGGAAGCCTGGCCGTGGGGAGGCCACTGCCACCCTTCAGCTCGTCCTTCTGTTCTCCATGCTCCCCTACATCAGAAGGAATACTCAAGTACTCCTACAATCCTCTCTCAGCAGATTTTTAGTGGGAATTACCTATTCACAGATCCACCGCAAACACCCACTGCTCTGCTCAGTTCTGAATCTTGGTTCAACTGGTATTATGTATATATTTACCAACACAATCCTGGTACAAAGCTGGCACAACAAAGTGCAATGGTTTTGTGATGGGTAATGCCATTGGTTTATTAGTAAATTCTCTTTAGGGTTGTGTACTGTAATCCAGGTTTGCTATTGGATTTTTCCTGGCCTTGACACAATGAAAAGAAACAGATTCAAATGTTGAGATACCATTGAAGAAACTATGCTGCCCTCTGGGTTATATTTTATGTCCCATATTTTACACCAAAATAGTTTCCCTTTTAATGATCACATGATACTGGATTGAATGTGACTTGTAAAAGGAATCCCATGAAGTACCAGCACCTCTGATTTTTTGCTCCATATAAGGATGCCTTCTCTCAAAATCATTCAAAATTGGAATAGATTGCCTGGTAGGTGGTGATCACACCATCACTGGAAGTGTGCAAGCAGAGACTAGATGCCATCTGCCGAGAATGCAGTGGAAGGAATCCTTGTGTTGGATGGAATACAATATGCTCTCAAATCACTCCCCAGTTTAAGGTGCTGTGGTTGTGTTAAGTCTCGCTTTCGTAAGATGGTAATGATTTTGTAAGATGGTAAGTTTTCATAAGATTGTGAAATGTAAGATTTCATGAGATTGTAATGATTCAGATTATGGAAGCTCACTCTTCACTTTCCGTTTTTCTTCTTGTAGTCAGTTCTCTTACTTTCCCCAATTTTATTTTCATTTAAAAAAATATTCATTCCATTTTTTTTTTTTTTTTGGCTGCATTAGACTTAGCTGTGGCATGAGGGCTCTTAGTTGTGGCATGCAGGATCTAGCTTGCTGACCAGGAATCAAACCCAGGCCCCTGCATTGGGAGCCAGAGTTTTAAGCCACTGGGCCACCAGGAAGTCCCCGTTCCCCAAATTCACAGACGTGTATTTGCCCTGTTCACAGCCATCTTGATGTTATCTTTCCGTTTTCCTTTGGTAGCAATAGTGTCAGAAATCTGTGATGAGCAGCCCCAGGGGGAATGGGGAGGTGCTACAGCTCAAATCCAGAGCCTTGCCAACTCTGCCACTGGCTGGCAGTTTGACACAAGCAAGTTTCATGAATCCAAAACCTCAGGTTTTGCCAAGTTCAAAGCCTAAGGAGTACCTACCTAATAGAGCTGCTGAAAGGACTAAATAAGAAAATAACTATAGAGACTTCCCTGGTAGTCTAATATGGGGGGTGAGGGTTCGATCCCTGGTCGAGAAGCTAAGGTCCCACAGTTCAGTTCAGTTGCTCAGTCTTGTCCAACTCTTTGCGACCCCATGGACTGCAGCATGCTAGGCCTCCCTGTCCATCACCAACTCCTGGAGCTGCCAGCCAACCATCTCGTCCTCTGTTGTCCCCTTCTCCTCCCGCCTTCAATCTTTCCCAGCATCATGGTCTTTTCAAATGAGTCAGCTTTTTGCATCAGGTGGCCAAAGTATTGGAGTTTCAGCTTCAACATCAGTCCTTCCAACAGGCTTCAAAAAAACCAGAACATAAAAACAACAGAAGCAATAGTGTAACAAATTCAATAAAGATTTTTTGTAACTATTATAATAAAAAAAGAAAAAATTAGCCACCAAGTGTTTTGTGCAAGGTATGACATTTTAAGGAATATAATTCAATATTTATTGGTTGTGGTGGTTTTTATTATTCACCTGGGTTGTCTGTTTTCAATTAGTCAGCAAATATGTCACTTGCCTGCCACAGATGGATGATGGGTTGATTTCGAGAGCTTTGTTAATTCTTGGCATTTTACATAAGGATGCATAAATATAATCATTATTTCCATTTATGGCCTTTCACCTATCTGTCCCTTAATTCTGTAATTCTATGAATCAAGTTAAAGGACAGCTTTACATAAAGTTTTAACTATTCCTTTTAAAAAGTAGAGTTAATTTAAAATTCTTTAAATAGCCCATAATTACGAAGTACCTCCCCTAAATTCCAGTCCCAATTTTAAAAGCCTGTGTTAACTGTAGTCTACCATGGTTACCATTGTCATCACGGAAGCTTGTTATGTTTATCTGACAGAGAATATTTGGATTTAAAAATTTTTCAGATTTTTGTTTTGTTTACAGAGCGCTGATTCATACAAAAGTGGTCGCTCCAGTTTAACGTGTGAATTATGCTTGCATGTGCGGCTTTCCTTCCCATTGAAACAGAAATGATCCCAGTGAGTGAAAAGCAAAGATAAGCTGAGAATAGAGTTGCAATCTTAGTTTGTGCAGGTGGTGTTTTGTTAATGTCCTAGTGCATGGGCATTGTATTTTCTGCACACACAGTAATAGTCAATTTTTTTAGAACATGCATTACAATGTTCAGCTTATTACAAGTCATGACAAAGCCCTGTTGGAACCAAAGAGAGGACTTATGCTCTTATATACTGAGAAGCGGTTCCCATTGAAACTCAAAGAATTTTTAGTTCAGGAAATATCAACCAGCAATTTGCTTTGTGGGTTGTTTACAGACCAGCTACTTTCTGCCTTCCATTCCTTCTGTGGCGTAATGAGAACAGGTCTTGGGTTTTGAGGTTAGTCTTCTCAAATATGTTTTGAGATGATAAAAATCACATCAGGCCCAACTGGATCTTATGTCACAAAACTCTGTGCCGGATTTCTCTCTCCCTCTTTTTATGTATTCAGAGCTAAAACAAACCACTTCATAAGAACCTCATAAATTTTTCCTTCTGTGCACGTTAGTTAAAAGACTCCTGTGCGGTGCCTCCCGCTCTGTGGGGACACCATGTCACAAGCCGCTTGTTGGGAGATCTAAGTGGAAATCTTCGGCTGGCAGGATGCCTGGTGGGTCCAGGGGGCCTTCCACGTGCGTTCACCTTCAAAAGGCTAAGGGGACAGGGCACAGTTATCATAATCCATAATCCATTCAAAATTCAATACAGTTTATAGAATCAAAAGTAATTACACCTTCAACAGATAAATGGCTTAGGAGCTTTCTCTGGGGCCACACCATATTAGAAACTGTCAGCCCCTCCTTTTTTTTTTTTTTTTGTGGTGGGGATAATTCATTCTCTTTTCTTCTGATCAGAGATGTTCTAACTTGACATTTATATCGTGAAGACAACTTCCTGATCCTTTAAAGTATTAGCTATGGATATGGGTTGTGTTTGCTACTGTATGCGCCAGCAGAGTAGGCAAGATAGTGTTTAAGAATTAGAAAAATTTTAAATATTGCATATGCTATTTGATTCTGGGCTTCTTGGTCTTCTCCCTTTTGGGCGGCCTGGACTTGTATTCAAATAAACTGTTCCCTGCCTGTTAACTTTGGCTGGCCAAAGCTTAGTTTCCTTGCAAGATCATTCATTAACAACTTATTTCCTTAGCAAGTCACCCTTCCTGAGTATCCAGGCTACAGGGTAATAGTATTTGAAGGTGAAAGAAACATCAAGATAACAGTTTAGTTAAGCGGTGGTGTCAACATTTAAACACTAAGAATCTGAAATTCATCCAGTATTATACATTTACTGTATAAATGTATTTATGCTGTATTTTATGTAATCTCTAACATCAAAGATTTTAAACTATCCCATTACTTCATGTGCCAATAAGACAAAAAGAAACGTGACCACTTTAAATTATGACTTTCCTTTGACAGTAAGACACATCCTGGTTTCAGAGAAATGACTAGTGTCAGACTACCCCATTAATACAAACATATCTCTCATTCATGATATATATAACTTGCACCTGTGTCTTTCATAAACTAAACAAATACTATGAGGAATAGGCCTATACATTCTAAAAGGAAATCAGGATCTCTGCTGAGATGGGAGAGGTAAGTGGCCCTCAGAAGGGGAAGTGGAAGATAGGTAGACACCAAGTTTTAAGACCTCCTTTGGCCAGAGGCTGTCCTAGGATTACAAACATATTATTTGTGCCTACCCAAGGCATGTTCTTCCAATATCCTATTCCTGTCGTGGTTCCTCCTTCCGTAGAGCTTGTGGTTCTTTTTTTTTTTTTTTAATAGGGTACTACCTAAATAACAAGCTTCCCAGGTGGCTCAGTGGTAAAGAATCTGCCTGCCAATGCAGCAGATGTGAGTTCAATCCATGGGTCAGGAAGATCCCCTGGAGGAGGAAATGGCAACCCATCCCAGTATTCTTGCCTGGAGAATCCTATGGACAGAGGAGCCTGGCAGGCTTCAGTCCGTGGGGTCGCAAAGAGTCAGACATGACTTAGCGACTAAACGACAGTCTAAATAATGGTGATTGTCCAAAGTTCTTCAATTTCAAAAGATTGACTTTGGGACAGCACTGCTGGTGGCTGTTCCCCAGCCTCCTGCCCTCAAATACCCAGGAGAGGAGTGAGTCTGGAAGCAGCTTCTCCCGTCTGCTCAGCAGAACCATCTCTGGAGCTTGGGAGATGGGTCTTCACAGGGAAAAGCTGGCATCCTTGGTCTAAAAACGACAGACAGTTGTTAGAAATAAAGGAGGATGAGAACGTCAAGACCATTGATAGGGCATTTGTTTTGAGGTGTCCACTAATGCATGGCAAAGGCTATCACTGTGAAATACACACATTCTAATAATTTTCACTTGATACTTCCTTGGTAGGACACATGTTGTCTGTAGGTGCAACTTTGAGGAGATCTGGTATTTGTCATTCCGGTTCTATTTGACTGCTGACTTGCTTTACAAATTTACTTTCCTTATGTAGATGCTTATTGTCTCCAAAGGCAAAATCTAACAGTTCAGTCTCCAATGACAAGGAAAGACAGAAGATGTGCATCAACAAGAACCTTAGAAACCACCGTCATTTAGTGAATGTCTTGCTTTTGTTACTCAATATTTCCCGTTTTATTCAAAAAGCTCAAAATTAAGATAATAGCTTCACAAAACTGATTCAGAAATATTAATTACTTCTTAGCTTGTTTCTAGACTTATTACAATTCATTACTTTCTTCTGATGTGGTAAATTTTGTCACACTTTGGAGCTGGTATGCTGTGCCATTATCAATCTTTATAAGGCTTCCCTTACATGATTGTATCACTTTGATTTTTAAAATGTCTTCATTTATTTCCTGGAAGTTATTGAGCTGACATAAAAAAGCCATTCTTTAATGGAAGTGAATTTTCATATGCTATTTTCATCAAACCTCATCCTTAGATACTGTGTTTGGCCCTGTGTCAGGCATTAAATTCCTTTTGTTGCAGTCTCTTTCTTATTCTAAGTGTTTACAGGTAAACACTTAGCCAATTAAGGGTCTAATAAATGTATATCATTTATATTGGTCATTTATTATGCATTGTAATATAGGATGCATATTATTGATCATTTTTATAAATGCTTCCAAAACCATATTATAGTAAATAAAGGAAAGTGTTTTCAACCTAAATCTATGCATCACAAAGCAAAATGAAGAAATTGTTGGTTTTCCTGTTTTACTTTGTGGCAGACAATCAGTGTTTAATTTCAATCAAAAAATTCCCTTTGGTGATGGAATTTAATCTATTGGGTTACTGTGGTCTTGTCAGTTTCCTTCTTGCATTTGAGTTAGATTAGCCACTCCAGTACTCTTGCCTGGAAAATCCCATGGATGGAGGAGCCTGGTGGGCTGCAGTCCATGGGGTCGCACAGAGTCGGACACGACTGAGTGACTTCACTTTCACTTTTCACTTTCATGCATTGGAGAAGGAAATGGCAACCCACTCCAGTGTTCTTGCCTGGAGAATCCCAGGGACGGGGGAGCCTGGTGGGCTGCCGTCTATGGGGTCGCACAGAGTCGGACACGACTGGAGCGACTTAGCAGCAGCAGCAGCAGCAGCCAGTACTGCTTACTTCTCTGCCGGCTCTCAGGTCTGTCCCCATGCATCTATGCTCTCCTCTCATGAACAGTTGTTGTTGTCTGTAAACTTGATTTAACACACTCTTGCCAACTGGCTTCCTTATATTCTTCCAGCAGGAGACTCTCCTGGAGAATAGAGACAATAAGGTGGGAATAAGGGCTAGAACTTTTTTTTCCTTTTTGGTTTCAGAAGAATCATGCCCCTCCTCTGGTCTTGGAAAATGATGCCAGTGGTGCATGTATGCTCCCTGCTAAGTCGCTTCAGTCGTGTCCGACTCTTTGCAACCCCATGCACTATAGCCTGCCAGGCTCCTCTGTCCATGGGATTTTCCAGGCAAGAATACTGGAGTGGGTTGCTGTGCCCTTCTCCAGGGATTTTCCTGACCCAGGGATCAAACCTGCATCTCTTAAGTCTCCTGCATTGGCAGGCAGGTTCTTTACCACTAGTGCCATCTGGGAAGCCCACCAGTGGTGTAGTCTCCACCAACAGCAAGAGATTATACAGCAGGTTTAATAATAGAGGTCATGGGCTCTTAGAAACTATTTCCCCCTTACTTTTCCTGCTAATGTGGTGGAATTACCATCTTGCAATACCAATTACACCCTCCTTTAAAAAAAATTCCTTCAATATATTAAAAAATATTCCTTTAGCTCTTCCAATGGTTAGTAACCAGTTTTCTGTATTGTTACCTCCATTTAAAATTCTTCCATTTATTTCTATGTCCCTGTCTGAGTCCTGACCAATGCATCTTGTAAAACCATACAGACTCTTTGAACACAGAGGGGAAATACCTGAATGAGGAATCCTGAGACCTTGATTGTTCATGTAGCTCTCAGTTAATGAACAAATATTATGAAACTTCCATAGGCAACACACTGCAGTAAGTTCTTGAAGAACAAAGAATATAAAGATAGTGTATTTCAACTACTTAGGCTGCCAATTTATAATGCAAAACAGTTTTATTTGGACTTTCATTATTTATCTTTACTCAGTTCACACAAATTTGGTAAAATAAGCCACCTCTAGGACCCTCACCTTTCTTCCCCGTCCATATAGCACCTGGAGTGAATGCCTGTTACTCACTACTTCCCACTGTCTTATTTCATCAATTACATTAACACTCATGAAAAGCAGGGACCACCACCACGTTATAAAGGCTCTTCCTCCCTCCTCTATAGAGCTCCGATATCTGCAAATTCTGGAAACCCATTTTTTCTATTCATCTCCACTTTGTTAGAATGCCCAATAAATCTCTCACCCCAGTCCACTGCAGGGAGAAGGCAATGGCAACCCATTCCAGTACTCTTTCCTGGAGAACCCAAGGACAGAGGAGCCTGGTAGGATGCAGTCCGTGGGGTCGCAATGAGTTGGACACGACTGAGCGACTTCACTTTCACTTTTCACCATGCATTGAAGAAGGAAATGGCAACCCACTCCAGTGTTCTTGCCTGGAGAATCCCAGGGATGGAGGAGCCTGGTAGGCTGCCATCTATGGGGTCACACAGAGTCGGACACGACTGAAGCGACTTAGCAGCAGCAGCAGCAGTCCACTGCAGCAGTCCACTGCAGCAATTCTTTCTTAATTGGAGGATAATGCTTTACAAAGATGTGTTGGTTTCTGTTGTACAACAAAGTCAATGAGCCATAACTATACATATATGTGTATGCTGCTGCTGCTAAGTTGCTTCAGTCGTGTTCGACTCTGTGTGACCCCATAGATGGCAGCTCACCAGGCTCCTCCGTCCCTGGGATTCTCCAGGCAAGAACACTGGAGTCAGTTGCCATTTCCTTCTCCGACGCATGAAGGTGAAAATTGAAAGTGAAGTCGCTCAGTTGTATCCGACTCTTAGCGACCCCATGGACTGCAGCCCACCAGGCTCTCCATCCATGGGATTTTCCAGGCAAGAGCACTGGAGTGGGGTGCCATTGCCTTCTCCGATATGTGTGTATATATATGTATACATCCCCTCCCTCTTGAGCTTCCCCTCTCCCATTTCACCTCTCTGGGTCATCACAGAGCACCAGGCTGGGCTCCCTATGTTACACAGCAGCTTCCCACTAGCAATCTCTTGTACGCATGATAGTGTATACATGTTAACCATATGTTCTCAATTTGTCTCTCCCTCTCCTTTTCCTGCTGTGTCCACAGATCTGTTCTCTGCGTCTGAGTCTCTCTTTCTGCCCTGCAAATAGGTTCAACAGTACCATTTTTCTGGATCCCATCTGCTTAGTTGCCTCTTTGTGACTCCATGGACTGTGGTCCACCAGGTTCCTCTATCCATGGGGATTCTCCAGGCAAAAATATTGGAGGCAACCGCCATGCCTTCCTCCAGGGGATCTGCCCAACCCAGGGATCAAACCCAGATTTCCTGCATTGCAGGCAGAGTCATCTGAGCCACCAGGGAAGCCCTCTAGATCCCATGTATGTGTGCAAATATGTATTTGTTTTTCTCTTTCTGACTTCCTTCACTCTGTTTAATAGGCTCTGGGATTTCTTCGTGACCCCATGGACTGTAGCCTACCAGGCTCCTCCATCCATGGGATTTTCCAGGCAAGAGTGCTGGAGTGGGGTGCCATTGCCTTCTCCATATTTAATGATGAGGAGAGTCCTTTCACTGTTTCGCTGCAATACCATGGACTCTGAAAGCCCTGGGTGCTATTTTCTAGTTTGTTTCTCCTCAGTCACCTCATATCGTAGTTGCATGGGATTTAAGCTCCGTGGAAACAATTACTTCTGGTAAACTCATGCTTCTAGCTCTTTTAAGTTGCAAACCAAGGTTAAAGAGATTCTTATGAAAAGTTACCTCAAGCAATGTTTAGAAGTAAATCACCCTGAGATGTTTAAAAAGTTACATGGCGTTAAATGAATAAACTTCCAACAGATCAGTTATTTTTTCTTTACATTTTAGTTTTTAAACTATAAAAGTATGATAACATGTTTACAGGAGACTTGGAGAATACACAACAAAGTTACATATGGTTCCACTATATATTACAGTTACTTTAAGTAGAAAAGTTAAGATTTTCAGTTGGATTTTCAATATCAAACTCTCAAAAATAGTAGAATGAATAGACAGCAAAGTAGAAGGATAGAGTAGACATAAAAACCACTATAAACCAATTCAACATAATTAAGATTTATACAATTTTCACACAACAGCAGGATACAAATTCTATTCAAGTTCCCATAGACTATAAACCATGAGACACAGGAACATATCCAGGGACATAAAATAAGGTACAAAAATTTCATCATCTAAAGGTATTGAAATCCTACAGAGTCTTGGCAGATTAATTATTAGGTAGTAAACATGTACTGTCAATGGGCTACTAATAAGTCTCTCCTGTGTTAATTATTTGATCATTATTCTTTGGTTTTTACTGAAGTGTACTTATGTGCCTGCACACACATGTGCACACACACACACATGAAGTTGTGCATTAAAGTTCCATTTCTTACACCATTTACTTTTGGGTGTGCCAGTAGGAACCTCTGAGGGACCACATCACGGGGATCCAAGGACATGGGAGAAAAGCTAATTTTTCAACCATTTTATTGTTGCTCTCATGCCTGGAAAAAAAGCCTATACAGTAGCACAGGGCTTTAGGGCAAAGCTCACCGCAATCGCTTTCTCTTCTAAGTCCATCTCAGAGTTAATCATTTCCTCCAAGGAGGTGGTGCTGTAATAAAGATAATTAAATTGAAATTTAATATAGTGGGGCATTGCACGATAGCTTTATATCAGATGAGGGTTCGGAGAGAAGCCATTACTGGGAGGGTGGGTTGTATGGTATGTAATTAACAATTATGTTTGTCAGGTTTATGAAACAGAAAATTAATAACACAGAGACTAAAACAGTGAACAAAGCTGCAGATTTGGAGTCAGGTGGCTGGGCTATCATCTACCCCTACAGCAATGGTGGCTTTCTTTTTAGGAGCATCAGATCATACTGATTTCCTCATAGTATCTTTAGGGTTTTCTATGTATAGGATCATGTCATCTGCAAACAGTGAGAGCTTTAAACTTCTTTTCCCATCTGGATTCCTTTTATTTTTTTTTCCTTCTCTGATTGCCATAGCTAGGACTTGCAGATCTATGTTGAGTAAAGTGGTGAAAGTGGACACACTTGTGTTGTTCCTGATCTTAGAAGGAGTGTTTTCAATTTTTCACCTTTGAGAATAATGTTTGCTGTGGGCTTATCATATATGGCCTTTACTATGTTGAGGTAGGGTCCCTCTAGGCCCATGTTTTGGAAGAGTTTTAATCACAAAAGGGTATTGAATTTTGTCAAAGGCTTTTTTCTGCATCTGTTGAGATTATCGTATGGTTTTTATCTTTCAATTTGTTATCACATTGGTGTATAACAAATGGTGTATCACATTGATTGATTTACATATATTGAAGAATCCTTGCCTCCCTGGAATAAACCCAACTTGATCATGGTGTATGAGCTTTTTAATGTGTTGTTGAATTCTGTGTGCCAGAATTTTGTTGAGGATTTTTGCATCTATGTTCATTGGTGATATTGGCCTATAGTTTTCTTTTCTTGTGTTGTCTTTGTCTGGTTTTGGTATCAGGGTGATGGTGGCCTTGTATAATGAGTTTGAAAGTGTTCCTTCCTCTGCAATTTTTTGAAAGAGTTTTAGAAGGATAGGCATTAGCTCGTCTCTAAATGTTTGATAGAAAACCTATGAAGCCATCTGATCCTGGGCTGTTGTTTTTTGGGAGATACTTGATCACAGTTTTGATTTCAGTGCTTGTAATTGGGTTCTCATAATTTCTATTTCTTCCTAGTCAGTCTTGGAAGACTGAACTTTTCTAAGAATCTGTTCATTTCTTCCAGATTATCCATTTTATTGCTCATAATAGTTGCTCATAATAATCTCTTATAATCCTTTGTATTTCTGCATGACAATGTTGTAACCTCTCTTTTTTCATTTCTACTTTTGTGGATTTGATTCTTCTCTGTTTTATTCTTGAGTCTGGTGAAAGGTTTGTCAATTTTGTTTATCTTCTTAAAGAACCAGCTTTTAGTTTTATTAATCTTTACTATTGTTTCCTTCTCAAATTTTTAAATTCCTTTCACTCCCAGCCTAAGGTATTTTTCCTCCAAAGAGCAGTGATTCTTAATCTCCACTGCATATTAAGAATCACTCAGGGGAGTGTGTAAAAATCCTGGTGCCCAGGCATATTCCAATCATAGTAAAACTTCTGGGGGGTGGGGAGACTCTTCTGGTGGTCCAGTGGTTAAGAATCCCCCTTGCAATGCAGGGGATGCGGGTTCAATCCTTAGTCGGGGAACTAAGATCCCACCTGCCACCGAGCAACTAAGCCTACCCGCTTTGTAGCCAGCAGGCCACAGCTAGAGAGTCTGTGCATTGCAACTAAGACCCGATGCAACCAAAAATTAGTAACTAAATAATCGTAACAGTAAACTTCCAGGGGTGGGACCCAGACCTCTGTATTTTGGAAAACTCTCCAGGTGATCTCCAAGTGCTGAAGACTACAATAGTAAATGCTTGTTTAGTATGATTGATTTCACTGGAGGAAGGTGTTAGGTTAAAAGAAAAAGGGATCAGGGAAAAGAACAGGAAAGAATAATTGCATAATAAGTATTCACAGGCAGGATCCTTCTTGACAAATAAAAGTGTGCAGAATTTGCCCACCAGTTAGAAGCATTATTGAGACTGAGTGGCCGTTACTAATGTTTAGACACCTTTGCTTCTAGGACAAGCAGCTCTGAGAAATCTTGTCTCCTCCCAGCCATCCACTCCATGGCCGTGGATGTTTTAAGGTTTTTGAAGGAGGCCAGTGCTGCTACTGCTAAGTCACTTCAGTCGTGTCTGACTCTATGTGACCCCATAGACAACAGCCCACCAGGCTCCCCCGTCCCTGGGATTCTCCAGGCAAGAACACTGGAGTGGGTTGCCATTTCCTTCTCCAATGCATGAAAGTGAAAAGTGAAAGTGAAGTCGCTCAGTCGTGTCCGACTCTTCGAGACCCTATGGACTGCAGCCTACCAGCCTCCATTACTGTGGGCAAATGCCCGCCCTACCCTTGCCAATTAGGGCCCTGGTAGGCTCCATGGGAGGGAGGAAATTGTGGTCAATGGTGGTGATCCCTCAAAAAACTGAAGCATGGATGCTTAGCAAATTCTTGTGCTAACCCTGCCTTCCAGAACCACAGTAGGGTCTGGAGACGTGCCGAAATTGAATGCTTTCAGAGTCAAATCAGGCAGTTCTTGGTCTGAGGTCTGAAGTGAGAAGCTGATTTTATTTATTTACATGTACATATATGTCCATCCAGGGCTTCCCCGGTGGCTCAGCAGTTAAGAGAATTCACCTGCAATGCAGGAGACACAGGAGATGTGGGTTTGATCCCTGGGTGAGGAAGATCCCCTGGAGGAGGGGAGTTTAAGAGGCCATCAAACTAGAATAGACTGGACTGGGGTGAGTGTGTTATTTATTTGCCTAATTTATCTGCAGTACAATATGTATTTTGAAGCTACTCTTCTGGTGATTCTGATTTGCTTTTATTAAGAAACTTTGAATTTGACAACAGAAAATGATCTAAATAAACTTTCAGGAACTACTTAATAAGAAAGTGAATTTTGCCTTTTCTTTGGAATTTGAGCATATCTTGTGCTGAAGATGATGGGGGTAAATAGTCTTGTATAGGAGTTGGCCTGCTTCCTGGAATTTATATGCTGAAAAGGTCTTTATTTTTCTTTTCAATTTTAATACAAACTATGGATGAGGAAATGGCAAAGCACTCCAGTATTCTTGCCTGGAAAATCCCATGGACAGAGGAGCCTGGTGAGCCACAGTCCATGGGGTCACAAAGACACATCTGAATGACTGAGCACACACACACACACACACTCACACATGCACACATTAAAAGCTAAGTAGATAAACACTATCTTGCTCCATTATAATCATACTTGGAGGAAACAGCATATTTGTATATTTCTAACTCTGATCAATGTGATTTTAAAGTTTTTTTCCATGCCGTCACATACAATGACACCACAGACTTTGATAACATTTATACTCCCTCAGATCAATTTTACCCACAGTAAATTTTTCTAAAAAGATTATTCAGATTTTTTCGGTTATTAAATCAAGAGAAGAGGAAAAGTAATTATGCAAGTGACTAAGAACAAAAGACTAAATCTGCTAAAATATTAAAGCCTAAAATTTAAATTGGGTTAATCACATTTATCAATACAACTCATTTTTAATTTGCTTTCTTTTTTGTTAAATACTACTGCTTAAATTACTGGACTATGGCTGAGTGTAGGAAACCAAATAACTAGAATGTAGCCTTGCAGCATTGGCTCCTTCAGCTATTTTTGGTGGTACCTGGAATGACTACCCAGACTTGACAAGTAGCTGTCCACTGATACCAGCTTTGTAATGCTTGATTTGATGCCCTCGAATTGTCCTGGTCTTATAGAATCAGACCTAAAATCTCATACTGTCCAAGTGACCCTAAATTTCCTTCCATCAGAATATTTAGATTTTTGAGACAGATACACACTTTGTTGTTATTGTTTAGTCACTAAGTTGTATCGGACTCTTTGCAACCCCATGGACTATAACCTGCCAGGCTCCTTTGTCCATGGGATTTCCCAGGCAAGAACACTGGAGTGGGTTGCTATTTCCTTCTCCAGGCGATCTTCCTGAACCAGGGATCGAACCTGCATCTCTTGCATTTCTGGTGGATTCTTTACCACTGAGCCACCAGGGAAGCCCACAGATACACACTACAGTATATAAAATAGATAAACAAGGACCTACTGTATACAAGAAACTTCTACCTTGTAATAACCTATAAAGGAAATGAATCAGAAAAAAAATACACGTATATGTATAACTAGCTTTGCTGTACATCTGAAACATTGTAAATCAACTAGACTTCAATGAAAAAAGTATATTTAGATTTTTGGAGCATATAAAGATTGGAGACTTGTTAACAAGTAGTTCACATACATTCATGATTATTATGTAAATAGTAAAACAAAATGAATTTCTGAAATTGAAAGTACTAGTGATCTAATTTTTAATCTCATCAGAAAGCATGACTTTTGAAATGTTTAATTCTACCCTTAACATGTTGACCAAGGTCAAAGTCAAATTTCTATGAACAACTTCTGGGTAAGGTAAAGTTTCAGGAAGAGATAAAATTATGTAAGAGATATATTTTTTGACTTATTCATAATTCAATGAGTTCACCATGACTGCAATTTTTATACTGTCAGCAAATCAAAAAATATTCTTCCATACACAGAAAAGCATTTCTCAATCATTAGCAACATATAAAACCAAAAATAACTTTGGAAACTTTCAATTGGGTATCTGATATTGATCAGGCCCGGTTTTTCTATTTTCACAGCTGTTTCACACTCAGGGGTAGCAGGGAAAATAGCCCAGGAACCATGGGGTCACAAAGAGTTGGACACGACTGAGCAACTGAACTGAACTGAAGCAACTATAGCTTCTTTGACTGAAAGTGTGGTTGGTTGGGGTAAATTTGAATTTTTGGTTCAATGGCTGGCAATGGCCGGTAAGGAATTGACTTCCTCCTTCACTGAAAGAAGTGCTGGTCCCAGAAGTGCATAGAAAACACCATCACTATTAACGTTGGTTATTCGGAGAATTTGGTATAATATCTCTTTAATGAAAACTTTTAGATAGCTTCTAGATTCTCAGAGTTCCAGTTTATATGAGGTTGGAAAGGGATATTCCGAGACTGGTGATTGACTCTTTCTGTTGGGAGATTGGAAAGATGAGGGACATAGAATGAGCCCTGGGTGGGGCTGGATAAGCACAGGCAACCTCTTCCTTGTCTCCATGGACCCTCCAGTGGAGCTGTTTAAAGGTCCACTCGAAGAGCCCCCAGTAAAAAAGACCATGAGCAAGCTGGCACCCTTGCCCTTCAGCAGCTGAGCATAGCCAAGGAGATGCTGAGGTACAAGACACGTGCATTTGTGCCAACTGCAAAGTTTGTGTTTGCCCATTACTCATCCAGGGACCACGGTCTCAGAATCAATGCCTTGAGTGCCAAAGTATGTGGCACTCATCCCAACATGAGTCCTGTAGGTGGGAAATAGGGAATCCAGGGATGAGAGGAGGGCGGTACATTTCTGAAGAGACCCATCTGTGGGGTGACTGCCCTAACAAATGTTTTCATGTTTTGTAAATTAGAGCTTCGTTATTTCTGACAAAACTGATATTTAAAAAACCTACTTGGGTATGAAACCTGATTTCAAGAAGTTTCAATATAATTGACAATTTAAGAAAAAGAAGAACTAGTAGAGCCTTTAAGAAAATCAACCATTGTAAATGGCTGAAAGGTTTTAAAAACATTTAAAAAATACATATTTACTCATATGGAAGTACTTCATAGATCATAAACAGCAAGAATTTGGAGAAATCGTCATCGCAAAGCCTTAGCTAGAAATTATGTGTAGCCACTTGAAGGTTAAACTATGATATAAAAAGGATATATTCCGAGAAGCAAGCTCAAATTTCTCCTTAAATATTTTGATATATTATTAGGTTTTATAAAAAATTTATCTTGCTTAATACTTGCCATTTTTCTTACCTCAATTTTATAAGTAAAATAAAAGAATATTTTTAACCAAACCCCAGATAGATGTTCTTGAATTCCTTTCCATTTACCACAGTGTATTTTAAAACTATTGTCATTTTCTATGTGCTTCACAGGGAAAAAAAAAAAGCTTGGGAAAAACTCACTTATACAATTCCAAATGTCTGTGCCTCTGCTTAAAGGATGTACTTAAATACCTAGCTATCATCTATCTGTCTGTCTAGATGGCAGCAGTAAAAGCATCTCTTGTCTTCATACTTTTTCCTCTCTTCACCACTCACAAGTGCATGAATATGCATTTTCCCTTCAAAGCATAGTACAGAGCAGAATATTCATTATGAGACAAGATATATTAATGCCATTCTGATGAAAGAATGTCCCATAAGCCCATATGTGTGCATATACAAACCCCCAGGGCTAAGGAAGTTCTCCAAGTATAGATTGTAGGTGAATAAAAAACTAAAAGCAATTTAAAGCCAAGCCAAGCATTGTAGGTTAATTTTGGAGTTTTTCATTAATTCTGTGATGCCATAAAGTTTCAATCAGAACTAAAGGAAAATGGACAGTATAAAAGACGATCAATCCCCTGCATCTCAAGTCCTGAAATGTCCAAAATATCCAAAAACGTCTATGTATGTACATATGTGTGGTGAGTCACTCATTTCCTCCCTTCCATCACTAATTTACTTACTCGAGTAGATTTCTCTGAAGTCATCTATCACTTGGGCAATTAGCTCCTATTATTTTAGATCTGAGACACCAAAATACCTGCTAGCTCTCCTGGCACTCTGATGTGATTCTGAGGTTGTAAATGCCTCCCAATTAACAAAGACTTTTCATTATTTTGAACTCTCTGTGTCACTGCCTTTGTTTTTCCTAGAAGACAAAATGACAAGGTTTTTCAAATGCATTTTCTTATTTTCTGCAATATGTATTTTTAAATCACACTGACAGTTTTATTCCACGGCTCAGCAGCAATTGCTCAGCTCTCAGGAATAACTCTATCCCCGCAAAAGCACTCAGGGAAGAAGAAGTGTAAGGAGACAGATTTCAGCTTCATGCTTTGGAGGAGTTGTTGTAAATCATGATATGGGAGGAGGAAGACAGATATAAAAATGATGAAATGCACCTTGATAGGAGTGTGTTTTTAATCACTATTTTGCTAGGCAGGTGCAATTCTTACAACTTTTTCTCACTGGGGCTATACTTGATGAAGTTCGCATGCCAGCATCATCTGTAGGATCAATGCCTACTCTCTTCTGCACAGGACCACGCTCACTGTGCTTCGCAGGGAGCAGAATTCAGGCCTGGACTCTTTCAGGAGATGCCTAACCTTTCCAAGACAGGGCTTCTCCCAATCTTCCCTATGTTGTGAAGGGTTTGTTTATAAGGTGATGTCAGCCTTGTAGCTATGGGACTACTTCCTGAATTGCTTAGAGTTAGCTACAATTTACCAGCCTCTGAAGTGGCATTAAGGCACTGTTCATTTTTTAATGAGTATTAAATTTACTTTTAGCCAAACCCTCTAGCTGACAATGAAGTGCTCGCTGGGCTTGCTATTGGCTCGCTCTTTGCTAATCGCTCTGCTGCTGGTAATTACTCTCTTTTTCTCTTTGGATGCAGGGGCTTAATATGTTTGAGACTTGTACTTAATTTCAAAAGTAGGAACAGCAGTAAAACTCTCCAGATTTCAAGTCTCTGAGTAGAGTCTCTCCTCAATTATGAAGCAGACTCACATGGTGTAGTAGAAAGCACATGGGTTGTTGAGCTCCGTCCTGACTCCATCAGCAAACTGCCCCCTTGTGGACCAAATCCAGCCCACCATCTCTTTTGGTTCTAATAGATTGTGGCTTAATTTTTTGTTTATTTTTTTCCACACTTTTTAATGTTTAGGGAAGAAAATAATAATAATAAAAAAACCCCACAAACATTTCACGATTATATACAGTTCAGATTTCAGTGTTGCTAAGTAAAATGCCCTCTAATAGTCACACTCACTCATTCACTCATGTTCTGTGGCTGCTTCTTCATTTTAACAGTAGAGTTGAGTAGTTGCAAGAGCAGCTGTATGGCTCACGAAGCCTAAACTATTTACTCTTTGGCCCTTTACAGAAGAAATTTGCTGATCCCTTATTCTAACAGTTGATTGATCCTAGAGCATTAATCTACTCTCAAAGTCTCAGTCGATTCGTCTGCGGACAGGGATCAATAACATGGCTACATCACAGAGCTATTGTGGAGAACAAATGAGGTCGTTAATCTCTCAGCATTTGGAAATCTCATTGTTAAAAAGCCCAGAATTATTGGTTGTTAGCTGATTAAAAAGAATTACTGATTATTAGTTATTTTGTTCCAATAGTTGTAATATCCTCCTACCAATTTGACTGAGTTTATTTTTAAATAGATGATATGTAATCTATTTAATACATTGATATATGTTAGGTATGATTCAGAAAAAGGCATTTAACAGCATTTAGACAAGTACTTTGGAGAAGGGATTGGCTGCCCACTCCAGTATTCTTGCCTAGAGAACCCCATGAACAGAGAAGCTTGGTGGGCTACAGTGCACGGGGTTGCAAAAGAGACACGACTTAGTGACTAAACAACAACATACAAATACTTATTAGATGTCTACCGTAAACCAGGTACCCATCCTTGAAGGCAGATTTTGTAAAAATGCAACTCCTTCATTCTGTCCGAATACCTCTGGGAAAAAGTTCTCAAAAGCGTATCTACATGTATAATTTTTTACACTTGACCTACTTATGATGCATCCATGCATCCTTTTAATTGTTCCCAGATCACTAAGTGAAGACAAAGTAAATCCGCATTCTTCAAACACATTTGGGCTCTTTCTACAATTGCATATAAAAGAGAGGGAACAATCAAGGCATTTATTCTATTCCTCAAACTTAGGTGATATCTACCTTTATAGCAAACTTTAATAATTAAGGAGGTTGTTTAAATTTTTCACCTCAGATTTTCTTCCCTCTCTCCCCCTCCTTACACACAAGCTTTTGGATAAAAATCCAATAAAGATTTCTTTTCTGATGAGATGAAGGCATTTGCCACGCTGCTAATGAAGGAAGAAATAGAGGAAATCCATTTGGTTCTTTTCTGATTCTTGTCCAAAAGCAATTGCCTCCCGCTGTGGACTGTTCTCAGTGTTCAAACAGCGCTGGTCTAGGTCCAAACCTTCAGTCTATTTTGATCTCAGAGAGCTCACTTCTTTGATGTCTATCAGCAGCTTCTAAAGTGCTGTGCCAGGTTTAATCAAAGGTACATAGCTTCAGCAAGAATAAATGGCGAGAAATGATCACAGTGCCGCATGCGAGGGCTTTAAGCAGCCTCCAGACTTTACTGGGCTGGGCCCCCTCCTCAGAGGACAAATGCAGGAACCCTAGAGCGTCTCTCTCAGATGAAATAATTGCAGAAAAACACAACAAAAGGGAAGCAGGCCGATATTCTCAAGCCCTCTGATTCCGCTATGCAACAGATACTCTTCTCTCGGTGGCGGCGGCCGTCCAACACGGCGCTGCAGGTTTTCTGTCAATGGTGTGTGAACTGGCGGAGTCCGCACCGGGATCTTCCGGGGCCTGGAGGCGGGGGCAGGCAGGTGGGTGGGAGGGGACCCGGCGCGATAACACTGAACAGTTCGTGGCTCTTTTAACCTCATGTGCGAGCACAGGGATGGCAGTGTTTCTCCGTGATCCATCACAGAAAGAGCGAAAAGCCCTTTTCATCTTTGTGCTGATTCCATCAGTAGAGTATAGTCTTTTGTGAGAATTTTAGAATCTGTCATCTCTAAAGTATATACACACACACATATACAGATGTATTCCAATAAAGCCCTTAATATAACAATATCTTATTGTTATATTATTGATTGTTATAATTGTTATATGTTATAATTGTTATATGTTATTGATTGTTATATTATTGATTATAAGATTGTTATCTTATTGTTATATTAAAGATTAAAAATTAAAGATTAAAAAAAAGAATTAAAGAATTAAAGATTTTAAAATTAAAAAAAAAAAACTTAAAAAAAAATAAAGTGTGTCTGTTTCTAATAATATCAAAGCTGAAATAAAAAAAAAGTAAAAGTTGAAAAAAAAAAAAAAACAATATCTTAAATTTTAGCTTCTTGTAAGGTCGATGTCTAATGCTTCCTTCCCATTCCTCGGTGTATTATTGAAGGCACTTCCAGAGGTCTGCATACTATATTGGACACCACTGCTATATTATCTAGACAAGTTATGGTTATTTTCTGAAAAAAAATCCAAAGTCACAGGATTTTTTTTTCTTGTAGGCTATAACCCACGATGGAATAAAAGCCTGACTGGTCTTATGTTGTTAATCATTCTTGTACATTTTTATTTCTCTCTCTCTGCCCAAGAAAAACTCCCCCACCAAACCCTCCTGCGATGTCATCCTATCACATGTCTTTAAATATTATAAAAATTCTGACACTTAACAAAAATTTATCTCCAAACTGGAACACTCACCTCAGCTATAGATTCATATATCCCTTTTAACAAGTCTCAGACCAAATTCCTTGTCTGTCTCCAAACCTGTCTCTCCCTTAGTCCTCCTTATCTCTGTAAATGCTGCAACTTCCTACCAGTTGCAGACTAAAGTTAAAAGAGACTGAAAAAGAGACTAAAGTTAGGGCTTGCCTGGTGGCTCAGAGGTTAAAGCGTCTCCCTCCAATGCGGGAGACCCGGGTTCGATCCCTGGGTCGGGAAGATCCCTTGGAGAAGGAAATGGCAATCTACTCCAGTATTCTTGCCTGGAGAATCCCATGGACGGAGAAGCCTAGTAGGTTGCAGCCCATGGGGTCACAAAGAGTCAGATACGACTGAGCGACTTCACCTTCACCTTCAAAGGATTAAAGGAGTAAGACTAAAGGTTTCTCCTTTAACTTTCCGTGTCTTAGACCCTCTCTTCAGCAGATCCTGTTGTCTGGACCTGCAGAAGACATGCAAACAGTTTATATCACCTTCTGCACTAACTCTAGTTCATGCCACCATCCTCTCTCACAGTTTATTGCAACAAACAACTTCTTACAGATCTCTGTGCCCAGTGTAGAATGAACTGTTTAAAACACAAACTGGATCAGGCCAAGTCTTTGCTCAACATTCTCCAGTGGCTTCCCTTCTCACTCAGATAAAGAGAATCTCACTCCCCTTACCGCGATTACCCTCAGTTCTCTGGGCTCCAGCCTCTTGCTAGTCACTGGACAATCTCCTACCCCAGGATCTTTGCACTTGCTGTTCTGCCAGATAGTCGATGTTCCTTTTTCACTGCTTTTCCGTCTTGGCTCAGACGTCCTAGTCTCAGTGAGTCCTTTCCTGATCACCCTAATTTAAAATTGCAAATCATCCTATCCTTCCCAGTTCTTTTTCCTACTTTTTCTCCTCACCATCTGACAAACCACACATTCTATCTATCAATCTATCTATCATCTATCTATTTTCTGTTTCCTTATACTCAGAGTATAAGCTCCACGGGGGTGGGGATTTTTTTCTTCATTCATTGCTATGTTCCCAGCACAAAGAACACAGCCTGCAATATAATACCACCTCCAAAAGTGTATCTGAATGAATGAATGGATGGATGGACACGAACTGCGGGTGAAAAGGAGATACAGCAAAGTTTGGTTATGTCCACTGCCATAGAATTGACGGTGATTTTAATCTTTTTATTATAGCTTTTCATAGTTTATAGAAAATAAAGAATGTTACCCTTATCAGAAAAAAAATCTAATTAAATGTACTAATGTTTAAAGAAAAAAGATATGAGGGGAAGAGGAAGTCAAAAAGCAAAATTGTCTGTGTGCATGGTTATATTTTAAATATGTCCAAATATATGCACATAGAGGGCTGCCTAGGTGGTGCTTGTTGTAAAAAACTGTCTGCCAATGCAGGAGACATAAGATGTGGGTTTGATCCCTGGGTCAGGAAAAACCCCTGGAGGAGGGCCTGGCAACCACCTCCAGTATTCATACCTGGAGAATCCCATGGACAGGAGAGCCCGGCGGGCTACAGTCCACAGGGCCAAAAAGAGTCAGACACAACTGAAGCAACTTGGCGTACATGCACGCATACATATAAAGAAGTAAAAAGGAAACTGGCGGACATGTTTAGCGTCTTCAAGTGCCAAAACTGTGGGTCATTTTTTAATATTCTAGCTTATTTCTGTTTATTCAGTTCTGTTCAGTTCAGTTGCTCATTCGTGTCTGAATCTTTGCGACCACATGGATTGCAGCATGCCAGGCTTCCTTGTCCATTACCAATTCCCAGAGTTTACTCAAACTCATGTCCATCGAGTTGGTGATGCCATCCAACCATCTCATCCTCTGTTGTCCTCTTCTCCTCCTGCCTTCGATCTTTCCCAGCATCAGGGTCCTTTCCAATGAGTAAGTTATTTGCATCAGGTTGGAGTTTCAGCTTCAACATTAGTTTTTCCAGTGAATATTCAGGACTGATCTCCTTTAGGATGGACTGGTTGGACCTCCTTGCAGTCCAAGGGACTCTCAAGAGTCTTCTCCAACACCACAGTTCAAAAGCATCAATTCTTCAGCGCTCAGCTTTCTTTATAGTCCAACTCTCACATCCATACATGACCGCTGGAAAAACCATAGCTTTGACTAGATGGACCTTTCTTGGCAAAGTAATGTCTCTGCTTTTTAATATTCTGTCTAGGTTGGTCATAGCTTTTCTTTCAAGGAGAAAGTGTCTTTAATTTCATGGCTGCTGTCACCATCTGCAGTGATTTTGAAGTGCAAAAAATTAAAGTTTGTCATTGTTTCCATTGTTTCCCCATCTATTTGCCATGAAGTGATGGGACCAGATGCCATGATCTTCGTTTTCTGAATGTTGAGCTTTAAGCCAACTTTTTCACTCTCCTCTTTCACTTTCATCAAGAGGCTCTTTAGTTCCTCTTCACTTTCTGCCATAAGGGTGGTGTCATCTGCATATCTGAGGTTATTGATATTTCCCCAGCAATCTTGATTCCAGCTTGTGCTTCATCCAGCCCAGTGTTTTTCATGATGTCCTCTGCAGATAAGTAAAATAAGCACAGTGACAATATACAGCCTTGACATACTCCTTTCCCTATTTGAAACCAATCTATTGTTCCATGTCCAGTTCTAACAGTTGCTTCTTGATCTGCATATAGATTTCTCAGGGCACAGGTAAGGTGGTCTGGTATTCTCACTCTTTAAGCATTTCCCAGAGTTTGTTGTGATCTACATAGTCAAAGGCTTTAGCGTAGTCAATAAAGCAGAAGTAGATGTTTTTCTGGAACTCTTACTTTTTCGATGATCCAGTAGACGTTGGCAATTTGATTTCTGGTTCCTCTGCCTTTTCTAAATCCAGCTTGAACATCTGGAAGTTTATGGTTCATGTACTGTTGATGTCTGGCTTAGAGAATTTTGGGCATTACTTTGCTAGTATTTGAGATGAGTGCAATTGTGCAGTAGTCTGAACATTCTTTGGCATTGCCTTTCTTTGGGATTGGAATGAAAACTGACCTTTTCCAATCCTGTGGCCATTGCTGAGTTTTCCAAATTTGCTGGCATATTGAGTACAGCACTTTCACAGCACCATCTTTCAGGATTTGAAATAGCTCAACTGGAATTCCATCACCTCCACTAGCTTTGTTGGTAGTGATATTTTCTAAGGCCCACTTGACTTTGCATTCCAGGATATCTGGCTCTAGGTGGGTGAGCACACTGCTGTGGTTATCTGGGTCATGAAGATCTTTTTTTTTATACAGTTCTTCTGTGTATTCTTGCCACCTCTTCTTAATACCTTCTGCTTCTGTTAGGTCGATACTGTTTATGTCCTTTATTGTGCCCATCTTTGCATGAAATGTTTCCTTGGTATCTCTAATTTTCTTAAAGAGATCTCTAGTCTTTCCCATTGTATTGTTTTCCTCTATTTCTTTGCATTGATCGCTGAGGAAGGCTTTCTTATCTCTCCTTGTTATTCTTTGGAACTCTGCATTCAAATGGGTATATCTTTCCTTTTCTCCTTTATCTTTAGCTTCTCTTCTTTTCTCTGCTATTTGTAAGGTGTCCTCAAAGAACCATTTTTCCTTTTTGCATTTCTTTTTCTTGGGGATGGTCTTGATCCCTGTCTCCTGTACAATGTCATGAACCTCCGTCCAAAGTTCTTCAGGGTCTCTGTCTATCAGATTTAATGCCTTGAATCTATTTGTCACTTCCACTGTATAATCATAAGGGATTTGATTTAGGTCATACGTGAATGGTCTAGTGGTTTCCCGTACTTTCTTCAATTTAAGTCTGAATTTGGCAATAAGGAGTTCATGATCTGAGCCACAGTCAGCTCCTGGTCTTGTTTTTGCTGACTGTATAGAGCCTCTCCATCTTTGGCTACAAAGAATATAATCAATCTGATTTTGGTATTAACCATCTGGTGATGTTCATGTGCAGAGACTTCTCTTGTGTTGTTGGAAGAGGATGTTTTCTATGACCAGTGCGTTCATTGGGCAAAATTCTGTGGGCCTTTACCCTGCTTTAGTTTGTACTCCAAGGCCAAATTTGCTTGTTTCCCCAGGTATCTCTTGACTTCCTACTTTTGTATTCCAGTCCCCTATAATGAAAAGGACATCTTTTTTGGGTGTTAGTTCTGGAAGGTCTTGTAGGTCTTCATAGAACTGTTCAACTTCAGCTTCTTCAGCATTACTTGTTGGGGCATAGACTTGGATCACTGTGATATTGAATGGTTTGCCTTGGAAACAAGCAGAGTTCATTCTATCATTTTTGAGATTGTACCCAAGTACTGCATTTTGGACTCTTTTGTTGACTATCATGGCTACTCCGTTTCTTCTAAGGGATTCTTGCCACAGTAGTAGATATAATGGTCATCTGTGTTAAATTCGCCCATCCAGTCCATTTTAGTTCACTGATTCCTAAAATGTCGATGTTCACTCTTGCCATCTCCTGTTTGACCACCTCCAATTTACTTTGATTCATGGACCTAACATTCCAGATTCCTACACAGTGTTGGTCTTTACGACATTGGACTTTACATCCATCAACAGCCACATCCACAACTGAGTGGTGTCTTTGCTTTGGCTCCATCTCTTCATTCTTTCTGGAGTTATTTCTCCACTGTTCTCCAGTAGCATATTGGGCACCTACTGACCTGGCGAGTTCATCTTTCAGTGTCCTATCTTTTTGCCTTTTCATACTGTTCATGGGGTTCTCAAGGCACGGATGCTGAAGTGGTTTGCCATTCCCTTCTCCACGTTTTGTCAGAACTCTCCACTATGACCCATCCGTCTTGGGTGGCCCCACATGGCATAGCTCATAGTTTCACTGAGTTAGACATGGTTGTGGTCCATATGTTCTGTTTGTTAATAAGCATGCATTTAACCTCTATTTCAAAGGCCATATATACATACATATAAAAGAAAGAATAAGTCAGTAAGCATAGCTCTCAGTCACTCCTGAGTAGTCCTAATTAAGTTGCTATGACTTGTGTTATTTAAATTTAAAAAATCATTCATTTCTTTAGCTTCCTGTTTCCTATTGAGGAATAAAATTTAACTCACAGAAGTGGTTTCATCTCTTTGTCGTAAACTGATTTTTTTTTTTTTTAATATCTGTCAGGATGTTTTACAAATGTCTATCCTGGATTGTTAAACTAAAATTTTCAGTGGAATGTAGTGGGATCACTTTGTTTTCAGTTCTTTAATTCTTTAAGCTGTAACAATGATCTGATAACCCTGTATTTAAAAACTATTTCAAATAACACTAGGTTTTCAAAATATTCCATGACATTTTAACAAAATACACTTAAATAATAGTCCTTTAACAAATTTCCCTATTGCCACCATGATATTTGCTAAAATGAAGGGGTTTTCTTTTACCCATGGCTTTGATAGCAATTAGTCAATGTAATGATGATCAAAGCCTTTTCTGCCTGGCCTCCTCTTTGGATTTGTAGCATCTGTTGCTGGATATTCCATTTTGAAGAAATTAGCTGGGATGTTTATTTTGCAGAACCCATTTTACTGTCACAAAGGAGAAGCACTTCAAACTATGTCCTCCAGGATCTAGGGGAGATGGCTTAGTTCAGCTCCCTTCTTTTCTAGACATGGGACCTATCTTCCAAGTCCAAGCCAAGTGGTTCCTCAAAACGGACATTGCTTAAAGCTGGTCCCGGATCTCAGCTCAGGAAAGGAGAGCCTGAGTGTCTGGGGAGCGAATTTTACCCAGCACCTCCCCAGCTTTGTGGCCAGAGAAGGGAAGCCACATTGCTGGGCTTTAGCCCCTCTATGGTCATCTGCAAGGTCCTCAACCCCTGTTGCTTTCAAATTGTTAGTTACAGCAAATCTTATTATTGATATTGTGTGTGTGTTAGTTGCTCAGTTGTGTCCGACTCTTTGTGATCCCATGGGGTGTTGCCCTCCAGGCTCCTCTATCCATGTGATTTTCCAGGCAAGAATACTAGAGTGTGTTGCCATTTCCTTCTCTAGGGTTATCTTCCTGATCCAAGGATCAAACCGGGTCTCCTACATTGCAGGCAACTCTACCATCTGAGCTACCAGGGAAGCCTTATTAATATCGTCTTATTATTGATATTCAGTTCAGTTCAGTTCAGTTCAGTTGCTCAGTCGTGTCCAACTCTGCCACCTCATGAATCGCAGCACGCCAGGCCTCCCTGTCCATCACCAACTCCCAGAGTTCACTCACACTCACGTCCATCGAGTCTGTGATGCCATCCAGCCATCTCATCCTCTGTCGTCCGCTTCTCCTCCTGCCCCTAATCCCTCCCAGCATCAGAGTCTTTTCCAATGAGTCAACTCTTTGCATGAGGTGGCCAAAGTACTGGAGTTTCAGCTTTAGCATCATTCCTTCCAAAGAAATCCCAGGGCTGATCTCCTTCAGAATGGACTGGTTGGATCTTAGATACTGCTTAATATTAAATCATTTGTATAATACCTTTCATGGTCATAATAAAATGTCCCAATTCCCTTAAACAGAAGAAGCTAATGAAACTAAATATCCATGGTAGATGTCCATCTCCTTCTTAATAAAACAAAATTTAATTAAACCAGTATGAAGTAATTTTTACTTTTATTAAAGCAAATCTAATAGAAATGTAATGGTTGTATCCCTCTGTGCACCCCCGGTACTATTCTCACAGTGAAATCCTTCCTTGTATTATCTTCTTTTTTAATATTTATTTTTAATTGATTGATGATTGCTTTGCAATATTGGTTTGGTTTCTGTCATACATAAATATGACTTAACTGTAGGTGTACATATGTCCTATCTGTGTATTATCTGCATCAGTATTATAAAGTAAGCTCCCATTACCTTTCTTCTCAGAGAACAATGTATTGATTTGGTTTCTTTCTTATAATGGAGTAGGTAAACATTAATCCCATTTGGAGTGGGGAAGAGGAAGAGGATATTTGGTTATAAGAAATTGTCTTCTTCCAGCTTAGTTTTTTGATGTCTCAAAAGGTTTATTTTTGTTCTCTATTATTTTAAAAATATTATAAAATATGACCTATGAATTGTATATGGTTTTTTACGGTAGAGGGGATAGCAGGAGGAAAGAATATAACATCGGCTATACTAAGAATATACTCGGTATTACAGCTCTTCCTACTGTATGCTTCAGAACAGGAGAAACAGACTACTTGCACGGTGGCACCCAGCCAATCTCTAACTAGAATCAATTGCTTTGCCAACGAGGCGCACAAAAGATATTCCTTGTTTGCAAACTGAGTTTCCCGCAAAGGCACCTTTTCTCCAGGCTCGCAAAACGGAGATCAAGACAATTCCTTTCTGTTGCTTCTTTATGCTGTTTCTCTTCTCCTCGCTTTCGGAAACCCTTTGGGAAGAAGGCAAGTCTGAATAAGGAGATGTTATACTTCGCATTATGATCTCCGCATTCCAGCTGTGTGACACACAGCATGGAATTGTTCTGAGAGACAGTGGCCCATGTTACAATTACCTACATAAAAATTCACTGGGCAGCCTTTGTTTCTGAAGTTTCTTGATTTGTATAAGTCTTTTATCTCACAATATTGTGGCCAGATTGAGAGATCTGGGGGTGCAGGGGGGACGGGGCGGGGGGTTGAAGGAGGCAGTTGTGAGAGGGGAGAACAGGAGGGGAAAAGACAAAGCGTTCCTTCACTTCCAACTTCTGGCCTTTATTTCCTCCTTCACTAATCTCTAGAGGGTTAAAGTGAAAGTGAAACTGGGAGCTGCATCCTGATGAAGAAGTAGTTCTCTCTCTTTCTCTCTCTCTCATTCTCTTTCCCTTCCTCACTATTGCCTGTGTCTTCTTCACCTTTCTGTCTCCATCTCATGTCCATTTTCTTCACACCATTTACATCTCCCTTCTTTCCTTTTAATTTACAGTCCTTTATGGAGGTTTTCATCACTCCTGCAACCCAAGTTTCAGGGTCCCAAACAGCCTTCTAATTTTGCAAGTGCTGTTGGCTCCATCCACAAGGCAAATAGGTATTTGTGTCTTACTCAGGAAAAAAATTTAAAACATTTGTTCCTATGACAAAAGTAGATTCTGGATATTGAGCTGCTTAGCTAGACAAACCTTTAGGATATAATTGAGGAGATTATATATAATTTGGAGACATGAATTATATTTAAAGAAAGCTTCCCTGGTAGCTCAGTTGGTAAAGAATCTGTCTGCAATGCAGGAGACCTTGGTTCAATTCCTGGGTCGGAAAGATACCCTGGAGAAGGGAGAGGCTACCCACTCCTATATTCTTGGGCTTCCCTGGTGGCTCAGGCAGTAAACAATCCTTCTTCAAAATGGGAGACCTGGGTTGGATCACTGGGTTGGGAAGGTTCCCTGGAGAAGGGAGTGGATACCTACTCCAGTATTCTGGCCTGGAGAATTCCATGGAGAGAGGAGCCTGGCAGGCTACAGTCCACGGGGTCGTAAAGAGTCGGACACGACTGAGCAACTTTCACTTGCATGTAAAAGATCTAGATATACAGTGTGAAAGATGCATTTAAAAGCATCAATGCAAATATATATGCAAAGATGCATATAAATAATTGGAGAAATAACGTCAAGGTCCAAACAGGGGTTTAAAATCAATGATTGTTTTATTACTTTTGATTAAAATTAAGGTGTGTTTAGTGGGCTGTATTTCTCCATAAAGAGTTTTTGTGCAGATGCCAGATATGAATTGAGGATACTAAGACAGTCACTGGGCTCTTGTCATTCAGTCACTCAGTCCTGTCAGATTGTTTGCGGCCCCCTGGACTGCAGCATACCAGGCTTCCCTGTCTGTCACTGTCTCCTGGAGTTTGCTCAAACTCTTGTCCATTGAATCAGTGATGCCATCCAACTATCTCATCCTCTGTCATCCCCTTCTCCTCAGATTTGAAACAAATTGTATTTATTTATTTATTTATTTATTTATTATCCTGGAAATCTGGAATATATTTATAAGTTTCCAAAAGGAATTCTGAAACTAAAAGCTTTTTTTTCATAGGAGGGGAGAGGGTTTTAAGAGACCAAACATTTATTTCATAGGCAAGTAAAAGGACATTCATATGATGCTAAAAAAGACAAGATGAGCTTGTTGGAGTTTATTATTGTTATTATTAAGAGCTATGGAGACAAGAACAGTATGTCTACACTTACATTGAAAATATCTAACATTTTTTTCTGAATGATCCTGTCTATAGAAACTCTGCAGTTTACATACATAGTCCTATAATGCATTTTCCAATCTACGTATAAGGAATTTACAAAATAATTATCCCAGGACTAATTCTGCTTGACAGCTTGTGAAGCAGGTAGGTTGACAAGTCTGGTTTTCTTCTTATTTCAGAAAAGGCACAAGATCAAAAGGCCACTAGTAACTCAGGATTACTGTACCAGTGAGGATGGGCTAAATTATACCAGGAAAACAAACTCTGAAAGCCTGGTGACTTAACCAAACCAAGAATTCTTCTTCCTCATGCCCTATTCCAGTGTATTAATAGTTGTCTGTGTGAACAGTGGTGGTGTGAATTTTTCCACTCATGGATACTTAGGGACAGAACTCCAACAAGCTTCCCTGATTTGCCTCAAGGTGTCATTCAAATGAAAGTCTTCAATTTGGCGTCATTTGTTGTAATAAGCAGATTTTTAATTACAAGAATCTTGAATGTATTATTCTCTGTTTATGGAACTTCGAGGAAGAAAGAGAAGCGGAGGCTGAACTGTGAAACTTTCACTCAACTCTCCATCACGTAAATTTTCATATCTCTCTGAAGATGATTTTCTGTTCAGGTCTGTAGCTACCAAATATAAAATAAAAGTGAACCCTGAAAAGGGTTCAAGGCTCTTCATTATTTTCAAAAGAAATCATATGATCAAGTGTATCACTAGTGAAGATGGATGACTTTTGCAAAAGCAAATTCTGTTATTTTCTTACCGAGTTTCAGCAGGAGAAAGAAAAGGAAAGAATGGGAGACATTGGTTGAGAAATTCTCTGAAGAGACCACAGAGTGTCTCTTGAGTAAACAGCATCCAGTTTGCAAGCTCTTTCTATAGTACCACAATAGCATCCCCTTGGGAAGTCAAGACGTCTCTAGATATATCATTGTTTCCCTAACAATCTCCCCAAGGCCTGATGTTCGGGAGGATGGCAACCATCAGATATGCAAAATGAAGCAGACAGTAGCGCAAACAGATCGATTGAGTGCTGAAGTATTATTCAGTGACTGATTCCAAACATTCTTACCCTCAAATATATGTTCAGAACTGTAACAACAGCAGTGCCCACCCCATGTGGAAGGAAACAAAAATAATGGCTATTGAAAAATGAGTATGTGTCAGCATTATGCTAGGCAATTTCCACGTAATAGATTGTTACCCATTATAGTACTTTAAGTTTGATATCATTATCCCCATGTTATAGAACACTAAACTAAATCTTAGGGGCTTCCTGAGTGGCTCAGCACCTGCCAACGCAGGAGATGTGGGTTCGATGCCCTGAAGAAGGAAATGGCAACCCACTTCTGTATTACTGTCTGGGAAACCCCATGGATAGAGGAGCCTGGCAATTTACAGTCTGTGGGGTTGCAAAAGTGCCAGACACGACTTAGCAACTGAATAACAACAACAAACTAAAGCTTGAGACATTTAAGATAGTTTTTCAAGGCCCCAACCAGCAGATGACCGAGGCAGTATTTGAATCCATACCCATCTCTCGAGGGACTATCCAAAGACCTTTGGGAGTCCCAGCTATTCCTACTCTAGGACTTTCCCCAGCCTACATTATTCCAACTTTGTTAAAATACACAGCTTCTTATAATCATAATTTTATATTAGCAGATCTCTTGAATTGCAATTGATACATTGAAATAGCTTTCCGGCATTAGAACTTAAGCAATTATGATTTTTATTTTATAATTAAAAAAATTGTATACCATGTAGTCTTTGGCTGTTTTGTCTTTTTAAGGGTGCAAGCTTTTCTGTGGCTCTTGAAAAGTTCATGGTTCTCATGTACTTACCAGACACAGCAGTTTGAGAATGAATCTGGAAATGCTGCTCCGTCCACTCGAGCAAGCTGTGTAGGCTTTTACAGCTTACCCCAAACTTCATCTTCAATGGTGTGTTTTCACTGTGATTGAAAATGCTTGAGTTGACCAGTTCCGGTGATATTTCCTTTGACCTAGAGGAAGGGGAAGCAAGATTCCCTCCTTGTTTCCACAATAATTAGTAGGTAGTGCTATCCTGAAACAAAAGACATGCAACAAACATTTCTCTTTGTCTTTCCTTCTAGACTGGGAACGGTTTGAGGTCACTGACCATTTCTAATTAATTCTTGCAATCTAAAACTTATGATTTTTTGTTAGCACACACTAATAAGCATTTCAAGAAATACTTGTTGAATAGACACAAGAAAGAATGGGTGGATATGAGTAAGTAACTCTGACCTCAAGTCTTCTGGTAAGCTCGTGACAGGCCTCATCTTAGAATATGGTTTCCTGGCACTTAGCTCAGCTGTTTTCAGACCTGATCATATTCTTTTGATCAATTCCATAAATTAGAGTTCCTTTTCACTGAATGCAGGTAGAGAGACTTTAGATTGTTAACTTCTGACAACATTAGAAAAAATATTACTACTATTCTTCTGGTTGCCAAAACATAAAAGTTATATACACTTAGATCATTTGTCCTCGTTCTTAAATTCTTGTCTCTTTTCTGTTTTGAAAGCTTAACTGCTTCATATTAACATCTTATTCAGAATGATCCATTTGGCTATTTTTGGACTATGGATTCTTTCTCTGATTTTTTTTTTTTTGACTCTGCCACACAGCTTGCAGGGTCTTAGTTCTCCCATCAGGGACTGAACCTGGGCCCAGAACAGCGAAAGCACCAGGTCTCAACCGTTGGATCACCAGGAAATCCTCTCTTTCTCTGATTTCTTATCCTGATGAACCACACAGTCTCTTCCATTCTGATGATTTCTACCATTTACCTTTACATTCCTCTTGCCTTGTCTTGTGTACACTACAGCATCAGGTGTACAACTTTGGATAGGTATGCCAGAGAGGGAAAGGAAATAGTCACCCAATTTATTGACAGAGGAATAAATGGGATAGACTTCAGAAAATAATAGATGATTGACTCAAAATCTTTAACAAGTACTTCCTTTACATCATCAGAATAACATGATGGGTATTTGTGGTTAGATGGCTAGGGAACCTAAAATATCGTATTAAAAGATCAATAATCATTCATTTACACCAATTTAAAAAATGGCACAGTGGGTGAATGAGAGGCAGGATGAATTGGGAGAGCAGGGTTGACATATATACACACCATGTGTAAAACAGATAGCTAGTGGGAAGCTGCTGTATAATACAGGGAGCTCAGCTTTGATGACCTAGATGGGGGGAGAGGGGTGGGCATGGGCGGGAAGGAGGCTCAAGAGGGAGGAGATATATGTATACCTATAGCGGATTCATATTGTTGTACAGCAGAAAGTAATACATTGTAAAGTGATTATACTTCAACCTAAAAAATTAAAAAAATATCACTTAAAACATTTTCAAGTTTCTTCAGAATAAATGTAACTGTTTATTTTATTGGTAGAAGCCAAGCCAGGCCAGTATGTATAGAAACTCAAAATGTTCTGTGTCTTCATTTTTAAAGCATTATTTCCTACATGTGGAATTATTTTTGCTTTTAAAATACACAGTAGACCTTAGCTACTAAGCCCTCCCAGAACCTATACACCTGAGATGAATCTTGCTTTATATCAGAATTTGTTTAGCTAAATGTGAGCTATTTCCTCTCTTATTTCCTCTCTATTTTCAATACTTGGATGAGTAACATAGAATTTCTCTCTGGGATGCAAGAGGAAGGAGGATATTTTGCAGTTCCCAGTAGAATCTGTTGCAGTGGGTTTATGCCAACACCCAGTCCCAGCACCTATGAACAGGATCTAGTAAGTGGATTCCATGATTTGCCCTCAAAATTGGGGATTTCCAGAATTCTACAAGCAGACCTTGGGCTGACTAGTGTCAGATGAATGTTTCTCTCTAGGGAACCACAGAGAAGAATGGCCCTGTATTTTCAAGGAGGAGAATCTGGTCATTGTGGATTAGATGAGCAGAAAGATGGGATGGTGAAGAAAGGACCGATCCTTTCATTTGGGAAGTAGGGGAAAGTGCCCATGATGGTCACAGCTGACTTCTAAAGGGGGACAATGTGTATGAAGGCTCCTTTAGTTCTGCTGATGCCATGGGGGTTATAGAGCTAGATTTAGGTGGTGGTGTTCAGTTGCTCAGTCACGTCCGACTCTGCGACCCCATGGACTGTAGCATGTCAGGCTTCTCTGTCCTTCACTATCTCCTGGAGTTTGCTCAGACTCATGTCCATTGAGTCAGTGATGCCATCTAACCATCTCATCCTCTGTCCTCCCCTTCTCCTCCTGCCTTCAATCTTTCCCAGCTAGATTTTTGGATGGGGCAAGGAGAGATCTTCGTTTCTTATAGGATAAAGTATAATTTGGAACCTTGATGGAGAGGAGAGATGGCATGGGAGAGTGTGAGAACGCTGAGAAGAGCTAACGTGAGCTGGATGTTGTGTGAGGCTGGGGTGTTAACAGGTGAGAAGTTACCAGGATGGAGAGACTGAAATGACTTTTAATTAGAGCTGGGTGCTCTAATCAACTTGAAGTTGTTTGGAAAGCGAATATAAACAAGCCCCGCTTCCATCTTTCCACATCTTCAGTTAACTCTCTAAATCCTCATGTCTATGAGGTGTTTGGGGCTTTCCTGGTGGCTCAGTGGTAAAGAACCCACCTACCAGTGCAGGAGACATGGGTTCAGCCCCTGGGTTGGGAAGATCCCCTGGAGAAGGAAATAGCAGTTCACTCCAGTATTCTTCTCTGAAAATCCTATGGCCAGAGGAGCCTGGAGTGCTACAGTCCATGGGGTCACAAAGGAGTCAGACACGACTTAGCAACTAAACAACAAATGAAGTGTTTTTGTGCTTTATTTTGCTTTTATGAGATTTAAGCAGAGTCTAAGTAGATACAATGTTGAGGGACATAGCTTTCTTGAGAGTATGTAAAAAAGAAATTCTTCACATGAAATAATTTGGCAGAATATGGAACTGAAAACTAGAAGCAAACTCCATGACTAGAATTGGTAGAAATCTTGGTGAGAACTCAAATTCCACCAGATGTGGAATAGCAATTCCAGGGTTTTTTTCATGATCTTAAGAGGCAAGCAATAACATCTGAGCTAGATATTTGTATTAAATTAGTTTTTCTTGTTACATGTGTAATGCATTTTAGGAAACTGAGGAGTAAAATATCAAAATTATAAACATTTCTGTGCTGTGCTTCGTCACTCAGTTGTGTCTGACTCTTTGCAACCCATTGGACTGTAGCTGACCAGGCTCCTCTGTCTATGGGATGTTTTAGGCAAGAATACTGGAGTGGTTGCCATTTCCTTCTCCTGGGGAGCTTTCCTACAGGGGGATCAATCCCACATCGCCTGTGTCTCCTGCATTGCAGGTGGATTCTTTACCTGCTGAACCACTGCGGAAGCCAAGTATTTCTGCACATGTTTTTAAAAATACTGTGGGCATTTTTAAGTGTACACTTTAGTTGTATTGTCTACATTTTGGTCATTGTACAACCATCAGAGTGTTTAGGAGAACTTCAGTGTAGTCCTAGAAGAAGATGAAGACGCTTTTGAAAAAATACAATTTTGAAAAATTTCTTTTATGTTTGTAAAAGCATGCTTCAAAAAGAAAGTGATTTCTCAGTTTATGTTGAACACTGTTGATTGTCTACTCAGCTTCCATTCTCTCCCCATGTTTCCCCTTCAAAAAGCCCCGATTCTGTTCACATGTCTTCAAGTCCCACACAAACCCCCTGCAACTCATGAGAATCTCATTTCTTAGCTCCAGGAATGGGTCCTAATGGATCAAAGTCAGATCCTTTCAGGAATCCACATGTAAGTCAATCGTAGCACTGTTTGCTGATCATTGTTATTGGTCCACGAATGGGTATCAGCTTGGAGTGAAAGATTTTTATTTTCTTTGACATAAAGTGGTAATGATTTTCTTACAACAATGAGTAGGAGAATAAGCCCCTGGATTAAACCAAATCTGTTGAGAGCACAAAAGATCATTGAAAAGGATACATGTTCCTGATGATGTTCCAGGGAGGTACTGAAGCAATCAACCCTTAAGTTAGCCTTACCTCTGGAAGTCAGGTGGCAAGAAATTATCTGACTCTTCAAGCCAGTGTGTTGGTTTTCTCAAAGGGGCTTGAAAGCATCTTAATGATATGGTACAGACATAGTTTGCTAGATTGTTATAGCTCAGTGAGGTAGGTAGGACTAAATATGATATCATTTAAAAAATGAGGATGTGAGCTCAGAAATGTGGAGTAACTTGCTCAGGTTATTGCTGCTGCTGCTGCTGCTAAGTCGCTTCAGTCGTGTCCGACTCTGTGCGATCCCATAGACGGCAGCCCACCAGGCTCCCCCGTCCCTGGGATTCTCCAGGCAAGAACACTGGAGTGGGTTGCCATTTCCTTCTCCAATGCATGAAAGTGAAAAGTGAAAGTGAAGTCGCTCAGTCGTGTCCGACTCTTCACGACCCCATGGACTGCAGCCTACCAGGCTCCTCCATCCATGGGATTTTCCAGGCAAGAGTTCTGGAGTGGGGTGCCATTGCCTTCTCTGTGCTCAGGTTACTAGTCAGGATAAATTTCAGAAATTGCTCTAGAACTCAGCTAGGTCTTTTCTGAGTCTTAGGTTTACTTCTTTTTACCTTGTGACCACTAGTTTACAGTCGTTCCTGCCTAGGTTAAAAAATGCAATTGTATGTTCTTACCAAGCAAAAGAGAAAAATCTACAACTCCTTTATTTTAATTTTCTTTATTTATTGGCCGTGCTGGGTCTTTGTTGGTGTGCCTGGGCTTTCTAGTTGTGGTGAGCAGGGGTTACTCTGTAGCTGTGGTGCGAGGGCTCCTCATTGTGATGGCTTCTCTTGTTGGAGAGCAAGGGCTCAGGAGCGCCGGCTCAGCAGTCGTGGTGCACGGGCTTAGTTGCTCCACAGCACGTGGGATCCTCCCAGACCAGAGATTGAACCCGTGTCCTCTGTATTTCAAGGTGGATTCTTAGCCACTGGACCACCAGGGAAGTCCTACGACTACTTGAACATCCTAATTATTCCCCCATATGATGGTCTATCAACCTGCCTCAGATATCTAGATTTCCACTTCAATTTTATTTTGGATCATAAAAAGAGAATGAGGTAGGCGGTTTTTATATATTTCAAGAATATCCATGTTTCTTATATATTCAAAATAGGCCGATTCACCTTCTGCAGAAATGCAGTAATACAGAGATTTTGCTTGAAGTGAAGAAAAACTCTGATTACCCTTTTGCACGAGGAAAAGCTTTGTGCAATACTTTGGCCATTAAAGCTGTTTATTCCTGTGAAATTTGCATATTGATAGAGGTCTCCTTTTTCCTGGATGAGAATGTAAATCACTCAGTTGTGTCCAACTCTTTGCAACCCCATGGACTATACAGTCCATGGTATTCTCTAGGCCAGAATACTGGAGTGGGTAGCCTTTCCCTTCTCCAGGGAATCTTTCCAAACCCAGGGATCAAACTTAGGTCTCCCACATTGCAGGCGGATTCTTTACCATCTGAGCCACAAGGGAAGCCCAAGAATGCTGGAGTGGGTAGCTCATCCCTTCTCCAGCAGATCTTCCTGACTCAGGAATCAAACCAGGGTCTCCTGCAATCTTTACCAACTGAGCTCAGGCTTGGCAAAGATAATTCAAAGATTACATCATTAGAGCTAACCTGGGAGAGGGAAGAACCTAATGGTGGGGATGGAGTTGTTGCTAGCACTAACTCAGATGTTTCCTCAAGAATCAAATTGAGCTCTTCTCTTTCAGGTCTAATCGAGTCTTTCTGGAGCTCTTAATTCTGAGAAAACTGATTTGAATCATCTTTCTAAGATCAGTCATAGACCACCTGCTTCTCACAAAGAGGGACATGTACTCCATGGGACAGCCAAGGTGATTCATCTGGGCACCCGCTAAGTACAAACTCCCAGAGAATCATGCTCAATTCGCGTTATAACAGGGTTTTTATTTCCTCTAGGGGATGGGAACTTGGCTAGTTACTGTATTCTGTTCCATATTTTTCTTTATCTGATGCTATCTTCTTGCTCTTCAGAGTTCTTTAGAATCTTGAGATTAAAAGAAAGAAAATCAGAAGTAAAATATTTTAATAAACAATCTTATCTAATGCTGCCTTTTATGACAGCAGATTGTGGTAAATTAAAGACAGGCACAAGTTTTTAGACTCCCCTCTCATTAACAGGTGGAGTATATAACTTCTTTGTATTTGAGTGGACTCTGTGACTGCTTGAGCAATAGAATATAATCGAAATGATATTCTATCAGTTTCAGCATCCAAGCCTTAAGACAATGCTAGTTTCCTGTGGCAGGCAGAATTCTGAGATGTCCTCCAAAATTCTCACCCTTAGAGTCCATGCCCAGTAGTACACTCTTCTCTTGATTATGGGTGGGACCTGTGACAATAAAGGATCTCACCATATGTGGAAAAGATGAATTGATTTGCAGGTGTAATTAAGGTTCCTAACAAGTTGGCTTTGAGTTAAAGGGAAGTTATCCTGGTTAGGTCAGCCTTAATCAGGTGGGCTCATTAAGAGGCTGTGTCTTCCAACAAATGCCGCTGGGACAACTGAATACCCATATGAAAGAATTAAGGTGGATCTCTCTTCATACTATACACAAAAGTGAGCTCAAAATGGATAACAGAGCAAGTGTAAAACCCATAGAAAACATAGGAGTGAATCTTCATGAATTTGGATTAGGCACTACTTTCTTAGATACAACTTCAAAAGTACAAGTGGCAAAAGACATAACAGACAAATTGTACTTCATCAAAATAAAAACTTTGTGATTCAAAGGACATAATCAAGAAAGTGAAAAATCAACTCACAGAAGAGGAAGTATATTCACAAATTGTATATCTGATAAAGGACTTGTGTCCATGATATATAAAGAACATTTACAATTCAATAATAAAAATATGAATTATGTAACTTAAAAAGGGGCAAATAGACACTTTCCCAATAAATAAACACATGAAAGGACACTGAATACCATTAGTCATTAGGTAAATGAGACACAAAAGTACAATGAGATACTATCTACCCGTGAGAATGGATATGATAAAAAAAACAGATAATAACAAGTGTTGATGAAGATGAGGAGTTGTAGGAACCCTTGTACATTGCTACTGGGGATATAAAATGATAAAGACTTTGGAAAATGTTTACCAGTTCCTCAAACTGTTCAACTTAGAGTTCCCATAGAATCCAGCAGTTCTACTTCTAGATATAAAACCATGAGAAATGCAAGCATATATCCACACATAATCTTCTACATGAGTGTTGACAAAAGCATTATTTACCAGAGCTCAAAAGTAGAGGCAAACCAGGAGTTCCCTGGTGGTCTAGTGACTAGGGTTTGGTGCTTTCACTACCTCTGTGGCCTGGGTTCAGTACCTAGTCAGGGAACTGAGGCCCCACAAGCTGCATGCCTTAGCCAAAAGAAAAGAAAAGTAGAATCAAGCCAAATGTACATCGATTGATGAACAGATGAATAAAATGTGATATATCCATAAAAGGTGTATTATTCAGCAGCAGAAAGGAATGAAATACTAACATAGGAAACAACATGGATCAACCTTGAAAACTATGCTAAGTTAAAGAAACCAGTCACAAAAAACACATATTGGGTGATTCCATTAATATGGCCAGAACAGGAACTAGTGGTTACATAGGGCTGGAGATGAGGCTGGAATGGAGAATTACTTCTATTGGGCAGAGTTTCTTTGGGGATGACAAAAATGTTCTAAATTCAGATTGTAGTGATAGCCGAACAGCTCTGTGAAAATATTAAAAAAACACATTGTATTATAAACCTTAAATGAGTGAAATGTATGGGATGTGAATTATATTTCAAAAAAGCTGTTCTTAAAAGGAAAGGTTGGTATCTTTCCTGAACTCAAATACGCTCTCTGTTGGCCTTGAAGAAGCAAATTCCTTACAGCTGCAAGGAAATGAATTTTACCAACCACCATCGAGCTGGGAAAAGGAACTTGACCCCAGATGAGACTATAGTCATAGCTAATACCTTGACTGAAACCTTCTGAGATCCTGAGCAGAGAACCTAGCTAAGTAAGATGTGTCCAGACTTCTGACCCACAGAAACTGTGAAAAGACAAATTAGTGTTTTTTATAGGACCAAGGCGATGATAATTTGTGATGCAGCAATAGATAACTAATGTATTTCTAATTTTGATCTTTTGGAACATTTGCTTTTGGAACGCAGCTGCTATGATGTAAGAAGTAACCACGTAACCTGGTGAGCCCTACATGCTCCCAGTCAAGAACCAGAATCCATTCCCAGTCACGAGACTGAGCCATTGTGAGCATTCAGCCCAAATGAGTCTGAGGGAAACTGCCTAAGAAACACCACTTAAGAACCATTTGATTGTGTCCAGTCAGTTCACAGAATGTGAGAGAGAATGATACGTTTAAGTTGGAATGGTTATTATACAGCTATTGACAACTTTTAAAAAAATGCCCATTTTATTATTCATTCAAATGAGTCTTTTAGCTATTCTGTCCTCTAGTTTTCTCTTGGAATCCTTCTGACTGTATTAAAGATGGACAGGTGAGTTTGTCTTAGGAGGAGCTGAAAGACATCGATAGATATATCTTCAATTTAAAATGAAACACTTATTTTAGTGAAGTGGAGATGTGATTTCTGCTATATTTGAAAGGACACAACAAGGCTGGCTCAGTAGTAAAGAATATGCTTGCCAGTGCAGGAGATGCAGGTTTGATCCCTGTGTTGCGAAGACTCCTGGAGAAGGAAATAGCAACCCACTCCAGAATTCTTGCCTGGGAAACCCCATGGAGAGAGGAGCCTGGTGGGCAACAGTCCATGGGGTCACAAAAAGTCGGACATGACCAAGTGACTAAACAATTACAATGAAGGTTATAGGGAATAAATTAATTGAATAATGCATTCTCATTATATATATACATATATATAATATATATATTATATATATATATATTTGTGTTTAGGTCAGGAAGAGAAACAAAAGATAATAAAAACAAAAGCAATGTGAACACATCAAATTCAAATCAAGAGAGGAAAATAATTACCACAAAACCCATTCATGACTATAGTGTTATAAATATGAAGAAATGGCAATAACAAATGAATTCCTTATGTTTTTATACTTCTGGTTGATTAGTATTTCCATACTAAATAAAAAGTACTGTGTAGTAACATTTTAGTCTCTGTGCCCATATGTATTATTCATTGTGGCTAAAGCCAATTTGCGTGCAAGTATGATAATTACCTAATTTTGTGTAGGGAAAGCTCTCCTCATTACTGGAATAAAGTTTCTAATTCCAGTAAAAAGAATATTCAAATATTCTTGGGCAGAACGTCAATGCATGGGCTTCAAATCTGGTTTGTTTTGTTAAAATTAGAATCAACAGTTTGAGAGCTACAGCTTCATAAGGAAGTAATCGCATTAGTCACCCTCTTGGCACTACACGGGTATTAATCTTTTCCTTTCATCAATCTCTCTTGACTATTACACAGTTTTATAAGGTCCCCCACAAAGACAAATTAATAGTGTTTCTTTCTTCAAAACTCATGAATGTGTGTTCATAATCAATGATCCTGGAAGAATCAAAGAAACAACTTTAGAATTTCTAGATTATTTGATGGGCAGCTGCATTCCATGGGATATGTGGAAAAGTAGTCGCCTACCTGTTAAATCCTTATTACAGATTGATGGTGATAATATTAAATGCAAATCTAACTAGAAAAATTCTCTAGCTGAGGGAAGGTGCTTGGTCAGCACCTCTGAGCCACACTCATGTTTCCTATGGTCGTTCAGTCGCTAAGTTGTGTCCGACTCTGCAACCCCATGGACCGTAGCCCACCGGGCTCCTCTGTCCGTGGGATTTCCTAGGCAAGAATACTGGAGTGGGTTGCTATGCCCTCCTCCAAGGGATCTTCCCGACCCAGGGGTCGAACCAGAGTTTCCTGCATTGCAGGCGGATTCTTTACCACTGAGCCACCAGGGAAGCCAAGTTCAATGCATTGTTAGGTATCGAAATTCAGATATACTGTGTTATTTTCTGTAAAAATTTTAAGACCAAGCTTGTTTGTCTTGTGGCCAGCCTTGCCACAATTGTCGTTAAATTTTATGTATGTTTTACAGTGGAGATTGGAGTAGGAAAGGCCACATGGAAGCCCACATTCTATGTGAAGTTTTTGTTGTTCAGTCATTAAGTCGTGTCCAACTCTTTGTGACCCCATGGCCTGCATCACGTCAGGCCTCCCTGTCCTTCACTATCCTGGAGTTTGCTCAAACTCATGTCCATTGATTCAGTGATGCCATCCAACCATCTCATCCTCTATCATCTCCTTCTCCTCCTGCCTTCAATCTTTCCCAGCATCACGGTCTTTTCCAATGATTAAGCTCTTCACATCAGGTGGCCAAAGTATTGGCGCTTTGGCTTCAGCATCAGTACATCCAATGAATATTCAAGGTTGATTTCCTTGAGGATTGACTGGTTTGATCTCCTTGCTCTCCAAGGGACTCTTAAGAGTCTTCTCTAGCACCACAATTTGAAAGCATAAGTTTACCACATTAACAGTATTGTGTGAAGAGCATGGGATTTGGAGGCTGACAGACCTGAGTTTCAATCCCAGTTGCATTCTTCTTGAACTCCATGATCTTGGGCAAGTTAATTAGCATCTATAAGCTTTATTTATTTTTGAAATGAGAATAATATGATATGCCTCCCAGGATTCTCTTAAATGATTAAATCAGATAACCCTAGGAAAAAATGGTTAGCACAGTGTCTGACATATTATTTATTATTTTTATCAAATAGTAATTATTATATTTATCATTTATAACAGTCACCAAAAAATGGTTTAAATAGATGAGAGTTTATTTTCATTTGTTTACGTCTTCTTTCATTGCACTGTTCCTCTTCTAGATGGAATTTCCCCACTCTGTCTAGGTTTATTCCTTTTTACTTTCACTTTCCCTGATGATATTACTTAGCCAAAAAAAAATAAAAATCTTTACGAAAAGTTCTGATCCTGTTTACTAATTCCTACTTATCATAATGTTAAATCTATGTGCTCTTTTCTCAGTTGGATTTTACATCTTTCTCCAGGCTTCCCTGGTGGCTCAGCGGTAAAGAATCTGTCTGCCAACGCAGGAAGACACAGGAGAGGCAGGTTTGATGTCTAGATCAGGAAGATGCCCTGGAGAAGGAAATGGCAACCTACTCTAGTATTCTTGCTTGGAAAATCCTGTGGACAGAGGAGCCTGGTGGGCTACAGTTCATGGGGTTGCAAAGAGCTGGATATGACCGACCAACTAAACCGCAACAACCACCACTTGTAAGAGGATCATATCTGTCTCAAACTGAAGGATTCACATTTAAGTCCTGTCAGGACCAATAGTGGGGAGAGCTTATCTCTGGCAGAGATCCATATCTATGAATGCTGACAGGACTGATCCTGATAGAACCTGACAGGCCGCTCTCCCACCCTAATATGAAGGTGGCTTGGCAGTGCCTCAAGGGTCCCATGTGATTATTGGGCCCTAGATCCCCAGTGAAAGATGCTTGGTCTCTCCGTCATTTATTCATTCAAAGAAAAAAAATATTTATATGTATCAACTGAATGCAGTGCTCATTTTATAGGTCAGTTTCAGATTGGGAATAATGGATTTCTGAAGAAAGTGTACAATCTGATGTAAATGCAAGCCATTCGTTATGTTAGATATAGGATACCAGAGAGGCTAAATGTAAATGATAACAAAAGTGAGTTAAAATTCCGAAAACACAACTACGACCCTTTGTTGTCTACATACACAGGTTCAGTCCAAAGATCTTCATAAGACAGTAGTATTTTGAGCAGATTATACTATTTTCAGTTTTTGAATACTATTTGATTTTCAACATTATATCAAAATGAACCTCTTTAATCATTTGATACTACTGATGGAAATAGAGATATTACATGTATATAGAGACACACACACATATATATAGAGAGAGGAGCCAGGCTCCTCTGTCCGTGGAATTCTCCAGGCCAGAATACAGGAGTGGGTAGCCTATCCCTTCTCCAGGGGACCTTCCCAAGCCAGGGATTGAACCCAGGTCCCCTGCACTACAGGCAGATTTCTTTACCAACTGAGCTATCAGGGAAGTCCTCTGAATGTATACACCTATCTATTACTACCTGTATTCAGAGGATTGTGATACACTTAAATATAGAAAAAGCAAATTATTTCCAGAAAGAAAAGTAGAATAAAATTTGCCCCCTACCCCTACCCCAGTGCTCAATTATGTTAACATAGTTTGAAGTCTGTGCCAAACCATTTTTCATTTAACTGTAGTGCTGAAACTGTACCAGTTGTTACTTGCTCCTGCTTAGATAAAAAACTGTGGCCAGCACTCTGCCTCATGCTGACTTCATCAGGAAAGCATGTGTAGGTGGATTTCTTAGAAACTTATAGTTCAAGGTTAGAAAGGTAAAATTGTCCAAATAATTCTCACAGATATAAAAAAAGCTCTTAACTTCTTTCCCTCTGTCTCATCTCTCAGCCTTTTGCCCTGTTCCACTGTGGACCTAAGTTTTAATAGTAACGATGTTTTGATCACTAATTTTGCATAATATATTCAAATCTTCCAGAATTTTGGAAAAAAACATCCTTCTACTTCAATTCAAACTCAGAATTTCCATTCTCAGTATTTCAGACAAGGGCTCACTTTGAAACATATATAGAATGGCCACTGTATGCTACATTCTTATTGGACAGGGGAAAAACAAAAGTGAATTTAGCATGATTATTCCTTTAAGAAATTGACAATGCAGCAGGCAAAATGGCCATAAAAGTAATATGAAAATTCTTTGAGAGAATGCTGGACAAGTTGCAATGTACACATAACCAAGAAGAATCCATGGGGATCAGAGAAAACTTCACAGAAGAGATGGCATTGAGGTGTCCTGCCCTGAGAGAAGTTGGAAAGGCATTCCAAGCAAAGAGAAAGGCATAAGCAAATCTATGGGAAACGGGCGAATGAGCATTGTGGTTTAGCATGGAAGCAAGTCCAGTTGGCTAAAGCATAAGGTTTATCATGAAGAAATTTGTGCCAGCAGAGACAAATTTGTGTACTTAGGATCCTAAAAGTGAGCCACTGAAGCCTCCTTCTCTGGACCCTCTCTCTTCCAGTATAACACCAAATAAGTAAACACAGTTCTCTTTAACACCTGAGGTCAAATGAATGTTGGTTTTTTTTTTTTTTTTTTCCTTCCCTGTTTTGTGTTATTTTTGCCACACAACGTGGCATGAGGGATCTTAGTTCTCCAATCGGGGATCAAACCCTGCATCCGATTTAAATGAAAGGTTTTGGATGCAGTGCTTTAGTCTTGGGGGGCAGGGTTACTTTTCTGGAAGTATATACTTCCCTGGTGGCTCAGACAGTAATCTGAGTAATCTGCCTGCAATGCAGGAGACCTGGGTTTGGGTTTGATCCCTGGGTTGGGAAGATCCCCTGGAGAAGGGAATGGTTACCCACTCCAGTATTCATGCCTGGAGAATTCCATGGACAGAGGAGCTTGGCAGGCTACAGCCCACGGGGTCGCAAAGAGTTGGACGCAACTAATACTTTCATGTTCACACGTGGCCACAGGTGATACTCTCTTGCTACTCAGTTCACTTCATCATGTTTGTGAAAGAGAAAGATCATTCTAAATAGTCATCCCTGCGTTTCTATACACGTACTATGACCAGGTAGCAATATGAAAGAGAAATCACAAAATTTTGGTAAATGGCTCTACTTGAATGTCAACAGGAAGTTGATAATAAAAGCAAATTTGCATCCTTTTTCAATCAAGGAAGGTGTTTCTGGGAGGAAAGTGGAACCCACTTATTTCAGCTACAAGTATTTAGAAAGTACTTATTGAAAATAACTGCCCATGAGATGACTTCTTGGGGGTGTTATCCTGTTCTTCTTTCCTCTCACCTTAGCTTTCAAAGAAAACGCAATCTTTTGGAAGAATCTTTTCATTATTGTTCAACTCTTGGTGCCGGTGATCCCCAAAGATGGGCTACCTGCTGCTCTTAAAGAGATGATGTGACATCATAATCAAAGAAGCAGCTTGTCACTAAATTCTATCCACTCCTGCCCCACGTGGGAAATGACTGAGCTAGATAAACTGCATCTCATGCGGGAGAAGGGGGGAGAAATTGAGAGGAATTTGGGTGTGAGGCTGTACAGGTAGAATTGTCCTTTGTTGTTGCTGTTGTGTAGTCGCTCAGTCATGTCCGACTTGCGACCACATGGACTGTAGCCTACGAGTTCCTCTTTGCATGGAATTCTCCAGGCAAGAATACTGGAGTGGGTTGCCATTTCCTTCTCCAGGGGATTTTTAACAATGCATTTAAACAGGTTGGAAGTGGGGTGGGGCCTTTGTACCTCAGATGTGGAGGAAAATTCTCAGTGGTTTTCAAAATAGAATTAGGACACTTATAACAAAATAATGAATTTTCCAACTCTTACCAGTGATCTCTGGGATCCGGATCTTTTCAGAACCATCCATCTTTTCTCATCTTTGCCATAAGGACTTACTGAAAGGCTGTCTTGAGACAGCAGACAGGATTTGACCCCAAACAGTTTTTCTTCTCCCCCCATAAAAAGGTTTCACTGCTACCATTCTCTGCAGGGCTTGTAGTCCTGGGAGACAATACCTAAGAGCCAGGATGAAACTATTCTGTTGAATCAAGAATGAACTAAATGCCAGACTCCGTGTTCTAGATCAACAATTTCCAGGATTGATACATCTTAATCAAGTAATGAGGTGACTTTTTCAGTGGTGTTTCCCACACCGGAGAGAGGAACAGATTTGCCGCTTTGCTCCGATGGCTGCTAGCAGCAGTGTTGGTTGTTAACAGAGACATTTACACGGAACCACCAGTTGGCAGGGGCTAACACTTTGTTACTTGCTATTCCCACATGCTGAGGATTGTGGGAAGGCTGCCAAGCTCTCTGTCTCATGTAGCTCTTCAGTATAATAACAGCAACAGCCACAAAAAAAAGCCTGGGGAAAAAATAAAGAGGAAAAAGGGGAGAGGAAAGGAAACAATGGAAGTAAGTCCCTGGTTTCCTATTAAACCATCTTAGTGGCACTTTTCTTTCCGTCTCTTCTTTCGTTCTCTGTCTCTCTTTTGCTTTCTCTCTTTCTCCCTCCCTTTAAAAGGCATTTTAAATTGAGTTGGATGCTTCTCAAACTTTAACGTTTTTTTTTTTCAAATCACCTCAGGGTCCTATTAAAATGCAGATCCTGATTCTGTCAGTTGGAGGTGAAGCTTAAGGGCCTTCATCTCTAACAGTACCTGGTGATGCAGAGGCTGTTGGGTCTGGTTCTGGTCTATTATTTGACCATCAGGACTGAAGGGATGGTAAAATAAATAACACAGGACCAGTTCTGGTAATGATGGCTGTGGTCATTTGAGAAACAAGGGCTCTGAAATGACAGTAACATCTTTCTGCCCCTGTTCCTCTAGGTACCTGAGATTGGACCCTTTCTACATTATAATCCCAATCAGAAAAATTGCCTGATTAGAAGAAGTATTAGGAGTCATATGAGTTTGACCCGAGCTCCAGCTCTGTTGCTAATTATGTGACAATAGGCAAGTCCTGTATCCTCCCTGGGTCTCAATTTGCTCATCCATACCTAAGAGAGTTACACATTCTATGCTTGACAGTTGTTTCAGTACTAACTTGATGAGATGTTATAGCCTATCTATAGTAAGTCTCCTATGTACGAACCTTCAAGTTGTGAACTTTTGAAGATGAGAATATGCATTCCTATTTTGGGGGGGGGGGGCTAGAGGTCTTGGTTTCTAAAGAAAAGATGCATGTCTATGAAGCTGACTCTAGATGTGGGAATAGAAAAAATGATTCTGGCAGTGATTGGCTGAAAATGCCAAGAAAAGAATCTGGAAAAGAATGCCAAGAAAAGTGCAAGAAAAGAATTGCATTATAGGGTCATGTGAAAAGGGAGGTTAGTTGGATTCAATGTTGAGCCTCTGAATTCAGCAAGGAACCAGAACCTGTGCCATCAACGTTGGGCGTGAGTGAAATTGCAGCTTGCCCTTCTCTTCTGTTGCTGGTGATCCTTTGGCTCTACCGTCTCCCACCTCTTCTCCCTCTTTCAGCCAGTGACTCTTCTTACCTGCTCACTCGAGGCCAGACTGTGTATGTGAGCTGTTGTAATATACTACTGTACTTTGTACAGTACAGTAAGATTAAAAATGTTTTATTTTTTGTGTTTATTTTAATGTAATATTTGTGTGAAAAGTATTATAAGCCTATTATAATACTGTACAGTGGATTGTGTTAGTTGGGTATCTAGACTAACTGTTGGACTTACAGACAAACTGGACACATTTCTATTGAAAAAAATATTATTTCTGGCTAGAAATCTAATGAGATTTCTAGGATGGCTAGAGATTACCAGGATGGCTGGTATGTTAAAAAAAAAAAAAAGGCAAATAGAGACAAAGAAAGCATCATTACAAAGATTTAAAACAATGACATATCTTTTAACATGATATTCTAGAGAAGCAAGAATAAGGTTTTAGGAAACCCTGGAAGGCCTTAGTAACATGCAGAAGGACATGTGAGAGGAAGGCCAAATAATTGAGCAAAATATATTGTGATGGAGAAGAAGCTGAGTGAAAGAAAAAAGAATTGCAAGGGCACAATAAGCTCAAAAGCAGAAATATGAATCTTTGTCAAAGAGAGCAAGAAACCAAATGAATAGCCTGGAAGATTGATGTTTTCAATCTTCAAGACAAACCAGAAAAACCCTCTAAGAATATAGATCATAGGACAGAAAGATGATAGACTTTGAGGCAAAAACTTATGCCATACCTATAGAATACTGGTATTCTTGAAAAAGAGAAGGAAAAAAGGAGTAGAAGTAATAGCCAATAATTTATGAAAGAAGATACTCTGGGGAAAAAATGACCAGTGTTTTCAAATCAACATGGTTCTTTCCATTCCAAGCAAAATTAATTTAAAAGGAACCAAACTCAAACCTATCTTGGCAAAATTTTGAAATATGAAAAATAAGAAAACTTTTGCATGTATTCTGAGAGAAAGACAAATTGGATATCTAAAAATTCTTTTAAAATGGTTGATTTTTAGATATCTCTTTTAAAACATCTACTGAGAAAGTAATTGGCAGGCAATGAAGGTTTTTCTCTAGACAGTCTTCCAAGTTTTGAGGGGAAAAGTTTTGGTTAAAAAATTTTTAAGTCAAATTTTTTCCTCTTGTGACAGTAAGAGAGGTAGATATGTGTTTTTAAATTTGGGCTATAAGAACAAGGTCTTAAAATGTGCTACTTTGTGAACTTTTTAGAAATAAAATTATTTAAAGACTTATTGTGGTTTCCTGAAAAGTGATTCAAAAGAGAAAACACAAAATGAGCAAATCGTCATAGTAAAGAATTGATTAATTAAGACAGTGAAGTGTGAAGGGAAGTGAAAATAATTTTTGTAAATCTTTGTAAATATTACAAATCTAAATGTCATAAAACAACAGTTGAAAGAATAGGTACTCATACTATGCATAAAAATAATATTTAAAATTATAGATAATGCATTCAAGCACTACTAAATGGAAGCATGGGAACTAAAAGTGTGTTAAATTGTCCTCTATATAGCAGGTTTCATTCTTGTCTTTCATATTTAGAGATAGAATGATTTCAAATGATCAAATCATAGGTTTCATTTTTGCTTTTAACAATAGAAATAGAATGATTTTTAAGTGGTCTTAAAACTGCTAAAAACTATAAAAATGATATCAATAAATCGCTGCAGAAAAGTAAGTCAATTATAATCCATGTAGAAATTTATTCAAAAACCACTAAGAGCACAGAAAACGGAAATCATTAAATCAAGACTGCCTACATATGATAAAATATTACAGAAATTAAAAGTAAATTATTTAAAGTATAGTCAAAATTTGTGAAATCTGGTTAATGCAGCATTCATTAAGAGGAAAATTTGCAACATTAAATGCTTGTTATTAAATGAGGAAAATTCACAAATCAATGACTTTAGCCTTTACTTTAATAAACTAAGAAAAGAACAACAAATTAAACCTAAAGAAAGAAGAAAGGATTTAATAGCACTTCTACAGGAACTTTTCCAGGCAATTGGAAAGGAGGGGGCATTCCCAACTCATTCTGCAAGCCAGCTGTACCCTGTTACCAAAGCCAGACAAACGCATTACAAGAAAAGGAAACTACAGACTGAGATTTCTCGTGAACATAGAGGTGACATTTCTAAACAAAATGTTACCAAATTGAATTCAGCAATATGTTAAAAAGATAATAGCACATCAGGACCAAATGGAGTTTGTCCCACGAAGGCAAGGTTGCTTTCATGTATGAAAATCAATTACTGAATGTACTTGAACATATTAACAAATTTATATGGTCATTTTACAAATTTATATGTAAGCAGTACTATACTACATCATCATTTCAGTAAGCACAGAAGAAGTATTTGATAAAATCCAACACTCATTTCTCATGTGAAACTTCAGGAAACTACAAATAGAATGAAATGTCCCCAACCCAATAAAGAGCATCCAGGAAAAACATGCAACTAACATGATACTTCACTAAATGCTTCCCTCCTAAAATAAGGAACAGACAACAAAGAAGCATGCTCACTCTCATCATTTTCTCTCAGCATTGTATCTAAGAGTCGAGTCCATGCATTTAGGCAAGAAAAAGAAACAAAAGGCAAAGAAAGAAGTAACACTGTCTTTACTCACAGATGACATAACTGTGTAGAAAATCCAGTAGAATCTCTATAAAGCCAGGAGACCAACAAATGAGTTTAGCATCCTTGCATAATATCAGATCGATGTATAATTAATCCATTATACTTTTATACGCTATCAGTGAGCAACTGGAAATAGATATGAGAAAAGCAGTACCATTTATAATGGGATCAAAAATATGGAAGAATAGATTTAACTTGAAGTTTTCAAGGTTTGTACACTAAAAATTACAAAATATCCCGAGAAAAATGAAAGAGAGTCTAAATATATGGAAGGATATACCTGTACACAGATCAGAAATGTCAATATTTTTAAACTGTCAATTTTCCCTAGGTTCATCTATCATATCAGTGTAGTCCCAGGAGTTATGGGGCAGCTTTGGTAGAGATTGACATTGATAAGTTGATTCTAAGTTTCATATGAAATACAAAGTACCTTGAGTAGTCAAACCACTTTTTAAAAATTAATCAATTTATTTTAATTGGAGGCTAAATACTTTACAATATTAGAATAAAGTTGGGGGATTAACATTATATAATTTTAAAACATATTTCTTTGGAAGGAATGATGCTAAAGCTGAAACTCCAGTACTTTGGCCACCTCATGTGAAGAGTTGACTCATTGGAAAAGACTCTGATAGGAGGGATTGGGAGCAGGAGGAGAAGGGGATGACAGAGGATGAGATGGCTGGATGGCATCACTGACTTGATGGACGTGAGTATGAGTGAACTCCAGGAGTTAGTGATGGACAGGGAGGCCTGGTGCTGCGATTCATGGGGTCGCAAAGAGTCGGACATGACTTAGCGACTGAACTGAACTGAAGCGGCAGTAATCAAGATAGTGTAGTATTGGTATTCAGATAGAAAAATGAATCAATGTAACACAATAGTCAAGGAAAAGGGTCACCCACACACAGATAACTAATTTTTGATCATTTAGCTTTTTAGCAGAAAACATAGAGGAGAATTTTTGGTGTTTTGAGACAGGCAAAGATTTCTCAGATAAAATACAAATGAACAAGATGCAATTCATCTAAATTAAAACAGTCTTCTTACTGTACACTCCATTAAACATGGAAATGCAAGTCTACTGGAAATGCAAGAATACTGGAGTGGGTTGCCATTTCCTTCTCCAGGGGATCTTCCAGACCCAGGGATCAAACCCAGGTCTCCTGCACTGCAGACAGATGTTTTAACCTCTGAGCCACCAGGGAAGCCACAAAATACAAATGAAGAAATTGCAATTCATCTAAATTAAAAGAGTCTTCTTATTGTACACTCCATTAAACATGGAAATGCAAGTCTAAGCCTAGAAAAATGTACCTGTAATCGATAGATTTCACAAAAGAATTTTATCCAAAATACATAAAGAACTTCTACAAAACAACAATAAAAAGAAAACAAAAACTAATATAAAATGATTAAAAGATTTAAATATATTTTTCTCAAAAAGGGCAATAAACATATTAATATATATTCAACATCATTAGTTACAAGAGAAAAACAAATTAAATCCATAATGAGGTACTATTTTACACCAATTATGATGACTGAAAAGAAAAAGACTAGCAATTCCAAATATTTGCAAGAATGTGGAACATTTGGATCACTAATGCTTCACTGATAGGAGTGATCCAACCATACTGGAAACAATTTGGCAGCTTCTTATAAAGATAGACATGTTCTTACCCTTAATCCAGTAATTTCACTCCTAGGTATTTATTCAAGAAAACTAAAAACATATGTCCAAATAATGTCTTTTATGAGATGTTGATATTAGCTTCATTGTGAATAGCCAGAAAAGAAAAACAAACCAAATATTTATCAACAGAAACATGGGTAAATAATTTTTGGATAATTCATATAGTGTGCCAATAAAAAGAAACAAATTAGGGTAAACTCAACAACATAAAATGATCATTATGTTGAGTAAAGGAAGCCAGAGACATAAGGAAACATACTGCCTTTTCCCACTCATTTGGATTCCAAGGACAGACTAAACTCGTCTGCAGTGATCGAACTTAGAAAGTAACTGGTCTCTGGAGAATGGGAATTTGGAAAGGCACTCAAGGGTACTTTTCCAGTAACAGAAACGTTGTACGTCTTGTTCAGGTGGTTCAGTTCAGTTTAGTTCAGTCGCTCAGTCGTGTCCAACTCTTTGTGATCTCATGAATCACAGCACACCAGGCCTCCCTGTCCATCACCATCTCCCGGAGTTCACTCAGACTCACGTCCATCGAGTCCGTGATGCCATCCAGCCATCTCATCCTCGGTCGTCCCCTTCTCCTTCTGCCCCCAATCCCTCCCAGCATCAGAGTCTTTTCCAATGAGTCAACTCTTTGCATGAGGTGGCCAAAGTACTAGAGCTTCAGCTTTAGTATCATACCTTCCAAAGAAATCCCAGGGCTGATCTCCTTCAGAATGGACTGGTTGGATCTCCTTGCAGTCCAAGGGACTCTCAAGAGTCTTCTCCAACACCACAGTTCAAAAGCATCAATTCTTCAGCACTCAGCCTTCTTCACAGTCCAACTCTCACATCCATACATGATCACAGGAAAAACCATAGCCTTGACTAGATGGACCTTAGTTGGCAATGTCTCTGCTTTTGAATATACTATCTAGGTTGGTCATAAATTTTCTTCCAAGTAGTAAGTGTCTTTTAATTTCATGGCTGCAGTCACCATCTGCAGTGATTTTGGAGCCCCCAAAAATAAAGTCTGACACTGTTTCTACTGTTTCCCCATCTATTTTCCATGAAGTGATGGGACTGGATGCCATGATCTTCGTTTTCTGAATGTTGAGCTTTAAGCCAACTTTTTCGCTCTCCTCTTTCACTTTCATCAAGAGGCTTTTTAGCTCCTCTTCACTTTCTGCCATAAGGGTAGTGTCATCTGCATATCTGAGGTTATTGATATTTCTCCCAGCAATCTTGATTCCAGCTTGTGTTTCTTCCAGTCCAGCGTTTCTCATGATGTACTCTGCATATAGGTTAAATAAGCAGGGTGACAATATACAGCCTTGACGTCCTCCTTTTCCTATTTGGAACCAGTCTGTTGTTCCATGTCCAGTTCTAACTGTTGCTTCCTGATCTGCATACAGATTTCTCAAGAGGCAGGTCAGGTGGTCTGGTATTCCCATCTCTTGAAGAATTTTCCACAGTTTATTGTGATCCACACAGTCAAAGGCTTTGGCATAGTCAATAAAGCAGAAATAGATGTTTTTTCTAGAACTCTCTGGCTTTTTCCATGATCCAGTGGATGTTGGCAATTTGATCTCTGGTTCCTCTGCCTTTTCTAAAACCAGTTTGAATATAAGGGAGTTCATGGTTCATGTATTGCTGAAGCCTGGCTTGGAGAATTTTGAGCATTACTTTACTAGCGTGTGAGATGAGTGCAATTGTGTGGTAGTTTGAGCATTCTTTGGCATTGTCTTTCTTTGAAATTGGAATGAAAACTGACCTTTTCCAGTCCTGTGGCCACTGCTGAGTTTTCCAAATTTGCTGGCATATTGAGTGCAGCACTTTCACAGCATCATCTTTCAGGATTTGAAACAGCTCAACTGGAATTCCATCACCTCCACTAGCTTTGTTCGTACTGATGCTTTCTAAGGCCCACTTGACTTCACATTCCAAGATGTCTGGCTCTAGATGAGTGATCACATCATCATGATTATCTGGGTTGTGAAGATCTTTTTTGTACAGTTCTTCCATGTATTCTTGCCACCTTTCCTTAATATCTTCTGCTTCTGTTAGGTCCATACCATTTCTGTCCTTTATCGAGCCCATCTTTGCATGAAATGTTCCCTTGATATCGCTAATTTTCTTGAAGAGATCTCTAGTCTTTCCCATTCTGTTGTTTTCCTGCATTTCTTTGCATTGATCACTGAAGAAGGCTTTCTTATCTCTTGCTATTCTTTGGAACTCTGCATTCAGATGTCTATATCTTTCCTTTTCTCCTTTGCTTTTTGCTTCTCTTCTTTTCACAGCTATTTGTAAGGCCTCCCCAGACAGCCATTTTGCTTTTTTGCATTTCTTTTCCATGGGGATGGTCTTGATCCCTGTCTCCTGTACAATGTCATGAACCTCATTCCATACTTCATCAGGCACTCTATCTATCACATCTAGGCCCTTAAATCTATTTCTCACTTCCACTGTATAATCATAAGGGATTTGATTTAGGTCATACCTGAATGGTCTAGCGGTTTTCCCTACTTTCTTCAATTTAAGTCTGAATTTGGTAATAAGGAGTTCATGATCTGAGCCACAGTCAGCTCCTGGTCTTGTTTTTGTTGACTGTATAGAGTTTCTCCATCTTCAGGTGGTACTTGCATGCATAGATAGGATTGCCGAAAACATCAACTGTGAGATTTGATCATTTTTGTTAAAAGGACACTGTATTTTTGGTATAATTTTCTTTGTACATATGTGTTTGTGTGGTTACAGGTGGATATGTGCATAGGTCTATACATGTGTGTGTAAATGTATGTATAGGCTTCCCTGGGGCTGAGAGGGTATAGAATACGCCTGCAATGTGGGAGACCTGGGTTCTATCCCTGGGTTGGGAAAATCCCCTGGAGGAGGTTATGGCAAGCTACTCCAATATTCTTGCCTGGAGAATTCCCATGGACAGAAGAGTCCAGCAGCTACAGTCCATGGAGTTGCAAACAGTCACATGTGACTGAACGACTGAGCACACACATGTGTATGTATATGTATACATGCGGATAAATATTAGTTTTTCCCAGTAATACATACTTATACACTTTAGTGCAATAAGCAGATGGAGGACACTGAGACAGAGATTACAGTGTCTGAAACTAAGTTCATTTTATCTTAATGATGAAGTTGTTCACTATGTTTCCCGATGCAAATAGTATAGGCTTTAATTTTCTATTTTGCTGCTTCTTCCTTTTTCACCAAATATGAATAAAAATCTAATGGGTCAAACAAAAAAAGGTAAGTGTATTTTTCTCTGATAAGAATCTCCAGCAGTTATTCTTCTCTAACTGTTAACTTTGGTTTTTTCATTTTGAACTTTACATAATGCATTTTATATATGGAAAGTGAGACAGAGATAGACAAATAGACAAAGATTGAAAGGGGCTGGATCAATTAACTACTCATCCTGACATCACTGAATGAGGAAAAATGGAAAAGCAAAAGTGGAACAGTCCATTTAGGAAAAAGAAACATCAGGCTTTGGAAATATATTACCCTTTAGAGCTAACATTTATAGAGCATCTAGTGTGTGGCCATCATTTCAAATTTGTTTTTTATGTTGTTTCATTTAATCCTAAAACAATACCCCGTGGCTTTCTCTACCTTTTCCAATGCCATAATGAATGTGAACCATACCAAGGAAGTAGTTATATATAAAATTCTGCTTTTGCTTTTATAAGAAGGGGGTTAACTCTTAGAAGAGTAGTCACCAGTTATTAGTTATTCAAATACATTTCTTGATGAAGTCCTAACAACAACTGATCTAAAATAATACAGAAAACCAAGACCAAAACAACAGAAATCATCGTCATGACGTCAACTGTAAAATATTTAATTCTTAACAATATATTTCTAGTGAAAAGTCCTAGAGTATATTGCTGCATCTGAAAGGTTTTTGTTGAACCCCACAAAGACGCTGGGATCCTTGGCCTCTGGAGAAGAATTCAATCCAGGGCCAGAGACGAGGCTTGATTACTCAGAGCTTTTGTGTAATAAAGTTTTATTAAAGTATAAAGGAGATAGAGAAAGCTTCTGACATAGACATCAGAACGGGGTAGAAAGAGTACCCCCTTGCTAGTGTTAGCAATGGCTTGGAGGATGGTTATATACTCTCCAATGAATCCAAAGAATGTCTGGAGGTTGTAAAGACCTCATTAGACCTACTCCCATAGTTTACATTTTAAGATAACAGAATTAGCCAGAAGGTTTAATCCTGAGACTGTCCTCAGGCAGGATACATTATTGTTATATAATCCTTGTAAAGACCAGACCTACTCCCATAATTTACATTTTAAGATGACATGATTAGCCAGGTTTAATCCAGAGACTGTCCTCAGGCAGGATACATAATCCTAAGAAATGCAGAGGAAAAAAAGTTTGTCTTTCTTACTCCTTGAGAATTCCAGACCCCTCTCTCCTTGGGGACCCCTAGACTTCTTATCAACCTACCTAGGAAATGATTCTCTCACAGCTACGGGCTCAAATGAACTTCATTCCGTGTCTAATACTTGTGCACAGACTGTTAAGTCATCTTTTTCATGTGTGTAATATGATTTTCACCCTGGTGTGATTTTCACTCTCTCCTTTTGTACACGATCAAACCGCTCTGCAGATTCATAAAAATAGCTGTTTCTTGCTCAGCTTGCAATAGAAAATGATGTGTTTGTAGTTTTAGCAGTGCTGATATTGTGTGAGTAATGTCTGTATTTGGTCGTCTGGGTGCTTATTAGTAGAAGAAGAACATTCAAATTTGTTTTTAAAAATTTACACGGAACAGCTACCCCTTCATTAGAGGTGGGTGGGAAGAAAGGAGAAAACAGAAGACCCTGGTTTATCTCTTTACACCGTGGCCTGTTTTGGACTATCCCCAGAATTCAATTAGATATTGCAGCTCAAGAGAGTTAGTTCTTCCATCTTCATTTTACTGGTGGTTATGGTAGAATACAGCTTAATCACCTCTTAATCACAAAAATGCAAAAACCCCAGATGATCTTGTCCCTTATTCAAGACACTCCTTTTAATTTTTATTATAGCTGATCTTTCTACCAAAATACTGAACAGCTATTACTGCCCCTTCCTTCATTTGTGGTCAGAGTGCAGTGCTAATGAGAAAAAAGAAAAGTGTGAAAGTTAGGAATAAAGGGAAGACAGAGGACACTGACAAATTCCACACACTTCACTACATGGCTAACCAGTCCCTGAAAGTTTTAATTGAGAGTAGACTAAGGGCAGAACTTGGAAAAAACAAAGCTGGTGTTTCCCTTTACATCAGAGTGTATGTCAGGAAGGACTAAGCGAAGACTGAGTTTAGAGTCCAGCTGGACTCTGGAATTTTGTTACTTTGCCCTTTAAAGGAGAAAGGCAAAGGAAGACATGGGGAAATCATAGAGCAAAGAACAAAAATAAATTACAATCTAATTTTCACTTTAAAAGAAAAATTTGTCTTAGTTACCTTATGTCATATTTCTTTTGTTGAAATCTCGTTAAGACATTGTTGTTGCTCAGTCGTGTCCAACTCTTTGCAACCCCGTGAACTGCAGCAGGCCAGGCTTCCCTGTCCTTCATCATCTCCCAGAGTTTGCTCAAACTCATGTCCATTGAGTCGGTGATGGCATCCAACCATCTCATCCTCTATCGTTCCCTTCTCCTCCTGCCTTCAATCTTTCTGAGCGTCAGCGTCTTTTCCAATGAGTTGGCTCTTTGCATCAGGTGGCCAAATTATCGTAACTTCAGCTTCAGCATCAGACCTTCCAATGAATATTCAAGGTTAATTTCCTTTAGGATGGACTGGTTTCATCTCCTTGCAGTCCTAGGGACTAGACTCTTCAGCGCTCAGCCTTCTTTATGGTCCAATTCTCACTTCTGTACATGACTACTGGAAAAACCATAGCTTTGACTATACAGATCTTTGTTAGCAAAGTGACACCTCTGCTTTTTAATATGCTGTCTAAGTTTGTTGTAGCTTTTCTTCCAAGGAGCAAGTGTCTTTTAAGACATACAAATTCATAATTTTTTATTCACTACATCCATAGAATATTTACTGAAAACACGTTTTTTTCCAGATCCCTCAAAATATGTGTTGAATTCCTTTTTGTCTGTTATTTCTTCCACATATCTCTAACTAATGTCTGTATTTCTAAGTCTGTATTTCTAGGACAAATAATAAACGAAAATCACATACATGATGGTTTTCTTTGCAAAGAATTTGCCAAACAGCTTTTCTGATAGATGTCTTCATTGGCTAGAATATTTTTCTTGATGAACAATTGATTAATTAATTAAAAAGTGACTGGCTCTGGGTCATACAAACATAGGTTTTATGTCTGTCTCTTGCTCTGAGTCTTAGCTCCCAGAACCATGATCTCTCCAGAGAAATTTCAATGTAAAAGGGAGTTGGTTGAAACCTTGTGCTTGAACCTTTCAGAAAAGTCAGAGCATTTGTGAATAGAACCGTCAGGTTGCTCTTGATTCAAAAACTGCAGATAGGGAGATATGCCTAAAGAATTTGTGAAAAGCAGAGAAGCGCTGCATAGGCACAAACTTCAGTCAAAAGGGATGAAGCAAACCCCAACGAATGAATGAAAGATCCATTCAATAGAAGAAATCATTGAGTGAAGCAGCCCAGGTTTACATTTTACTGATACTTGCCTTGAAACTAAGAGACAAAAACCATGCCATTTTTTTTTTTTTGTGGTTTGACATCAAAACTGCAAACCATTTTATTGTCCCTATTTCTCTTGACAGAGGCAATTATATACATATAATATATAATGTATACTGCCAAACTGGCTGGAAGGAAAGGTGTATTGAACAAAATGTTATTCTTGGGACTTTCCTGGTGGTGCAGTGGTTAAGAATCCACCTTACTATGCAGAGGACACGGGTTCCATCCCTAGGTGGGGAACTAAGATCCTACATTCCATGGTGCCCCGCAAGGAAAGATTCCACATAGTGCACAAGAAAGATCCTGTGTGCCCCTACTAAGATCCGGCATGGCCAAATAAACATTAAAAAAGAGAAAGATCCTTGTCTCTGCTTACTTAGGAGCTTGCATAGCAGCTCTGTCACAATGGCCCAGGCAGGATGACAGCTCAGGCATCTTACTTCATCCTGCTCTTTATAGATTATACAGTTTTCTGATACATTTTTTGCTGGGACCCTGACATTGAGGTGTCTTTTTAAACTTTATTTGTGTGCTCGTGAGGAGAAGAGGAAACGAACAGAAGAGCAGCAGATTGAGGGTAAGGGGTATTATATTGACAGACGTCTAAGGCATATCCAAGGAAAAGAGAGCAGGCACATTTTCCATGTAGTAATTCATCTAACCTCTCCAGTCTTCTTTTGTTTATTTAAAAATGAATGTTAATATTTTATTTTATTTTTTTAAACTTCTTATTTTGTACTGGTGTACCAGTTAGCATCTCCTCTGTCCATGGAATTCTCCGGGCAAGAATAAATACTGGGCTTCCTTTGTGGCTCAGACAGTGAAGAATCTGCCTGCTATGCAAGAGACCCGGGTTCAGTCCCTGGGTAGGGAAGATCCTCTGGAGAAGGGAATGGCTACCCATTCCAGTATTCTTGCCTGGAGAATCCCATAGACAGAGGAGCCTGGCAGGCTACAATCCATAGGATTGCACAGAGTTAGACATGACTGAAGCAACTCAACACAGAGTCAGACATGACTGAAGCAACTTAGCATGCACACGCACGCATAGCCAGTTAGCAACGTTGTGATAGTTTCAGGTGAACAGCAAAGGGACTCAGCCATACTTGGCTGCCCTTTCTGCCTCGTTGAAATAGTCAAAACTTCCTTCTTCTATTCCTCCAATTGTTGTTTTCCCTCTTTCTCAACTATCAAGTTGCCACCATATTTTTTTTTTTTTTTTTTTTTTATGGAGGCAAGATAAAAATAACCAGTGTCTCAATAGTTCTCCAATATTATTTGGGCAAATGATGGACACCTCTTTGTTTTTTAATCAATCATTTATCACAACCTGTACATAATTCTTTATCAGATTACAAAAGTGACCAAGTTGGGCCAGAATTGGATCATATAGAATTTGGAAGCCGTGGGATGCAGTTCTGAGTATAGACTAGGATAATGGAAGGAAACCTTTCGGAAAGCTGGCTCTGTTTGAATTAAGAAGCCACTGGCAGAAAGACGAGAAATCTTACAGACAGCCTGAGACCTTGAGTTGGACTTCTAGCTCATTCTCTCACATCCTCAGTGTTAAGAGATGATAGATTCAAGGATTTGGTCTGCCTACATAACTCCTGTGGCTTGAAGTCACCTACTGATTTCTTCTAAATAATTGGGTAGAATCGGCAGTCCCTGCCCTGAATAGGAATGAAGTTTTTTCTTTTTTTCTAACAGCTTCATCTTTGTGCAGATTTTTGGCTTTTTTTTTTTTCTTTGTAGAAGTGCAAAAAAGATGCTGCAGTGGAATGACAAAATAAGGAGAGGGGCGGGTGAGAGGGGTTTGCTGGGCTCTGAAATCCCGAGGAGAGAAAATAATGCAACTGTCTTAGTAAATGCTTGTTAACACTAATCATTTAGAGCACAGTTTCACAAAGATTAGTTTGGATTTGTTGTAAGCCTATCTCAGAAGCAGAGTCATTTGTACTGCTTGCCTATGGGAACAGCTGCTATTTAGTCTCTTGATTGGCGAGAATCACACCCTCTTTACCCTCCCCTCATGGGCAATGAAACTATCTCACAGGGGGCATTGGAATCAGATTCAGGAGCTTCACAGTTTACTCAGGCCAATTTGCTGCCTGAGCAAAGTCTTTAAAACACTGCAAGACTGTAACAGTACCATTCATCTTCCGCCTAGAACTGTGACCTGGCGGGTTGGGGCCCAGTCTGGAAATAGACATTTCCAGATGAGAAGAGGTCATCAGACCTCTGGAATGGATGCTGAACCACTCAGCTAAACTCTCCAGATGCTCATGGCTTGCTAGCACATCTGTCCCATCTCCTCGATGTTTCCCAGGAATCCCCAGATAGAAATTTGAGTGAATCAGAAGCTCAGTGTTTGAGGAAGTTTCCTCCTATGAACTTGTCCTCATTGAAATGCTAGTCCAGTGCTTGGTGAAGAGGTATGGGCTGTGCCCAGAAAGCCAAGACCCACCTCCACACCCCAGAGGTCCCTTTCCACGGGCCTTAGGTCCTTAGGTGGGAACGTTAATGCTCTAAGCTCTGGGGAACAGCTCGCAATTATCTAGATTCACAAGCTGAAGATTCCTAGGTGTCAAAGGGTAACTACTACAAAGATAACCAAGAACTAACATGAACTTCATCTCCTCTCTCCTCCCCAAAACTTAAAAATTCCAAACTTGTTACATTAGGGTAAATCATGCAGAAACACTCCAGCTGTTCATTACTTTGTGAAAGCTGAATTCAGCATTCCCACCCCCCCACCTCCTTCTTTTAAACTTTGTTTCTCAGTTTGTAGTTCTGAAAGGATGTGTCTGGTATCAGGGACCTTATCTGTCTACGATTCTCTCTACATTCTTGCCTTTTTTTCTTCCTCATTTAAAGGTTTTCCAACAGGAATATTTGGTTCCACCCAGCTCCCAAAACCCTTAGTCATCTCTAAGAAGATTCAAATTGTGTTTTTTAAAAGCATTTGGCATCATGCATTTCTCTCCGCATTGGGGATGAGCAGAATGTGCTAGTCTGCGGAAGCGGCAGTGGCAAGAAAAGTTCAGAAGGCTTACAGTTAGACAGCCTGGTTCAAATCCGTCATGATCCAAATCCACGACCTCAAGAAAGTTACTCATTTACTATTCTAAAGCTTATTTTATTCAACTATGAAAAGAGGGACTGGAGACTCAGCTATAATCAAATAAGAGGGTTGTGAAAAGAAAATAACATATATAGCTTGTAATACATAAAATATATACTGTGGTTGGCTCATCATGAAAGTGCAGTCATTTCAATAACCCTTCCCCTGCTTGTGTGGGATAACACTGACTCCAGATATGGGGGCATATGCCCACACTGTAGGCCGTGAGTTATTTCTTTGCTTAACAACACAAAATATGCCTGGGGAGAGAGTGGGAGCCGCCCTGGACTTGGTGGACTGCAGCTGTTTACATCAACCCTTCTGAGGCCCATCCCTGAACAACCTCTATCCTGAGCACCCTCCAGGAAACTCTGGCTCTGCAAAAAGTTGATCTGGATGCTACCAGTTTGGACCAAAGCAGAATCATGTGGTTTTCAGAGCTGAAAGTCCCCTTAGATTTTATCTAAATCAGTCCAGTTCAGTGCTAGTCGCTCAGCTGCATCCAACTCTTTGCAACCTTAGGGACTGTAGCATGCTAGGCTCCTCTGTTCATAGGATTCTCCAGGCAAGAATACTGGAGTGGCAAGGCCATATGCATGTGAATGGATAAACAGCTGGCATGTCAGGGATAGGTGTTTCTGGGACTCCTTGACAGGAGAGCTCAGTGCACTGTGATTTCCATTGACAGATGAATGGATCAATATATTCCATATATGCAATGGAATATTACTCAGCCACAAAAAATAATGAATTTGAGACAGTTCTAGTGAGGTGGATGAACTGAGAGTCTGTTATTCAGAGTGAAGTCAATCAGAATGAGAAAAACAAATATACTATATTACATATATATGGAATCTAGGATAATGTCTTTTTAAAAATTTGTGTAAATTTAATTTATTTATTTAAATTTATTTCTTTTTATTGAAGGATGGTTGCTTTGCTGTGTTGGTTTCTGTACATGTGTCCCCTCCCTCTTGAGCCTCCCTCCCACCTCCCACCCCATCCCACACCTCTGGGTTGTCACAGAGCCCTGGTCTGAGCTCCCTGAGTCATGCAACAAATCCTGCTGGCTATCTGTTTTCGCTGTGGTAGTGTATGTGTTTCCATGCTACTCTCTCCATTGGTCCACCCTCTCCTTCCCCACTTCCAGGATAATGTCTTTTAAGAAACCAATAAATTTACATACCCCAAACAAACAAACAAAAAATAATGCTGGAGTGGGTAGCCATTCCCTTCTCCAGGGATCTTCCCAGCCCAGGGACCAAACCCCTGTCTCTTGCATCTCCTATATTGCAAACAGATTTTTTACCATCTGAGCTACCATCTAGATCAGTAACCTTGAAATTTTGTTGTAACACACACTTAGAAATCTTAGAGAGTGTGACCCAGTACTAACAAATGCACTTGCACGTTTACATATATAACAAGTAAAACTTTACCACAATACTTAGTCTTACTATGGGCAATATACTCTATTCTATTCTATTTTAAAATAACCGACAGTGCCACTAAACAGACTATTTGACTGGTGATTTGAAAAACAATGATCTATGCTAACTGACCCATGTTGAAAACAAATTAATTGAAATCTAGAACTTTTACTTTTCTGCCTTATATTTTTATCTGGTCATCCTAAATAAAATCTCTATCATCTATTTTTAATGCTTATTCATAAATATTGGTTTGGAGTTTAAATCAACATGTTCTTTTTCATGGGCTAATTTCTAATAAAATTCATGGTGTTTCTACCTGAAAGTTGTCAGTTTAGGACCTCCAGTCTTGGTACTTGGTCTAACATGTCACCAAGAACTGCCCCTGACCTTGTGAATAACACAATGATATAATAGGTCTGAATCATCTCGTCTTGAGAGAAATACTTGGAAAATTCCTAAAGATAACTTTGGGCTTCCCAAGTGGTGCTAGTGGTAAAGAACCCGCCTGTCAATTCAGGAGATGTAAGAGATGTGAGTTTGATCCCTGGGCTGGGAAGATCCCCTGGAGAAGGGTTTGGCAACCCATTCCAGTATTTCTACCTGAAGAAGCCCATGGACAGAGGAGCCTGGTGGGCTGCAGTCCATAGGGTCGCAAAGAGTCAGACACCACTGAAGCGACTTAGCAAGCAAAGATAACTTTATGCTTTAACTGTTCTGTTACTGAGCAAGGGCTTGTGTGCCTGCAGTGCAGAAAGCCAAGTCTAATAGCAGGTATTTGCAGCAAAGTCAGGGTTTATTTGCAGAGCACTCATGCTCGAAAGAACTGAACCCCCTTTCGGCTTTCAGGCAAGTGTTTTTAATGACGGTTTTAGAGGAGAGAGCCATAGGAGGCGTGATCAGCTCACGGATCTTCTTCTGATTGGTTGGTTGTGAGATAACAGGGTGATGCATTGAGACTCTCAGTTATCTACCTTCTGGTTGCAACCCATCAGAGGTCTAGCGCTTGTGGTCAGCATGTAATCACCATCCTCCACCTGGATGAGGGTCTTCGTTTCTGCAGAATAACTCCAAGATATGCATCAGATTGTTGTCTATATCCCTTTAAGAGGAACTAGAGTCTGGTGACTCTGTTGTTCTAATCCTCAGCTGTTTGAGTCTGCTCTTTGGAACTCAGGAAGGCTCAGGAAACTAAGCCTTTTTCCCTACAAACAGGAAATAGAGAGCACAGAGGGATTTTTGTACCTGGGAAGGCCTTGTGGGGTCCTGTTTGGTTTCGTCCCCACCCCCACTCCGCCCCAACCCTGCTTTTTCTTTGATGACCTTCAGTTCTTAGGAGAGCAAGGGCAGGACAAGAAAGGGCATAGATCTTGGACAGAGAGATGAATCATATCCTTGGCAGGGAAACTCAGTTTTAGGGGACTCTGTTTCAGTTCCTCTGTCCACCTGGTTTGACGGCTGAAATAAGATGAACTAAATAAAATGAAAGCTGCTGTAGCTGTTTCCGGCATCAGGCCAGCTTTGGGTAATTCCTGCTTCTGCCTGGTGACTTGCCTGTTTCTGCCCCAGCTTGATGCTCTTCTCAACTTTCCTTTTAAAGTTGCCTTGTGGCAATAACAAAAATTTTTAATGCCAGTGAATAGGGAAACACAACATAAAGTAGCTGCTACAAGCAAAAAATATTATTGAAATGTCAGTTTATTTTGAAAAATCCATGTGACTGCTGAATTCTACTCTACATATAGTTTGGCATGAATTATTAGTTAAATGGCTTAATTTTGATTTTCTTTTACTTGTCTTTTATTGATGTAGTGCCCTTGTCCCCGGCACTCTAGTGAAGTAGCCTAGTGAAGCAGATTCCTCCTGTTGGGCTAAGTAAAACAGCCTGGACTAGTGACTCCAACTCAGATAGATTTCAATCCTGGCTCCATCGTTGACCAGCTCTGTGAACTGGGCAAGGGTCTTTCTTTCTCAGATCTCCAGTCTCCTCATAACCAAGGGAATGAAATGGTTATGAGGATAAAATGGTTGTGAGAATTAAGGGGAGCAATGACGTTTACAACACTCAAGACTTGTGGTCTAGACATATGCATTCAAATCTGGAGTCGGTGATCTCGCACGCAAATAGGGGAAGGGCTGCTGAAATGACTGAACTTCCATGATGGGCCAAACACGTTACATATTTTACATATTACAGGTTATATGTCTGTGATTTTATTTTCACAACCCTCTTAGTTGATTATTATGTCTCTCCTCCCTCTTTTCATAGTTGAGTAAAATAAGCTTTAAAATAGTAAGTGAATAACTTTCTTAAGGTCATGGATTTGAATCATAACAGATTTGAACTAGGCTGTCTAACTGCAAGACTTCTGTCCTTTCTCCTGCATTATTATTGCCACAAACTAGCACACTTCCCTCTTCTCAATGCTGCGAGAAACGCATAATGCTAAATGCTTTTTCTTTTCTTGTCATGAAACTGTTGGAATGAAAGGTGTAAAATGCTATCTGGTTGGATTATATATATTTTTTAAATGAATCAGGTTGTTAGACATTCCATACATAAGTAGTCACTTATTTGGATAGGCTATAATCCATAGATTCTATAGGTATATATGGTTATGAACTGATTTCCAGTGTCTTTTTAATATTAACACTAGCCTGTAAGAAAAACTGGCGAATGGGATGGAATTGACAGGCTCGTTATTGGCGATAAAATGTGGATTTCAAACACGCACTTAATTTTCCTGGGTAATAATTATTGGGTCAAATAATTCCTAAGAATAGATATACTCAATTATTCAGATTTAATAATTGTTACTCATCAAAATTCCAACTGTGTTTTTGGCATTTGCATCTCTCCAAGGTGACTGTGTGTCAATTCATCCTGTATGAGGCAAGTCATCCCCTTGTTTTCTATCACAATGGTCTCTCACTGACAGGGTCTTTCAGCTGCCTGCCTAGTCAGAAAAGATGATACGGAGAGAAGCAAATTGTACCTGTGTCCCCAGCTGGGTTGGCACATCCACTGTGACTCTTTGAAACGTCTCGATGAAAGTAAAATCTTTGGTTCTTGTGATGTCAGTCACACTGATCTGTATTGTTCTTCTGAGAACAGTAAATAATTCAGAAAGACAGATTGTAAGGAAGAGGCTTATTCTGGCCTCAGTTACACACATTTTCTCTTGCCACAGCAATGTCATGGAGGCTAGAACAAAACCATGGCCTGTTCTCACATGCATATCACTGCAGATGCTGCTCTGACATTCCACCTTTTCCTTCCTCTCTACCCTGTCTACCAGAAAAAAAAAAAAAGGAAATTGGGCTTCCCTGGTGGCTCAGTGATGAGGAGTCTGCCTGCCAATTCAGGAGACACAGTTTCAATCCCTGGTCCGGGAGGATCCCACATGCCACGCAGCAGCTAAGCCCGTGGGCCACAGCTACTGAGCCTGGGAACCGCAACTACTGAGCCCACGTGCCACAACTACTGAAGCCCTAGCACCCTAGCACCTGTGCTCTGCAAAAACAGAAGCCACTGCCATAAGCAATTGGTGAGCCGCAGCTAGAGAAAAGCCTGCTCAACGAAGAAGACCGGGCACAGCCAAAAATAAATGAACAAAATAATTTTTAAAAAAAGAAATCATATTTGAAAGAAGAAGCAAAAACTACTCATGTTTTTCCAACCTTATCTCTTTTTTTTTTTTTTTTTGTCCTTTTGAGCTTTTCTAGATTTCTCTTATGTTCTGTGTAACTGACGATGTGCTCATTTGTAGGATAGGATCAAATAATGTTAGTGTGAGGACCATTCATTAGTCAACATTGAAAATATGTGTTATAGAAGAACAGGTAATGAAGAAAACCCACTTCCCCTTGGCACACACACATAAGGATGACCTTTTGTGTCTCTAAAGACAGTAGAGATACAAACTTTTGCAAAATAAAAATATATTTGTCAAAAAAGCTATAAGAAAACATCAACATAAAATGTAGTTTATCAAAGTTTTTATGATGTTACTCTGTGAATCCTTCCCCCCAGATTTAATATCTTAAAAACAATCATTAAACATCTCTTATGAGTCTATGGATGGGTTACCCGATACCCGGGTGTCTACTGCTGCTCAAAATACTTTAATAGTAATCATAATGCATTGAGCACCTACTGAATGCAAGAAAGTACAAAAAGTCTTTCACATACATTTTCTCTTTATATTCATAAACACCCTTATGAAACACTTTCCAAGTATCAATTCATGGATAAGCAAATGAAGACTCAGGGAATTTAAATAACATACCTGGTTAACATCGAAGGCAAAAGGAGAGGGGGCAGTGGAGGATGAGATGGTTGGATGGCATCACCAGCTCAATGGACTTGAGTCTGAGCAAGTTTCAGGAGATGGTGAAGGACAGGGGAGCCTGGTGTGCTGTAGTCCATGGGGTTGCAAAGAGTGGGACACGACTTAGCAACTGAACAACAATAGCCTGGTTATAATGAAGCAAGACCATCTCTTAATGTTCTGGGAAAAGTGCCTGGATATTGAAATCAGATGCAATGAAGATAATAAAGATAAAACAGATGGAGATAATTTGTCGCATTAGGATACTTAGTATTTGAAAAGCCAAACAGAAATTTTGGTCAATCAAAAATATAGCAATGATAAAATTAGATTATTTTTATAGCACATGCTATTGTCTGCACTATATTTTGTTCATTAGTGGATATATTGTGGTTTGGAGCATGGACCACACCATGAAGTTATACGCTTAGTATTAATAACATCTGGTCATGTATACATTGTTCTCAAATTCCTAACTTGATAAAGAGCATCCTGCTTTTTGGTCAGAGGAAGGCAGAATCATCATCCGTAGTGATTTTTCTCTTTTGGTTGGATGGTCCATATTTATACCCTTTCATAGTCTTTGCCAGTATCCTTTTTTTTACCTCCTCCCACTCTAGTCGGTTAGTTTAGGCACTTTTTTCCCCTCCAAATGTACCAGATAATCTCGTAATTACCTCTCACTCTAGAAATCAATATTTCTGGAATTACATTACCACCTTAGCAGAATGTCCTAAGACACTGGAAGTTATCAGCTAACTCTGCTCACAATAGTTCCTCTCTTTAAGGGAGTTCCCAGTAGTTCAACAAAGACCTGCAGAAGTCTCTCAGGGTCTCTTGGGTTCTCCCCCATCTAAACCTCTTTTGATAAAATCCACGTTTCTCAGACTGTCTGCATCAGGTTTAGGTTGGCACTCCTGTAAAGTCCAGAGAATTCCCAGTGACTTCAAGAATCTGCACCCCAATCTGTTTCCTTTTAGGACATTCTATTATCACCCCCCAAAGACTCTGTCTCCAACCTCATGCAGGTGTGATCATTCTTGCAGTAGCATTCACTCTTAAGTTCTAGCTTCTAGAAGTCAGACAGAGCTTGACTTCAATATTACCTGAGAGGTGTGACTCTCAGAAAAACATTTAACCTGTGTCACCAGAGATTTCCTATTGGGAAAATGGAAAATTGTCTGTTTCTTATAAAGTTGTCCCTCTCTTATAAAATTGTTGTTATTGTTGTTTAGTCACTAAGTTGTGTCCCCTTTGTGATGCCATGGACTCTAGCCTACCAGGCTTCTCTGTCCATGGAATTTCCCAAGCAAGAATACTGGAGTGGGTTGTCATTTCCTTCTCCAGAAGATCTTCCTGACCCAGGGATCAAACCTGCATCTCCTGCATTGGCAGGCAGATTCTTTACCACTGAGCCACCAGGGAAGCTGTAGGTTAAATTACACATGTATAAGGTGCCTGGTCCAGCATCTGGCACACAGCAACTATTTAAATACTATTTTCTGGTGTCCTCCCTTGCTCAGGGTGCCTGAAGACTATTCCCCTGGCCCATCATTAAGTCTGTTTTGACCATTTTATGAGGAATCTCACCTCATCCACTTTTCCAATGTAATATCCCAAACTATGCTTTACATTAGCTCCATTCAAGATCCCTAGCTGAATTCTATCTTCTCCTATTTTAAAGTCACTTTCCAAGTTTAACCCATTTTTACATTTCTGTTCTACCCTCAAGGGATAGTTCTTGAGATTAGTTCATTTTCCCCTCCTATTCATTTATTTTAGTGAGGTACTGACATGGACTTGAAATAGAAGATTTTTCAGTCTGCCAAAGAGTTCGAGTTTCTCATCACCATGTTTGGGTTGCCCTTGTGCACACACCTTTGGTGTGGTCCATTTCTTCTCTCCCTTCAGGGCTCAGCTTGGGAATCCCCTCACCCCCCTGCTCCACCTCACCCCTACTAGAGCTTCTTCCTCCCCTGAGATCCCCTCCCATCTGGGGACTTGGCCCCTCCCAGATGAGATCAACTCATTTTTAAATCAGGGAAAGTTGATGTCACCTTCCAGCGAAAGAGTGACCCCAGGACCTAGGTCACCAACTCTGCCCATATCCCCATGTTCTCTCGGGCTTCTCCCTTCGATACCCACATCAACATGTCCATCTCCTAGCCTCCTGAATAGATGTAAGATCTTGTGATTAAAATGCTTTCGACTTACTGAAATTACAACAGGCGTTTTGGGGGTGGGGGTGGGGGAGGGGGAAGAGCGCTGTTATTCCTTTCCTCACTTGTCCTCATGCTTACCACTCAAAATACACATGTTCTGGGCATATGTTGGCACAAATACACAGACATACTGACTTTGAAAGAGGCATATTTTTTGCACTCCTTGACATCTGCTTGTGTTGGTTAAACACATAGCTCTTCTGTTCATGTTTCAACATGGTCAAAAAACACACTCGAATGTGTCAAGCCTGTATGTGTCCCCTTTAATAACTGATATAAATCGTTGCCAACACAATCTAGCATCACCTTGGCCACTTAGGGACAGCGCTGAAGTGCACGGGGAGTGGCTGGTTGGATGAGCCCATCATTTGTTGGACTGGTGGGTGGCAGATAGATGATGTCAGCCTTTCTTGTACTCCTCCCCTGCTATCTCTCTTTTGCTCCTTTTTTTGCTCCTTAAGAGAAGTCAGATCAGTTTTCCTGTCAAGACTGAAGTACATTAAGAAAAATCAGGATTGAGTTCTCATTGTGGATAAATTGAGGCATTGGCTGCCCTGGTGGCTCAGCAGGTAAAGAGTCTGCCTGCAATGCATGGGATGAGAGTTCAATCCCTTGATCAGGAAGATCCCCTGGAGAAGGAAATGGTAACCCAGTCTAGCATTCTTCCCTGGGAAATCACATGGAAGGAGGAGCCTGGTGAGGTACAGTCCATGGGGGTCACAAGAATCGAACACAATTTAGTGACTAAAGCACCACCAAAAGTGAAGTTAAGTGACTCTTTTCCACTCTGTTCTGCCATTTTGCCATCCATCTATAGGAAAAGATGGGTGCTCTGATTGTATCCATTTGAGGACAGTACATACCATCACTATGACTTTCTGGGTTATTGTAGACTTAAATATTCTGATTCGGAAGAATCTAAATTTACAACTATAGTATGGCATCACCCCTAGCTTTTATACACAGAGAATGGCACAAGTTTCTTCCATTTTCTTCATTTGCATGTTGAAATTCTTTTCACAACTATCATTTATTTACATATATATATTCAAACAGTTGTGTTTCACAACATTGCATTTTATGAGACAGGCTACCTTCATCCATATTTTATTGCAAAGAGATTACCATTACTCCTAGGTATTTTCAAATATGAGCAATGGTTGCTTACACAACAGAAAAAAAATTTAAACAACCTGAAACACACAGAAACAACCCATCAAATTCAGACGACTAGAAGGATGGCTGGAAGGTTACAGCTCCTGTCCAAACTAAATCCTTTAGCAATGACTGCATTGGCTTTAATTCTGTAAATGACAGCCTCCCAGTAGGCTGCATTATTCTGATCACACTTACATCCGTGCTATAATTGGCTGCCCATGAAACTCTCATCACAGACAGCCTTGTTAGCTCATGGGGAAGAATGGTACAGGCAGCACATCAAAAGGTTGAATATGGAAAAGGAATGAAAGAGCCTAGCAGCCTGCTGGATCCTGGTAATTGAAGAGAGGAGAATCTGTGTGTGTGTGTGTGTGTGTGTGTGCGCACGCATGCACGCACACATCCATACAGTAGTCCCTCTGCTGAGGACCGCCAAATGAGGGAACAATAATAATCTGTGGAGGAACAAAGATACTGTGAGACAAAAGCACACTGGTGAAGAGCACGCAATTCACAGAATAACTTGCCAGTCTTAGAGGACACCTGCTAGTGCTGCTTCCAAACACCTGTGCAATTATCTTCCGATCTTAGTTATCAATGGCTTTGATCATGACAGTCCAGAGGGTCTGCGGCTTTGGCTTTTAGCCCTTCCTTCACATTGAGAAGTGTGATGGAGAACAAGAGCATTTACAGTTGGAATTCTGATTTCCAAGTGGATTTGAAAGCATAGGAAGATATAAAGGGAATTGCTCTTAGAACCAGGATTTGATCCCTGAATGGAATCTTGGCTGTGTAATGTTGGAGGGAACTCTCAACCTTTCATACAACAACGTGAATCAGCTGCATGTTATTGTAAAGCAATTATACTCCAATTAAAAAAATTTTTTTTAATGGTCAATAAGCATAAAAGGATAAACAATCAGAAAATAAAAGTAAAAACAATTTAAAAACAGCTTTCAACCTTACAACAAGCAGTTGGCTTGACTATTGTAATGTCTATTTTGTAGGGTTCTCTGAGGATTAAATAACTTGGTGTGGCAAGCACCATGTGTAATTATGTTTCTTAGTAGACAGTTGTAGTTGTAGATATTGCTATTTCTCTTTGTTGGGAGAAAATATAGGCACTAAAATAGTAGAGATTTCTTACGGATGACTGTAGAATGACTGAATAATTGATGGTATCCTTCCTGTCCAAACTGTAGTATGTGTGGTAAATAATTGATGGAATCCAAACTGTGGAAAATTCTTAAAGAGATGGGAATACCAGAACATCTTACCTGCCTCCTGAAAATCTGTATGCAGTTCAAGAAGCAACAGTTATAACTGGACATGGAAAAACAGACTGGTTCCAAATTGGGAAAGGAGTATGTCAAGGCTATATATTGTTGCCCTGCTTATTTAACTTATATGCAGAATACATTATGAGAAATGTGGGCTGGATGAAGCACAAGCTGGAATCAAGATTGCTGGGAGAAATATCAATAACCTCAGATATGCAGATGACACCACCCTTATGGCAGAAAGTGAAGAAGAACTTAAGAGCTTCTTGATGAAAGTGAAAGAGGAGAGTGAAAAAGTTGGCTTAAAACTCAGCATTGAATAAACAAAGATCATGGCATCCAGTCCCATCACTTCGTGGCATATAGATGGGGAAACAATGGAAACAGTGAGAAACTTTATTTTCGGGGGCTTCAAAATCACTGCAGATGGTGATTGCAGCCATGAAATTAAAGACACTTGCTCCTTGGAAGAAAAGCTCTGACCAACCTAGACAGCATATTAAAAAGCAGAGACATTACTTTGCTGACAAAGGTCCGTTTAGTCAAAGCTATTGTTTTTCCAGTGGTCATGTATGGATGTGAGTGTTGGACTATAAAGAAAGCTGAACACCAAAGAATTGATGCTTTTGAACTGTGATGTTGGAGCAGACTCTTAAGAGTCCCTTGGACTGCAAGGAGATCCAACCACATCAGTCCTGAATATTCATTGGAAGGACAGATGCTGAAGCTGAAGCTCCAACACTTTGGCCACCTGATGCGAAGAACTGACTCATTGGAAAAGACCCTGATGCTGGGAAAGATTGAAGGCTGGAGAAGGGGACAACAGAGGATGAGATGGTTGGATGACATCACTGATTCCATGGACATGAATTTGAGTAAGCTTTGAGAGTTGGTGATGGACAGGGAAGCCTGGTGTGCTGCAGTCCATAGGGTCACGAAGAGTCAGACGTGACTGAGCGACTAAACTGCACTGAGCTGAACTGAACTTCCTTTCCTCTTTATAAGGAAAAGAGGAAGAAACATCTTCTCCACATGGTGCAGGAGCACAGAGCCTCAGGAAGAAATACAATCCATACAAGTTCACTCCATCAGCATGTAATGTATCTCTTGCTCACAGTTACCCTGCTTATGGAATTCTCTTCCTGACCCCAAACTAACCCCCGAAGTGTGCACTCACATTAAACTCTTACCCATAGAGTTTTATAAAAATGTGATATCGTTACTTTACAAACAGTAGAAATGATTGCCATTGTCCTATAATCAGAACAATAGTTTTCAGTTTCCTCTTTGAAGTAGAAGCTTTGTGCTACCCACATTATCTCCTTGGGGACCAACACACTTCTTCCCTCAGCCTCCTGGAGTGTCTGTTGCCAATGGCTCACAGCTGAGTCTTTCCCTGGGACTTTCTCTCAGCTAACAGGACCCAATTCACCCAAGGTTGCATCCCTTTCTTGTGGCTGCTTTTATCCAATGACTGAGGGGTGAAGGGTATGAGAGTGAGCCCTCTTGTCTCAATATGGGACTGCCCTGAAGGGTCCTCCCAGGTCCAGAACTTCCTGTGAAATCAGAGGACCCCTCTACTGGAACTGCACGACAGGCAACTTTCCCTTCTGCTTTCTTCCTTTCTTGAATCACTGATAAGAGTTGTTCTAAAAGCACTCCAGTGTCAGTTAGGGTCAAAGAAAGTGAAGTCACTCAGTCGTGTCCGACTCTTTGCAACCCCATGGACTGTAGCCTACCAGGCTCCTCAATCTGTGGAATTTTCCAGGCAAGAGTACTGGAGTGGGTTGCCATTTCCTTCTCCAGGGGATCTTCCCGACCCTGGGATCGAACCCGGGTCTCCCGCACTGTGGGCAGATGCTTTACCATCTGAGCCACCTGGAGGCCTTCCTTAGGGTCAAAGAAGCAGATGCCAAATGAGAATTAACATGCAAGCATCTATTGGGGAAAATGCTTGTGAAACAGAAAGAGCCGAGGATGCAAGAAGATGCAGGAGAGCCTTTGGACTGGGCTGTGGGCCTGACACTGATGGAGGGACAGAGGAGAAGAAGTAAGGTTAAGAAAAGCCTCAATCTGTAGTATAATCCTGAAAAATTCTTAGTGGAGCTGACGAGGCTGCTAGAGCATTGTCTGCTCCTTAGAGTTGGGCAGAAACAGTCCAGCTCTATTTCCCTGCTGCGGTAAGTCACGGCCCGGAGGAGCCCAGGGAGACCATGGTCATGCTGACGCACAAGTGAAGCCGTGACATCTAGAAGTTCTCATCCAACCTCTTTCCTTGTAGCTGGTTGTCCTATGGGTCGATTCAAGTGACATCACCATGGTCACCAAATCTCTGTGATTATCTTTACCCCAGAGGGTGAACATCTTGGTCACATGGTCACATGGTCACCTTGCAGGGAACCTGATCTGAGAGAGCTGGTGTCAGGAGTGTTCTGTGGAATTCTAAAATGGAACTTTGAAGCTGGATGACGTATGGGCTGGTTGGTGATGAAGACCCTGTCATGGGTGGTAGGTGAAGTGCTCAGAGTCCCTGGGATGAGGCAGCTCTGCAATTGTTAACATTTTGCTGATGGTACACTGGGATGGGGCATGTATGGAAGGCATGGAATGGCAGGTGCCCTGTCTCAGGCCTACAAGGGGATGGGGCAATCATATTACAAAGACAGATATCAGAAGGGTGTTGCTGAGCGAAATTTTTGCCCCGGAGAGAGACAATGAAAGGTTGAGAGTGATTAATCACCAAGTGAAGGCAAAATGTGAAACTCAAACAGTCTCTCTGGCAGCACAGAAAGAGACTCTTATCTCCTGTAGACAGAGGGCAGAGCAGGCCAAAGATCAGTCCCAAGACTTAATTATAAGGATAACAAAGCTCCAGCCAAGGTCCCATTTTCAGCTCTGGAGAAGCTGCTTCCTCCAGGCCAGGCCCCTTGATGAGGAAGAGTAAGCCCTGACATGTCTAAATCAATGCCTTCAAAAATATGAAAATCCCAGATATTTACAAAATCACGGGGCTGCCAAAGTGGCCTGTTTCTCCCTATTGAGTGTCAACCCTCCCTCTTGTCTTGAAGAAATGAAGAAATGAAGGCACTTGTGCCCTGCAGGACAGCATTCAGTCATGTTAGCACCAACCCCTTCTGTTTTCCTGGCCGCTAGGCTAGACATTAGAGCCAGGTTTTTATATAACATGCTGGGAAGTGCTGGGCTCAGTAAGGAAGGAAAGGACTATATTCTGAAAGGGTTGCTGATATACTTCTGCACAGACTCTCACACCATCTTCTCTTACGGCCAGTCATCAGAGAAATGAAAATACAGGGGATCCTGAAACCACAGTTTCAGCTGAGCTAATGGGACAAAGTGCAAGTCTGCCGCAAATACAAGTAAAGTGGGGTCCTTTCCTCAAGTCTGGAAGGATGAAGGGAAAAAAACAAAAGCAAATAAATGTCTCAAAAGGTGAAAGACAGATTTTCTTTTCTAGAGTAGGTGGGGCATGGAGGGAGTGGCCGAGTTCCCTGGAGAGAATGGAGATTTCATGGAGGAGAGACCTCCAGGCTCATCACAGGCAGAGGGGAAAAAAAAAAGCAAGAGATAGGAAACCACAGACTGAACAATCACAGTGCTTTCAAAAATCAGAAACATCCTTATCCTGGGGATAAAGATGAGGAGATACACAACTGGAGAAAAAAAAAACAAAGGACACGATTGTGGAGGGTTTCATAGACCATGGTAAGATGCTAAGAAGTTTGGACTTGATTCTGCTTTGTGGTTGTTGATTTGAATTTTATATTGAAATATTTTAAACTATTTTAATAACTAATCAAAGAAAACCCTTTCAAATATGTAAAAAAAAAAAAAAACAACCTATGTTTGAGCACACTAGAGATGGCCAACACAATTAACTTGGGCTGCCAAGTTCACATCCATTTGCTCAGCTTTCAAAATAAAGCTTCTCCTGTCATTTCCATTTAATTGCAAAAATATCACGAGGTGGCAAAAATGGCTATTAAAAACCTGTTCCTAATTTCAAGTATTTATCAATGTGAATTAGGGTTTTAAAAATTTCTCTAAATTCTAAACCAAGCGTAGAAATAAAATTGGACATCAAGGTTGATGTAAAAGTAAAATGTTATTCACATAGCTGATTGGAAATTTTGGTGATCACCTTAATAATCTCAATGTTCTCATTGATCAACTAGTTGGGATTCATAAAATAAATTACAGTAATACAATACCCATCAGTTTCAAATACTTAATGCTTTGAGGTATTATTTTGTTTCCAAACAGTATCCCACCTGTACAAAAGAGGAATTAAAAATTGCCAGCATAGGTAATGGTACGCCAATAAAGGATTTTAAAAGCAATGAGATAATTCTTTTAAAAATTTGAAAAAAATCATTGTGATGGTGAAGTCACAAAAGAATTAGAGAAAAGTCTGAAGCCTGGGTTTTTCAATCCAGGAAGGAGCTGGCCCTATGACTAGAAGTAGTGATGGGATGCGAGGGGACAGAAGAGAGGAAGGATGGTGTGGACTTCTTGAGGCGGAAGCATCTGTAGCTCTTGAGGAGGATTCTGGTGCGGAGAATGACGAACAGATGGGGTGGTGAGTTCAGTGACTGGGTGGGTGTTGATGGCTTCTTCATCTTTGACTTTTTACACAAGCTTAGTACAGGAGCTCTCACATAGAAAAATTCAGTAAATATTTTTGAAGTGTTAAAATGTATGCCAAACAACAGTGCTTTGGTTGGCTCACAGTACTTTGAGAAGTCCCATCCAAAGACTTGTATGATCTCACGGAGTGTTCCTTTTTTTCCTCTTAAGGGGCTTTGTCAAAAAGAAGGATTCAGCTGTAATGTCTGTCATTTTTCTTCTAAATCAAGGATAACTTCTACTAAGAAACCTCACTTTTAAGAAATCCTTATGCATCATTATACTTTGGGTGGCCTGTGAATGGAAAATCCTCTTGCGCCCCAATCTGGTGGGTGGTATTTCTAGAACTGCATTTGGAAAGCAATAGAAATGCTTTCACCAGAGCTCCAGACAAACTCCCCTGTGCTCTTGTATGTATTACAGATATTTAGGGAAAATAATTATTTTTAAAGCAATTACAAATTCATAGGAAGGTACAAAGAAATGCACAGGGATTTTCTGTGCACCCTACAAGAGGAGACATATTTTTAAAGTGTCTTGGAATTAATTTCCTAGTGTTAAGGAATATACACACACACACACATATATGTGCATGTGTTTATATATATATATATATATATTTAATGCGATTGGATAAGCAGGAATCTGGGGAATTAAGGCAGAAAATAGCAATATTGATATGGTAATGACTCATTAGGTTTTCCCAAGAGCAGCTAAGTGTTGCTGTGTTTCTAAAGGTGTGCTGTTTGGACCAAAGTCAACGACAAAATCCTCACAAGTATGTGGAACCTGAGACAGTAAACATATTTCTCTGGTATTTAATTAACTCTACAGAAAGTAAGGCAAATAAAATCCGTTTCTAAAGGAAAATAGCAATCACAGCTAGTAGAAAGCATCATTTAAATGCACCCATGCCCACTTTCACAGACACACGCATATACACACACATGCAAAATTAGTAGCTGACTGGATTTTAAATTTGAAATATGCTCAATTTCTTATGTGCAGTACACTTCTAATTATCTTGGTCTTTTCATTAGCCCCAAATACCAAATATTATGGAAGAGCTTCATACAACATTTGGCAAAATTCCTTTGAAAATTAAGACTAATTCTGACATCTGATTTTTTTTTTCACCAAAATCTTCTCCTAACTCTGATTAGTTGGTCACAGGGTTGAGCTTCATGGTGCTTTTCAACCCTTGCTCTTCTGTCCTGTTGCTAACCAAAGTGACCACAAAGCCCAGAAAATGTGCTACAGTCATAGTCCGTGCATTTTTCAGGCCAGTGATAATAGTCTTACCTTAGATTTCATAGATTGAGATGTTTTTCACACACATTCTCTTTTTTCATTTATCAACAAGCCTATGGGACAAGTATTACTTCCCTGTTTAATTGTGTAGAAACTTGAGGGCTGGAAAGAAGTTGTTGCTGTTCAGTCTCTAAGTCATGTCCGCCTCTTTGTAACCACATGCACTGCAGCACACCAGGCTTCCTTGTTCTCCACTATCTCTTGGAGTTTGGTCAAACTCAAGTCCATTGAGTTGGTGATGCCATCCAACCATCACAACTTCTGTGACCCTCTTCTTCTTCTGCCCTCAATCTTTTCTAGTATCAGAGTCTTTCCCACTGAGTTGGCTCTTTGCATGAGGTGGCCAAAGTATTGGAGCTTCAGCCTCAGTATCAGTTCTTCCAATGAATATTCCAAGTTGATTTCCTTTAGGATTGACTGGTTTGATCTCCTTGCTGTCCAAGGGATTCTCAAGAATCTTCTCCAACACCACAGTTCAAAAGCATCAATTCTTTGGCACTCAGCCTTCTTTATGGTCCAACTCTCATATCTGTACATGACTACTGGAAAAAAATACATAGTTTTGACTGTACAGACCTTTGCTGGCAAAGAGATGTCTCTGCTTTTTCATGTGCTGTCTAGGTTTGTCAAAGCTTTTCTTCCAAGGAGCAAGCGCCTTTTCATTTCATGGCTGCAATCACCATCCACAGTGATTTTGGAGCCCAACAAAAATCTGTTACTGTGTCCACTTTACCCCCATCTATTTACCATGAAGTGATAGGACTGGATGCTGTGATCTTAGTTTTTTGAAAGGAAAGAAATTATGAGGATATAATGTATAGCACCAGGAATACAGTCAATATGTTATAATAACTTTGTATGCAGTGAAATCTATAAAGATACCAAATTATTACATTGTGTACCTGAAACTAATATAATATTGTTAGTTAACTGTACTTCAACAAAGAAAAAGAAAGTCAAGGGTTGGCATGATGGAGAGGTTTACCCTAAATCAAAGAACTAGTTAGTAGCAAGGTCTGGATTAAGATTCCTTGATTTCTGTTTCTAAGCCCAGTGATCTTTCTTCTCTACCATAACAGCTATTCCATTTGTAACTGACATAGTCTCAAATTTTTTCTGAGACTACCAGCAGTGAATTTTCCAATAAAATGGCTGGATGCCCCAAATCCCAAACTCTGGGTACCTTAGCATACTAGAATATCTCCATGACTGATGAAGGCCTTCCCATCTGGCTCTAGCTCCATTTTTTTTTTTTTTTTTGTTTCTACTGCCTCGTGAATCTCTGCTCTGCACTGTGCATCTTCAACTCACATCCCCCTTCTGGAGGTACAGATAGGTAACTGGACTCTCACCCAGGTGGGTGGGTGGGCTGGCAGATGCCTCTTTTAACCTTGTCCTAGAGACACACAGATGTGTGCACCTCTGTGTCATTTCCTTCCCTAGGGTAGGAACGGCTACAACCAGAACTATATCGGAAGCCATATCTTGCAGATGGCAGGGATGACCTTAGCTGGGGTTCATGATTAATCAAGTGGAGGAGAGCCATGTTCTGAACAGATACACCCTAGATCATCATGTGAGAAATAAATTTCAATATTCCTTAAATCACTGAATTATTAATACTGTTGTCATATCCTAACTAATTTAAGCTTCCTCACCAAACATACCCATTAAAGTGGCTTTCTAACCAAAGGTCAATATCTCTTCCTAAAACTGATTTCTATCTTTAGCTTAGCCAAACCAACCTTAGCCTTTTCAATAGTATACTATGTTCCCATTATACTATGTAGGATGGTATAAAAATACTGGAAAAAGCATAGAACCTAAGGTCAGGCAGACTTGGATTCAAGTATGAATTACATACTTTTTAGCTAGGTGACATTGGCTAATCTCCGAACCAAAATTCCATCTTATGATAAAAATGGGCTCTTTGGGGAGAAATAAATATGATAATATGTGTAAAATACCATATCACAGGTTTCCTGAATATTTGGTACATGGTATGCAACCAATAATATTAGTAATAGTTATTGCTCATGGAGCAATGTTTCAGGCTTTCTCTTGGTTAAAAAATATATATTGTGAATCATGTTCCAAGAGGAATAGACAGTCAATCCTCGGAGTGCATGTCTGCTAAGTTGCTTCAGTCACATCTGACTCTTTGCAACCCTATGGACCCTATGGGATTCTCCAGGCAAGAATACTAGAGTGGGTTGCCATGCCCTCCTCCAAGGAATCTTCTTGACCCAGGGATTGAACCCACATCTTTTACATCTCCTGCACTGCACGCATATTCTTTACTGCTGAGCTACGGAGGAAGCCCCCGTCCTCAGGGACCCAACCTGGAATGTGAGAGATGTGGATACTTAACTTACCCTACTTATTTTCTCCCAGATTATGGTCTCTTTTTAAATTAGGTCTTTTTTTTTTTTTTTTTTACCACCCAACACTCTTTTGCTAACCTATATTTGCATAATGGCATAGTAAATCTTTTACTATTCTGGAAATTTGGTTTCCAGGACTGATACTTTGTCCTTAATAAGCTTAATAATACTTTGCCCTTAATAATACTTTGTCCATTCAAAAGTTTTCATTAATCTTAACTCTGATACTCTTATGTGATAATTGACAGATCATTTGAATTCTTAGTGCCTTCACTTTCCAACCTCTGAAAAGCTAGATGAAAATTTTTGTGGATGAGGGAAATGATTCATGGAAGTAAAGTGAAGTGAAGTGAAGTCGCTCAGTTGTGTCCAACTCTTTGTGACCCCATGGACTGTAGCCTGGCATACAAATGTAGACGGTGCAACCTTAATATGTTAACCCAATTAAGGCTTCCATTCCTTAGAAGTTTTTTTTTTTTTTTTTCTTAAAACATGTTTAAAATATGTATTTTGTATTTTGGGGTCAATATAAAGATGTTTTAAAAATATTAGTATTAAAATTGCCATAGATCATCTTAACACTCATTGTTAATATTTTGGTCAAATTACTTTTATTCCCTTTTCAACACACACACACACACACACACACACACACACAGAGTTTTGTTTTGTCCTTGTTTCTGCTCTTTTCTAAGTTTGAGTTCATACCATTCAGTTTCATATTTTTCTCTTATTCACTGAATATCATGTAGTAAACATTTTTCTACCCAAGGAACATTTCTAGGGCCCAATTTACATTATGCCACAGTAACCATTTAAATCTGCAATGACAGTCAGAGAAAGTTTTGAATTCCTAAATTTTCTTTTGTGGCAGCCTTTCTGCAGCTGTTATGAGAAATGCTGCTTTTGTCAAAAAATTCTCTTGGCTCTTATCACCTGACTGTCACTTATTCTAAGGAGCTCTCATGCTATTAGCCAGTGGGGCATTCACTGGGGTACTCTCTGTACTGGAAATAGGGAGTCCTATAGTTCATTATCAGGCTTCCCAGGTGGGTTCATTCCCTGGATCGGGAAGATCCCCTGCAGAAGGAAATGGCAACCCACTCCAGTATTCTTGCCTGGAAAATCCCATGGACAGAGGAGCCTGGAGGGCTATAGTCCATGGGGTGGAAAAGAATCAGACACGAGTAAAGCAACTTGGCACGCATGCAGGTAGTTCATTATTAGCAGACTTATCTTTAACTTTCCCTTCAAACATTCATAAATAACACAAAAAACTCTTATGTCTGTGCTTTGAACTACCTTTTATGTTTCTTTCCAGTATCATGATCTTTCAAGTATCATGTCTTAGTAACCAAAATACTGTAATATACTAAAGGTAACACTATCAAGATTGGCCATAGTGGTGACTTTTCATAGTCTGGTGGTTTAGGTATTCTACACCTAAAGCTGAGTCCTTGAGAGATGGGACTCAACTCAGACCCTGGAAATGTCCAAAACCCCTGATTATGAAGTATTGGAAGATTGAAGGTTTCAAGCTAAATATGAATATATATGTTATATATAAGATGAGAGAGTTATTGCATTGCAGCTAACAGGTGCAGACTGAGGGTAGGGAAGAAAGATGTGTTTTTTTTTTTTTTTTAATGTTTTTAGCCTATAGTTTATACTATCCCTCCCTTTCCCCATCAGACATGCCAAGAACACTTTAGTAGATTCATAATGCTGAACTGGCAACTGAGTTTGAAGGCAGGGGTGGGTAGGGGGGGAGATGAAAACCAAGGGACTCCATTAGAAATTGCCTCTGCTATCTCATTAATTTCTTCCAGCAAATAATACATGCGGAACTCAGGCTATTGAGGTCTCCAAAGAATATCATTTTTTTTTGTAGGGTTATAACAAATTAAAGAAATAAATTAAGTCACTAACCCAGCAGGGAAGTACTTGAAATCCTGGGCTCTGTAGTCTTTACTGCTGTTCTGGAATTACAGTAACAAAGAGATCTTTTCTGGAAATACATATATTTAAAATGTATATTATATGTGTATATGTAAATTGCCAATGTAGTTTTGCTTTTTATTATTAGCCTTGCACATATGCCTGCTAAGTCACTTCAGTCATGTCTGAGCCCACCAGGCTCCTCTGTCCATGGGATTCTCCAGGCAAGAATGCTGGAGTGGGTTGCCATGCCCTCCTCCAGGGGATCTTCCTGACCCAGGGATGGAACCTGCATCTCTTAGGTCTCCTGCATTGGCAGGAGGGCTCTTAAACACTAGTATCACCTGGGAAGCCCTTAGTGTACTCCAAAAGCCCCTTCTGTGCCCCAAACCCCAAAATTTGTATCTTCTACTCACTAATTCCAAATAGAGAATAACAGTTGTTAAATGGAGTGGAAGTAAAAATTCAATGTTCTTTTATATAGAAACAGAGACAGACACAGTCCAACCTTGGGTTTTTGTTTTTTGTTTTTTTTTTTTGGCTTGCTTATTTGTTTCCTTGTTTTGTGACTTGCTTGGGATAATTTTGTGGAATCTGTCTCATCACAGAGTACAGCCACTGATGTCTCTGCTTATTTTTTAAAATTATTGCTTTTATGATTAAGTCTGGCTTTCTAGGGTCTATATAATAGGGTCCATTAACTATTGGTTAGAGGTTGTGCTTAAATGGTTTTAGTCGGTAAAGTGTTCTTCACTCAGTTGTGTCCAACTCTTTGCGATCCCATGGACTGTAGCCCACCAGGCTCCTCTGTCCATGAGATTCTTTAGGCAAGAAGACTGGAGTGGATAGCCATTCCCTTCTCCAGGGATCTTCCTGACCCAGGGATTGAACCCACATCTCCCTCGTTGCAGGCAGATTCTTTACTGTCTGAGTCACCAGGGAAGCCCTTCAGTCAATAAAGTTTCCACCTTTACCAACGTAAAGAGGGTGGGCAGGTGTTGGATTCCATGTAAATGGAAGGAAGTTTACTGTTCTTCTCCAGCTGTTACTTGCAGCTGAGTTCCCTCCTGTCTCTCACAGGGGCATTTACATACTCCCAGAGGGACACGTAGAGGGCTTGGGCCCTCTCTAATCTTTCTGATTGTACATACACATTTCAGGAAGCTCATTCTGGCAGTTGTATGGAGAGTGGGTTGGAATAACGATGTCTGGACTTAATGAGATTACTTAAGTGATTTATTTTAGAACTCAGAAGGAGAAACTCACTCAAGGGGCCATAGAACCACAACTTTATGCAACTCTAAGGGTCATAATCCACAGATTTGTCTATAAAACCCATATAAGAACATGCGTTAGGTAAACGGGAACCCCCTAGAGTTGTTTAATTGGCAGCGTGTGTGGTCATGTGTGATGGCTCTATAAAGACGTTTCAGCAAACAGTGATGAAAATGAAAAAGAGCATAAGTTGTCAAGTCCTGACACAGAAATACAGTACAAAGAACACAGTGTATAAAGGATTTAAGATCAATTGTTCTAAAGCAAAGATTCCAGACAGCTGGCCTAAAAATAGTTTTTGTGTGTTTGAAACATTATTCAGTGGAAGAAAAAACCCACGTTTTTTCCTTTTCCAAAGAGAGTAGAAAAATTAGAAATGGCTACAGCAGTAATGGTTATATTGAATTTAAGACAATGTTTCCTGATTCTTCTCAAATGATAAGTCTAGATATCTGGTTGACTCTCCTTTCCTAGACATCTTTAAGAAAAAACACAGACAGTTGGCTCACTCTTCATCTGATTTAAATACATGGCTGGAGCCTTAATACTACAACAAGGTCACTATTTCTTCTATCTTATTTTATTACATACAATATAATTATACAATGGTATATCCATTTTCTTCATGCTGAGGAAAGGGGTGAGCAGAGTGTCAACCATTTTTGTTTCTAGTTATCTATTATTTTTTATATAAAGGGGGAAAACTTCTGGACTGGAAATGAGATACTTCAACTATCTTTGATTGACCCACCAACTATCTTAGTCTGGTCACCTGTAAAACAAGTCAGTTAAATTAAATGATTATTTCTCAATTCCATTTTAGCTAAACATGTAAAGCTCCCATGTGCCATAAATATAGCATTATGCTGGTTCATTTTTCTCTTGAAACAATACAGAATCCCTCTTCCATTTATGATGATTTGGAGATTATGACTATCTTCTCAGACCAACTAGAAAACCTGGAGAAAGTACAGAGTATATTTTACTGTTGCATTAGAAAGCTAACAAAGTAATGAGGGATTACAGAGTAAAAACCAGGGAGGAGAATGAAAGCCAAAGATGAACACATTGATTTTAGAGTTCTTTTTCTCCTAAAGCCATCTACGTATTTCTAAAATAGTTAAATTGATAAGCTCATAAGACGATAACAATGTCTTATGGGATTTTAAAATATATAGAATTAAAATACATAGCAATAAGAGGATATAAAATGGGGGAATAAATGGAATTAATATGTTTTTAGAACTTTGCATTGCTTGGAAAGGGGTAAAAATACAGATTTATACTAGGTTTTTCTTAAGGCAAAGGAGCATTTTATAATCTTTAGGAAATAATGTTTTAACTCAGAAATTTGTTAAGTAACTTGGACTATAAAGAAAGCTGAGCACCGAAGAATTGATGCTTTTGAACTGTGGTGTTGGAGAAGACTCTTGAGAGTCCCTTGGACTGCAAGGAGATCCAGCCAGTCCATCCTAAAGGAGATTAGCCCTGAGTGTTCATTGGAAGGACTGATGTTAAAGCTGAAACTCCAATACTTTGGCCACCTCATGTGAAGAGCTGACTCATTGGAAAAGACCCTGGTGCTGGGAAAGATTGAAGGCAGAAGAAGGGGATGACAGAGAATGAGATGGTTGGATGGCATCACCAAGTCCATGGACATGAGTTTGGGTAAATTCTGGGAGTTGGTGATGGACAGGAAGGTCTGGCTCGCTGTGGTCCATGGGGTCATGAAGAGCTGGACACGACTGAGTGACTGAACTGAACTGAAGTTTAAGCACACATATTTCTGCAGAGACTTCCCTGGCAGTCCATCGGCTAAGACTCTGTGCTTCCATTGCAGGAGAGCATGGGTTCAATCTCTCCTTGAGGATCTAAGATCCCACATGCCCCATGGCACAGCAGAATAAATAAATACAATAAAATAAATAGAATAAGTGGAATAATAGTACTACTGTTAGCAACAACAAGCCCCTGCCCCCCTAAAAAAGAAAACAACACAAAAGTGTTTCTGGAGATCTAGTAATCTTGTGCCAATTTTAAATTTTGATATTTTTCTTCATTTTGATACATTACAATTTTTAAAAAATGACCTTTTCAAGGAAAACAGTTCAAAGAACCATGCAAACACTCAAAATCAACTTTATTTATTTGTTCAGAGAAAAATCACCTGAAGGTGACTTTGAAGCAGAAGAATATCCCTTGTTTTAAGATTGGAAGTTTTGGAAAGGGCACAGCATTTTTAATCCATTGTTGGCTAAAAAGTATAAGGCATAGATCCAATTGCTATGCTCCTTAAGTAGTACATATGAATGAAATTTTTTAACAGGCCAGTTTACTTGAAGGGTTGTGAACCACTTCCTGAGTTTGGATATTATTGTTTTTGTTGTTCAGTTCCTAAGTCATTTCCGACTCTTTGTGACCCTATGGACTGTAGCCCCCCAGGCTCCTCTGTCTATGGGGTTCTCCAGGCAAGAATACTGGAGAGGGTTGCCATTTCCTCCTCCAGGGGATCTTCCTGATCCAGGGATCAAATCTGTGTCTCCTGTATTTGCAGGCAGATTCTTTACCACTGAGCCACCTGGGAAGCCCATTGGATATGATTGCTACTTTTAAATGAAGGCAGGTACAGAAGAGATAATATAAAGAGAGATCAGGTGACTTGGTCTAGATTAAATAGTTGTGAACCAGCTGGGTTCACAGATTCTTGAAGGTAAGGATCAGTATTTATGTATATTTTCAGTATCTGGGAAGAGCTAGGTCTTCTGTAGCAGATAAGATGCTGCTTGGGCTAAAGATCCAGATAAATAGGGTTATAATCTTGATCTGCATGGAGATCCAACCAGTCCATCCTAAAGGAAATCAGTCCTGGATGTTCATTGGCAGGACTGACGTTGAAGCTGAAACTCCAATATTTTGGCCACCTGATTCGAAAAGCTGACTCATTTGAAAAGACCCTGATGCTGGGAAAGATTGAAGGCAGGAGGAAAAGGGGATGACAGAGGATGAGATGGTTGGATGACATCATTGACTCAATGGACATGAGTTTGGGTAAACTCTGGGAGTTGGTGATGGACAGGGAGGCCTGGCATGGTGCGGTTCATGGGGTTGCAAAGAGTCAGTCACGACTGAGCGACTGAACTGAATCTTGATCTGTTTACTAACTTGGTGACCTTTGGCAAGTCACTTGTAACTCTAACCATTAGTTTTATTTTCTGAAATATGGGCAAAGCAGTTTAGCATAAAGCAATTTAACTCATAGGTGTAAGAACTAGAAAAATGTTTAAAAGTGTTTTGTAAAGAGAAAAGTATATTACAAGTATAGGACACTGTTCTTACTTCAAATTATATGTCACACAATTCAAGTCAGTAGCATTTATCACTGGTTACAAAGAGACGGGTGAATTTATAGCTTGCATGAAAATGAAACTAAGGCCCTGTTCATTTGGGTTAAAAGCAGTTACTTAAACAATTCCAATAAATTTAGATTTTCACAGTGAGTAGGCCTTGGGAAGAATTTTAATTTTGTCATGTATTATAACTGATAATAAAGTACCTGTCAATTTTTAAATTTATTTTCTTTTCAAGTGTTCTTTTAGATTTGGTGCCTATTTTAATCTGTTTCTTGTAATAGGCACACAGAATATGCAAGAATTGAATGTTACCATGACCAGATTTTCAGTAATCTGATAAATAGCTTAATTTGGAATTTTCTTTATAAGCAAAGCATATATTATTACAGAAATAAATGTATGCATTTGGATAATCTGGGATTTCATATTTAAATATATTGATTTTTTATTCTGAGATGGTGGACAACAAAAATTTCCTACCAAGGGACTTCCCTGGTGCTCCAGTGGTTAAGACTCTGTGCTTCCAATGCAGGGGCCATGGGTTCAAACCCTGGTCAGGGAACTAATATCCCACACGCTGCGCAATGCATCCAAAAATAAATGAATAAAATAGTAAATTTAAAAACTATCCTACTTAATTCTAAATAGGTGTAGGGAAAATTGTGTTTGAGAGTAGATCAAGAAAACGTAAGGGTATAAAGTTCTAAGCTAGTGATGATGTCAGAATTTCCAAAAGATTCTTTATTTCAGTCTCTGGAGTTTTGCATGTGGAAGTGAGAAGATTAGCCTTTCCTGATGTTCATGCTGTGCTGTGCTTAGTTGCTCAGTTGCCTCTGACTCTTTGTGATCCCATGGACTGCAACCCACCAGGCTCCTCTGTCCATGGGGATTCTCCAGGCATGAATACTGGACTGGGTTTCCATGTCCTTCTCCAGGGAATCTTCCTAACCCAGGGATCAAACTCAGGTCTCCCACACTGCAGTTGATTCTTTATCAGCTAAGCTACCAGGGAAGCCCCCTGATATTCATAGCTAGTGTGGTTTTATTTCAAGAATCAGATTTTTTTAGCTGTGAGTAAGATAACACCAGCATGATAGGAATGCCAGAAACCTATCAGTGACTATTACCACAAGTCAGAAAGTCCTTCTTTCAAGATAAGTTTGGTGCCAATGCCCATAAAATTATGTTGGAATTATTATAAAATATATATATACTTTATGAGATACGTTCCTTACTAATGCCACAGAGAAATTTATATTACGCTAAATAGTTTGGGATAACAAGTCACATCCTTAGATCATGACAATACACTGATCATCATTAAGTAATTAACTTAGTTATAATTTTTGGAAATGAACTTCAAGAGATAGATGCAACCCAGATGATGGTCTTGGAGAGTTTATGATCCATGAAATCTCGTACCAACAATAATGAAGAAGTTGTCACTACAGCCCCCTATGAGATTCAAAATATTGCTAAATTTATAGAAAAGGATTTTCTTAGCTTAAGTACTTTTTACTCTCCTTGTAGGCTTTCTCCCTACACAGACTGTGGTTTTGTTTTGCTTTGTTTCCTTTCTCTCCATGCTTTCTCTATCTCCCTTCTCCATCGTGCCCCTTTCCTCCTCCCAGCCATACCCCTCAACTCTTATCACTCTTCCGCCCACTGCTTTTCAGTTCAGTTCAGTTCAGTCGCTCAGTCGTGTCCGACTCTTTGCGACCCCATGAATCGCAGCACGCCAGGCCTCCCTGTCCATCACCAACTCCCGGAGTTCACTCAAACTCATATCCATTGAGTCCGTGATGCCATCCAGCCGTCTCATCCTCTGCCGTCCCCTTCTCCTCCTGCCCCCAATCCCTGCCAGCATCAGAGTCTTTTCCAATGAGTCAACTCTTCACATGAGGTGGCCAAAGTATTAGAGTTTCAGCTTTAGCATAGGCCAAAACAATTATATTGAGTCATATTAATGTGATGGTCACCAAATATGGCAGAGCGTTCTGGACCTGCTATACTCTTATCTTCTTATTTACTCAACTAATTAATTTCAACTCTTTGGGTAGATCTGGCTATAGAAGCCCATCAAAAACAGTTTTTTCTTTTTGATCCTGCCTCCCTTCCCACTCTCCTGCCTCCCTTCCCTTCCCTTCTACCTAGGCTGAAATTAGACTAATAGTTTAGTATCTGTTAGTTCTCATTCTCAGGTCTTCATAAGGTCTCTTGTTTTGAGCTTTATTCCTTCCTGGGGCTCTGAATGAATATCAAAAATCCCCAAAGTGTTTCCAAGAAGAACGCAGAGTTCTAATTGGTAACAGATTCTTCTTATAGTGACAGAGTATTTTACCCCATGGGAATAGAAGGACTTACTTGAATCATATATATTTATCTCAAGGTGCCAGACAGGAGGTAGGAGCCAAACAGAGAGAGGGTGATGATGCCCCAGACACTAAAGCGCTTCCAAAATCCTGAAATCTTTTAACTTTTCCTTAATGGGTACAACTTGAGAAATGAATGAAACACATGATACAACAAAGAGTCCAGAGTACAGAGGGAAAATATAATTACTCAGGATCCTTTCTTTCAAGTAGACTTAGTATAATAAAACAAAATAAAATCTAACATTGTTTACTAATAATTAATATTTATCAAAAGATGCTTTTTCCTTAAAAAAAAAACAAACCATCTGAAATGATCCGGAGAAAATAGATCTAGCCAAGCTGTTTTAAGGTCACAATCTATTTGACTGAAAATTTTTAAAGTTTTAATTTTCTGTTGCTTTATGGTTTTTAAAAATATATTTTTGTTTTCAATTTTTAAATATTTTGTCTTTCAACTGGGTTGTGGGGTATGTGGGATCTAACTCCATGACCAGTGGTTGAGCCTGAGCTCCTGCACTGGAAGCAAATAGTTTTAAACATTGGACTACCAGGGGGAAGTCCCCTGTTTTTATTTTATTTTCTGGGAAAATGAGAGAGTCTGACTGTCTTACTCAAATCCTCAAGAAAATTGAAGTCAGATCAATTATTTCTGGAATAGAGGATACAAAATTACCATCACTGTCATCCTGCAAGTGAATCCATCTTCTTTGGACCACAGCTGTATGTATTCAATCCAGTTTCCTTTATGTGCTTCCTTACACTGACAAGAAGCCAGGGTGGAAATCAGGCGGGCATGACCCTACATGTGCATGTCATCACATACAGGTAAACCACTCTGGTGGGGCTCAGTTTCAACATTTTTAAAAGAAAGGGAAGAAAGAGGAAAAGAAGGAAGGAGAAATGAATGGAGGGAGAGCAGGAGAAAAAGAAAAGTCATGCATTGCCATGCATAGATTACTGAGCATTTTGAAGAAGGAAATGTATGTCATATGACAGTTCACACTTACATGCTCAGTAAGTTTTAGTTGTTATATTATTAGCAGTAAAGTTCGGGTAAAATACACAAAACTTTATATTTTTATCTTTTGGCATATTTTGTTTGGGTAAAAGATACTGGAGGACCTTCCACTGATAAGAAAGCCAGGATATTGTAAAATCAGTGGGGAGAACGCCTAAGAGGAGGTGGTAGTTCATTGTAACTGATGCTGTGGAGAAGAGAGTAGGACTGAGGGTGGAGAAAGCCCATGAGAAATGGAACATGTGCTTCAGACCACCTCTAATGACTGCTCTATTGATGTGCCATGGTATTGGTGACAGTGTCACAACTGTTGGTGTAGAAAGAAGTCTCTTCATTTTTAAGTGATCTGTATCCTACTAACTTGGGATTCCCAAGTGGCTCCGTGGTAAAGAACTTGCCTGCCAAGCAGGAGACATGGGTTTGATCCCTGGGTAGGGAAGATCCCCTGGAGAAAGAAGTGGCAACCCACTCCAGTAATCTTGCCTGGGAAATCCCATGGACAGAGGAGCCTGACAGGCTACAGTTTTTGTTTGGGGTTTTGTTTTGTTTAATGTCATTTTCTTTGTTGTGGCGCTGTTGTTCAGTTGCCAAGTCATGCCTGACTCTTTGCAAACCCAGGGACTGCAGCACTGTAGGATTTTTTTGTCCTTCCCTATCTCCTGGAATTTGCTCAAATTCCTGTTCACTGAGTTGGTGATTGCAGCAGATGGGATCTTTAAGTTGTGGCATGTGGGATCTAGTTCCCTGACCAGGAATCGAACCTGCGCCCGCTGCACTGGGATCTCAGAGTCTCAGCCATTGGACCACCAGGGAAGTCCAGATCTTTTTCCAGATCTCTAAATTTAGGAATTTACTTAATTATACCATTTTATATTTAACTTCTCAAAACTTTTCTCATATTTAAAATAATCCCATTCTACTTACAATATAAAAAGGAAGAAAATGGGATTTGGAGCTGAATTCCAAATCCAACTCTTTAACTTCTCTCTGCCTAACCTACTTTTATTCTTCATCTATAAAATTAGGATAATAATATCTGCATCATGGGCTTCTGTGATAGCTCAGATGGTAAAGAATCTGCTTGCAGTGAGGGAGACCCAGGTTCAATCTCTAGATTGGGAGGATCACTTGGAGAAGGAAATGGCAACTCACTCCAGTATTCTGCCTGGAGAATTTCACGGACAGAGGAGCCTGGCAGGCTACAGTCCATGGGGTCGCAATGAATCGGACACGACTGAGTGACTAAGCGCGCACACACATCTTCAGCATAGGGCTGCACCAGTGATTAAATGATTAAAAGAATATGAAATGTATAGAAGAGTAGATATGGAGCAGTAATCATGCAATTGCATTACGTATCGTAATTCCATTTTGTTTCCTAATAATCTATTTCTTGGATTCTCATGCACCCTTAAGTTTTTAATACCCTAAAATAGATAGCTATATATTCTAATGAAGCCTTGCTAATATGATGAACTCTATGAAATTATTTCTTCTTAATCTCCAAGGTGAATGAATCTATCTAACTCCATATTTTGGTCTCAGTGAAAGCTAAGGTGCAGTTTTTTCTCTATAGCTCACAAAAGAAGAAACCCAGACACATAAAAGTTACCCAAATTTCTTCTTCTTGATCCCCTAGATAGTGGGATAAAAATAAATGTTTGTCCATTCATCTGTTGACAGACATCTAGGTTACTTCCCTGTCCTGGATTTTGTAAGTGGTGCTGCAATGAATATTGGGGCACATGAGTCTTTTTGAGTTATGGTTTTCTCAGGGTATATGCCCAGTAGTGAGAATACTGTTTTATGGTAGTTCTATGTTTAGTTTTTTTAAGAAACCTCCATACTGTTGTCCACAGTGGCTATATCAATTTCATTTCCACCAACAGCTTAAGAGGGTTCCCTTTTTCTATACTCCAATTTAAAAAAAAAAAAAGAGAAAAGAATCACATTCCCCAAAGCGGTGGGAAAATGCTTGCTGTTATTCAGTCTTTCTTTCTTTATGAGAAGTCTACAACTTGTGGGTCAGAGATCAAATTAAGCCCAGGGTTGTGGCCTCAGTGGCTCTACTAAGGAGATGTGATATCCAAGTCAACTCCAGACCCAAAGATGAAGATGAAATAAGGGAGGTGGAACTTTGAAAGGGCAGACCCTGTCTTTTGCTCAATGGCAACCCACTCCAGTATTCTTGCCTGGAAAATCCCATGGGTGGAGGAGCCTGGTAGGCAGTCTATGGGGTTGCAAAGAGTCAGACACAGCTGAGTGACTTCATTTTCTTTCCTTTTTTCTCCACGCTGTCCTTGTCCTCTTCTTACACTGAAGCTTTTATGGCAACTCATCTCCTATCCCAGGCTTGTCAGTAGTGGGGAGTGGAGTGAGAACTCAGCCTGAAAAACAGTGAGGCAGGCTCTGGTTCCAATGCTGTCACTGAGCATGTAAGTCATATGTAGCAAGGCACTTCTTTGTGTTTCTCTAGTCAGAAAAGCAAACGTGGTTATATTTTTGTTTTATTACATTTTCCATATGGTACATTACTGTGTTAAGTGTTTATTTTGTTTTCTTAGGTATATTTAAATTTCTAAAGCTTGTCAAAGCTACTGGTTCTAGTGGGGAAAGAATGGAACAATCTCCTGGTCTCCTTAGTCCCTGTTCTTATTTTCCTTCGTTCTTCAGAGGTCTGAGTTGTTTTGGTTCTCTAGACTGAAGGCAACCTATGATCCCATCAGAATTATTGGAGATTTTTAAATCTGTGTGTTGCCCTATCGTTAGAAACAGTAGATCTTAGGTTGGCTTGGCAGAGGGTGTGGTGAGAGGGCCTGCTTATTTTTTTAATATAACTTTTTGTTTATTTTTATTTTAATTTTTGACTATGTTATGTGGCCTGTGGGATCTTGGTTCCCCGACCAGGGATTGAACCTGGGCCCTTGGTAGTGAAAGCATGGATTTGTAACCACTGGACCACCAGGGAATTCCCTTCATTATTAACAAATGAGTCATTCTGATGCTCACCCAGGGTTGAGAGTCCTAATGGCTGAGTCAAGCTGGTTGAGCTCCCTTCTTCCTCCACATCTACAGAAAACTGTGTGTCTTAGCCTGAGTTCTCTAGAAGGCAGATCCTGAGATGAGAAACTGATGCTAACACTTTTCTTGGAGGTACATGTCCAGGGAAGTGAAGGCAGGAGCAAAAGATAAGGAAGCAAGATAAAATGGAATGTATTAGTCCTTTAGGTATTAGCACTTTATAACAAGCCAGAGCAGATTACTTAGTAGAATTATTAATTTTGTACACAGGTATACTCTAGAGGGTTTATGAGAAGAAACTTCATTCTGGAATAACTCACAGGATAGAAAAAGAAGGGGACATTTTTTGTTCAGCGCTCTCCTATCTCCCGTTTCCAACTGGCCAAGTTTTACTGCATGAGGAGCTAACTGTCTTCTGGGCTGTGTCATCTGGGCCTTTTACCAGTTCCCCAGAAGCTGATCCTGCACCCCACCGTGTGGTGTTTTATTAAAGGCCAGTAGTGATGAAACCTATAGAATCTAAGAAGGTTGAAAAGAGTTGCGTCCTAATATGTACAGTCTTAGCCTATCCTTTCAGGAAAGATATCAACCCAGGGCTTAAGCAGTTGTCCTGACAATATGCAAAAGCTGGTTAATTGATAGCACATGCATTAAAATCCATGAGAGATTTCCAGGAAATCCAACTCAAAAGAAAATGGCAATTTCTTGGATATTTCAACATATACATTTGGTGTTGGGTATTATTGAGAGTTTGAATTGGAACTTAACCAAGAATAATCTCAAGGTCTAAAGTGCCTGCCATAGTGCCTGCAAGCAAAAATTTCAGGGAAATTTGCTACATTCAAAATAGGGCTTTGGGATTTATTTAACTTGTCTGCATACAGCTTGAAAGCTGTGTTTGAAATTTGTGCACACATGTAAATTGACATATAGCCCCAGGTCATTGGAACAACTGGGTCACTACAAAACAGACTTGTAACCTCCATATCTTCTTCTTCTCTTTAACTTGAAGTGAAATATTTGACCTTCTCTGTTTAACTTTAAGAGAGGCCCATTTATTCCATCTGTGTATAATTTTAACCCCTGTGTGCTCAAGACAGGGTCCAACCATCACAAAAATGAGTCGGACCTTTCTCCAATGACCTGTGAATATTCTATGCTCCTCTTTTCTCTCCCTGTTCCCCCATTAAAAAAAAAAAAGGAGGGATTGGAAAGTGAGTGGCCTGACACTAATAAAATCTTCTGTCCTGGTAGCCCAGGATGATAGAAGTTTGAAACTCTGTGGCGTTAACTCAATATCCTTCCATAAATGAGGTGGGTACTCCATCTTATCTAACCCTGCAGCTCATTGCTGGACTCTCTCAAAAAATACAGGGAGAGAAAAGATAACTAAATCTTGGTGCTAATTGGAAATATAAGTCAAAGTAAGTATCAAACATTGCATTATAATGGCATAAAGATTAGGTAGAATCATGTCAGAAGTATCCCATGAATTGCAAAAGAAGGAATCATAAAAGAAGAGCCCTCTTTCTCACTGCTTTTGGAGATACGTTTATTTTGCAATTAACAATGGGCTAAGGTGTCTTTCTAAAATCTTGTCCTGTGACTTCAGAATTTAATCTCACACTGGACTCATTTTTATATACATTTTTACAGCCTATATTCCATTGAGCTGGCAGAACAAATCTTTTAAAAGAATGAGGCGGATCTTGATGATCATGACATCTCAACACTCTAGTGACTTCCCATCACATGTAGAATACATTCCAAAGTTGAAGGCTTACAAGGTCCCACTTGACCTGGACCTTAGCTATCTCACAGATTTGAACCTCCAGCTGCCTCCCACCCTCTGTCCTGCAGCCACCCTGACTCCAGGGTGAGGAATAAAGGACATAAATTAGTGGATTGGAAAGAAGTAGTTTTGGGATATAGTTTAGATTGTAGTGTAGATAGGTCTTGTTGGTAGATTAAATATGAGAGTTGAAGAGAAAGAGGAATATAGAATTATTTTAGGTCATAACGGATACCATAAATGTTAGCTCTTAACTCTGAATATTATCAAATATTAACAATAACAGGATAAATGATAACACATGAAAATGTAGCAGTGATAATCTTGCTTTAGCTTGCATGTTAGATGCCCATATTAGATAGTGTTAGTCAGTCGTGCCTGACTCTTTGCGACACCATGGACTGCAGTCCACCAGCTTCCTCTGTCCATGAGATTTTCCAAGCAAGGATACTGGAGTGGGTTGCCATTTCCTTCTCCAGGGGATCTTCCCAACCCAGGGATTGAACCCAGGTCTCCTGCGCTGCAGGAAGATTCTTTACTGACTGAGCTACAAGGGAAGCCCCAGGTGTCCATATTAGGTCAGAATTTAGTGTTCTCATCCTTTCCTGTGAGTCAATTATTCTCCAATGGAGAACGAGACTTCTTCTCTTCGGAAGAACTGCCACTCTTCAATCCCATGTTTCTAGCACTTCTAAGACTTCTTGAAGGTGATTCCAACACTATAGCCAAAGGAGTCTCTTATTCATTTAAAATTGAGGGAATCTTCATTTTAACAAGATCCCACATCCTTACAGGTTCTAAGCCTAAAGGTTCCAGCTTTAATAGGCTTCCTTGGAATTGTGTATCTGGTTGGGTCTATTAAAAGTTGAACTTGAGTTACCTCCACTCCATCTTAACAGAGAAACTAAGTATCTCTCAGATGCTGAAGATAACAAACATTTAACAGAGAAACCTCTAGGTGATGAATGAGATTGAGTTCCCTGTGGGAAATGGGTCCATTTTCAGACCTTGCAGGAAGTATGTACATCAGCATGCATAAGTCTTTTGATTCACTGGGAGAAGACTGCTCAGACCCAGACAGCTGATATATTCATATGCTGCTGCTTCAGGAGGATAAACTAGCCTCCCAGAACCTGTGGGGCAGGCCGCTCTCCATCTCCCTCTGGGATATGAATACTGTCTTACCAACTTTTATTTGTTCTGTCTTTTTGACAGGCTTTCTCAGGGATATAGTGAAATGCCAGGTCTGAAGAGGGGAAGATAAAAAAACAAGCATTCCTATAGTCTTTTTTCTGTCCCAAACTTCATTAAGCCTGAAAAGATTTCCAGGGTCACTTTTTTTTTTTATCACTTTCAAAACCAAAAAAAAAAAATTTTTTTTTTTTTGTTTTAATCTCCAATTTTAAATAAAGCCAAATCTCTAGTTGCTTTAAAGCCCCTTTTCTGAGAATGGGCCTTGGCCATCCCCAGTTCAGTCCCCAGCTAGGGAATCTGTCACATTTACAAATTTAAATTCAATTTACCACATTCACATGAAAAGGGACTGAATTTCTAAGCCCGATGATGGGAGTGACATTCAATACAAGATTGTGTAGCATGTTAAAGAACTTTCTTTTTATTAGGGGCTCCATAATCACATTAACTTCAACCGAAAATTTAAACTAATTCTTTCCCTAGAGGCCTGAGTGGTAATAATTGTAGAAATCTGTGGAAAAGGATAAATACAATTCAATAATTATATTGATAAATAAAATGAAAGTCAACTAATTGTGTCATTCACTCAGAAGCTCGCCTCGGCTGTTGCCGGCTTTATGCTCTGCTGGCTGCTAAACTTTTCTGTCACACTTCAATAAATTTAATTGTGCAGAATAAATGAGCTAATTTTTGAAGTCACAGGCTCTGTTTGCAAGATAAGGGTGGTGATTTATTGACCTCTTCCAGCGCTGTAAGAGCGTCACCCTCCTTTGCGACTGACAACCAGGCATCAGCAGTCTCCTCCCTGAGAGTTCTTGCTTAGGCCCATCTGAGCTTGCCCTCTTCCATCTCATCTTCTAATCACTGAGTGCCTATCTTGAAGAGTCTGGCAGGCCCTGCTTTCCACTGGTTGCAGAAGAAAATTCTGTGGTTTCTGTTGTAGCTCTTCACAGGGTGATGAATTCTTCCATTTCTGCAGCTGTCAAAATCCACCATTCAGATTGTTCAACTGAAACCCCAGGTTGTGAACTTATACCTTCCAGTGCCCTCAAGCCAAATCCAGTGTCTCTGTTTGTGTGACCTTGATAATGGAGACAACAGCTTATATTCTTGGACTTAAGAATCCAAGGCACACTGATGTCACACCAGATCACAACTCCTGATAAAATACAATTTTTCAGAATGAGACCACTTCTTGAATTTTGGTTTGCTATCTGACAACAGAGGTATGACTCTTTGAAATTTCAAGAATTATTTGAAGAAACAAAACAGAATCTGTAACACAGAGAATATGCCTTAAACCACATGCCTTAGTGTCTGAAGTAGCTTTTTCATCTCTTTTCCCCTGCATTATGTCCAGTTTATTTTAACAACTGATTATTTCCCATATTCAGTTCCAATTCAGTTTAGTTCAATCGCTCAGTCATGTCTGACTCTTTGCGACCCCATGAATCACAGCATGCCAGGCCTTCCTGTCCATTACCAACTCCTGGAGTTCACCCAAACTCATGTCCATCCAGTCAGTGATGCCATCCAACCATCTCATCCTCTGTCGTCCCCTTCTCCTCCTGCCCCCAATCCCTCCCAGCATCAAGGTCTTTTCCAATGAGTCAACTCTTTGCATGAGGTGGCCAAAGTATTGGAGTTTCAGCTTCATCATCATTCCTTCCAAAGAACACCCAGGACTGATCTCCTTTAGGATGGACTGGTTGGATCTCCTTGCAGTCCAAGGGACTCTCAAGAGTCTTCAACATCACAGTTCAAAAGCATCAGTTCTTCGGCGCTCAGCTTTCTTCAACTCTCACATCCATACATGACCACTGGAAAAACCATAGCCTTGACTAGACGGACCTTTGTTGGCCCTGGATTTTTGATATATACCAAACAGCTTGTATTATCTGTGCTTCCTCAGTGTCCAGCTTCTAGTGCAGTGCCTGAAGTTAGTAAGTGTTCAGTAAAACAATTGTTGAATTAACGTATTAATTGATTAATGAATGAATCACACTGATATAAAGCTATCAGATTGAAAGGAATATATGTGGATATATTTCAGCCTGTTATGGGACAATTTGGGAAACGTGCAGTTTTAAACAAGAATTGTGGCACATTGATCTCTAAGTAGTGGGGCCAAATGAGAATTTATTAGAATTCCTTAATGGGGGAGTAGAAAAGTAACTTTTTTAAAAAATAGAACAAATTTTATCAATAGTTTTAGGTATCTAAATGGCGCACACAAAGAGAATATGGCTCACATCATAATATAGCCATTTATCTACTGGAGGGGGTCCCACAGACAGATGTCCCAGGCCCGGATGTCACCCACCAGCTCAGTGTGGGCTCTGTGTCTGCCTCTCCTGGAGTTAAGAATAGTTATGGGATTTATCAGCATTAAAATTTGGGGCTCCTGGGACGATGACTTCAATCATGTGATTAGGAAAGATCACAATTTATTGCTGGACAAAAAGGCTAGTAGTAAAATATGAATGTGAGTGTATAGATGTGTACGTTAACTTGCTGTTTTGAACATGAGGAAGGCAAACGGACTCCTTTTTAAACTTTCTTCTAACTATTCTTTTATTGTTCAGCCTTGCTTCCTCCAAATCAGCTCCTTGAAGTCTGAGAACTCGGCTTGGGGAAGGGAAGAGCTGGCGGCCTTGCTCTTAATGCAGACAACGCGACAACACTGTCCGGAGCTCAGCAGTACCTTTAGGAAAGAGTCTCCAGGCGTTTGCCTGCAGGAAGTCATAAAGCCCATGCAAATCGAGACCCGTTCCACACAGGCAGAACAGAACTTCCATACACAGGGTGCTCTGGCTGTCACTGTTACCCTCTTTGTTGCCATAATGATCATTTATTGATAATAGCACTTGAAGAAAGAGCCCTTGAGTAGGTATTAGACTTTAGTTACCTGGTGTATCCGCCAAGAACAGAAGGTTGTCCTCATACTATTCACTCTGCCCGGGTTTGCCTCACATGAAAATATCTACCTTAAACTAGAAGTGAAAGAAAACCTAGATCTTTTCAATGCTGCTTTCCTCATTCCTGCCAAAGTGTTTATTGAATCCCTAACTAAAACCATTTGTGCTCTTGAACTTTCCTCCTGGAAAAAAAAAAAAAAAGTGATTATTGTTTCTTTCTCAGAGGGACACAAAGAGGGATTACCACAGGAAATCCAGAGAGGCTTTAGAAGACGAGCTTGAGTTGAGATAGATGCCAGAAGCCCACTTAGCCAACGGCCTCCAAGGGGCCTGGCACGGAGATGGGTTGAAGACAGTAAATGCTACAGAAACCCCATGTGAAGAGGAGAATTTGGCATTTGTCCTTCTAAACCCTGCATCCCTCAGCCCCAAGTGCTTAAGAATTCTGTGAGCCATTGCCTGTGGCGGTGACACTGATTTGTATCTGGGTATGAACTTAAATGAAAACATGAATTGAACTCATTACATGAGGAAGGAAACACTGCCAAATTTAACAGGATGAAATTCCAGCAGGGTGTCAGGTTTTATGGGGCGGTAGTGAAATACCTCATAGAAAGGTTTCCAGTTCATAAAACACTTTCAAAACATGCTCAGCTCTTTTAAGTTGAGGGGACATTATCATTTCTATCTATAGCATTTCTCTGCAAATTGAACTCAAATATCCTTTGGGCTGGCTACACAGAGAGCAGAAGAAAGACATGGAAGAAACTTGAACCAGAGATGGCTTCCTTGAAAAGGTTTCCTTCAGGCAGAAGTATGTGAGAACAAATGACATCAGAAACTAGCGTGTCAGTATACTTCTGCCAGCTCCATATGGTCCAACTAATTTTCACAGGTATTTAATTAATTCAACAAATATTTAGTGAGTTCTTCTCACCTGTGGGTACTGTTCTAGGCTTTGGAGGTACAGTGGTCAGTTAGACAAATCTACCCTCACAGTACCTACATTACAGAAGGAGAAGAAAACAACAAATAAATGATCAGAAAATATATTGTAAAAGTCAGGTAGTGATCACTGTCATTAAGACAATGGGATCGAGGGGGTGGGGTGACATTTTTTGATAGTGTGCTTTGCAAAGGCCACTTCAGCATGGTGACATTTGAACAGAAGCTTAAATGAAGTGACCTGTTGAATCCAGAAAATTAATTTTATAGATTGTTTGAAAGGAGGTTGGTCAGCATCAGCTGGTTAAAGGGTTGGGAAGTTATTTTGGTTCAAAGATGTCCAGTGTAAATAACCGCAAGACTGACCCTCTTCTCTCTGTCAGTGGGAATTTGGATACAGCCTTGCATGTTGTTTTGGGAATTTTCTGGTAGAGTAACCAGTAAGTGTTTTGCATCTTCTGTCTTGAGTTTCTTTTACTTGCTGCTGCTGCTAAGTCACTTCAGTCATGTCCGACTCTGTGTGACCCCATAGACGGCACCCAGTAGGCTCCTCTGTCCCTGGGATTCTCCAGGCAAAAACACTGGAGTGGGTTGCCATTTCCTTCTCCAATGCATGAAAGTGAAAAGGGAAAGTGAAGTCGCTCAGTCGTGTCCGACTCTTAGCAACCCCATGGACTATAGCCTACCAGGCTCCTCTGTCCATGGGATTTTCCAGGCAAGAGTACTGGAGTGGGGTCCCATTGTCTTCTCCACTTTTACTTGCTGCTGCTGCTGTTGCTGCTAAGTCACTTCAGTCGTGTCCGACTCTGTGCGACCCCATAGACGGCAGCCAACCAGGCTCCTCTGTCCACAGGATTCTCTAGGCAAGAGTACTGGAGTGGGTTGCCATTTCCTTCTCCTTTATTTGCTAGCAAGAAGCAAAAGCTGTAGCGAGTAGCATGAAGAAATGTAAAAGAATTTTATGTCTTTCAGCCTGGGCAGAAGTTGACAGAGAAAAGGAGCTAACAGTCAGGGGGAAAAAAAAAAAAGATATGAGGGGAAAAAAAGGCAAACTCCAACTGAAATTCTCTCTTTGGTTTTCTGTCTTTGTATATAGCTTTCTCACTAGCCTTGTTAAAAAGTAAATATCTCTGCAAATGTAATTTAATTTTCCTTCGGCAAATACAAATAAGGCTTATTAAAATGTCTTTCCCTTCTGCAAGGTGCAAACTCCACATTAGCAGATTTGAAAGCTCTCACATAATTCAGATGGCAATGGAGGCTTTAACTAGGCCAACATCAACATACAAACCAAGAATCCTTCACGTGTGGAACACTTGCTTAGAATGAAATTGGGTATGTTTGCCAAACCTGACTACAAATGGTTTATTTAGAAGTAAAGAATATGAAAAATACAGAATGATTTTCAAAGATAGTACCTTGATGATTATCGACTTTTACTCCTAAATTCTTGATTCATTTATATAGCAAGATGATGCTACATGTTTCAGAGTTTCTGTATCTTGGAAGGGTATATTGTCTAAACTGAAGTTCAGTCTCATTTCTAAGAAGAAAACTAGGAGATAGTGCTTACATGTGTATGAATGTGTAGTAATGTGTTTTTAGTGATATACTACTGCTACTGCTGCTGCTAAGTCATGTCTGTCGTGTCCGACTCTGTGTGACCCCATAGACGGCACCCAGTAAGCTCCTCTGTCCCTGGGATTCTCCAGGCAAGAACACTGGAGTGGGTTGCCATTTCCTTCTCCAATGCATGAAAGTGAAAAGGGAAAGTGAAGTTGCTCAGTCATGTCCGACTCTTAGCGACCCCATGGACTGCAGCCTACCATGCTCCTCCATCCATGGGATTCTCCAGGCAAGAGTACTGGAGTGGGGTGCCATTGCCTTCTACTACTACATGGGGCTAAGTCTAGGGTTGCGTTGTCTAGAAAACATCTCATCTGAACCTTAAAGTTGAGAATATAATATTTAGGTAACTAGTTTTGGTCCAGGTGCTCTTCTGCCTGTGGTAAGCCTTGCATCTGAACTCGCTTATATACATTCTTAGATCTAGAGAAGGAAAAAAGTTGACGGGGGTACAGATGCATGTAGGCATGCTAAATCACTTTGGTTGTGTCCAACTCTTTGCAACCCTATGTACCGAACCCTGTCAGGCTCCTCTGTCCATGGGATTCTCCAGGCAAGAATACTGGAGTGGATTGCTATGCCCTCCTCCAGGGGATCTTCCTCCAGGGGATCCCTGACCAGGGATCAAACCCATGTCTCTTGTATCTCTTGCACTGGCAGGCGGGTTTTTTACCACTAGCGCCACCTGGGAAGCCCAGGGGTATAGAGCTGGATGATAAACGGCAAAATAAGAGGCAGGGTAATGACACCCTCTGTTAAGAGCACCACTTTTGTTGTCCTATGTGCTTAGATTTTAGGCTTGGTTCTTCAGGTCCAAATATAATTCTGGGAAAGTTTCTCAAATTCTCTAAACCTCAGTTTCATCTTCTGTAAGCCCAACATGCTTAAGGGGCCACAGACAATCATAAGGAATGCCTAGGAAACCTGGTTTTCTGATTCTAAGTTTAATATCTAATATATTGCCTTCTACATAAGAATTTAAGAATTGATAAATAATTAAAAATCATGCATAAGGCTTTTTCCATTGCTCATTTAAATTAATACTGCCAAAGAGCTCAAATATAATATATGAGTTAAACCTTTGTTTGGTCCATCTTCAAGATTTTTGCTCAGTAAATTTTTATTGGATAAATATTAGAAAGGTAATTGCTTAATTAATTATTTCTTAAGCAGCCATGACTGACTATCCAGTGTCATCACCTCTGAAAATTGGCTCTCTAGTAACCTAACCTGGGGAGGAGGTTTAAGAGCTTGGAATTAGCACCCCAATAGAGTCTCTCACCCCTAACCCTCACCATATCCAAATTTTTCCACCAGTTGTTCCCTAATTCTAAAAACAGAACTGTCTACATAATTTGCAAGGTCAGTGAGAAATGACAAAGTAGGGCCCTTTGTCCAAAAAGTATCAAGAATTTCAAGACACAACAATAGAGAGTTAAACCAAGCCTAGGAACTTTCTGAGCTTGGGGCCCTGCATGAGTGAACGGACTGTAGGCCCATAAAGCCATTTAGGTCTAAAGAGACGGATGTTCACTTTGGTACCTTGAAAATGTATCCCAGAATAGACTGTGATAAAGCTTACTTATTTAACAGCACCAAAGAAAAAACTGGAAGAGAGTATACAAAGTGGCTTATGAGTAAATGTGAACCAGTCTCAAGTTTGAAATCAGATTCATCTGTTTTGGTGTTTGTTTTTTTTTTTTTTTTTTTCATCTGTTTTTATTTTTAATGTGGCTCATAAAAATTTTTTTTAATTGGAGGATAATTTCTCTACAGCGTTGTGTTGGTTTCTGCCATACAACATGAATCAACCATAATTATACATATATCCCTCCTATCTTGAGCCTCCCTCTCATATCTCCTGGTCCCACCCCTTTAGGTCAGAGCACCAGGCTGAACTCTGTTTTATACACACAGCACCAGGTTGGAAGGGGAAGTCGTAAGACTGACATTTAAAATAATTATAGGAGTGAATACCATGATAGAAGGATTATTTCTAGTCCCCAAATTTTGCAAGAGACCAAGTTTAAAAAGCCAAGTTTTGTCTTGTTTGAATATGTCTAGTGACATGAATACCAGCTCTATCTCTGCATCCACATATTTTATGGATTTGCTTGTTTTTGTTTTTTATTTTCCCAAGGGAATTTCTTCAGCAGTAACTAAAGTCAATGAAGAAAGTAAAGGTCTTGCAAAAGTTTCCTAGCTGATTCTGCCAACTGAAATAGTTTTATTATGCTGTTCTTGTGGACAGAATGAGTCTCAAAACTGAAATCAATTCAATGTAAGTTTGTGTGCATTCATATAATCACACCACACACACACACACATACACACACACCCCCATCAGCAAATTATTTAAAAAATAAATGAAATTGGTATCAAATTTGGAACATGAAACAGATTAGCATGCTCTGCGCTACCAGAGTATATCCGAAAAGTCAGCAGGCAAGTCCAGCAAAACCTGGAGACCTCGAAAAGCCACCAGTACACACAGAAGGCTGAAGCTGTTTTTTTTTTTTTTTTTCTTTTCTTCCCCTCACATAAAGTCCAATAGCAACTAATCCTGAGGAACTAAAAATATACGAGGTGTACAGTAACCCCCTTCTTTGGCTCTCTCTGTAATGTATACAAATCTGACTGATAAAAGGCTCAATTCACTCAGCAGAGAGCTGGCTTCTGTCTGATGGAATTTCACCGTGGAGTCTGCACAAGGAGAGCAGTTGGAGCCTTTATATCTCTCATCCTTCTCGGTGGGAGACACAGCCTTACGAATCTGAGTGATAGCAATGAGCAGTCTGGGACATGTTGGTCGCTGTGTCTGCAGGCATCTGACGAGAGGAGGATATGATTGCAGCAATGTGTTTGGGAAGTCTGGCTTTCTCCCTCAAAGCCCTCTTTATTCTACGGTTACCTGGCATTGCATAAGAGCCAAGCAGGCAAATTAAATTCCTTCTATTCAGCCTTGCTGAGAGGTGAAAAAACTCCTCTCTCAGCTGGCGATGTTTGTCACTGACTCTGTCCTTCCTGCATGGCAGGCTGTTGGGCATTCCAATAGCCAGGCTGGTCAAGACTGATGTATTTCATTTTTATTTATATGCTGGTTCCTTTTTAATTCTTTCAGAATTGTCCAAATCAATCTGAGGCCCTGTGTCTGTATAAACTAATTTCCATGGCTGCTCCTCCATGTAAGACTTTGCCTTCTCTGCCTCCAAAAGGACCTGGATCTAGGATGACCATGCTGCTGCTGCTGCTAAGTCGCTTCAGTCGTGTCCGACTCTGTGCGACCCCATAGACGGCAGCCCACCAGGCTCCCCCGTCCCTGGGATTCTCCAGGCAAGAACACTGGAGTGGGTTGCCATTTCCTTCTCAGAGATTTTTACACTGTTTCTCACTCCTTGCATTTAAAGTTAGAGTTATTCAAATAACTGTCTTGTTATCTTTGAAACCAGGAACCTTGTAACCACTGTACATTTTCTGTGTGTTCATCGTGTTGATCAGTTTCATTACGTTGTGTTTCGATGTGTTCTTTGATGGCCATGTTGAGATACAAACTTGTCAAAGTGCAATTATGTTCACCAAAAGAAGAAGGCTTTTTAAATTAGCTCAGGTCATTGGTTTGTTTGTAGTTTTCTTCCAGGAGCTGTGGCTAAGTGGATGAGAAAGCTATAGATTCTCTGGCAGGAGTCTGTTTCTTTGTATGTTTCACAGGTTGGTAGCAGTGTATAGTGGACTTTCTGAGCCACAAGGAGTTCCTGCAATGCAGGAGGCTGAGGTTCCATCTCTGGTTGGAGATGATCCCCTGGAAAAGGGTATGGCTACTCATTCCAGTATTATTGCCTGGAGAAGTCCATGGACAGAGGAGCCTGGTGGGCTATAATCCAAAGCATCAGACACGACTGAGCAATTGAACGATTAACATTTTCACTTCAGAACATCTTTAAGTTTCCATACAATACCAAGATGCTTTACTTCTGTAAGTTTTCCTTGTTTTTTGCATAATTAATTTCAAAGAATTCAACTCCAAATACAAGAAGAAATAATCAACATTCTTAAAAGCTGCACTGAATCTCAAGGGACCTGACGATTACTTACAAAACTATGAGAATTGACCCAATAAAGCTACATAATAAATTTAAACAGTATTCTCTAGAGTTCCCTTGTATTCTGCAGGTTTGTGATTCCATAAAACCAGCTTCTGTGAGACTAAACATCACTAAAATTATTTAAAAGTCGCACTGGGTACAAGAGGAAAGGAAAACTTTCTGAACCGGCAACAATGAGAGCTATAGCCATGAAATAAAAATATTAAGTGAAGGTTTGACAAGATCGCTCTCCAAATTTTGTAGGGTCTCTTCTCAAAGATTACAAAGCAGGGAGAAGCTATAGTAATATATGCTGTGTTATATAGTAATGTATGCTGATATATATTCAATGGGAACATATTCTCCAAACCAAGGAATCTGCTACCCCAGTGGGTTGCCATTTCCTTCTCCAATGCATGAAATATATACATATATAAATATTAAATAAATATTATATATAAATATTAAATAAATAACTATTATATATATATACATACTGGATTCTTTCTCTCTTTAAATATACAACATATAGATATTTAAAGACAGAAGTGCGCTCTCTTAGTTTTTTATGGTTGTGTAGAGGAAGAAAAAATTTTCTTTGACCCTGTTAGTGTCCCTGGCTGTGTCTGAAAATTAAAGTGACAAAGGCAGATTAACAAGAGAAAAGCACACAGATTTTTTCCCCCAGATTTATTTCATATGAATGTTATGTGACATGAGAGTCTTCACAGGAAATAAAAACAGACCTTCTGGTGTATGCTAAGTTTGAGAAGTGGAGAGTTATGAGGAATGTGATAAGACAAAGGGTATATAAGTGCAGTAAACCGGGGGAAACTTAGGAAGATCTGTTTGTTTGGCTTCCCTTTGTCTTCAGAGAGAAGGATTTTCCTTTCTTCCATGTATAGAGAAGGCACCTCTCACAAGAGGGTTTTATGATCTGTTTCAGGGGAGAAGGGCAGAGTGATGCTTCTTCAGCTTAAAATATTCAATAGGCCAAGGTTCCATGTTTCGGGGTAGCATGTCCTGAGCATGTTCATTCTTCCATCTGGAACTCCCCTAAGAAGTTTCACAGTCCAGACCCTGAGTTAGTGAATGGTCTCATAATCTGTTGTACTAATCTCTTAGTGCTGGGCACTTCTGTGGAAACAAAAGAAAAACACAGGTTAATGACTAGAACCAACTATAAATTCAGCTTTTGAGTCCTGAGGGAATTTCTAGATGTTAGGCTCAAAGTGTGGTCTTCAGGAGTGAGGGCAGGCAGTGGCAGTCTTGCAGATTTTCCTGGTTTGGAGTTGGAATGTCTCTGGGGATGTTGTCATTTGTTCCAGTAAACTCTCTGAGTGGCCCGCACAACAATAGGCATAAAAGTTGTCTAAACATGAGCTGTTGTAAAGAGTTCTCTGAGGTTTATATCAAGTCATCCAACTTCAGCTTGCAGGGCCCCAAGAAAAAGGGTAGTTTTAATTTTTAGTGACTTCAAGTCAGAAGGGTGAGAGAAAAATTGGTAATACTGGTCTTGGGGAGAGGCTGCTAGATAGAGGAGGAAACTAGAATCCAGGATCCAGTTCAGTTACAAGTAAGTAACGAGATCTGAAAGACCATGTATAGCATTAGAATTTAATGCCCGCAAGAGTGTGCTACAGTTTTCCATGAAATATACATATGTATTTTGTCTACTCACCTCCATTTCTATCAAAGATAATCGAAGTAAGACTGATTTCTTTGCAGTATAAGTTGAATGTTATGAAACCTGGCCTGATTATTTACTTAGGTGCAACAAAAACAGTGAACTCTCCTTTGCTGGACAAAAGTTCCAGCATGAGGAATCTCAGTTTGGATTTTTAAAGGAAAAAAAAAAAATTACTCTATTTAGAATTTAATTTGGGGAAGTTGTCAAGAATGTCAAAAAGTATGTATATCTGACTAAACAGAATCATATAATATAAAACTTAACTACCTATTTAACCAAAGTGACATTATAAAACTAAAGATAAATATTGGATATATGACTGTTAAAAACAAAAATCTTTAACTCTTTAGTGTTGAAAATATTTGGTTTTGTTAAGTAATCAAAGGTCTGATAAAGACAGTGTGAATTTAACTTTAGCAATTCAATCACACATAAAATTTCTTTTCCACAACTGTCCTCAATTTTTAAAAATCTATCCAATTTTTGTCTTCTATGTTTTTTCATTCTATATCAATCAGTCTTTCTGCTTTAGCTCAAAATTATTCTCTTCCCCTTAAATATGTCCTTTGAACATTCCTCAGCAAAAATACATCTTCCTTTCCTTTACAGACCATAATTTATTCTTATTACTTTTCATAGTTTTATTTATATATATTCATTAGAATTTTTAACCATGAGTAATTTTTCTTTTCAGTGAAAACTAAGAAGTAAGCAACTGGGAACTGTCTTATTATAACTGGGAACTATATATTATAATTTTATAGTAAATTTGTAAATATGTCCTTTCACGATTTCTAAAGGCATATGTGTTTTCAAAGTAAAATTTCTCATGTTCATTAACTGGTCCAATAAATTTACCATCTCTATACCACATAAACACAAGATGCCAAAAGTAGATAAACAAACTTTTGTTCAGCAATTAATGTTTTATCTCATGTGGAAATAACCTATACATTCAATGAATATTCACCATTTAATTTAACTTTGCATAGCTTTAAGGCTTTCAGTTATCAAACCGATCTTTGGAACTATTTTTAAGTAAACATACTTAAACATAATTAATGTTGAAAAGTTCATTTACAAACTTTTATCCCACAGATATCTATTTAATTCACATGTTCTTAATTATACTTGAATTGCTTGTGAAAATTTCATGAGACAAATAACAAAGCTAGCCATCATTTTAAGTTATTTTTCTTGTTGATAAAACAGGCAAGTATAAAAATATCACCAAGGCAAAGACTCCAGAAAGTTAAAAATATGGTTCTTCCTTTCCGTTGTTTTTTTTTTTAACTGCTATGCTTGACATGCATCAAACAGTTAACTTTTTTTGCACATTTGGTTCTTAATTTGGATTTATAGTGTTATAATTTTAAATGTTTAGTAGATATAACATAAGCTTATTTGACTGGCAAACCTAGGTAGAAAGTAAATTGTATCTCTGCTTTATATTTAATGCTGACAACACTGAAGAAATGCCTGTTTTAATTTTACCAACAATTTTAAAAACTAGTTTCATTTATCAAAGAGTATCCCAGATCATGCAAACTTCAAAACATGTTTGGGTTAAAGTTTGTATTTCTGAGAGTTTTAGAAATCCTTAACTTATGTGAGTGTTCATTTGTATCTAAGCTAACTTGAATAGGACTCCTTTAAGTGATTCAATAAATAATTTTTTAATATCATTTAGAGGTAGAAACTGTCATATAATATATACATACACATATGTATAATATGATATATATATAAACATACAGACAGTTGCATGGAGACCTTGTAGATTTGTTTTAAAACTTTATCTATGTGTCAGATAATTAATATCTGAAATCTAGTGTGTAATATTAATTTAATATTTTCCCTTTTTTCCCCTTGAATAGCAGACAGTTCTATTTCCAATGTCCTGGGCTTTTAGAATTTTGAGATAAATAGGTGAGGTTTGGGGATTAGTAAAGCTAGGTGGGCTTTGAATTGCTCTCAAAGCCACACTTGTGGTTTTGTAAAGGCTCAATTTATAGAACAGGGACAGTTGTTTATACTTCTTCAAAGAACTGGGTCACAGCCTGACTGTTATTAAGAGGCTGACTCATGTATCCAACTACATTATATTTAATTTGCTTCTTTATATCAGGGAGAAGATTCCCAACTAAAATGAAAACCAATAATATTTATAATTACCTAGACTTAAGATTCTCCTGGGGCTTCCCAGGTGGCACTAGTGGTAAAGAACCCATGCAGGTTAAGTGTAATAGATACGGGTTAGATCCCTGGCTGGGGGAGATCCTCTGGAGGAGGGCATGGCAACCCATTCCAGTATTCTTGCCTAGAGAATCCCGTAGACAGGCTGCAGAACCTGGCAGGCTGCAGTCCATATGGTTGCACAGAGTTGGGTATTACTGAAGTGACTTAGCACACATGCGTGCACGCAAGCTTCTTCTGAAACCTATCAGAGTAATTTTGAATTCTATGTCATAGTTGAATTATATGATATCCTTTCATTCATAAAATATAAACCACCTAATGAAGTTGGTTCTATCATCCCAATTTCATACAAGAGTAATGAAATGGTAAATGAATTGCTAAAATCACACATTTAAAACCTGACCACCTTTACATGTTTCAAGCAGCATATGTGACTGCACAACGCAAGACCTTTCCACTCTATTTGGCAGTACAAGTATCTTCTCCATACTCATTTCATAGGTCACCATCTCCATAATCTCTCAGAATTAATAACCCAAAGCCTCTTTTCTCTCTTGCTTGCCATATTAAATCAGTCAGCAAATCCTATTAATGTTTCCCTAATGTTTTTACTTGGCTTCCAGTTCTTTTTACTGCCAAAATCAAATCCAGGCCCTGCCCATTTTACCTGTTTCCTATTGAAATAACCTCCCAAACTGTCTCTTCCTTGTCCCCTCTCTTCGTTAATTCAATTGCAGTTCCAAAGTAACTCTTCAGCTTGTGAGAATTTGCCTGCAATGCAGGAGACCTAGGTTTGATCGCTGGATTGGGAAGATCCCCTGGAGAAGGGAATGGCAACCCACTCCCTTGTTCTTGCCTGGAGAACTCCATGGACAGGAGAGCCTGGTGAGCTACAGTCCATGGGGTCACAAAGAGTCAGACATGACTGAGCAACTAACGCTACCCACTAATGTGCCTGTATTTAGATATGGGATCTTTAAGATGGTCACTAAGGCTAAGTGATGTCATAAGAGTGGGATCCTGATCTCATATGACTGGCTCCTTACAAGAAGAGAGAGAGATACCAGGGATACACAAATAGAGGAAAGGCCATGTGACGTCACAGTGAGAAGGCAGCCACCTGCAGGCCAAGAAGACAGTCCTACCAGTTCCTTAATGGTGGACTTCTGGTCTCCGGAACTGTGAGAATTAAATGTCGTTGTTTAACTCACCCAGTCTGTCATGTTTGGTGATGGCCACCCTAGCTAACGAATACAGGAAGAAAGTATAAATTTGGCTTCCCTGTTGGCTCAGATGGTAAAGAATCTGTCTGCAGTGCAGGAGACCTGGGTTTGATCCCTGGATTGGGAGATCCCCTGGAGAAGGGAATGGCTACTCACTCCAGTATTATTGCCTGGAGAATTCCATGGATGGAGCCTGGCAGGCTGCAGTCATTGGGGTTGCAAAGAGTCAGAAGCGACAGCAACTAAATAACAATGCCTAGTCTTTAGGAATGAGGTCTAGCCTTACTTGTGTTTCCTTATATAAATCATAAACTCTTTGTGGGGACTCTGCCTCCAAACTGATATCACAGGAAGGACCTAATGCAATGTCTGGCTCTGATGTCTGTTGATTGAGTCATTAATATTATCTGAATTGTCATGATTTTTCTGATATCTGCTCTTTTTCTGCAGTCTTCTGGCTGTTTTGCAGAACCAACAGTTTTAAAGTATTATAATCTGTATGATAACAACAGCAAACATTGCCTTCTTAGGCTGTCTCTAAAGAAAATGTGCCACAATCCTTAATATTTAGAAACAACTATGGAATTGTGAATGGGCTTCCCTCATAGATCAGTTGGTAAAGAATCTGCCTGCAATGCAGGAGACCCGGGTTTGATTCCTGAGTCGGGACGATCCCCTGGAGAAGGAAATGGCAACCCACTCCAGTATTCTTGTCTGGAGAATCCTGTGGACAGAGGAGCCTGGCAGGCTACAGTCCATGGAGTCAAAAGAGTTGGACATGACTTAGCAACTAAAGAGAGAGAGAGATGGAATTGTGAAACACATTTCTTCACAATAATGAACACTTATGCCATAATTTTCCATTCTCCAGCTAAAGCTGAAGTGCTCATCTATAACAGCAAACAACTAGAGTACACCCAAAGACACACAGACACACACACCTGCCCTTCACAGCGTGCCCGGAAACCAGAAACAATCACCTTGTCAAATCTGGAGGGATGTAGGTACTCACAACTCATTTTTAGTTCTGCTGAGACTTAAACATTTAGTTCCTGGGGGGGAATGTTTTGGGAAAGTGGGGAGGGATCCTTTTCCTACTTTGCCAATTGCAGAAGTAACATGATGGAAAACCCTTTTCACTCAGCTTTCCAGGTTCTCTATGTACTCAGTCATGTTCAACTCTTTGTGGCCCCATGGACTATATAGCCTGCCAGGCTCCTCTGTCCATGAAATTTTCCAGGGAAGAATAGTGGAATGGGCTGCCGTTTCCTGCTCCAGGGGATCTTTCTGACCCAGCGATCAAACCCATGTCTCCTGTATCCTCATTGGCCCGCGGACCCTTTGACCACTGAGTCACTTGGGAGGCCCCGTGTTTGGAAATGAAGCCTTACATCCATCTTTTCTTTCTAGTTGAAACCTGAAGGCTTAAGAATACCTATGCATTAGACTGAGGTATGGGTAGTTAAGGAAGTTGTTGAGAAGCTTGTTAAGTCTTTTCTCAAAGGCAGCGCTTAACCACACTCCTCAGCTTTAACAAAGAAGCCCAGCCATTAACACAGAAAAGCCTCTTGCTTGCATTTTTTAACAGCTGACATTTGTACCTTTTGGAGGAAAGTGAAGGGCATCTCATTGCCTCCTTGTTTAAATCAGGCTGGAAATAATGGGGACGAGAGGGAAGCAGGGCTAATTTCCTTTGTCTCCTATTCAGCAGATAATGGTGGTCTGTGTGGTGGGTGTTAAAGGCCAGGCTGCTGCGGTGACCTGGAGATGACTTCATTCTTCAGAGGTTTATCAAAGGCCCCTGTCAGTCAAACCCATGCTGGGAGACTGGGGAATGGCCATCTGGTTCACTGTTCATCAGAGAAGAGAAAGGAGAGGGAGGAGGTGAAAAATCTTGCTGTCAGTTCTGAGCCAGGTGGAAGGGTGATGAGATGCCTTTGGAAGTGGGTTTAGCAAGTCTTAGGCATATATGCAGAAGAGAAATAAACGTGAAAGTATCTGCGTGTGTGTGTGTGTGTGTGTGTGTGTGTGTTTGATAGAGAGAGAGGGAGGGAGGGAGGGGGCGGGAGACAAAGACAGAAACAGCGGAGGTAAGAGAGACAGAGATGCTGGGAGGAAGAGTGGGATGGAGACTTTTATTTAAGCCACTGTGATCATCTTGAATCGATTTTAAGTGGAAAGACTGAAGGTCACTCATGCTGCTAACCCTGCAGAGAAACCTCTGAATTGTTTGCCTGGCTGTGGGGAAGAAAGGGAGTAAGTGGCTCACGGCGGGGATCTGATTTAATTTAAAGCATGACGTATCTTTTCTGAAGCCAGAATTCTTTCATCCCAGCCATGTTGATTACAAGCACTAACAAGGTATTACAAGAAGCATTACCAGGAAATCTTCCCTTCTCCCCTAGCCCCAAGTCAACCACTTGGTGTGCTGGGATTCTGTGGGGCCACCCAGCAGGGTCTCCCCTCAGGGCAGCAGAAAGGCTCCTGTTGTCAGGAAACCCCTATTCTCATGGCAGCCAGGTTTGGGTCTGTGTTAATGTGATAATTCCTACCAATAACTGCAATATATCCAGTCATGGCAAAGACAACATTTTTACCTATGGACATGGCAAGCACTTGAAGGAAGCCTCAACATTTCAAAGAGCAGAAAGACAGAGATGGTGCCTGCGTTCCTTCCTCCCTTCTTTCTTTCCTATTTTGGTAAACTATGCATGAAATGAAATATGTACCATTTTAACCATTTCTAAGTGAAGTCCGTTGACATTGTTGTGCAACCATTACCATCATTCATCTCCAGGGCTCTGTCTTCTGAAACTGAAATTCTATTTGATTAAACAATAATTCCCCACTCCTCTTGCTCCCCAGACCCTGGCAACCATCAGTCTCCTTTCTGTCTCCATTAATTTGTTTATTCTAAGTACCTTTTATAAGTAGAACCCTATGGTATTTGTCCTTCTGTGACTGGCTTATTTCACTCCGCATGTTTTCAAGGTTTATCCTTGTTGTAGGCATGTGCCAAAACTTCCTTCTTTTTTAAGGGTAAACAAAACTCTATTGTATGGATATACCACATTTTCTTTGTCCATTCATCCATCCACGGACATGGGGTTATTTCCACCAAGGCTTTCTTTTAAATCATGCTGTTCTTACATTTATCCTCTCCTTTCAGTGCATAGCATCATTTTAAGCCAGTGCCCTATAAATACTGTCGGGTTTTGGGTAGATATTATTTAGTTTCTGTCAACACAGGTACCACCTCAACTTAGAGTCCACTCCCCTGTCACAAAAACGAGGCTGTATTGTGGCTGGTTAATTATTTAAAGTGGAGAGGGGCTCAGATTCAAACAGGGTATGGGGGAAACCAAGAGATGAGGTGAAGAGGGAATATTCCTGTTCTATTAAAAAAAATTTTTATTCTTACAGTAACGTCTAAAACATATGGAAGAAAAACTAGTTTGATGAACTTCCCATAAATCGCCATGGTCATCAACAAATGACCAGAATTTTTTCAATTCTACTTCACACACTGCTTCCCCCACCCTGCGTTGTTTTTGAACTTCCTAACTCTTTTTATCAATAACCTCAGATATGCAGATGACACCACCCTTATGGCAGAAAGTGAAGAGGAACTAAAAAGCCTCTTGATGATAGAGAGGAGAGTGAAAAAGTTGGCTTAAAGCTCGACATTCAGAAAACGAAGATCATGGCACCCAGTCCCATCACGTCATGGGAAATAGATGGGGAAACAGTGGAAACAGTGTCAGACTTTATTTTTGGGGGCTCCAAAATCACTGCAGATGGTGATTGCAGCCATGAAATTAAAAGACGCTGACTCCTTGGAAGAAAAGTTATGACCAACCTAGAGAGCATGTTCAAAAGCAGAGACATTACTTTGTCGACTAAGATCCATCTAGTCAAGGCTATGGTTTTTCAAGTAGTCATGTATGGATGTGAGAGTTGGACTGTGAAGAGGGCTGAGCACTGAAGAACTGATGCTTTTGAACTGTGGTGTTGGAGAAGACTCTTGAGAGTCCCTTGGACTGCAAGGAGATCCAACCAATCCATTCTTAAGGAGATCAGCTCTGGGTGTTCTTTGGAAGGAATGATGCTAAAGCTGAAACTCCAGTACTTTGGCCACCTTGTGCGAAGAGTTGACTCATTGGAAAAGACTCTGATGCTGGGAGGGATTGAGGGCAGGAGAAGGGGACGACAGAGGATGAGATGGCTGGATGGGATCACCGACTCAATGGACGTGAGTTTGAGTGGACTCCGGGAGCTGGTGATAGGGAGGCCTGGCGTGATGCAATTCATGGGGTTGCCAAGAGTCCGACACGACTGAGTGACTGAACTGAACTGCACTCTTTTTATTTTGAAAAGTTCAAACCTATAGAGAAATTTCAAAGAAAAGTGTTAAGAGCAACCTTTTGTTATTATCTTCACGCTTATCTTGGAAATCACCGGTTGTTAACATCTTGCTACTTTTTCCTTATATCTGTCTATCTCTCTATCTATCTATCCATCCATCTATCATCTTACTTTTCTTCTTGAGACATTTGAAATTAGTTGCACATATGGTGACATTTTATATGTTACTACTTCAGCATCTATCTAAAAACAAGGACATTTTCCTTCAAAACCAAATACAATGATCACACTCAGGGATTAAATATTTTATATGATTAGCTAATAAACAAATCCATATTTAGTTTTCCCAATCATCTCAAAATATGCTGTTATACACACACACACACACACACACACATATATTTTTAGGCTTTATTTTCTTGGGCTCCAAAATTACTGCAGACGGTGACTGTAGCCATGAAATTAAAAGATGCTTGCTCCTTGGAAGAAAATCTATGATAAACCTAGACAGCATATTAAAAAGCAGAGACATCACTTTGCCAAGAAAGGTCTATCTAGTCAAAGCTATGGTTTTTCCAGTGGTCATGTATGGATGTGAGAGCTGGACCATAAAGAAGGCTGAGCACCAAAGAACTGATGCTTTTGAACTGCGGTACTGGAGAAGACTCTTATGAATCCCTTGGACTGCACGAGACCAAACCAGTCAATCCTAAAGGAAATCAACCCTGAATATTCATTGGAAGGAATCAACTCAATGGACATGAGTTTGACCAAATTCTGAGAGACAGTAAAGGACAGGGAAGCCTGGCATGCAGCAGTTCATGGGGTTGCAAAGAGTTGGACACAACTGAGCCACTGAACAACAACAAATAATTTTAGAAGATATAATATGGGATTAAGCATAATATTTTATTGTCATTTCTCTTTACTCTTCTTTAGACTCTCTTCTCTTTCTGTCTTTGATATCATCCACATGTTTTAGGGGAAAGGTCTTGCAAATACATACTTTAATCTCTGAGATAGTAAGAGGATAATGATTGTTTTTGAATCTAGTATCATCATGAATTTATAAATATTTACATTGTTGTTAGAGATAATTGGGGAGTCGATAATGTATTAGAACCTTCTGTTTGACATCCAAATAACTCTTGAGATATTTGCAATAAGCAAGAATGATGAGACCTTAACTAATTCTAATAAATGAGTCACACATTAGAGGAACTGTTCCCTTCTGCCTTTGGAACTGTTCCTGAAGGAAGTGCAGGGACTTATAGATGGCTCTTTCTAATGTGAATTTAAATATATAATTTTTGAACATTCACTAGTTAAGTCTTGTAAAATTCTGAAGAGCCAGGACATCTCTCATTTATATGTGAAGGAACTGAACATGTGGGCATCTGGAGTATAAGACGTCTAGACAAAGAAGATGGTCTCTGGGACTTCCCTGGTGGTCCAGTAGCTAAGACTCTGCACTCCCAATGCAGCGGGTCCTGATTCCATCCCTAGTCAGGGAACTAGATCATGCATGCCACAACTAAGACCCAGCACAGTCAAATAAATAAGTAAATATTTAAAAAAAAAAAAAAAAGAAGAAGAAGACTGTCTCTGATTTGTTGACTGTTTCTCAGGACCACACAGTCTACATGACAGCACTTAGCAAGTCACTCTATTACTGTGCCAAACCAGGGAAAATGCAAGATGGTTCCTAGTTATTTGTTTCAGATGGTTAGTAAGGTATCTGGATGCAGTAGAATTCTGTGATCATGTAAAGATGTATCATGTTATATATAATATTATCATTTTTAAGAGTTAGAAATATCATTCTACTCCAATGCTCACTTAGCTCTTTAAAAGGCCAAATAGACATTTCTAAAAACTACCTAAAAAGAGAATAAAAACTTTAAGTTTGACTTTTTTTGAAGGAGAGATATACATATCATCCAGAACACAGACTTGCATATTATAAGGTAGTGGCCAATGTTATTCTGATCTTTGTCCCCATGGTTTAATTAATGATAGAAGAGTATTGGCCTAGAATACTTGTTAGATGCAGTATGACATTTTACACTTTTATCTATCATGTTTATGTTGGGTACCAAGAGAAAAGTGTTCTGTTCAAAATTCTGTTTTTCATTAAGCTGATGAGAGAGGTCTTGCTGAGGTCTATCAGCTGGAACATTTAAAAGAAAACCAAAAACTTTTCTTTGTAAATTCACCAACCATGAACTCAAAGTGTTACCTTAAAGGACCCCTGCCTGTGGTATCCAGCATTTTAGACAAGAGTTTGTGAACTCTGGCCACCACATGGCTTATAAACAAAAAATTGTGAGTCTTTGGGACACTGAGGTCATGATCTGACACCAACACAGTGAGCCAGGGAGACCCCTGTGGCTGGGAGACAGGCAAGGAGGACTTGTGTTCCTGAGCTATCAGGATGTCCTTGCTTGACAAAGGGTAGATTCAGAGGAAAAGTGCTGGAGAAATAAGAGGATAAGATCACAAGAGAGTATGAATGGAGTTGTTTACAAGGCCCATGTGCCTGCCTGTCTTTCTGTGTTTTTGCTTTAAAAATTTATTTAACAAGGTTGGTTTAACTAAACTGTGAGTTACCTGGAGTGGTTTTGTTTTACATGTGCTTGGAACTTATATTAACAATCTTTCTATGCCTCTTCTTGGAAAACTCATGGAAAAGAGGGATCACCTTAATTTCACTTGGTGTGTCCGGGGAAATCAAATAGTTTTTATACAGTTCACTTTAACTAACTATAACATTTTATAGGATCCTAGGATTAATTTCAGAGAAGGCAATGGCACCCCACTCCAGTACTCTTGCCTGGAAAATCCCAGGGACAGAGGAGCCTGGTAGGCTGTAGTCCATGGGGTCGCTAAGAGTGGGACACAACTGAGCGACTTCACTTTTACTTTTCACTTTCATGTATTGGAGAAGGAAATGGCAACCCACTCCAGTGTTCTTGCCTGGAGAATCCCAGGGACGGGAGAGCCTGGTGGGCTTCCGTCTATGGGGTCATACAGAGTTGCACACGACTGAAGTGGCTTAACAGCAGCAACAGGATTAATTTCAAGATTTGTGACACAAATGTCTTTGTGCTGAGGTTGATTTGGGTTAACATATCTCCTTGTGGAAAGGAGGTTGTGATGAGCTGGGTGTTTGGCAAATAGAAAGAATTGGAGACAGTCACTTGCCCCAGAGAGTTAGGAATTCACTCTCTATCTTCACTTTCATCTGTCTGGGATTACTTTGTCTCATGGCAATGCTGCAACTGAGTGAATCTCAGAGGCACATGCCTACCTCTTCATTCCATATAAGTTTCTGTCTCATCCTCTTCACCAGCAAAAACTCAAAGAAAGAAACCTATCTCTTTATTACTTATTTCTCTTCTGTAATAACATATATATTAGTCCTGGGTCCTAGTCTTTCTCATCCAAGTATTATACAGGGAAATCATAGCATTAAATAAATATTGAATGAAGGATTTCCAATAAGGTACTGATGGACTAACGATGGATTGGCAACTTATATTTCCAGACTTTTAAAATTTTGATAGGACTGTATGAGATACAATGTTTTACTCTAAAGACATAAGTGTGCCTTAGCAATAGAAATGTAGCCAAAAAATTACTTAAGGCAGGTACTTAGACACCTAGGAACTGAAAATAGTACTAAGCAGAGGCCATAAAGATGGCTGAGCTCTGAAAAATGGATACTTTCGAACTGTGGTGCTGGAAAAGACTTCTGAGAGTCTCTTTGTCAGCAAGGAGATCAAACCAGTCCATCCTAAATGAAATCAACCCTGAATATTTATTGGAAGGACTGATGGTGAAGCTGAAGCTCCAATATTTTGGCCACCTGATGTGAAGAGCTGACTCACTGGAAAATACCCTAATGCTGGGAAAGACTAAGGGCAGGAGAAGAAGCCGGCAACAGAGGATAAGATGGTTGAATGGCATCATTGACTCAATGGACGTGAGTTTGAGCAAACTCCAGGAGATAGTGAAGGACAGGGAAGCCTGGTGTGCTGCAGTCCATGGGGTCACAAAGAGTCGGACACACTTAGCCACTGAACAAGAACAGAGGCCATGAGGTCCCATTACCATGTTTTTCTAGCACCGGGTTGGATCTGTGTTCAAGGCCAAGTTCATCATATATTGTGATAGGTCTGTTCCAGCTGTGAAGGTTGAAGTCATCGAAATGGAATATGATGTTGGTCATTATCATGCTCCTCCCAGGCATTGGGGACCTTCCTGCTTTTTTCCTGAGTGTCTATCCTTACACTGAATACCCTGACTCTCAATCCTAATGGGGGAATTAGCAGGATAATCAGCGTAATTGACCCATTCCAATCCTGAGCATCATGTCCCAAGGGGGATCTAGGAAACAACACTCTATTAAAACTGGTGTTTAGTTATCATTCAGACTGATAGTGTAGAGCTAGGCAAAAAACAGTGTCCAAACATGGCAGCACATGATTCCAACAGTAGGCACAAAGAAATAGTTTTAGACTTAAAAGTAAGTCTAAAATTTCAAGGCATGGAAGAAAGGAAGATATCTTTGTACAAAGTCCAATTCAAGTCTAGGATCTGAAGAAGCTAGGGATCAGGCAAAAGAGGAGCCATGGAAGGAACATAGGAAAGATCTGGGATGGCAGATGCCTTATAATGAACTCAGTAATTAGGAGACTGGATAAAAGGGGGAAATCACCGTGGGACCTAGAGAAAAGATAGAAACCCAAATGTGGAGATACCTAACTATGCCAAAGCCTTTGACTGTGTGGATCACAATAAACTGTGGAAAATTCTGAGAGAGATAGGAATACCAGATCACCTGACCTGCCTCTTGAGAAACCTGTATGCAGGTTAGGAAGCAACAGTTAGAACTGGACAGGAAACAACAGACTGGTTCCAAATAGGAAAAGGAGTACGTCAAGGCTGTATATTGTCACCCTGCTTATTTAACTTATGTGCAGAGTACATCATGAGAAATGCTGGGCTGAAGGACGCACAAGCTGGAATCAAGATTGCTGGGAGAAATGTCACTAACCTCAGATATGCAGATGAAACCACCTTTATGGCAGAAAGTGAAGAAGAACTAAAGAGCCTCTTGATAAAAGTGAGAGAGGAGAGTGAAAAAATTGGCTTAAAGCTCAACATTCAGAAAACTAAGATCATGGCATCCAGTCCCATCACTTCGTGGCAAATGGATGGGGAAAGAGTGGCTGACTTTATTTTTCTGGGCTCCAAAATCGCTGCAGATTGTGATTGCAGCCATGAAATTAAAAGACACTTACTCCTTGGAAGGAAAGTTATGACCAACCTAGACAGCATATTGAAAAGCAGAGATATTACTTTGCCAACAAAGGTCCATCTAGTCAAGGCTATGGTTTTTCCAGTGGTCATGTATGGATGTGAAAGTTGGACTATAGAGAAAGCTGAGTGCTGAAGAATTGATGCTTTTGAACTGTGGTGTTGGAGAAGACTCTTGAGAGTCCCTTGGACTGCAAGGAGATCCAACCAGTCCATCCTAAAGGAGATCAGTCCTGGCTGTTCATTGGAAGGACTGATGTTGAAGCTAAAACTCCAATGCTTTGGCCACCTGATGCGAAGAGCTGACTCATTGGAAAAGACCCTGATGCTGGGAAATATTGAGGGCAGGAGGAGAAGGGAACAACAGAGGATGAGATGGTTGGATGGCATCACTGACTCAATGGACATGGGTTTGGGTGGACTCTGGGAGTTGGTGATAGCAGGGAGGCCTGGCGTGCTGTGGTTCATGGGGTCTCAATGAGTCAGACACAACGAGCGACTAAACTGAACTGAACTATCATATTTAGGATGGGATCAGCGAGATATATTTGACACTGGTTAACAACCACTCATCTCTCCTAAAGGTTTTTGTTGTGCAGTCGCTAAGTTGTGTCTGACTCTTTGTGGCCCCATGGGCTGCAACACACCAGGCTTCCCTGTCCTTTAGCATCTCCTGGAGTTTGTTCAAACTAATGTCCATTGAGTCAATGATGCCATCCAACCATTTTGTCCTCTGTCACCCCCTCTTCCTCATCTCCTTTAGATTGGTGGTACTAGAATTTGGAAGTGTGTGTATGTGTGGGCGGGGTGGGATCAGTTAAATAATCTCAGTTTCTATGTTAGAAACAAGGGGCAATGGATATGATAGGGATGAGACCAACTTTTTCTGGATCCAAAGGCATCCATTTTGGGGTTAGGCTTCAGTGCCCTTGTGGCTCAAACGTTGAAGAATCTGCCTGCAATGCAGGAGAGCTGGGTTCAATCCCTGGGTCAGGAAGACACCTGGAGAAAGGAACGGCAACCCGCTCCAGAATCCCTGCCTGGAAAATCCTTTGGATAGAGGAACCTGGTGGGCTACAGTCCATGAGGTCACAAAGAGTCAGACACAACTGAGCAACTAACACTTTCACTTTTACTTTTCTGTCCCCTATGTCCAGCTTCTGAGATAGTCTGGCTTTGCGGTATTCCAGAAAACATACCCAGTGGTAGGACATGGATTCTCTGCTACAGGCTTTCTCTTATAAGCCAGGTTTCTGATCTTCAATCCCATGAGCACCTTCTCTGGACTGTAGGTCTAAAGGACTTTCTGAAGCCTAGAAAGATTGACCTTATCAGAAAAATCTGCCTTCTATAATTCAGGCAGGAGGTGTGTCAGATGAAGCTTTTTCCAAGTTGGTCCAGTCTGCCTGAAGAGAGGTGGATCCTCTGAGACAGAAAGGGTCTGGGGAATCAGCAGTTAGTTGCCTTGGTTTCCAAGAAATGTCTCCACCCTTCAGTTGGTTCTGAAAATAGTCTGTTTCACTTGAAAAGGGAATGCATGCTGAGTTCTCTTCTCAGCTTATAAATTATGCTGTATTAACACTGGCAACAGTTTCATTTTCACTGTGTAAACACGAGGCGGCACAGAGTGGGAAGGGCCGGCTGCCAGGACCCGGCAGAGACGCGTGAGCAGCGATTTGAATGCTGGATGGTGTTCGTGCTAACGTGAAGGGTGGGTTTCCCAACACCTGTCTCCAGCACTCAGGCCTTTTATTAAAATTATGAACGCTTTTGCCACCTAGGTTGGTTTAGTACGAGGTAAAGCACATGATCAAATAAATGCTATGGTTCAAATACCTTAAAAAAAGGGAGCTTTTCTCAAAAATGTCCACTGTCTGGTCAGTGAATCTGTGATTCTATTGTCGGTTTATCTATAGGGGGTTATGATGTAACATCTTATTTTATTATTTTTTTTATAAAGTACTTTCTTAGTTTTATTTTTTTAATATTTATTTATTTGGCTCTGTTGGGTCTTAGTCGAGGCATGCCAGATCTTCATTGTGGCATGTGGGTTCAGTAGTTTTGGGACACAGGCTTAGCTGTTTCAAGGCACACGGGAATTCAGTTCCCCAAAGAGAGATTGAACCTCCATCCCCTGTAGTGCAAGGCAGATTCCCAACCACTGGACAGGGAAGTCTTAAAAACTCTCTCTTCCACCATAAATACAATAGGGGTAGAATCACATATTTATTTCACTAACCCTTTTATTGAGCCAGATCTTTGTGCATGCTAAGTCGCTTCTGTTGTATCTGATTTTTTACAATCCCATGGACTATAGCCCACCAGGTTTTTCTGTCCATGGAATGTTCCAGGCAAGAATACTGGAGTGGGTTGCCATTTCCTTCTCCAGGGGATCTTCCTGACCCAGGGATTGCATCTTTATCTCCTGCATTGCCCACATCTCCTGGACTGCACATAGATTCTTTACTGCTGAGCTACCAAGGAAGCCCAGGGCACCTTGGTCCCACCTAAAATTTCTATTGCCATTACTGGCCACAAAGAACTAATTCATCAGTGATTCCAGTCAACCATCATGACAAGTGCAACACAGGGTGACTAACAGAGTATGAAGACTGAGGTACAGGAATGGCAAGATTCATACCTGAAGAGCACAGAGCTAGGTAGGATCTGACCAAGGTCATCCTCGGGAGGCCTGAGGATGACCTAGGTAGGATCTGACCAAGGTCATCCTCGGGAGGCCTGAGGATGAAGCGAGAGCAATGGTGCATTGAAGGCAAGGAGTGAAGGGTCTCAAGGAGGAAAAGAAAACACAAGATGTAACAACGGGAGACATTTTTATACCGTTTTGTTTTAGAGATCATTCATAAAGGCATACACTATGGAGCAAGGCGGCCCCTTTGAAACAAAGAAGGACTTTCTAAACCTGAAAACTCAGTATGTGAAAATCCATAAAAAGTTAAATTTCCTATTTAGAATTAGAAAAGTAGAAACAGTTAATGTCTATCTGAAATGTGAAGTGTTTTAGAAGTTTCTGTAGGGCAGTGTGTTTTTTATTTTTAATCCCTTTGAAGAGGGAATGTATCAGTCATAATGGGTCCTGCTGTGTGTGTGCTCAGTTGCTTCAGGAGTGTCTGATTCTTTGCAATTCCAAGCTCCTCTGTCCATAGAATTTTCCAGGCAGGAATACTGGAATGGGTAGCCATTCCCTTCTTCAGGGAATCTTCCCAGCTCAGGGATCAAACCTGGGTCTCCTGCATTGCAGGTGGATTCTTTACCGTGAGAGCCACCAGGAAGGCCCTGCAGTAGGTAACTGAAGTCCAACTCAACAGACGGGCTTAAATAACAAGGACATTATTACCTCATGTGAGAAGGCTTCCAAATGTCACAGTGAGCTTTAGGCTTGTGTTAGTCACTCAGTAGTGTCTGACTCTTTGCGACCCCATGGAATATATTAGCCCACCAGGCTCTGTCCATGGGATTCTCTGAGCAAGAATACTAGAGTGAGTTGCCTTTTCCTTCTCCAAGAGATCTTCCCAACCCTAGGATCGAACCTAGGTCTTCTGCATTGCAGGCAGATTCTTTACCATCTGAGCCACTAGGGAAATCCTTAGGGTTGGTTGAGCCAGTTGTTTAATAATTTGGTAAAGCATCCAGTTCACTCCTTCTCTCTCCCCGAACAATGTCAGTGTTGTTTAATCCCAGAGTTGATCCCCTCAGTAGTCATGAGATGGCTACTATAGACCCAGGCTACAGCTTCTCCTTGTTCACAGCTGGTGACAGAAAGAATTTCTCTCCTGATGTGGGATTAATTTCGTTCCCTTTGGTCTCAGTGAGCCACCCAGGTTCATATACCTACAGAGATGGGCATCTGCTGATCGGTTTCTGCCTGAGGTCCCGAACCGATTCATGAAGGGATTTTGAGATTATGTGATTGGCTGGAGGACTTATCCAGGACTAGAATCAGTTTCTCACAGTGCAGAATGAGAGACCTGGAGAAAATGGGAAGGATGGTTTAGGAAGTCAAGCACGATGTTCACAATCTAATTAGCAACGCCTCTGTGACTGAGATGGGAGTGGAAGGCACAGTCACCCCTCATCCTTTGCTCACCTCGGCCTCTCATTCCTTTTTAGCCTTCAAACACTACTTGTACTTTCCAGGAACTTCTAGGATTCTAGTTTGAAACCACTGTCAGAGTAAGGGCCACGTCAACCGATGAGATCAAGCAGGTGAAGGCTGAGTAGTTACCTTCTCCAAGAGTTTAGAAATTCGGAGCTTATATCAAAGCCTCTTGTGTCACACGTTCCTGTGCCTTTAGTCTGTTGTGTAAATCCTTCCTCCCCTGTGCAAGGAGAAGTAACCCGGAATCCTGGGTAAGAAGTCCCTGGCCAAATCAAAAGACAATAAAACTGAACAACACAAAATCTCATAATTAAGAATTTCTTTAAAAACAAAAAGAATAAAGGCATCTCAAATAGACTCTTATCTACATCCAAGAATATTCTATCCTTCCATGTATATTATTGGGAAGAGTTTTGTTTGTTTGCTAATGTTTCAGTTTGCCAAAGGAATTTAAAGAAAAAAAAACTATTTGGATGTAAATTTTGATACACCTGTTAGAAAATAGTTCTGTTTGGAAACCGTATTTTAGAAATACAGGCATGTTCTCAGCATCCTGGCAACTGCACTGAGCACCAGCTAAACTCACAGGAATCATCAAGGCTAACCTGGGAAAGGCCACGCAGGAGCCCTGTGTTGATACTAGGGCTGGTTAGTTTTGGCCATTAACTGCCAAAGTGGGTATCCTTTATGAAAATTCCTTTCTTAAAATAAGAAACTTCTTGAGAAGTCTCTCAGGAAGTGTTCTGGTTGACCACTAGAATGAATTAACTTCTTGTCTATTTTAACATCATAATTCCATGCTGTTCTCCTCCCACCTACATAACCTATTTTAGGGACCTAACACTAGCGTCTGCCCCAGTTGCATGTTCTGATCAGAACTCACTGGAGCTCATTTGTCTCTTTGCTCTCAAATGCCTTTCATGCTCTTTCCCCCATATTTCTGGGGCTGACCGTTGCATCAGCATTTCCAGACCTCTTGGCCAACTTGTTTCCAAGTAAGTCCTAACAACAGGAGGCCCTAGTCCCATGCACGGAGGAGCCTGGTAGGCTGCAGTCCATGGGGTCGCTAAAAGTCAGACATGATTGAGCGACTTCACTTTCTCTTTTCACTTTCATGCATTGGAGAAGGAAATGGCAACCCACTCCAGTGTTCTTGCCTGGAGAATCCCAGGGACGGGGGAGCCTGGTGGGCTACACAGAGTCTATGGGGTCGCACACGACTGAAGTGACTTAGCAGCAGCAGCAGGAGATTGGAGGATCAGAGGGAAGAGGGCTTTAGCTTATTTCCTTATTTCTCTCTGCCATGTCGGGTCTCCTCTGTATCTTTTCAGTGGCTTCAGCTCCCACTAGTCAGTTCCTCCCTGCATGTTACCAGCCCCCACCAGACAGACATGCTACAATTTCAGCTCCCACCAACTGAACCCTTTGGATGCAAGATCTGACATGCTTGGTTGAATAATTAGATTTCTTTGAATTCTTATTTTATAAGAGCACTCATGGATCTCAGCTGCAATATCCCAATTCACATGTGTGGGCAGCTGCAGTCAGCTCTCAGGTCCCAGTAACACCACCCCTTCTCAAGGTTCCTCCAGGCCTATGGGTGGTAGTTAGTTACTCACTATGGTTGGAACTCACCTTCCTTCCCTAGCTGCTCCTTGGCTCTTCTAAGAACATTGAAAACATTTTCCACTATTACATTCCTCCTCTTGAATTATCTGACATAGGTTATTTTCTTAGCTGGAACTTAATTAATACTGTGGGGAAATAGTTGGGTTTTTTTGACAGGAAGTTATTTTGATATACCCACCATGCCAGCCATATAGAATTACAAATGATAACAACATTCTTTGAGAGTGGAATCATCTTATGCTAAATCAACTCCTGTCTTTCTTTGTTTAAATTTTCTATTGCAGACTGTGTTTTATATCAATGCTTGTCTGCATGTTTGAATAGTGAGGACCTGAAGTCCTAAGTGTATCAGATTCTCAATAAGGCAGAAACCATAGAGTGGGTTGAGTCCCTTGGGGGCCTTTGTCTGTGCACCTTTGTCTTTCAAATTTCATGTTAAATGTTTCAAGTGCTTTTCAATATCAAGGATGCTAGAAGAATCTTTTGAGTTTAACTTAAAATTGATAGAGCCAAATAAAGAAGCTATGTTGAAAATTGACACCTACCTCCCATGCTTTCCACGTAGAACATTGGTGCACATTAAAAGGCGTACCTAACTTGTAGTTTTGGACCAAACATCAGTTGAACTAAAGAGAGGAGAGCGGGGAGAGCAAGGAGTTAGCGCTGGTTGAGTAAGTCTGAAGATTTGGTTAAAAATTCCCAGAGGGGTCTCAAATCAAATTACATGTAAGCAGAAGCAGACATCCCTAGCAGGACTTGAAGCACTCTGGGGTCCGCCGTCTTGAACACGAAGGTGGGATGGCTCCGTGCTTGTCTGTGTTAATTACCACTTAAATCATTGGGTAGGATTAGCAGACTATGCATAACTCTGGTGGGTCTTTATTTGCACATGATGACTTTGATCTTTCCCATAGCAAATGCTAAAGTATATTATGAGAAAAGAAAATATCCATGATTACATTTTTTAAACACAGCAGACAGAATGGCTATAATTTCCTTACAGAAGAAGTTCAAGTTTTCCGTTTCGCTTTTAAGAAGGACTTGGGAGAAGATTACATTAGACAATTTTGCATCCTGCTGCCAACAGAAAAACAAGCCAGGGTTGGTAGAGTGTGAAGAAGATTCCCCACCCCTTGTTCAAAGGAAAAAAAAAAAAACCACACATAAAGCAAATTAAACAGAAACATAAGCAGTCACTCTCTTCCACACCCCTATGAAATAACAAAGAAAAATCTGTATTTTGTTTTTCAAGGTATAGTAGAGAGAGATTTTTTTTTTTTAGTGTGCTTTCAAGTCCTCAGGGACTTTATAATTTATCAAGAAAGACACATTCTTCCTAATGAAAGGTTACTGACCTTCATGAATGTGACAGTTCAATTACAGCCCATTCATATGCAGAGCAGCGTTGATAAAGGATTTGGGAAATGTGACTAGCATAGCAAAAAAAGAAAAATGTCTAGGAAAGTATTATTAGTTAAAAAAAATTTTTAATTGTGAAGCAAGAATAATAAATAAGATTGGCTCAGGTAGTGGACCCTTTTCTTCTGGGCCCCAGCAGCCCATTAGATTTGCTTCAGTGGGCATGCTGACTCTTTCTTCATCCTTCCTAATATTTCTGCCTTTTTAATCCTCTGAGCCACTAAACCTAACAAATCGGCAAGCCCTTGGGGTTCTGAAATGCCGGGTTTCAATTTTTTTTTTTCCATTTTCCTTTGACTGGCAGGACAAGGTGGAACGTGTCTTAATGTTATTTTAAGTGCTTGACTACTATTTAGATGCCGAAAGGGACTGGAGAGTTATAAGAGGGAGTGTTACATACCCTCAGCCACCCGCATCCAGGCACTCAAGCCCCAGTTCACAGGAGGCAGGCCCCTCCAGAGGGGAGGAATAGTTAAGCCAGAGCCTGGCTAGACTCGCTGGAGCCAGCCTCCGCCAAACTTGGGTGACACCTGTGAGCGGCTGTTTGCTGAGCTCCTCCAGGTGTGGGAAAGAAAATCCAACTGCCACTCTGTAAATCAGCCCAGAATGGTCCTCTGCCAGGGGTCTCTGGAAGATCCCAGAAGGAGGTTCTTTTTTAGCAACTGCTAATAGAGATGCTCTTTCAACCATACACTTTTCATTAAGAATAAGACAAAATGCATCAAAATATAAGATTTTCTTTGGGATATAACCAATATAAATATTTTAAACAACTTTGAAAAATAATCATTGTTTTCATTTTTTGTTCTTTGCCTTGGAAATCACCATCAGCCACACACAGGTGTGGTGTGTCGTCAAATGGTAAACTTTACTGAGAGTTTTGAAAGACCATGTGTGTCCCCGACATGCAATATACTGCCTGGCACATTGTAATCATTCATTATTCGCTGAATGGATCCCCTTTTCTTACAGCATTTCTTTCCACTCCATTTTTGGATAAGCACTCTGACCTAATTATCATTATTCCTCTCAGATATTTACCCACCCTAATTTGCTCTTATAGGTGGCCTTCTTCCTTCACCATTCCTTGGCAACTTCACTTCAAAGCATTTTCACACTGCATCTTTGAACATGTCTACTACAGAAGGCATTTTTTAAGGGAAAGATTTGAAGAAGTAAAAATAAGGAGAAAGAGTATCAGTGTTAATTCTGCATATGATGCTGGGAAAGACTGAGGGCAGGAGGAGAAGGGGGTGACAGAGGATGAGATGGATAGATGGCATCATCGACTCAATGAACGTGAGTTTGTGCAAACTCCAGGAGATGGTGAAGGACAGGGAAGCCTGGCGGGCTGCAGTTCTTAGGCTCGCAAAGAGTCAGCTATGACTGAATGACTGAACAATAACAAAATTTGTAAAAAAAAACACAAGTCTTTTCCCTTAGGCATTAATATGTGAAGTCATAACTAACCGGTAGAAAACTTTCAAACAGACAGTGACCAGCAGCAGACACAGTCCTGTTGAGTGTAACATAACTCAGTTTCTCTACTGCTGCTTCTTGAGCAGTATTCTGGAAAGCTTTATCAGATTCTTTGCAAATCAGTATGTTAGGAATTCATGTGGAATGGAATTCAAATAAAATCATCTCCAAGTACTATTTCTCGAGTCTGAATATTCCATTTCCAAAAGATTTATCATTTAAATATAATACTTTGAGTGATGTAAATCAGAAAGAAAAAACAAATATCCTACATTAATGCATATATGTGCAATCTGAAAAAATTAGTATAGTGATCTTTTTACAGAAGCAGAAAAATAGACACAGATATAGAGAACAAATGTATACCAAGGTGGGGGGGGGGAGGGGGAAGGGTGGCATGAATTGAGACATTGGGATTGACATATATATACTGTTGATACTACGTATAAAATAGATAACTAATGCGAACCTGCTACTATATAGCCCAGGAGACTCTACTCAATGCTCTGTGGTTACCTAAGTGGGAAGAACTCCAAAAAAGAGGGGATAGATGTCTATGTATAGCTGATTCACTTTGCTGCACAGTAGAAGCTAACATAATACTGTAAAGCAACTATATTCTAATAAAAGTTTTAAAAATAAAAATATGACACTCTGAGAAACTAAGATACTTTCAGAATATAATCTAAAGACTAGTAGGGTAGTCTAAGGTTTTGATTAGCTACAGTAATATTTTAATGTGTGTCTCTTTTATTTTGCCCAGTTTTTATTTTGTCCCATGTATAATTTGACTTATTATGTCAAATTATATAAGTATGCTGCATTACTCACACATTTTTATATACTAACAAATACCTTAGATGACAAGGAAGTTAGCAATTTGACAGTGAGATCTTTTTGAATTTTGAAATAAATGTGTGCCTCTTAATATAATTGATATATGTTTTAAATTAAGGTTCTATAAGCTTTATTGTCTCAAAGTTCACTTTTGTTTAGGTGTCTCATTTATTTTTTGCATAACCTGAAGGACATGTGAGTGTAAAAGTATTAGTCGCTCAGTCAGTCTTTGTGACCCCATGGACTGTAGCCTGCCAGGCTCCTCTGCATGCTAAAAGATACACAATAAGAATTTCCTTCTATGACTATTTTTCTCTGTGTCAGACCTACACACACTCAGAACTCTGGTGTAGTTTTGGGAAGCTTCTCAATTCTTCTGATTCAATGCTGTGAGAAGGTGAATTTGGAATTTTAAAACATAATCTAGATCAGAGTTGCTATACCTAATAGCTCTTAATAGTGTTTCTGCTGTTTCTTCTAAAATCTTTTATTACTTTGTTAATTTTGGATATCACCCAGAACTACTGTTCAACTATTAACAGACTTTCTCTGACAAATACTGTGCTTACAATACACTATTATTAATTTTCTGCTTTATGGATAAAAAACAGAGAGTTGCAAAGATAGTAAGTGGTAGAGCAAACCCTCAAACCTGTGTTTGCCTGATTCCAAAATCTTTTCACTTAACCAGTTCACTGCTATGCTTGAAAATGCACTTAGCAACAAGTGACAGGAAATCTAACCCAAAGTGGCTTAAATAATAAGAAGAAAATTGTCATGTGATCCCAGGTAGGGTGGCTCTAGCAACAGATAATTCAGTGACTCAAAATTATTACAGAGGACATAGATTCTTTCCATCTCTCAACTTTTTTTCTCAGGGCATGTTGAGTCCCCTGATCTTGAAAAGGCTGCTATAGCTTTTAGGCATCCTCCTTTTATATGTCAAGGCCAGAAGTCAAAATATGGTAAGAAAAACTCATACTTTTTTTCGGGACACTTTTTTTAAGAGCTAAGAAACATTTCTCTATAGCTCTCCCTCATACTTCATTAGCCAGAACTGGGTCATAAGGCCCTTTCTAAATAGCTCATTGATAAAGGAAATTAAATTACCATAAGTGATTTATACAAATCAAAATTTATTGGAGCTAGAGCTGTCCTTTCTTCAAGGACATGATGCATGGGAAAAAAAAATGTGGGTAGTATATCAGAACAAAATTTGGTTTCTTTAGCAAAAGTGGAGCATAGCTCCAGTTGTCAACCAATAAAGTCCACTACCACAGAGCTATCTCGTAATTGCCAGGGACAAGAAGAAAGACAGGGAAATGCTAAAACAGGAAAGTTGGAGATCAGTGGAAAAAGAAAAAAAATTGAAATCTTTTTTTTTTTTTTAGTTTTTTATTTTTTTAATTTTAAAATCTTTAATTCTTACATGTGTTCCAAAACATGAACCCCCCTCCCACCTCCCTTCCCATAACATCTCTGTGGGTCGTATAGCAGGTGTTCAATAATTGCTGATGACAGGAAATGCATGAAATATAATTTACAACAAAGTTAATCTGACACGTATTTAATGATATGTGTTGTTCCATGACATTTCAGGCCAATAGTTTAGTAGTCTGCATAAATAATTGTAATTAGTACTACGTTTTGACAGATCTTTATAGCTTTTGATCTTCCATTGTTAATTAACTAGTTTAAGAACAAGAAACAAGCATCGATGTTCAGAGGCTTTTTATTTTCACTCTTCTTAACAAACAGTTGAACCTTCATCATATACTTACTGACAAGTACTGGAATGGTTCCCCAAGAAGTGAAATAACCCATGATTCCTCTACTCATCCCCACCTACCTGATGGGATCCAGAAATGAGCCACCCCACCTCCATTTCCTTTGAGAAGTAACCAGTGGCAGCTAAACATGTCAAAGTATCAGGACCTATTGCTGTCTGACCAGTCAAATCTGGAGGCGAGGCTTTTCAGAAAGCACAGCAATGAATAACTGGTTCCAGATATTTCCCAATTCTGATAAGGAAGGAGGGACCGGAATCATAGGGCAAGTTCATAAGAGGTTTCCACCATGGTTAACAGACACAGCACACTAGATAATAATTGGGAAATCTGGCTCTTCTTTGGCCAGATCCTTTAATGGTTAAAGTTTTGTTTCCTTAAAAGTAAAGAAAGTGCTTGGTAATAACCCATCTCCAAATTTCTTTCCAGCTCTATCTTTAATAATTCCACCTTACCATTTTGCTTTAGGCCAGAGTAGTTTAATTCAGTTATGAGCAGACACACAGAATTGTATATGAGGTGATTTTGTATATTACTGATTTTAATGAGTTAAATCGATTCCTAGAAATTTAGGTTTGTTATTGTTGTTTTTTAGTCGCTAAGTCGTGTCTGACTCTTTGTGACCCCATGAACTGCAGCATGCGCAGCTTCCCTGTCCTTCCCTGTCTCCCAGAGTTTGCTCTAACTCACCTCTGTCTTCACAGGATCAGAGTCTTTTCCAACGAGTCGACTTTTTGCATCTGGTGGCCAAATTTAGGTTACTCTCTGCAGTACATTGCCAATAAGGAGCTCTGCTGCTGCTGCTAAGTTGCTTCAGTCGTGTCCGACTCTGTGCGACCCGATAGACGGCAGCCCACCAGGCTCCCCTGTCCCTGGGATTCTCCAGGCAAGAACACTGGAGTGGGTTGCCATTTCCTTCTCCAATGCATGAAAGTGAAAAGTCAAAGTGAAGTCACTCAGTCGTGTCTGATTCTTCGCGACCCCATGGACTGCAGCCCACCAGGCTCCTCCGTCCATGGGATTTTCCAGGCAAGAGTACTGGAGTGGGGTGCCATTGCCTTCTCTGAATAAAGAGCTCTACTATAATCTAAATGTGGGCTAGTTTCTAGAGAAAAGGTAAAGCATTTTGTTACGTATTGTTCTTTCTTTGGAACCCTGAGCCCAAGTTTGAAGTTTTTGAAGCCAGTCCAAAGAAAACTTGAGATCAAACAAGACTATTATTCTCTATTATTATTAGTTTTTGTTGTTCTCCTCTATTGGTGGCCTAAGAAACTCCTCTGATGCCGCATCATTAGAATGCCCCAAAATGGGCAATTTCTGAGTTATGCACACCCTTTCTTCGATTCTGAGAATGTATCTTCCAGACAACCCCCAACTTTGCAAGGTTAGACATTCTTGCTGATTAGCCTTGAATTCCTGGGTGGACCATCCCCAGGCCATCTGAGATGTGACCACATTGGTCAGAGAGATTGCTCAAGTGTCCATCCAAGCAGCTTTCTCCATGTGCCCATGTCCCCGCGCCAGCATCCTCTCCCTTCTCTCCCACTCAGGGTGTCACTGGCCTTTTTACAGTGTCCCTGTGGATCTCAAATCCCTGCCTACTCAGTATGCTGACCAAAACCTGTGCCTTGGCAAGACCAGGGCACAGCGTCCACCTCTCTCTGCTGGGTGAGTCCACTGCCCATGCCCTACCAGGAGCAGCCTCTGCTCTCATCTCCACCCCACCTTCAGCTAGACCACTCTGACCTCCGGACTCTTTCCCAGAGACACAGTGAACCGTTTTACTGCCCTGGGAAGAAACGTGGCTCCTGGACATAGCCTGATTCTGCTAGCTCTTCCCCACTACCCTCTTCCTCTTTTTCTTGGGGGGGATCTGAGGATAGTGGGAGCCTTGGAGTCATGTTTTCTCTTTGGTGATGTGCTTTCACATTGGCAGAAAGAGTCTAAGGTGAGGATTCTAGAGCTCCTCAAAGAAGGGCTCAGAAACGCTCATCTGTCTTCTTGAGTCACCAGAGCCTATTTAAGCTGTCACTGAGCAGACTTGGAACGATTATTTGCACATCAGCAGACTTGGAACAATTATTTGCTCACGCACATGTGTGCTTGGCTTCCCAGGTGGCGCTAGTGGTAATGAATCCACCTGCCAATGCAGGAGATAACACGAGATGCGGCTTTGATCCCTGGGGTTCCAGAAGATCTGGAGTAGGAAGTGGCAGCCCACTCCAGTATCCTTGCCTGGAAAATCCCATGGAAAGCGGAGCCTGGCAGGCTACAGTCCATCGGGTCGCACAAAATCAGACATGACTGAGTGACTGAGAACGGAGCACATGTGCTTATATTATTTCTCATGCCAAATGCCCAGCTTTCTAGAAGGAGGGGCTTCTACTTCCAGCCCCTGATGTTCCAAAACCTGTACAGTTTATGAGCCCCATTCAGCCAACATCTCCCCGTATCCTGAGCAGTTCTCAAGCACCAGATTTTACATTCATCTAGTTTACTGATGGTATTAAAGCAAAGGAACTATCATGCGTGTAACTTTCTCTGGGAGGGTTGAGCCCACGAGCATAATTTTGTCTTTATGCTTACCTACTCTTCAGAATAAGTGTTATTGCTGAAAAAGCACATTTCAAGTTTGGAAAATCTGAAAGTATGACATAATCTTGGCATCTTGGTCCAAAAATGTGTACAAGAAGGGGAAATGTTAGTAAATATTTGCTAATTTTCGCACATTTACTGATTGTTGTTTGGAATGTTTTGCTTAATCTTACTTGATTTTAGAAATTGGAGAAGATTTTACTAATTGGAGAAGATACGCACATTGGACCCAACCTCAGCGTATGCTTTGCAAATTTAATTAGAAACTGGCTAGTGTGACTTGGTGAGAGTAGGTTATATTTGCTGAAGTGGAGATGAGAAATTTTCTTTTGTTTCTTTTAAGCAAGATTCAGGTGGTTCAATAAACACCACTTAACTGGGACAGACTTGATCAGGGAAGTTGCTGAATTGGGAAACCAATTAAGTCTAATGATAATTAGCATGTGTTGCTGCTTAATTGGGATAGGTGGTCCACGGAGTTGGTATCACTGTAGGTAATTAAATGATGCTCTTGGCGGATATGAGATAGAGTCTTCTTGATGCTTTCAAAACTGAAGGCAATTTACTTCCTCTCTTGATCATGCTATTGCTAGCTGAGGAAAACTCAATTTCTAAATGATGCCTTCAAAACTTTTACTGGTTTTGAAAGGACTTCTTTGTATATATGTGTGAGTGTGTGTGTGTGTGTGTGAGTGTGTGTGTGTGTGTGTGTGCATTTCTCTCTCTAAATGGACTGGCAAGAAATGAAAGTGTTATGCATATTTTTCAAATGCAAAGAATGAGACATGGAGAGTTGGAGTGACTTCCCCATGGTTATCAGCACATAGTGGTCAAACGTGGATAAGAACAGGGAACTTTAGTATTCCTCCCCAGTGATTCAGCACAGGGTTCATCAGTTGGCTGCCAGGTTCAGAGAGGCTCGATGGGGCAGTGGGAAGAGGCTGCCTGACGTTTGTCACTACCCCACAGAGATGAGAGCTTTGCCTCTCTGGGCTTCAGGGTGCTGCTTTTATTAGATGAAGGTGTGGGACTAAACAGTCATTAAGATTCCTTCCAGCTGTAAAAACAAAAGTACTTCAGTTTTGTGGCATTGACTTAAAAATTGTCATCAGAGAAAAAGCTTCATCATTCCCAGTTATAAAACCTTTCATTATATGGCTGTGCATGCTCAATCACTCAGCCGTGTCTGACTAATTGCGACTGCATGGAGTAGCCCACCAGGCTCCTCTGTCCATGGGATTTTTCAGGCAAGGATACTGGAGTGAGTTGCCATTTTCCTTCTCCAGGGGATCTTCCTGACCCAGGGGTTCAAACCTGCTTTTCCTGTGTCTCCTGCACTGCAGGCAGTTTCTTTACCTGATGAGCCATCAGGGAAGCCCCATTATATGGCCAGGTCACTGGCAAAAAGTAATAATGATCGCAGGCCCTACATTTAAAAAAGTATTACTGCACAAGATGTATCTGTGTGCTTCTTGTAAGGTTGGGAGAGAGGTGGGGTGGGTCCTCATGGAATGATTTTTTTGTCTGTGCTGTGAAAAAAGCATGAGTCCACAGAGAGGCAAAGAAAATGGAAGAGATACTCATGAGTCTGGACAATCTGAAAAGCATAAGGAAATGAATTACAATAGGAAAAGAAAGTAGAAGACAGTGAGATGTGCTCAGTTCTGTGAAAGGCAGAAAAACCCGAGCGTGCAACAGTGAGGAACACTGGTTCCGAGGAGTCCCACAGGACAAGACAGTTGAATCACCTTGCACACAGCACTCAGAAAAGATGCGACTGGGGAAACCAGGCTGTACCGGGAAGAATGTCCTACAGGCCCAGAGAAGACACGAATAGCAGTTATTAGTGGGATCTACTCTACAATTGTTTGGATTTAGGTATGAGTTCAAGATACTGAATCCAAAACTCCTTTCTTCTATTTTTCCTATAAAAGTCAGCATATTACCAAGCCTTTGGACCCCAAGACACTCAATCGTAATAGAAATGTGATGATTAAATAATGTGTAGCATCCAGCCTCCCCTAGCTCTTTTTTTTTCTTAATTTGTCTCTCTGAGCTCATCATTACCAAGAAATGTCACATTCCTCCAAGAAACTTACACATTACCTCTAAGAAACGTCATCATCAATTCTCTCAATAGATTGCAGATGACTCATAATTATACTCTGAATATTATCTTAATTGGCAGAATCCTATACTGTCCTTTGAACTTGCAGATGGCTTTAAATCTCCTATTGACCTGCTAACAGTAAATTCTGTCTAAATATTTATTTGGGGGTCATGGTGTGGAGATAAATATCATAGAAATATATGTAAACATATGCACACATATACACTCAGCTGAAAATATAATTTTCTTATACTTTAAAAACAAAATGATATGAACTTTAGAATGTGTGTGTGTTTTTAATGATTTTGTTTCACCTATTAGACACATCCCAGTTTATGGCCAGTGAAAGGGCACATTTAGGTGACTTTACTCTTTATTCCTATTTGTGCTATTATATGCAGGCTTGTAAAAAGTCAGTGAAACATTGCCAACTATAGTGTGAGAGAATGCATATGGTTGATTTAAGAAGAAATCAACAAACAAATAGACATAGAACTGCCTGTGAACTGCTTCAAGCTCAGTTGCCATTGTCTTTGTGGAGGAGTTACTGATGTTCAAGAGGCCAGTAGGAATCTGATGACAGTGGCGTTAAGCTAAATGGCAAGAGTTCCAAGCTCCATTGTGAAATTTACCTACTTCTATTGCCCTTCTTCCTGAATTTTGAAAATATAAAAATCTACTTCTGATGTCAACTGCACATTATCCTATTATATTGCTTATCATTTTATTATTCAGATGGCCCTTGATGAAAGATACCTTTGGTGTACCCATAAACTTTCTGAACGTTTCCTTCATTAAGAAAAAACCTATCCATCTGGAAGTAAGGGCCCTGGTATAAGTAAATCAACAGTATCTCCTTGAAGTGTGTTCTTTGCTGTCACTTGGGAAGTGCAGTCAGGCACACAGGGAACGGAACGTTGGAGCAACTGCAATAACTCCAGTCAAGCTCCTTGACCACGGGGACAAAACAGTTCACTGAAGCTTCAGCTCTGGTGACCTTTATACTCTCACTGCTTTACCGCTTGATTAAAAATGTGCTCATGCTTCAAGGCAGATTGCCGACAGGGTTTATAATAAGGCACAAACACACGGAGAGATTTACCAGAGGTACTTTATGTGACCATTTTTCGGGAATATGATTTTGTTTAGGAAGTTACTAGAGCTGGCATGGCAACTGCTCTGTAAGTCCCTGGTAAGTTTTCCAAATCAGTTCATGTGGAAATCAAATTGCACCTGAGCAAATATTGAAGGGTGGAGCAAAAGGACAGAATAGCTTTCATTTTGCAACTACAAAGATTACAATAGCTCAGGCACATATTTTAGGAAAACAGTTTTTCTTATGTGAAATCACTTTGCGTGAAATTGCAAGATCAATTTTGGTGGCGTGGATAACCTGAGTTGTTTTTTCACAACAATAGCCTTCAGGAGAATTAGGATGTAACTCCTCATGGAAAAATAAATGGGAAAAAGAGCTCACCTGATGTTTTGCCACCTAACAAATAACATTAGTGATGCTGGTAGATTGTAGAAGGCAGATGGTACGACATGACAGTCGAATCTAGAAATTGATAAAAGCACTCCAAATCTTTCTCTAAAAAGATGGCAGTCATAAAACAGGGCCAATGTTTAAAAATTGATAATGATAATAATAGCTACTTGTAGAGTGTTTAACGTTCTGAATACTATTCAAAGAGCTCTATAGGTTTCCATCACCTAATCCTCACAACGCTTCTGTGAGTTAAGTACGATCATTACTTGGTCACATCACAAGGAAACTTAAGCATCTTGTTCTATGTTATACAGAGATTAGAGAGAGATTAAGCATCTTGTTATATGCTATATAGACATTATGGTAGAACTCAAACTGAGGCAGTTTAATTCTGAAGACCTTTCTCTTAAGCCACATATGACACAATTGCCACGTTTACTTTAGTTATAAACAAAGATGACCTCAGTGACCAGAGATGGTCAACCCATCAATACCAGGGTATCTGTTTTGAAATAAACTTTAAAAAATAGGAAAGATTCCACCAAGTTCTTCCTGAGCAGCAAGATCACCTGAGTAAACTAGTATCTCTTTCACAACTTTGAGGCAAAGAAGATTACAGTGGGTGAAAATATGAACTTTTGGAGCCAGACACACCAACATGGAAAGTGCAGTCAAGCCCCAATATACATTTGGCAAGTTATATAACTTTATCTCCTCCACTGCAGGCAAATTCTTTACCATCAGAGCCACCAGGAAAACCCATCTATGGCTATTTTCACATCAAGAAAATGATGATAGAAATAGTCACCTCAAATACTTTTTAAAATTAGGACTAAAACAGGTGATATTCCTCAGCTGCTTAGTCAATGACACTTAATATGCAACCAATCAAGGGCAACTGTCACTATTATTTCTTAAAAACATTTGAATAAGGAGCATTAACTAACTAGAGCAGGAAATTACAACTTATTTGCTATTTCTTATTTTTTATTCAATATACTCTTTCTTTTCTCTCTCTTCCTTCTTTTCCTATGGATATTATGAAGGGGAATGTTCCTCCTGGAATAGTATTTTTATAATATCGAGTTTGAACTCTTTGGGAAAAAAAGTAGTTGTTTAAATTTACCTATAAGTAGCAATGAGGGATTAAAGAAAAATTGAGATAAAAGTCAGTATGTGTGGCTCAGACGATAAAGAATCTGCCTGCAATGCGGGAGATCTGGATTTGATTCCTGGGTTGGGAAGATCCCCTGCAGAAGGCAACCCACTCCAGTATTCTTGCCTGGAGAATTCCATGAACAGAGGAGCCTGGTGGGCTACAGTCCACGGGGTCTCAAAGAGTCAGACACAACAGAGTGACTAACGCTTTCACTTTTTTCATGGGCAAGGGAAATGGTCTTTTAGGGGGTGGTGATAAATTAAATTAATAAATTGAAAACAGAAGGCATGAAAAAGAGAGAGGGGACATGTCTTATACCAAACAAAGAGGATGCCTAGATGAAATTTGACAGGGGGTGTCAAAAACTGCCAAGTATGATCTGAATTATTTGAGACTATCCTTTGGTATGGGCTTCCCAGGTGGCTCAGAGGTAAAGAATCTGCCTGCAGTGCAAGAAATGCTGGTTTGATCCCTGGGCTGAGAAGATTCCCTGGAGAAGAGAAGAGCAACCCACTCCAGTCTTCTTGCCTAGAGAATCCCATGGACAGAGGAGCCTGGTGGGCTACAGTCCATGGGGTCTCAAAGAGTTGGACATGGATGAGCATTGAACATCCTTTGGTATAAGTCCATGATTCTTAAACTTAGCTCTACTGCAATAGCTAAGTGTTTTTTTTCTAATTGTGGCAAATATAACATAAAATTTACCATTTTAATCTTGTGGTGTGTGTTCCATTCAGTAGTATTCATTATATTCACACTGTTTTGCTACCATCACCATGGACCTTCCTCAGAGCCTTTTAATCTAGTCAAACTGGACTTTCTCCCTCATTCCAGTTCCTGGCAAGAACCTTTCTACTTTCTGTCTCTATAAATTTGACTGTGTTATCCATTAAGTAAGTGGAATTACACGATATTTGTCCTTTTGTGACTGGCTTACTTAGCATAATGTCCTCAAGGTTCATCCATGTTATAGCCCGTGCCAGCATTCCCTTAATTTCTTTTCTTTTTTAAAGCTGAGTAACATTCCATTGTACTTACATATCATATTTTGTTTGTCCATTCATCATTTGATGGACATTTGTGTTGCTTCCATCTTTCAGCTTTTGTGAATAATGCTGCTATGAACATGAGTGTACAAAAATCTGAGTCCCTGTTTTCAATTCTATTCAGATTTCCCACTTTTTTTTTTCATGATTCAGTCATGAAAAGTTGTGTGTTTCTAGGAAATGGTTTATTTCATCTAGCTTATCCAGTTTGTTTACATACGTTGTTCATAGTACTCTCTTAGAAGCCTTCATGTTTCTGTAAAATAGGTAGTAATGTATCCTATTTTTTGACTTCTGATTTTATTTGAGTCTTCTCTCTTTTCTCTTAGTCAATATAGCTAAAGGTTTGCCAATTTTGTTAATTTTTCTGAAAAACCACTTCTGAGTTTTGTTTATATTCTCTATTGTTGGGGAGGCTTTTTAAAAAGTGCTTGTATCCTGTTCCCAGCTGTCCTGCTTTAATTTAGTGTGAGAAGGAGTTTGGATATCAGTATTTTCTAAAAGCTTCCTTGGTGGTTTTAATGTGTAACCACATTTTAGAATCACTGATAGAAATTCTTGAGTCTGGAAGTACTTAACGGCATTTTCATAATTCAGTATTTAGGTTTATGACAGGGGAATTCTTGTAGAAGATAATGCAAAATAATGCTAATGGAATGGGTCAGTAAAAAGTGGTGAGCTGGAATTTTAATGCTGGGTTCCTCTCTTTCCTCATAATGAATGACTACTTGTGTTATGACAATGTAGTTAATAAATATTCACAATAGATTAGGTATTGTATTGAATAAGCAAAGTGTACTGTTAATCCCTCCACTCAAAAAAACTGACAAGAGTCAAGAGAACCAAACATGTATCATTTGTAAAACTTTCATCTCTAATACTTCTGAGTTCATTTCCCCAGTTTACTTCCCATTACCTCCCTGTTCCTAGAACTACCAAAACAAAACTTTCCAAGGAATTCCGACTTTAGTACTTCCTGTAATCTAAGACACCATCAATTTTAAGATGTAATAATTTTAAATGTTTTAATAAAATCTCCCCAAATGGCACTTTCAATAAAGATTATGGCACTGCATCAATTGTAAAATGCATCCTAGGTTAAGAGATATTAAAATGTGAAAAAATAAGTGTCTTCAGATCAATGCAATATGCAATGTTTCCCCTCACCTAAGCAGAAAGAGAGATTGAGAGGGACAAAATAACACTGGGCTTCCCTGGTAGCGCAGGTGGTAAAGAATCTGCCTGCAATGCAGGCGACCTGGGTTCAACCCCTGGGTCAGGACGATCCCCTGCGGAAGGGAGTGGCTACCCACTCCAGTACTCTTGCCTGGAGAATTCTATGGACAGAAGGGTCAGGTGGGCTACAGTCCATGGAATTGCAGTCGGACACGACTGAACAGCTAACACTTACACATGCCAAGGGATGCTTGCATTTATATGGCTAACCAAAGGTTGGCTGTGTATCTGTTTATCTGGGATAGTGGACTTCTGCTGTAAGAGTCAAAGGAACACAAGAGATGTGTTCTTGATGTCTCTTCCAGTGCTTTTAATATAATTCAAAACTTTAATGTTTACCAGATAACTCAAGACATGTGCTTTTGATAGAAGGGGCAGTCAGACCATGTCTGTTCTAGATATTTGCTCTTGCAAATATTTATCTTATCCAGGTTGGGATAAAGCCAGTTTATCTCAGTCCAAGTCTCCACCTCAGTTATGCTGAGAAAGCAGACAAAATGAAGCATCTGGATCAGATGAAATAGCAAGACCACAAATCTGAATCCACGCCGTGCTGGTGGTCTTGCAGAACCAAATGCAGTGTGAAGGACTCTCCCATGATATTTGGGAATTTGACCAGATCAGAGGAGGAAATTCATAGTGGAAGATGTGAACATTAAAATACTCCAGGAAATTCTAGAAGATCATGATTACTTTTGACCCAAACAATTAAAATGACCTGCCAACATATGCAGCTGTGCTTCCAGGTTAGAACTCAGGTCGTTTTCTCTGCAGAAAATCAAGACCCCTTGGTTCATCTGCTTCTCCCTCTCACACTTTTTTCTTCCTACATACATATTTTGTGAAGATTTTTTAAAAGTTTCCTCATATAATATGCTACTCTCACTCAGTTTTTTTCCTCCTTTGAAAATGTAAGACTCCTTTAAATAGAATTTGCTTTGTTGAATCCAAGATAACAAAGGATTAAAGAAACAGCCAGCTGTTTTCGACAGTTAGAAGTGGGGAAGGAACAAGCTAGAAATATTTCTGTTTTATGCACGTTTAGCTGCTGTTAGGTTCTTCCTTCCTTATTTTATTGTCTCATCCCTTGGGGAGGGGCACCAGGTTTTTACCCTCCACACTTGATTGTCAAATCTTATGAGGAAAAAGCAACAGTGACTAATATGTTAAGTCCTCTCAAATTATCCACCCCCCTCCCCACTGTCTTCCAAACAGACATGCAAACTCATAGTTTCTTATGCAGCCTTTTAGTTTTTTGACTTGGGGATATAATCCTTTTTTAACTTCTCATCCTTAAAAATGCGTGTAAAAGGGTGAAGGTAGCTGAAACTAATAAGAACCAAGAATAAGAATTTTGTTCCTGGACAGACTTCTGGAACCCCGAATAGCCAAAGCAATCCTGAGAAAGAAGCACAAAGCTAGAGTCATCACATGCCCTTATTTCAAACTATATTACAAAGCTATAGTAAACAAAACAGTGTGGCATTGATGTAAAAATACGTAGATCGATGGAACAAAATAGAGTGCCCAGGAAGAAACTCACACATATATGGTCAACTAATTCATGACAAAGGAGCCAAGAATATACAATAAGGAAAGGACAACAAATTGTATTGGGAAAACTGGACAGCTGCATGCAAAAGAATGAAACTGAATCTCTTCTCTTACACTATACACAAAAAAGTGAACTCAAAATGGATTAAAGATTTGAATGTAAGACTTGAAACCATAAAACTCTGAGGAAAAAACAGGCAATAAGTGTCTTGGCATTAGTCTTGGCAGTGATTTTTTAGATTTGACAACAAAAGCAAAGACAACAAAAGCAAAAATAAACAAGTGGGGCTACATTAAACTGAAAAGTTTCTACATGGCAAAAGAAACCACCAACAAAGTAAAAAGGAAACCCTATTCAGTGGGTGTAAATACTTGCAGGTCATATATCTTAAAGGCAGTCAATATTCAACATATATAAAGAACTTCTACAACTCAATAGCAAAACACAAAGAACTTGATTTTGAGATGGGTAGAGGATCTGCACAGACATTTTCCAAAGAAGACATGTTGATGGCAAATTATTTTAGTTCAGTTGCTCAGTTGTGTTCGACTCTTTGCGACCCCATGAATCGCAGCACGCCAGGCCTTCCTGTCCATCACCAACTCCCAGAGTTCACCCAGACTCACGTCCATCAGTATATGAAAAGATGCTCTATATCACTAATCATAGGGGAAGGCAAATCAAAAACATAATGAAATACCACCTCACACCTGTTAGAAAGACTATTTTCAAAAAGATAAGGAATGAAAAGCATTGGTAACGATGTGGAGAAAAGGGAACCCTTCTGGTACACTCTTGATGGTAATGTAAATTGGTGCAGGCACTATGGAGAATAGTATGGAGGTTCCTCAAAAAATTAAAAACAGAACTACCATATGATCCAGAAATTCCATTTCTGAACATTTATCCAAAGAAAATGAAAACATTAACTCAAAAAGATACGTGCACCTGATGTTCATTACAGTATTATTTACAATAGCCAAGAAATGGAAGCAACTTAAGTATTCGTCAACACACAAATGGATAAAGAAAATATGGTATACATACAATGAGATATTATTCAGCTATGAAAAAAATGAAATCTTGACATTTATGATGGACCTTTAGAGCATTATGGTAAATGAAATTAGTTGGACAAAGATAAAAACCAGATTATCTTACTTATGTGTGGAATCTAAAATTAACAAACAAGCTCAAACTCAGATACACAGAACAGATTGTTGGCTGCTAGAGATGGGGGTAGAGGTGGATGAAATGTGTGAAGGGAGTCAGAAGAAGAACACAATTTCTGGTACAAAATAAATAAGTTTTGAGGATGCGATACACAGCATGGTGACTGTAATTAATAATAGTCCTCTACATTCAAACCTTCAAGTTGCCAACTTCCAAAGATGCTGACACATATTCACAGGTCCAACAACCATAAGTGAGCTCATGTGTCTGGCGTACATTGTCATGTGTGTCTATCCTCTACAAGTGGTTTTGCTTTTGTGTACTTTACTGTACTGAGTACCGTATAGAGTACAGTAGTACAGTATCTTTATTTCAAGCCCAGGGTGTCAGAAAGCAAGTGTAAAAGCAGTGTTGATGTAGCTAGTACTACAAAGATGTGCCAGGAATTGAAGACACAGAGAAAGAATGAAAAGAGACAAGAGGAAGAAGAAGTAACTGAAGAACCAGAGATTCACAATCCAGGAAATGGCAAGGGCCGCTCAAACATAGAATCATGTCATCTCTGATGGGAAAAAAGGAGCTACCACCTAGACATCACTGGACTGTTACTTAAGAGGGTAAATAGAATTGAATCCAGCTAGGAGCCAGTATGGATGTGAGAGGTGGGCTATAAAGAAAGCTGAATGCTGAAAAATTGATGCTTTTAAACTGTGGTATTAGAGAAGATGCTTGAGAGTCCCTTGGACTGCAAGGAGATCCAACCAGTCCATTCTGAAGGAGATCAGCCCTGGGATTTCTTTGGAAGGAATGATGCTAAAGCTGAAACTCCAGTACTTTGGCCACCTCATGCAAAGACTTGACTCATTTGAAAAGACCCTGATGTTGGGAAAGATTGAAGGCGGGAGGAGAAGGGGGTGACAGAGGATGAGATGGTTAAATGGCATCACTGACTCAATGGACATGAATTTGAGTAAATTCCAGGAGTTGGTGATGGACAGGGAGGCCTGGCATGCTGCAGTCCATGGGGTCACAAAGAGCTGGACATGACTAAGAGACTGAACTGAACCAAACCTGTGCCATCAACGTCAGGCATCAGTGAAATTTCAGCGTGCCCTCCATCTCCTATTGGTAATCATTCTTCAGCTCCACCATCTCCCACCTCCTCTCCCTTCTCCAGTTAGTAACTCTTTTTGCCTGTTTAGCTATGCTCAAACTACCGTACAATTGCACTCATCTCACATGCTAGTAGAGTAATGCTTAAAATTCTCCAAGCCAGGCTTCAGCAATACGTGAACCGTGAACTTCCAGATGTTCAACCTGGTTTAAGAAAAGGCAGAGGAACCAGAGATCAAATTGCCAACATCTGCTGGATCGTGGAAAAAGCCAGAGAGTTCCAGAAAAACATCTATTTCTGCTTTATTGACTATGCCAAAGCCTTTGACTGTGTGGATCACAATAAACTGTGGAAAATTCTGAAAGAGATGGGAATACCAGAACACCTGACTTGCCTCTTGAGAAACCTGTATGCGAGTCAGGAAGCAACAGTTAGAACTGGACATGGAACAACAGACTGGTTTCAAATAGGAAAAGGAGTACGTCAAGGCTGTATATTGTCACCCTGCTTATTTAACTTACATGCAGAGCACATCATGAGAAACGTTGGGCTGGAGGAAGCACACGCTGGAATCAAGATTGCTGGGAGAAATATCAATCACCTCAGATATGCAGATGACACCACCCTTATGGCAGAGGCAAAGAAGAACTAAAGACCCTCTTGATGAAAGTGAAAGAGGAGAGTAAAAGTTGGCTTAAAACGCAACATTCAGAAAACCAAGATCATGGCATCTGGTCCCATCACTTTGTGGCAAATGGATGGGGAAACAGTTGAAACAGTGGCTGACTTTATTTTACTGGGCTCCAAAATCACTGCAGATGGTGATTGCAGCCATGAAATTAAAAGATGCTTACTCCTTGGAAGGAAAGTTATGAGCAAACTAGACAGCATATTGAAAAGCAGAGACATTAGTTTGTCAACAAAGGTCCATCTAGTCAAGGCTATGGTTTTTCTAGTAGTCATGTATGGATATGAGAGTTGGACTATAAAGAAAGCTGAGCACTGAAGAGTTGATGCTTTTGAACTGTGGTGTTGGAAAAGACTCTTGAGAGTCCCTTGAACTGCAAGGAGATCCAACTAGTCCACCCTAAAGGAGATTAGTCCTGGATATTCATTAAAGGGACTGATGTTGAAGCTAAAACTCCAATACTTTGGCCACCTGATGCGAAGAGGTGACTCATTGGAAAAGACCCTGATGCTGGGAAAGATTGAGGGCAGGAGGAGAAGGGGACGATCAGAGGATGAGATGGTTGGATGGTATCACCGACTCAATGTATATGAGTTTGGGTAAACTCTGGTAGTTGGTGATGGACAGGGATGCCTGGCATGCTGCGGTTCATGGGGTCGCAAAGAGTCGGACATGACTGAGTGACTGAACTGACTGACTTACCTGTTTACTCTCTGCAGGCCCCTGTATGACATCTATTGTACTGTACCACTGTAGTCTTCAAAGTACTGTACTGTAAGATTAAAAATGTTTTATCTTTGTTTGTTTTTTATGTATTATTTATGTAAAAAGTATTGTAAACCTATTATAGTCCAGTACTGAAGGATATGGGTAGAGAGATACTCAATCTCTGGTGTCTTTTTTATAAGGGCACTAATTGCATCGTGAAAGCCCCACTCTCATGACCTCATCTAACCCTAATTAGCTCTTAAAGGTTCCATGTCTAGATACCATCACATTGGTGATTAAGGCTTCCACATGGGAATTTGGGGAGGGACAAAAGCATTTCAGTTATACATATTTATACACATACACACACTCACACACAAAGAGTGCTAAAATGTTAGCAATGGCTATCACTGGAGCTTAATCTGAAAGTCCACAATGGGTTTTTACTGTTAGTTTTATATGTTTTTTGCCATCAAAGTGTTCTGTGGCTTATTTTTGTTACTTATGCTATTTCATTGAGATATACGTATCATCTGAGCCACCAACTTCAGTTCAGTTCAGTTCAGTCGCTCAGTTGTGTCCGACTCTTTGCGACCCCATGATTCACAGCACGCCAGGCCTCCCTGTCCATCACCAACTCCCGGAGTTCACTCAGACTCATGTCCATCGAGTCAGTGATGCCATCCAGCTATCTCATCCTCTATTGTCCCCTTCTCCTCCTGCCCCCAATCCCTCCCATCATCAGAGTCTTTTCCAATGAGTCAACTCTTCGCATGAGGTGGCCAAAGTACTGGAGTTTCAGCTTTAACATCAGTCCTTCCAAAGAAATCCCAGGGTTGATCTCCTTCAGAATGGACTGGCTGGATCTCCTTGCAGTCCAAGGGACTCTCAAGAGTCTTCTCCAACACCACAGTTCAAACGCATCAATTCTTCAGCGCTCAGCCTTCTTCACAGTCCAACTCTCACAGCCATACATGACCACAGGAAAAATCATAGCCTTGACTAGACGGACCTTATTTGGCAAAGTAATGTCTCTGCTTTTGAATATACTATCTAGGTTGGTCATAACTTTTCTTCCAAGGAGTAAGCGTCTTTTGATTTCATGGCTGCAATCACCATCTGCAGTGATTTTGGAGCCCCCCAAAATAAAGTCTGACACTGTTTCCACTGTGTCCCCATCTATTTCCCAAGGAAGCCCAAAAATACTGGAGTGGGTAGCCTATCTGTTCTCCAGGGGATCTTCCTGACCCAGGACTCAAACCAGGGTCTACTGCAGTGCAGGTGGATAGATGCTGGTTCAATTCCTGGGTCGGGAAGATCCCCTGGAGAGGGATAGGCTACCCATTCCAGTATTCTTGGGCTTCCCTGGTGGCTCAGATGGTAAAGAATCTGCCTGCAATTCTGCCTGCAATATGGGAGACTTGGGTTCAATCCCTGGGTTGGGAAGATCCCTTGGAGGAGGGGGATGGTAACCCACTCCACTACTTTTGCCTGGAAAATCCCATGGAGACAGGAGCCTGGTGGGCTATGGTCCATGGGGTTGCAAAGAGCTGGACGTAACTGAGCAACTAAGCACAGCACACATGTCATATTCCTCTCACTCCTTTTCCCCCTTCCTTCCTTTCTTCCTTCTTTCAGAAGTCACCTCATGACATACCTTCTTTATATGTAAGAGCAAGGCTCTTATAACTTTCTCTGAGATCAATTTCTTTGAACAAGACCCTTGCACTATTATAGTACAGATGCCCCTCTGCAATCATCTCAGTGCTGTATGAGAGATTGTACCAACTTTCTAAGGATACATTTTCTATTTATTTTAATATCTTTGTACGAGGATAAGGACATAATAGCATAGAAGTTAGGACCATGGATTCTGAAATTAGATTTCCTGGGTTCATTTTTCAGTTATATTATTAGTAGTGTTACAACCTTAGATAAGCAATTTAATCCAGCAGTACTTTCATCTCATATCTATAAAATGAGAGGAATAAACATACGTACTTTACAGACATGTTGTAGGAGACCGGTGAGTTCATGTATTTAAAGCCCTTAGAATAGTGTTCGTGCATATGAAGTACCAAATGAATGTTATTTACTATTATTATCATGCTCTAACACGATTTCTACTTCTAATGGATTGTTTCTTAACACTTTCTAGACTATGCTTACTTTAAATCTATCTATTATTTTTAAATATATCTGTTATCAGTCATGATACTTAGTTTTGGAACTTAACTGCCTTTCTTTCCAGAGATATCAGATTTATAATTTTTTTGTGTGTGAAAAATCTCTTTTCTCATCTGCATAGCTGTATTTCATTCTTTGGCAATTTATCATTTCATTTTCATAAGCCAGAAGAATTAATCCCAAGTGTTGATAACATATATAGAGTCAATCATTCTTTTCTGAAATTTTCTTTTAAAGGTCATGATATTTCCACTAGAAAAACAAACAAAAAAAATGCTTCTCTTCCTTCCTTTCTTGTTTCCTCCCTTTTCAAGGCTTTCAAAATATTATCCACTCTTGAATTTAACTTTTAAAAATTTACATGTTGCAATTTTATTTGGGCCTGTTATTCATTCTTATGTGTATTCACAGGATACAGTTTGGGTCACTAGGTTTGGTGAGTCTGGCAGATACGCTATCATGCAAACTTGTAGCCATGATACAGTAGAAACAGCAGGATATGAGGAATCAGGGCATCTGTGATCAAGTCTCAGGCTTTCCAGGGAATAGCCTGTGCAAGTCACTTCATTTCATGAAGCATTAAATTTTTTTTTCCTTCTAAAAAATGAGAAATGCAACTGGAGATCTTTAAAGCCCCTTTCAGTTTGGAAAAACACTTAGATTCTAGGAAGATGGCATATGTCTATGATCAAGCCACAGCAGCCTGAACAACACTCTGAACCTCAAAGCAGATTACCAGTGCTATTTACCCCTTCTTCTATGGTGTTAACAGCAGGATTGCTTGAATTTCTTATACCTGTAAGTTGTACTTGACTTTGGTAAAATATGGATGGGGTAACCACTGTAGTTTTTGTGTGAAGAGCTGAGTGGTAAAATTTTAAAATCTTAACCTTCTCCAACCAGCAAATGCTCCTGGGTGCCTTCCCAGCCTAAGAATGATGCTTATGTTAAGAAAGAAGGAAAACTGATAATTAAAATACATCTTATTTCATTTAAACCTATCTAATGGTTAACGAGATTATTCTTGGTGCTCATTTCTACCTAATGAACCTGCAGTTTGTTTAACCAGAACAGAAGAAAATTTCCAAAGATGGTTCGCGTTTGTCCTCATTGTTCTGTAAATGGAGTCACCTTCAAAAGGCGTTATTTCCTTCTCTCTGTTTAGGCTGTGCTTCACTGAAGAAGTTGTCCAACTAAATCCTGTGAAGTGTGTTTCTCCCTTCATGTCACAGAGTCACAGTTTGATCAGTGTTCAGAAAGAGAAATTTTTTTCCCTTTCAAAATTGTGTGGGTTGAAAAATCCTCCTTGCTGTCAAGCTCTTCATGACTAATAAATGTTACCTGTATCAAGTCTTCTAATTATCTCCAAGATTTTGGATTTTAGAGCCAGCAATTTTATTATTTTACCATCTGCCAGAATATTTTTGGCAGGGTTCAGTAGAAAAGTAGGCAATGTGGATGAAAACTTAACTCATTAAATACTAAACCTAAGTACAATGCCATGGAGTTTTGCTTAAGCAAAGCTGCTACTGCATTTGGTACCACTAGGTCCATGAAGAATTTGAGTGCTTGCCATGCCTTATCCTCTGACATGTCATTCACACAAAAGAAATTAAAGAGGAAGAAAAAACTATTTTCTATGACAGTTAATGTATAATTTCTTCTGAGAGTGTTTTCTTACTTAAATGACTTATAAGTTATTGCAAATTAACAAAGTTATTGCAAATTAACAAAGAAAATTAAAAACACAGTCATACATTTAAAAAAATATTGGCCCAGGAATAATGTTTGTATTGAGACTTAGGGTGTCTTTGAGATCCTTATAAATTCTTCCATCACACAGGGAATGTAGACATATGAATTGCAGGCTGGCCGAATAGTTTAAATATCTCATAGATTGATTTAATTGCTTCTTAACAAAAACACTGCATGTATGCTTTTTGGCCCAAAGTAAACACCTATATTTCTCTGCTATAAAGATGCCACACTACCATTTTAATGGAGAATTGATGTGATAGTATACCCCATGCATCATGCTGAAAAGATTATACTGATACTCAGCCAGTATACCTGTTCGCATGTGTTTTTACATCTTTGAGCCTGTATTTGAATTCCAACTCTGCCACTTCCCATCTAGCCATAAGGAAATTATTTAACCTTGTCACTGTGTCTCTCAGATTCTGCCTCCATAGTCTGAGGATGATAATAGTACTGGTTTCAGGAGATAGATGTGAAGGTTACATGAGTTCATGTGCGTGAAACATGTAGCACACTAGTGTACGATGATCCTTCAATAAATGTTACCGATATGTAAATATTATTTATATTATTTGACCTAGAAATTGTGTTGAGAAACTTCTTAAAACATGTATGTATGCAGAGAGATACACGTCTCAACATTTATAATAGAATAAATATGGAAGCAGTTATAATGACCAAATACAAGAGAAGTACTAACAGAAAGAACAAGCATATGATGGTATAGCTATTGTTGTTGTTCAGTTACTAAGTCGTGTCCAACTCTTTTCAACCTGATGAGCTGCAGTGTGCCAGACTTCTCTTTCCTTCACTATCTCCTGGAGTTTGCTCAAACTCATACTTGTGTTTACTGAGTCAGTGATGCCATTCTACTATCTCATTCTCTGTCCTCCCCTTCTCCTAGAAAATTAAATGAAGTATGTAAAGATTTGAGCTTCCCTGGGAGCTCAGTGGTAAAGAATCTGCCTGCAAATGCAGGAGATGCAAGTTCGATCCCTGGGTCAGAAAGACCTCCTGGAGAAGGAAATGGCAACCCACTCCCGTATTCTTGTCTGGCAAATCTCTTGAACAGAGGCCTCTGTGGGCTACAGACTGTGGGGTCACAAAAGAGTTGGACATGACCAAACAACTAAGTAACAACATATAAAAATTTACAGAACATATAAATTCCAATTTTATAATATAAAATAATAGAAACATGACACAAAATTGATGTAAATATAATTTCACTTACATAAATCAGTAAAGAAAGAGGGAATGAAATATAAGCTGATGTAAATATACAGGGATATCAGATTTATGGATGATTTTATTTGTTCACATCTTTGGGTTTTTTCTTGTAATAAATATGACTTCAGAAATAAAGAGACAGAGAGGTTTTACTGTTACTCCATGTCTCTTTACCTCCCCAGGCATCTTTTGACTATAGAGATAATCAGCCAGTGCCTCTGAAGAGTAACTACCCTCTGAGAATATTGCGTGTTTCCAGGAGTAAGAAGAAAATGGTCTGCACCATGGCAACACGTATTACTACTGGCTGCCCAGTGGAGCAAAGGTACAAGCAATGAGAGTAAGGGGAACTCCTAGAAAGCTCTCCCTAGGCCAGACTGTATATGTGCACCCTGGAGCTCTCCCCCTGGGAGCCATTTCCTACATTGGGACTCAATCGTTTTTTCCCTCCTCAAGATATTTAGTCAAACTTTTTGTTAGTTGCAGAGGCATCTCCAAATTCGAGTTGAAAGGAGGAAGCCAGAACTTGGACTAGTTCTTTACTTACTGTTGTTTAGTCTCTCAGTTGTGTCTGACTATTTGTAACCCCATGGACTGTGACACAACAGGCTTCCCTGTCCTTCACTATCTCCTGGAGTTTGTGCAAACTCATGTCCATTGAGTTGATAAAAATATCTGCTATATCAGACTATATTTGGATGATGAGTATTTCAACATGACTATAGGACAAAATAAATGTCGAAGAGGAAATAAGGTTGGATAATTAATGTGGAAATTAGGTTAGGAGTATAATCATTATGGAACAGCATGAATTTTTTTGAATAAGAGTAATATGAACCAATAAATTATTTTTTTATTTTCAAAATCTTTATTTTAATAAAACATTACCTGGTATCCCATTTATATAGCTCTAATAAATTCAGAGATTTTCTGGTTGAATAAAGGATTGAAAGTATCCTAGACATTGGAGCACTGCTGGAAATACTTGCTTAGAGGTTAGAAGATGTGGCCAATATCTCCTGTGAACCCATGAGTTATTTAGAGAGATGCTTCTAGTAGGCTTTTAAAGGATTATACGTGTGCTAATTCACAGTAGAGTGAATTTTATTTCTCTCTAGTGAACTCCTATGGTCAAATTGTATTAACAATGGAACTTTACTAGAGAAAAGAAGATGTAAAAATGTGCATGAAGAAACAAAAAGAAATATTGCACAAATGACCTCTTCGCCTAACAAATATGACTGTTCACAAGAAAAAAATGCATACACACACACACACACACACACACACACACTATATCACTGACATATAAACTAAGTATGTTGACTTGTTTCTTGAGCAGAGTAGGAGTCTATAATTTAATGTCAGAAATACACAGAAATTTTAACTAAATAAAAACTATTATAAACATTATGAGAAAAGAACATAGTAATACAAATTTTAAACAACTTAGTTTTGAAAGACTAGATGCAAAATACAGGTATCAAGAACCCTCAAATAAAATAATAACATTATGCAAAGAGCTGACTCATTTGAAAAGACCCTGATTCTGGGAAAGATTGAGGGCAGGAGGAGAAGGGGACGACAGAGGATGAAAGGGTTGGATGGCATCACTGACTTGATGGACATGGGTTTGGGTGGACTCTGGGAGTTGGTGATGGACAGGGAGGCCTGGCATGCTGTGGTTCATGGGATTGCAAAAGCTGGACACGACTGAGAGACTGAACTGAACTGAACATGTTAATTTGTATTCTACAGAGAAAAGATAATTCATTTTTAAAGGTATTAAAATCTCTAGAGGAAAATATCAATACATTTTAAAAGATAAAACTTTGACTAATCACATTCTCATTGTTGAATTGCTGCTAAAAATTTTTTTTGGAACAATATTTAAAGGTTAAGGAGTCACCACTAACAAGGGAAAAACCCAGCTTCTTAGAGATTAAAATATATCTGCTAAATATCACTGACATTAAATTATAAATTAAATGTTGACTGTGTGGATCACAACAAACTGTGGAAAATTCTTAAAGTGATGGAAATACCAGACTACCTGACCTGCCTCCTGAGAAATCTGTATGCAGGTCAAGAAGCAACAGTTAGAACTGGACATGGAACAAGAGACTGGTTTCAAACAGGAAAAGGAGTACATGAAGGCTGTATATTGTCACCCTGCTTATTTAACTTATATGTAGAGTAGATCATGTGAAATGCTGGGTTGGATGAAGCACAAACTGGAATCAAGATTGATGGGAAAATATCAATAAGTTCAGATATGCAGATGATACCACTGTTATGGCAGAAAGTGAAGAAGAACTAAAGAGCCTCTTGATGAAAGTGAAAGAGGAGAGTGAAAAAGCTGGCTTAAAGCTCAACATTCAGAAAACTAAGATCATGGCATTCAGTCCCAACACTTTATGGCAAATAGATGGGGAAACAGTGGAAACAATGAGAGACTATTTTAGGGGTTCCAAAATCACTGCATATGGTGACTACAGCCATGAAATTAAAAGACGCTTGCTCCTTGGAAGAAAGCTATGACCAACATAGACAGCATATTAAAAAGCAGAGACATTACTTTATCAACAAAGGTCCTTCTACTCAAAGCTATGGTTTTTCCAGTGGTCATGTATGGATGTGAGAGTTGGACTATAAAGAAAGCTGAGCACTGATGAATTGATGGTTTTGAACTGTGTTGTTGGAGAAGACTCTTGAGAGTCCCTTGGACTGCAAGGAGATCTGACCAGTCCATCTTAAAGGAAATCAGTCCTGAATATTCATTGGAAGGACTGATGCTGAAGCTGAAACTCCAATACTTTGGCCACCTGATGTGAAGAATTGACTCATTTCAAAAGACCCTGATGCTGGGAAACATTGAACGCAGAAGGAGAGGGGGTCGACAGAGGATGAGATGGTTGGATGGCATCACCGACTCGATGGACATGAGTTTGAGTAGGCTCTGAAAGGTGGTAATGGACAGGGAAGCCTGGCGTGCTGCAGTCTATGGGGTCACAGAGAGTTGGACATGACAGAGCAACTGAACTGAACTGATGTATTAAGATTGGCCAGAGTGTAGAAAAATGGACTTGAATATATACTATTGTTGTATGAACTGGTATAGCCTTTTGTGGAGAGCAGTGTGAGAGTACTTATCAAAACTAAACATGTACATACCCCTTGACCTAGGAAACCCCCTTCTGGAATTTACTATAGGGAAATATTTATATTTCCCTATGATATGCCCACAAGAGTAGACATTTACAGCCTTTGTAATGTATGTTTATATGAATCAAATAATATTTGAAAGAATAAAGAGACTATTAGCAGTTGGTACTTTGAAAAGCTGGTTTGAGATAAATTAGAGAAAGCTTATTATTTATAGTTATATCTGTACTACTGGAAATTTTATAATTACTAAAAACAATTGAATACTGATATATTCTCAATTTTAGAATATTTAGGAAATAATCATAAACTGATTTAAAAATATTATTATGATATATGGCTAAAGATATATTAAACACCAATTTAGCCCCTTCAATGCCAACATTATACTAGAAAGTGTGAAAATATGTAAACAAAATATTTGATGATAGAAATTAAACCTATACAATAAAGCAAGTTCTAAAAAAATGAGAAGAAAAATTTTAAAAATGAAAGTTGTAATGAATAATTCAGCATATACAGTCAAACACTGGGATTCTAATTACAAGTATGTTAACTAGACTTTGCTCAGTCATGTCGAACTCTTTGTGACCCCATGGGCTAGACTCATTGGAAAAGACTCTGATGCTGGGAGGGATTGGAGGCAGGAGGAAAAGGGGACGACAGAGGATGAGATGGCTGGATGGCATCACCGACTCGATGGACATGAGTTTGAGTGAACTCCGGGAGTTGGTGATGGACAGGGAGGCCTGGCGTGGTGCGATTCATGGGGTCGCAAAGAGTTGGACACGAGTGAGTGACTGAACTGAACTGAACTGGACTATAGCTCACCAGGTTCCTCTGCCCATGGGTTTCTCCAAGCAAGAACACTAGAGTGGGTTGCCATTCCCTTCTCCAGAGGATCTTCCTGATCTAGGGATTGAACCTGAGTCTCCTGCATTGCAGGCAGATTCTTTACCATCTGAGCTACAGTATGTTAGACCATTTGCTATTGTTTCACATCTCTTGGTGATCTCTTCTGTTGAGTTTTCACTTTTCTGATTTATTTCCGTTTCAATTTGTATACTGTCTGTAGACTTACCTTTAGTTCACTGAAACTTTCTTTGTGCTATATGCTGAGTTGTGTTGTTCCCTTTCTCAAAAAAACAAAAAGAGTTATATGTTGAAGTCCTAATCCCAGCATTTCAGAATATGACTCTTTTGGATACAGGGTCTCTTTTGGTGACCTCTTCAAAAAAAAATTAAATTAAAATGAACTTGTTTCCTACTCTATACTGCTGATGTTTTTACAAGAGGAGATTAGGACATACAGATATACACAGAGGGAAGTTTGCATGAAGACACAGGGAGAAGATGACCATCCACAAGCCAAGTAGAGAGGCCTCAGAAGACACCAACCCTGTCACCTCCTTGATCTCAGTCTTCTAGACTGCCCATTTATGAGGAAAAGTTTTGTTGTGTAAGTCACCCATCCATGATATTCTGGTATGGCTGTCCTAGAAAACTATGATGCTTGACCTTGCTAAGTCTACTAATAAGTCTGTAAGAAGTACTTTTTTCATTTTTTTCATGTCCTGGCTATTATAAACAGTGCTGTGATGAACATTGGGGTACATGTGTCTCCCAGTGTTCATCGCTGCACTGTTTATAATAGCCAGGACATGGAAGCAACCTAGATGTCCATCAGCAGATGAATGGGTAAGAAAGCTGTGGTACATATACACAATGGAGTATTACTCAGCCATTAAAAAGAATACATTTGAATCAGTTCTAATGAGGTGGATGAAACTGGAGCCTATTATACGGAGTGAAGTAATCCAGAAAGAAAAACACCAATATAGTATACTAACACATATATATGGAATTTAGAAAGATGGTAACGATAACCCTGTATGCGAGATAGCAAAAGAGACACAGATGTATAGAACAGTCTTTTGGACTCTGTGGGAGAGGGAGAGGGTGGGATGATTTGGGAGAATGGCATTGAAACATGTATAATATCATATAAGAAATGAATCGCCAGTCTAGGTTCGATGCAGGATACAGGATGCTTGGGGCTGGTGCACTGGGATGACCCAGAGAGATGGTATTGAGGGGGAGGTGGGAGGGTGGATGGGGAACACATGTACACTCGTGGCAGATTCATGTTGATGTATGGCAAAACCAATACAGTATTGTAAAGTAAAATAAAAAAAGAAGTACTTTTAATCTCCATTTCTTTGTTCTTCATTTCTAAACTTCTATTGATACTTTCTTACAGCTTGCTTTTCTCTCCTGAAATCGCCCAATTGCCATTACATGTTACTTATCTTTCCAGTTAGTGCTTTTGCCTATTATTCATAGTTATTTGAAATTCCTTGCCAGATAGTTCCAACATTTGTGCCATATCTGAGCTTTTAAGAATTGTTTTGTTTCTTGGGAATCTTTTTCTTTCTTTCTTAATGCTTTGTAATTTTTGTAAAAACAAGACATCTTGTGTACATCAATACAGACTGAGACATATAATGTTTAAGCCTAGAAATGGGCACAGCTTTTTTTTTTTTCCTGCTGGGACTTTACTATGGGAGTTAATGTTAATCTCATTAGAAATTGAGCTGGATTTGAGATTTGTTGTTGCTATGGTTATGATCTGTATACTACATATTTTTTTTTTAAGTGAGTGGGAACTGTTTTGTCAGAAAGCTTTTGTGTTTTTCCAGTGTCTTCTCAACCCTCAGCTTTTAATCTTTCCATTGTGCAGTGCCTCAAAGAGGGTCTATCTCTTGCAGGTTACTTCTTACCTGGAGCTGATTAGCCTCACCCGTAGGAGACTTGGGTGTTCTCTATTGTCTGACTAAGCTTCTGTATTGAAAGTGAAGTGAAGTCGCTCAGTCGTGTCCAACTCTTTGCGACCCCACAGACTGCAGCCTACCAGGCTCCTCCATCCATGGGATTTTCCAGGCAAAAGTATTGGAGTGGGGTGCCATTAGGCCTGGACTAATATAGAATAACCCTTTTAGGCAAATGTGCTTGCTTTTATAAGTTATATCCTTCTCCCATTTTAAATTGCCATATTATTCCAAAATGATTATGAGGATGTGTATCATTCAACCATCAAGATATTAATGAGAGACATGTTTGGAGTATAGATATATATACATGTCACCCTTCCACAGACACACAATTAATGTCTACTCTTAGAGACTTGCTTTATGAAAAGTTATGTAAAATTATGTTTTCCGGATTTCTAAAACCCTTTACTTACACGTGTCCATTGAAATTTTTCTTTTATAAAATATTTTATGATAAGCTACATCATTGCATATGAGGAAGAACTTATTTTAGATTATTTTTCAATAATCACCAGTAGCAGTCGTAGGTAAATAAAAATCATACTTTCATTAGACAGAAGAGCTAGCATTCCCATTTCTTTAAAGCAACGGCAAAGAAGTTTGTGCCCCCTGTTCTGAAAAGTTTCTGGTGAACAAAGAAACACAGGAGAAACTCAGGGAGGCAAGGACCCAGACTTGCAGGGTAGGCTGACAGTGAATACAGCCCTCTCTCTGCTAGTGATTAATTTTCAGATGATCTTATCAACAGCCAGTTTTAGGAAGAGATTCTAAGGGTGCCTTATAGGGAAGAAAAATCAGCCTTTCAGTTCTGGGCACCCGGATGTTTGACTTTTTCAGGTACTTTGCTCATTTGGTGATACCATTTCATGAGGGGTTTTGTTTAGTTTTTCTATCAGTATTTCCCCTCACACTTCAGTAAAATGTAAAATAAACTTACTGGCTGCCAAAATCAAGCTTATAAGTAAACAGTGGTGGAGAGAGCGCAGGCAGGGTGCTGCACTGGAGGCCCCGGAGAGGAATGAGCAACCAGCCTTCCCTAAGCCTTTATATGATCCTCCTTGAAATGACTAATAAAAGCAGACTAAAATATCCAGGAGGAAAACATAATTTTTAAAAAGATTATAAAGCAAAGAAGCCAGCAACAAATATGCGACACAGAATGTTCTGAAGCTGCTTCACTTTTCTCACTGTCCAAGCTGTTTTGGCTTGGTTTGAGGCGCCAGGATATGGCTCAAAGGCACTTCTGTCTTTTGGAAATCTTGTCCGTGCCAAGAACTCTTGGTCCAGAATGCCTCTGGGAGCCTGGCTTGGTTCTGGGGAACTGGCATAGACTCTGGAGACATAGAGAGAAAAAAATATATGCATGTTTTTTATTCTGAAACCTTCTTCCTCTCCCTTAACCAGCTCTATCTCTTTTCATTTTCTTCACAGTTTGAGATATCCTGAGGTAGATGGAAAGCAACCAGGAACACAGAATGGTAAGTGAGAAAGAATTTTCCGAGGTTCTTGGACCAAAATTATAGGTGGGAATACCAGTGACATTTGCTCAAGGCTTCGTTGAATCCTTCTAATCTAATCTCTGTTCCCATACAACCCCTTCAATCACTGCGCCTATCAACACTCAATTTTCTTTTAATCTGAATTCCTATGGTTTTTACATTCTATCATTTTTGCTGATTCTTTAGATTTTTACTCTAGAATTATCCCTGGAAATTTCAAATCTTCATGGTCACATCACAATTTTGTATTTGCTTTTCAAAGTTTATACTCCATTTGTTGAAAACTAGACATAGGCACCCTTTTCGCTTAACTCCTTCAAAGCATAATGTTAATAGAATCCCTGTATAAATATGGCCGGGAAAGTCATCATAGTTCCTCTTTGCTCCTGGACATCATACAGCAGAAAAACAACAGCGAAAACCTCTAAAACTCTAATTTTTCTCAAACCTGGAAGATAAATATAATCCAAAAAAAGCAAGGGATTTGGGAATTGTTAAAAAAAGAAAAAGTTAGATTTCTCTTGGGAGGCAATGAAGCTATGAAATGTCGTGATAAGGGGCCCAACAGAAGTAGAGCTCAGAAGATAATAGCAAAATTATAATAGTTCTTGAAGATGAGGGGTTCACCCTGAACTTAAAATTTATAATCTTGTTTGGAAAAAAAAAATATTCTGCTGGAACTACAGTCAACAAGCTATTGACAAAATCCTACCCTTCACTGCATTTGACTCAGAATCAGAGGGATTAGGGGTGCAACATGTTCACATACTTGAGCCATACTTGTATAGAGAACTATCTATCTTTGTGACAGCAAATAAAGATCCTTTTCATAGTAAAAATTCAATGGTTACTCTGGCAACAACTGCCTCTCTTTCCCATCAACTCTGTAGAGGATACTAATCCAAGAAAATCTGGCTTATTCAATGACAAGTAACAGGAAAGAACCAGCAGAACAACCATACAAAATTCTTACATGAAAACAAATGTGAAAAAAGCATGAAAACTCATTCCGAAACGAATACTCACAAGAAAAATGGTGACACAAAGACTAAATATTTGACCTCAGTATCCACCAGCAAGAAAAAGAGTGTCAAGCAGTATCCTTTTTAAGTGTATGACAGAAAGTGAAAGTTGCTCAGTCGTGTCTGACTCTTTGCGACCCCGTGGACTATACAGTTCATGGAATTCTCCAGGCCAGAATACTGCAGTGGGTAGCCTTTCCCTTCTCCAGGGAATCTTCCCAACCCAGGGATCAAACCCAGGTCTCCCGTATTGCAAGTGGGTTTACCAGCTGAGCCACAAGGGAAGCCCAAGGGAAGTAATACTAGAATTCAGAGATAAGAGGGAATTACACCAGAAAGAAATGAAAATTGAACTGGTAGAACTCAGGAAAAGTTGAAGAAAAACCAAAATCAGCACATAAATAAAGAAAATGCAAGGAACACTATTGAGGAACATACACTATGGCAAATATAGTAAAGGAAATAAATTACAGAAATGAGAAGGATTAGCAAAATGAATTAGAAACAGCAAAATAAAACAACTGAAAAGGTTACAGATAAAATGAGATACAGAAAAGAAGCAGAAATTAAAAATATAACATATGTATAATTGAAATCTCTGAAGATAAAAAAACAAACAGAAGCAACAAAATGGAAAATAACTTATCTTAAAGAAATAAATCAAGAAAAATCTTCACAATTAATATGCCTTGAATATTTTTTACATTGGGAGGATAATGTTCTAGCAAACACTGAAACTGATACCGCAACACCGTAACTATGCTAATTATGTTATCAAAACACCAAGATTTAAACAAGAGGATCGTTTGAGTGATCGAGAAAAAAGATTATGCAACATATAAGAATAAGATAAAACAACGAAGCGGTCTGTATGTTTCTCCATAGTCACAAACAAGGTCAGAAGTCAGTACAGCAACACGTAAAAGGTATTCAATATAAAAGAAAGGAAGAGACCCATATCTTGTGATCAGGTAAATTTATCTTCAAGATCATTTAATATACAAAGTAAAATAATGAGGAAGAAAATATTGATAAAGAAACTAAGATAAAGGAAGGAGGGTATAGCAAAATTGTTACTATTGTTCATATTAGGAAACTAATAGATACCATTATAACTAAAAATGTATTGGGTAGAGTAGGTACCAGCTAATCACAGTTTATGGACCAAATCTGGTCCAACACCTATTTTTGTATGGCCTGCAAAATAAGAATGCTGCTTATAGCTTATGTGATGTTTGGGGGAAAAAAATGAATGATAATAGTTCATGATGTGAAAATTGTATGAAGTTCAAAATTCAGTATCCATAAACAAGTTTTATAGGACCACCAACAGGCTTATTCATCTACATGTTGCCTAGGGTTGCTATTGTGTTAAAATGACAGAGTTGATGACTGAGACACTATTATGTTTTTTAATTCTAATGAATTAGAAAAATGGTAGCTGTAATCTATGAAGACAAAATCTGGTTGTCTTCAAAAAAAAAAAAGAGAGAGAGAGAAATCATTAGTTAATCAGGAGAGAGAAAACTGCAATTAAAAACAAAGAAACAAAACTAAACAGTAAAGGAAGAATTAACCACACAGGAACTGGGGAGATTAAAGAATCTTAAGAAGATGAAATCGAAAAACTTGGATGAAATAAGACTTTTTTTAAGGAAAATATGATTTACACTAAATGACATCAAGAAATAAGAATCTAAATATTTAGAACTACTTCAATAGAAGTAATAGAAGATAAAATGATCCAAAGGTTATTTTCAGCAAAGCTGCAGGTTTAGTCACTTTCATAAGGGAATTTAAAAGCAAATAAAACCAGGGATATTTCAACGTATCTAGAGAAAAACAGACGAAAGAATTTCTTAAGATTGTTTCCGGGAAAATGGTGCAAAATTGATAATAAAACTTGACAAAGATGTTTTATACACAAATAAAATGAATAGATTAATCTATTACATTAAAAATGAGGGCACCATTTCAAAGAACATGTACCCAAAAACATACAAAAAGAATAATTATTTTGACAGAGGAATTTACTCCAGAAGTACAACGATGGTTCATTATTAGGAAAAATGTTCATATATAGTTTATAATATTAGAGAAAAATTATGGTCATGTTCATATATGATGAAAAGTCATTTGGCAAAATATAATAGCCCTTCCTCACTAACACATTCAGTTAAATGAGGATAGATGGACACCTTTCACACACAGTAAACAGATTTATCTCAACCCGGAAGTCAGCACTGTGCTCACTGGAGATTGACTAGAAGCATAGTCATCAAAACCTAGGGTCTGTCATACAGTCAGAGAGAGAAAAACAAATATTGTATATTAACGCATGTATGTGGAATCTAGAAAAATGGTGTGGAGGAACCTATTTCCAGGGCAACAACAGAGACTCAGATGTGGAAAATGCACGTGTGGATACAGTGAGGGAGGGGAGGATGGGACAACTTGGGACATTAGCATTCATGTGTATACACTACCATATACACTCCCACGTATAAGATAGATAACTAGTGGGAAAATGCTGTAATACACAGGGAGCTCAGCTCTTTGATGACCTAGAGGGGTGAGATGGGGGCAAGATGAGAGGGACAATACAAGAGAGAGGGGATATATTTATACATATGGCTAATTCACTTCATTATACAGCAGAAATTAACATTGCAAAGCAATTATGTGCTACGTGCTTAGTCGCTCAGTCGTGTCTGACTCTTTGCAACCCCATGGAGTGCAGCCCTCCAGGCTCCTCTGACCATTGGGATTCTTCAGGCAAGAACAGTGGAGTGGGTTGCCATGCCCTCCTCCAGGGGATCCTCCCAACCCAGGGATGGAACCCAGGTCCCCCGCATTGCAGGAAGATGCTTTACTGTCTGAGCCACCAGGGAAGTCCAAAGCAATTATACTCTAATAATAAAATAAAATCAAGATCAAGAGAAGAATACCGTAAAGTATTAGCGTGCGTGCGTGCTAAGTTGCTTCAGTGATGTCTATTCTTTGCGACCCCACAGACTCTAGCCCGCCAGGCTCCTCTGTCCATGGGATTCTCTAGGCAAGGATACTGGAGTGGGTTGCCATGCCTTTCTCCAGGGGATCTTCCTGATGCAGGGGATCGAACCTGTGTCTCTCATGCCTCCTGCACTGGCAAGTCCATTCTTTACCACTAGTGCCACCTGGGAAACTCAAAGTATTAGCATTACTAGTCAAAACAGACGAGCCGAAGGAAAATAAGAAGCAAAAACATTATAAACTGTGGCAATAACATGAGGGAACATTTGAAAATCCAAGGGAATCAACCAAAACACTACAAAGAGTGAGAGAATTCAGGGACGTAATGGAACATAGATAATAATAAACAGAAAACAATAATTTTTTTGTGTACCAAAAGCAAGCTGTTACCACGCCTAATGGGAAAAATGTTTAAAACAGCCAAAACCAGCAAAACAATATCTTTGGAAATAAACTTTAAAACAATGTAGAAATCCACACAAAGAAAAATTAAAACAAATGTGAAGGCAAAGATGGATTTTTCAATAAATGATGTTGTAGAATAACCCATCTGGGGAAAAAAGAAAAACTGAATCCATATTTCACACCAAACATCAGGAACAATTCCAAATGGAGTTTTTTTTTTTTTTTAACATTCAAGAATGAAAGTCTTAAAAACAGTAGGAAGAAGTAGGAAAATTCATTTGCAAATGTGAAGTGGGGAAAGTCTCTTTTAATCAATAACTCAGAATCCAAATTGCAAAAGACAACATGAGAAAACAGAAAAGAAACTTCTGCACGCAAAAGCAATAAGACAAAAAACCACGAATAAAGTCAAGAGACAAATATAAAATGGGGGGAAGGAACTGCAATTCATATCATGGGCAGCATGAGTTTTTTTTTTTTCTCAATAAAAATAGCTTCTTAAAGTCAATAATGAAAGACAAACAGCTGAATAGAAAAAAAAAATAGATTGGATAGTTCATAGACAAGAAGCTTATAAAAACACTGAAACATATGAAAAGTAATCAATCTCACTTAAAATAAAACTGCCTAGATACACCATAGTTTTAACCTATCAGGTTAACTCAAATTCCACTCTTCATTGGTGAAACTGAGGGGAAGTTGGCGTCATGCACTGCTGACTGAAACACAGAGCCTCAGGACTTCCCAGACCTGGTGCTGAGCGTACTTCCCTCAGGTCTCTGATGCCCCAGTGGGTCCTGGTCAGTTAGAACTAGTAGGCTTGCTCCCTTTGGCCACTATCAATCTAAGGCTTCATATCCTTTCCAGTTTATCCCAAGTATAAATCACTTTATTTGCTTTGAGTGTTATTATGGGGAAAAGCTTGAGAAACCCTGAAACAGTACAGTTGTTAGAGAGAGCAATTTGGTTCTACCCATCCAAAATTATAAATTTGTATAACTTTTGATTTATCTTCAATTCAGGAATTAATCCTGTAGATATACCTGCAGGTGTGCTCAATGAAATATATTCTAGGTTATTCAGTATATCAGTATTTGTAATATTGGAAGCAATCCAAATGTCCATCCAGAGTTTACTGGGGTTTGCTGCTGCCGCTGCTAAGTCACTTTAGTCAGGTCCGACTCTGTGCGACCCCATAGATGGCAGCCCACCAGGCTCTGCTGTCCCTGGGATTCCCCAGGCAAGAACACTGGAGTGGGTTGCCATTTCCTTCTCCAACGTGTGAAAGTGAAGTCGCTCAGTCGTGTCTGGCTCTTTGCAACCCCATGGACTCCAGCCTATCAGGCTCTTCCGTCCATGGGATTTTCCAGGCAAGAGTGCTGGAGTGGGTTGCCATTGTCTTCTCCGTTACTGCAGTTTAGGTAAATTATAATCATCCAAACAATGGGATACTGGCAGTGATACTAACAAAAGGGGAGAGAGAGAGAGAAAAATCACATACTGATATAGAAAATATCTCCGAGTAAATAACTAATCAGAAAAAAAGGAGTGTGCAGAACAATGTACACAGAATGCTAATTTTTGTCCAAAAACACAGAGAAATAATATATATTCATATTTGCTTCATACATATTTAAAAAACTCTGGAAGGATACATAGTAGACAGTGCTTTTGTGAGGTTAAGGAATATGAAGGGGAGAGAGATGGGGAGGATCGAAGGCAGGAGGAAAACATTTCACTGTACATATTTCTATATTTTGAAATTGTTTTTTATTTTTGAATAATATAAATGTATTGCTATATCAAAGCTATTAAACATGAAAACAATGCAGCCTTATCTGTCTCCAAAAGTAGGGATTAGGAAATGTGGTCGAGTAAATGAGGAAAGCTGTTATGTCAAATTTCAGAGGCAGAGGAATATATATTGAATCCCTCAGGGCACATCCTGGACAGGAAGTGGTAAATATCTTCCTGAACAATTTCCCCCTGACACACTGCTGGTAATGGTTTACTCTGCTCTGATGTTTTAAGGACATGAAAGAGTGGGCTCCTTTAGGAGCTATTTGCTTTCCCCTCCATCAGGTTCAAAGCAGCTACATTTTGGTAGTATTCTTTACTTTTAAGGAGAGCTAGACACAATCCCTTTGGATAAAAAGTGGAATGTACACACTACTATATTTAAAAGAGATAACCAGCAAGGACTGACCGTAGAGCACGTGGCATACTGCTCAGTATTCTGCAATAATCTACATGGAAGAGAATCTGAGGAAGAACAGATACATGTGTGTATGTGTGTAGAAACATATATATTTATGAATCACTTTTAACACAACATTGTTAATCGACTATTGCTCCAATATAAAATAAAAATTACAACGAAAGTTGAGTCAAATCACTACTCAAGGCAAGAGAGTGTAGAAATCCCAGACTCGGGGAGAGTCTGTTGGGCATGAGTTTAGATTCCACCTTTAGAAACTTTCTTATTTGGCTATACGATTAAGATCTCCTTAGCAGGAAAAGAGAGATCATAGTAACACCTACCTCCTGAGCGCTTAGAAAGAGTAAAACACACGTAACACATCTAGGAGAGTGTGCGTCCCTTGGAAAAGGCTCATGTTTTAGTTATTGTTCTTTTTTGTATGCAATTCTTGAAATTATCAATAATGTCTTATCCCATGAGTCCCACCTTGGCATATTTATATAGTAGTCCCACCCAAAGTATATTTCACCTTTACCCTCCATTGTGCCCTAAGGAAGGACTGTGTATGGCCTGTTGCTTTTTAAGTTAACTTGGAGAGCAGACACCAGACTAAAGTTTTCTGATATTTTTCTTAGTTTTCAAAGGACAACTAAATGTCAGTCTGAAGGTGACAGATTGCCTCTGAATGTGTACAATGCCGTGCCTACATATGAGCTCTTAGAGTCAGCTCAGTAGAGATCACGTCCCAACTTCACAAATCCCTTATATCTTCTGAGTCTCAGGTTCCTCTCCCCAATCAGTGTAATGTCAAGCTCATAGGGGCATTGTGACAATAATGAGACGCTGCATGCATGATGCCAGGCAAATACATAGCAGGTGCCAATCAAAGGGCTATTGTGTTCTTTTGCTAATACGTCATCATGACTCACCTCAGAGACATCTAGCACGTAGCAAATAAGGAGAGAAAAAAATTGCAACCCAAAGAAAAATTCCCAGGATGGGAATGCATAATGTTTTCATTGAAGGGAATGCTGAGGTTATTTTTTTTATTTTTATTTTTTGGAAAACTTCCATCTCATCCATCACCCAATTCCTTTCCAGGGCGTAGATGTCAGAATTGGTGTCTTTTTCTAACTTCAGAGGTTCTCCACGCCCTATCCAGACTCTATGGAACATCAATTGTGTTTTATATTTTAGGTCTTGGCTCTTAGAGGAATATTCTCTCTCTCTCTCTTTTTTTCCCTAAATAGTACAAGGTCACACATTACGAAAGCCCTACAATTCACAGGAGAGAATCTTGTGAGGGGCTGCAGCTGTCTCAGATTTTCCCGAAGAAATGTTTGCTTCTTTCCCTTGCCCAATACCATTAAATGTTCATTTGGTAAATTTTATTTTACTATAGTAATAATAATAATTCAAATGAAGTTCAGAAGTGTAACCATCTTGCTTGCTGCTGCTCTTGCTGTCTTCAAATCTTCTGGTAGAAAGGCTTTTATACAATTTGCCATAAGGCAGATATTCTTAAGCTGCCTCCCTGCTGTTTGAGTTCAGTACATCAAAATAAGTGTACAGACAACTTCTCTGAGGCCATTAAGGAGGATCTGCTGCCCTAACCACATCTCTGGAGTCCTGGCTACCTAATATATGGACTTCTGGGGCATGAGGTGCTACTTAATTTTCAGTTTCAATCTGTTCCAAGTCCATGGGGAGACCACAGTGATGAAATGTTATCATTATGGCACCAATGCAAGCCTCAGATTATTAAGTGTATTGCAATGGATAGACCATCTGTCATGATATAAACTGGTTTGATCAAAAATATATGCTGGGGACTTACATGAAATTTCATAACACGGTAAAAGATTTATATCCCAAGGATACAGATGTGTAGTACAGAGACATGCATCATTAGAAATGTATATATGCACACCTAGCACCAAAAATACATATATATCTGGGTCTCGATTTCATCCGTTCTGTAAGAAGGATACTAACATCTCCTAGTGTAGGTATTACATACTGTCTTTGTAAGTATAGGTATAAAAATTGAATAAGAAACTCAGTTAAAAAATTTCATTTCATGTGTCTCAATCAGAATATTAAAAAATTTTGAAGTTTCCAGAGCCTGGGTATACTCTTTTGCCGGCATTCATCACAGCACCTTTAAAATTCTACTTCTTGTCTTGAGGCAAAAATGATGATTTAGATTGGCTTGGAGAACTAACTAATTGGATAAATTAAGCATTGTTAACTGTAGTGACATCAGGAATCTTGGAGTGAAATGTAGCTTAAATGTCATCTTTTTAACCGAAACCTTTTTATAAAATAAGTTGTAACTTGAGTTTCTTAACTCTACCCACTGCCCCTATTGTTTCTTTTTTCAGGAGTTCTGTTGAGGGGTAGATTTCACATCAGACAGAAAGGGTATTGTGGAGGCACAAAAAAAAACGTATGTTCTTGGGCATATAGGTTTGAACCATGTTTAAATCATATGAGATGATAGCATTGAGTAGAACTGGTTGAAGTATCACACATAAACATTCAAAGTGGATTAGTTTGATTTTGCATTATGTTCCAGTTGGATTCTCTTAAACAAAAAGCCATCATTTTTTCTACAACCACCAATTTTATAGCAGATGTTATACATTCTTTGAAAGCAAAGACTGTGACGTTTATCTTTGTATTTCTTTCAGTGCCTATGTAAAGATTTCTAATAAATGCTTGATGGATATATTAATGGTTTCTTTAGAAAGTCCTTCTTGTTAACTCGTATAATTGAACCAATATACTACTTTGTATTGAACCTTACACACAGATTTGTATTAATAAAGCATGTGATTCATAAAATATTGGAAATTGCTATTCTTCCATGTGACTTTGCTGTGCCTAATTCCCACAAGGAATAGATGGAAAGATGAATTTAATTAATGTGTCTTCCTAGGTCAATTTTTTTAATGGAGGAATTTGTCAGTGCTTAAGTATCAAATACAAATGTTACATGACTCCTTCTTCCCAGTACTTTTCTTATTGATTTTAACTTCCAAGTAATAACATTCATTAGAGTTGCATCATAAAATCCAGTTTTTATTTACTAACACAACTGGAGTTTTATAGAGAATAAAATTCAAACTCTATCTTTCTCAGAGCGTTAAGGAAAACTTTGAGGCTACTCATCACTTTTCCTTGAAATTTACAAAAAAGAAATAGCCAAAGAGATGATGCCATTTTGAGTAAGAATTTCTCTCATGAAAGAGCAATTCTGTCTATCTATCAATCATCTATTTATCTACCATTTATCTCATTGAGATAGGTTTGCTTAGTTGATGAGAGCTTGGGATCCCTAAGGCTAAGCCCATGGATTAATACACAAGGGGTTGTTTCTATAACCATGAGCCGCTCTATTGATCATGGGGACAGGCTTGTATATACATGATCCGGTCACCAAAGGACGGAGTGATGAGTCCATTCACATCATCACTACTAGAAAAACAACTCAGAATGTGAGTTCCACGTTTGGTGGATCTACGGTCTATACTTTATTACTTGTTTCTTGGTCCCTGTCTGTGGTATTATTCCGGACATTATGTAGTATGGGGAGATATCGCTTGACTCGGGTAACACAGGTAACATGGCATCACTGACTCGATGGACGTGAGTCTGAGTGAACTCTGGGAGTTGGTGATGGACAGGGAGGCCTGGCGTGCTGCAATTCATGGGGTCGCAAAGAGTTGGACACAACTGAGTGAACTGAACGGAACACAGGTAACACCCTCACTCTCCTTTGCTCTCCATATTCTCTTTTTCCTCATCCAGGACTCATTTCCACATCAAGGCCTTCACTCCTGTTTTTCCTTCAGGTTCAGTTACTCTCTTTCTTTCACTCTCTATTCCTCTTTCTCTCTTCACTGGACCAATTTCTAATCAGCAGTCGGTTCTCACTTGTTTTCCTTTTTTTTAACGTGGACCATTTTTAAAGAGGGCTTCCCAGGTGACGGAGTGGTAAAGAATCTTCCGGACAATGCAGGAGACGCAAGATATGTGGGTTCTGTCCCTGGGTTGGGAAGATTCCCTGAGAAGGGAATGACAACCCACTCCAGTCTTCTTGCCTGGAGAATTCCATGGACAGAGGAGCCTGGTGGATTATAGACCATGGGGTCACAAAGAGTCAGATACAACTGAGTGATTTAGCACTTGAGTGCTGATTTTCAAAGACTTTACCAAACTGGTTACAATACTGCTTCTGTTTCATGTTTTAACTTTTTGCTGCTAGACATGTGGGGTCCCAGCTCCCTCACCTGGGCTCAATCTCTCACCCTCTGCATTGGAAGGTGAAGTTTTAACCACTGGACTGCCAGGGAAGTCCCAGCTCTCATTTCAAATGTCATTTCCTCGCATTTCCTTTTCTGGTATCACGATTCATAATCCCTCCCCCCAAACACAGACTTTATAGACTCTTAAAACCTTAAGTACCTCCTTCATAAAATTTATCATTATTATGGTGGAAGAAGTTGAGAGACTGGTTATAAACTGTCTTCTCCATAGAATGTTAGCTCCATGTGGGCAAAGACAAGGTTTTCTTGTTCTTCTACATATTCCCAGCATATAGTAGAGATTTAATTATTATTTTTGAATAAACTAATATAATGATACTATTTTTTATACTTGTAGGTTGCTGGAAAATTGTATAATACTTCACACACAATAATTAGGATTTCAGTAGGTGAGCATTTACTAACATTTTGAATCCATGAAAAATGTTTTGAAATATAAGGAAAAGGCATAAGTTGTAAAGTGAGAAGGAAACAAGATACAGCTATGTTTAGTATAATATGACCTAATTGGTGTAGGCATAGGAAAACCCAGAAAGAAAATTTATCAAAATGCTAAAAGCATTTTATCTCAAATACTCAAAGATGAGATATTAAACATACAGTTTTATAGTTTCCACATTTTCCTTAACTAACATGAATTGAGAAAATAATGTTATTATGGAAATAAATATTTTTATTATTTATTCATCATTTTAAAACACTGTTTCTCCAGATCCTGGGCAAAGCAAGCATTTTTGATAAAAACAAGTCTCTACTTGCTTGAACTTTCATCCTTATGAGAAAAAATATCAATAAATCAGTAAACAAATAAATCGAGAATGCTGTATAAGTGCTTTGAAGAAATAATACAGGGCATTGTGGCAGAAAATGACTGATGGTAGAGTTTTAGATAAGAAGCTTATGATGAGCTGTTCAGGACAAAAACAATAGGTTACAATGTTTCAATAACTGCCTTAGGCCAGGCAACCTGGTAGACATCTCAAATGTTTGACCTCATTTGCTTGTAACAATAATCCTAGGAAACAGGTGCTGTTCTTATTCTCATTTTAACACACAAGGAAGTGGACGTTTAGAATCAAGATTTTAACAGAAAATTTGTGGTGTACCTCAATCAGAGTATTTATCATATTGCACTTACTCATTTAGTTCTCTGTCTTCATTATAATATTCTCTGCTTCATGACTAGAGCACATATTTCAGAGCCTGAAACACAGTTTACAATCTCATCATATATTTGTTCAATAATGAATATATGAATAATTAAAAAAGAAAATTCATTGTAAGAGAAAGGAAGTATTATTCTGGAAGTTTGCAAAAAAAACCACTGTAATTCTTAAAATGAGTTATGTAAAATTATTATGTAAAACTATTATATAACATGTTCTCTCATCTGTTTATGTTTCCATATAATAGGGGGAAAAGTATCTATGAAAAAGGAACAGACAGTCATGAAAAATGTTAAGGTGAATCATGGATTAACTTTATTTTTTTATTTTTTACATTTTATTTTATTTATTTATTTATTTTTTTTATTGAATTTTAAAATCTTTAATTCTTACATGTGTTCCCAAACATGAAACCCCCTCCCACCTCCCTCCCCATAACATCTCTGTGGGTGATCCCCATGCACCAGCCCCAATCATGCTGTATCCTGCGTCAGACATAGACTGGCGATTCAATTCTTACATGATAGTATACATGATAGAATGCCATTCTCCCAAATCATCCCGCCCTCTCCCTCTCTCTCTGAGTCCAAAAGTCCGTTATACACAGCTGTGTCTTTTTTCCTGTCTTGCATACAGGGTCGTCATTGCCATCTTTCTAAATTCCATATATATGTGTTAGTATACTGTATTGGTGTTTTTCTTTCTGGCTTACTTCACTCTGTATAATCGGCTCCAGTTTCATCCATCTCATCAGAACTGGTTCAAATGAATTCTTTTTAACGGCTGAGTAATACTCCAGCGTGTATATGTACCAAAGCTTCCTTATCCATTCATCTGCTGATGGACATCTAGGTTGTTTCCATGTCCTGGCTATTATAAACAGTGCTGCGATGAACATTGGGGTACATGTGTCTCTTTCAATTCTGGTTTCCTCGGTGTGTATACCCAGCAGTGGGATTGCTGGGTCATAAGGTAGTTCTATTTGCAATTTTTTAAGGAATCTCCACACTGTTCTCCATAGTGGCTGTACTAGTTTGCATTCCCACCAACAGTGTAGGAGGGTTCCCTTTTCTCCACACCCTCTCCAGCATTTGTTGCTTGCAGATTTTTGGATCGCAGCCATTCTGACTGGTGTGAAGTGGTACCTCGTTGTGGTTTTGATTTGCATTTCCCTGATAATGAGTGATGTTGAGCATCTTTTCATGTGTTTGTTAGCCATCCGTATGTCTTCTTTGGAGAAATGTCTATTTAGTTCTTTGGCCCATTTTTTGATTGGGTCGTTTATTTTTCTGGAATTGAGCTGCATAAGTTGCTTGTATATTTTTGAGATTAGTTGTTTGTCAGTTGCTTCATTTGCTATTATTTTCTCCCATTCAGAAGGCTGTCTTTTCACCTTGCTTATAGTTTCCTTTGTTGTGCAGAAGCTTTTAATTTTAATTAGATCCCATTTGTTTATTTTTGCTTTTATTTCCAGAATTCTGGGAGGTGGATCATAGAGGATCCTGCTGTGATTTATGTCTGAGAGTGTTTTGCCTATATTCTCCTCTAGGAGTTTTATAGTTTCTGGTCTTACATTTAGATCTTTAATCCATTTTGAGTTTATTTTTGTGTGCGGTGTTAGAAAGTGATCTAGTTTCATTCTTTTACAAGTGGTTGACCAGTTTTCCCAGCACCACTTGTTAAAGAGATTGTCTTTACTCCATTGTATATTCTTGCCTCCTTTGTCAAAGATAAGGTGTCCATATGTGTGTGGATTTATCTCTGGGCTTTCTATTTTGTTCCATTGATCTATATGTCTGTCTTTGTGCCAGTACCATACTGTTTTGATGACTGTGGCTTTGTAGTAGAGCCTGAAGTCAGGCAAGTTGATTCCTCCAGTTCCATTCTTCTTTCTCAAGATTGCTTTGGCTATTCGAGGTTTTTTGTATTTCCATACAAATCTTGAAATTATTTGTTCTAGTTCTGTGAAAAATATGGCTGGTAGCTTGATAGGGATTGCGTTGAATTTGTAAATTGCTTTGGGTAGTATACTCATTTTCACTATATTGATTCTTCCAATCCATGAACATGGTATATTTCTCCATCTATTAGTGTCCTCTTTGATTTCTTTCATCAGTGTTTTATAGTTTTCTATATATAGGTCTTTAGTTTCTTTGGGTAGATATATTCCTAAGTATTTTATTCTTTTTGTTGCAATGGTGAATGGAATTGTTTCCTTAATTTCTTTTTCTACTTTCTCATTATTAGTGTATAGGAATGCAAGGGATTTCTGTGTGTTGATTTTATATCCTGCAACTTTACTATATTCATTGATGAGCTCTAGTAATTTTCTGGTGGAGTCTTTAGGGTTTTCCATGTAGAGGATCATGTCATCTGCAAACAGTGAGAGTTTTACTTCTTCTTTTCCAATTTGGATTCCTTTTATTTCTTTTTCTGCTCTGATTGCTGTGGCCAAAACTTCCAGAACTATGTTGAATAGTAGCGGTGAAAGTGGACACCCTTGTCTTGTTCCTGACTTTAGGGGAAATGCTTTCAATTTTTCACCATTAAGGATAATGTTTGCTGTGGGTTTGTCATATATAGCTTTTATTATGTTGAGGTATGTTCCTTCTATTCCTGCTTTCTGGAGAGTTTTTATCATAAATGGATGTTGAATTTTGTCAAAGGCCTTCTCTGCATCTATTGAGATAATCATATGGTTTTTATTTTTCAATTTGTTAATGTGGTGAATTACATTGATTGATTTGCGGATATTGAAGAATCCTTGCATCCCTGGGATAAAGCCCACTTGGTCATGGTGTATGATCTTTTTAATATGTTGTTGGATTCTGATTGCTAGAATTTTGTTGAGGATTTTTGCATCTATGTTCATCAGTGATATTGGCCTGTAGTTTTCTTTTTTTGTGACATCTTTGTCAGGTTTTGGTATTAGGGTGATGGTGGCCTCATAGAATGAGTTTGGAAGTTTACCTTCCTCTGCAATTTTCTGGAAGAGTTTGAGTAGGATAGGTGTTAGCTCTTCTCGAAATTTTTGGTAGAATTCAGCTGTGAAGCCGTCTGGACCTGGGCTTTTGTTTGCTGGAAGATTTCTGATTACAGTTTCAATTTCCGTGCTGGTGATGGGTCTGTTAAGATTTTCTATTTCTTCCTGGTTCAGTTTTGGAAAATTGTACTTTTCTAAGAATTTGTCCATTTCTTCCACATTGTCCATTTTATTGGCATACAACTGCTGATAGTAGTCTCTTATGATCTTTTGTATTTCTGTGTCGTCTGTTGTGATCTCTCCATTTTCATTTCTAATTTTATTGATTTGATTTTTCTCTCTTTGCTTCTTGATGAGTCTGGCTAGTGGTTTGTCAATTTTATTTATCCTTTCAAAGAACCAGCTTTTGGCCTTGTTGATTTTTGCTATGGTCTCTTTTGTTTCTTTAGCATTTATTTCTGCCCTAATTTTTAAGATTTCTTTCCTTCTACTAACTCTGGGGTTCTCCAATTCTTCCTTTTAAAAAGAGCTAGTTGGTTTTATGAAAAACTTACAAAGTAGTTTAAAATAACATCAGTTCAGTTCAGTTCAGTCACCCAGTCATGTCCGACTCTTTGCGACCCCATGAATTGCAGCATGCCAGGCCTCCCTGTCCATCACCAACTCCCGGAATTCACTCAGACTCACGTCCATCAAGTCAGTGATGCCATCCAGCCATCTCATGCTCGGTTGTCCCCTTCTCCTCCTGCCCCCAATCCCTCCCAGGATCAAAGTCTTTTCCAATGAGTCAGCTCTTCACATGAGGTGGCCAAAGTATTGGAGTTTCAACTTTAGCATCATTCCTTCCAAAGAAATCCCAGGGTTGATCTCCTTCAAAATGGACTGGTCGGATCTCCTTGCAGTCCAAGGGACTCTCAAGAGTCTTCTCCAACACCACAGTTCAAAAGCATCAATTCTTCGGTGCTCAGCTTTCTTCACAGTCCAACTCTCACATCCATACATGACTACTGGAAAAACCATAGCCTTGACTAGATGGACCTTTCTTGGCAAAGTAATGTCTCTGCTTTTGAATATACTATCTAGGTTGGTCATAACTTTTCTTCCAAGGATTAAGCATCTTTTAATTTCTTGGCTGTAGTGACCATCTGCAGTGATTTTGGAGCCCCAAAAAATGAAGTCTGACACTGTTTCCACTGTTTCCCCATCTATTTCCCATGAAGTGATAGGACCGGATGCCATGATCTTCGTTTTCTGAATGTTGAGCTTTAAGCCAACTTTTTCACTCTCCTCTTTCACTTTCATAACATATTTAAAATCCAAGCTGGAAGATTTAAAAACTTTAATCAGGTAACTTAACACACTCAAACTTTTTCAACCTAGGTGTCTAATAAGTTCAACACAATAGCCAAACAAATATAAAAATTACAAAATTTATGAAAAAGATAAACTTTAATTAATAAGGAGTCATATTGTTGTAAGACTGTTAAAAATATATCAATTCTTATATATTAAATTTACAAGTTTAAATATTGTTTCAAATACAGCTTAAGTGAAGTGAAGTGAAAGCTGTTCAGTTGTGTCCGACTCTTTGTGACCCCATGGACTATATAGTTCATGGAATTCTCTAGGACAGAATACTGGAGTGGGTAGCCTTTCCCTTCTCCAAGGGAAATCTTCCCAACCCAGGGGTCGCACCCAGATCTCCCACACTGCAGGTGGATTCTTTACCAACTAAGCCACCAGGGAAGCCCAAGAATACTGGAGTGGGTAGCCTATCCCTTCTCCAGAGAATTTTCCCGACCCAGGAATGGAACCGGGGTCCCCTGCATTGCAGGTGGATTAAGCCCAAATACAGCTTAAAATGTATTTAATTCTGGGCTCATCAAGAGACTAGATAGATATGGTCAATGAAAGAATCAATAAGCTTGAAGATATATCAGTAGAAACTTCCTAAACTGAAATGTAAAAGTAAAAAGATGAATAAAAAGGGACTATAATATCTAAGACTATGAGATGATTACAGACTGTATAGCATATATGTAAGTGGGATAACCGAGGAAGTAGAAGAGAGAATATAATAGAGAAAATATTAATATCTGAATTAATAATGGCCAAAAGTTTTCCAAAACTAACAGCAGACATACCACAGATACCTCCCCCAACTGACATAAAGTGTTGACATCCCTCTGAGTCCGCTTCATTGGACACTTTTCAATTCATTCATTTCTCCCTAGCAGCCATTGCCACTACTTCCAAGGTAGAGAAAGGAAGTCACAGATAGAGATATCTTCTTAAGTTGGATCTCTCACACTTGGGAGTGCTGGAGAGAATGCTGAAGTTTAAGTTGACTCATCAGAGAAACATTTATGAGTGAAAGTAGTAATTATTGGAGCCATGCTCCATTTGCATCGTGCCTTTGTCAATTTCCTGGATTTCTTTCTTTGGTTTTTATTCCTTGACATTTATGACATTGGATCATCCTTTTGTAATGGGTCAATATAAAGGATTTCTGCCTTACTACATGCAGGGCACCATCATTGCCTTGAATTCTCCTTTCCCAACTGGGGGTGCCTGACTCTTTGTAATACAAAGACAAAATTGAATGAGCCGTGCAGTTATTTCAGGTGCAAACCATGAACTCTAGCTATAAAGTGTCTTTCCTGAACAAGTCTTTGAACTCAACACTAGAAGTTCTCCCTAACAAATCTATTCATTTACCCTAGTATATGAAGTGTTTGTGTTGTGGGGAGGGGATCAGTAAAAAATGATTCCTGGTGAAATTTAGAATGGCACTCTGAGGAATATGCTTTGTTGTGCTGATACTTAGAAGCATCTTAGGATAAGGAGCACACTCTGAGTAGTTCTTTACTCTAGGAAGCTGTCCTCACCTTATGCCCAGTTCAGTACATAAACACATGAGCCAGATGCTTTCTCAGATATATTCTACTTCTGTTGTTTTGACATGACCACTGACAAAGTGTTTCTGGCTTCCAGCATTGGGTCAAATCTAACACAGCCAAGCCCATTCTTGCAGCTGTATTTTCCCATAGTTGTAATGCAATAACCTTTGGGAAGGCCACATAAAGGAGGCCTGTCACAAAGCTAGAGGTCACTGGTTGATCTGCATGAAGATCCTGTGGGAGATGCTGGGCTTTAAAGGTTAATCCTGCAGAAAATTTGAGAGCCCTGAAGGTTACATTGGAGACGGCTGGCCTAACAGTGCATGTGGTAGGCACTCAGTCTATACTTCATAACTGATTGATTTTCCTTCTGGAAGCTGACAAAGGACTATGGCAAAAACAACAGGATTATTTCCCTTCACTTCACCCTAGTGTGCTTTGCTATTAGGATTAAAGACATGAAAACAAACTGATTTATTATTCTTGGAATGAAAATTTCCCATTTTGGTTTAATTTTGCATAGGTGACAAGCCACATGTAAGTGGGTGTTTAGAGTCAGACATGAAACCTGAAATAGATTTACAGAGTTATTTTGTTCTTACCATCACCTTCTTCTCCAAAACAGACTAATGCAATAAAAAACTGCAAATAATTGAAGTTCTTTCTAGGTTTTAAAGATAAATGGAGTTTAGTATCATCTCTAGAGAGTGTTCTTAAAATTTAATCTAACTTTGTCCAACTTTCTTCTTAGGTAATGGATTTCCAGGGCTGTGGAAAGGCCAGCTTTGTGCATGGTAAGCATTAGGGTGGGGAATATTAGTGTTGGTGAAGCGGAGTTTTAACAACACTCTCTTCTGTCCTTCAGCCTTCTAACCCCTTCATAACCACCTGACACTCTTCTGCTGGGATTACAAAGAGCGATTGCTGTGGTCACCAAGATAAGGGAGTGCAATTCTTTTGGCCAGCCCCGTACTGTTAGCCACATTGGAGAATGACGGAAGTGAGAGAAGAGGAGATAAGAAGAGTTGCTTCTTCAAGGCCATGCCATACAAGCTGTTATCTAAGTTACAGGCTGTATCCACCTGCTTGCTTGGGAAAATGAAATTAATCTGCTTGCATTGTGCTTCAGTTCAGTTCAGTCACTCAGTCGTGTCCGACTCTTTGCGACCCCATGAATTGCAGCATGCCAGGCCTCTCTGTCCATCACCAACTCCCGGAGTTTACTCAGACTCATGTCCATCGAGTCAGTGATGCCATCCAGCCATCTCATCCTCTGTCGTACCCTGCTCCTCCTGCCCCCAATCCCTCCCAGCATCAGAGTCTTTTCCAATGAGTCAACTCTTCACATCAGGTGGCCAAAGTACTGGAGTTTCAGCTTTAGCATCATTCCTCCCAAAAATATCCCAGGGCTGATCTCGTTCAGAATGGATTGGTTGGATCTCCTTGCAGTCCAGGGGACTCTCAAGAGTCCTCTCCAACACCACAGTTCAAAAGCATCAATTTTTCAGCCCTCAGCCTTCTTCACAGTCCAACTCTCACATCCATACATGACTACTGGAAAAACCTTAGCCTTGACTAGACGGACCTTTGTTGGCAAAGTAATGTCTCTGCTTTTGCATATCCTATCTAGGTTGGTCATAACTTTTCTTCCAAGGAGTAAGCATCTTTTAATTTCATGGCTCAGTTGTGTCCAGCTTTTTGCAACCCCATGAATCGCAGCACGCCAGGCCTCCCTGTCCATCACCAACTCCCAGAGTCCACCAAAACTCATGTCCATTGAGTCAGTGATGCCATCCAACCATCTCATCCTCTGTTGTCCCCTTCTCCTCCTGCCCTCAATCTTTCCCAGCATCAGGGTCTTTTCCAATGAGTCAGTTCTTCACATCAGGTGGCCAAAGGATTGGAGTTTCAGCTTCAACATCAGTCCTTCCAATGAACACCCAGGACTGACTGATCTCCTTTAGGATGGACTGGTTTGATCTCCTTGCAGTCCAAGGGACTCTCAAGAGTCTTCTCCAGCACCACAGTTCAAAAGCATCAGTTCTTTGGCACTCAGCATTCTTTATAGTTCAACTCTCACATACATACATGCCAGGCAGGTATGACTTAAATCAAATCCCCTAAGAATATGCAGTGGACGTGACAAATAGATTCAAGGGATTAGATCTAGCAAACAGTGCGCCTGAAGGACTGTGGATGGAGGTCTGTAAAACTGTATAGGAGGCAGTGAACAAAACCAGCCCAGAGAAAACGAAAAGCAGGAAGGCAAAGTAGTTTTCTGAGGAGGCTTTACAAATAGCTGAGGAAAGAAGAGAGGCCAAAAGCAAGGGAGAAAGGGAAAGGTACACCAAACTAAATGCGGAGTTCCGAAGAATAGCAAGGAGAGACAAGAAGGCCTTCTTCAATGAACTGGACATAAAAACAGAGGAAAAAAACAGAGAGGGAAGGACTAGAGATCTCTTCAGGAAAATTGAAAACATCAAGGGAACATTTCACCCAAAGATAGGTACAATAAAGGACAGAAATCGTAGAGTCCTAGAAGCAGCAGAAGACATCAAGAAGAGACAGAAAGAATACAGGGAAGAACTGTACAGAATAGATCTTAATGAACTGCTGCTGCTAAGTCACTTCAGTCGTGTCCGACTCTGTGCGACCCCATAGACGGCAGCCTACCAGGCTCCCCCATCCCCGGGATTCTCCAGGCAACAACACTGGAGTGGGTTGCCATTTCCTTCTCCAATGCATGAAAGTGAAAAGTGAAAGTGAAGTCGCTCAGTCGTGTCTGACTTTTACTGACCCCATGGACTGCGGCCCACCAGGCTCCTCCATCCATGGGATTTTCCAGGCAAGCATACTGGAGTGGGTGCCATTGCCTAGAGTTCTGAAAATTTAAGAGAATGGAGATGCATCTCCCAACCAGAAAAGGATTTACAAGAAGGATTTAGAAGAAGGCTCTTCTCCCAGACCAAGCAGGAAAGTTCCTTTTAAGCCCCAGTCCCTCCCTAGTCTCTGCTACATTCACTGTATCATGGGTGATTTGCAGCATCCTGGTTGAGGTAACACATCAGTAAAGTTCAGAGCTGGACCCGCATATGAACCTTGTGGAGGAAAAACAGGGTGAGCTGTTATTGCTATAAAAAGAAAAACATGCTTTCTCATGCACTTCAGAAATGTAGCAAAGAAAAAAAAATCACAAAGACAGCAGACTGAATACAAAAAATGCAATTATCTTTTATTCATTCATATTCCATTTGGTAAGAGAAAAATTATATGCTGTTGGGCTTGGTACCCTTTAAAACATTGAAAAATCAATCAATCAAATAAATTAGGTACTTTGGAATTTTACAGCGGATGCCAAGGACATGCCATAGGGATTGCTTATGAATTTCAGAACTATTTTTAATAAGATATATTGCATTAAAAACATTTTGAAATGATTTGAAACAATACAGTGTAATAAAAACAAATGTGGAAGAAGAAATAACAACAACTGGGCAGGGCCTTCATTTGGGAAGGGAAAACAACATCCATGCAAAGCTTGGCCCTGTTCAATTTTAAATGTGGTATCAGGCCTTTAGTTTGCAAAAGAAATTTCACAAGACAAGTCTTCCAAAGCCCATGAGGGATTACATTGTACAGTGTGGGGATAGTCTTTGCCACATACTTCTTGGCCTGAGAATTCATTACGCAGAGTCAGTGGCTCCTCCCTAGCCAATGCCCACATGTCCTGGCAATTCTCAGGTCAGTCCTTGTACTAAAGCCTACAGGAAATGCTCCATGGACTTGGCTATGAATATGAAGGCAATATTGTGTGGACTTTTGCTGTCTATCCAGCTATCTAGAGCTGCAGATATTAATTTATAGGCTGACTGGCATTGGTGGACATTGGCATATCCACAAATTTATCAGTTTCTTTGTATACTTTCTTTTGCTGTTTAGTCGTTATGTCCAACTCTTTTGCGACCCCATGGACTGTAGCCCACCAGCCTCCTCTGTCCATGGGACTTCCCAGGCAAGGATACTAGAGTGGGTTGCCATTTCCTTCTCCAGGCGATCTTCCTGACCCAGAGATCGAACCCATGTCTCCTGCTTGTCAGGCTGATTCTATACCACTGAGCCACCTGGAGAGCCTGTAGTTTCTGTTATCAGAGTTTTAACATCTAAAGATAGATATTAGTTAATACATGTTGTACTCTTGGGTACAAAGCCCAACATATATAAAAGAAAAGTAGTACATGATGGCAAAATATTCCCTAGGTTTGCCAAGAATAAACAGATTCTATTCAGTGCAAGTTTAGTGGAACCTGTATTTCAGTCATACTCTAATATTTTAAAAAGAAGTTAATCCGCTTATATTAAATTGGGGGATTCTCTTCATCAGATATTGGTTTATTCATATGTAATCTCTTAACTCTTTCTAGTAACAGAGTTTATTTTACACTAATGTGTTATCTACTTATTTAAATGGTCAGGTGTTGGTTATGTCATCTGACAAACAGTATCACGGTACTTGACATATATTTTTGGATTCCTTAAGGACAGAGCACAAGAGCTGTCTATGTTAATGTAAACAGGCACATTTTGGTCATGGGAAATGACCATTATAAAAACAGAGAGGAGGAAGCAGAAACTCACTGGGTGGGGGGAGGAGAAGCCAAATACCATGGTTCAGTTCAGTCACTCAGTCATGTCCAAAATTTGTGACCCCGTGGGCCTGCAGCATGCCAGGCCTCCCTGTCCAACACCAATTGCCAGAGCTTGCTCAAACTCACGTCCATCAAGTCGGAGGTGCCATCCAACCATCTCTTCCTCTGTCGTCCCCTTCTCCTCCTGCCTTCAATCTTTCCCAGCATCAAGGTCTTTTCAAATGAGTCAGTTCTTCACATCAGGTGGCCAGAGTATTAGAGTTTCAGCTTCAGCATCAGTCCTTCCAATGAATATTCAGGACTGATTTCCTTTAGGATGGACTGGTTGGATCTCCTTGCAGTCCAAGGGACTCTCAAGAGTCTTCTCCAACACCACTGTTCAAAAGCATCAATTCCTCAGTGCTCAGCTTTCTTTATAGTCCAATTCTCACATCCATACATGACTACTAGAAAAACCATAGCTTTGACTAGACAGACCTTTGTTGGCAAAGTTATGTCTCTGCTTTTAAATATGCTGTCTAAGTTCATCAGAGCTTTTCTTGCAAGGAGAAAGTGTCTTTAATTTCATGGCTGCAATCACCATCTGCAGTGATTTTGGAGACTCCCAAAATAAAGTTTCTCACTGTTTCCATTGTTTCCCCATCTATTTGCCATAAAGTGATGGGACCGGATGCCATGATCTTCGTTTTCTGAATGTTGAGTTTTAAGCCAACTTTTTCACTCTCCTCTTTCACTTTCATCAAGAGGCTCTAGTTCTTTGTTTTCTGCCATAAGGGTGGTGTCATATGCATATCTGAGGTTATTGAGATTTCTCCCGGTAATCTTGATTTCACCTTGTGCTTCATCCAGCATTTCACATGATGTACTGTGCATGTAAGTTAAATAAGCAGGGGGACTATATACAGCCTTGATGTACTCCTTTTCTGATTTGTAACCAATCTGTTGTTCCATGTCAGGTTCTAACTGTTGCTTCCTGACCTGCATACAGATTTCTCAGGAGGAAGGTCAGGTGGTCTGTATTCCCATCTCTTTCAGAATTTTCCAGTTTGTTGTGATCCACACAATCAAAGGCTTTGTCATAGTCAATAAAGCAGAAGTAGTTGTTTTTCTGGAACTCTCTTGCTTTTTGTATGATTCAACAGATGTTGGCAATCTCTGGTTCAAACACCTTTTCTAAATCTAGCTTGAACATCTGGAAGTTCATGGTTTACATACTCTTAAAGCCTGGCTTGGAGAATTTTGAGCATTACTTTACTAGTGTGTGTGATGAGTGCAATTGTGCAGCAGTTTGAGCTTTCTTTGCAATTGCCTTTCTTTGGGATTGGAATGAAAACTGACCTTTTGAGTACATATTGAGTGCAGCACATATTGAGTACAGCACTTTCACAGAATCATCTTTTAGGATTTGAAATAGCTCAACTGGAATTCCATCACATCTACTAGCTTTGTGCATGGTGATGCTTCCTAAGGCCTGCTTGACTTCACATTCAAGGATGTCTGGCCCTAGGTGAATGATCATGCCATCATGCCCATTCCAGTCCATTTTAGTTCACTGATTCCTAAAATGTCAATGTTCATTCACTCTTGCCATCTCCTGTTGACCACTTCCAATTTACCTTCTTTCATGCACCTAACATTCCAGGTGCCTATGCAATATTGCTCTTTACAGCATCAGACTTTACTTCCATCACCAGTTACATCCACAACTGGGTGTTTTTTTGCTTTGGTTCCATCTCTTCATTGTTTCTGGATTTATTTCTCCACTAATCTCCAGTAGCATACTGGGCCCCTATCGACCTGGGGAGTTCATCTTTCAGTGTTGTATCTTTTTGCCTGTTCATGGGGTTCTCAAGGCAAGAATACTGAAGTGGTTTGTTATTCCCTTTTCCAGTGGACCATGTTTTGTCAGAACTCTCCCCATGACCCATCCATCTTGGGTGGCCCTACATGGCATGGCACATAGTGTCATTGAGTTAGACGAGGCTGTGGTCCATGTGATCCATTTGGTTAGTTTTCTGTGATTGTAGTCTTCATTCTGCCTGCTCTCTGATGGATAAGGTTAAGAGGCTTATGGAAGCTTCTTGATGGGAGAGACTGACTGACGGGAAAACTGGGTCTTATTCTGATGGGATGGGGCCATGTTCAGTAAATCTTTAACCCAGTTTTCTGTTGACGGGGAGGGCTGTGTTCCCTCCCTGTTGTTTGACCTGTGGCCAAACTATGGTGGAGGTCACGAAGATAATGGCGACCTCCTTCAAAAGGTCCCCTGCATGCAGTGCCACACTCGGTGCCCCCAACCCTGCAGCAGGCCACCACCAACCCATGCCTCTGCTGGTGACTCCTGGATACTCATAGGCAAGTCTGGGTCAGTCTCTTGTGGGGTCATTGCTCCTTTCTCCTGGGTACTGGTGCACACAAAGTAGACACAGAAATCTAAGAAGATGAGGGTACCTGCTTTAAGGGCAAGAGTGTGGGACTTGTGAAGCAAAAAACAAGTAACTTTCATGATGTTCTCAATATAACAGCAATTTATAGCCCCAGGTCTATGGTAATGTGAGCTATATACACTTACCTTTAGGTCAGCGGTTCCCTGGGAATTGAAGCCAGCATGGCTTTTTCCAGTGATGAGACAGAATGTTGAGATAAAGAGTACATTCAGGATATGAATATATCTCAGTAGACTGAGAACAGAAGAGGATATAAAGCTGAGTGCTGAAGAATTGATGCTTTTGAACTGCGGTATTAGAGAAGACTCTTGAGAGCCCCTTGGACTACAAGGAGATCCAACCAGCCCATCCTAAAGGAGATCAGTCCTGGGTGTTCATAGGAAGGACTGATGTTGAAGGTAAAACTCCAATACTTCGGCCACTTCATGTGAAGAGTTGACTCACTGGAAAAGACCCTGATGCTGGGAAGGATTGGAGGCAGGAGGAGAAGGGGACAACAGAGGATGAGATGGTTGCATGGCATCACCGACTTGATGGACATGAGTTTGGGTGAACTCCGGGAGTTGATTATGGACAGGGAGGCCTGCTGTGCTGCGATTCATGGGGTTGCAAAGAGTTGGACATGACTGAGTGACTGAACTGAATTAGGAGAAATATTGTTCTCTAAAGAATCCTTAGTAATAGTGGATGAGATGCCAATTTATGTGGGATAAGGTGTAAGTCAATGTTCATTACTTTTTAAAAAATGTGAAAGCCTTGAGAAGATCAGAAATTGTGCAAGTTACATTGTTATCTCAAAATCCCTAGTGAAATTTTATTTAGGGGAAATATACAAATGTATCAAGGCAGGGAGAAATTTACTGTAACTGAAGTAAAACCTCAGTGCCCTCATCAGATTATCTAAGGCTGTAGCCTGGACCAAAACGGGAATATGGCTCCATACAAAGAGCAATGTACCAAGAGTAGAACGACTCTAGTCTTTCCTTTTACTTTCCTTCTAAACGTTCTCATCTTCTGCCTGCCTTGTTCTAAAAAGCTTCCGGGCTTTACCACTGAGACTTACATGTCTTTGGCAAGCCTCAAGTTCTTGGCCAATGCTATGTGATTTCTAGAGGACCAGATGACAACAAATGCTGGCAAGTGCCTTGAAAAGTCGAAGTGTGCAAATAGAGGCTGATTGATATGGGAGCGCTCTGAGGGCAAGTGGTAAATGAGTGTTTCTCCCAGGGGTAAAAGAAAGGCTCGTGTTCTTCGTTCAGTGTCTTCCTCCTGCAGCTCCTGATTCTCTTTTCTGCTCTTGTCTTCACCCAGAAATGTGTTCATGATTAGCCTCAGATGTGTCCAGGAGCCTCTTCTAGGGAAATACAGTGGATTTTTGCTTGTTTTTTCATCCCTGTTTCAGTACATCAGTAGGAAGGAATGGTGACCAACTGAAAACATCAGGCACCATCTTGATTTTGATGGTCTTGGTTACTAAGGGGTAACTAGAAAAGCGTGACATACAGAGCTTATTTTTAAAGAATGCCAAAGTATTTTATCACTTTAGCAGTGGGACTTCAGACTCTAAGACCAACTCTTCAAAATCTGCTATCAGAATATCAAAAGAAATGTGTCCTGGATAGCATCAGAGTACCGAGATGTTTAACCAGCATTGCCCTCCAAGACGGAGAAGGCAATGGCAACCCACTCCAGTTCTCTTGCCTGCAATATCCCATGGATGGAGGAGCCTGGTAGGCTGCAGTCCATGGGGTCGCTAAGAGTCGGGCACGACTGAGCGACTTCACTTTCACTTTTCACTTTCATGCATTGGAGAAGGAAATGGCAACCCACTCCAGTGTTCTTTCCTGGAGAATCCCAGGGACGGCGGAGCCTGGTGGGCTGCTGTCTATGGGGTTGCACAGAGTCGGACACGACTGGAGCGACTTAGCAGCAGCAGCAGGAGCAGCCCTTCAAGAGGATGGGAGGACATTATGATGTGCTCACAAAAAGTAAAGGTATTAAACTAAATTTTTAGGCAGTACCTAAAATAACCACTTCTATTTCACCTCATGTATCTTGGACAAATGTACCATAGCTCTTTTAAAGAGCTGTATAACACATAAAGACACCGATATCTGGTACATAATAGGTTCTCAACAATTTTTGATAACAACAAATAAATCAAAATATTTGTGTACCTTGGGTCAGTAGTTTCTCATTTCCCAGACTTAATTTAAAAGGGTATAATACTTATGAATTAATAAAATGTTGATGTGCTTTTACAGTTATCCACTGATCCAACGACTGCGCCTATAGTCAGAGAGGAATCTGTTTCTGGTCTTCAACTAACAAATGGTGAGACTTCAATTTCTTTATCTCTAAATTAAAAGACTTAGCTAGAACATTCTGTTATGCTATATACCACACGACTGTATATAAATACACACAACCAAACAGATCCTGGTTGAGAGTAAAGGGAAAATTGTGGAGTCTGCCGATGACATAGGCTAGGCATGGGTGCCATGTTTAAAGGTGTGATTCAAGTTCATGACCATCTCTAGTGCAGAAGAAATTTAGAGCTAATTACATTTTTTAAAGGTTACCAGGTTTTCTTGTTTAAATACTGATAGGGACCTTGTATTCAGCCTTCAAAGATCCCCAATAAACCTTCTATGTTTTGTTACTGGGTCCTCAAGGCAACCCTTTTACCTCCCATTGCTCCTAGACCTCCTAAATCACAGAGAAGTGGGGTATGGTTTTGTAGAGATAAGGAAATAAAGAGGAGCTGAGCTCCCTTGCGAGAAGCGGGAGATGGTCTGATTAAGGAAAAAGAAATCAGAGGCAAGAAGGAGTCATGTGGAAGCCTGCTTATGGTATTGGAGAGTATTTAAATCTATGATTCAAACTCTAAGAAATTCTATAACCCTGTCTCACCTTCCTCTCCTCCCTCCTAACCTGATCCTATCTCAAAATACTTGAAAAAATCTCATTTGGCAAATTGGCATGAGACTTTAGGAATGCAGTGAGCAGAATGTACTGTGGTCTGAAACCAGCATGGCCATAGCAATGGAGCTGTGGGCTGGGATGGGAATAGTATGTCACAGAAATGGGCTAAATACCTGTGTGTCAGACCCTGTGTGAGAGATTCTTATATACCTTGCCTCTTTACTCCTTAAAAATCAGTTTCCTAAGTATTAAATATTTTCAAACATACAGATAATCATATTACATCACTATTATTAACACTATTATCATTCAATTATTATTGAAATTAAAAGACGTTGCTCCTTGGAAGAAAAGCTATAACCAACCTAGACAGCATATTTAAAAGCAGAGACATTACTTTGCTAACAAAGGTCCATCTAGTCAAAGCTATGGTTTTTCCAGAAGTCATGTTTGGATGTGAGAGTTGGACTATAAAGAAAACTGAGCACTGAAGAATTGATGCTTTTGAACTGTAATGTTGGAGAAGACTCTTGCTGCTGCTACTAAGTCGCTTCAGTCGTGTCCAACTCTGTGCGACCCCATAAATGGCAGCCCACCAGGCTCCCCCGTCCCTGGGATTCTCCAGGCAAGAACACTGGAGTGGGTTGCCATTTCCTTCTCCAATGCATGAAAGTGAAAAGTGAAAGTGAAGTCTCTCAGTTGTGTCCAACTCTTTGCGATCCCATGGACTGCAGCCTACCAAGCTCCTCCATCTATGGGGTTTTCCAGGCAAGAGTACTGGAGTAGGGTGCCATTGCCTTCTCTGGAAGACTCTTGAGAGGACAGAAAAGAGATCCAACCAGTCCATCCTAAAGGAAATCAGTCCTGAATATTCACTGGAAGGACTGATGCTTAAGCTCCAATACTTTGGCCACCTGATGCGAAGAACTGACTCATTAGAAAAGACCCTGATGCTATGAAAGATTGAAGGCGGAAGGAGAAGGGGACAACAGAGGATGAGATGGTTGGATGGCATCACCAACTCGATGGACATGAATTAGAGCAAGCTCTGGGCATTGGTGATGGACAGGGAAGCCTGGCATGTTGCCATCCATGGGGTCGCAAAGGGTCAGACACGACAGAGCGACTGAACTGAGCTGATTATTAACACAGGTAAGTATTAATGTTAAATTTGGTTGACAAAGATTTTTAAAATGATAGAAACAAAATCTTATCCATTCAGCTGAACTATGACTGCTTCACCCATCCAACTATTCTTTCCCCCCTTTCTCACTGTTCACCTGAAGAACAGAGGTGCTGTCCATCTGTCAGAAGCACACCATTGATTGGGGGAGTTAGAACTGGCCAAATGGTGGCCAGCGGAAGAGATGCCATGGTCATGCCAAGGTAACTATAAGTGAGAGATCTCTGGGGTTGAGGAGCTTTTGAAGAATCCATAAATGTGCCCTGGCAAAGAAAAGACAGTCATGGTGTATCTGCCAGGTTCAGTTGGTACCAGTGTCCAGATTATAGTTACATCCAGAAAGCAACACCATTTCTGTCCTTCCTCTACTTTCTCCCTGTCTCCAAGAGTGCAACAGGCCTTCTAAATTAAATCTATAACACTGATTCAGTCATGGTCCCAACAGGAAACAGATGGCACTCTCCAAACAGTATAATTTGAGGAGGGTTTATTTACAACAGGACTGTTTACAAGGATATGGGTAGAGGGGAAACCACAAGAGATAACAGAGGTACACAGGACTAATAGCAGCTGGGTATTCAACCTCCATCCCATAGAGATGAGGGGAGTGAGCACTTCCTGGGACCCAGAAGGAGAGAGAATCAAGCAGGGTCTCCCCCTTTGAGAGAAGCAGTAACTGTTGTCAGGCAGAGCCAGGCTACCTCTCCAGCTGAATGCCAGGAGAATAATCTCCAAACATCAGTTTCCTAACTCAGTCTGGTCCCCTGCTGTGGCCCCATCATGAAGCCGGAGGGCATTGGAACCCATTTACATAAATCTATATGGGTCAGCCATAATTTACATACCAATGGTATTTTAGCAGGAGAAGGCAATGGCACCCTGCTCCAGTACTCTTGCCTGGAAAATCCCATGGATGGAGGAGCCTGGTAGGCTGCAATCCATGGGGTTGCGAAGAGTTGGACACGACTGAGAGACTTCACTTTCACTTTTCACTTTCATGCATTGCAGAAGGAAATGGCAACCCACTCCAGTGTTCTTGCCTGGAGAATCCCAGGGACAGGGGAGCCTGGTGGGCTGCTGTCTATGGGGTCGCACAGAGTCGGACACGACTGAAGTGACTTAGCAGCAGTATTTTAGCAGCCTTACAACGTGTGTGCATGTGTGTGTGTGTGTGTGTGTTCAGTCAGTGGGTTGCCATTGCCTACTCCAGAGGATCTTCATGACCTAGGGCCCAAATCTCTCGCATTGGCAGGTGGATTCTTTACCACTGCACCATCTGGGAAGCTCTATTCCAAAGTTTGGCTATGTGATATTTCATTGTTTAGTTCTAAATACTTTGTATGTTCGATTACCACTTGTTTGACCCAAGGATTATTTGAAACTGAATTTCTATATTTTCAAATTTGTAACTTTATGACTATCTTTCATAATTTAATACTAGTTTTCTTGCTTTAAATTGGAAAACATTGCCTTTCTTGTATAATTTTTCATTTCTATTTCTTGAGTCTTTTCTGACTCAACAGATGATCAATTTAAAAATGTTCCGTGTGTGGTAGGTAAGATCATATAGTCCCTAACTTTTGATTGCAGAGTTCAATATAAATCTATTAGATATAGTTTGTTAATTTTGTTGTTGAAATTTTATATATTCTGGCTTTTTTCTTTTATATGCTTTTTCTAAGAATTTAGAAGTTTCATTTGCTTGGTGATTTGGTTTCTGTGAGTTTGGTCAACATTTTTAACTTTGTTTTTTTTCGTTTCTTACTGCAATTTTGTCAATCTACATGTTTATAAAATATATAATTATGTGCCAAAATAATTTAGTGTGGCTGTGTAAATCTTACAATTTTCTTCTATTATTATAATAATCCTCTTTGTCCTTAGTGGGTCTTTTTGTCTTTAATAACTTTTCCCTGTAATTCTATTTTATCTGCTATTACCACAGCTAAAAACAATCTTTATTTTTTAACAATATTCTCTCAGATATATTTTTCATCCTTTAATTTTCCAGCCTTTTGTGTACTTACATTTTAGGTATCTCATAAATAACATATAGCTAAATTTTATTCTATAGTTTGACCACTTAGAGAAAAATAAGAAGCAATTTAAATTTCTTCACTTTTATTGAGATTACATATATATTTGGAATCTTTTTTCCTGCTACTGTGTTTTCCTTCACTTTACTTGTCTCTTTTCTTGCCTTAAGTTGATTGACCAAACTTAAATCTTCACTCTTTCTTCCTCTCCCCCTCCCTTCCATTTTTCTTTTTTCTTTATTTTTTAATTAATTTCTTTATTTTTTATTTCTCTTATTCTTTATTTCAATGATTAATACTTCTATTTGAATATTTTACAAATCTGCTTTCCCCGTGGTATATTTTTATTATGCTTTTTATGTTGTCTTTGGTCTCTTTATCATGTTCAGTGTACGTATTATCTATTTTAGATATTCTGTTATAAGAAGTTCTAATTTTCCTTTTTGTTTTGCTGACTCTTTTTCATGGCTGACCATTTCGCTAAGTGACTGATTTTTTTAATACTTATCTTCCATGGAGCTTGTTTTTCTGTGATAGCCTCATTCACCCTGGGTTGTGTCCTCATAGAAGAGGTTTTTTTTTTTCTCTTACAGTGTCTGGGATATCTTCAATTTAAGACCAGTTTTTATGCATTAATTTATCATTTGTGACTCTTGAATTTGTAGTAGAAATTCAGACCCCCTTTTTCACTACAATCGCAAAGTAGATGTTTTTCTAGTCTCGTTTCCATATACAGGGAGCAACACTTCAAGAAGCTCATCTTCATGTAGAGATTTCAATTTAAGTCTTCACCTTTCATGAATTCAAGGCCACATTTACTTTCTCCAACCTGGGCATTATCATGCTTTTTAGTTAGCTCTTTGGTGTATATATTTTCATCTAATGTCCCTTAGGTGTCCTTGAGTGAGTGAAAGCCTGTTTGCTGTGGTTAGTCCCTCAGTTGTGTCCAACTCTTTGCAACCCCATGGACTATACAGTCCATGGAATTCTCCAGGCCAGAATACTGGAGTGGGTAGCCTATCCGTTCTCCAGGGGATCTTCTTGACCCAGGAATCAAACCAGGGTCTCCTGCATTGCAGGTGGCTTCTTTACCAACTGAGCTATCAGAGAAGCCCCTTGGTGTCCTTAGCATCAGCCAAATTTGAAACTCTGGCTTTGACTTCCTTATTTAACAGCTTAAGGATTTTCCTTTCCTCTATTTTGAGCTTTGTTATACTAAAAGCATCATTGTTTTATATCCTATATTTCTAAATGTTTGAAGGAGAAAGCAGGAGCACATTCCAGCAACTGAGCTTGCTTTCAATGTATCTGACAACTTTGTGAGGCAGGGATATTTAAAATTCCTTTTAGAAAGTCTCACAGACGAGAATACAGAAGTGACTAAGATACAGTCCATGGTCTAAGTTCTATGCAAGTAATGATGACAGTTAAAGGTGAGAATTTCAGAAATAAAGGCATGAATAAAATGATACAGAAAGAAAATCTGGCTCTTCATTCTTTTAGAGAGAGAACTGAATTTCAGAGTGTTGATAAAGACTTGCCCAATTTCAAGCAGGTATTAAATATAGAACCAGGATATATGTTTCACTTTTCTGACACAAAATCTCATGCTTTTTAAAGCAGAAATTGCAGCTGTAGCTTCAATATAAGTGTTACTTTGTGAGCAGTGGAGAAGTGCACTTGGAGTGTTGGCTATATATCAGATTTATGAAGAAAAGACATTTATTAATTAAATAGTCTTCAAGGGCCTTGCATCTCTCACTTCTGCCCTATTGAAGAAAAAAAATTTTTTTTTTCCCTCTAAGCCCGAACTTTTACTTGCCACTGCTGACCCAGCATCAAGGACAGAGAATTCAGGGGCTAGAGGAAGGTGGATTGCAGACCAGAAATTGGTGCTCTGAAAGTTCAGATGTCATAGAAAGTGACAGAAAAGAAGCTATACTAGGATGAGAGTTTAATCCTAGAGTAGAGGCTTGATAGAGTTTTATATTCAGTGGGAGGGAAGGAGATAATAGCTGGAACAGTTCATATCCTCACTAAACAAGGATTTCACATTGACAACAGCTAGAGAACCACAGCCAAGCCCCCTGCTATTCCCTCCTATTGATGATTAGAGAGACTTCTCAGAAACCTAACCTTAATTTCTTTCCCAGTTGGCAGGCTTTGAATTTTTCAATAAGTTTTATGTTAAATAAAGTTGTTTTTTTCCTCTTAAATGCCAAATTTTTCATGTGATTGTGTGTCTGTTTTTGATCTGGAAAATGCTCTGAAAGGCATTAATTGTTTCATCTGATATTAATTTGAAATGAAAAACAGAAAGAAGGGGGCAGGCAGATTTGCTACATTGATGATGATTTATAGCTAATTTGATTTATGGGGTAGAAGGGAATGTCAAGAAAATCCTAAGTATCCACTTCAGCAAATATGTCTGCTGCCTCGTATTAACCCACCACCATTTTCTTTTCCCATGGAGTAGAAAGACGTGCGCTCATCTTCTGCGAGAACTCCAAAATTACAACTCACAGCTGAACAACCATCGACTGGAGAATGTTGAATTCCACCAATAAAAGATACCCCACGACCAAGGGCAAAGGAGAAGCCCCAGCAAGATGGTAGGAGGGGCGAAATCATGTTTATAATCAAACCCCATACCCACCAGATATAACCGCACACCCTCCAGATGTAATCAAGGTGGCAGAGTAGAAGGACATACGCTCATCTTCTCCTGTGAGAACTCCAGAATTACAACTTGTTGCTAAATAACCAGAGACAGGAGAATGTTGGATACCACCAAAAAAGATACCCCATGTCCAAGAGCAAAGGAGAAGCTCCAGCAAGATAGTGAAGTCGCTCAGTCGTGTCCAACTCTTTGCAACCCCATGGACACCAGGCTCCTCTGTCCATGGGATTTTCTAGGCAAGAGTACGGGAGTGGGTTGCCATTTCCTTCTCCAGGGAACTTCCCGACCCAGGGATCGAACCCAGGTCTCCCACATTGTAGACAGACACTTTACCGTAGGAGGGGCAAAATCACGTTTATAATCAAATCCCATACTTGCCAGAGATGGTCGGAGGGCTCAAACAAAACCTTGTGTGCACCAGGATGCAGAGACCCCACAGAGACTGAGCCAGCCCTTCCTTTGAGTGTTTGAGAGTCTCCTGTGGAGGTACAGGTCAGCAGTGGCTTGCTGCAGGGGCAGGGGCTCTTGGTGCAGCAGACCTGGTATGACATAAGCCCTTTTGGAGGAGGTTGCCATTAACCCCACCACAGAGACACCAGAACTTACACAGAACTGGGGAAACAGAATCTTGGAGGGTACAAACAGAACCTTGTGTGAGCCAGGACCCAGGAGAAAGGAGCAGAGACCCCACAAGGGACTTACCCAGACTTGCCTATGAGTGTCCAGGAGTCACCAGCAGAGGCGTGGGTCAGCGGTGGCCTGGTTCAGGGTCAGGGGCACTGAGTGTGTCCGTACATGCAGGGGACCTTTTGAAGGAGGTCGCCATTATCTTCATGACCTCCACCATAGTTTGGCCACAGGTCAAACAACAGGGAGGGAACACAGCCCTCCCCGTCAACAGAAAACTGGGTTAAAGATTTACTGAGCATGGCCCCACCCATTAGAACAAGACCCAGTTTCCCCCACAGTCAGTCTCTCCCATCAGGAAGCTTCCATAAACCTCTTCTTAACCTTATCCCTCAGAGGGCAGACGGAATGAAAAACAGAATCACAGAGAACCAATCAAACTGATCGTATGGACCAAGGCCTTGTCTAACTCAACAAAACTATGAGCCTTGCTGTGTAGGGCCACCCAAGACGGACGGCTCATGGCGGAGAGTTCTGACAAAACATGGTCCACTGGAGAAGGTAATGGCAAGCCACTTCAGCATTTTTGTCTTAAGAACCCCATGAACAGTATGAAAAGGCAAAAAGATAGGACACTGAAAGATGAACTCCCTAGGTCGTGCGTGCCCAATAGGCTGATGGAAAAGAGTGGAGAAGTAATTCCAGAAAGAATGAAGAGACGGAACCAAAGCAAAAACAACACCCAGTTGTGGATGTGACTGGTGATAGAAGTAAAGTCTGATGCTGCAAGAACAATATTCATAGGAACTTGGAATGTTAGGTGCATGAATCAAAGTACAATGGAAGTGGTCAAACAGGAGATGGCAAGAGTGAACATCGACATTTTAGGAATCAGTGAAACAAAATAGATTGGAATGGGTAGATTTAATTCAGATGACCATTATTATATCTACTACTGTGGGCAAGAATCCATTAGAAGAAATGGAGTAGCCATAATAGTCTACAAAAGAGTCCAGAATGCAGTACTTGGGTGGAATCTCAAAAACGACAGAGTGATCTCTGTTCATTTCCAAGGCAAACCATTCAATACCACAGTAATCCAAGTCTATGTCCCAACCAGTAAAGCTGAAGAAGCTGAATGGTTCTGTGAAGACCAACAAGAACTTTTAGAACTAATATGCAAAAAAGATGTCCTTTCCATCATAGGGGACTGGAATGCAAAAATAGGAAGTCAAGAGATACCTAGAGTAACAGGCAAATTTGGCCTGTTACAGAATGAGTAGGGCAAAAGCTAACAGAGTTTAGCCAAGAGAATGCACTGGTCATAGCAAATACCCTCTTCCGACAATAAAAGAGAAGACTCCACATGGATATCACCAGGTGGTCAATACAAAAATCAGATGGATTATATTCTTTGCAGCCAAAGATGGAGAAGCTCTATAAAGTCAACAAAAACAAGACTGGGAGCTGACTGTGGCTCAGTCATTAACTCCTTATTGCCAAATTCAGAGTTAAATTGAAGAAAGTAGGGAAAATCACTAGACCATTCAAGGTTAAGGTAAAGTCACTCAGTCATGTCCGACTCTTTGCAACCCCATGGACTGTAGCCTACCAGCCTTCTCCATCCATGGGATTCTCCAGGCAAGAATACTGGAGTGGGTTACCATTTCCTTCTCCAGGGGATCCTCCCGACCCAGGAATCAAAGCCGGGTCTTCCGCATTGGAGACAGACGCTTTAACCTCTGAGCCACCAGGGAAGCCCTAAGACCATTCAGGTATGACCTAAATCAAATCCCCTAGGATTATACAATTGAAGTGACAAATAGATTCAAGGAATTCAATCTGATAAACAGAATGCCTGAAGAACTTTGGATGGAGGTTCATGACATTGTACAGGAGGTAGTGATCAAGACCATCCCCAAGAAAAAGAAATGCAAAAAGGCAAAATGGTTGTCTGAGGAGGTCTTACAAATAGCGGAGTAAAGAAGAGAGTTAGTTAAGTCACTCGGTCATGTCTGACTCTTTGCGACCCCGTGGGCTGTAGCCCACCAGGCTCCTCCGTCCATGGGATTCTCCAGGCAAGAATACTGGAGTGGGTTGCCATTTTCTTCTCCAGAGGATCTTTCTGACCCAGGGATCGAACCCAGGTCTCCCCCATTAGAGGCAGATGCTTTAACCTCTGAGCCACCTTTGACACATTAAAGAAGAGAAGCTAAAGGCAAAGGAGAAAAGAAAAGATATACCCATTTGAATGCAGAGTTCCATAGAATAGCTAGGAGAGATAAGAAAACCTTCCTCAGTGATCAGTGCAAAGAAATAGAGGAAAACAATTGAATGGGAAAGACTAGAGACCTCTTCAAGAAAATTAGAGATACCAAGGGAACATTTCATGCAAAGATGGGTACAATAAAGGACAGAAACCGTATGGACCTAACAGAAGCAGAAGATATTAAGAAGATGTGGCAAGAATGCAGAAGAACTATACAAAAAAGATCTTCACGACCCGGATAATCATGATGGTGTGATCACTCACCTAAAGCCAGACATCCTGGAATGCAAAGTCAAGTGGGCCTTAGGTAGGATTATTATGAACAAAGCTAGTGGAGGTGATAGAATTCCATTTGAGCTATTTCAAATCCTAAAAGACAATGCTGTTAAAGTGCTGCACTCAATATGCCAGCACATTTGGAAAACTCAGCGGTGGCCACAGGACTGGAAAAAGTCAGTTTTCATTCCAATCCCAAAGAAAGGCAATGCCAAAGAATATTCAGACTACCACACAATTGCACTCAGTTCACACACTAGCAAAGTAATGCTCAAAATTCTCCAAGTGAGGCTTCAACAGTACATGAACCATGAACTTCCACATGTTCAAGATAGATTTATAAAAGCCAGAGGAACCAGAGATCAAATTGCCAATGTCCATTGGATCATACAAAAAGCAAGAGAGTTCCAGCAAAACATCTAATTCTGCTTTATTGACTACACCAAAGCCTTTGACTATATGGATCACAACAAACTGTGGAAAATTCTGAAAGAGATGGGAATACCAGGCCACCTTACCTTCCTCCTGAGAAATATGTATTCAGGTCAAGAAGCAACAGTTAGAATCGGACATGGAACAATAGACTGATTCCAAATTGGGAAAGGAGTGTGTCAAGGCTGTATATTGTCACCCTGCTTATTTAACTTATATGCAGAGTACATCATGCAAAATGCCAGGCTGGATGAAGCGCAAGCTGAAATCAAGATCACCAGAGAAATATCAATAACCTCAGTTATGCAGATGACACCACCCTTATGTCAGAAAGCAAAGAAGAACTAAAGAGCTTCTTGATGAAAGTGAAAGAGGAGAGTGAAAAAGTTGCTTAAAACTCAACATTCAGAAAACTAAGATCATGGCATCTGGTCCCATCTCTTCATGGCAAATAGATGGCAAAACAATGGAAATGGTGAGAGATTTTATTTTGTGGGGCTCCAAAATCACTGTAGATGGTGACTGCAGCCATGAAATTAAAAGACGCTTGCTCCTTGGAAGAAAAGCTATGACAAACCTAGACAGCATATTATAAAGCAGAGACTTTACTCTGCCAATAAAGGTCCATCTAGTCAAAGCTATTGTGTTTTCAGTCGTCATGTATGGATGTGAGAGTTGGACTATAAAGAAAGTTGAGCACTGAAGAACTGATGCTTTTGCACTATGGTGTTGGAGAAGACTCTTGAGAGTCCCTTGGACAGCAAGGAGATCTAACCAGTGCATCCTAAAGGAAATCAGTCCTGAATATTCATTGGAAGAACTGATACTGAAGCTGAAACGCCAATACTTTGGCCACCTGATGTGAAGAACTGACTCATTTGAAAAGACCCTGATGCTGGGAAAGGTTGAAGGCGGGAGGAGGAGGGGATGACAGAGAATGAGATGGTTGGATGGCATCACCAACTTGATGGACGTGAGGTTGAGTAAACTCTGGAAGTTGGTGATGGACATGGAAGCCTGGCATGTTGCAGTCCATGGAGTCACAAAGAGTTAAACATGACTGAGCGACTGCACTGAATTGATTTTCTTTTCAGAAAATACTATACACATGAGAGAAAAATAGCCTATGGCTATCCATGTAGCCTGTTCAACCTGGCCCAATGGTTCAACCTTAGGTGACAGATTTCCCAGTCTTGTCCCCCTGTGCTATGTTTCTTAGAGAGTCTCAAAAAATTTCAGTTTTCTTAACATTTCCAATCCCTTTCTATTATAATGCAATTCCTTAGCTAATAATTTAGGAGTCGACAGCTATGGATGATAGAAATATGGACTGAAGAGAAGGAATTTTTCAGAAGAACAACATGGAACAATAAAAGGAGAAGGGACATTATGTTTTGTATCATATTTGTGTTCACTTAAAAATACATCTTCAGCCCAGATCGCCTTTACTCCAGATATATGTATATTAAGCCAACTGGACACTACATCTGCTATTGTATACATGCCTCCAACATGTCCAGAATTGAATTTCCAAAGCCAGAAACTTGGGCAACAATCTGACTTTTGTGTTGTCCTTCCCAAGTCCTGTACTGTAATATTATAATTTTCTATCATTTATCAATTACCGCCTTATTACCTCCTATTGTTCTTAACATTGAAAGTGATAGTTACATGTATCACTTTCAATGTTAAGAACAATTGTCTTTGCAACCTGTAACTGTTCCATTTTTTAGATGAGGACTCTGAAGCTCAGAGAGGTAAGACGCTCATGCTCACATAGGCAATAAATGATAGAGTCATAATGCGTTACTTTCAGTTTCATAAACACATCTCGAGTGGTTCCTAGAACTTTCCTTCTCCACCTCTTTGTCTGACTATCCCTTTCTTACATTGCTGCCAGGACTTAACTTAAAATATACTTCCTCCAATATCTCTGGTCTTTCAAGTTTGGTCTGAATTTCTCTCCCGTCTCCATCACCTATATCTCTTCCCCTGTGTTTATCCTTATTGTATTAAACTTTGTCTAATTGCCTGCATCCACCATTATATTGTATATAAAGGTGAAGATTATTTTCCTTGCCGTAAAATCCCTAGCCATACCATGTAGCAGGCATTAAATATTTGCTTAAAGAATGGAAGGGTGTTGGGAGAATAAGAAACACAAATTCTGTTCACTTCTGAATTATAGTCTTGGACTGGCCCTTTCAAATTTTCCTTTCTTTAGAATGATTCCTTGTCTTCAGAGCTCTTCCATCTTAGTTTTCACGTGTTAACCTCATTGCCAGATTCTACAGGTTGCTCAATCGCGGAGAGCAAATACAAGTATTCAACTTGTTTATTTAACAAAACGAACACTTACATTTTGCTGTTTTATCATATAAGCTTGCAGGGGTTTTCTTGTTTATGCTTCCTTCGTGGTGCCATTTCATAGGCTTCAGTTCAGTTCAGTTCAGTTCAGTTGCTCAGTCATGTCCGACTCTTAGCGACCCCATGAATCACAGCACTTCAGGCCTCCCTGTCCATCACCAACTCCCGGAGTTCACTCAGACTCACGTCCATCGAGTCCGTGATGCCATCCAGCCATCTCATCCTGGGTTGTCCCCTTCTCCTCCTGCCCCCAATCTCTCCCAGCATCAGAGTCTTTTCCAATGAGTCAACTCTTCGCATCAGGTGGCCAAAGTACTGGAGCTTCAGCTTTAGCATCATTCTTTCCAAAGAAATCCCAGAGTTGATCTCCTTCAGAATGGACTGGTTGGATCTCCTTGCAGTCCAAGGGACCCTCAAGAGTCTTCTCCAACACCACAGTTCAAAAGCATCAATTCTTCGGCGCTCAGCCTTCTTCACAGTCCAACTCTCACATCCATACATGACCACAGGAAAAACCATAGCCTTGACTAGGCAGACCTTAGTCGGCAAAGTAATGTCTTTGCTTTTGAATATACTACCTAGGTTGGTCATAACTTTTCTTCCAAGAAGTAAGCATCTTTTAATTTCATGGCTGCAGTCACCATCTGCAGTGATTCATAGGCTTATGGGGTGTCAATGTTCAGAGGGAACTTAGAAGACTATTTAATGAAATCCCCCAGAGGAAATGCACTCCCAGAAGCACAAGGACATTTTCCCATTCTCCTGCTGCTCACAAGCAGTAGCCTCTTCTTGTTTTATCTACTCTGTGTCTCTCTACCATTTTCCCATTCTTGGGGTAAGAAAAACCTCCATTTGGGAAGGTGGCACTTCTATTAGTTCAAGGTGTATCAACCCGCCTTTGGACACTTAAAAGGACTTTCCTTCTTTGGGGTTTGCCAAAGGCTGACTTCAGTATTAAAAGAAGGTCTCCCATTATCTGGTGCTACAACCTTGGAGCAGCCAGCAGACTGAATAGTCACACACTAAGAAGTAAAACACTGAACAGCAACACAGCCAATTCTGTAAGCCATCCAAGGGTGTGTAGCTCAGCCATGTCAGCTGGCAACGGTGTTTGCAGCAACCAGTCCTGACCTGACTGGAGCCACGGCCTCACGTCTGGAGTCTAGAGTGAGTGGCTCTCTCATTTGGGCCCACGGCCTCTTCACACCTCCCAGACCGCTCTCTAGCTCTCTCACTTTACTTTTTCACTTTGCCAACTTTTTTTTCCCCCCTCCGGTCTCTTGTGATTTTTTTTCTTCTTTCATTTATCCTTTCATTGTTCTTTTCTCAAATTAATTCTAGCTTAACTCTTTCCAGCTACTCCTGACAAACACCATAGAGAAAAGGTTTTTCCAACAGTGAGGAAGTCCATCAGGGCACGACGTCAAATGTCAAAGTGTACGGTGTCTGAGAAAGGTTCTGGTTCAAGATTTTTCACTCACCAGTTGCATCTTTTTGGAAACTCAGTATTGTTGGGGCTTGACTTTTCTTATCTTTAAAACAAAACGAGCTGGATTGCCTTTGAAAGCTACAGAATCCTTTCCTCAAAGAAAATCATACGAGAAACATCAAGATGGAGAAAATATTGAAAAAAAACTTTTCTGGCTCATATAGGAGGATGGGGGAAATAACTGTTTCACCTTCAGGAGTTCCTAATGGATTCTGGGAGCAGTAGAGATCCTAAAATGTACAGCTGGGAAACTCCCGGCCTGGATGATCATAAAGGCATCTTCTATTTGGTAGGCAGGTGTGGTGAGAATTATTGTGATCATCACATGTTCTCTCTGCTTCCTTGCATTCCTCAGTGCTTTGCAGTTAAGCGCTGCGATGTCAAAGGTCTGGCTAACTTGAGCCGAGATGATTCATTACCTCTGAGCTGAGACAAAGGAAACTCATGTGTGATTCTTCATAGTCTCTTTCCTTCCTACTATGACATAAGAAGCTGCCTCTTGAACAAGGTGCAGCTACATAAGATTATAGACCCTCTTTTCATCCTGGGGCCTTGAATATGTTGAGCAGAGAAACTTGTGATGCCATAATGGACAGGTTGTGATTGAAAAATAACCCTTCGGTGTGTGAAGTCATTGGGATTTGGGAATTAATTTCTATGCTGGAATAAAGCTAGCTTATATTGATTATCAAACTCTCATGTTCGATCTTATTTGACCATCTGCTTGTGTGCAGCCATCTCTTTCTACAGGGTCATACTGCTAGGTAAAACTAGAAGTCTCTGTACTAGTTTATTTGAATGAAGTTCAGCCGAAAGGGGATCTACTGATTAACATAAATGGGAACAACATCATTAGTCTAGAACTCTTCAAATTCAAATAGTTTTAAAACAAAGTACTTTCCCCAAATAGAAGCCCAGACAATTGTACAGAATCCTATACCTTGGAGATAAAAATGCTGGACATATTAGGGCATCTCTGGATGGGATGGCACAGAGATTGACTTCTCACTGTAATGCGTGATGTCTAACATCCTTCTTGGGGTTTTGTCTGTCTCTCCTCTTCCTTCCCTTCCCTGCACGCTACCACCCGGGGGCAATGCTATGAGGATTTTTATGATCACATGCAATACTCCAGCTTCTTCCTGGGGGCAAGTGGACAGGGGCACCACTCTGAGTCACAGGGTTTACACTGAATCCCTAAGTTTCTTAGTAGAATCAAGTCCCAGTTACCCAATGGGCTCACTGATATAATAATACATCCTTTACTGGCTGCTTTCCTTTTTCTATCTCACCCCCTTTCCCCTCAGTTGTTATTTCCTGGTATCACAGCCCAAAAAACCACTTGCACTTAAATCCTTTTCTCAAGGTTTGAGGGGAATTCAAACTATCCCAACCACTCTGGCTTCCATGCTCTCAAATATTCTCTCTAGGAGATTTCTAAATGGACTTATAAGTGGTGATTTTAGGCAGATGGGTGGAAGTTTTTAAAATGGGTATTACAAGAGGCTTGAGGGCTTTTAATTAATTAAAATTTTAGTTCAATTAATTTGGAAATGCAGTTACATCTTCTACGGTGGAACCATAGATGTGTCTCCTGATGTATTTTGCAGTTAAGGAGATTGCTAGAACTCATCTCTCACCTGTTTAAAAAAAAAAAAAATGAGAAAAAGAGGTGGTACCATGCTTTTATTTTGGGTCTAGCATTTCCATTGATTCACACATGGAAGGACATTGTCACATGACCAATGCCTTCAAAATGGTCCTCTTTTCCTGGATCTAAGTTGTTCAAGTTTCTTGGGGGAGTGTCGAACTATGGAATGGAAAAGAATAATAGATAGGAAAGGAATCAATTTACAGAAGGGCTTAATAGCAAATAGTTTAGTGCACTGAAAGCTTTTACGTGCATGAGATGGGAGAAATGGTGCACAGTCACAGAGTGTATTGTTTGAGTTCATCGTTTCAGGAGTGACACAGTAACAAGTTATGACAAATCATAAGGTGTGGCCACAGAAGGGAGTAGCTAAGATGAAGGGGACGAGGGAGATAAGAGATCAAAGAAGTGTGGAGCCTCAGAATGGGGTTGTAATGAACCTGTTAGTAATGAACTTCATGTTTTCAAAATGCAAGATGCATTTTCAAGTCTCTGCTTTGATTTCTGAGAAGGATTATCATGATCTATTTCTTTTTTTCAAGCAATATACTCCCCTTGGCTCCATGGCTCTATAGTCCTAAGAGGTTTCTTTGCTGCTTTTGTACTCTTTCCATATCCTCTTTTTAAAATGCCGGTGTTCCTTAGGTGTAACTCTTCCCCTATCAGTAATTATCAGCATTTTCCCGTGGTTGATTAGATCCCCTCCATGGTGTTAGCTCTTACCTATATGCTGACGAGGCCCAAATCAATATCTCCAGCCCAGACTTTTTCTTGAGCTCCTCCAGTAAATCCCTACATGGACACCTCACTGGCACTTCAGACCAACATGTACACGGCAGAATTTTATGCAACTTCATCCCCCTCAAAAAAAAAAAAAAAAACACCTTACAAAGCATTTTTTCTATTGTTTTCTCTGTCTTAATAAATGAGAATGCTGGAACCCAAGTTACATGAAGTTTATGGGGACTTCCCTATAGTTCAGATGGTGAAGAGTCTGCCGGCAATGGTGGAGACCCGGGTTTGACCCCTGGGTCAGGAAGATCCCTTGGAGAAATAAATGGCAACTCACTCCAGTATTCATGCCTGGAGAATCCCATGGACAGAGAAGACCGGTGGGCTGCAGTCTGTGGGGTAGCAAAGAGTCAGACACAACTAAACAACTAAACACACACACACACACACACACACACACACACACACACACAGGGATGTTTATACATTTTGTCTATTGATGTATCCCCATTAGCACCATGGCTAAAAAAGAGTAGTTATTAAAAAATATTTGAAGGAATGAATTCTTGATTCCTCTACCCTCTATGAAATCAATTAAAAAGCTGACTCTGATTAGTTGCCAGCTAAATTTCTGTCCTTCTTATCAGAGTACAAGAACTTAGTAAGAATCCAAAAATAGGAAAAAGTTTTATCACATCATTATTAGTGGCATCAAAATTTGGTTTTAATATACATGAGTTTTGAAAAGAAATAATTAAACATACAGCATCCCATGACTAATAATAGTGCTTAAAAAGAACTTTGAATATTATGAAGAAAAGAATAATGCATAATATTATAATTTATTAAAGGAACATGGACTACTTAAAATATAGGGTATCTTGCGTATACACCCATAACTGTATATGTTTAGTATGTAAAGAAATGACTAGGAGAAAATGCTGCAATATGTTAACACTGATTATCTTTAGTATAATGGATAATTTTTATTTTATTCTTTGTGTTCTTGGCTCTTTTCCAAACTGTCTACAAATAAGCATGTTTTACTTTTATATTAAGAAAAACATAATTAAAATATTTTATGTAATAGAATCAGGGCTAGTCATTTTCTTCTTACCATTTTCTTGGTTGTTTTAAAATTTTTTCATAGTTTTCTTTTATTATGCAGTAGATTTCACCAAAATGCTTTCTTTTGATTGCTAAAAATGGAGCCCAATATTTATTTTGCCATAGGCTTCTTTATTCCCTGCATCTCATTGTTTTTTTAACACTAATTAATATACAACAGAATATGCTATTCTTTTTATTTTATGTAACTATTTCCAAAGTAACTGGACCCTAGATATTTCTGTAAAAAATATTGGGCCAGGCAACAGATCAACCTTGATTTTTATATTAATGAAGGAGTGGATGAAATAACATCAATCTGAATTTTAACTACTATTTATGGGCTTCCCTGGTGGCTCAGATGGTAAAGAATCTGCCTGCAATGCAGGAGACTTGGGTTCAATCCCTGGGTTGGGAAGATTTCATAGAGAAGGGAATGGCAACCCACTCCAGTCTTCTTGCCTGGAGAAATCCACAGACAGAAGAGCCTGGCGGGTTATAGCTCATGGGGTCAGAAAGAGTCAGACACGACTGAGCAACTAACACATACATTATGAACTCTGTAGTCCTTTAGCAAGTAAGTCTATAAGTTGTAAAACAGAAGTCCCCAGCACAAGAAAAAGATGTCTCACTCTTCATAGATATTGAAATGTGTTTAAATGTGACCTTATAAATTAAGACGTTATATATGTATAATGTGCTATGAGGAAGGACTTAGGAAAATAAAAACATGAGTATGCAAAATTTAGGAAGATTGTAAATATTACTATGTCTACAAAATGAGTGTACACAGCGTCTTTAAATAAGCGATGTTAAACATGATTCATGTCATGCACAGAGGAAAGAAGTTTATATCTTAATTTCAAGTAGTTTCGATTTCAGAAAAGAACAGTATCCAGTCACCAAATGACTGTCTTTTGTTCCATCGGGATTCAACACTGAAAAAGAAGATGGGAGCATAGTCTTTCTTTACTCTCCTCCCAAACACCTACAAGTGTAGCCTTACATCTCAAGCAGAGTGTTCCATAAGCCTCTTCACTCTTTCCATCATGCTTTCCAGCACACACTCAATCATGCTTCTGCCCTATATTGGAATAAGCAGTCACAAAATTTTGCTGAAAATTTCTTGCTGTGCCTTTGAGATTAATTCTCTCCATTAAGTGAACATGGATGGAAATAATTAACCTTTCACTTGGTATTAATAGCAGAAAGTAGAATTTCAGTAGTGCTAACCTACTTTATAGGCTATTACTTCTATTGTCTCCATCCCATCTCTGTTCCCACATGTGACCATCTGGTTCACAGAAGGCAGCTATTCACTTTGGCCATTTGCATGACTACGGGTGCAAAGAGCATAATAGGAGATGAAGGAAGCCATGCATGTGTTGGAAGGAGAGAGCTGAGTTATGTACCCCAGGGGTTCTCATTTGGGTTAATTTTGGAAAATACATAGTATATCACCACCACTGGACAATGAGATTGTTAAATCGCTGTTCTGACCTCAGAAAGTGAGTGTGGGTGCGGCAGTCAGTGCTTGGGACAAGAAATATGCTTATGGTATTATATGTTCAAATGACATGTGAGATTTACTGAGTATGAATCAGTATCCCCTGACTTGACTACACATCTCCTCTAATTACAGGAAATGCGATCTGCACGATGTGGTGCTTGACATTAAGAGCTGGACACATAACTTTCCCTTCTCTGGAATCGTGAAGACTCTTTGGCCCCCACAATTCTCTGCATGGGGACCCAGAAATCTGTGTTTGAACAAGCCCTGCAGAAGATTCTGCTGCACACTCAGGTTTGAGATCCACAGCCATAATTCTTCAGCCACTAACTCCAAGTGATATTTCCTCCTACTGTGTTCTGTCCTACTGTGCTATAGGGTTCTGTTGTTTGTTTGTCTCTTAACCTCTTCTGTTGTTTGTCTCTTAACCTCTTCCATTCCTTTTGCTTTGTCAGATAATCAGCATTTCCTCCTAGAAAATTGAATCTCTAACAAATTTTTCTGCCTCGAGTATCCATTTCCTTTGACCCTGTAGTCTTTCTTAAACAACCCTTTCATTGCAGTCCCTTACTTCAAATCCCTAGAGTTTTCTCAGTGACACCTGGGTGAAGTCCAATGGTCCTATCGTATTTTTTAGCATTCTGCATTGTACACATTTCTGACCAAACTTAAGAATGTATCTCTCCTTTCTGCCCAAACTGATTCTCATTTTGTGTTGTGCGCTGTTCTCAGTCTTGTCTGATTCTTTGTGACCCCATGAACTGTAGCCCTCCAGGCTCCTCTGTCCATGGGATTTCCCAGGCAAGAATACTGGAGTGGGTTGCCATTTTCTTCTCCAGGGCATCTTCCCAAACCAGATATTGAACCAGTGTCTCTTGCAGCTGCTGGATTGGCAGGTGGATTCTTTACCACTCTATAGCATCCCTTGCACGTATTTTTCCTTCGTGCTTTTGTATATGCTTTTCTGCTAGATCTAGATCAATCCTCCTTAAGCTTTCTTATGCTTTCAAAACCTAATTGCCTGGCCAAGTTCCCGTCCTCCAGGAAGCCTTCTCCATCCCCTCGTCACACCTAGCTCTCTCTCTTACTCTTCACTCCTTTCCTCGACAATTCCTTACACTGAACTTTGTATTATTATATACATGCTGTCCTCATGAACAAAATTTTCAATTTATGTACCTTTGTATCTTTTCACCCAATAGCAACAGCCTTGTGTTCAAAAACTGCACTGGCCTGTGAGTCATAAGACCAAAGTTTTGAAAAATTGAGAGCCTGCTTATCTTCAGCCTGTTAGTTGGATGATTGAAACATTATTATTTATTCCTTGGTCATAATTCACTGTACTAAGGGGAATTACTTGCAGTGTTTTTGAATAAGGGTAACTATGACGAAAGGTCATTCTCTGTGGACTCAGGGGAAACTGTGAAGCCCAGTCCTAGTGAACGGATCTGAGAGTGAGTTTTTAGACCAGGATAAAGAAATGAACTTGAGCAGACTCCAGGAGATAGTGAAGCACAGAGAAGCCAGGCGTGCTGCAGTCCATGGGGTTGCAAAGAGTTGGACATGACTTAGCAACTGAACAACAACAACAAGGAAAATGAGCACCATCTTCAGGGTGTATCAGAGAGTTGCAAATAGTCCAGAGACACAAAGATAATGTTCTGGGCTTTTTTTGTTTGTTTGTTTATTTTTTTCTAATGACATAAAGACTGAAAAGGAAAGGAAAGGAAGGAGGGAGGGAGGGGGGTAAAGAAAGAGAAAGGAAATAGAAAGGAAGACAGGAAGTTTACCTCTTTCTGCTTGCCATTTCTGGAACTGAGGAAAGTAATTTGGAAAATGACGTATATCATATATTTTCATCAGATATATGTCATATGATTAAAGAAATCTCAATTTTAAGTTCAAGATGAAGTCCTAACTTGCTGCAAGGTATGCATCAAGTTACTCAGATTCTTGATGCATCAAGTGAAGATCCATAGTGTAAGTGCTTGGCAGTAAGCTTTTTTGAATGAAATGTAAGTGCCTAACATTTAGTTTCTGATTGTCAATGCATCCATTTCAAAGATACCCATCTTGAATAAACATACCACTAGCTACACATCTAAATAAATAGCCAGGTCACTCCACCCAGGAAGGTCCCCTTTTAGAAAGCCCCAGGCAACCTAGATTCCTGACCTCTTGAGTGACCTTGCTTTTCCCTTTCCAGGCCGAAATTCCTACCTTTAGGTTTTAAATTCACCAGATAAAGAATAAACCTATAAAACCTTAGGCATCCCACCCTCAATCCCAGTAAAGGGAGGACCCAGGTCCACACTGTGTCCCTACCCAGAACCTCCTTGGGTGGCTCTGAGCATGCCGTATACCATCCAAGAACTGCGAATAATAAATCTTTTTTCAAAGTTCCCAGATAGCTTTTCTCTGAGGTGCATCTTGGAATCATAATAAGAACCACAAGGCCCAGTTGAGCCATAACACTGACTCTGGTCCAGGCAGGGAAACCTCTGTGGGGACTCCCACAAGTGGTATGGGCCCAGGTGAGTGTCCCCAGGGATTCCTAGGCACAGCATCATCACTGATGGGCTGAGACCAACAGAAAACAAGATCAGGCACCATTTTCTTGAGGTTATTGTAAAGATTCTAGGAGACAGTGACAGTTCCTGGATCAGAGTTGAGAAAATCAAATCATTGCCATTTAGAAGCTGGTTTCCAGATACGATTTGAAGTGGTAGACTGCAGGTCATACCAGAGAACACGAAAGGCTTTCTTCCTGTAGTCTACATTCTGCCCTGACCATTGCAGCTTTCAGGCCTACAGGAGCTGTGAAGAGAAGAACGTTAAATGCTTGCAAAGATATGAGAAAAATAGCAGGGCTACACCTGTATCAGGAACTACAGATGTTCTCCGCAGGGCTTCCTGGATATAGAGATACCAAAGTCCATTTATTTTTAGAAGATACCCCTGCATAGTATCTATAGTATTTACCGAGTGCCTGCCATGTGCCAGGCAACATGCTAGGTGCATTCATATATGTTATTTCATTTCATCCTGGTCACACTTCCATACTACAGGTAGCCCAGAGAGGAAATAAATCAAAAGAGGACAAATAGATTTTCCAGTAGCCAAATAGAAGGTTTTTGTTGTTTTTTTTTCTTTTTTACTTCAATGATGGTGCACTTTCTGCTATGTCAGGATAGCATTCTGAAGTCAGTATGAGCTAGGAGAAGGAACCACATGCAAGAGAAGGCAAGCTTATGCTCACTGTACAGTATCAAATTGCCAACATCCACTGGATCATCAAAAAAGCAAAAGAGTTCCAGAAAAACATCTATTTCTGCTTTATTGACTATGCTAAATCTTTGACTGTGTGGACCACAATAAACTGTGGAAAATTCTTCAAGAGGTAGGAATACCAGACCACCTGAACTTCCTCTTGAGAAACTTGTATGCAGGTCAGGAGGCAACAGTTAGAACTGGACATGGAACATGTCCTGATTCCAAATAGGAAAAGGAGTACGTCAAGACTATACATTGTCACCCTGCTTATTTAACTTCTATGCAGAGTACATCATGAGAAGCACTAGGCTGGAGGAAGCACAAGCTGGAATCAACATTGCCGAGAGAAATATTAATAACCTCAGATATGCAGATGACACCACCCTTATGGCAGAAAGTGAAGGAGAACTAAAGAGCCTCTTGATGAAAGTGAAAGAGGAGAGTGGAAAAGTTGGCTTAAAGCTCAACATTCAGAAAACTAAAATCATGACATTTGGTCCCATCACTTCATGGGAAATAGATGGGGAAACAGTGGCTGACTTTATTTTTTTTGGCTACAAAATCATTGCAGATGGTAACTGCAGGCAAGAAATTAAAAGACAATTACTCCTTGGAAGGAAAGCTCTGACCAACCTAGATAGCATATTAAAAAGCAGAGACATTACTTTGTCAACAAAGGTCCGTCTAGTCAAGGCTGTGGTTTTTCCAGTAGTCATGTATGGATGGGAGAGTTGGACTGTGAAGAAAGCTGAGTGCTGAAGAACTGATACTTTTGAACTGTGGTGTTGGAGAAGACTCTTGAGAGTCCGTTGGACTGCAAGGAGATCTAACCAGTCCATCCTAAAGGATATCATGCCTGGTGTTCATTGGAAGGACTGATGCTGAAGCTGAAACTCCAATATTTTGGCCACCTGATGCAAAGAGCTGACTCATTTGAAAAGACCCTGATTCTGGGAAAGATTGAGGGCAGGAGGAGAAGAGGATGACAGAGGATGAGATGGTTGGATGGCATCACCAACTCAATGGACATGGGTTTGGGTGGACTCCGGGAATTGGTGATGGACAGGGAAGCCTGGCGTGCTGTGGTTCATGGGGTCACAGGAGTTGGACACAATAGAGCGAATGAACTGAACTGAACTGAACTGAACAGAACAGAGTATTTAATACAAACGTGAACTGCATTATTAGAGACCTGAGCTCTCCAATTTATTTGGGATAAGCTTTACAAAGACATATAAACTGAAAATGCTGAAGAGTAGACCTCAGTAAAGATATCACACATCCATGCCTAGGAGAGTTTCACAAAACTGTCAAGCAATAAGGAATCCGCTGTCTTCTCACCTAGTTTCATGAATAACTGGCATAGATCACTCAGACTCTCAAAATGCTGGGTCTTTTGCTCTTCCACTGCTCCAATTGGTATGTAGTAGACTTAAGACATGAGGTGAAAATCCTTACATGGTCATTTGTTACCTATTAGGGAAGCATAGGAATAAGTATGAGATAGGTCCTCTAGCCCAGCCCCTGGTCCCAAACATTGATAAGGGGACCTTCCTGCATACCTCATTTAGCCCATTTGCCCTGATCTTAGAATATCATTAAATATCCCAAACCTATTTCTTTTTCATATTCTGTCCTCAACGTCCTGCCAGTCCTTGATTATTTTAAGATCCTCACGACACGAGCTCCTTCATGCCTTTCCTCTTGCAAAAGAGCAGATTATCCCTTCGAGAAGAGATTGATGGTACATTTAAAAAGGCCTAATTGCTATAAACACAAAGAAAGTCTTATGTCCAGCTTGGCAAGGAGATGGATCAAGTCCCTGTTATTTGCTCCCAATGCTTCACCCCTCTAAAGACTAACAAAAAGATTTCTTGCTATAGCTATGAAAAATAAAATGCAAGTTAAATCCTCAAGGCACACCACAAGACAAGACTTTGGCAGCATGCCTTGGTTAATTTATATTTCAACTGAGCCCATTTTTCCATTTTAAAATGAACATATGGACATTAGAAGAAGGAAAAGAAGAGGGAACGATGAATAAGGTAGCAAACAGAGCCCAAATTGAAGGATTTAGGTACCAGATCAATATTATATTTCTGAAATTTTGTCCTGTCAGTGCTTAATTTATCTGTGTACTAATCAAGGTAAACACTTGTTACTCTAACCTTGAAATTTCAGTGACTTTACACAGAAAAGCAAATCTTCCCACATATCACAGTTCAGTCGCTCAGTTGTGTTTGATTCTTTGCGACCTCTTAGACTGCAGCACACCAGGCTTCCCTGTCCATCACCAACTCCCAGAGCTTGCTCATACTCACGTCCATTGAGTCAATGATGCCATCGAACCATCTCACTCTCTGTTGTCCCCTTCTCCTCCTGCCTTCAATCTTTCCCAGCATCAGGGTCTTTTCAAATGAGTCAGTTCTCATCAGGTGGCCAAAGTACTGGAGCTTCAGCTTCAGCATCAGTCCTTCCAGTGAATATTCAGGACTGATTTCCTTTACGATGGACTGGTTGGATCTCCTTGCAGTCCAAGGGACTCTCAAGAGCTTCAACACCGCAGTTCTAAAGCATCAGTTCTTTGGCGCTCAGCTTTCTTTATAGTCCAACTCTCACATCCATACATGACTACTGGGAAAACCATAGCTTTGACTAGGCAGACCTTTGTTGGCAAAGTAACGTCTCTGATTTTTCATATGCTATCTGGGTTGATCATAGCTTTTCTTCCAAGGAACAAGCATCTTTAATTTCATGGCTACAGTTACCATCTGCAGTGATTTCACATCACAGTCCAATACATATCAGCCTTTGGGGAACATGGGCCATTTTGCCCCACACATTCATCTTATAGCTTACCACCTTTAAGAATCTTATATTCTTTAATTATATCAATTGCTTTGGGCAAAGTGAAAGAAAACCAAGCACAAGAGAAGAATATATTAGCAAGGTTCTAGGAATCAGTACTTGAAAGGTATATCCATCACTTTTTCCCACCTTCCATTGGCCAGAACTCAGACATATGACCTTATCTATATAAATTGAAAGCTATAAGTATCACTCACTTGTGCAAACAGGAATAAAAGGAACAGGGTCTAAAGAAGACTAGTTTTGTCTGTGTAACAGTTAGGGACCAGAGCTAGAAGCGGTTCCCCTCAAGCAGCACCCCTGGCTGAATGCGAGGGGAGTGTCCAGCCAAACTATGAAGTCTCGGATTAGTTTTCTTATATTCAAACTGTCATGAGGTATAGTAATTTTGACTATCTTTGGCCCTTGGTACAAATACACAAAATATACCACACATTAATTTTTTCAATATAGATGAGGCTTTTATGGACTGGTTCAAATCTGTTTAGAAATTTGATGTTATGAAAATATGATGCTATTTGATGGGTGTCTATATTTGTGCTGCCTTCAAAATTTAGGAGATTTTCATGGGAAACTACAATGCGGAATGTCCCAAGGATGGAATATTTTTACTAAATGATTTAATAACCTTGAGCACTACGAAAAACATACCAAAAAACCCCCTCTAAAACTGGTACTTTATTTTCTTCTAAGAGAGTTCCTTTAAGTAGCAATAGAAAAGGTTACCATGTGGTTAAAATGGAAATTTTAAAAATCCTTTCAGCAACATATATTTTCTTCTAGTCACTCAAAAATACATGATAGCAAATCCTCAATAATTAATTACAATTCAATATCATGACAATAGTTAGATTTGTAGCAGTTTTCCCAGTACTCCTCTAGGTTGTCATCACAAGGCACTAAAATAACCCTAAACAAGTTACTAGTGCTAATGACGAATGTTATGTACATAGAGGTGTAGAGGATAAGGTTTAACCAGAAAAACAAAACCAAGTTCAGATATTTACACTCAGGGACGTGGTTATACAAGTGGTGGTTCGACAAGTATGTCACACAAGAGACAGTCAGGTAACCCAAGAGATTCTGATGTTAGGAGAGACAAACAGAGGCTGGAGAGACAAAGAGAGGAGATGGTGTTCTCTGAACCCACAGGTCAGCATCGCTTTATGAAAAGTGGAATCATAGCAGATATGTCTGGTAGGAGCTAATGATTTGGTACTCCATAAAATGAAGTCACCCCCCCAAAACCTGCCCAAAGCAAAGAAGAAGGAATAAAAATAACTAGGTTCTTTTCTCTCTTCACCTCCCACAGGGTCCTTTCTGTGCTTACTATTGACCAAGCACAGCCTGGGTGACTGCCAGGGTGACAGGAAAATGCTTAACACCTGCTCTTCTCCGATGCTACAGAGGACAGGAGGGTGATGAGAAATGCATCCTAGGACAAGCAGCAAACGCCATCAATGCACCAAGGAAGACAGCATCATTATGCTCTCATATATTCTCCATTGATTTACTTACTCAGTGCAAAGTGATGGCTTCTCTCCACATAGCTGCTTAAAGAATACTTGCCAGTTCAAAAGGATTCTAAATCCTTTGAGTCATGTTTGAGTACAAGCAATGCTCAGTTTAATCAAATTGCTACCTCGGGTTTCAAATCACTTCTAATCAGTGTGAGTTTTAGACTTCTGCCCTTGCTGGAGAAAAACAAAACAAACTGAAACTAAAGTAGGTGTATAGATGCATTTAGATCTAGCACATAGATGGTCTTCTCCAAAAATATCTTAGAGATGAACATAGGAAAGAGATGGTGTTCTTTGAGAATCAGAGGGGCAACTACTTTCAACTAGATGTCAAACCAACAGAGTAAGTTGATAAACCCTGGGAAATTATTTCTAATAAATTTTAAGTTAAAATTAAACAAATAAATCTTCACATTTCTTACAGATATCTGAAACTCTATAAGCTTTCTTTGGAGTTCAGTTCAGTCGCTCAGTTGTGTCCGACTCTTTGCGACCCCAGGGACTGTAGCACACCAGGACTCCCTGTCCATCAACAACTCCAGGAGTTTACTCAAACTCATTTCCATTGAGTTAGTGATGCCATCCAACCATCTCATCCTCTGCTGTCCCCTTCTCCTCCCACCTTCAATCTTTCCCACCATGAGGGTCTTTTCCAATGAGTCAGTTCTTTGCATCGGGTGGCCAAAGTATTGGAGTTTCAGCTTCAACATCAGTCCTTCCAATGAACACCCAGGACTGATCTCCTTTGGGATGGACTGGTTGGACCTCCTTGCAGTCCAAGGGACTCTCAAGAGTCTTCTCCAATACCACAGTTCGAAAGCATTTATTCTTCAGCACTCAGCTTTTTTTATAGTCCAACTCTCACATTCGTACATGACCACTGGAAAAACCATAGCCTTGACTAGACAGACCTTTGTTGGCAAAGTAATGTCTCTGCTTTTGAATATGCTATCTAGGTTGGCCATAACTTTTCTTCCAAGGAGCAAGCGTCTTTTAATTTCATGGCTGCAGTCACCATCTGCAGTTATTTCCGCGCCCAAAGAAATAAAGTCTGCCACTGTTTCCACTGTTTCCCCATCTATTTGCCATGAAGTGATGGGACCAGAGGCCATGATCTTTGTTTCTGAATGTTGAGCTTTAAGCCAACTTTTTCACTCTCCTCTTTCACTTTCATCAAGAGGCTTTTTAGTTCTTCTTCACTTTCTGCCATAAGGGTGGTGTCATCTGCATATCTGAGGTTATTGATATTTCTCCCGGCAATCCTGATTCCAGCTTGTGCTTCTTGCAGCCCAACGTTTCTCATGATGTACTCTGCATATAAGTTAAATAAGCAGGGTGACAATATACAGCTTTGACATACTCATTTCCTATTTGGAACCAGTCTGTTGTTTCATGTCCAGTTCTAACTGTTGCTTCCTGACCTAGCATACAGATTTCTCAAGAGGCAGGTCAGGTGGTCTGGTATTCCCATCTCTTTCAGAATTTTCTATAGTTTATAGTGATCCACACAGTCAAAGGCTTTGGCATAGTCAATAAAGAAGAAATAGATGTTTATCTGGAACTCTCTTGCTTTTTTGATGATCCAGCGGATGTTGGCAATTTGATCTCTTGTTCCTCTGCCTTTTCTAAAACCAGCTTGACCATCTGGAAGTTCATGGTTCACGTATTGTTGAAGCCTGGCTTGGAGAATTTTGAGCATTACTTTACTAGCATGTGAGATGAGTGCAATTGTGTAGTAGTTTGAGGATTCTTTGGCATTGCCCTTCTTTGGGATTGGAATGAAAACTGACCTTTTCCAGTCTTGTGGCCACTGCTGAGTTTTCCAGATTTGCTGGCATATTGAGTGCAGCACTCTCACAGCATCATCTTTCAGGATTTGAAATAGCTCAAATGGAATTCCATCACCTCCACTATTGTCAGGAAACATTTAACAGGAGGCTTCTTGTGTGCTGTTTTGGATCTGTCAAAAATTCTCTGTTCCTTATTGATTCCTAAATACTCAGTAACTAAGAGGAGAGGCAAGCCTCTCCTGGGGGCTGAGGAATCCAGACATTTCCTTCGTTAGTTTTCCTATACGGTGAAAAGTACCCTCTTCCTTTTTATGAACCATATGGTAAAAGTGATTATTTACAACCCTCTCTCTTTCATATGGATGACCTCATATTTCCTTGTAAGTTTTGATTTTATCTCTGCTAAAAACAGCTATCTTGTAAGACAGTATAAATACCTACACAATGTTGAATAAAACATCTCTGCTCCATCAGAGCTTTGATCCCCATGTCTTGCTTTCTCTCTCTCTCTCTCTCTTTTTCAGGCTGATCCCCTGGAGTGCAGAGGCTCTCTGAGTTCACTTTCCTGCCCAGGATTCTAAGACCCTCTCGAGGAAGTGCTCTGCGGCTTCACCCCATCAAAAGGCACCTGAGGCCTTTGTGAACAGAACAAGCCCCATGCAGGGGGTTTATTGGCTTTCTGGGTAAACCAAGGAATATCAGCCTCTTTCTCTCTTGTTTACTTTCTTATCAGTTGACTCGGGACCACTATGTTCCAGTCCATTAAAGAACCTCAACACACTAGCCTTGTTTGTAGCGATGCTTCCTAAGGCCCACTTGACTTCACATTCCAGGATATCTGGCTCTAAGGGAGTGATCATGCCATCATGATTATCTGGGTCGTGAAGATCTTTTTTGCATAGTTCTTTGGTGTTTTCTTGCCACCTCTTCTTAATATCTTCTGTTTCTCTTAGGACTGTATAATTTTCGTCCTTTATTGAGCCCATCTTTGCATAAAACTGTTCCCTGGTATCTCTAATTTTCTTGAAGAGATCTCCAGTCTTTCCCATTCTTTGGAGTTAATTCATAGTAATTCAAATAACCTAAACATATTTTCAGACAGGCAGCTCTTTGAAAGATGATAGAAATGAAACCAAGGTAGCAGAAATAAAGAGTTGGATGCAGAAATAGTCTCAGGGCCATAATGAAAATGACACATTTTCAACCCAGCAGTGCTAAACATTATTAAAGAAATGTCTAGACACATGTAAGATGCTTTAATCATTCATAAAAATAATTACAGTTCTCAGCTACTTTAGCCAAATGGATGTCACAGTAATTCTCTAAGGATGATGTCTAATGTGTACTTTGTCATTGAAAGGCTATTTTTTTTTTCCAGAAAGTTCAGTTCAGTTGCTAAGTCATGTCCGACTCTTTGCCACCCCATGAATTGTAGCACGCCAGGCCTCCCTGTCCATCACCAACTCCTGGAGTTCACTCAGACTCACGTCCATCGAGTCAGTGATGCCATCCAGCCATCTCATCCTCTGTCGTCCCCTTCTCCTCCTGCCCCCAATCCCTTCCAGCATCAGAGTCTTTTCCAATGAGTGAACTCTTCACATGAGGTGGCCAAAGTATTGGAGTTTCAGCTTTAGCATCATTCCTTCCAAAGAAATCCAAGGGCTGATCTCCTTCAGAATGGACTGGTTGGATCTCCTCACAGTCCAAGGGACTCTCAAGAGTCTTCTCCAACAACACAGTTCAAAAGCATCAGTTCTTCGGCACTCAGCTTTCTTCACAGTCCAATTCTCACATCCATACATGACCACTGGTAAAACCATAGCCTTGACTAGATGGACCTTTTTTGGCAAAGTAATGTCTCTGCTTTTGAATATGCTATCTAGGTTGGTCATAACTTTTCTTCCAAGGAGTAAGCGTCTTTTAATTTCATGGCTGCAGTCACCATCTGCAGTGATTTTGGAGCCCAAAAATATAAAGTCTGAAACTGTTTCCACTGTTTCCCCATCTATTTCCCATGAAGTGATGGGACCAGATGCCATGATATTCATTTTTTGAATGTTGAGCTTTAAGCCAAATTTTTCACTCTCCAGTTTTACTATCATCAAGAGGCTTTTTAGTTCCTCTTCCCTTTCTGCCATAAGGGTGGTGTCATCTGCATATCTGAAGTTATTGATATTTCTCCCAGCAATCTTGATTCCAGCTTGTATTTCTTCTAGCTCAGGGTTTCTCATGATGTACTCTGCATATAAGTTAAATAAGCAGGGTGACAATACTCAGCTTTGATGTACTCCTTTTCTATTTAGAACTAGTCTGTTGTTCCATGTCCAGTTCTAACTGTTGCTTCCTGACCTGCATATAGGTTCTCAAGAGGCAGGTCAGGTGGTCTAGTATTCCCATCTCTTTCAGAATTTTCCACAGTTTATTGTGATCCACACAGTCAAAGGCTTTGGCATAGTCAATAAAGAAGAAATAGATGTTTGTCTGGAACTCTCTTGCTTTTTTGATGATCCAGCAGATGTTGGCAATTTGATCTCTTGTTCCTCTGCCTTTTCTAAAACCAGCTTGAACATCTGGAAGTTCACAGTTCACATATTGCTGAAGCCTGGCTTGGAGAGAATCAGAAAGTAGTATAGTCTAAATGGGAAGTGGTTGAACTATATGGCCAAAACAAAATAAAATTAAAAGTCTGATTAGACATCTGCCAAATGTATGGTCTTGGAGCAAAGTATTTTACCACTTTGACCCTCAGGTTTTTCTTCAATGAAAATGGGATATTTCTTCTCCTATGATTTATAAGAAGAATTAGCAATAATGCTTATAATGGATTTGACACATAGTAAATCATGTTCCATAATTCTTGGTTATAATTATTATTATAGTCTCATTATTTGAACATTTGCATATCACACATTGACAAACTAACTTCGTTTAATACTACAGTTTCCATCTCATCAAGAAATATATTTTACCTTCTTGGAGACCACTTCAAAAATGCAAATACCTTTGTGGGAGAAATACTCTTTTAAGTATTGACAGTGTCTGTGAACATTGTGATTAATTTTCACACCTCTGCAAAGATTGATTGACAGCCACCTAAGAGCAAATTTGGGAAGGGTCGTTGAGTGGAAGAAGTAGGACTTAGAGAAAGCTTTATTTCACATATTATTTGATTTTTTTTGTCAAAATTACAGGCAAGTAAGTGCCATGTCAGGCATATTAGAACCCAGGAATGCCTTTTTAATAAACAAACCAGCTGAATCTGATTTACATGGTGCAAGATCCCACTTGAAGATTATTGCCCTAAGACAATGTGAGGAGTTAGATGGGAGGAATTGAGGGAGTTAGTGATCATCTCACACAGACCACAGCTCCTTTTTAAAACTACTTGGCCCAAGTTTTGCTAAGCTTCTTGGTTCTGCCCTATGTCATTGCGAAGAAAACAAGAATAAGCTTATGGTCACCTAAAGGTTCCTATGGCTTGATACTAACAGCAGTGAGTTCAGAAAATCCCTTAAATGCTAGGCCCTGACTGGGAGAAGGCGGGGGAAAATATAATTATATATTTAGAACTGCATTTGGCAAGATAAAAAAATGATTCTCTGAAAAGCATACTGAATTTATCAGTACAGGTAGCCCGGAATACCACGGAATGGGCAGCCCTCCTTTGGGGCAGAGATGAAGGGTTCGTAGACTTCTATCCTTGACTCATGCCTGAAAATAGTTAATTACACTTCTTACTTACCACTTGACTTTGATCTTTCTCTCCTTGGTTTCTCTGTTTCTGACTTTTCTCTTGTACATTTAGTACTCCCCACATCTGCCATCTACCCATGACCTGAGTTAAGCTGTGGCTACAATATGCTCTGACTTCTCATATGCATCCTAGCCTAAATGAACGACAGGTTTAACCCCTGAACTGTTATTAACAGTAATAAAAATTAATAACTGTGATCATTGCTTCCTTTATTCTTACTCCTGCCATGACTAGAGATATAAAAAGTGAATGAAAAGTTATGCTAAGAAAATGAAAAACCAATTTTTAAATATTATTTCGTGTTATCCCCATTAAAAACTTGAATACATATAGACTCAGTGTTATAAAACCATTCTTCAGGGCCAAGATGATGAACCATCAGCAAGTTCAACCCAAATTCAAAAGTGAAGTACACATTTGCAGCTTGCCTGTTCTCCTCTAGAAACTGTCTTTCTGTGACAGAAACAACCTAATTGCTAAATCAGAAAATAAATACACAAACTTCCCTTGCTGGTAAAAGTCCGTGAAATGTGTTCTTCCTGTCAATTTCTGCACATGGTATTGAGCACCTTGGATCCCATTGACAATCAAGGGAAGTGCACTGTTCCATGTATTAGCCTTAGTTACTCTGAAGCTTCAGACCTGGGTGACTTGTGGAACTGATAGCAGACCTTCAGAATCAGAAAGGGGCTAAGGCCTAAGTTTCTATTTAATCTGATTTCATGGAAAGCCCTCTTTCCCTTTTGGTTCAGAAGAGCTGTGAAGTATAAAACTTGAGCTGTACATAAATTTCCAGTTGATGCACATTAGTTATTTTACATACCATGATCAGTTTCACAGCTGATTCCCCTCCATGCTCAAAATCCAGAGAAATGGTAAATGTGATGACTCTGGTTCTTAGCAAATAAGAAAAATATTTGATAACGTTTGTTAAAATCCTTAAACTCAAACACAGCCACTAATTTTTCCTCCTTAATGAGAAAAAAATGTTTCACTGTGGCCTAGTTATAATAATTAAACTACCATTTAATTTGTGTCAGATGCTAGGAGACATATATCTGTTTATTCCTCCCCCAAACCCTAAGAGGGGGTATTGTTAATATCGCCATTTAACTGACCAGACTGCAGCAACTTAGAGAAGTTAAATGACTTGCTCGTGGTCACCTGCGAGTATGTGGTGGAACCAGCATCAGAAGGCACCAGAAAATCCAACAAATGAAGGTCTTCATCATCTTGTGATTTTGTTTTTCTCAAAAAGCTATAACTCTTCACCTCAGTGGTGTTCCCCTCCAAGCTGGTGGTAAAATCACTATAGCAGTTCCATATATATATATGGAATCTAGAAATAAATGGTACTGATGAACCTATTTGCAGGGCAGGAACAGAGACACAGAGGTAGAGAACAGACTTGCGGAGCCAGCAGGGGAAGGAGAGGGTGGGACGAGTCGGTAGAGCAGCACTCTAACATACACATTACCATATACAAAAAAGCTAGCTAGTGGGAAGTTTGCTCTATATCAAGGAGCTCAGCCTGGTGCTCTGTGACAGCCCAGAGGGTTGGGAGGAGGTGGGGGATGAGAGAGAGGCTCAAGACGGAGGGCGTCTGTGCATACTTACGGCTGATTCATGCTGTATGGCAGAAACCAACACAACATTATAAAGCAATTATCCTTCACTTTAATAAATAAAAATTTAAAAAGGAGACCTTATCACAATGCCTATGCTGCTAAGTCACTTCAGTCATGTCCGACTCTGTGCGACCCCATAGATGGCAGCCCACCAGGCTCCCCCGTCTCTGGGATTCTCCAGGCAAGAACACTGGAGTGGGTTGCTATTTCTTTCTCCAATGCATGAAAGGGAAGTCGCTCAGTGGTATCCGACTCTTAGCGACCCCATGAACTGCAGCCTACGAGGCTCCTTCGTTCATAGGATTTTCCAGGCAAGAGTACTGGAGTGGGGTGCCATTGCCTTCTCTGTCACAATGCCTATAGTAAAGAATAATAAATGATTCCTCTCCCTTTAAAATTCCTTTGAAATACCTTCTTGCTAATACTGCAGAAACCTCTTCTGGTTTTTCATTGTCAGTTATTCTTATCTTGGGGCTTCCCTGATAGCATATCGGTAAAGAATCCACCTGCAAAGTCGGAGACTCTGGTTCAATTCCTGGGTCGGGAAGATCCCTTGGAGAAGGGCAGGCTACCCACTCCAGTATTCTTGGTCTTCCCTGGTGGCTCAGCTGGTAAAGAATCCACCTGCAAGGCGGGAGACCTGGGTTCAGTCCCTGGGTTGGGAAGATCCCCTGGAGAAGGGAAATGTACTCCAGTATTCTGGCCTAGAGAATTCCATGGACTTTATTGCGTTAAAAAAGAACCAATATATGGGAAGTGGGAAAAACAGCAGCAAAAGCTTTTTCCTTAAAGCTTAAATTATAGTTCAGTTCAGTCACTCACTCGTGTCCGACTCTTTGCGACCCCATGAATCGCAGCATGCCAGGCCTCCCTGTCCATCACCAACTCCCAGAGTTCACTCAGACTCACATACATCAAGTCAGTGATGCCATCCAGCCATCTCATCCTCTGTCGTCCCCTTCTCCTCCTACCCCCAATCCCTCCCAGCATCAGAGTCTTTTCCAATAAGTCAACTCTTCACATCAGGTGGCCAAAGTATTGAAGTTTCAGCTTCAACATCAGTCCTTCCAATGAACACCCAGGACTGATCTCCTTTAGGATGGACTGGTTGGATCTCCTTGCAGTCCAAGGGACTCTCAAGAGTCTTCTCCAACATCACAGTTCAAAACCATCAATTCTTTGGTGCTCAGCTTTCTTCACAGTCCAACTCTCACATGCGTACGTGACCACTGGAAAAACCATAGTCTTGATTAGATGGACCTTTGTTGGCAAAGTAATGTCTCCGCTTTTCAATATGCTATCTAAGTTGGTCATAACTTTCCTTCCCAGGAGTAAGCATCTTTTAATTTCATGGCTGCAATCACCATCTGCAGTGATTTTGGAGCCCCCAAAAATAAAGTCTGACACTGTTTCCCCATTTATTGCTCATGAAGTGATGCGACCAGATGCCATGATCTTCGTTTTCTGAATGTTAAGCTTTAAGCCAAATTTTTCACTCTCCTCTTTCACTTTCATCAAGAGGCTTTTTAGTTCTTCTTCACTTTCTGCCATAAGGGTGGTGTCATCTGCATATCTGAAGTTATTGATATTTCTCCTGGCAATCTTGAGTCCAGCTTGTGTTTCCTCCAGCCCAGCGTTTCTCATGATGTACTCTGTATATAAGTTAAATAAGCAGGGTGATATACTTTGATATACTCCTTTTCCTATTTGAAACCAGTCTGTTGTTCCATGTCCAGTTCTAACTGTTGCTTCCTGACCTGCATAGAGGTTTCTCAAGAGTCAGGTCAGGTGGTCTGGTATTCCTGTCTCTTTCAGAATTTTCCACAGTTTATTGTGATCCACACAGTCAAAGGCTTTGGCATAGTCAATAAAGAAGAAATTTATGTTTGTCTGGAACTCTCTTGCATTTTCAATGATCCAGCGGATGTTGGCAATTTGATCTCTGGTTCCTCTGCCTTTTCTAAAACCAGCTTGAACATCTGGAAGTTCATGGTTCACATATTGCTGAAGCCTGGCTTGGAGAATTTTGAGCATTACTTTACTAGCGTGTGAGATGAGTGCAATTGTGCGGTAGTTTGAGCATTCTTTGGCATTGCCTTTCTTTCAGATTGGCATGAAAAGCTTGAATTTAGACACTGGCAAAAAGGACTTTTAAAGTACATCTAGTATACTGGCAATGAACTCTAAGCCTTCTGTATCACCTTAGAGCCCCTCACTAAAGTGGCTCACGGTGCCTAGAAAGCCTGATTACCCCTACCCCTCCCTTTCCTATCTGGCCAGTTCCTTTATTTCGCAGGATATATGCCACTTCCTTAGGGAAGATGTTACTGACCCTCCAATTCTGCAGACTCTATTTAGTCCTCTGTCATTGGTTCAGCAAGTGATGTCTCTCCTCTTTTGTACCCCTCACCATACTGGGGATTTCAGCTTCTCTCTGTCTTCTACCTGCTCTGTGATTTCTAGAGGACCCAAACGACTTTATCTATTTCACTGCCATAGTCCTGGTGCCTGCTACAGTATGTATAATACTTGGCACAAACACACAAGGCACTAAAAAATAGCTCTTAATTAAATGAATGAACAATTGCAAGATGGATTGAGAGGTGGCAATGCTCAGAATTCAGAAAATTTGACTTGTTTCCTGTATATGCCTGGAAAAAGTAAGAAAAATGAGCAGAAAGGAAATAGAAGTCCTTATTTTCCTATGTGAGTACACAAGGTACAGGATGTTCAATGAAACATAAAAAGAAAATTATGTTGGGCAAATGTTGATTCCAGCTGACACACTCTTATGTAAGTTCCTTATCATTCTTATTGGATCAAACTATAGTTCACACATGCAAAAAAAATAAAAAGGAACAAGAAAACCGAATGTGAAGGAAGATGGAGGTAGACATGACAAAAATATTTAAATTAAAATCAAGCAGGGAAGGCCAAACTCCCTCAAATATCTCTTAAAATTCCACAAAATATTAAAAGAAAATACTTAGAACCATTTAACTCTAAGTCCAAACGAAGTGCCTAATCTCATTAATTATGCCAACCACATTAGGCAGTGATTTTTCATTTGTGTTTTGAAAAATAATGCATGCAAGTCCTGATATAAGAAGTGCTGATTTATTTTCTCTGATTCCTGAATTATAGCACTTCAAATGACTAAAGATCCCAAATGCAGCTCACTGCAAAACTGATAAGTATAACACCATGTAAATTTCCATGCATTTTGACATTTTCAATCTTCTTGAAAGGAGAAGAATGTAAAGACTATAAGGTGACTCTGATTAATAAATCTGTAAAATGTGATTAGTATACACTTTGTATATTGAAAAGTGGAAGCCTGAGTGAAACATATTCAGAGAACCTTCACAGTAAGAGGCGAATAGTATAGAACACTTATTTTTAATTCAGATTTTCATAGGGTTTAAATTTTAATTTGTATATGGTATTCAGTCACCTATTTAATTACTTTTTAATTCCTCTGACATTGTTTTGAAGCTCTTTAATAATGATGATGACGATAACTACATATTATGTGTTTGACTCAGAAAATCTGACACATAGTGACCTAGGCCGTGACACACACATAGTGTGCACAATAAAGAGCAGGCTTGACGTTATTCTGTAAGATGATAAGAAGTCACCTCTGTCAACAAGACAGTAGGCAGCTTCCTTTAACATGAAACCTAGTTGATTTCAGCATTAAAGTTGGAACCACCAATGGTGACAAATAGCCAGGTTAAAAAGCAATATATTTGGCAGGTATAGAATAAAGAAAGTGCTCTTGTCTGCATAAGTTGCACTTGCCATAAATCCTACTGACAGCTTTGGTGAGAGGACTTCAAAAGGAAAATATCTGAAAAACTGAGAAACGCATTGAGAACTCAAAGGAGAAAGGGACCCTATTACCAGCAAAAGTGCCTACAAGAAAGCTTTGTTTGCAGTTGAACTCTTCCCTGCCAATCTCAAAACCACCAGCTTCTTCCACCAACTGCAAAAACAAAGAGAGGAAACAAAACTGATAGATAAGTTCAAAGTTAGATTTCTTTGAGTCAGTGATGGTGGGATGGCTTCAAGGATAAGGATTACTCCTTCGAGTGATCTGTTTTCTTGAACTTAATTTCACAGTCTATCAGTTACCCGAGAGACATTATTTTCTTTGGCCTTGTCAAGTCAAAAGCAAGATTTCACAGATATAAATAAAGAGAAGAAGTAATGTCTTCTCTCAAGGGAATATTAAACCCTGGAGACATGAGTCAATTTCTTACAGCTTCTTGCACCTCTAGTGTTTTCTGAAGCATTGGTTAAATCATAGAATATCTTTAATAACTTTAATTTCTCCATGTGGAAAAAAGACCCAACAATAACTTAAAGCTGCAAAGAAGAACATTGCACCTTTATAAATGTAACTGTAAGACTGATGATATCTGTGATGTTATTCTTAGGTATATTAGCCTGTCTTTAACTTATTTCTCTTGGATATATTGGTAAACAGACCCCCTTTGGCTAACAGACACACTATTGAAACAAACGATTTTCAGAAGATAATAACCTGTGAAATTTGTGGACTGTGAAATGCATCAGTAAAAAGGCTAGTGGTGAGGTGGTAATTTTGATTTATTTATGTTAATTCATTTTTATTATTTTTGTCTTTCCTTGTACCAAAAAGGATTTAAGATGTTTAAGAATAATGTTAAAATGATTTTTAAAAATTAAAAATGACTTAGAGTTAAAAGGGCTTGTGTGGTTTTGTATATGTGTTGGTTTTGTCTGATTCAGAATTAATTTAGTACTCAGTCGGGAGCTTCCCAGAAAGCGTAGTGGTAAAGAATCCACCTGCCAATGGAGGAGACACAAGAGACATGGGTTTGACCCCTGGGTGGGAAGATCCCCTGAAGGAAGAAATGGCAACCCACTCCAATATTCTTGCCTGGGAAATCCCATGGACAGTGGAGTCTGTCAGGCTACAGACCATGGGATCACAAAGAGTCAGACACGCCTGAGCACACACACCCTACCACCAAGCAGTTAACCAAAAAGCTATGGACTAGCAGAGATGTTACTTTTCAAAGACCCAGAAGAGAGAGAGCAGCCCTGAACGCTCGCCCCTGGAAACCCTATCTTGGGCCCCACTGTCAAGGTTGGCAGCCGAGTATGTTCTGATAAGATTACTGCATTTGCCGGCTTGTATATACCACAGCTTGGTAACTGATGAGACTTCAACATAGGAAAAGGGTAGACAATGGATGTTAAACTTATTTCTCCATCATGCTTTTTACTTTTCATGATTGTTACAGATGTGCCTGCCAGGAAGGTATCAAAGCTTCTCGAGGCAAAATCAAACCAGAAGAAAATAACCTCAGAGTGTAAAGGGCAGCTTCGTTTGTAGATGTGACCACTTGAATCTATGGAGACATTCTCAAGATAATGACTACAACTTTTCTTTCACTCTGATGCTTACCCAGAGATATTCTGTGTCAAGAATGAAAAATAGATTTTTATATCTAGTTAGGTAGCTCAGACCACCCTTATGACACCACCCTTATGGCAGAAAGTGAAGAGGAACTAAAAAGCCTCTTGATGAAAGTAAAAGAGGAGAGTGAAAAAGTTGGCTTAAAGCTCAACATTCAGAAACAAAGATGATGGCATCTGGTCCCATCACTTCATGGGAAATAGATGGGGAAACAGTGGAAACAGTGGCAGACTTTATTTTTCTGGGCTCCAAAATCACTGAAGATGGTGATTGCAGCCATGAAATTAAAAGACACTTACTCCTTGGAAGGAAAGTTATGACCAATCTAGATAGCATATTCAAAAGCAGACATTACTTTGCCAACAAAGGTCCGTCTAGTCAAGGCTATGGTTTTTCCAGTGGTCATGTATGGATGTGAGAGTTGGACTGTGAAGAAAGCTGAGCGCCAAAGAATTGATGCTTTTGAACTGTGGTGTTGGAGAAGACTCTTGAGAGTCCCTTGGACTGCAAGGAGATCCAGCCAGTCCATTCTGAAGGAGATCAGTCCTGGGATTTCTTTGGAAGGAATGATGCTAAAGCTGAGACTCCAGTACTTTGGCCACCTCATGCTAAGAGTTGACTCACTGGAAAAGACTCTGATGCTGGGAGGGATTAGGGGCAGGAGGAGAAGGGGATGACAGAGGATGAGATGGCTGGATGGCATCACCAACTCGATGGACGTGAGTTTGAATGAACTCTGGGAGTTGGTGATGGACAGGGAGGCCTGGCGTGCTGCAATTCATGGGGTCATGAAGAGTCAGACACGACTAAGTGAACTGAACTGAGGTAGCTCAGATGGTAAAAAAAAAAAAAAAAAAAAAAATGCCTGCAATGCAGGAGACCCAAGTTCAATCCCTGGGTCAGGAAGATCCCCTGGAGAAGGAAATGGCAACCCGCTCCAATATTCTTGCCTGAAAAATTCCATGGATAGAGGAGCTGGGCAAGCTACAGCCCATGGGGTCACAAGAGTTGGACATGACTTAGTTAATAAACCACCACCAAAGTTGCTATAACAGGATTCAACAACTTAAAACAACTGTCAGTTGGAAATAGATACCTAAAGCTTTCTGTTGGGAACAATTCTCTACTCATATCTGGGTCCAGTGGGCTAATGTGATCAATTAACAATGTTGGCCAAGAAAGTGGGAAGCAGAGTGGTAGTGACTGTTATTGAACATGTGTGGTTTCGGTTGCTTTCTGGTTCTTTGATTCTGATTACACCCCAGAGTTGTAGGAAATTTATTTCATGGAATCTCTATTTCTTTCCTAAGACCCTTTAAGAAAGGATAATTAGGAGTCAAACATTTTTTTCTCTCTATAAAACATGGAAAGACTGATGATCCTGCCTCATTCTGTGATTGCTCCCATCTGTATTCATTGTTGTAAATACATAAATAAATAATACTGGCAAGATGAACAACAGTATACACTATATATTGAAAAAAATCCCTAATTCAAATATAAGTGATTTGGAATGTGGATGAAGAGAAAAAGAAAGCCAAAGGTCCTTATAACAAGACCCAAAGTCTTTCACAACTTTCAGATTCTTTCATTATATTAATTTGCCAGAAATAGGCAGTTCAGACAATCTTCTGCTTCTGGTTTGTAAGTGACTTCCAATTTTGGACTCTTCCTATTATGGATGGTAGGATGATTTCAGGTCCAACATAAGTCATGTTTGCCTTCTAAGATTCTAAAGGTATTACTCAATCCTTTAGGAATATGAAAATTATTGTGGACATTGTCCTGATTAAAAGGGTAAACACAGATGTGTGTTGCCAGTGAATTTTTGAGCATGCACAGTGTGAGAACATCATCAATGGAATTCTAAGAACTTGAAATGCTGTGGGAAACTGGCTTCCAAGGAGCTATGCAACATCTGAACATGCAACTGTCCTTCTGCTAACCATTTCATTAAGAATCGAAGTGTTCATAAGGCTAGTGGGCTGCTGAAAAATATTCACGGGAGAAAAATTGAACTCCAGTGAAATTGTAACTGTAGATTGAAATTTGTTTTTCTGTTTTAAAAGGTCATCTCTTCTTTTAAATTGTATTTAGTTTATGGCGGTGCTGGATCTCTGTGCTGGTGAGCTTTTCTCTAGTTGCAGCAAACAGGGGCTGCGCTCTAATTGTGGTACACAGGCTTCTCATTGTGGTGGCTTCTCTCGTTGTGGAGCATGGGCTCCAGAATGTTCAGGCTTCAGTAGGTACAGAGCAAGGGCTCAGTGGTTGCAGTTCCGGGGTTCTAAAGCACAGGCTCAATAGTTACGGTGCATGGGCTCAGTTGCTCTGCAATATGTGGGATCTTCCCAGACCAGGGATTGAACCCATGTCTTCTGCTTTGGCAGGTGGATTCTTTACCACTGAGCCACCAGAAAAGCCCTTATAATTTTTAGCTGAAGACAACAATAATTGAATCTTTACTGCTAATTTTCAAGTATAAATGTATAATAGATTGAGTTCATGCATGATATTGTTGTAAAGAATCAAACTTGTTCAGAGAGCTGAGACATCCCAACATTGGTAGCTGAATTTCTTTTACTGATGTTGGATGTATTTACATTTTAATTATTGGAACAGAAATCTGTTTGGTAGGATGTGAACAGGTGTCTCTGAAGAGATATCACAGTGGGAAATGTTCATGGAATTTCCATACTTGGTTTCAACCCAATAGTACATATTTCATAACATTTCAGCTAAATTAGCACATCCATTTTTGTATTATATGGGGGTGGGAAAAAACTAACCTTTTCTAGCTCTTGAAAATTAATCAGACTTTTTTAACTTTCATTTTCTTTTGGAATGAAAAAAAAAGTTGCAAATGTGAACTTCCACCTTGGCAAAATTATAAAGCTCATTCGAACATGAAAAAATCAATGCCAAATCAGGAAAAAAAGGAAATGAGAAGACTCAGTTTTGGTGGTTTGAAATTTAACTCTTGTGTGCAATAAGTCCCATCTTTTAAACGTCATCCCTGGTGCCTGGTGATCGCTACAGTGACATGGGCTTATGAATCCAGAAGTGCAGTAGAGCATGGTGGAAGGGAGACACTCACGCGGGGGGGAAGCTATTCAAGGCTGCTACATTTTGGGGGAATCTCATGGCCTTCACTGATACCTCTAAGGTGAGTACTTGGGAGATGGAAGCTTGACACTGAAGTTTATGCTTCATCTTCCTTCCAGTGGGATTATCAAGGGAAGACTTGGAGGCTGAAGTTGAAGTTTGTAGCTGAGATTGCTAGCTGATCACCAAATTCATTTAAAATTTTTCTTGGAAGATGGCATGGAGACTCCTTAAAAAGCTAGCAATAAAACTTCCATATGACCAAGCTATCCCACTCCTAGGCATATAACCTCAGGAAATCAAAGCTGAAAAAGACACATGTACCCCAGTGTTCACTGCAGTACAATAGCTAGAACATGGAAGCAACCTAGATATCCATTGACAGATAAATGGATAAAGAAGCTGTGGTACATATATACAATGGAATACTACTCAGCCATAAAAAGGAACACATTTGAATCTATTCTAACGAGATAGACAAATCTAGAGCCTATTATACAGAGTGAAGTAAGTCAGAAAGAGAAATATAAATATCATATACTGACACATATATATGGAATCTGAAGAGATGGCACTGATGAATTTATTTTCAGGGCAGGAATGGAGAAATAGACATGGATAAGAGACGTATGGACAAGGTGAGAGGAGAGGAGGAAGAAGGGGAGATGTATGGAAAGAGTAACATAGAAATTTACAATACCATATGTAGAACCGATAGCCAATGGAAATTTGATGTATGACCCAGGGAACTCAAACTGGGGCTCTGCAACAGGTGGGGTTGGGAAGGAGATGAGAGGGAGATCTGGGAAGGATGGGATATGGGTGTACCTATTGCTGATTCTTGTTGAGTATGACAGAAAACCACAAAATTCTGTAAAGCAATTATCCTTCAATTAAAAAATTTAAAAAAAAAAGATGTTTTTCTTGGACACATAGCTAGACTACATTTCCCATCCTCCCTTGTGGTTAAGTGTGGCCGTGGGAATAAGTCCTAGCCAAGGGGATACCCACTTGTAGGGCTAATCTAGGAAATTCAAAAAGAAATCTATCCTTCCTCATTCCCTTGCACAGCTTAATGCTAAAAATTTGGTGTCCTTAGAGGCCTTTGGTAAAGACTGCTAAGCTCCAGACTGGAAGGAGTCCGGGGCCAGGAATTAGTACTTGAAGAAAAGTCACTTGATCATAAGTATGCATTAGGCAGTTATATGAATAAAAAGTAAACTTTTATTGTGTTAAGCCATTGAGATTTTGGAATTTGTTAGTTTTAGCTGCTAGTATCACCTTAAGTAATATAGATAATTTTCCTCATAATCTCCAGAAGGCCCTCCATAGCTTCTCAAAATAAACATGCAACTTATTTAAAATGATGTACTTGCTAGTAAAGCCAGCTTTCTGGCAAGTACTCTTGAACTCAAATCCCTTTTGCATAGGAATTATGGAATAGCTTTCCATACTGCCACCTCCCATGTGCTTCCACCAAGGGATAGAATGAAGAAAATGTCAAATACAAAGGTATCTTGTGAGTAAGATCTCTAACTAAATTCTATCTACTACTTTTATTTTTCTAAAAAACAAAACACTTTGACAGTGAGATGTCACTATGTTAGGAAACTTTAACCAACTTAAAGCCTAAGAAAGTCAACATGCTTTGTCTAAGGTGACAGTTATATATTAAAAAGAAAATTCTTGAATACTTTGTTTGCCGACATGTTTCTTTTCCTTTTTGCATGGAGTATTAAAACCATGGAAAATCTTCATGTCAGGCTAATTGTGTGGCTGAAACAAAAATTTACAAAAGTAGTGAAAGCAAGGATTTATGCTTCAAATTTAAAATCTCATGAGCTCAGATTGGCAGAATCAAAAGTCAACATCATCGTCAGTCATCTGGAAGTTTCCAAATATTCCGATTTCTGGCAATGAGTAAACAAAAGATCCAGATGAGTTACTGATATACATTTTTTTTTAACTTTGGGGGAAATTCTTTTGGCCCATGGGGTAGCAAAAAGTCAAACAAGATTGAATGTCTAAGCATGCGTACACACACGCACACTGTTATAACGTTAATTGAGACCATGTATTTCACATAGCATTATAATTATATAACAGTGTAGTAGCTGCCTCTATATCAAAACCATCTGGGATTGCTTTGATAAGAGGGATATTCAGAGTAGGTGCTTGTGTGTGTGCTAAGCCACTTCAGTTGTGTCCAACCCTTTGCAACCCCATAGACTGTAGCTCGTCAGGCTTCTCTGTTCATGGGATTCTCCAGGCAAGAATACTGAAGTGGGTTGCCATGCCCACCCCCACGGGATCTTCCCGACCCAGGGATCGAACCTGTGTCTCTTACGTCTCCTGCATTGGCAGATAGGTTCTTTACCACTAACACCATTTGGGAAGCTCATTCAGATACACTTTACATGTTTTGTTGTCTAAGAGATTCTGCCCACACATTTATAAAATATCTCTCCAGAGATATGACAGTGGAATAATTTTCCTGAAAGATTTCCTCTTAAAGTTTTAGTGCTTTCCAGTGTGTTTTGAATATACTTATGCTATAAGGAAACACGAGGACTTGTATTAATGGGTGATATTGATATTACCCCTAAAGAGCTGAGTTTTTGAGACTGATCTTAAAAGAGCACAATGGACAAACATTAGTGAAGGGTAGGGCGACAGAGTTCCCACTGCAATAGAATGAGATCAGGGAGGAATCACTAGTGGAAATTTACATCACAGAATGCTCCATTTAGGTGAGAGTTTAATTTACCTTGAGAATGAAGCATCTAGGTATTGTGCTTTTGTGCCGTTTTCAGCAGATTTTTCAGTTCATAATGTTCCTCTGGCCATGGTTGTAAGATATTTATGCTCGACTGTGTTCATTGTTTTTTGTGAACTTATAAAAATTGCTTTTTTATTAGTCTATAAAAGCCATGTTTGGAGACAGACTAAAATAAAAATTAATGCAACTTATCACCCTACAGCAGAGAACAAGTGTCTGTTTTGGTCTCGTATTTAAGTACCGCAGATGCGTTAGAACCTCATAAAAATGGTTCCCTGGCCCCTCAACCCTAACCAGGGAGCAAGAAGCTGAAATCTGTGAATTGCCCACAACCAAAAGGGAAGTATTTGGAGGGCTGCCTTGTAAAAACTCTGAGAACTGCTATGTTCTGACTGGAAGCATAAAGTCCGGGATTCATTACGAAAAAGCACTCCCCTTAATAAGCATCTTCTTCCTCTATCTATCACCTTTACTCAAACAACAATGAAAAAAATCCTTTTGATTGTGATATGCCTCATTTTTGGCTTTAAAATCTATCTTATTTTTTATTTCTTTTAAAAAAATCTATCTTATTGAACAAAAAAGGAGGCTGCATTCTCTCTGGTCCTTAAGTAAAAATTGCAAGCAATGAGATATATGAGACTTGCTAATTCAAAGCATGTTCAACAGCTATATTTTCCATGTCTATGAAGGCTTTCACAGCATATTAGGAAATATATCAAATAGGTCAGTTTTACAAAATCATAGCTACAATGATGAGAATTATTATTACTATTAACTACATTACAAAATCAAAACTGAACAAAAACATAGCTTACAGCCCTGCCAATGGGATTCTTTCCCAGGAGGTAGCTTGGGCTGTGTTTCAGCCTCCATTTGACTTCTGCTGGGTGTCTGGGGGGTGCACTTGCTGAATGCGCCAGGCCACTGGCACACAGAAAGCTGAAGGATGAGCAGGATAGAGCAAAGTACATCCATTTTACCCCAAGTTTTCCTATGTTGTCTTTTCAGGATGTACAAAGGCCAAGAGCCTTCAGCAGGTTGGTACTTCCTAGGTGTTCTCACCTCTCTCGGTCTCCTGACCCCGATCTGGGCCAGGAATCTTACTGTGGGCACCATAGCCTTGTTCTCTGGGTGTGGAGGAGGGGCGGGGCACTGAAGGAACTGATAGGGAAATACCGCCCCAATACTCTCTCCTTTGGGTTGCTTTTCAGGTGTATTCTCAGGGACATATCCATCTTTGAACGAGTGTTTTCATTCCTAGACCCCATTCTTTTCAGCTGGCCTTCCCATTCATCTCTTATTTAAACTGTGCAAATCGAAAGCTGTACCTGATCAGCCTTTAGGAAAAGTATGCTGGCCCTCCCAACTGTGATAAGAAGCCAGTTACAATGATCTGGGTGTGAAAGCAATCACAGCGGAAGAGTTCTAGCTAAACAGACACCATCTGTACCCCTCGAGTGCGCATGTCTTGTCCAGGTCCCGACCCCATCAGCTCTCAGCTGCCGCTCCTGGGGCCCAGTCCCTGAACACATGCCTGGGGTTCCCAGGACACAGACCAATTGCTTGTGCAATGAACACTTTATGAGAAACTCTTCTCCCCAACCCCCCCTCGCCCTTTTCCTCCGGGCTTGAAATCAGCAAGCCAAAAAACATTTTATCCTAATATAGAAAAGAATTAGACAGCAGATGCTTCTTCACAGCAGCCTGCGTGCTGGGGAGAAGGGGGAAAAAATGGCGTAGCCCTCCCTCTGGCAAGAGTGAGGACTGAATCATCACGGGAGTGTTTGTGGTAAAATCACATTTTTCTTTTTAGATAGTGAACCGATTATCATGGGGCTATGGGCAGCTAGTCCAGAGTGACTTTGGTGAATCTACTCCTTTTCACCACAGAAAGAGTGTGTCTCGGGCTGCAAGGGAACAAACCGTACAAGACTGTTATTGTGGGAGGAGAGCAGATAGGAGACCCTGGAGAAAGTTGGCTGAGATCAAGAAGTGAGGAGAGCCAACAAAATAATGAAGAGGATTTGGTTTCTTTTTGAACTCAGGGTGGGGATTTGGGTCACATCTCGATAATTATGTGAAAACAAAAGGTCACCCCAATGAATGATTTTCCCAGAGGCCCCCATGAGACAAGCTATAAAATCAGTTCGATGGTTCAAACCCATCCCACCAAAGAGCATCACTAGGGGCTGGGAGCATTTCTTTGGCTTGGTGAGTGAAAGCATAATTTTAACTATATTACCTCATGGCCCAGAGGCTTATTCAGATCAGGAAGGGAAAGAGGAAAGAAGGAGAGAGAGTTCCTTCAATATTGGAGTTTTTCCATTTTTAATGCTTAAGTCTTCACCTGTTCAGGACAAGCCCAATAGATATCTATCTTGACTCTTGTTACCTGTCCTTTGCCTCAATCACTTCTTCCAGGCCCTTGCTTGATCTTTCTAAAAGATGAAGTTGTCTCCCATAATTCTTTCCCATTGCTAGTACCACATAAACTATTAGGAAAAGTCCATCTTAATCTAGAAAAATGGAACTGATGAACCTATCTGAAGGGCAGGAATAGAGGTGAAGACTTAGAGAATGGGGTTGTGGATCCATTGTGGGAAGAAGAGGGTGGGACAAATGGAAAGAGAAACATTTAGACATATACATCCCTGTCCTTGCCTGCTAAGTTGTTTCAGTCATATCCGACTCTTTTGTGATCCCATGGACTGTAGCCCACCAGACTCCTCTGTCCATGGGATTCTCAGGCAAGAGTACTGGAATGGGTTGCCGTTTCCTTCTCCAGGGGTTTCTTCCAACCAAGGGATGGAACCCACATCTCTTATGTCTCCATTGGGGTGGGTTCTTTACCACTAGCGCCGCCTAGGAAGCCCTTACACCTGGGAAACATATGCATCACCATTTATAAAAGAGAGAGCTAGTGGGAAGTTGCTATATAACAGGGAGCTCAGCTCGGAGCTCTGTACAACCTGGGGTGGGGGTATGGGAGCTGGGGGCAGGGAGAGAGGGATATATGTATACTCATGGCTGATTCACATTGTTGTACAGCAGAAACAAACACAACATTGTGAAACAACTATGGTGGTAGGGTGCATGCATGCTCCGTCATGTCTGAATATTTGCGACCCCATGGACTATAGCCTACCAGGCTCCTCTGTCCATGGAATTTTCCAGGCAAGAATACTAGAGTGGGTTGCCATTTCCTACTCCAGGGGATCTTTCTGATCCAGGGATTGAACCCATGTCTCTTACATCTCCTGCATTTGCCAGGCAGATTCTTTACTACTGCACCACAATGCTTTACCACTGGAAAGCACTTGCCCCTCTGGGCCTAAAAAAAAAAAAAAGAAAGAAAGAAAGAAAGAAAAAAAAGAAAGTCCATCTTCTTCTGTGTGAACATCTATAAAGTATGAGTGTTCTCTAGTTTTCCAATCCTATCTCCCACTAGTGCTATTAACAGTTTCTCTGATCCAAGAGGCCTTTCTTTTTACTATTCCTAGGAGATGTCACCTTCATTTCTTCACTCCCTTGGTGATCTTATTCCCATCCAAAGTGTTTACTATATTCTAGACATCTGTCCATCCAGATATCTGTGGTCCAAGTTTCTCCTTCAAGACCATCTTCAGCACTCCTCCAGCGGGAGATCATGTATCTCTGAATCTCCAGAGCAGCCAACATTTATACTTTTGTGATGTTAGCACTTCATTTGGGCTTATTTGGATTTTTACAGCATTATTGTGTTTTTATAAAGAATGTCTTTCCCAAGGAGAGTGAATGCGCCTCTGTGACATGGACTGTGTCACAGACGTTTTTATATTCCACATAATATCTAAAAGAGTTTATATAAATATTCAAAATATTTTTCCCTAAATCCTTTGAGCATGTGGCCTTTAAACCTCATTGCTAGCCCTTGGAAATGGAGAAATATGTCCAAATGAGGCAAATAGAAGCTGTTTTAGGGTCATCATCAAATATTGTTATGCCTCTCTCTCTCTTCTCCCCACTGGGTCACGGGATCATAGGGACCTTTGAGCTGGCCAGGACACTAAATGACATTGAGCCAAATGCTTTCATTTTAGAGATGAGTATGTGGCTGGTCTTGATGGAGGTCACACGGTCATTTAGTAGAGGAGAGACTGAGAAAGAGCAATAGACTTCACAACTCAGTAGTTTTGTCCCTATTTGTTCATATTGCTTCTTGTCTTAGCTTTCTCATGGCTGCTGGAACAATAAATATTATTAATTTGATTTAGTGTTTGCCTGAAATAGCCCTCAGCTTTTCAGTTATATTTTCAAATGCTTCAAGAGTCTAGTGCGTATTTGTCAATTATGACTGTTTGCACTCTGATTACATTTTGGTCTCTTCTTTCTGACATTTTGGAAGTTGCTTTAAATCTATTTAGCCATTTGAAGGGCTCCATTCTGTCTTCCATGTAGCTGGGCTGCTGTTCATTGTTCTACACTCTGAGAGAGAGCAAAGGTCAAAAGACTAGGCCTAGGAAAGATACTACCTAAAGGGAGTTCCAGTGAAAATTTTGATGAAATATTCAAACATAGACAAATGCTTACAACGTAGGAAGAATAGACATTTGATGCACTTCAGAAGTATTCTAAGATCACTACTGTTCTGCTTTGAAGTGCCAAAAGGCATTCCTAGAAGGAATAAAGTTGAAATATCAGTATGGTTTTAATAAAATAATTTTAAAGCAAGATCCAAGTCCTGGGACCCAAGTTTTCATCAAGGCATTGGTCATTAATTTCCTCCAGGGCCAGTTCCCCCACTGAATAAGAATTACACCTGTTCTCCACAACTCATATATTTGCTTTTATTATTGGAAGTCCATCTAAAGTGTGTGGAAAATTTATTTACATATTGAATTTATTTTTTGTGGGCTTCAAAAAGATTGTTCCCTGGGCTGGAGTTTATTTTGCTGATTGTGTTGTAAAGATTCCATGCACATTAGTAGGGAAGAAAATAATAATAAGATGTCTAGTATTTAAATGTGTGACTTAACCATTCAAGCTACAAGACGGAATCAACCACAGAGTGCACAATGTTTAATTCTTTCTGCTTCTACGTTTTCTTCCCTCCATTTCTCTCACTCTCCACATTTCATCACCCCATTCTAATCGCTGTCAATCAGGGCATTGTCTTTTTCCCTTGTTCTTTTCCCCTAACCAGTCAGTTTCACAACTGATAGGAATTGCTTAGGAGAGATCCAGTACTTCAAAGCGTACGTGTTTCTGATAGTCCTTACTAGAGGTGGATGCTTGCAGAAATTGACAGAGCAGTGGACGAGTAACTAGCAGCTTGGCTCATTTCCACTGAAGGAGTTTTTCATGGTGGGGTGGTTATGTGCCCATTTATTGCACCCTCGTTGTAGCCACTGATTTAGTCCACTTAACCCTTTGAGTTTTGCTATGAATGCCCACATAGTCTCTCATAGTAAGAGAGATTCTCAGAACTGAGCAGATAGCTCTGACTTTCTCTCCTATAATTACCTTTAGAATCATTCTAGGGGAATATGATGTGCTTCTGCAGAGCAACTTTCTCTTGTACAAAGCTAATCCCATTAATATAGTGACTTCTAATCTAAATAGGTGTCAAATTCCACTTTCAGTTAACATACTTTATAGCAGACTAAACTTTTCAGTGATGAGATACAGGAAAAATGGATCAAATGAAATAATTACAAAATTTAAAAATAATATATACCATTTACAATAGCTCAAAAATTAGAAACTATCAAATACCTAGGAAAGATGTGCAAGGCCTCTACAGTGAAAATTAGAAACACATGAGAGAAATGAAAGAACACATAAATAAATGCAAGCATATTTATTTCATGTTCACAGATGGAAGACTCAATAATTTCAAGGTTTCAAATTTCCCCAAACTGATCCATACAGTTAACCACGATTCCTATCAAACCCTCAGAAAGTTTTGTTGTATTGTTGCCATGAGGGATACAGGGAGACTGTCAAGCTTATTCAAAAACATATATGTATAAATGAAAAGCTATCCTGAAGAAAAACAAAGTTTGAGAGCTTATAATACCAGATACAAAAACTTACTGTAAAGCTTTACAATTAAGATAATGTGGTATTGGCCTAATGATACACAAATAAACCAAAAGAATAGAATCCAGAATCCAGAAATAGACCAAAAGCAAGTATTCTCCTGAAATATGGCAAAGGTGTTACGGCAGTGCTGTGAGGGAACAGATTGCATATTCAGTGAATGATGTTGAGTGAGACATACATTTGTAAAGGAAAAATCAATATAATTCATATTTCAAGGTAGCTTATACATATAAATGAAAAAAGTAAAAAACCTTATAGCCCCTATAAAGTAATATAGAATGTTTTCTGGAAATTTAGGTAGAAAATTTCTTAAACAGGACCCCCAAAAGTACTAATCATAAGGAAAATTTTGGTAAAATGGACACAATTTATATTAAAAAGTATGTTCATTAAAAGACATCATTAAGTGGCAAGGCAGGTTACAAAGAGGGGAAGACATTGGCAATGCAAATATATAACAAAAGACATACAAGAAATATAGAAAGAACTCCTACATACCAATAATGAAGACATGGCAGCAGGAAAAATGAGTTTAAGTTTTAACAAGCATTTCCAAATGGCCTGTAGGCATGTGAAAATGTCTACCTTTATTAGCTGTCAAGGAAATTCTAATTAAAACTAAATGTAAACCCCTTACACGCCCATCAACTGGCTAAAATCACAAAGACTGGCAATACTAAGAGATTGGGAGGACACAGTGGGCTTCCCTGGTATCTCAGTTGGTAAAGAATCTGCCTACAATGCAGGAGACCCTGGTTGGATTCCTGGGTCGGGAAGATCCCCTGGAGGAGGGATAAGCTACCCACTCCAGTATTCTTGGGCTTCCCTGGTGGATCAGCTGGTAAAGAATTCACCTGCATTGTGGGAGACCTGGGTTTGATCCCTGGATTGGGAAGATCCCCTGGAGGAGGGCATGGCAACCCATTCCAGTATTCTTGCCTGGAAAATTCCATGGACTGTATAGTCCATGGGGTCGCAAAGAGTTGGACACGACTGAGCAACTTTCACTTTCTTTATTTCTTTCACTTGTGAGGACATAGTACAATTGGAAGCCTCACGCAACTTGTGATGGGTGCCCGAACTGGCACCACTGCTCTGAGAAACAGTGTGTCAGTATCTACTAATGGATGCAATATGCACACTGTATGACTCCAAAGCATATGCTCAACAGAAATGCCATGTTTCTATGCCAAAACGAGGATGATCATGGCACTACTGTAAGGGTCCAGATACTAATGGACATTTACAGGATACTTACTACAAGCAAAGGGAATAGTGACCTCCTATCTCACGCAACAATCTGAGTGAATCTCTATGACAGTACCATAGCGTCCAAGACGCCAGACACAGAATACTCATCATGTGATTTTGTCTCTATCAATTTCAAACACTGGCTAAACAAAACTAGGTGATAGAAGTCCTGAGAATGATTATTTGGGGGCTGATTGGAATGTATGGGCAGGGCATGGAGGGAGGCTTCTTGGGTGCTGATTAAAAGTTCTATTTCTTGATTTGATTGATGGTTAGGTTAGGAGAGTGTGTTGACTTTGTGCAAATTCATCACACTGAGTAGTCAATATTTTTGTAACTTTTCTCTTTGTGTATTATGCTTCAGTAATAATTTTCTTAAAAACAACACAGATCTCCTATTCCCTGGCTTATACTATTCACTCTAAATCATTTAATTCAATTACTGTTGCTCTTTAAAACTGCTGTGCAAGATTTGTGCAGTATATAGAATGCCTCCTGAAATAATCAGGAAATCCCAACTTTAAGGGTTTTGTGTCGTTGTCTTTTAAAAATCAACACACATACAATCAGGCTGTCAAGGACCCAGCTTGTCTACCAGAGATAGGGAGATTCAGATCAAGAAGAGAATTTTAATACGGTCATACATTATCTATAACCTGTAGGATGAATAAAGATAAGAATTAAAGTGGACTTAACTGAAAATAGCCTTGTGATAAAAACAAGTCACTTTATTTCAATGACACTCAACTTCCACTGTGATTTTTATCTGGTGCTTATTTAGTTTCTAGGCCCACAACAAGAAGGCTTGTTTTATTCTTTCTTTCATTCTTTTTCTGATTCTTCATTTCTGCAAGGTCAGTGTAACCTGTGGAAAAGGAACTGCCTTTGTAGTTGCTTTGCACAATGTCACCGAATCCATAGTTCAGAAGGAAAACAGGTGTGAAGCTAGAAGTATTTGTAGTCTGAACTACTTGTTCTTAACTTGAATTTCAAAAACATTGTTTGAAGTGACTCTGATGTTATTTTGATTTACTATCCTTAGAAACAGCCCTTTCTCAGTTAGCTCAGACTTGCAAGCCAGCTGCATAGATTAAACAAAACAGTCTCATGGGAGGAATGATGAGGGAGAAAAAAAAAAACATGAAGGTATCATATTGCAGACCAGCAAAATGAATGTTTTTATGTAAATGTTTTAATGGACGGTCATGGCAGATTAAAGTTCTTATTCTTAATTTCCCAATGATACTCTGCTCAGTTTAAATGCTGTGTGAAGTTAGATTTATTCACATGTATCACCTACAACAGTAATTTCATTGCAACTGTATTCTTTTCTGGTTTCTCTTGTCTTATTGCCTTCACTTTATACTTGGTCATCAAAATATAATAACAGGGCCACCTTGAAGCAATACTCCCCCAAAGGAAGAACAGAAATAAAACTATCTGAGGGCATTTTAAGTGTTAACTTGAACTTTCTAGATAAAGAAATATAAAACTGATGGGAGTGAGGGACAAGAGGGCAAAAAACCATATGTTATCCGAAGGGAAGAGAATGATGACATCTTGCTGTATCCAGGATCCTTTGAATACATGCAGGGAGTAAATACACGGATTCACTGGTCATTTAACTTAAGGATGTTTGCTTCACTATAGTGTAATGTGTGTCTTTAGAAAACTTCAGTTTCCTAGAGATGGGGTCAGACACTAAAGAGCTGATGCTAAATTTACTGTAATCAGTCAAATGACTCACGGTAGGCGACTCTAGAATTTTACTTCTCTAACTTAGAAGTCCCTTGGACTGCAAGGAGATCAACCAGTCCATTCTAAAGGAGATCGGCTGTGGGTGTTCTTTGGAAGGAATGATGCTAAAGCTGAAACTCCAGTACTTTGGCCACCTCATGCGAAGAGTTGACTCATTGGAAAAGACTCTGATGCTGGGAGGAATTAGGGGGGAGAGGAGAAGGGGAAGACAGAGGATGAGATGGCTGGATGGCATCATTGACTTGAGGGACATGAGTTTGAGTGAACTCCGGGAGTTGGTGATGGACAGGGAGGCCTGGCGTGCTGCGATTCATGGGATCCTAAAGAGTCGGACAAGACTGAGCAACTGAACTGAACTGAACTTAGAAATAAACCGGAGTTGTCCATAAAGGATAAAAATAGTATCTATTTAGTAAAATGGACATTCCACAGAAGAAGATCTGTTCATAAAAAATATAGCTCTAATTTCTAAGAATTGTTGTGGCTAAAATTCCATTTTTTAATGCAATGAATAGCTTTGATGGAAAATTCATACCACCAACTTAGCCTTATTTGCTGACAAAGCAGTTTCCACCATCTCTTAAGAGATAACAGCTTATTCTTCTAATATATGTACTTCTTGGAGAGAAGTCCACTTTCTCTGAATTAGTTTCTTATTTGTAATCATAATATTTTTTCTATTGACAGTCTTTTCAAACAAACTTAGCATGCTGACTTGTTCTAATGTCTGTCATTGAACGTTCTAACACTCATAAATGCGCCTCTCTTGACCCTCCCTGTGATACTGTTTGATCACTAATGTGACACAGTGATAATTGTGGTATGGGAAAAGGCACAAGTGTGTTAAGCTATTAATATGAGGCACAACCTCGCTGCCAAGGGAATGGTTACACCAAGGTATAAACCATATTCTACAAGTTTCTCTATGAACCATTGAGATATGCTTCTACTATGAGTCACATGTCCATGTACTCACTTGGTGATGTTGGAAAGTTGTTAGATGGCAGTGCTTCCCAGGAATGGTACTTTGGGATGTGCATGTGTGCCTGAGTACCTTGGCCTGAGTATTTTAACCAAAATGAATGGATACTTGCTTTGTTCCATTCAATGAAATAAAGAATTTAGAAAATAATGCCCTATTATATCCTTTATCTGCCTTGTAAAATTTTAATCGAGTATATGTCTTTATATTCGTGAATCTATGTTTGCAAATATTCAGTGCTACTGACAAACCAGAAAACTTAGATGCAACTTTAATCTTTATGTTTTTGTAACTCAAGGGTTGCTGACTCTAGATTTTACTGAGTGATTAGACAAAATAAGTTATTCCATTGAGTGAAAAATGAAGAGCCTCTGGTCCAGGTTTCTAACACTGTACTTTGCTTAGTACACATGGAAGTATTTGCATCTCATAGTCTGTATGTTAATAAGTAGTTTCCGAGCAAAAATGAAATTAAGTTCAATTTTTAGTAATCCATGTTTGCAAAAGGCAAAGCTACATGTATGTGACCTGGTTCGTCAGAATAGAGAAGCAAAGAATTATCTGGATTTAAAGAATTCAAGGGTGATTAAGAAAGCTATATTGTAAATCATATGTTATAGATTAAATCTGAAACCTGAAGCAATTCAGTGACTTGCCCAAGTTCATGAAACCAGCCAGGGCAAAATCAAGACTGAAATAGAGGTCTCTCAATTTCTAGTCCATTTCTTATATCACTAAAACATGTTGCCCTTAGAATACTGGATTTGCATATCAATAGCTTAACACATCTTGATCATATACCATGGAATTTCGTTTTTTTTTAGTTACTGTTCAGTTCAGTTCAGTTCAGTCGCTCAGTCGTGTCCAACTCTTTGTGACCCCATGAATCGCAGCACGCCAGGCCTCCCTGTCCATCACCAACTCCCGGAGTTCACTCAGACTCACGTCCATCGAGTCAGCGATGCCATCCAGCCATCTTATCCTCTGTCGTCCCCTTCTCCTCCTGCCTCCAATCCCTCCCAGCATCAGAGTCTTTTCCAATGAGTCAACTCTTTGCATGAGGTGGCCAAAGTACTGGAGCTTCAGCTATAGCATCATTCCTTCCAAAGAAATCTCAGAGTTGATCTCCTTTAGAATGGACTGGTTGGATCTCCTTGCAATCCAAGGGACTCTCAAGAGTCTTCTCCAACACCACAGTTCAAAAGCATCAATTCTTTGGCACTCAGCCTTCTTCACAGTCCAACTCTCACATCCATACATGACCACAGGAAAAACCATAGTTATTGTTAGGAAAATATATTTATGTGAGAAAATAACTGCAAATGTTCTGGGATCCAGTGGAAAGTAATAGTCTCCCAACTAGTTTTGCAACTCAAATACAGAATGTGTCACAATCCTCTGGAGACATTTTGCTGTGGGGCCTTAAAGAATTCAGGCAGTCAGTAATGAGTCCAGAAATAAACTGGTAACTCAAAGATGGTATATGGAACCCCACATAATGCAAAGCTATGGATCCTCTGCCAAGAGTGTGGTCTGTGATGTTTGCTAAATTCTTGAAGTTTTAGCATGATGAAACCCAGGGCAGGGAGCATATCTGAAACCCTCTGGAATTTTAAATAGGTCTGAATTGTGGAGAATCTTTTTAAAGTTTTTGACAGTTTCTTCAGAAATATTTTTCACATTGCCATGTGATATGGGTAGAGCTCATTTCAGCTAAGTCTTACACTGAGAACTAGAAAGTTAAAAGAAGCTACAACTCTTTTTTTTTGGCCATTAAAATACCAACTTGACATATTTTACTTGCAATTACCAGGTCGTCATCCATCCCAATGGCATGTAGCCATGCATTTATTCACTAAGGACTGGGTTGTATCTCACGATCTTCTCATAAACTAGGCAAAAGAAGAAATGCTCAAAAATGTTGCTTGGCTCCAGTGACTGTTCTTAGTGACTGTGGAAGGAAAGACCATTAAGAAAAAAATGAAACAAGAAAAGAAGCAGGTCAGTGTGCACTGGCCAAGCTGATACATTATTCACCAGTCGCTTAGTCCAGCCAGTATTTATTAAGTAAATGCGATGTTCTTATAAAAAATGCACAGCCTAACAGCAGAAATAGATAATCAAAGACACAAAGAAACACGTAATTATTTGTAGGTAAGTATCCTGGTCGGGATTTTTCAGGAGTTAGGTTGAAAATACTGAGCTTGGAGATGAAATAAGAATTTACAAATCTGTCTGGATGGGAGAAGGTAAACAAGGAAATGTATCAACTCTTACAAAAGGTGCCAGAATCCCTTTTAAAATGGGAACTCTGTGGAAAATAGAACTTAAGTGCTTGTGGGAGAAAGTGGTAACCTTTTCATTGTCTGGCTCCAAGGTCTCCAAGAACACAGTTATGTTTTCTGCTACATAAAAGGTAGGGTGGGTGATTTGGAGGAGGGGAGAGGTGTGCAGGATGGGGAAGACTCAGAGATTCAAGAGCACTTCTCAAAGTGTGGTCAATAGAACTCTAGGGGTCCCTGATACCTTTCAGGGGTCTGAAAAGTCTAGATCATTTACAAAATAATACTTAGATGCTGTTTGTTTTTATTGGTGCAAAAGCAATGGTGGGTAAAACTGCTGGTGCTTGGCGTGGATCCAGCCAATGGCAACAAACATTTTTAAGCTGATTTCATTTAGGAATGTCTTTCATGAAGCAATAAAAAGTTGCTAATTTTATCAGATCTTGATTCGTTAGTATATTTCTCACTTTCTGAACATATATCTGGGAATGGCTAGATTTTCTTTATACACTTCCACAAAACAAAAACAAAAACAAAACTGTTACGATAGGATGCAGAAACAGCTATAAGAATCAGCCACTTTCTATTATAAAGACATTAAAAAGTTTTCAAGAATGTAAAATAATGCTACATTCCATATGCTATAGAGCTGCTGAGCTGTAATACAGAAGCCACAGTTATATGTGACTGATTATATTCAAATTTGTTAAATGGATGATGAATTAATCTGTTTCCCAGTCTCACTAGGCTTACTTTAAGCGCTCCACGGCCACAATGCACCTAGTGAAGTGAAAGTCACTCAGTCGTGTCCGACTCTTTGCTACCCCGTGGACTGTATAGTCCATGGAATTCTTCAGGCCAGAATACTGGAGCGGGTAGCCTTTCTCTTCTCTAGGGGATCTTTCCAAACCAGGGATTGAGCCCAGGCGGGCTCAACTGCACTGCAGGCGGATTCTTTACCAGCTGAGCTGTCACAGAAGTCCCCACGGTGCACCTAGAGGCGACCATGTTAGCACAGAAAACAATTCTATTATCACAGAAAGTCCTGTTGGGCAGCACTGTTACAGAGCATGCAGTTGCCCCTTGAACAGCTAGATGGATTAGAGGTGTCAACCCCACTGCAGTGGAAAATCTGAGTATACTTTATAGTTGGCCCTTCTTAGTCCATGGTTCTTCTGTATTTGCGGTTCTGAATTTGTGGATTCAACCAACTGCACATTCTGTGGTACCATAGTATTTATGGTGGGGGAAAAAATCGGTGTTTAAGTGTCTTCACACAATGCAAACCCATATTTTCAAGAGTCAGCTGTATATGTAAATATGACTTTTGGGTCTGTGTGTCTCTATACTAGAAGCAAGTTTTTAAGGGAAAAAGCCTGAAATGTATTTCTGTTGGAACGTAAGAAGCCCAACAAATTTCCATAGAACTGGTCTCTGTTTTCTCCAAATTCACTTCCTTTGAGTTCTGAGGCCAAGAATCAGAGGAAGCAGGCATCTTTGCTTTACTCCACAGCCCAGAGGGTATCAACCTCAGAGTGTCCATATGCAATAAAGTCAGGAGTCAGAGTCCCTGGAAACAAGTGACCCGTCTGCCAGTAGAGCTCGGATGCAGATGGGGGCAGGCGATGGAGAAAAAGCCAGAAAACACTTCTTTCCAGCATGAATTCAAGTAACCCCCTCAACTGAACCAACCTGATGGCATATTTGCCCCCCTAATACAGTCACTTCTGCAATGGCCAAAGTCTGCGGTATTTTCAAATGCATTTTGATAACAAGTCTCTAGCCTAGAGTTTGCAAGCTTGTTAGAAACTGGGATGAGAGATTGCCTGTTAGCAGATGCCAACGCTTTACTTTCCCAATATTTTCTCTTCCTGTGATAACAACCATCATCATTCTCTTTTTAGGAGACAGGAACCCATGCACAGAAATTTGTACGCTGTTATTTGCAAGGTAACGATATTGGAGTATTTGCTCTCACGCTGGTGTTAATTAGTTCACAGCATATTTAAGTCTGGGAATGACACAAGTCAGCTGACATCTCGGAAGGGCATCTTTTACATAGCTATATTATGCTCTGAGAAAACCCAAGCAGCCTTGCCAAGACACCGATGGTGCCTGGTAAACATGGTTTTGGCAAAGAGTGCAGAGGGATTTTTCTCAACTGGCAACCCGGCAAATGCAGGTTTACAGATGTGCCACCCTTGGTTAATTAGCGACAGGGTTGGCTTTTAATTTAATTTGAAGCAACATGAGGAAAAAAATCAGGGGGAGAAAAGTGGATAAACAAGCCCACTGGTCTCACTGCAGGAGGAATGAAGTTACACAAGCATGAATGATCCATCCCTCAAAGAGCTTGACGGATGTGGTTGCTTCTGAAACACAAGAACATCTGGCTACACTGCACAGCTGAGGAGGAAAAAAAAAGAAGGGTCCAAATTCATGGACACATTTCTGTCAGAGACATCCGGCACACAGATGGCTCTGGTTCCAAATAAAGTCTCGTAGATGTGCTGAGAGGTTTTTGAAAACTCATGTGTTCACAAACGCATTCTCTTTACCCCTTTATTTCCAGCTCAGTAACTTGTCATCAGCTCTTCTCTACTGGCTAGCTTCAGAGTGAGGACAGAGGACTGGAGAGGGTCCGAATTATATTCTCCACCGAATCTAGTTCTGCTGTGATGGGGAAGAACAGTACATCCCAATGGCAGATCTCAATCTAGGCTACAACCTACCATTATGAGAATGAAAACTTTCCACTTCAGTGGTAGCCTGGGGCTTCCCTGGTGGCTCAGATGGTAAAGAATCCACCTGTAGTCCAGAAGACCCAGGTTCGATCCCTAGGTTGGGAAGATCCCCTGAAGAAGAGAATGGCTACCCACTCCTGTATTCTTGCCTGGAGAATTCCATGGACAGAGCAGTCTGGCAGGCTATAGTCCATGGGGTCGCAAAGAGCTGGACATGACTGAGTGACTAACAAACATGATAGGTTAATATATTGTAATGGCCAACAGTAATTGAACACGTGTGCCAGAGCCTGAATGAAGTGCTTGTTTTATCTCATGTAATATCTGGTGCAGCTTTTTATAGTGGTTTCTATTATGACCACAAGTTTTAAAATGAGGAAATTCAGGCACATATCTGAAGTTATCCAACTCATTTGTGGCAAATACAACATTCTTTCTTAGGTCCCTCTTGGTGAAAGAATGGATTCTAAATCACTTCCCTGCTTATGAATATTTTAGGGAAATGAAGCACTTTTTGTTGGAGGTGGGCAAGTCTCAGGCAATGGGAAGATGAGACGTATCACTCACAACAGTGAATTGCTATCGTCTCCTGAATAGAGAATAATATACTGTTTGGCAAATACATCTAAAGCCTGCAATTTGAGAGGGATTTTCTTCTTTCTGCTGTGATCTGCTCCTTGTCCAGATGATCCTTTAAGTCTGGAAGGGGATGGAGGGGACAGAGTGCGGCAGCAAAGACTTCTTCAAAGCACAGTGGAAATCAGCACTTGCTGGAAGACTTGCAGGCCTACGATGGGTGTGACCAGCACCCCAGGGGCTCACACATTGCCCCCTTCACCTGCTCCTAACTGAAATGAAACAAGAACGGGGGTGATCCTGACAAAAAGGACACATCCCTAGATTTACTTACTCCCTTTCTCAGAGGGGATCATGTATGTCCACAAACATCAGTATCATCCATGCAGACACAATATAAGAGAAAGTCAAACAGATAGCTAGTGGGAAGTTGCCATGTAACACAGGGAGCTCAGCCTGGTGCTCTGTGATGACCCAGAGGGGTGGAATGGGGAGGTGGGAGGGAAGCTCAAGAAGGAGGAGACATATGTATATGTAACAGTTGATTCACGTTGTTATATGTCAGAAATCAAAACAACATGTAAAGCCATCATTCTCCAGTTAAGATTTTTTTAAAAATACCTTGTACTCTGATACGTAACAATGTCAGCAATCCTATAGTTCTTAAAATTAGAAAGACATTGGTAATTGGTGATGCTGAAGCAACATATACTTTTGGTAAGTATGACTCTAATGATCTAATTATTTCATTCACCAAGGAGGATCGGGTAATAAGAATTTCTGCAGAAAACTGGTACAGCCGCTATGGAGAACAGTGTGGAGATTCCTTAAAAAACTGGAAATAGAACTGCCATATGACCCAGCAATCCCACTGCTGGGTATACACACCGAGGATACCAGAATTGAAAGAGATACATGTACCCTGATGTTCATTGCAGCACTGTTTACAATAGCTAGAACATGGAAGCAACCTAGAAGTCCATCAACAGACAAATGGATAAGGAAGTTGTGGTACATATACACAATGGAATATCACTCAGCTATTAAAAAAAAAAAAAGAATGCATTTGAGTCAGTTCTAATCAGGTGGATGAAACTGGAACCTATTATACAGAGTAAAGTAAGTCAGAAAGAGAAACACCAATACAGTATATTAATGCATACATATATGGAATTTAGAAAGACAGTAATAATGATCCTATATGCAAAGGAAATGGCAATCCACTCCACTATTCTTGCCTGGAGAATCCCATGGACAGAGAAGCCTAGTAGGTTACAGTCCATGGGGTCTCAAAGAGTTGGACACGACTGAGCGACTTCACCTTCATGCAAGACAGCAAAAGAGACACAAATGTAAATAACAGAGTTTTGAATTATGAGGGATAAAGCGAGGGTGGGATGATATGAGAGACTAGCACTGAAACATGTTTATTACCATATGTAAAATAGATGACCAGTGCAAATTTGATGCATGAAGCAGGGCACTCGAAGCTGGTACTCTGGGACAAACCAGAGGGATGAGGAGGGAGGTGGAAGGGGGGTTCAGGATGCAGGGGACAACCTGTGCACCCGTGGCTGATTTGTGCTGATGTGTGGCAAGGGCTACCGCAGTGTTGTGAAGTGATTGTCTCCAATCAAAATAAATAAATAAAATTTTAATAAAAGGACTTTCCGTGGGGGGGAGAGTAGGGGGGCGGGGAAGAAAAGCTTAAAAACCCAAGCTGCTGCTGCTGTGTCACTTCAGTCGTGTCCGACTCTGTGCAACCCCATAGACGGCAGCCCACCAGGCTCCCCCATCCCTGGGATTCTCCAGGCAAGAACACTGGAGTGGGTTGCCGTTTCCTTCTCCAATGCATGCAAATGAAAAGTGAAAGTGAAGTCGCTCAGACGTGTCAAACTCTTCGAGACCCCATGGTCTGCAGCCTACCAGGCTCCTCCATCCATGGGATTTTCCAGGCAAGAGTACTGGAGTGGGGTGCCATTGCCTTCTCCAAAAAATGCAAGAGAGGTGTTATTAATAATATTATTGCATTATGTATGTCATAAATTTTTGAGACACAGACTTGTGTCCTAAACTGATAGTGGAATCTACATAAGGCAAAATAATAATTTGCGTGTTTTCAGACTTCTGAGACAAAAAAAAAAATCCATAGTGTAATTTGGTTCAGTTTTCAGATGTCTGCAGCTCCTTTGATCCATAGAATGGCAGCAGACAAAGATTTAGATGACTTCAGTTTCAGGTCATAGAAGATAATTTTGCTGTAAGGAAAAGACTTTATTCTTCCCAGGTTCATTTCATCATACACGTAACAATACATGTGGAGATAGCAAAATGCCTTATACATTTATAGGATGTGAACTCAGAATGCAGGCTATGTAGCTTGTTGAGCATGTTTACAATTGTTACTTCTATTTCTGTCTTCACTTCAGAGTGGGTCCGGGAGCTACGGCTGATCACCATGGAGCCAATAGCAAGCTTGATGTTGGGAAAAACCCATACAAGAAAAAAATGAGTAGGGGCCTCCTTACTGCCCCTGACACCAGGAGGAATGTCAGATGCAATGGACTGGTTTTTCTTTTTACAATTTTTTTGATGTGGACTATTTTTAAAGTCTTTATTGAATTTGTTACAATATTGCTTCTGTCTTATGTTTTAGTTTTTTGGCTACTATGTATGTGGGATCTTAGCTCCCCAACCAGGCATTGAACCTACACCTTCTGCGTTGGAAGGCGAAATCCCAAGCGCTCATCCACCAGGGAAGTCGCATAGAGTGGAGTTTTTGGCACAGTCCCCTTTGAAAATGAGGAGGTCATTAACTGTAACAACAAAGCAAAACAAAAACCCCATAGCTTCAAATAAACCTCAGTCTGTGGAAGGGCTCTGGGTGGGGGATGAAGATATTACTGCTGATGATAATAACTGGTAACATTTAACAAATGTTTCTGTATATTCCAGGCAAAGTGTTTCAAACTTTTATGGACATTAGCTCATTACAGTAACCCTATCCAGTAAGTTCTATAATTATTCTCATTTATCATTTGAGGTGACTGATGCCTAGAGGTAAAAAAGAGAGAAAGTCTTGTCAAAACCAAGCTCAAAAATGATCAAATCTGGGTTCAAATTCAGGTCCATTTGAATGTCAGAGCCCTTTAATTTCATTTTTATTTTCCAATGAATATATGAGGGACCTAGGAGTTGAATGGACATATAGTTAAACATCTGCTCTGGGGCATATTTGAAAGTAAAAGAGGTGCTATTGATAATTCTACTGGGACAACAGGGTGAGCTAGGGCATAGGACCACGGTATTGAGGAAGGGAGCTGACATGAGATGAACACTGGCCTGAGAGATGAAACGGCAAATCTGGATCCAGTTGGATATGAATATATGAATATCAACTCAACCCAGAGTTAGTAGGAAAATTTTCAAGAGAGGCCACTATTCCAACGTAGGCCACTTTCTCTCATCTGCTGAGATGAATACCTGCTTAGAAAGTTAGCATCTGTTAGCCGAGTTTTTAACACATTTCTCTTAGTTTCATTTTTGCTGTCACAAGCATTTTTTAAAAATCAAGAACATTCTGCTCTCAAAGTATTTATTGCCTGTTCTAAAGTCGTTCAGTTGTGTCCGACTTTTTGTGACCCCCATGGACTATACAGTCCCTGGAATTCTCCAGGCCAGAATACTGGAATGTGTAGCCTTTCCCTTCGCCAGGGGATCTTCCCAATCCAGGGGTTGAACCCAGGTCTCCCGCATTGCAGGAGGATTCTTTACCAACTGAGCCACAAGGGAAGCTAAAGAATACTGGAGAGGGTAGACTATCCCTTCTCCAGCAAATTCTAGGAATCAAATAGGGGTCTCCTGCATTTTAGGCAGATTCTTTGTCAACTGAGCTGTCAGGGAAGCCCCTTTCTAGCTCAGGTTGTCATTAAAATAAGTTGTTTTACGTAGAGACACTGAAATAGAATTACAGAATCTTTGCACCCAAATGACCATTTTCAAATGGGTTGGTTTGGTGTTTAAAGTTTCAGCTCTAATGAAAATGTGCTCACAGCACTTGGCTTACACTCTTAGTTATCCCAGTGCACAGGAAGTGGACATTGGGGGAAATATCAAATAGAGCAGTATCAATTCTAGCTGCTCTCTGTTCACGCATTGCCTGCCCCGAGGTGTGCTACACACACAATAGCTGCACGACTTTTAAGCACAGCCCCAGTTTCGGAACCTCTGATCACATATGATACAGTGGACCCACTACCCTTTTGTTTTTTCCCTGAAATTTTGCTCTAATGACTTTCTGGCACTTTCTTCCTCCCTCTCTTACCTGCTTTTCTCTGTCTTTTCTACCTTCTCTCCTGCCCCACTCAAGGTTGTCCTTGCCCCCTGGGTCTCACTATTGGCTTGCTTTTCCCTGTTTTTTTTTTTTTTTCTCCATCTACTGTGTCATTTGACAATCTCATCTGGTTTCATAGTTGCGATCAATGTTGATTTAAGCCTTCCAGATCTTTACTTCCAGCTCCAGCATTCTCTCTCCCCCAGACTTTGAAACCCTATCTGTCTAAAACTTCTTCTCAAGATAGCCACCTTCTGGTATCTCAAATGCAATTCATCCAAGCTGGTCTCCCCAGCATTCTCTCCAAAGCACAGACACACGTTTTCAGTTTTCCTTTCTCCCAAGCATTTTCCTCCCTTAAATTTCCTCTGTGAATTATGAATTACTTAGTTTCTCAATCTTTGCATTCTTTTCTTTTTTCCCATCTAAAATTTTCCCAGGGCTAATACTTCAATACATTTCAGATATATCCATTTCTAGACAGGCTTGTTCAAAGTCTTAACTACTTCTCACCAAAAATGTGCTAACTGGTCTCCTGAACTCAGTTTCTCATTTACTCATATTTATCCTGTGTAACAGTAAGATTAAACATCATAAAGAACAGTTTGGATCATATAACCTCTTTGTTCAAGCTTCAATGCAAACAAATTAATCTGTGCTGTCGTTGTTGAGCTGCTCAGTCAAGTCTGACTCCTTGTGACCCCGTGAAGATTTGGTGTTACCAATCTTTCTTGTTTGTATCATTCTGGTGTCATGAAGTAGAATCAGACTGTGGTTTGAATTTGTTTTCCTCTGATGAACAATGACGTTGAACATCTTTCATAAATGGTCATTTGCATACTTTTGCAGCATTCAGGATTTTTCCCCATGAGATTGTTTACCTTTTTCTTGTTGGTTTGCTGGAATTCTTTACATATTTTGAGATTAAGTCCTTTAGTCAAATACATGAATTGCAAATATTTTCTCCTACTCTGTGGCTGGCTTAGCACACTTAAGGAAGTGAACTTCTTTTTCTGCCTCTTTGATGTTCTGGTTCAAGGACCATATCATTCAGGAAACATATCTGAATTTGGCAAATTGTACCTTGAGTCACAGCTGCTTCTCAGTGCTTCCTGAGTTACACGATGAGAAAGATGTGTCAGGCTCCATAGTACCTGGCAACCATCCCAGAACAACTTGCCCTCCATGCCTTTTGGGAAGTAATTATTTTGGGTCACATACACATATGTAACACATAAAGTTTGGAGTAAACTGAGTGGGCACTTGGTTCAGGATATCTGAATTGGGTACCTCTGAGTCCCAGCATCTCTTATATATTAGGTTTGGGCCTGATAAGGGAGACTGAGTTGGAGCTTCATGCCTTTTTTCAATATATACAGCTTCACTTTCATCTTTCTTTTACAAAAAGAAGCTTGCATAAAATTGCAAAAATTGAAACTGTGCTTGCAAACCTAAATCTTGTTCAACCATTCAACACAGTGCTTACTGAACAATGGATTTTCATGTGTAGTTGCCAGGTTGAGCTGTGTTTAATCAGTGAGGACACCGAAGCCTGGAAAAGCTTACTGATGTAGTAGTGAGTTTATAGACTGGACTTGGAATTACCTGCCAGTGCAGCAGATGCAGGAGACTTGGGTTCGATTCCTGAGTCAGGAAGATCCCCTGGAGAAGGGATGTCAGCCCACACCATTATTCTTGCCTGGGAGATCCCATGGACAGAGGAGCCTGGCAGGCTGCAGTCCGTGGGGTTGCAAAAGAGTCAGACATGACTGAGCAACTGAACAGCAACAACAATATCCGTCATTTCAGGGCATCCATTGCTTCAGTGACCACTTCAATATGCTAGCTTTGTCGAGATTCATGCAGGTATAACAGGCAAAGCCCTACCTCAGGACTGGACTGTATCTCTTTCTCTCCTGGGACTTCTCTAATGCCAAGGTAGGAAACACCTCGTGGGAACCCAATTCACACTCATACATGTGGGAGCCAGGAGGGCAGAGGAGTTAACAGGTGTGAGTATGAGGTGCCCGTGGTTAAAGGTTTCACTCTTCTGGACTTGGATGGGCAGTTTGAGATGCATTTCATCATGCTTCTGTGATGCTAGTGGGATGAAATTCTAGTTACCCTCTCTGGCTTCCTTTGTGGCTCAGCTGGTAAAGAATCTGCCTGTAATGTGGGAAACCTGGGTTCGAACCCTGGGTTGGGAAGATCTCCTGGAGAAGGCAACGGCTACCCACTCCAGTATTCTGGCCTGGAGAATTCCATGGACTGTACATGGGGTCACAAAGAGTCAGACATGACTGAGTGACTTTCACTTTCACTTTTCTCTGGTAGCCAACTTAGTAACACTTCCTTGTACTGACTTTTTCTTATTTCCTATTTCATTCCCTTTGCCCTGCACACTTGCTCTTTACCATCATATGCCTCAGCTACCTCACATAAGACACGATCTCAGTTCTGCTTTCAGGAAAACCCAGACTAAGATACATAACTATTAAGTTAGGACCAGATCTGGTTTGGACTGTGGCTATATAAGTTTAAAACATATTTCTGTGTTAGTTTCTGCTGTACAACATTGTAAAATAACTATACTCCAATTAAAAATTAACATACAGTAATAAATATATTATGTATTTTATTATTTTTTAAAGAGTACATAATAGGATTAAAATTTTTATGATCTAATTTAAAATAAAAGCCAACTTAATTTTTTGAAAGAAAATGCATCTCTGTGATCCTCAACCTCAGAGATTTAGAGTACTGAATTTTATTACCTCTTTACGACTCATCACAACTAGAAGAAGAATTGTAAACAAAGAACTTTCACTGGCTACTATGATTTCTTTGAAAAAGTGAAAGTGTTAGTTGCTCAGTCGTGTTTGACTCTGTGCAACCGCATGGAATGTAGCCCACCAGGCTCCTCTGCCCATGAAATTCTCCAGGTAAGAATATTGGAGTGGGTAGCCATTCCCTTCTCCAGGGATCTTCCCAACCCAGGGATGGAACCCAGGTCTCCCACATTGCAGGCAGGTTCTTTACCATCTGAGCGGCCAGGGAAGTGCATGACTTCTTTACCTAAAAATAAATAAATAAATAAATAAATATTGTCCTGAAAACTTAGAAGCAAATGTGATATCCATGTGTATATTGCTCTTTAAATGTTGTTTTGTTTTGTTGGTTTTTTTTTCCCCAGAGCTGATTCTATAGAAAAAGAAAAGACTGTGGCATTAAGTGCAGACTTGGACTGTTAAGGTTGTGGGTTTAAAAGTCTATGGTTAACCATGATGAACAGTGCTAAACTTACATATTAAGCTATCACCATTGAGGAAGAGGCACCCAGTACACACACCTTGTCTCTAGTTTGTGCCAGACACAGTCTTATGCAATTTGCTCACATGCTATGGGCCCTGAAGGCACCCCTAAAAATGATATCAGTAATAACATATTTATAATAATTACAGCTATCCTTTATGAAGTATGAGCCAAGCACCATTCAAAACATTTAAAACCATATTTTACTTAATACTCACAACAACCTTATGAGGTAAGCACTCCTTATTATTCCCATTTGTTAGGCAATAAGATGAAGGCTTAGAAAGTTGCTGTAACTCACCTAAAGTCACATAGCTGGTGAAGGATAGAAACAGAAAATGGGTCCTGGTCTGTAAGTCATGTATGGATGTGAGGGTTGGACTGCGAAGAAAGCTGAGCGCCAAAGAATTGATGCTTTTGAACTGTGGTCCTGGAGAAGACTCTTGCGAGTCCCTTGGACTGCAAGGAGATCCAACCAGTCCACCCTAAAGGAAACCCGTCCTGGGTGTTAACTGGAAGGACTGATGCTGAGGTTGAAACTCCAATACTTTGGCCACCTCATGTGAAGAGCTGACTCATTGGAAAAGACTCTGATGCTGGGAGGGATTGGGGGCAGGAGGAATAGGGGACGACAGAGGATGAGATGGCTGGATGGCATCACTGACTCGATGGACATGAGTTTGAGTGAACTCCGGGAGTTGGTGATGGACAGGGAGGCCTGGTGTGCTGCAATCATGGGGTTGCATAGAGTCGGACACGACTGAGCAACTGAAGTGAACTGAACTGAACTGTAAGTCATGACCCTATGTTCTTAAGTCCAGGGACTTCTGGAACTCCAACTCTCCCTCTCCAGGTAGAGCCCCAGATATTAGCCGTTCCCATCTCAGATCTATGCTAACACATTTCACGCATGTTCCGTGCTGCAAAACTCTGTTCCTCATCTCCCTAATCACCTAAGTCTGGGTCAATTTTGCCATCCACTGCTGAATATTTCCTGGGAGTCTCAACTGTTCTCCAGAATGCCCCATCCTCTGAAATATCACTCTCACCAGTGTTTGGTGAAAAGCTGCTGAATATATGGGCAAACAGATTTTCATTCATTGTATGTAAATGGATTTTAAGCACAGTTCTTTTTCCAATAAAAATGTCTTCACCACGGGGAAGCCCAAGGTTTGCCCTTGGATGGTTTTACATTTGTTCATGTTCAGGTTTCCTGAGAATCTGTCCCCATTTCTAAGAACTTCTATTGTGTTATGTCATCAGTTCAGTTCAGTTGCTCAGTTGTGTCCGACTCTGTGTGTTATGTCATAGACAATCTCAAATATAAACTTTTATTTGCAAAGAAACCATTCCTGGCTATTTTCTTACGGACATGTTTTGTGGTTTTATTTAAAACTTCTCTATTGCAAGAGCCACTTTCAAGTCCCAAAATATGCTGACCTTTATGCAAGTATGTTAAAGAGATACATTAATACACACTTCCTTCATTTACCACTTTTTCCTAGCACAACAAAATGCATATTTTCTTTAAATAAGCTTTTTAATTTTAGAACAGTTTTAAGTGTGCATAAAAATTGTGAAGATCATGCAGAGTTCGCGTATACCTCATCTTCAGTTTCTTCTATAACATCTAACACGAGGATGGTATGTCTGTTATATTAACAGACCAATATAGATAGGTACACAGTTATTAACTGAAGTCCATACACTATTCATATTTTCTTAGTTTTTTTTTTTGTCTAATCTCCTTTTTTATTCTAAGATTTCATCCAGAACACCACGTTACGTTTAGTTATCTCCTTAGTGTCCTCTTGACTGTGGCAGTTTCTCATGCTTACTTTGTTTTTGATTACCCTTGACAGTTTTGGAGGATACTGCTCAGGTAGGTAAGCTGTCTGTCCCCTGGGACTTGCTTGGTGCTTTTATCATGCTTAGGCTAGGGTTTAGGGGTTTGGATGGTAGACCACGGAGGGAGGTAAAGAGCCATTTACAACACATCATACCAAGTGCGCATACCATCGCCATGACTTATTGTTGTTCATTCTGATCTTGATCATCTGCTTGGATCATGATCCTCAGGTTTCTCTACTGTAAAGTTACTCTTTATAGTCTCTGTTCTTTGGAAGAAAGTCACCACACGTTCCCCATTAAACTGAAGAATTGGTGAGTTACACACTCCCTCATTTATGGTAGAGTATTTAAATAATTTCTTTGAAATTCTTCCGCATGGAGAAGGTACCTCTTCTTCCCCATCTACTTATTCCTTGAATCATTTATTGGTATCAGTCTGGATTCATGGATATTATCTTATACTTTGGGTTATGATCTAATGCTATTTCTTTTGTGGTTCAAGGTGTTCCAGCTTTGGTCTCTGAGAGCTCTTTCTGTTGGTGCCTCTGTCCCTTTAGCACAGTCTCACTGTTGTGAGGTACTTTTTATTTCTTTGTTTTGCTTTTAGCCCTGCTTTACTTTCTGGCGGTATAAGATGCTTCAGGCTCATCATTTCATCTTGTGTCCCCAGTCCTAGAAATAACCATTTCTTCGAGGAGCCTGGGTTCTTTTTATTGAACAGTATTAACTGTGGGTTACTAACTGGATGCTAACTATGCCTGCTGCTACTGGATGCTTGGGCCCCCTCATGCCAGAAAATTTCAGTTTATAAACTAATACTTGTAGATTGACATATCTATTGCCAAAAAGTTAGTTCAGAGTTTTTTAAGATGTTATGGAAAAATCTGAGTGAACTTTTTGGCCAACTCAATATAAACATTTCTGCATGTAGCCATCTATATCAATAATAAGCTTCACATGAGTCCATAATGACGTCTCCAAGTCTAATCCATTACTGCATGGATCATTCTAGCCTCTTCCCCTTGTTTACCTATTAACTCCTACTCCAACAGTGAGGAAACCTGGCTACTACCATCTGCCAACCATTTACTTTATTGTTCAATTCCGGTACACATGTATAATAACATCAGAACTGTTAACCGTTACCACCTGGGAAACTACTTAATCATCTAGAGTGTGGTACAACGCCATGCATTTGAAATTGATGTATGAAAAATACAATTCTAAAGATATCTGTCCATGCTTTGCTTGTTTATTTCTCCCTATTGATTTCTGCCTTTGGTCCACCTTTAAAAGGAATAAAAGCTTCAGACTGGAATAAGCTGTAAGTTATCTAGAAAGGCTTAAGAACGAGTGAAAATGAAACCCACAAACAGAGAATTGGTTCGGCAGGGCTGTGAGAAGAGTCAATGCAATTTCAGACATGGCTTTGACAAGCCCAGTACAGATAGGACCATTGCTGGCTGATGAGCAGAGGACAAAGCTGACATTGATTGACACACTATCTGAAAGCTGGTGACCAGCAACAACTGCCTGTTGCTTCCTTTTTCAGATATATGGGCTTCAGAGAGAAGCCTGACCCTTCTGATTGCTTGTTGCTGTTGAAGTCATGTCTGATTGTTTGCGACCCCATGAACTGTACCCACCAGGCTTCTCTGCCCATAGGATTTTCCCAGGCAAGAATACTGGAGTGGGTCACCATTTCCTCCTCTAAGGGATCTTCCTGATCCAGGGATCAAACCCACATCTTGCATTACTGTATTGGCAGGCAGATTCTTTACCACTGAGCCATCAGGGAAGCCCATTACTTTTGATTGCTGCTATCGCTAAGTCACTTCAGTCGTGTCCGACTCTCTGCGACCCCATAGATGGCAGCCCACCAGGCTCCCCCTTCCCTGGGATTCTGCAGGCAAGAACATTGGAGTGGGTTGCCATTTCCCTCTCCGATGCATGAAAGTGAAAAGTGAAAATGAAGTCTCTCAGTCGTGTCCGACTCTTAGCAACCCTATGGACTGCAGCCCACCAGGCTCCTCCATCCATGGGATATTCCAGGCAAGAGTACTGGAGTGGGGTGCCATTGCCTTCTCCGAAGCTCATCACTTTTGATTGCTGCTGCTGCTGCTAAGTCGCTTCAGTTGTGTCTGACTCTGTGCGAACCCATAGACTAGATGAAGTTAAATGTAGATGACAAACCTAAAGGTGCTTTTTTTTCCTAATAGACTTGATTTTTCAGAACAGTTTTAGGTTCACAGCAAAACTGTGTACAAAGTACACAGAGTCTCCATACGCCTCCTGCCCCAACAATCTCCCTCATTGCCACCACAGGGCACCACAGTTATATATTTGTTCAAATCAATGAACCTACATTGACACAGCATTATCACTCAGAGCCCATAGTTTACATTATGGTTCACTCATCCTGTGGCACATTCTGTGGGTGTGACAAACACATAATTACATTTATCTACTATTATAATACTATACAGAGTAGTTTCACTGCCCTAAAACCTCTCTGGGTTCTGCCTATCCATCTCCACTTCCCCTTTAATACTTGGCAACCATGGATGCTTTTGTGTGTCCATAGTTTTGCCTTTTCCAGAATGTCATTAGCTGGAATCGCACATTGTAGCCTTTTCAGGCTGGATTCTTTCACTTCAAAATATACCTTTACATTTTATGCCTGTTTTTTCAAGGTTGATAGGTTGTGTCTTCTTAGAATTGAATAATGTTTCATCTTCTGGATGCACCATAGTTATTTAACCTTTTACCTGCTGAGGGGCATCTTGGAAGCATTCAGGTTTTGGCTATGATGAACACAGCGGCCATAAACATCTATGTGCAGGGTTTTGTGTGGACATATATTTTCAACTCATGTGGGTAAATACCAAGAAGCACAATTGCTGGATCGTATGGTGAGAGTATGTTTAGTTTTACAAAAAAAAAAAAAAAAAAGAAACAAAATACCTGCCAAATTATCTTCAAAAGTAACTGTACCATTTTTTGTTTTTCCACCAACAGTGAATAAAAGTTTCTTTGGCAGCACTTGGTGCTATCAGTGTTCTGGATTTTCACTGTAGTAGGTCTGTAGTCATAATTTGTTTTAATTTGCAATTCACTAATGACATATGATATGGAACATCTTTTCCTAAGTGTATTTGCCATCTGTACAACTTTTTTTTTTTTTTTGGTGTAGTGTCTGTTCAGATCTTTTGCCCATTTTTTAATTGAGTTGTTTTTTCACAGTAGAGTTTTAGGAGATCTGTTTATATTTTGGATAAAAGTCCTTTATCATATAGATCTTTTGCAAATATTTTCTCTGTGTGTATCATAGTATCATATCTTCTCACTCTCTTGAAAGTCTTTCCCAGATCATAATTTTTTCAGTTTTTAAGTACAGGTTATCAGCTGTATCTTTCATGGATCATGCCTTTGAAGTTGTATCTAAAATGTCATCATTAAACTTAAGGTCATCCAGATTTTTTCCTATGTTACTTCTAGGAGTTTTTTGATTTTGCATTTTACATTTAGGTCTATGACTCACTTTATGTTAAATTTTGCAAACAGTGTAAGATCTGTGTCTAGATTCCTTATTTTACAATCCTATGTCTGGTTTTCCTAGCACCATTTTTGAAAAGAATATCTTTTCCCCATTGTGTTGCCTTCGCTCCTTTGTCAAAGATTGGTTGATTGTGTTTATCTGGGATTACTTGAGCTCTCTATTTGTTCCATTGGTTTATTTGTCTATTCTTTCACCAATACCAAAACTTTATAGGAAGCCTTGAAGTTGAGTGGTGTTGGTCTTCCAATTTTGTTCTTCTCCTTCAATATAGGCTCATTTTTAGACTAGTTCCTTCCTAACGTAGAGCAAAGGCACTCAATTGTAGCTTCTTTTTCTCTCTCCTAGCTTCAATCTTTCTCACAGTGCTCGCCTTGGGAATAGTAGGCAAAATGGCATTCTGTTTTCTCTTTAATTTTAACCTTGAGGAAATTTGCTATCAGAGGCATTTCTTATTAACCCTCTGTCTCCTGAGAGAGGAAAAATTGGTCTTTCTGTCTAGTTGTATGACTGGGGATAAGGGTTGGAAGGAGGGCTCCTGGATGTTTCTGGAATTATTCCAGACACTTTTTCCCTGGAAGATACCTGGCAAACAAGCCATTATTGACCAGTGAGGCTTGGTTTATTCACGGGCCAGACCCTTTCCTGTGACCACCAGGAATGGGATAAATAGCTTTAAACACTGACTTGAGAAAAGTGCTTTTCTCAACAGAGGGTTCAAAAATAAAGATATACTGTGGCAAAATGATTTCAAACACACTGAAAATCCTGGATTTTCAGCATTATATTTTTCTAATGTTGATCATACAGGAAAGAGTAAAATGTTTTTAAAAGTATAATATATATTGTTCTGATTAGAAAAAATAATCTTTCACATATTTAATGGTGTTCAAAATAGAAGGAAGAAAATGACTCAAAATGCTTGAGGCTAAAGCATGTACTTCAGATTGTCTTTGATTATATAAATGTAATTTATTTAATAATTCATATTTTGGAATACATTAATGCAAATGATGGTTTTAGGTTGTCATCAAATTTTTAAATATGCAACATAAGACATTTTCATTTTTGTTGATTTTCCCAGATAAAATTGGACACTTCAGATATATGCATAGTTTCCCTCATGGAAAAGAATCTGAATTGTTTAAAGTAAAATAGAATTAAGAAAGTCACTCATATTTTAGTTAAAATGAATAGTGCACTTCTGAGTATGAAAAGCTATTGAAACAGGTAAGGTAAGAAATGTCATGCTTTATTTTCTAGCATATCTGGAATAGCATATTTTAGATATTCTATAAAATAAAGAATGTTTCAGGGATATTTGCAAGGTCCCCACACATGCTTGTCTGTGGATAATGTATTTCCTGGTTTTGAAAATAAGGGATTTATATACAGAAAGATTCTTTAAAGTATCTAATTACAAAGAGTGAAGAATCAGACAAAACAATTCTTCAACAGCAGTAATCAACATCTACAACGTCATTTGGGACTATCTTTAAACATTGGCATAAGATGCACTTTCGACTTTTTTAATCTCTTGTTAGTGTTATTGGGAAAATTTCACCTCCCAGGACTTTCTGAGTCCTGATCATCACACATATAATTATCCCCTATAGCTGAAGAGTGTTCACACTCTAGTTGTTGTTACTGTTAATGTGTTGTTCTTTTTTTTTTTTTTTCTGTTGTTTATGTATTTCTTGTTTTTGGTCCAGTCTTTGGTTCTGCCAAGTTTGTTTTAAACAATTTATTCTGAAATGCATCCTAGAAAAATAACTGATGTAAAATTACTCTATAGCCCTACTTCTCCCTCAGGCGAATCAAACACATTCCAAACTTATTTTCGAAATAGGGTTTGCATGTGTTGTTGTTGCTTAGTCACTAGTCTTGTCCAGCTCTTCTGTGATCCCATGGACTGTAGCCTGCCAGCCTTCTCAGTCCATGGGATTCTCCCGGCAAGAATATGGGAGAGAGTTGCCATTTCCTTCTCCAGGGGATCTTCCTGACCCAGGGATTGAATCCAAAGTCTCCTGTGTTGGCAGGCAGATTCTTCACCACTGAGCTACAGGGAAGCCTAGGGTTTTTATCAGTTCCGTTCAGTTCAGTCACTCAGTCGTGTCCGACTCTTTGCGACCCCATGATTCACAGCACGCCAGGCCTCCCTGTCCATCACCAACTCCCAGAGTTCACTCAGACTCACGTCCATCGAGTCCGTGATGCCATCCAGCCATCTCATCCTCTGTTGTCCCCTGCTCCTCCTGCCCCCAATCCCTCCCAGCATCAGAGTCTTTTCCAATGAGTCAACTCTTCGCATGAGGTGGCCAAAGTACTGGAGCTTCAGCTTTAGCATCATTCCCTCCAAAGAAATCCCAGGGCTGATCTCCTTCAGAATGGACTGTTGGATCTCCTTGCAGTCCAAGGGACTCTCAAGAGTCTTCTCCAACACCACACTTTAAAAGCGTCAATTCTTCGGCGTTCAGCCTTCTTCACAGTCCAACTCTCACATCCACACATGCCTATCGGAAAAACGATAGCCTTGACTAGACGGACCTTAGTCGGCAAAGTAATGTCTCTGCTTTTGAATATACTATCTAGGTTGGTCATAACTTTCTTTCTTTCTTAAAAGCGTCTTTTAATTCCATGGCTGCAATCACCATCTGCAGTGATTTTGGAGCCCCCAAAAATAAAGTCTGACACTGTTTCCACTATTTCCCCATCTATTTCCCATGAAGTGATGGGACTGGATGCCATGATCTTCATTTTCTGAATGTTGAGCTTTCGGCCAACTTTTTCACCCTCCACTTTCACTTTCATCAAGAGGCTTTTTAGTTCCTCTTCACTTTCTGCCAAAAGGGTGGTGTCATCTCCATGTATGAGGTTATTGATATTTCTCCCGGCAATCTTGATTCCAGCTAGTGTTTCTTCCAGTCCAGCGTTTTTCATGATGTACTCTGCATATAAGTTAAATAAGTAGGGTGACAATATACAGCCTTGACATACTCCTTTTCCTATTTGGAACAAGTCTGTTGTTCCATGTCCAGTTCTAACTGCTGCTTCCTGACCTGCATACAGATTTCTCAAGAGGCAGGTCTGGTGGTATGGTATTCCCATCTCTCTCAGAATTTTCCACAGTTTATTGTGATCCACACAGTCAAAGGCTTTGGCATAGTCAATAAAGCAGAAATAGATGTTTTTCTGTAACTCTCTTGCTTTTTTGATGATCCAGCGGATGTTGGCAATTTGATCTTTGGTTCCTCTGCCTTTTCTAAAACCAGCTTGAACATATGGAAGTTCACGGTTCACGTATTGCTGAAGCCTGGCTTGGAGAATTTTGAGCATTACTTTACTAGCGTGTGAGATGAGTGCAATTGTGCGGTAGTTTGAGCATTCTTTAGCATTGCCTTCCTTTGGGATTGGAATGAAAACTGACCTTTTCCAGTCCTGTGGCCACTGTTGAGTTTTCCAAATTTGCTGGCATATTGAGTGCAGCACTTTCACAGCATCATCTTTCAGAATTTGAAACAGCTCAACTGGAATGCCATCACCTCCACTAGCTTTGTTCGTAGTGATGCTTTCCAAGGCCCACTTGACTTCACATTCCCAGATGTCTGGCTCTAGATTAGTGATCACATCATCATGATTATCTGGGTTGTGAAGATCTTTTTTGTACAGTTCTTCTGTGTATTTTTGCCACCTCTTCTTAATATCTTCTGCTTCTGTTAGGTCCAGACCATTTCTGTCCTTTATCAAGCCCATCTTTGCATGAAATGTTCCCTTGGTATCTCTAATTTTCTTGAAGAGATCTCTAGTCTTTACCATTCTGTTGTTTTCCTCTATTTCTTTGCATTGATCACTGAAGAAGGCTTTCTTATCTCTTCTTGCTATTCTCTGGAACTCTGCATTCAGATGCTTATATCTTTCCTTTTCTCCTTTATAGAACGAATCAAATTAATATGAGATCTTCAGGATCAGCTCTACTGAAACATGATTGGTCTTCTTGTTCTGTTTTTTAAAAAAGGGAAATTTGGACATAGAGACATACACACACATAGGGAAGATGATGTGAAGAAACAAGGAGAATGCCACATGAAGATGGAAGATTCTAGTGATCCATCTACATAATCCCCGGAATGCCAAAGATGGCCAGCAAGCCGCTGGAACCTAGGAACAGTCAAGAAAGGGCTCATCTACAAGTTTCAGAGGGAACATGGCCCTGCTACCACCTTGATTCCAAATTTTTAGCCCTCAGAACTGTGAGACAATAAATTTCTATTTCTTTGAGTCAACCAGTTTTGTGGTACTTTGTAACTGTAACCCTAGTAAATGAATACAATTCATTTTCTGACTTCTCTTATTTCTGTTGAAAAGACTTTTATGTTAGTATTTTGAGGGTGCTGTATCATTTCTGTTTTATGATTTTCCGTTTATCTTTGGTTTTCAACTGTTTGATCCCAGTGGGCCTACATGTGGTTTTCTCTACACGTGGTTTTCTCTACACGTGGGATCTCTTTGGGTCCCATTTTCTTTGACCTGTGTGTTGATATATTTCATAGGTTTAGAAACATTCTTCAAAATATCTTTTCTAATAATATTTTCTACATTTATCTCTCTCTTACTTCCATATGGAATTCCAAATAAACATCATGTTAGTCTTACCAACTTCCATATATCACATGTCATTTCCTGTATTTCAATTTCTTTTTTTCAATACTGCAATCTGTATATTTCCTATAGTTCTTTCTTCCAACTCACTAATCCTCTCTCTCTCTCCTATTCTCTTCAAAACTCATATTTTGAATGATCAATTTTAGGTTATTATATGTTTTTAGTTCTGGACTTTCCATTTGATTCTTTATTGTATACTCCAATCCTCTTGTGATAGTTACTGTATTTCCAAAAATGCTATTATTGAATATATTAATCATAGTTATATGAAAGTCTGGCTAAGATAAAAATTGCAGTATCTGCATCATCACAGATCTGTTTTATGGTGTAAATTTCCTGTTGGCTTTCTGTCATTTGGTCTGATTTACTGGTAAGTCTGGTAATTTCAGGTTGTCTGCCAGACGTTGTATATGAAAAATTATAGGTGCTCTGGTTGAAGTTATCTTCCTCCAGAGAGGAGTTAATCACCTTCTGGCCGCAAATAGATATGAGAAAACCATTTGAATAAAATCAGGCATTAAGATTATTCAAGGCTATGTTTCAGCTTTGTGGTGTTTTGCTATTTCTAATTTACTCTTACTCTTGCAGCCCTCCAGAGGTCTCAACAGAAAGCCTGAGGTTTCACTAAAACCTTCATGAAGCAATTCCAATTCCAAGTTTTGTCTCTCCAGAACTGTAAGTCAGGCAAATCTTCAACCTGCTTCATAGCTTCTTATCAGCTGGTTTTGCTCAATTTCTTGACCTCTTGCCCCCAGGTCTAGAGAGTCAAGAACTGGGAAATTTCTTGAGAGAAAATTGAATACAGAATATAGAGCCAATTTTTCTGTGCTTCTTCTCCCTGCAGGATCTTTGATTTCTTGACCATTGGAGCCTATTTTTGTCTCTCTGGGCTAGTGAACCTACCATTGATACTAGGATTTCTACTTAGGCTCTAGGCTTTTCCATATATATGAACAAGTGGATAATATTTGTTGAATATAGGTTTCAACTGAGTGACATTTTCTTTTCTCTAAGATATTAGCCCATAAAATCTGTTATCCTTAGTTGACCTCTAGTATTTTCAAATAGCTGTCTTGTTAAATATATATTATTAAATCCCATTTTTACCTGTTATTCTCTAAGTTTTTTTTTTCCCTGACACTTTTATTTTTAATGCAGAAACCCACATGTTAAATATCTGTATGTCATCTATTTTTATTTTCTCTTCTCTGTATCTGTATCTTTTCTACCACTTCCATCATTTTCCTTATGTTCTTCATTCTTTCAGTATATAAAAATGATCTAATTATGAAAATAAGCATAGGATTGATATGATGATATTAATATATGTTTAAAAAAGGAATAGCCATAAATGTTGAATAAACTTAAAAAGAAAGCCATCATTCCAATCTACAATTTATCTATTCTTTTCCAAACGTCCTCATCCCCCAAGGAACACTTTTTGGACTGATTGAACCAGGTATCAAATCTAGCATTTCTACCACTTTTAAACTTTTTATCACAATCCTTTACTTCATTTCCCATTTTAGGTTTCCTATTCATCACTAGAAGAATTTCACTTCAAATATGTTCAACAATTTTTCTCTCTCCATCAATGGCTGACCATTCAGTCCTAGTTTTTGTCATCTGGCCCTGAGTACATTAGTAGAATCCTTTTACCCTAAAATTACTATATATTGCTACCTTATCTATCATCTATTCTGTCCTTACAATAATACCTGGTTCAGAGTAGATGGTCCCTGAATAATTATAGAATAAACTTTTGAAAGGCCTCTAAAGTTCCCTCCAAAGTTCCATAAAGTTCTAATACATCTATATTTTGCTGAATAAAATCTAATGTCTTAAGTATTAGCATTTATAATAAAAATGATTTATTTTCAGCTTTATATTCTGATATAATATATAGTATAGCCAATTATATTTTATTGCAAGTCAAAAGCAGCTCTGTTATACCCTAGATCAAATAGGCTTTATGAGCCTTCCAGGGAGCCTAAAACTATATTTATTACATTGTTTTTCTATGAAAATGTGGTCTGTGGTCCAAGTAAAAAAATTTACTGTCCGACAAACTGAGTTCAAAAGTAATTTTTACATTGATGACAGTCCATATTGAGTTCTGAGTATTCATTAAATCTTTGGGTCAGAAAGCAAGTTTTACTAAGAACATCTGAATATCCATGCAGCAATCACATTAAGCCCTGTTTCCAGAAGTAGAGATGATGTAGAGAACGACTGGGCAAATATAATTCATTTAAGAAACAAGAACAGTACATGGAATATAACTGCAGCCTTGTGTTAAGAAGATTCTGCTTTTGACACTGGATTTGAGTGAAAAATTCTGATCAGAAAGACAGTCCTTTAGTGGATTCTCTATTTACCTATAGACACTGCAAAAATAGCATTAAAAAAGAAGATATTCATTGGTACATATTTGATGGTTGTTCCAAAATTATGGATAAATCCTGTTCAGTTTCTTAAAATTCATCTCAGGGAAAATGTAGAAAGAGCATTCTCTTCTATAATAAGATAATGTTGTTCTTATTTTATATTCATATTTTTCTTTGATACTTATTTAACTAATTTATCAGATTAACAGAGAACTATATTCTGTACTATTTAGTCCACCTATTTCTACTTCTTTAAGTTATTATTTTATATAAGTGTTTATTTATTTTCAGTGAGGAATTTAACATGGTTTTTTTTCTGCCCAGGAATCAAAATACAATTTACCCAAACACAGATAATATCCTCATTTCAGTATTAACACTCACAAAGCATTGTTTCAATAAAAATTATATAAGTTTAATAACTCTCAGGGAAGAATTGAAAATATCTCCATGTCCATATATCAGCAGAACTCAATTTATACTTGCTATTCTTCTTTTTTAATTGAGGTATAATTGATGTACAACATTATATAAGCTTCAGGTGTACAACATATATAATAATTTGACATTTGTGTGTTCTGAAACAATCACAGTAAGTCTAGTTGATATCCATCACCATCCATACATGGGGATTTCCTGGTGGCCCAGATGGTAAATAATCTGCCTACAATTCATCAGGAACATCCCCTGGAGAAGGGAATGGCTACCCACTCCAGTACTCTTGCCTGGAGAATTCCATAGCCAGAGGAGGCTGGCAGTCAACATTTCATGGAGTTGCAGAGAGTCATACATGGCTGAGTGACTAACACTTTCACTGTACATAGTTACAAAATCTATTTCTCTTATGATGAGAACTTTTAAGATTTACTCTCTTAGCAACTTCCCATATGCAATAGAGTGTAACTATGGTTACTATGCTATACATTGTATCCCCAGGACTTATATAACAGGAAGTTTGTATGTTTTCATCCCCTTTACCCATTTTGCCCATCCCTCACCTCCTGCTTTTGGCAACCCCCTTATATATTCACAAGCAATATTTTTTATTCCACATATAAGGAGATTATATGGTATTTATTTTTCTCTGTCTGACTTCACATAGAAAAACGCCCTCAAGATCTATCCATGTAGTTGCCAATGGCAAGATTTCATCTCTTTTTATAGTGGAGTAATATTCAACTGTATGTGCGTATTATGTTTCACCTATTCATCAATCAGTGGATGCTTAGGCTGTTTCCATATCTTGAATATTACAATTAATGCTGCAGTGAACATGGGGCCATACATAGACCTTTGAGTTAGTGTTTTTGTTGTCTTTGGATAATTACCCAGAAGTTGAATTGCTGGATCATGTATTCGTTCTATTTTTAATTTTTTGAGGAACCTCCACACTCTGTTTCACTGTGTCTGTGCCAATTTACATTTCCACCAACCTTTACTCCACAGCTTTGCCAACACTGGCTATCTCTTATCTTTTTGATAAGTGCTATTCTAATAGTGTGAGGTTATGTCTCATTGTGGTTTTGACTTGCATTTCCTTGAATATTAGTGACATTGAGCATCTTTACATGTATCTGTTGGTCAGTTATATCACTCGTTCAGAGAAATCTCCATTCAGATCTGTCCATATTTTTAGTCAGATCGTTTGGAGGTTTTTTTGGATGGGTATTAAATTGAAAGAGTTCTTTATATATTTTGGATATTAGCTCCTTATCAGATATACACTTTGCAATTATTTTCTCCTATTCAGTATGTTCCCTTTTCATTTTTTAATGGTTTTCTTTACTGTACAGAAATATATTTGCTATTCTTAAATGGATTTTATGTTCCCTGAAGTTCAGAAAAGCAACTTGATCTTTAAAAATATTGGAGAAGAAAGAAAATGATCTAAATTTGTGTTATAATAAATGAATACTGAAAATTAAGATTACATGTTTTTGTGGATGTGTATGTATGCTCCTCATGTTACTGAAAAACATTTTTACTCCTGCAAGTCTAATGTTGGGCATAAAACTTCCTATAACAGACTGTATTGGTCAATGTGTCCCTGGAAGAAGGTGTTTTGTATCTCAGAGGTAGCATAAGCACCATTAGATGTGGTGTTGCTATGGCAACCACTCTCTCTCTTTTTTAAATTGAATAGCATAGTGAGTACTCTTATAAAACCCACCAACCCTTAACTTTCTGGTGCCTCAAGATGGTTTTAACTTAACCACCTTCTCTTTGTCTTTATTTTTTCAATCTACAGGATTCATGTGTTTAAATATATCTGTTTTACGAGCCTGATGTGTCTTGGAACTTAAATCCTTGAGTTTTTGATCACAGATAATTTCTAAACAGGAGGTCAACGTAGCTATAAAATCAAGAAAAGAAGTCAAATTGTCCATTGCGAGAACAGATGCACACTTCTATATGAGGCCAGGTCTACAAAATTCAAATTGAATAAGACCTCAGTATTTGATCTGACTTCACCAGAACTTATATATACCTGGCACAGTGCAAAAAAAAAAAAAAAAAGAAAAAAAGAAAATCATTCCAGAAATGGAAGAGTCACAGGTTAAAATTAAGCCTTGAGCAACAAGTTCACATATTTTAATTTAAACAAAAATTCTTTAGGGGATCCAAGAGTCCTATTTTCCTCTTTGACTCAAACACACACCTTTTAAAATATCTATGCCTTAGTGCAGAAATGGTGCATGGGGTTAGATAAAATATATTGTAATTTCTTCCCCACCTACCTCTGCTTCTTAGAGATAATAATTCTTTCTAGTTATTTTGCTGGCTATTTGTGTTTATATTGTTAGTAAATTTCTTCAATAACAAAACTGAACACGTAAGAGTTGCTAGTGCTCTGCAGAAAAATAGTGCTCTTATAACTTGTTCTAGTTGTGGAAGAGAGGGTATCATGATGAGATGAAAAGATAATTTCAGTAAGATTAACCTGGTGCTAACAATGTTCCTCCAGTGTTTTCCTGTTTATGACTTCATTGAGGTAGATATAGACTAATGAGCATCAAGTTCACTAATTTTTATAAGATTTGATGAATTTTTAAAAGTGTGTAGTGAGTCACCGTAGTGAAGTCGCTCAGTCGTGTCCGACTCTTTGCGACCTCATGGACTGTAGCCTACCAGGCTCCTCCCTCCATGGGATTCTCCAGGCAAGAGTACTGGAGTGGATTGCCATTTCCTTCTCCAGGGGATCTTCCCAACCCAGGGATCGAACCCAGGTCTCCCACATTCCAGGCAGATGCTTTAACCTCTGAGCCACCAGGTAAGTTTAATTTAAGTAGTTAGTTAACTAACTACTTAGATTAATTTAGATTAACTAACTAACTTAGGTTAACTAAGTACTTAGTTTAATCTAAGTACATTTAATCCAAGATTAAAATATAGAACATTTCCAGCCCCCTACAAGGTAACTTTATGCCCTTCTCTAGTTATAACCACCATCTCCCAAATGATAAATACCATGTCCACTTCTATCACTATTGATTAGTTTTGCCAGTTCTTGAACTTCATCTATACACAGTCCTGTGGTGTGTATTATTTTGTGTTTGGCTTCTTTTGCTGGGAGAGTCATTCTTATTTTCATACTTACCAGTAGTCCATTCTGTTTTCATTGCTGTGTGATATTTAATATGTCACTTCATTTATAGACTACAAGTTAGCCATCTTCCTTTTGGATGGTCAAGTTTGTTGTTTTGTCACTAAGTTGTGCCTGACTCTTTGCAACTTCGTGCAGTGCAGCATGCCAGGCTCTGCTGTCCTGCACTATCTCCCAGGGTTTGCTCAGATTCATGTCCATCGAGTTGGTGAAGCTTTCCAACCATCTCAACTTCTGTCACCCTTTTCTCCTCCTGCCTTCAATCTTTCCCAGCATCAGGGTCTTATCCAAAGAGTCGGCTCTCCACATCAGATGACTAAACTATTGGAGCTTCAGCTTCACCATCAGTCCTTCCAACGAATATTCAGGATTGACTTCCTTTAGGATTGACTGGTTTGATCTCCTTACTGTCTAAGGGACTCTCAAGGGTCTTCTCCAGCACCACAATTTGAAAGCACTCATTTGGTTTTTGGCTGTCATGAATAAAGCTGCTGTGACTCTTTTCACAATTTTTGGTGGTTGTGTGCACTCATTTGTGTTCAGACAAATACCTACGAGTGACATTGCTGGGTCACAGGGTACTAAATATTTTTATGGCTTTTTAACATCTATTTATACGTTGAACCTACAGGAAAAATATTGAAGGCTTATGTACAGCAATAAAGTAAATCAAACAACAAAAGTCTTGGTAACTTCAAAGCAAGGTTAAGATTGACAGAAGTGAAAGCTAGGTGGGAAAAATACAATCCATCTCATTTGTTCATATCCACCAAACTATAATCAGGGTAAATTTTTTGAAATTCTTTTCTAATCACGATTTTCCTTTACTTAAAAACCATTAAGTCCTTTCCCCCTGGTCTTAGGAAAAGGCCAAAACTCCTTAATAAAGCCTGCAAGTTCTGCATGGCCAGCCTATGCTTACCTTTTCTGTCTTTTCTCTTTGTGCTTCTTGCGGTCTCCACTGAGTCACACTAGCTTCTTTCATATCATACTCCCAAGACTTTTCTGCCACAGGACATTTTCATGGGCTGCTCCTCTACCTGGAATGCTCTTACTACCATTTTGAGTAGTTTAAACCCTGCTCATCCTTCAGATCTCTTATCAAAGTGAAGTGAACGCGTTCAGTCGTGTCCGACTCTTTGCGACCCCATGGACTGTAGCCTACCAGGCTCCTCCGTCCATGGGATTTTCCAGGCAAGAGTACTGTAGTGGGTTGCCATTTCCTTCTACAGGAGATCTTCCCCACCCAAGGACTGAACCCAGGTCTCCCACATTGTAGGCAGAGCTTTACCATCTGAGCCACCAGGGAATAATACTCTCCTATCAAGGATAATCTTTTCTGAGAAATCATCCCTAATCTCCTTAATGTAAATTCTCATAATATTAGGAGACCTTTATGGTACTTGTCAGTGTAATTTATTTGTTTATGTTATCACTGATTGATTTTTTTTGCTCTTTTCATTAGGTGGTAATTTCCATAATGACACAGTTTATGTTTTAGACACGTTACTGCCAGAATCCAGCACAGTATTTGGTCAGTGTGGGCACTCAATAAATATCTGTCAAGCAAAAGAAACAATCTTACGTGCTGGACATAATTTTGAAATTCATGAACTAGTATCATTTAAAATCATGAAGATAATCACTTAAAGAATTGAAAATAATCATATAATATAAATTGGGATGCAGAAAGGAAAAGATTCTAATAAGTAAAGTAAGTTCCTGTTATTTCTAGAAAGGAGTCTTAATAAGCTATTGACAGCCTGGTACTTATAGTGATAATCATATAAGAACTAAAATTAGAAACATTTAAATGTAATTATCTCAAAGAAACAAGGCTGCGGCTTGGGAATTGAGATTGGGAAGATGGATTTTAACTTTTACAATTTTGCCCTTATTTTATTACCTTTATTGTAGTATGTAACAGAAAGATGAAACCTAAGGTTTCCAACTTTGCAGTATAGGGGCTCAGAACATGCCTCCCCAAGACGGCTACTTTGACATGTAGATTATTTGGAGCTAATGGTGGTGGAAATCCTTTGAACTCAAAGGAAACTACTGCCGCTCCCTTAACTACCTAGAAAAATTTATATTGACTTTTCCAAAAAGAATTATGACCAGAGATAAATTTTGTCTAAGTGGCCCCGTCTATCTGACAAGACAAACATCTAATAATTAAGTATTTGCTCATTGTTCTATCATCTCGTGAATGAATGACCCACCTGTGCTTGGGAGCCCCAGTCCCTTATCCCATTCCTTAGCTCAGGATGGCACATACATCTCATTTCACCTTTCTGCCTCTGATTCTCTCATGTATATGGGATTCCTATACATACAAAGTTAAATTTGATTTTCTTCTGTTAATATGTCTCATGCCATTTTATTTGGTCAGCCACAAAGAACCAAAGATGAGAAGTGGGGCAGGAAATTTCCCACTCCCTTTCAGAAGATTGGGGAACCTAATTTGTACATCTGCCCCTGGGGTTGGGTGTAGGATAAGGCACATGTGATTAGGTATTTGAGGTTGTCAAAACTGTTCTAGATCTGTGATAAATTCAAGCCTTCCATGGTAAAGTGAACTAATGAAGCCGCAAACTGATTCAAAGACTACCAAGAGTGACAGCAGGCTTTGGAAGTTCACACAGTAAAATGTGCAGGTTCTCTGAAATTAGTGCAGGCAATCAGGAATTAGGGCAAAACATTGCTGTCCTGGATGGTTCCTGCATTTCTCACAGAGGAATCACAGGGATGGTGATTGTTGTTGCTTAGTCACTCAGTCGTGTCCAACTCTTTGTGACCCCCATAGACTGCAGCCCGCCAGGCTCCTCTGTCCATGGGATTTCCCAGCAAGAATACTGGAGAGGGTTGCAGGTGGTAATAATACGAAACCAAATTAGTTACATACATCACAATGCCAAAGTGGAATAAAGGGAATAACATACTAGCCAAAGTATAGCTTTCAAATAGACAATCTCAACAGTTGAACAGGAGCAAGTACTTTTAACCTAACTGCTGAATCTCAGCTAAGGGTTCAGATTATCAGGAGAAAACATGATGTAAGATATGGGAAGTTGGGGGCAGGGTGGTCCATATTAATTCTGGTAAAGAATGACTGACTTATTGTCTAAGTAACTTTCTTAAAAGGCCAGGATCTTGAGAGTGAACATAAGTTAATAAAAACCAACCTGTTCTCTATTCCAGCACAAAAATCATTCCTTTTTGTAGGCTTTCTGTTGCCCAGTGCCACAAAGAATCCCTTTTCTTCACCTCTCAAAGCACTTTTTTCCCAGTTATTATGACATTCAGCAGGTTATATTATGTGCTCTGATTACACATGTGCATTTCTTATTTCCCTCACTAATCTATGAACTCATGGAAACTTTGGTGTATGTATTTGTCACAGGGACTGGCCATGGGCATCATACATCACTTGTGAAAGAAGATCCAGTACCAGATTAAGTACTGCCCAAGGACCCCAAGATGACACACATTGCCCATCTCTTTTGAAGTCGAATTGTCCTCTGCAACATGCCTTGTGACTAAGCTTTGGTTGCATCACAAAATTCAGAATTTACATTGCCATATACAAGCTATGAGTATATACTATTATTTCCACTTATAACATTTAGGGGACTGGAAATGCTTTCTATCAGTGTTAACAGGTACTATACATCTTTCTAGATCAGATATTTGTGTTAAGAAACTAGACAATGGTTTGCGTTAATAAAAACTGAGAAGATATTAGAACATGTGTTTTAGTAATAACAATGATTTCTTCAGGCTGCATAGTTTAAACTACTTTCTAAGATTATATCATCTAAATCCTTATAAAATTTATAATATTTTTCCACAATGACAAAGCAAGACTCTACAAATCCATTGTCTATAAAGCTAAAATTGTAATAAAAATGTCTTAAAGAGAAGAAATAGAAGCAAACTTCATGCTACATTAAAAGCAAGCAATTTTCTGTGATTTTAAGCATATGCAAAGAAATTCTGAATAACCTACACATTCAACTTGTGATTTCTAAGAAATAAAGATCTGGGGTCTACTTATGTTCCATAGAATTCCTTTTTTTCCTCTTCTCCTAAGGCTGTTATCTCTTTTCTTGTTTTTATGGATGAAATTGGTTTAGAACATAAAGAACAGAATTGATATTTCATCCTTGAATAATGCAGACGATAATACATGCAGGAAAGTTTTTCCAAAGCATGTCTGAGTATATACTTTTGCATTTGACTGGAAAACATGTCATTCCATTCAGAACTCTGAATTAAGATGCACAATTTTTGCTGAAGGCTATTTTAAATTAGGCTAATAAATTGCTACTCTCTGCCTTGCGTGATAATGCATTACATTATCTACTGATGTACATGTATTGTTTGACTCTAATGGTGTGGAAATTAAATGTTAGACATGGGCCAGATGTTCCTATAGATGAATATGAAGTATGACTCTGGCATAGTTACGTCTCATTGGGACAGAGAGGAAGAATGTGATAACCAACAACAATAACAGCCACTTCAAAAAATATCCTCTGATACTGGTCTCATTAAGAACTAACATTGGGTAAGCCTGGATCCTCTCTTAGTCCTTGTCCTTGAAAAGTGTTATATATGTCAGCAGTATTTGCACCTGTTCATGAGGAAAGAAAATCTGTTTCCTAAAATACAAAATAAAACAAAATCATGAATATAAAACCACCTGGAGGGGTGTCCAGAGATGGTAAATATTTGTCATCTTTATTTAACAGACAGGAGCTGGCTTGGAATGTTTCCCTGGACTGAGCACCTCAACGTGGCAGAGAGATTTCCATGGGTCATTCCTTTGCAACTGCAAAGAGTTCGCAGCAGGGTAGGAGGGATGTGTGAGTTGGGGGGAAGGGAAATGGCAAACAAATGGGCCTTATGGTGAATTTTAATGAAGATTCCCTGCTGGCTTTAGCTCCATTGGAAAAAAGGAGGAAGAAAAATACCCATAACATCCTATTTGAGGCTAACTTAAGAATGGAATCATAACTTGAATAGTAGAAACATGGTATAAGAATGAGGAGGGGCTGCGGGAGTACACAGGACGTTTGTTGCTGTTGCTTCTTAGATGCTAATCAGACTACTAATGGTATGTCAGTATATTTTTAAAAATAGAGAAGTGGCACAGGAGATAAATACATTACATTGTCTCACCGTGAATCAGTCACCCATCCACTCAACGAGAAATGTTTTTGCAGGTCTGTGCTAATGGATGAAAGGATGGGTTTCAGGATGATAGAGATGGGTGCACTTCAGATAAAAAGTGAAGAAGGAAATCTGAGTACACTCAATAAGATCCAAGAAGAACTGTGGAGAAAGACACGTGCATCTCAGTGCAGGGCTAGGCAAAGAGTAGGACACGATTTAGTGACTAAACAAACAAAAAAGGTCAGTATTTGCAAGTATGTTCTTTTAAAAGGGCTGCTGAATTCCAAGAGGAATATGATGAGAAAATGTAACATGGAGAGAGAATTTATCCCTTTATAAGTTATTTCAGCTGCAAGTGTTGCTATCATCTACCCCCCCACCCCATTCTCTTGTGTTTTGCTTAAAATATGGGATAGTGAGGGATTCATTGCTTTGTACACTAGAGGTTTTGTTTATATGTTTCTCATTAACAGTGATATTTCCTTTCTGATTTATGTGACTCCTCCATTTCTTTTTTCTTTATTTAGCAGCATTTCTGATTTTCAGTTCAATAAACTGATTTCTCAGGAGTAGCCTAAGATTTCTCTTTTGCCCTGTTCTTCTCTCTTATTTCTTTGTTATGTTACTTTTGGAAGAAAACCCAGTGTTTTGAAAATCTTTTTCTTATTAATCATAAAAGTAAAGTAGTCAGTTTTTATCTCTCACATGAATTTTTTACACAGCTGAATGTCATGCTTCTCCGGATTGCCCACTCAAGCTATATGTGAACAGAAATCTATTATTTTCTTATTTTAAAGTACTATTAATCACCTGTCCAATGTGCTCATAATGTCATCAGTTCCAGACAAATTAAAAGAATCTGTTCGTGCCTTCCAAGACCATTGAGATTGATGAGTGGATGGGTAATTTAAGAATCTTCACCTTTTGGATAAAACTTTTCCATTTCTCTTAGTCCTGGAAGTTTTTCATCCTTATCATCTAATCAAATGGATTCTCATGATCCCTGAAATATACAGTTTGCATAATACCTTCCTATAGGTTGTTAGCATTTTTGTGCTTAACAAGTTTCCTGGTTTTTCTGCCAAAATCAACAGTTGAAAACCCCCATCTTCAAGGCAAGATGTCCTTCTCTTTGTTAATGTGTCAGAAGATAACATAAAAATGAGCCATTTTTCCCATTAATAATGAGACAGATTAAAAACAGTCACCAAACAAATAGGGCAAAAGGGGGAGAGTGAGAGAGAACCAGGAGATAAAATGGGACCTGATGGGCTTGCTCTTGGTCAGTCATTTCCTCTGGACTCACAAGCCTTCAGCTTTGGTTCAGTAAACTGATGGACTCAGGAGGAAGGAGGCTGTTTGACCATTAGCCTCTACAAGAAAAGTCATCCACAAAATCAAGATGAGTTACTAGATATTTTACTGAAGTTGGAGACTAAAGCCTTCACTGGCTTTGTCCTCTGGACATATATTTCTTTTCAGCTCTAAAGAAGCAGATTATCATAGCAGGACAACATGAGAATCCAGGATCTTTAATAATATTCAAATACTAAATATTGTCCCTACCCAGGGATCAAACCTAGGTCTCCTGTATTGCAGGCAAATTTGTGTAACTAGAAGAGTATATCGGCAAAGAACAAGAATTTGGGAGTAAGGAAAGCTTGAAATAAAACCACATCACAGCATTACCACCAACGGCTTGTGTGGTCATGGACAAGTTATTTAAATCCATTCAGCCTCTGCTTTCTTATTTGTATAATAAATGTGATTATAACGTCATCATACTTATCAGTAATTATGACTACATGGGGTTATTGTGATTATAAAGTGAGATAATATACATTAAATTGTTAATCAAATGTTTACAGCATATACCCTTAATACATATTATCTGCTGTAAATGTAAAGCATTAATACTAATCATAATAAAAATTAGGAAGAAGTTTTTTTTTAAAGTTCAGTCAGACTTTGGGTGTTTAGGATAATCAGGCAAACTCCTTTTTCTATTTTCCATATCAGATTTATTATGACCCCTGTGAAATAGATGACACATGTTTTATTAGGTAATCACGACCACTCAATATATCATTTGGGGTTTAGTCAAAACAGAATCTCAGTATTTTTGGAAAATTAATTTTCATTTTCAAGCCTACTATAACCCAGAGTCTATCAATTAAATCAACAAAATTAACCAGGTGCCCAGTCTGATATGTATTAGAGGCTGCACAATACAAGTGAGCATTTTTCCTAAATCATGGCAGATTGCAGTCTTAAAAATAACTGGGGAATTGAGGTTAACAAATATAAACAAATTGAATGCAGAGACAGAAACAGTATTATATACATGAACTTTGCTTTTAAAACTGTTATGAGTTGAACTATCACCTATCCACTTAGGTCTTTTTCGTCTTGTTTTTGGTCTTAGGTTTTGTTTTTGCTTCGTTGATCTTTTTTTTTTTCCTTCAGAGAGTAGCAAGAGATTTTTCTATGTGATTCTGGACCTACTATTAATACAATTGCTCACTTGCTTATCAAACACTGCTAGCTTGAAACTGATTTACCCAGAAATTACTAGATATGAGGTCTTTATGTGAAACCAGAATATATCATCTCAGCTTGATCTCTGACATCAGTATTATTGTTAAGGGTTTAGGTTTGGCATCCAAACCCTTCTTTCTTTGGTTTCTGACCCCTACCTCCAATTTTTGGCGTTATTGTCCTAAGTTTCACTCTTGCCAAAAGACTTTTAGTCTTGCCAAAATACTGCTCAACATGTTGTCATGATGTTTGTATTGTGCTGTACTGTTCAGTGAGTGTTTTTGCATGTAATTAGTTCATTTAAACATATTAATGGACACTAAATCATGTAGTTTGTAAGACAGTAGATATGACAAACCAGTAAAGGTGTATTGCTCAAGGAGCATTTCTTTTAATGGGGGGATTGGACTGGGTATTGATGATGGAGTACTTAGTGTTTATATTTCATATCTTCTAACTTCATTCATTTTAATTTTATATAACAAATGAATATATTCTCCTCAGTGACAGAAAAAGCAACTGGACAAATTAAATGATTGTAGAAATTGAGGCTTCGCAGTCAACGTGGATTATTTAATTTACATATTTTGAGTTACCATCGTTAACTCCTTCTATGAAACATGAGGTAATTAGTAACGTTTATGCCTCCTTTCCTTTGAGTCTGTTGCTTTTATAATACTTAATTTTTGGTAGTTTATAATCTACCTGGCATTTGGTCCCATCACTTCATGGCAGATAGATGGGGAAACAGTGGAAACAGTGTCAGACTTTATTTTTTGGCCTCCAAAATCACTGCAGATGGTGATTGCAGCCATGAAATTAAAAGACGCTTACTCCTTGGAAAGAAAGTTATGACCAACCTAGATAGCATATTCAAAAGCAGAGACATTACTTTGCCCACAAAGGTCCATCTAGTCAAAGCTATGGTTTTTCCAGTGATCATGTATGGATGTGAGAGTTGGACTGTGAAGAAAGCTGAACACTGAAGAATTGATGCTTTTGAACTGTGGTGTTGGAGAAGACTCTTGAGAGTCCCTTGGACTGCAAGGAGATCCAACCAGTCCATGCTAAAGGAGATCAGTCCTGGGTGTTGATTGGAGGGACTGATGCCGAATCTGAAACTCCAATACTTCGGCCACCTCATGTGAAGAGTTGACTCATTGGAAAAGACTCTGATGCTGGGAGGGATTGGGGGTGGGAGGAGAAGGGGATGACAGAGAATGAGATGGCTGGATGGCATCACGGACTCGATGGACGTGAGAACTCTGGGAGTTGGTGATGGACAGGGAGGCCTGGCGTGCTGTGATTCATGGGGTCGCAAAGAGTCGGGCACGACTGAGCGACTGAACTGAACTGAATGTATCTGGGGGTAATAATAAGCCAGTTGTTTAATCAAAGAATCATTAAGTAATTTGACCTCTTGTCCTACTATCATGGTTTTCTTAATTTCTATATTCTTTATTTTGATTAACTTCTCCATTAGTTGCATTTAATCTTCAAGTAGGTTTCTCAAAAAAGTTTCATTGCTGCTGAGTTTCACTGAACATGTTATTTCATGTGTGGAAACACATGTTGTTTTCTATCTGAAGAGCACGCTGACTTGATACCATGGAGATTTTGTGACACTGTTTTGGAAACACGTTTATTCTAAGACCAGGCGGATTTTCCTACTGTATTTTACACACTTTTTCTTTCTGGAAACTTAAAAGATGCTTTGTTATTCAATAACTTAACTAAATGTGTTTTTATATTACTAGCTTTGTATCAGTTCTTCTTGGTATTAATGCATCCTACCAACTGGAAGATTCAATCATAATTTTATTTTAGGTAAATTGTCCTGTATTATCTCTCTGATTATTTTCTGTCCTATTGATTAGAATCAGAAATATCAATTGCCTTTATGTTGGATGGACTGTAGTTTCCACATCTGCTGCTGCTGCTAAGTCAATTCGGTCGTGTCCAATTCTGTGCAACCCCATAGACGGCAGCCCACCAGGCTCCCCCATCCCTGGGATTCTCCAGGCAAGAACACTGGAGTGGGTTGCCATTTCCTTCTCCAATGCATGAAAGTGAAAAGTGAAAATGAAGTCCCTTAGTTGTGTCTGACTCTTAGCAACCCCTTGGACCTTTCTAATTGTTTTAAACTTATATTCTCTTTACTGTTCATCACTATGAATAAAGACTTAGCTCCATAATTTTCTGTTTCTTGCTGTTTCTAGTTTACTTTTTTACTTTTTGTCTTACTCTTTTTTCTTTACAACATCCCCTTCTTATTCTGATCTTTTGTTATTGTGCCTTCCTTGTGTTGCTGAATCCGCACCCTTAATGGATTACTCAGTGAATGCAAAGCAGCAGCAGAGAATCTTGCCTTGGTTCCTTAGATTATATGTTGTTTTTCTTTTTTTTTTTAATATTGAAGAATTCATGCTACCTTTTAAAATAAATGCCTTTCTACACTTAAACATTTTGCTTTCTTTCAGCTTTAATGTAATTTCATAGTTCTCAAACCACTTCCTTTCCTCTTCTACCTTTTTCAGATCTTTTTTTTCCCCCCACTGAAGCAGTGTTTGTGATTTTACCTCGACAGCATTCCCACCTTATGTGGGGTCGTTTTGTCTTCCCTTCTGAAGTGAAGGGCATAGAGAGCAGGATGCAGAGAAGGGGAAAGCACAGCTGAGGCTGACTACAGTCTTTGCTGAGGTCTCCAGTTCACTCTTATTGCTGAGATCCCACCAGATGTCCTTTATTAGACTCTATTCCACCCAGCTTGGCATGAAGTCAACTCTTTGGGGCTTTGGCTCACTCCCTCAGCTTAGCACTGTACGCTGGAGCAAGAGAACCAGGGGCCCTTCCTGTTTCTGTCGAGGTCCAGATGTGGTTTACAGAGCATTTACTCCGTGTTTATCTTGATTTTCTCAGGCACATCTTCTCATCCCTTTTGCCCACTCCTTTTCAAGTTAGAATACTCAAAAGTTTTCTCAGGATTTTTATAGCATCCTGTATCCTTAGTCCTGAGGCAGAAGCAGGGTTGGGAATTCTGTCCACTTGGTCATTATACCAGAATCTTCTGTCCTTTTACTTTTCATCACTTTTTAAAGTTTATGATTTTCCATGTTTCTTTCTCTTGATGGAAAATTTGGGGTAGGGTTTTTGTCTGGTTATTTATTTATTTATTTATTTTTGCTTTTGTTTATTGAAGGTAGGAGACTCTGTACCACAGCTTCATGTGCTACCACCCCTTGGACTCAAAGTTATATTCAACTGTATTTGTGAGATGCACATCTTAAAAACATAGATTAAATACTAATGTGTTGAAATAAATAAGCAGGTATGTGAAGCACTTAAATTCAATGGCTTGGGCTGTCATAAATATTACAGTTTATCAACAGAGTGTTCATTTTGTATAAAGTACTGGACATAGTGGTGTGAGAGACATAAATATGAGTAAATAGAGACAGCAAAATGGAAAGAGATGGAGATATGTTTATGGTCATTCTACAAAGGGGGCATTAAGTACTTTCAATAAAAAATCATAGCTTTGAACATTTAGGTGGACTAGGATCCCCAGTTAAGGGGATATCAGAAGGCATACTGGAGAACATGGCATTGATAGTGTATTTCAGAGATGGTCAGGGAAGAGGACAAAACCGTAAGCTTCAGACACAGAGGTGGTAAAACAGAGAATTTAGTTGGAACAGAACCAGCTATATCATAAGCATATAATTTTATACACACAGGTGCTTGGGGGCAGTGGGATAAAAAGACTAAAAGTGGAGTATGGAGCTGCAGTGTAGACAACTGAATGGCAGGGTGACTTATCTAATAAACAACAGAAAGCCACAAGTGGTTAATAAGCAAGAGCATGATACGAACAGGTCAGCAGGGATGAACGTTAATCTGGCAGGAGGATAGATGTGGGAAAAATGCCACAGCAGGTGTCATGAGACCATCTCGCCTTCCAGCTTGTCCACACTACCCAGATGTGTGAGGCTTAGTGAGTCATTTGACACCCTCTTGACCCCATTGATCTCTTGGTAAAATAAAGGTTGAGAGCTTGGCTTTTGATATCTATTCCAGCTCTCCGATAGCAAAGGTCTGGATGTTGTAATGAGGAAAACATGAGAAATATGGAGATTCTTTAGTATGTAGTAATAATGTTTGCAAAAATAAATGGGAGGGATGAATTATGGTGATTGGAGTACTTGTAGAAAATATTTTTGTGATTTAAGGGAACTTTCAGAGGAAGAATCAAGTAGAAGTTATATTTTAAGATGATTCTAAGTTTCTGATTTTGTGTTTTACAGGAGGATACAGATGACTTTCAGAAGTGGAAAAACTGGGCTAAAGAGCTGTTTTTAACAACAGGATTCTTATGACAGCATGGACTACTGAGGGGTGTTAAAGCAGTGATGCCTAAAGTGCATATGTGTGTGTGTTTCTGTTAGTCGCTCAGTCATTTCCAACTCTTTGCAATCCCATGGACTCTAGCCCACCAGGCTCCTATGTCCATGGAATTCTCCAGGCAAGAATACTGGAGTGGGTTGCCAATTCCTACTCCAGGAGATCTTCCCAACGCAGGGATCAAACCAGTGTCTCTTGCGTCTCCTGCATTGCAGATTCTTTACTGTCTGGGCCACCAGGAAAACCCAGATGACTAATGCAGTGATGGTAAATTAGCAGTTAGAAATGCAAGTCTAATACCACAAAAGGTAAATGTAAGAAATTTAAGAATCAACTTTATAAAAGTGATGTTGAACTATAAAAGTGATAGGTGGTTTGGTAAGGAAATACATAGAAAATCCAGAATAAAGTCAACCCCTAAAGGAATGCTTATTAGCAGTTCAGATGCTTTTGGCAAAATATAAGAGGTGGAGAAATGAAAGATAATAACATGAATAATTTGTTTACTGATTAACAAATGTTCGGGGGGTACTTATTGAAAGAACCTGAACTGATACTTCAGAAAGAAAAATTAAATTCCACCCTCAAATCTGACAGAAATATGGTATATACTATCTTTAAAAAATTTTTTTTTCATTAATTATGTACATCTGTTAAGAGTTGTGGATAAAAGGCTTAAGAATTCTGAGAGAAGATGTGTTACTTTCTACTTGGAGACACATGGGAATATTACTTTACATAGTAACTGGCATTTCTTCTAGACCTTAACGATGGATAAAATATTTATATGTTGAGAATACTGTAGAGGCAATCCCGGATGGAAGCCGATACTAGTGGTGGTTCTACAGTACTGGGGATGCTTGTTGAAAGCCTAAAGCACGATCCGATGGAGCCCTGCGGAGACTTCTGTGACTATCTATGCAGCATATTTTCCCTTCCAGTCTTTTACCCAAGGTTTCTCAGGGACTAGACATGCATAAGACCTATAGCAAGTAGAGATTTACCTACTAACTACATGCTCACATAGCACAGTTATCCGTCATTCATGCAATAAAATTTTTAATCATAAACTGTGTGATAGACACTGTTCAAGGAACCATATATCATTCAGAGGCTCACATGCTGAAATGGCGAGAAGACGCAGCCAGCAGGGGTGGAGTTTCAGACCCTTGTCTTAAATTTAAATTAAATGGCTTCTTATTTGTAACTGTATTTACCTGAACACCCATGAGTCTTGACCTTCTGAATGCCTTTTACTTTCTTTAATTATTTTTAGTTTTTTAGCCTTACATCTTGGCAAATATGTAGTTTTCAGAGTGGATACAATTCAGGCTCGTAATACTATAGTAATACACTTAGATTACTTAGATTACTATACACTCAGATTACTATACACTTAGATTACTATATAGGGCTCTTATGGGAGACTGCTGGGCTTTTGCTCCCCAAGGGCAGCCATATACATGAGAGCAGTGGTGTGTGTGCTGGGGCGTGGGGAGGAGGGAGTCCAAATGTTATCTAAAGGATGCGTGTAGGTCTTAATGCACAAAAACCTCACTTCCATAGTTCAGTCACCATACCTGACATCTCTACAGCTCATCACCCTTTTTCTAATATACTAAAACCTTTGTGAAAATGTAAATAGTGATAACCACTGAAAACATTTCCTAAAGAATCTTCAACAGAGACCTGAGTGAACTTGTCAAATCACATGAATGGTGTCACAGGAAAGGGGGAGGGGTGGTTTAGGAAATAACTGGACTACAGGTTTCGCAGAGGAGGACATGCAGGGGATGCTAGGAGGTAGCACGAGAACACCTGTGGGGGTGGTTTGAGAAAGAGGGGTACTGCTAAGATACAGCCTCCCCTGCAATTAGCAGAGACCCAAAATAACACCGGCCAGAGAGAGAGAGAGAACTTGCTTGCTTTCTCCCTGAATGGCGTAGAGAGAAACAGCTGGGGCTAGTATTGTGGGCTGGCTTCATAAGCGATCCAGGCTCCTTCCCCCTTGGTGCTCCCCATGCCTAGAATGTCGTCTTCTCTCTGAGCCTCACCTGCTGAGAATTCTCAAGAATCAGCTTCCACGTGCTCTCCTCTACTCCACTGCCGCTCCACCTGGCAACCATTACATGCTTCCATCTGATAGGTGGTAACACTGGCACCCAGGTATCTTGCAGGCTTTCACAGGTTCTATCACCCACTAGTGGTTTATTTGGATAAGTCTACAGGGTTATCTGTGGCTCAGTGGGAAAGCATGTTTTTCCTCTTTCATTATACTATGGTCTAGAGTTCCTGAAATAAGACTGTTTATACTTCATTGTTCTGTAATTATCTTAGAAAAATAAGACAATCCTCTCAACTTTAATATACAGTTTCTGCTCTCCATTGCTCTAGATATGCATCTGGGTCCAAGGCACAGCTGGGAGGTGGCAATCAAGCTATATTCAGAATATCTCTCTTTTATAATGAGATATTTATTATTATAAGTTCATTGACCTCGGATCCTCTTTCCCCAAAACAAGATCTCTTATCCTCACCTCTCACTCTAAATACCTTTGTTTGGAGCTGCCCTATTAGCTTAGCAGATATGCTCAGATCATTCATATTTAAAGTGGGGATTAACTGGGCATAGCATTGGATATGGGTTGGGGCAAAACATTTTGAAAACTATGACACATGAGAACTAAACAACGAATTCTTTCCCTGGGATCCCTCCATAGCGTGAAGTACACCATCAAAACAGCAAGCATCTCTGAAATTATGACATTTGTACTGCTCGAATTAGCCAACTGTTGAGTACAGCATCCCACTTGAGGGTTGAGTGTATCTGACTGAAGCTTCTGTTATGACTCTAAAGTGAATTTAATCTCCCATGTTGTAAATGACAGTGACAGTAAATGCTGAAACACAAAAACAGAGGTTTTATGACCCAGCAATTGTGCTCACTGCTGTTTACCCAAATGAATTGAAAACTTACATCCCAAACTCTGCACATGGGTGTTTATATCAGTTTTATCCACAATTGCCAAAACTTGCAAGCAACCCAGATGTTCTACAGTAGGTAAATTGATAAATAAATCGTGGTACATCCAGACAATGGAATATTCAGTTCAGTTCAGTCGCTTAGTCATGCCGGACTCTTTGCGACCCCATGAATCACAGCACGCCAGGCCTCCGTATCCATCACCAACAGCTGGAGTTTACCCAAACTCATGTCCATCGAGTCGGTGATGCCATCCAGCCATCTCATTCTCTGAGGTCCCCTTCTCCTCCTGCCCACAATCCCTCTCAGCATCAGGGTCTTTTCCAGTGAGTCAACTCTTCACATGAGGTGTCCAAAGTACTGGAGTTTCAGCCTCAGCATCAGTCCTGGGTGATCTCCCAGGACTGATCTCCCTTAGGATGGACTGGTTGGATCTCCTTGCAGTCCAAGGAACTCTCAAGAGTCTTCTCCAGCACCACAGTTCAAAAGTATCAATTCTTCAGTGCTCAGCTTTCTTCACAGTCCAACTCTCACATCCATACATGACAACTGGAAAAACCACAGCCTTGACTAGACAGAGCTGTTTTGGTAAAGTAATGTCTCTGTTTTTGAATATGCTATCTAGGTTGGTCATAACTTTCCTTCCAAGGAGTAAGCGTCTTTTAATTTCACGGCTGCAATCACCATCTGCAGTGATTTTGGAGCTCCCCAAAATAAAGTCTGACACTGTTTCCACTGTTTCCCCATCTATTTCCCATGAAGTGATCAGCATTAAAAAGAAATGAGCTATTAAGCCCCGAAAAGACATGGAGGAAATGTAAATGCACTTACTAATGAAAGAAGGCGATCTGAACAAGTTCCAAACGGTATGATTCCAAATATATGACATTCTGGAAAAGGCAAAACTACAGAGAAAGTTCAATGGTTGCCAGGAGTTACGGAAGGGAGGAGTGAACATGGGGGTACAGAGGATGTTTAGGGCAGTGAGTCTCCTGAACGATACTATAATGGTGGATATGGGTCATTAGACATTTGTCAAAACCCACAGAATGTGACAAGTGACCCCCGAAGTAAAGTACGAACTTTGGGTGATGATACTGTGTACGTTCATCGACTGGGATAAATGTATTCCTGTGATGCAGGATATTGATAGCAGGAGTGATGCAGCGTGGGGGCAGCGTGCAGACGCCAACTCTCTGTACTCCCTGCTCTATCTGGATGTGAACCTAAAATTGCTCTAAATATATATTTTTTTAAAGCAGGAGGGAACCTGGAATTTTCATGAGACAAATATTAACATGCTCAATGTAATCTGTATCCCATTCAAATAAGTGCAAGCCCAATCATCCACCTGTAAAAATTTCTGTTTCCAAATTCATGATGAATGCAAGTATTTTTTCAATAATAATTTTACTGCTACCTCTGCTGCTAAGTCGCTTCAGTCGTGTCTGACTCTGTGCGACCCCATAGACGGCAGCCCACCAGGCTCCCCCGTCCCTGGGATACTCCAAGGCAAGAACACTGGAGTGGGCTACCGTTTCCTTCTCCAATGCGTGAAAGTGAAAAGTGAAGGTGAAGTCGCTCAGTCGTGTCTGACCCTCAGCGACCCCATGGACTGCAGCCTTCTAGGCTCCTCCGTCCATGGGATTTTCCAGGCAAGAGTACTGGAGTGGGGTGCCATTGCCTTCTCAGAATAATTTTACTAGTATAGTATAATTATACTAATTATAAAATCATATAAAATATTATATAAGTATATAATACATTTTATATTATATAGTATTATTTATATATACTATAGAAAATATATTTCATATAATATAAAATATAATACAGTATATATTATATTGATATAAAGTATTTCTTAAAAAAAACTCCTGAATAATTTTTAAAAAAGCTTCACAGCATTCTTTCTTTGGAATTAGAGGATTATATTCCATATGTTTAAACCCTAAGACACCAGATACTAATAAAAGTCTGGATGAGCTCCATATCACAGTTCTCTGCCCTCAAAGAATACAGAGGGGACAGATGTCAGCAATTAATATGTATCAATATATGCCAGCTACTTGGAATGTATTATTTCACTGTAATCTCTGTAACAGCTTTTATACAGATACAATCATTCCCACTTTAGTAATAGTTTGCATGAGGCAGGGTCAGGATTCAATCTTACAAGCATGTCTTGCTTTGGAGCCCCTAATTCTCCAGGTACCCAAACTCCTAGGTAAGAATATCAGTTCTCCCAGGTGATTGACTCAGAATTACATGAGAAAATTTAACAACCGGGCCAGAGGCCTTGAATAGGAGGAAACACGGAAGACATAGTCGCGTGAGAAGTAGGAAAGGAGAGTAGAAAAGTTGGAGTAGCCTAAGGCAGCTAAAACTGGGGTTAAACGAATCCCCAGGAAGAGCACTGCATATCCATGATGGGATGGGAAAGGCAGCCGTTTTTTTTAATCAGGATGAGAAGATTAGAGGGGAATAAGGAAAGGATGCTACAGAGGTTAATAAAATTAAGATGGACCACACATGGAGGCAACCCAGCAAATGTGGGCCCGTGGTGGAAAGTGGGGAGTGATGGTGAGGGCAAATCATAGGAAGAAGAGAGTTTAAAATATTTTAAATATTATTTTTATTATTACTTCTGAATCCCAGCTCCAACCAGCTTGAAACTGACCTCATTCTCACTATTACATGTCCTAATGTGGGACTAGCATCTCTAAAGTAAAATCTACTAAGCTTGCCTTTGAGACTTTGCATCTGAAATATTGAGGACCCTGACATTGGAATCCTGGTCACTTGCCCAATGTCAAGTTCAGGATCTTCCCAATATGCCACATCCCTGCCATGGAGTAGGAAGAAGAAATAATAATAATTTCTAGGAACTGTTGGTAATCTCAAACCCAGTTAACATTTTCTTGCCTTTTTCTCCCCTTCCTCCAGATGATGAGACATATTTCTGGCTCCCACGTGTGTCTTCCACTGATAAGAGTTGTGTGAAGCTGCGGTGATGCTCAAGCCTAGCTGCATATTAGCTGCTGGGCAGTTTTTAGAACTAAAAAGTCTGGGCCTCAACCCAGTAAAACCGAACCAGAACTTTGGGGGCAGGAAGGGCCTGGGCAATGGTAGGTTTCAAACCCTCCCAAGGGGATTCTAAAGTGCAGCAAGGGCTTAGAACTAATGAGAACATCTTGCTCTCTGAACTGCATAGTCAAAGAAACAAAGGGTGAGATGTTATGTATTGAATCCTCAAGCAAGTTTATATTCTTATATGTGAGCTAGGACCTCAGCTGTGAGATAATTTGTCAATAAAACTATCATCAAGATTTTAGACATTGAGATTTTCTTACTTTCAACACAAAGAATAACATGTGTCTATATCAAAGTAGCAACAGGAATTTAGATTTAAACCGATCTGGCATTTTTCCTTTATATCTTTTTTTCTTTTTGTCAATTCGTTATCATCTTTTCCAAGAAAAAGAACAAGAAGTGAGCATTTCCTTTGGTTAATCACCTGAATATTGTGAATGCCAATAATTCCATTCTAAACAACCCAGGCACAACAGTAGAGTCTGCTAAGAAGAAAAATTAAATATATGAAATTCACAAGAACAGCTGCCAGACACTCAATCTCTAAAATAACTTCAGGGTATAGAGGGTCATGGGCTTCCCAGGTAATGCTAGTGGTAAAGCACCCGCCTGCCAATGCAGGAGATATAAGAGACTCAGGTTTGATCCCTCAGCCAGGAAGATCCCCTGAAAGAGGACATGGCAAACCACTCCAGTAATTCTTGCCTGGAGAATCCCATGAACAGAGGAGCTTGGTGGGGTATGGCCCATAGGGTCACAAAGAATCGGATACTACTGAAGCGACTCAGCACGCACGCAATAGAGGGGTCACTTATATCTGAAGTGCTACTAACACCAAAAAGCTACAGGATCCTAGAAGTGCTGCGACAAGAGAACATAGCGTGATGAAAAACCTGCAGAGAATTCCTTGTTTCCTAGAAATACGAGGTCTCGTTAAGAATTTTAAAACTATTAATTTTTAAAAGGGGATTGTTCCCAAACATGAACCCCCCTCCCACCTCCCTCCCCATAACATCTCTGTGGGTCATCCCCATGCACCAGCCCCAAGCATGTTTGGGAACAGATGTAAGAATTAAAGATTTTAAAATTAAAAAAAATAAAAATAAAAAATAAATAAATAAATATTTAACCTTACATGAGGAAAAAAAATAAAATAAAATAAAATAAAAGGGGATTGTTTTTCAGGACTCTCTTAGGACTAAAGCATCCTTCAATTGGATAAGAGTAAAAGAAACATTAAATCTCAGCATTTGATGGCACGAGCTAAGGATATTTCCTTAGATACAGACTGAGCGTCTCTCCCCCGGGGCACGCGGCTGCAGGGATTGCTGGGGACGTACAATCGTTTGTGCTGATGTGCACACCTGGTAAGACGACATACGTGTGACCTTCCATATTTTCAACCTGCCTGAGGCTTGCAGACTGTCTTTGGTGTTGTTGACTTTCCTCTCTCTCTCGAGACTGCAAGAAATTTCCATCGTTTCTAAGTAACTTGGTGTTTTTCACAATCTATATTTTCCATTTTTATACACATACAGGTAACTGTATCCAGGACAGAATAAAATCCTGAAATCTCCCCTTTGTGAAGAATTTTTTAAAAATTAAGCTCTTAAACTGACTAAACATGTTCACAAGACTCTAGTGGTTATTTGCCACCAGTAACTCTCGTATATACTTGCCTGTGTTCTTTTATCCCTAAGAATGACATCCCCTTGCTTAATAAAAAGGCATGGCAAGTAGACACTTTTGTAGCAGGGAAGAGCTCAGGAATTTTAGACTCCGTTAAGGTTGGCTTCAGAGAAGGCAATGGCACCCCACTCCAGTACTCTTGCCTGGAAAATCCCATGGACGGAGGAGCCTCGTAGGATGCAATCCAGGGGGTCACTAAGAGTCGGACACTTACTGAGCGACTTCACTTTCACTTTTCACTTTCATATATTGGAGAAGGAAATGGCAACCCACTCCAGTGTTCTTGCCTGAAGAATCCCGGGGATGGTGGAGCCTGGTGGGCTGCCATCTGTGGGGTCGCACAGAGTCGAACACAACTGAAGCGACTTAGCAGCAAGGTTGGCTTGGGCTTCCTGGGAGACCCAGTGATAAAGAGCCCGTCTGCCAATGCAGGAGCCACAGGTTCGATCCCTGGGTTGGGAAGATCCTCTGGAGAAGGAAACGGCAACCCACACCAGTATTCTTGTCTGGGAAATCCCATGGACAGAGAAGCCTGGTGGGTTATAGCCCATGCGGTTGCAAAAGAGTTGGACATAACTTAGCCACTAAACAACAATAGCAAAAATGATTGGCTGGCAAAGATCCTACGTCGCATCTAAAAGCATTTGCAGAATCTTGGTCTTCCTTGTAAAATGCCAAAAGATGTGTTTTTCTGTTCATTTGCTGACGATTGTGTGGTAAGAAATGAAAACAAGCTATCAGATATTGAAAAAATTGATATATGAAATGTATTAATATTATGCGTACGGAACAAATGGTAGCTGAGACAGTAAAGAATCTGCCTGCAATGCGAGAGATCCAGGTTTGATCCCTGGGTCAGCAAGATCCCCTGGAGGAGGGCATGGCCACCCACTCTAGTATTCTTGCCTGGAAAACTCCTGTGGAAAGAGGAGCCTGGAGGACTACAGTCCTTGGGGTTGCAAAGAGTCAGACGCGTCTGAATAACTAACATTATCACTTCACAGAGCAATCGGTTTGAACATTTTCAAAATATAGATTCAATAAACAGAGCTGGGTTCCAGTCTTGTTTCTACATATCCTTAGTGTGCGATATTCAGTAATATCCAAAATATCTCTAAGCCTCAGGGTCTCACCTGTAGTACAGACAGAATACTTCCTACCTCACAGAAAGCTCGGAGGGATTAGATGGGAAAAGATATATGACACATCTAACATGGTATCTGGAATATATGATAGAAAGGAGTTAATAAATGTCAATTACCAACCCCTTCCCCTTTGTCCTTAAAAATGTAGTAAAAGTAGTATGACTACCCAAGACTTCAGGGGAGGTGAATTCTGATGCTAGATGTTACCATTCATTATACTTTATAATTTACCGTGAATCTCTGTGATACTACTGTGATCAGAATTTCAGAACATCTATGAAAGGTACACTGTCTCCTGGTGCTTCTGCACAGGGAATTGTGTTTTGCTGCTGGACACTTTCAAGGCTACAGAAGCGCACCCTGGATCCTGAAAAAGTGCAGGGTGAAGCCAGTTCTTTGAGTCTGAGAAGTAAAATAAGATCCCTGTAAGGAACTGGGTGTGTAGGCTGGTGTTGCTCGATTGCTATTACCTGGGTTCATGATAACTACCGAGGAGTGCGCTTCTGTAGCCTTGAAAGTGTCCAGCAGCAAAACACAATTCCCTGTGCAGAAGCACCAGGAGACAATGTACCTTTCATAAATGTTCTGAAATTCTGATCACAGTAGTATCACAGACATTCACGGTAAATTATAAAATAAGTGCGTGATCGCAGCGCATTTTTAAATGAAAGTGGGGGTGTGTGAAATCATGATAGGCATCTTCTTTCTGAATTTCTTACTGCCACGTCTTTAGTGAGAGAAGAGACATAATCAAAAGTAGATTAGGAGCACACAGCCCAGAAGTTGGTCACGATAATGTGCCTTTAAAAGGTGAAGGTCATGTCACCTTCTCCGTCTTAGCCTCTACTACACTCAGGAAGACGAAGATAGCATGTTTCTATTTAATAGAGCAGCCACAAAATCAATACAGAGAAATTGTTAATACTTAGTGCAAATGCCACTTGAAGCAAACACCGTCAAGAAAAAGAGACTTTCAGAGTCAGAAGGGACTTTGAAAACAATCTTGCACAACTGTATCATTTTACAGGTGAGGACAATGAAGCCCTAAGATGTAGAGACGACATGGTGGTCAGTTTCAAAGCCTTGAACTCAGGTCTTTGACACCACAGTGGTTCTCTTACTATCATCTGTATGATTGGGTCTAAGAGTGTGAGTTGAAAGCATTTAAGTATAGCTACAATTCCCACTGTCTAAGATAATCCATAAAAATTCACAAAATAAGGAAAAGGTGATCTTCACCAAGGAAAATATTTTTATTCTAATTGAAAGTGTCTCTATTTCATCATCTGTAATTCTGCACAAACTGAAAAGACTTGAAGGGTAGAAGAGCGTGAGGGATAGGTTTCTCACATGGGGTTTAAGTGGAAGTGGTTTGATGTAAAAAAAAAAAAAAAGATTTCATTTTCTGATGAGGTTTATAAAATTTGGCCACCATGCCCATTTCCCTAAAAGTACTGCCTTTGGATTACACAACCTGGAGGTCAATAATAATGAATGCTTCAGAGTCCTTTTCCTTCTTTGTCCAACTCCCATTCAAATTTGTCCTCTTGAAAAAAAGGCCCTGCAAAGTCTCATCCAGGCCTAAGAAAGCTCTATATTAGGTTGGAGGGAAAACAAAGCAAAATAATGTACACAGCAACCCTGACGGCAGAGCTGAGAGCCCTTCTCTCTGCTTTCCCTGGCTGCCCTGTCAAGATCTTGATGCCTGGTGATGAATAGATTGCATGCATGCTGCAGAAGATAAAAATGATCACTCTTGGCCCTTTACCAGCCACAGATGTCATGGCCTTGACCTTAAATATCTTATTCTAGCCCCAGTTGGCTGAAATGCTCAAAGACAAAATACTCTGTGTCACTCCGCCTCAGTGTGGTGGGGAGGCGCCCGGGGCCTGGGACTGTGTTCATATTTGGTGATGCCTTCCTGCATCACTAAAGCAATCAGATGGATCCAGTCTGAGAAGACAATTGGGGCTGGACAGAAGCCGAGCGGGCAAACAGATGGGTAAAATCCCCTCTATTATCATTCGTGCCTACGGAGAACTATTCAGTGGAATTGAATTCTCTGATGAACAGAGCCCCACACGGCTTTATGCAGTTAAAAGTATGGGATTTTTTTTCCTTTCTATTTGCTTCTGTGCTTTGAGAGAAATGGTAAGATGATATTCTTATTCATAATACTAGTGAGTATTTGCAGAATAAAAAGGGATCCACTGATGTTTGTGGCATTCAGTAGTGTGATGCCAGAGAGTAAGAACTCCATTCAGCCAGAGCCCCCCCAACATGGGTCAGGATACATGCAGGACACCTGTCAACACCCTCTGTGAGTTCCCAGGGCCTGGGGTGAACAGGGCTTGGGAAAAGAGAGGGCATATCTGCTATTCAGAATTGATTCTGGATATCAGAGTGATCCAAAGGGCCAAGCTGATAACAGTCCCCCATCTCATAAATTTTAAAATAATTCAGTAATCTATGACTTAGAAGGGCTTCCCTGGTGGCTCAAAATGGTAATGAATCCAAAGCCTCAGTCAACTGACTTGGGAAAAAGGAGTCCCCCATAACCCAGGATTGGGCAGGTAGAGAGGCATTTGCTGCAGTGGAAAGGCTGCTGGTACTTTCCTGTTTTAGTGCCCTCCCACACTCTCAGTCCACTCCAAGGCTCCACGAGTTTCTTGAGGGCCAGCAGGGATGAGGGGTAAACTCCCGAGCTGCTCACCACTGCAGGGCAACCCAACCAGCTGCTGCTCTTGTCTTGTTGAGTGTAGCTTTCGTGGGCTGGTCTTCCCCAGAAATGTGGCAGGAAAGGTGTTCGGAGCTCAGGCTCTGAACCTGACCAGATGTGGAAAAAATTCTGTCAGGCTCGATTACCTTTGTTTTGTTTTGGGGCTGCCAAACAACAGGGGTTAGAAAATAACTGGGCTAATATCTTATGTTATTGCATATATGGGGGGAAAATCTATTTCTCAAAGGTTTTTTTTTTAATATACAAAAAATAAAAAAAGGAACAGTAATAGTTACTATTTATTGAGTTAAAAGAGCTTCATGACCCAAATAATCACAATGGTGTGATTACTCACCTAGAGCCAGACATCCTGGAATGTGAAGTCAAGTGGGCCTTAGAAAGGATCACTACGAACAAAGCTAGTGGAGGTGATGGAATTCCAGTTGAGCTATTTCAAATCCTGAAAGATGATGCTGTGAAAGTGCTGCACTCAATATGCCAACAAATTTGGAAAACTCAGCAGTGGTCACAGGACTGGAAAAGGTCAGTTTTCATTTCAATCCCAAAGAAAGGCAATGCCAAAGAACACTCAAACTACTGCACAATTGCACTCATCTCACACGCTAGTAAAGTAATGCTCAAAATTCTCCAAGCCAGGCTTCAGCAATATGTGAAGCGTGAACTTCCAGATGTTCAAGCTGGTTTTAGAAAAGACAGAGGAACCAGAGATCAAATTGCCAACATCCGCTGGATCATGGAAAAAGCAAGAGAGTTCCAGAAAAACATCTATTTCTTCTTTATTGACTATGCCAAAGCCTTTGACTGTGTGGATCACAATAAACTGTGGAAAATTCTGAAAGAGATGGGAATACCAGACCACCTGACCTGCCTCTTGAGAAATCTATATGCAGGTGAGGAAGCAACAATTAGAACCGGACATGGAGTAACAGACTGGTTCCAAATAGGAAAAGGAGTACGTCAAGGCTGTATATTGTCACCCTGCTTATTTAACTTCTATGCAGAGTACATCATGAGAAACGCTGGGCTGGAAGAAGCACAAGCTGGAATCAAGATTGCCGGGAGAAATATCAATAATCTCAGATATGCAGATGATACCACCCTTATGGCAGAAAGGGAAGAGGACCTAAAAAGCCTCTTGATGAAAGTGAAAGAGGAGAGTGAAAAAGTTGGCTTAAAGCTCAACATTCAGAAAACAAAGATCATGGCATCTGATCCCATCACCTCATGGGAAATAGATGGGGAAACAGTGTCAGACTTTTTTTGGGGGGGCTCCAAAATCACTGCAGATGGTGATTGCAGCCATGAAATTAAAAGATGCTTACTCCTTGGAAGGAAAGTTATGACCAACCTAGATAGCATATTGAAAAGCAGAGACATTACCTTGCCAACAAAAGTCCATCTCATCAAGGCTATGGTTTTTCCAGTGGTCATGTATGGATGTGAGAATTGGACAGTGAAGAAAGCTGAGTGCCAACTGTGGTGTTGGAGAAGACTCTTGAGAGTCCCTTGGACTTCAAGGAGATCCAACCAGTCCATTGTGAAGGAGATCAGCCCTGGGATTTCTTTGGAAGGAATGATGCTAAAGCTGAAACTCCAGTACTTTGGCCACCTCATGCGAAGAGTTGGCTCATTGGAAAAGATCCTGATGCTGGGAAGGATTCAGGGCAGGAGGAGAAGTGGACGACAGAGGATGAGATGGCTGGATGGCATCACTGACTCGTTAGATGTGAGTCTGAGCGAATTCTGGGAGTTGGTGATGGACAGGGAGGCCTGGCATGCTGTGATCCATGGGGTCACAGAATCGGACACTACTGAGCGACTGAACTGAACTGAAGGATGCTTGTGTGTGTACACTTACAGTATGTATGTGGATATATAACTTTAGAAGTGACTTCCTTAATACAATTAGTAAACTTCGGATTAATACTAATACTAATACTGTCTGATTCCAACTCTCAAGGGCCTTCTACAAAACCAAGCTATGTCATCTCTTGCACTCAGTTACAACCGATTTGACACTGCCTTAACCTCTTGACTGTCTTACAATATTTCCTTAAATACATTATAAGCAACTTGAGAGCAGGACCCCCATTCTGTATTTATTTTCCCCCAAAATCCAAACAGAAGTCTAGAGAATGGTTTCTTCAGACCACTACCAGACTCCTTGTGATGAAAGGCTGTTGTATACATCTCGTGATTATTGGATACTCTGATGAGACCTCAAGACCTCATTTAACTCAAAAGACATGGTGGGAAGAGTTGGGATCAGAGTACTGAGGGCTTGTACGCCGTTTGTGGCATTAGGTGCTGCTCACTGGATACCCATGGGCCCCTACATTTACCAGCCTCCCACTTGGTTGCACTTGGGACATAGGACTAGTTCTGAGGGATGGGCTCTACGTGAGCAGAAAGAACATGCATCTGGGACACAGCACTTTAGAGTAAATGAAGACGAAATTACATTCTTCTTATGATTGAGTAGTATTCCACACACACACACAAATATATACATATAAATATATACCACGTCTTCTTTATCCATTCACCTGTCAGCGACATTTACTTAGATTGTTTCTTTGCTCTGGCTATTGTAAACAGTGCTGCAATGAACACTGGGGCACATGGATCATTTTGAATTATTGTTTTCTCAGTGTATATGCCCAGTAGTGGGATTGCTGGGTCACATGGTAGTTCTATTTTTAATTCTTTAAGGAACCTCCATAGAGTTCCATAGTGGCTCTATGAATTTACATTCCTACCAACAGTACAAGAGAGTTCCCTTTTCTCCACATCCTCTCCAGCATTTACTGTTTGTAGATTTTTTGATGATGGTCATTCTGACTGGTATGAAGTGATACCTCACTGCACTTTCAACTTGCATTTCTCTAATAATTAGTGATGTTGAGCATCTTTTCATACGCCTCTTGGTCTTCCGTATGTCTTCTTTGGAGAAAAGTCTACTTAGGTCTTCCACCCACTTATTGATTGCATTGTTTTATTGAGATTGAGCTGCATGAGCTGTTTGTATTCGCAGAGATGTGGATGGACCTAGAGTCTGTCATACAGGGTGAAGTAAGTCAAAATGAGAAAAATACTGTATGTTAATGTATGTATGTGTAATCTTTAAAAAGTGATACAGATAAACACATTTGCATGGCAGGATAGAAAAGCAGACGTAGAGAACGGACGTGGTGACACCCAGGCGGGGGAGTTGAAGTGGGAGATTAGGATTGACGTAAATACACACCCGTCTGTAAAACAGAGAGCTAGTGGGAACCTGCAGGATAGCACAGGAGCTCAGCTTGGGGCTCTGTGATGACCTAGATGGGTGGCATGGTCGGGGCCGGTGGAGGGAGGCTCAAGAGGGAGGGGGTATATATGCATATAGCCGATTCACTTTGTTGTTCAGCAGAAGCTAACACAACATTGGAAAGCAATTATACTCCAACAAAAAAAAGAGTGAATGAAGAGTTAGGGTTCCTTCTCTATTCTTCTGTTTCCTCATCATGGTGACATGAGATGTAGCGTCGCAAGATAAACAGCCTGCATTTCTCAGCAATTAGATGGATGAGAACTCTCATCAGACTTTGCTACTGAAAGAAATACACTTTTGTCTTCCTAAACCACTGAGCTATAGGGGTTTACATATTACTACTGCAAACCCTACCCTTTAAAATTTATAAACCATGCCATAAGATTTTGGGTTTTAATGGACTTGGATCATTAGAGGCTTTCACACAAGGAAGCAGCAGTTGAAAGTATCTTAACTATCAAATTAGCTCTTTTTAAAGTCATTTCCTTGTATTTTCTTTCCTACTGGCATTTTCCCAAGGTCACTTACTTTTCACTCATTCATTCAACAACTGATTGTTAATCATCTTATTCATCCACGAGTCTGGTATGGGACAGACGTATCATAATTCAGAGGTGATGATCTGGTTATTTATTAAGTACAGAAATAAAGTATATTATGTGCCAGACATTGTTCTGGTGCTTCTCAAATATTTACTTATTTAATCCTCATAGCAATGCTAGAATGTACTATTATCCTCATTTTGTATATTAAGGAAACTGGAACCCACAGAGATTAAGTAACTTGCCCAAGGTCTCAGAGCTAGTATTGGGAAAAATAGGACTTGAACCCAGGTAGTCTTCCTCCAGAATCTGGGCTCTGATCCACCAAGCTGTGAATGAGTGCAGAAGATGGAGTCCTAACCAGCCATGATGGCCAACTTGGTCCTCCTCCCCCTAGGTCTGCCTCATGGGCCTTATTGAAGCTGAAAACTCTCTCATTTTAATGCATCACAAATGTCATCCTGGGGGTTAGGTTCAGATCAGGAAGTTCTCAGAAAAACGCTGAGAGAACTAACAGGGAATTGACCCCATCTCTCTATTCCCTTAATATTTTCTTTGCATTCCTATTAAGCCACTGCTCATACCACATCTTTATTTATTTACTTAGTTATACATAAGTTTTATTCATCTTGATATACTTACAGCACTTACATCACCACACAAACACGCAGAGTAAATGTCTGACAGATGATGTAAGTGAAAGAATGAATCTATAACCCAAGCTGTATCTACAGCTGCAATTTTAGCATCTTTGGATATTTCCGATGAAATGGTGGGGTAGACAATCCAACAGCTAATAAGTTCTCTTTCTGTCTTATTATCAATCCTGATTATATAACACTTTGAACAACTATTAACAATTATTGTTCCAACTGTGGAGTAATATTTTGCTATTCTGGTTCTGAGAAAACAATAATGAAGGGTATTTACTGATTATCTACTCTGAGTCAGACAGTTGCTATGGACTAAATGTTTGTATCCACTCAAATTCATAGGTAGATTTCCAAAGTGATGGAATTCCAGGTAGAAAATTTGGGAGATAATGAAGTATAAGGGTATATTGCCCTTGATTATTAGTCAAGGGTTAGTACCTTAATAGATCCCTGGGTTGGGAAGATCCCCTGGAGAAGGGAACGGCTACCCACTCCAGTGTTCTGGCCTGGAGAATTCCATGGACTCTATAGTCCATGGGGTTGCAAAGAGTCGGACACAACTGAGTGACTTTTACTCGTGTTCAATACCTTAAAAAGAAAAAGCGTGAGAGAGATGATTTCTCTCTTGAACATGATTGACACATTCCCCCGGACTAATGCACATGCAACGTGACACAGAAGCTTTTGCATAAATTTTAGAGGCTCAGGGACCTCTCCCTCCTAAAAGCCCCTGCTGTATTAATAGCCGTCTCAGAGGACAGAGGCCTCTCTGCTCCACCCTCCACAGTGTTAATGACAGCTAATGGGCTGTCTAGATGGAAAGGCATAAAAGTGAAGGTAGGTCTCTAGTCATTACTGAGCCTCTTGTTTCATTCCCTCAGGCTTATCTTTATCTTGCATTTCAACACCTCATCTTGATTCTCACAGTCTTTTGCTGTTTGCAAGCCCTTCTCACTCAGAAACAGGAGCAAAACACAACAGGTATGTGTAAAGAAAGAAAGCTCTGCTTCCCTTCCGAGCGGCATCGGTGTCTGAACCTTGGGAAATGGGTGGTGTTGCCACACGGTCAGGCAGAGTTTCCAACGGCAACTGAAAGGAGAATAGCAGGAAACCAGTTCCACAGCTGACGGCAGAATGCTTTTCCATATGTAAAGCTGCCTTAAACCCACAAGAGACACTGAGAATAAACTTTCTGCTCTCTTTTCTTTCTGCTTAATACCAAGTGGGTCAGGGAGAAGCGCCGGACGCTTTTAAAAATGCACTTAGAGTTCTGAATCCAAGCTGTGAGAGGACCCATTGGAGACAACTGTTCTCTCATGGCCTGCTTTGAATAAACAATTCCGGCTCTGTGTGATATTACTTCTTAACCAGATTCTAGCATTGAACTCTTGGCTCGCCATGGTTACTTGCATTTTAAACCGGTGTCCCCCTTTCCTTCCCCTTGGCTAAGATTCCTGCTTACTTGGCAGCGGCTCCTTCTCATTTGAACTTTTGCCCTCGTTTAATCTCCACCAAATTTTAGTCTCAAAGAACCTTTCACAGGCACCTTTTGTTACTCTGAGTTTCTTTCTCGTGTGAGAACCAGCTTAGGGAGCTGGTTACTGGAAAACACTCAAGGGCCTGTCTTCGTGCTCTGGGAAGCCGGCAGTGACAGGCTGTTTTGTGTGCGTACTTTCCTTTAAAAAAAAATCAAGGAAGCACAAGATGCAAGCTGTTTGCTGAAAACAAAATGTTTGCTTTCAAAAGCAAGCGAACACACACATATTTTGCATCTGTCCATGCGGCTGCACTCTGGTCCGTTCCAGGGCCGCTCCTCTTTATTTCACTGCTGAAGTGATTTCAGATCAAAAGGCAACCAGATGAGGACTTGATTCCCTCCCAACTTCCCATACCAGTTCCAGGTCCTCAACATCTCTGGAAACTGCTTTCCTTTCAAAAGAAAAACCAGTATGTCAACCCCTCTTCTCGTTTGATAGTTAGATGATCCGCCTCCTACTTAAACAGAGCCCATGGTTTACTCAGAACCTCTTGCTTCTTCCTATCGGGGATTCACACCCATGCCTGCACCTTAGACACTCAGTTCTGCTCTTCTTGCCCATTCTGGCCATGCCTACCCACCCAGTCATGGCAGTTTCTTTCCCTGGATTAAACGCATCATCTCTCTCTACACACCTTATCCTGAGCCTCAGAATATATAAGTGTTTTTCAAGAGCCACCAGCCTCACTGACAACCTAGTGTCCACTGAAGCTGGAACCTACTTTTACAGCCTGATAATTCAGTTCGGGGCTTCCCTGGTGGCTCAGTGGTAAGGAATCTGCCGCCAGTGCAAGAGACTTGGGTTTACTACCGGGGTTGGGAAGATCCCCCTGGAGAAGGAAAGAGCAAACCACTCCAGTATTCTTGCCTGGAAAACCCCATGGACAAAGGAGCCTGGCGGGCTATAGTCCATGGGGTCATAAAGAGTCGGATGGGACTTAGCAACTAAGCAGCAGTTCAGATCTACAAATCCTCCTTTGTGTTTTGCTGGGTGTTCTAGATCTTCTCTCTCTTCTTTTTCACTCTGCCACTTTCAGTGATGGTCTTGCCTCCTACTTGACTCAGAAGACAGGAGTCCACACCCTGGTGAATACTCTGATGCCATCATCCAGTCTCAGACGGTGGAGAAACTTTCTGTTTCAGAAAGTAAATCTGCCTATCTGTGTGAGCTCCTGATAAAGTCCATCCAGATGCAGAGGAGCCGTGCTCCACATTTTTTTTCACAATCATGACCAGTACCTACTCTTCTGCCTTCAAACAACAGCAAATAATAATAATAACAGCAAATTTCAGAACAAGCTTTCCTGCTCTGTATGTATTTCTTACTAATTTGCAACTTCTTTCCATTCCCACAACCCCGCACTTGAATTGTCTGCATCTGCCATTTTCATCCCCTCATCCCATCTCCTCTGCTCTCTTAACCCCTTTGGCTTGTTTTCATCTTTACTGCTTGCCTAAGAATTTTCTTATGAAGGTCATCAATCAACACAAGGAGTCTCCCTTGACCGAAAGTTCCCCATTTCAGCCACCTGCTGTTAATCGGAGGAGTGCGTAGGAAGAAGGGAAGGAGGGTTCTCCCCACAAACCATGTAAGTGAGGCTCCCTGAGACTCGGAATGTCTACGAAAGAAAATAAACCACATCACACTCTCAAACTGGATACTTTCAAGATGCAGATTTTTAGCTTTACTCAGTACATCCAATCTTAAGGAGGGAGGCCTTGGCAGGACTGGCTGCCATTAAGGACGTATTTATATATGTCCCCTGAAGTTTGAGAGTGGCCATAAAAATAGATCCTGGAACCTGATGTAAACTGGAAGAATCAGAAGATAAATGACTGGCTGCAGCTGCCATCCATGGCAAGGCAAGGAACAGACAGCAGCTTGGGGAGCAGGCTACCCACAGTCTGGCCTGAAAACAAGCCATGACTTTCTTTTTAGACCAAGTGATCTTGAGTGGTCTTGATGGAGTCAAACTTTTGAAAATGCCTCTAGGGGAGAAGGGATCCTAACAGGGTGGATCCCTGAGGACAAAGGCTGAAAGGATGTCATTCTTGGTCAGCTGGAAAGTATATCACCCATCCATGTTATGAAGCTATGATCTGGAACAATCTCAGTGAACAATAATGCTTGGAGACACTGGTTGAAGAACTCAAAAAAAAAGAAAAGAAAAGAAAAGAAGAAGAAAAGGTGTACATGAAGAAATCAGTATCTAGAAGCTTGATATTATGGAGAACACACTGGTCATTTACTATTAGTCCAGACAGAACTACAAAAAGAGCAGCTAAATACAGGTTTGAAAGAGGAAGGAAAAAATCTGAAAGTTGAGTTCGTGGCTTGTTCCCCACATCAAGCTGGAGCCATGTGTCTGGCTTCCACTGTGAAAGGACAAGACACTCAACTTAAATGAGACAGGAGACTGGAATTCTGATTTAAACTTGCTGAGAATGCTTTGCTTCCTGAAAGTGGGCAATATGTACCTAAACAGTCTTATAATCTAAAATGATGAGGGAACTAAGGATCACCTCAAACAATTACATGAAGGAATTAGAGATATGACTAGCCATGTTAAAGAACAGACATTAGAGAAAAACAAAATTAAAGAACAGAAATTAGAAAAAAATAAAATTGCTCTCTCTGTGTACCTCTGCTCAATAACCAGTTATACGTTTCCAACCATTTTGATTACTGAGGCACTTTTATTTTTGTGACATTGTGATTTATTATAAGAAATATATATTGGGTCTTTGTCCTTTATTCCTGGTACATAGCTCCTAAAACATTGGAATTTCCTAAGTATTGGGAGCTGGAAAAGTATCTTTTGTTATATTAACGAGGAGACTATGGACACAACCAAAGGATAGAGACTTGTCAGGAGAACCAATCACAGAATTAGAGGGTTAGATATTTTGTCCCACCCCCTGACTCTCCCTCCTTCCCAAGTTGGGTCCATCTTCAATGACCAAAGATTTATTCAATCTTGCCTGTGTAATAAAACTTCTGTAAAAACCCAAAAGTGTGGCTTCAGAGAGCTTCCAGGTTGCTGAACACACTCAGAGATTTGGGGGGAATGGCAAATCTCTGGCTCAGAGAGCACAGAGCTCAGACCCCTTTCACCCATTCCTTGCCTATGCACGTCTTCCATTTGACTGTCCCTGAGTTATATCCTTTAATAACAAACTTGTAATCCAGTAAGTGAAGCGTTCTTGGGGTTTTTTCAGCCCCTCTAGCAAAGTAATCAAACCTGATGAGGGAATCCCTGGAAATTCTGATCTACAGTGAGTCAGCTTGAAACACCGGTGACAACCTGGACTTTTGATTTCCATCTGATGTGGGGTGGGAAGGAGACAGTCTTGGAAGAATGAGCCCTTACCGGAGGGATCTGATGCTCTCTCCATGTAGACACTGCTGGAACTGACTTGAATGACAGGACACCTGGCTGGTGTCTTAAAATTACTTGGTGTAGGAACCCTCCTGCCCCCAACTCTGGACTTGGTGACCAGAACTGTAATTATTAACTGCTGTTTTATTTCAGATTCTTAGAGTTGTAAACAACAGACTCCACTCAAACAGGCTTAAGGAAAAGAACAGAATGGCTCAGGTAAGTTAAAATTCTCAAGATAGCTTGGATTCAGGAAACATCCAGGGCCTCAAAATTATGTAATCAAAGCACCAGCTTTCTCTGTTTGAAACCCATTTGTTTCTTGTCTTGGCTTACTTCTGTATGCAGGTTCTTTCTCAGTCATAGGCATAATGAATCGCATCATTCTAGCTTGATAAATCTTCCCTAAAATGTGGGTAGCAGAGCACTAAATTTCCATTGAGTTCTTTAATTGGCCCATCTTGGATTACGAGTTAATTTCAGAGCCTTTGGGAACCTAATTGGTGAAATATACGTCCAATGTCCATCCCTGTGGTTGGAAAGCCACACATGAGCCACACAAAAAAAGGAGGGGGGGGGAATTTCTAAGAAAGGAAGAGTATTAAAATCAACAAAGATAACAGGTGTTTATTAGAGCACCCTCATTTACAGCCTCTTCTAAGTTATCACTATCCATTTTTTCCCTTCAATTCTATCAATATTTTGTATGTATTTGGGCCTTTCTTATTAGGTCCATATACTGACCTTTTTATTATTTAAAAAAAGTCATTCTTAGTCTCTTATAAAATATTTTTTCTCTTAGTAAAAATTTTCATTTTAAGTACATTTAGTCTGGCATTAGTATACCTAAGGAATGGAGTGAGGAAATCAAACTACAGAACTTGATGATGCATTAGATATGGGGAATGTTATTGCATATTGGCATGATTTCAAGACTTGGAGCTTGGTTGACATGGTAAGATTATTCACCAAGAATGGGAAAGGGGAAGGAACGAGAGATGTAGGATTTAAAGAGAATGAGTTTCCTTTGGAATATCATGAGTTTAAAGAGCTATGAGTGAACCAAGAAGTCTTCAATGGCTACTTTAGAATTATATTATCTAATTATGTGGTGTATGACTCCGTTTGAAGTATATATATCTACAACTTTACCATACCTAGCACAGAGTTTAGCTCAGATTCGATGAAAATGCCTATAGGTTCAAGGATTGATTTAGGAGAAACTGATACTATCATGAGTATCCAGCCATTCTAAACAAAAGTTAGTTCCCCGAATATATCATGCTTTGTTCTGTTTTGAATCATGAGTCTTTGAGCATTCTGCTGCCTTTTCTTGGAATGCCCTTCTGTCTCACCTCATCATTCACTTGGCTACATCTGCCTGTCAGGTCTCAGTTTCAATGTCACCAGTTTCAATATCACCATCTACAGAAAGCTCTTTCTAAGGATTCAGGATTCTCTCTGTAATTCCTTCCATTTTGAGTGTATCACTTACTGAATAACCTGTTCCATACTTTCCTGCTTACTATTTTTTATCATTAGTAAATAGCATAATACATAGAAATTTTTAAAAAATCCTTTTTGAATTGACTGTTAAATAAATAAATTTAGCCATAGGAAAGAACTGTCTGTCTCATTCATTACCTGTTTTATATTCCTTTACCATCATATCCAAGAATTAAATGGGTTTGACTTTGGAACAAAACTAAGGAACAGGATAGTTTCATATAAAGAGAAATAGATTATTCTAGAATAGGTATATAAAGAAAAGAAAGGAAGAATTTCTTTGTGAAACACCTATCAGCTAAATTCTTTTCTGGGATCAAAATTCCATATGCCTCTCAGAAATGCCCAGTAATATGAACTAAGTAAGTTTGGGAATGGCTGCATGATGACATTAGCTGAGTTTGGAAGGTTCGGGGCTTATACCTCAATTATACATATTTCATCAAATCTAACATGACATTAATTGCTACATGCACCACTATTTTACGTACCTTCAAAAAAGAAAAGTAAAACCTGCTGATTATGACACAATGTTTAGGAAATATCTAAGATAAGATACACTTCGATATTAGAGCTCTTAAGGTGTGAAAAAATGTGTATCTTAAACTCAATTAAATATGCTAGATAAGAGTCAGAGTTATAGGTTGAGGAAAAACCTAAGACTTCATCCAATCTAATCTTCATCAATTTACAAATGGACCGAGAACTCCAAAAGTTTAAGTACAGACAGGTACTCAGAAATTGAGCAAGTCAATCAACCTGTGAGACCAGATGGGCTGCTTTGCTCTGGTGTTAACATTTCATAACTCTGTGCACTAACATTAATATTAAAAAAGAGACTCAGGGGAAACGTATGTCATCATAACATGACAAATGTCTCCTCCTTATGTGAGAGATAGATAATTTATCTCAACAAATATGTTACTTAAAATTCTCTCTCCTCAAATATCTGTGCCCTAGCATCTTCCCCAGTGAATTCAGGGTTTTCCTAGAAAGAGAAACCTGAATCCTCTTTCTGGCCATCAAGGAAATACCTAAAGAGATGTATGTAAATCTAATTATTTATGGGAATTTTTCCTCTGCTTCTTGAAAATCTTTCATTTGATCAAAGACTATTTTTATGGTATTAGGCTATGTGATATTTCACATAAAGAACAAATCAAATCTCTCATCATTATGGTACATTTTAAAGTCACACCTTCAATGGCAACTTTAAACTTGATTTTCTTCAGTAAATTTTAGCCTTCTCTCCACACAGTTCTGAAAGTTTTGTTTTAAAAAGCCACTTCTTCACCTTCTCTTTCCTTCATTTTCCTCTTCTCTTAATACTGTAATTGAAAACCTCTCGCTCATCTCCACCCCCTCTCAAATTCCCCCACCTACCCGAAACCTTAGGCCCTCCTTTCAGTACCTTGCTGATAACAAAAGCATCTTCATTTTCTCTGGAACTCATGCAGAAGAAACATTTTAAGCTCAACTAAATAATTATCCACCTACTTTCTATTTCCTCCCAAGGGAAAAAAAAAGTTCTGATTGACTGAAAAATCACCAGGTTCTTTTCACCAGAATCCTTAATAAAAAACCTTGCTTACACTCTTCCTTCTTCAGCTTTCTGGTTTCGATGCAGGAAGTGGCAAAATTAAGGGAATTTGCAGGTTGTATCAGATGCATGAAGGCACATTTAATTGAACAAGTCATCACAAACGCATCCACTGTATGACTGACATGCCAAAGGCAATCACGCACATGAGCTCTGGGCAGTTATCTTCCAGTTTGCCACCCACTCCTACAAGCAGGTATGAGAGTGCCTGGAGCAACGTGCTCAAAGCAAGGCTCCCAGTTCAGCTGGGAGGATGATCAGGGGCTGAAGCCACAGAACGACTTACCCAAGCGAGTAAAGATAAAGCTTTTCTTGGCAGACCCCAATTCCAGTTGCTTCATCATCTTCATCTTGCAGCAAGCACTCTGCTTAGAAAAGATAAAAGAAAATCATTACTGAAGAAGGCCTACAACAGTGCCACCTCAAAACTGTGAACTCATCTTTAGTACTTGTAAATACTTCTGCACATACATACATACATGAACACACACAGACATACAGAACCCATTTTTCAGTTGGCAAAAAGCCCTTTCTGAAGCCAGAGTTGGCCCATGAACGGGACTGTGATTTAGCAAAGTGTGACTTGCTGTTTACTCACTTCTCTTAATGCCACCCTTCTCCTTGTCTCATCCTGAAGAGTCCCATTGTCTCATTCCTGTTCTCTGACAGGTTTACACTCCTTCCTGCTAACATGCTTACCAATAGCTGTTTCAAAACTACTACCATGTCTGAGACCATTTTACTGCTAGTGAAAGGATCTTTAAAGGTTGAGAGTAATGAAATGTGAAGTGTGAATTTGGTTACTTGGAATTAGAGAATAAATCTTACTATTTCTCGGCTTTCTCATCAGCTTGGTGTTAAGAGGGGTCTATTTTATATATCATTTTCTTCTGCCAAAATACATTATCCATAGATGTTTTCAAACACATGGGAGCTGGAAAAGATCTTAACAGTCATCTCAAACCATCTCCATTTTATAGGCTTAGAAACTGAGGACCAGAGAGGCAGGAGAGCATGGCCAGAGGTAACCCTCACCCCCATCAGATTCCCAGGGTCGTCAAGGTTTCCAGAAATCTTGCCTTGGTAAAACTACACTGCTTAAGCACCCTGAATTTTTGACATTTAGAAAGTGAAATAATTTAGCCTATGTCATTTGAGAAGGCTGAAGAACAATGTCAACTTATAGACCCCCATGTTTGATGCCATGTTCAAACTCAACTTGATTATTTCTATCAACAGGTCAATGGTGGCTTAAAAGAAGTCTTTCAAGCTAATCCTCTGGAGTCACCTAGCCCTTGATAAAATGATATTGAGCATCCCTGAAGTGTAAAGAAGCAATCTGCTCCAATCCTTTAGGTGAGAAAAGCTTTGTAAAATCTTTTTGGCTATTTGCTTTAGCACTGTGGCTGACCAGGTGTTCTGAAGGCTTCCTGCTCCTAGAACTTACTACACAGGACAGTCTTTAGTATGGTATACAAGCTGAGCCTAAGATTCTGCATCTGGCTGATGGCTTTCAAGATAAACAGAAGTTTCCATCTATGAGCAAACCAAAGCCACATGCAGAAAGCACACCTACTCTGAAAGAAAGCCTTATCCATTTTGAAGCCACAGAATCTCACCAAATAAATCAAGTAATGTGTTCATAATCAAAGATTATTAGCAAACAAGAAGGCCAGCTGTATTAGTTATCTACTGCTGTGTAACAAACTATCCTAAAACTTAGCTTAAAATGACATTAAACATTTACTATTTCCCCAGCTTCTGAGGGTCAGGAATCTGAGGATCTGGAACTTGGGTCCTGGCTCAGGGCTGTCATAAGGTCATGGTCATCTGAAAGCTTGACGGGTGAGGAGTCACTTGAAAACAGACTCACTGACTGGCCGGCTTGTTGGTATTGGTCCTTGGAAGCCTGAGTTCCCTCCCTGTGAGCCTTCTCTCAGGCCAGCTAAGTGTCCTCAAGATACAGTAATTGGTTTCCCCCAGAGAAAATGATTCAATAGGAAGAAAGTCAGGCAGAAAACTACCCTATTTTATGTGCGAGTCTTTGATGGATAAAAACATGAGCAAATTCATTTGCAATCTTGGGGCAAAAAAAGGCTAACCACAAATTAAAAAGATAAGTTCAATTAAATTAAAATTAAGAAATTCTGTTCATCAAAAGGCATCATAAAAAGAATAGAAAATGGAAATTAGGAAAGATCATTACAACTCTCTTAATAAACAAAGGATTAGTATCCAGAACACATAAATAATTTTCAACCAATCAATAAGACAGAAAATCCAGCAGAAAGCTAGGCAAAGGCCCAAATGCAGGCACCTAGAAGAAGAAATATGTGGATAACAAACATATAATAAGGTTCTTAATCTAGATAACAATCAAGAAAAAAAATTACAATCATAAGAAGTCACAATTTCACACCTATTAAGTTGTCTCACATTAGAAGATCAGACAATACCAAGTGTTGGAGAGGAAGTGAATCAGCAAAAACGTTTGAGAGTTCTAGATTGTTACAATTACTTTGGACAACAATGAGGCGATTTGTAAAGATGAATATTCACACGTCTGATCTCCACCCAACAGCTGTATTTCTAGGTCAGCGATTTTGATCCCTAGAGAGTAGTTGGTGAAGTCTGGAGACATTGTGAGTTGTCACAACTGAAAGACACTAGTGGCATCTAGTGGGTGGAAGCCAGGGATGCTGCTAAACACCCTAGACTGCACACAACAGCTCCATACAGTAAAGAATCATCTGGTCCCAAATGTCAATAGTACCACCATCAAGGAACCCAGTCCTACATATATACACAAGAGAAGCTCCTGCACATGTGTCTACCAGGAGATACAGAATATATTCAAAATAACAACCAGAAACTAGAAGTAATACTTCCCTTTTGACAAAAGAATAAACGAATCAATTACAAATTAGTTATTCAGTGAAATATACACAACTGACAGCTATAGACAGTGAGCTTTAGTAATGTGATACACAGGGAAAAAAAGAGTAAATCTCATTAGAAGACATCCAAAGTGACATATTTGATGTAATGTTCAAAAACAGGAAAAACTAAAGCATCCAATATTTAGGCATACCTAAAAACATATGCTTAAGCTACAAAAACAGGCTAGGCAATGATATACAAGATTCAAGGTACCGGTTACCTCTTGTGGAAGATGAAAGGAAAGCCATGGAAGGGTGGGGGAAGATAAACAGAAGCAAGCTTTGTGATCACGTTTGAACACTTGGATTGTATAAACGGGTTCACAGTTGTTTATTATGTTATCATACTTTATAGCTTGTATATGGACATAGATACATAATACATGCATATACATCATATATACTTTGGCACCAAATATTACTTTAAAATATAAGTAAATGGAAAAAAATTATTCAGTGCAGAAGTTGTAAGGATGGGCTATACAGTATAACCACACACTTCACTTTGAAATTAGAGAAACAAACTCACTTTGTTTTTTTTGAAAGGAGATGCAAAATCAAAAATTACAATGTGTTTGTATTAAAGTCAGGCTCAAAATGCAGTATAATTTGCTCAGTGTTTTCCTTCCTGGCAATTCTCTATAATATCAGTCCCCAAACAAATATTGTTGACCTAAGCACCCCTTACTCTGAGATGTATTGGCAATAAACCCAGGGCAAATAAAAGATAAAATATGATTTTTTTTTCTCTTTCTCCAGACTATGATCATACACTGGTAGGGGCATAATAACACCACATAACAAGAGGTAAAAAAGTAAATGATCCGTGTGGCTTTAATTGGCCTTTAGGACAAAGTTCTCTTAGGGAAACACTGATTCCTTTTAAAAATCAAATCTTCAAAACAATGTACCTTTAACCCTAGGCTGGCAAATTAAGGTAGCCCAAATGATCCAAAGTGCTATAACCACTTATTAATTTTAAGGAAAATTACAAAAATTACCTACCTTTTTTTGTTTCTCTCATTTTATTCTAACCAGGTGTTCCAAGTGCCAACTTGCCCCCTTGTTCCTGTCCTCAGCTGACTTTCACATAATCCCTGCTAGAGTGTTAATTGAAAACTAAGGTATTAACTGATTATAGCTTAGTATGATCCCTCCTAGGATGATTTTTATTTTCATAGGGGACTCATAAAGGTTGGTGTGGGTAGCAGGGAGTGAAGGCTAAGAGATGACCTTCAGGAAGCTATAGCTAACTCCAACACCTGAAGAAGCAAATAAAGAATATTTGTTATGCAGCCTCTGAAAGGTTGGCAAAATCTTGCTTCAGGCCCTGTTTAAACATCCAGGCTCTGTCTACTACTTTTGGAACTGAGCTGCAATAAAACCTCTTACTTCCCTGACCCAAGAGGAAATATTTTATGAATTATAGTGGAGAGAACTATTTGGTCAACATTTAGACCTGAAATACTCTGAAGAGTGAGAAAGCTGCAGAGAAAAAAATAGATCTGGAGAAAGTACAAAGGCCGAAATCAATCAATAAAATGCTTAAGAGTGTAAAGAGAGGAAACTTTTCAAGTGTCCAAGCATAAATGTCAAAAGTATTTCAACAAAACCCAAAAGGGTTGAAGTTGCACAGAAAAAGTGAAGGGGAGGGAGGGATGGACAGACAACATTTCCAAGAAGAATATATGTGTGTCTTGTATCTTTATTTACAAAATAATTGTTCTACCACCTTCCTGCTTCACTGTCCTTGGTATTAGTAACTGCTCTGCCTGATAAGAAATGGTATCAGCTTTTTATGAAAGAGGTGTTCCTGAATCAGGATGTGTAAGCTCACAGGTAACAGCTAGAAACAAATCCAAATGAGCAGTCTCGGTCCTTAAACTTCACTGTGCATAGTCACGTAACAGTATTTATGTAAAATGGAGACTCTACGACCCTGGCTGATTCAGCAGTACCATAATAATCATGACTGATTCAGTCATGGCCCAGGAGTCTGCATTTCAGAGCACTCCAGGAGAGTCCAGTACCTGCAATGGGCCATCGTAGAACAGGCTTAAGGAAACGGAAGCTTTGAAATTCACAAGCTGATTTAAAATTTATATGTTAATATACAAAGCCAATTATAGCCAAGACATTTTAGGAAAAACAAATTCTACTAAAATGAAAAGGCTTACAGTACCAAGTTTGATTTATTATACTTGGTATAACAGTATATTATACTATGACAGTATGGTACTGTCATAATACTCAAATAAAGAATGAAATATAATATGGAGTCCAGAAACAGATGATAGATAAAAAAATCTATATCTATACCTACTTGATTTACAATACAGCTGACACAGTTGAGCATCGTGGAAAGGATGGTCTTTTCAACACATGGTTCTAGGTCAATATTACACCCATACTGAAAGAAATAAATCTTGATCCTTATCTCACACGATACACAAAATCAATTCCCCAGTCTTCCCAAGGCTTTCAGTCTTTACCAGGCATACATCTCATCGGAAAGCAAAGTTTCCAAAGTCTAATCAGTCATATATGTTTTTTTACTACACTTCACTTTCATTTGTATTGAATTAGTAATTTAGGTATTTTTCTTTACGGAGACTAAGATTGAATCTTTATGTATGTTTTGGAAATTTCATTTTCCTCTCTCCACTTTCCCCTCTGTTTCTTTCTCCTTCCTCCTCTACTTTATGATTTCTGACAATCTATTCTTTTGTCCACATGCATGAGATATCAGAGGAACAAGTCAGCAGCAGCCACACATACCAAATCTGACCTAGCACTATAAAACAAATCATGTTTGTTTGTTTGAAAAAAAAAAACTGTTGCCAATATGATTGTGAGCTTTCACACAAAATCAAATTGTGGGACATTTCTTGAAAATCTGGGACATCTGGCCACACTAGGCCAGCAGCAGACCAAGGCAACTGCCTACTGGATTTTGTGAAGCACTTGCCTACTTTAGACAGGGCAGCCCTCTCAGATTCACTTGATCCTCCCTGGGCCTACTTTTCCAGTATATATTACCTGCCTGGTCCCTGTAGGAATCTGCATTTAAGGTCCCTGTTACCTTTCATGTTTAAATAAAATAGTGAGGTATAAAAGCATGTTTTTTAAAAATTATAGATGCATAAATATCAATATTGTTTTCCATTTATATATAGTTTTCAGTATTCTACACATGGGAGCTAAACAGATTTTTTTTTTCTGCTTCACCTTTAGTTTTTCAGCATAAATCTCTTCTTGCTTTCATAGGAGCACTAGCTCAAATTTGCAGATACTGTGTGCTGCACATAAAATTGTTGCATTTAAAACCAGATGTCACACTGCATTGTTCAAGAGGCATCAGTCCTTTCTTACTTGCAGATCTTTAAAGATATAATTTTATGCTCAGTTAAGATGGAAAAGAACATGAGGTTTGAAGATAAATCGATTTACCTTGGATGCATTTTGCTAAATTATTTCACCAAATGACTGGGTAGAGAGACGTTAGCACAATATGATAAAAGACAACTTCTTCAATTTACAGGTCTTCCTCCATAATCAGCTTCTAGGGCTTATAATCATCAGAGCAGCAGGATAAATGAGGATATGCCGAAGTCCGCCTCTTGTTTATTTACAAGTTCATATTTACAATTTAAAAATTGCAGTAAGAACCTCAACTCATAAAGTGACTTTGAATCATTTAACACTTCATGGGAATTTTTGTCCTATTTCAGACCATCATTATATTAGGTTGTGGAAAGGCATAAAACTCTATTATTATTTCATAGAGTTTAAAAGCAGCCAACTTGAATTGTAGAAAATAAGTAGTTCATATCTGTGAAAAGTCCTTCAGGAATAAGATACATTTCACTCTAACTAGTCTTCATTCTTATACACATAACTTGCATGGTTTTTTTCAGACACAAAGCACATGATAGGAGTGTACATTTTAAGAAAATATGATCCTGAGGGCCCTGTTCTCTTCAGTAGTACCTCTCATACAAAACACTATTCAAATGAAAACCAAACAATTCAGATCATAGCCTTCCAAAACTGGCTTCACTCAGTATTTACACACACACACACACACACACACACACATATACATTTTTTTTTCCTCTTCAAGTGAGTATTAAATGACAGATCAAAATAGAGAAAGTTGGAAGTGACCATAGATTACATCCGTGAAAAAATGTTGTAGCTCAAATGGTAACCAGAACCCCAACACCACTCAACCAATCTAAGTCTTGAAAGTAGTAACACTAAAATTTTAATGTTCTAAATAAATTTTTATGGTGAGAGTAAATAAAAAAGAATGTATAATCAGTCTGGAATATACACACACACAACCAGCATAAGGAATTTCTGCCGTGGGAAGGCCTGGATCACAAATTGCTGCCATCACCATCCAGTGTGAGCACGTGCATGCTCGGTCATGTCCGACTCTTTGTGACCCCAAGGACTGTATCCCCCCAAGGACTGTATCCCATTCTGTCCATTCTTGCCTTGTCCCAGGCAAGAATCCTGGAGTGGATTGCCATTTGCTACCCCAGTGCATCTTCCCAAGACTCATTTCTTTTAGGACTGAGACCTCATCCTCAGATTCTTACCCTGCCCACTTCTTTACACATCCACTCCAGCCCATTTCCTCTCTGTTCCACTTGTTTACTTTGAGCTCTAAGGTCAGAAGAAAATATGACAATCCCTCCCCTCACTCCCAATCCCTGCCTCCTTCACTGACCCAGTTGCTGAGTGAGAAGGAAAAGAAGAGGTAGCATTGATGACATGAAACGAGGATAGACATCTGCAAAGATAAGGAAGGAAATTGTTATAAGTTTCTGACAGTCCGTTATCTGCCATAATTCCTTTCTTTCACATAAACTTAGTTCTAAACCTGCTCTTCAAAGTCCTTCAGTCCTTACACATGTTTAAAGCCCTTCTCCAGCTCAATTGCCCTGTGGGACATCAACCTTGGAAAGTGAAAGTCGCTCAGTCGTGTTGGACTCTTTGCAACCCCATGGACTATAGAGTTCATGGAATTCTCCAGGCCAGAATACTGCAGTGGGTAGCCTTTCCCTTCTCCAGGGGATCTTTCCAACCCAGGGATCAAACCCAGGTCTCCTGCATTGCAGGCAGATTCTTTACCAACTGAGCTATCAGGGAAGCCCAACCTTGGAAAGTGTTCTTCCAACTCAAAAATGTTTTGTCCTACTCTAGCTCCCAGAAAGCCCCCATCAGTTAATACTCCTTTTAACCTAGAAGCTCCTACTAAGTCTTCTGAATGTATAACCTTGCTTTGTAATTTTCAGAATCCCAATCAATTAATACCTGACAAGTTTCAAACATAAAAATCGTATGAAAATTTCTTCTTACATTGGCACTACAGTGAGTCCAAAATAAAATTCCCAGTAAACCAGTAGTCAACATTCAACTTCTCTGTTCTAGCTTCTGTGTCATCCGGGATTTTGTATAATATTATATAACGAGGACTCTACAAATTTACGGCTTTCAGTGTTGTCAGACAGCTAAAGCTGCACAGCAGAAGCTGATTTGACTTACTGTCTTCCTGTTCTCTCAAACCTTTCCTTCAATTTCCTTGCCGTCAAACTTCAAGTATAAGTGATGTTTGCATAAGTGTGTAGATAGATAGATGGGCAGAGAGATAAGATGGGTGGATAATCTGAATCCAGTTAGATCTCTTTCTCTTCTGTGCTCATCAAATCTGTATCTCTTTCCTCTTTTCAAAACCAACATTGCCACTTCAGTCATGCTCTTTATCACATTTCTATCTCCATGGAGATCACACAATTCTAATTTCTCCTATTCCATCATACATCTCTTTCTCTTTGTTGGTTTCTATTCCTCAGCTAATAGATACTGCGGTACAATAAAATATGTATATATTTGGTGTTTGACCCATGTTCCGGGCATAGAGCCTCCAAAACACTGAGTATTCAGAGTGTCTTTCGCTGTTCAAAATGAGGCCCTCTGGAACACACTTGAATCTTTGCTAGTGTGGTGACTCAGTGCGGGTTTCCTAGATAGTCTCAGGATGGGTCTGGTCACCAGAAAAGCCAAACATGTCATTAGAAGGTGGGAACTCTCGGCCCCAACCCACCCTAGACTCTGCAGAGGGGAGGAAAGTGGAGCGGGGCTGGAGATTGGGTTATAAAACCTCTTGAATAATGAGATACAAAGAGCTTCTGTACTGGTTAACAGGTAGAAGTGGGATGGTGGTGTGCCAAGAGAGGGTATGAAAGCTCCCTACCAAACCCACCATACCTTGCCATATGCATTTCTTTCATTTAGCTTCCTGAGTTGAATTCCTTGTGGTAATCTGGAAACAATTTTCCTGCATTCTGTGAGGCATTGTACTGAATTATCTGAAAGAGTAGGGGGACCCCTGAATTTGTAGCCAAGTTGAACAGAATTGCATTAACTAGGGCAGTCTTGGAGAAGGCAATGGTACCCCACTCCAGTATTCTTGCCTGGAAAATCCCATAGATGGAGGAGGCTGGTGGGCTGCAGTCCATGGGGTCGCTAAGAGTCGGACCCATCTGAGCAACTTCACTTTCACTTTTTCACTTTCACGCATTGGAGAAGGAAATGGCAACCCACTCCAGTGTTCTTGCCTGGAGAATCCCAGGGACAGGGGAGCCTGGTGGGCTGCCGTCTACGAGGTTGCACAGAGTTGGACATGACTGAAGCGACTTAGCAGCAGCAGCAGCAGGGCAGTCTTGTGGAACTGATCCTTTAAACCTGGGGCTGCTGATGCTAACTCCAGGTAGTGTCAGAAGACGATTTGATTGTCAGGCACCCAGTTGATGCAGAGAAACAGGGAAATATATTCTGCTGTATTTCATTCCTAGCTAGCTCTTCTCAAATCTTTCTTTCTCTTCCTTCTAACCATGTAATCTCTTGAAAGACAAGTCCACAATAGTTATTAACCTTTCCTTTCCTTCTCTCGGCTCTCCTCCACTCTTCTCTCAATCTCTCTGTTGTTGTTTAGTCGCTAAGTCATGTTTGACCCTTGTGACACCATGGACTGCAGAACACCAGCTTCCCTGTTCTTCGCTATCTCTTGTAGTTTCCTCAAATTCATGTCTGTTGAGTTGGTGATGCCATCTAACCATTTCATCCTCTGCTGCCTTCTTTAGTCTTCAGTCTTTCCCAGCATCAGGGCCATTTCCAATGAGCTGGCTTTTCACATCAGAAAAATGATCAAAATATTGAAGCTTCGGCTTCAGATTCAGTCCTTTCAACAAATATTCCAGGTAGTTGATTTCCTTTCCTCTAGATCTAGGTTAAGATGACCTTCCTGTATTATTGTCTGGAAAGTGACTTCAGGCTTTTTGCTTTAAGCTATGATTTCTGGAATGATCATAGTGCTCAGCTTGTTTGTTCTCTTCTCTCAGGATACCACCCTGATTTATATTTTGTCTAATGTCTGGAAGAGTTGCTTTATATAGTTTGTTCATCTTTCTAGTTTTGTTCTCATTTTCTAGATTTTTATGATGTGAGGATAAATCTGTTAATCCATCATGGCTGGAAGCAGAACTTTGACATATCTTTCCAAAGAGACTTATGTGGGTAGTGATCTCTCTAAATGTCTTTGCTTATAAGAGGGAAAAGCTTACCTTTACATAGGAGAAAGTATCCCTTATGCCAAGGTTTCGGGTTATAAAATGGGGATGGTTTATACCTCCATCTTTGTCAAAGGGAAAAGAAGTCAATAGATTCTATGTTTATTCAGGCTGACATCCATTTGTACTTAGAAAAGCAGAAGTTATCCTCTATCATTCATACCATCTGTTCAGGATTAAAACATAGAATATTTTATACGTTGCATCAGTTACTTAAGTTCAGTTCAGTCGCTCAGTCGTGTCCGACTCTTTGCGACCCCGTGAATCCCAGCACGCCAGGCCTCCCTGTCCATCACCAACTCCCAGAGTTCACTCAGACTCACGTCCATCGAGTCCGTGATGCCATCCAGCCATCTCATCCTCTGTTGTCCCCTCTGCCTCCTGCCCCCAATCCCTCCCAACATCAGAGTCTTTTCCAATGAGTCAACTCTTCGCATGAGGTGGCCAAAGTACTAGAGTTTCAGCTTTAGCATCATTCCTTCCAAAGAAATCCCAGGGCTGATCTCCTTCACAATGGACTGGTTGGATCTCCTTGCAGTCCAAGGGACTCTCAAGAGTCTTCTCCAACACCATAGTTCAAAAAATCAATTCTTCAGTGCTCAGCCTTCTTCACAGTCCAACTCTCACATCCATCCATGACCACAGGAAAAACCACAGCCTTGACCAGACGAACCTTTGTTGGCAAAGTAATGTCTCTGCTTTTCAATATGCTATCTATGTTGCTCATAACTTTTCTTCCAAGGAGTAAGCATCTTTTAATTTCATGGCTGCAGTCACCATCTGCAGTGATTTTGGAGCCCCCAAAAATAAAGTCTGACACTGTTTCCACTGTTTCCCCATCTATTTCCCATGAAGTGATGGGACAGGATGTCATGATCTTCGTTTTCTGAATGTTGAGCTTTAAGCCAACTTTTTCACTCTCCTCTTGCACTTTCATCAAGAGGCTTTTTAGGTCCTCTTCCCTTTCTGCTGTAAGGATGGTGTCATCTGCATATCTGAGGTGACTGATATTTCTCCCGATAATCTTGATTCCAGCTTGTGCTTCTTCCAGCCCAGCGTTTCTCATGATGTACTCTGCATAGAAGTTAAATAGGCAGGGTGACAATATACAGCCTTGACTTACTCCTTTTCCTATTTGGAACCATTCTGTTGTTCCATCTCCAGTTCTAACTGTTGCTTCCTGACCTGTATATAGGTTTCACAAGAGGCAGATCAGGTGGTCTGGTATTCCCATCTCTTTCAGAATTTCCCACAGTTTATAGCGATCCACATAGTCAAAGGCTTTGGCATAGTCAATAAAGCAGAAATAGATGTTTTTCTGGAACTCTCTTGCTTTTTCGATGATCCAGCGGATGTTGGCAATTTGATCTCTGGTTCCTCTGCCTTTTCTAAAACCAGCTTGAACATCTGGAAGTTCACGGTTCACATATTGCTGAAGCCTGGCTTGGAGAATTTTGAGCATTACTTTACTAGCGTGTGAGATGAGTGCAATTGTGCGGTAGTTTGAGCATTCTTTTGCATCGCCTTTCTTTGGGATTGGAATGAAAACTGACCTTTTCCAGTCCTGTGGCCACTGCTGAGTTTTCCAAATTTGCTGGCATATTGAGTGCAGCACTTTCACAGCATCATCTTTCAGGATTTGAAGTAGCTCTACTGGAATGCCATCACCTCCACTAGCTTTGTTTGTAGTGATCCTTTCTAAGGCCCACTTGACTTCACATTCCAGGATGTCTGGCTCTAGGTGAGTGATCACACCATTGTGATTATTGTGTTTGTGAAGATCTTTTTTGTTCAGTTCTTCTGTGTATCCTCGCCACCTCTTTTTAATATCTTCTGCCTCTTTTAGGTCCATACCATTTCTCTCCTTTATCGAGCCCATCTTTGCATGAAATGTTCCCTTGGTATCTCTAATTTTCTTGAAGAGATCTTTAGTCTTTCCCATTCTGTTGTTTTCCTCTATTTCTTTGCATTGATCTCTGAGGAAGGCTTTCTTATCTCTTCTTGCTATTCTTTGGAACTCTGCATTCAGATGCTTATATCTTTTTTTTTCTCCTTTCCTTTTCACTTCTCTTCTTTTCACAGCTATTTGTAAGGCCTCCCCAGACAGCCATTTTGCTTTTTTGCATTCCTTTTCCATGGGGATGGTCTTGATCCCTGTCTCCTGTACAATGTCACGAACCTCACTGCATAGTTCATCAGGCACTCTATTTATCAGATCTAGGCCCTTCAATCTATTTCTCACTTCCACTGTATAATCATAAGGGATTTGATTTAGGTCATACCTGAATGGTCTAGTGGTTTTCCCTACTTTCTTCAATTTAAGTCTGAATTTGGCAATAAGGAGTTCATTATCTGAGCCACAGTCAGCTCCCAGTCTTGTTTTTGTTGACTGTATAGAGCTTCTCCATCTTTTGCTGCAAAGAATATAATCAATGTGAATTCGATGTTGACCATCTGGTGATGTCCATGTGTAGTCTTCTCTTGTGTTGTTGGAAGAGGGTGTTTGCTATGACCAGTGCATTTTCTTGGCAAAACTCTATTAGTCTTTGCCCTGCTTCATTCAGCATTCCAAGGCCAAATTTGCCTGTTACTACAGGCATTTCTTGACTTCCTACTTTTGCATTCCAGTCCCCTATAATGAAAAGGACATCTTTTTGGGGTGTTAGTTCTAAAAGGTCTTGTAGGTCTTCATAGAACTGTTCAACTTCAGCTTCTTCTGCATTACTGGTTGAGGCATAGACTTGGATTACTGTGATATTGAATCGTTTGCCTTGGAAACATAGATCATTCTGTTATTTTTGAGATTGCACACAAGTACTGCATTTCGGACTCTTTTGTTGACCATGATGGCTACTCCATTTCTTCTAAGGGATTCCTGTCCACAGTAGTAAATATAATGGTCATCTGAGTTAAATTCACCCATTCCAGTCCATTTTAGTTCACTGATTCCTAGAATGTCGACGTTCACTCTTGCCATCTCCTGTTTGACCACTTCCAATTTGCCTTGATTCATGGACCTGACATTCCAGGTTCCTATGCAATATTGCTCTTTACAGCATCGGATCTTGCTTCTATCACCAGTCACATCCACAACTGGGTATTGTTTTTGCTTGGGCTCCATCCCTTCCTTCTTTCTGGAGTTATTTCTCCACTGATCCCAGTAGCATATTGGGCACTTACTGACCTGGGGAGTACCTCTTTCAGTATCCTATCATTTTGCCTTTTCATACTGTTCGTGGGGTATTCAAGGCAAGAATACTGAAGTGGCTTGCCATTCCCTTCTCCAATGGATCACATTCTGTCAGACCTCTCCACCATGGCCTGCCCATCTTGGGTGGCCCCACAGGCATGGCTTAGTTTCATTGAGTTAGACAAGGCTGTGGTCCTAGAGTGATTAGATTGACTAGTTTTCTGTGATTATGGTTTTCAGTGTGTCTGCCCTCTGATGCCCTCTTGCTGTTGCAAGAGGACATCAGAGGGCAGACACAAGTGACATCAGTTACTTACTCCTCTATAACAAACCATCCCCCAATTTTTGTGGCTTTAGATAACAACCATTTATATTTTTTTTTCCCTCAGGAATCTACCAACTGTTCAGTCAGTTCTGCTGATCTGAGTGGGCCTGTTGCGGCTCACTTATTGACTTGTGCTCAACTTCAGGTCTCAAAGTCTTCATTTCTGCTCTTAGCCGAATTCTTTCACATATCTTAGACCTCAGTTGGGACAGCTAGATTGGTTCAGTTTTGTTCCACGTGGTCTACATTTGGTCTCATGATGGTGGCAGTTTTCCAAGAAAGCAAATGGAATTACTTAAGGCTTTTTGGTCTGGCACAGACAGCGGCTGCACTGTTTCGGCCAACACAAGTTATAGGGTCAGCCCATATTCAAGAGTTACAGAAACATACGCTGCCTCTTGATGGGAGGAGATGCAAGTCATATTGTGAAGGGTTTGAATACAAAAAGCAGTGGAAACTTGGAGTCATTTTAAAAATCCATCTACTATATACACTTTACCTATGCAAAATGATCTTATTTTAGGAAACTGACTAACTAGACTCAGAAAGATTACTGAGATCTGAAGTTTTCTCTCCTGAGTTTCACTAATCATGATGAGTCACTCTGGCATATGGGCAATGAGAACACTAGGAGATCTCATTAATCAGCCATCTATATCTGTCTCCGCTAGCCTCTGCTGTAGACTATTTCCATCTACTTTATTGTTATTTTTGCCAAATCTTGAAACTATGCCATAACCTATGATCAAGCAAATACCACTGAAATGAATACTAGATGAATACTAAAACAAGTACTAAATGAAACCTATCCTGAGTGCCTTGATGAAATATTTTCATAGAACTTTGTACCAATCCCCTTATAACATTTATCATATTTTCCCTTTCACTTTAGCTATTTATTTAATTGTATGATCCCTTGCTATACCATAGAGTCCATGAATTCAAAATCATGTCCTTTTTACTTTAAGCCTCCTGCAAGAATAATTCACAGCCCTTTATGTAAGAGTAGGATAAGCTGAGAAAAATAGATTGATACATATAGCAGAAAAATAGATTGATACATATACAAAAGCAGCTGCTTTTCTAATGAGTAAGAAGAATGGACTTCATTGTAATTTTGATCAATATTATAAATACTAATGGCTACAATTTATTAGATTTTATATCTAAATACTGTTCCAAAATTTTTTAACAAAACAGTAACTATTCATTGTTGCTTTACCTTTTAACTTTGATCTGTATTACAAATCTTCAGCTAATACCTGTCAACTCAGGTAGGGAAAAGAACAGGTCTCTGGAGACAAAGAAATTAAATTCAAATCTCTTACTGCTGCTTCTCAAATATGTTATCAATCTAAGATTCGGTCCCTAAAAACAAAGAGGTTTACTAATTTTTAACTCATAACAAATACAGAAAATTAAAAGTGGGGCATCTAACACATAGTAGGGACTTACTGCAAGTTCATTTAACCCTGTTTCTCCTCTTTCTCTCAGAAGACGGGTCTGTACTTCTGCCAAACACTTCAGAGCATAAGTGGGTCCTTGTGATCTTACAGATACAGTTTTGAAAGATTAACTTGAAAGAGAATGGAGAGATTTGGTTTCTGTTTACTCCAAATCTTTTCCCAATTCCCTCTAGTTTTTTGGAGAGAAGTTTTATCAAGTATCTGAAGAGCTGAGGATCACCCTGGGATAACATTCTACCATGACAAGGGGAATGAACTGTCCTCCCTGTAGAGACTCAGAATTAGGGGCGGAGTCCTTTAGAGAATGGATCAGGAAAGATTTTAATCTTGCTTATTCCCCTTGCCAGGGCCTTATGACCCATCACTCAGGAGTACTTTGGTCATCTCCTTTCTCTTGAAATCTTTACGCCTCCCTGTTTGGTAATTGTAATCACTCTATCTTTGAGACTTGCACTCATCAAACTTTCCACAGTCCCCCAAATCTAAATGACCAAAAGACACTTAGGAGTTTCAGAATTCATTTTACCTATAATACCACTTTTGGCTAAAGCAAATGTCTAGCCTTTCCATAGCATCACAGCAATTTTTAAAAGATTTTTAAAGAAAGAAAAGGCTAGAGAGCACAAGATAGAGGGTGGGAGTGGGTGTGGTAGGCAGAATAATGCCCCCCTTTCCCCAAACACACATACATGACCACATTCTGAAACCTGTGGCTCACATGGCAAGAGACTTTGGTGTTGTGATTAAGGATCCTGAGAGGGAGAGATGATCCTGAATTATCTATGTAGGTCAAACCTAATATCCAATTATCTAGGGCCAACCTCTCTTGGCTGTGCAGAGAGAAATATGAGAATAGAAGATGGGTCAGGCAGATATGATTTTGCTGTGTGTGAGAATATAAGAAGGGGCCACAATGGCACCCCACTCCAGTACTCTTGCCTGGAGAATCCCATGGATGGAGGAGCATGGTAGGCTGCAGTCCATGGGGTCGCTAAGAGTCGGACACGACTGAGCAACTTCACTTTCACTTTCCACTTTCATGCATTGGAGAAGGAAATGGCAACCCACTCTAGTATTCTTGCCTGGAGAATCCCAGGGATAGAGGAGCCTGTTGGGTGCCGTCTATGGGGTCACACAGAGTTGGACATGACTGATGTGACTTAGCAGCAGCAGCAGCAGGCAGATATGATTTTGCTGTGTGTGAGGATATAGGAAGGGGCCACTAGCCAAAGAATGCAGAGATTTCACAGAAGCTAGAAAACACAGGAAAAACAGATTTTTGCCCTGAAGCCTCCAGACAAGAATACAGCTCTGTCAACACCTTGAATTTAATCCAGTAAGACCTATATTGGACTTCTGACCCACAGACTACAGGATAATAAATGTATGCTGTTGACACCACTGCTTGTGGTAATTTGTTGGAACACAACAGGAAACTAACATGATAGGAACTGGGTAGAGATCAGAGGAGACATTTTCTAGAAATGCACAGCTATCCTCAGTCAATCACATTTATCCTTTACTCAGAGATTCCTTTTAAAGTCATTGAATATAAACCCCTTCAATAAACAATGAGGTTTTCTCTCCAAGGCAACATTTATCAACAAGAATTTTTTTTTTCTTCTCCATAATGTCACATCTCTGTGCACATACATATATCTGAGATTAAAATAAAAAACAGGATAAGGGAAACAGAGGTGATATAAGCAGGTGATATTATAAGCCTTCAAATCTCCATCACTATCATTGCCACAAACATTTGTCAACTGCCTGATGTATGCAAGGCATGTTGCTATATACCAAAGATATCAAATTCAACACTTGCATCAAGGGTCGACATAATACCATTCACTTATCTGATGCCACGCTTAACTTATTTCTGAGCACTGCTTTTGGGAGGAACTAGTAAAGAAATTTTTAGAAGTTGACCTTTTTCTATGATATAGTGTTTAACAATGCCACCTGATCTTCCCAGTGAAAACTGATCCTGGCAGGCACTAAATTACCAAAGTAGAAATTGGTCTTATTTTTCATCCTGTACCTACAAAGGCAAAGGTTTCTGGTGATTCATTTTAGGAAGATCCAACAGAAACTGGAATAGTAAAAGGATAGGCACTAGCAGAAGGTCATAGTCCCTTCAGTTTATGCTAACGAATAACCATATTGTCCATTAACAATGAAATGAATAAAGATATAGAAGGCCATTCCCATCTGTTGTGGATGTGGAGAGAATCAATGTGGCCTTTATTTCTGTCTGCTGGAAAACTTTAGAGATATTGATGAAAACTGGCCCTTTAAGGACTGAATGACGGGCTCAAACCAGTTTCTGATACCTTGTAGTAGTGTAATTTTGAGAAAGTTCCTCAACTTCAATGGGCTTCTGTTTTCTCATTTTAGAAGCATGTATAATAAATTTCTGAATCCCAGAAATGTTGTCAATATTATATGGGGAAAAGATTATAAAAGTGCCTATGATGTATTTGATCCACACATTCTAAGTAAAAGGTCTTTTATTCATTCTTTCATTTATTCAAAATCTACTTGGGATTTGCAGATGAACTGACACAAGCCTTGGGCATAATGATTCCAAGCACCTAAGAGCTGCTGACTTTCAGATTTTGAGATTTGCAAATGGAGTCACCAATCTGCCAAGATTTGCACAAGATGCTTAAACAGAACAATTATAAATTAACTCTCTCTTTTGTTTCATGCTTCAGTTTTAGATGTTTCATAACCAACTCCTTTGGAAAGGAAAAATCTATCTAGCATATCAGCCTTTCTCAAGTACATCAGGAATTGAAGGGCTGAATCACAGTATCTCCTGGAGGAAAGAGATTTTCTACTCACAGAACCTGAGATGAGAATCATCTTGCCCAGCTTCACAAATTAGAAAAAAATAAAAACTCCATTTGAGGTCGACGTGTATACACTGCTTTATTTAAAATGCATGACCAACAGAGACCTACCACACATCACAGGGAACTCTGCTCAATGTTATGTAGCAGCTTGGATGGGAGGGAAGTTTAGGGGAGAATTGATACATGTATATATATGGTTGAGTCCCTTTGCTGTCCACCTGAAACTATCACAACATTGTTAATTGGCTCTTTTTTTGTTTGTTCAGTTGCTAAGACATGTCAGACTCCCTGTGACCCCAGGGACTGCAGTATGCCAGGCTCCCCTGCCCTTTACTCTCTCCTAGCATTGGCTCAAATTCATTACATTGAATCAGTGATGTTACCTAACCTTCTTGTCCTCTGCCACTCCCTTTTCCTTTTGCCTTCATCTTTCCCAGCTATACGCCAATGTAAAACAATAAGTTAAAAAGAGAAAAGAAAAAAATTTGGTGTCTTTTCTGCTAATATTTCTTTGGTGTTGCAATTCTGCAGGAAACTTTCAAGTTTAATCCAACATCTTCATCACTTCTTGAAGACAAGACCATACATTTTTCTTTTATATCCTCTATGTTCTAATCCATAGTAAAGATATGTATATCTTTACATATATTTGTGTATATATATATGTATGATATGGCCTTCCGTTGTGGCTCAGCTGGTAAAGAATCCGCCTGCAATGTGGGAGACCTGGATTCGATCCCTGGGATGGGAAGTTCCTCTGGAGAAGGGAAAAGCTACCCACTCCAGTATTCTGGCCTGGAGAATTCCATAAACTGTATAGTCCACGGGGGTCGCAGCGTTGGATACGACTGAGCGACTTTCACTTTCACTTTCATGTATGATATATATTAGACAATAGATTTTTGAAAAGCAAAAAAGGCTGCATTTAGGTCAATTAGCCATGTGGTTTTTAAATTAGGAAACCACTAAAATGAATTTAACTTGCCTTAACCCTCTACCAGTAATTCCCAATTCTGGTTGCAAAAATAGAATGACTTAGACAATGTTTAAGAAATCTCTATAGCCAGTAGTGCCCCTCTTCTACCTTAATTAGTCTGGGATAGGGTCCGAAATAATGACCTACGTGTATGGGTTAGTGGTTTTCAGCCTCAGTATTTCACTGGAATCACTTGAGGAGCTTTAAAAAAGATGCTGATGTCCAAGGCATATGCATGCATGTTCAGTCACATCCAACTCTGTGATCCCATAGACTGTAGGCCACCAGGCTCTTCTGTCCATGGGATTTTCCAGGCATGAAACCTGGAGCGGGTTGCCATTTCCTACTCCAAGGCAATCTTCCTCACCCAGGGATCAAACCCACACCTCCTGCATTGGCTGGCAGATCTTTACTGCTTAGCCACCTGGGAGGCCCTGTCTAAAGCACACTCCGGACCTATTAAATAAGAATGTGCATGGGGGTAGGGGAGGTCAGTAGTTTTCAGGTTCCACAGCATGTGCCACCAGAGTTGAGAACCACTGCTTTCATTGTGCCAGTAAGTAACGACTATGATGTACATTAGCATCAAATGATCCATTACACAGTTTTATATTCCAACTCATTGCAGCTGGGACTCATATTCAACTCCTCATCTTTCTTTCACATATGGAATTAACAAATTAATTTCAAATTCTATCACACCTTTACTAAGATGAATATTGTCACTGATCAGAGAATTGCTCTAGTGTGTCTGATATATTTGCTTCCACAACATTTTGAGAAGAGTCTACTGTGAGCAAATATTAATATCATCCCCTGTGAGCAAATGCTGTCCTGGAATTGGCCTTGGGCAATTCATGATTTCATGAGCATCCAGGTCTCTCATCCTTACTGATATCTTACGTTTTAGGGAGCTTTTGAAACTTGCAGTTGGCTTTAGGTGAAATTTATAACCTTCATTCTCACCACATTTTTAGTGTCCTCCAACCTCAGGGGAACACTTTTAAAATCACAGGGAAGTATGGGGTCTATATTACTTATGCTATTGTTTTTCTAAAGCTCAATCATGCCCAGAATTTCAGAGAAGATAACTCTTTTCTTGCCACGTAAAGATTACCAGTCTCTAAAGGAGACCCATCTTTGTTCTGTTTTTCTCAGTATATTTCTCCAGCAAGCAATGGAAGTATCACTTGAGTGTTATTGACTAATTTGACTTATTAACAATTAGCATAGTCTTTAGTATAAGGAATCATTACGTGTTTTCCTACAGGTCTTTGCCTAGAAACATTTTAATTCCATGTTCTTTGTTGGCCCTCTTGTAAATCTGTTTTGGAACAGGTTCCTTAGGCAGCTGGATTGGAAATGAGGCTTTGTTAGTTGTGAAATCAAATGCACGGTCCTTCTGCAGTTTCGGTGTGAGAGCTCCATCTGGAAATGGATCAGCCCTTACTGTCTCAGCATATGTCCCAGGGACTATGCTCTCCCGATAATTTCAAAAACACCGTGGTTCCAAACTCAGCAGTTTTCTCCCTCCTCACTGTCATACAACCATCTACAAGCATCCAAACTTCAGAAAGCTAAAAAGACTGTGGGGAGATATTTATAATGAAGAAATAAAACAGCACTTGTATCAAAATTAAGTGAGGCTGAAATATTCCTCTGGTTTGTATTCTACTCAGGGTATGGAGGGGTTTTACTTTGTTCTGACTTTGTTTACATATGAGTCAGCTGAGTTCTCACCATTTTCCTGCAGATCAGCCTTTTAGTGTCACAGAATGGTCTCTGCCATTAACTCATCGGACATGTCAAACAATAAGGGTCTTTCTAGTTACAGAGCTCTGGGGCAGAATAGAGTGGCTTACACTGTAGAAGTGGGAAGGGGGCAAAAAAAATGGGTTTTCTTATTGTAGATTTTTTAAAAAATACAGGACAAAAGTGTCCATGCCTCGGGATAGAATGGCCACACAGTCCAGATGGCCACTATGCCCTGCATGGAAGAAATTCACACCCTGCTTCCTCTGCTTTTACATGGGCCACCACAAATGGCCAGTGTGACCATCAGAGATTGCTCTTGGTCTTCTGCATTGTAAATACAACTGGCAGTGCCAATTTCTGGACCACGTCCATTGCCACCACCGGTGGCAACAGTGATTAAGGCAGGATGAGTAAGAACTGAAGAACCAAATACCCTTTGGCGCTGGTTGGCATCCAGTGGGGTGGATTTCACAAGAATAGCAGAGACATGGTTTCCTTCATGCTCCCCTTATCCTGATCTCAGTCAGGTCCCTATGTAGGCTCTGTTTCAACTGAAACCATCTCCTGCTAAATCCCTTAGACTGCTCTAATTCTAGAAGCTTAGCTCCCAATTACTATACATCCTCTCAGAGGAAGTGGAAGTCAGGAAGAGGTTCTAAGGCCACAACTCCCAGAGGATAGCTCTGCTTGGAGATTTATGGCCACCATTTGAAAGAATTACCAAAAGGTCACGTTTAGGTCCATGAGCCTCAAAAGTTAATGCCTATTAGTATCATTGCAAGCATTTATCAGACATGCAAACTCTCAGATCCCTTTTGTCCAATTCGGAAGGTCTGGATTTAAAACTGGGGTGAGGGGGCTTGATATATCACTGCACATGATTCTGATGTGTAGTTTGGGAAGCAGACTGAGTGTTGCTAACCTAAACTATAAGAGGCTTAGAGACACAGCAAGAGGAGTTTGTTTTTTATATATAGATATATATATTTTTTTTCCTTGAAAGGTGGGTTTTAAGGTATACTTGTTATCTATTCTCTTAAGTTGTTTTGGGGACCAGGTAGCCTTGAGACTATGAAACCTGAAGGCATATGGAGTTCTCTGTGTTAGTGCGTCCAGGGACATGAAATGACTAGCATTAGCTGACGGTGACACTTTCATTCAGTCAGTAAACAATAGTTGAACTCTTGCTCAGCTGAGAATTGTACTAGGTAGTGGTGGCACATAGTGATATGAAATGCATTACTAATGCATTTAGGGCAATAAAATTTACTTAAGAAGGAGAGATTTAACAAAGATAATAAAAGCTAAGCTTTGTTTTCAACTGTTTCAAGAAAATTGCAGGGTGTAGAAGAGAAGGAAATTTTTGAGAAGTAGGATAAAACTCATATGCAAAAGCAAGGAGCTAAGAATTTGCCTTTTTATATTCTAGGCATTTTAGGAAGTTCAGAGAAGTGGGGAAAATACAGGGATAGTGAGAACTGGCAGAAAATAAGGTGGGAAGAAGGGATCTTGGAGATCATATGATAAAAACTTTGAGTTCTTGCCACAAAACATTATTGAGAGAAACTAAAGAACACCAGAACAAATGAAGTGCACTGTATTCATACATTGGAAGGTTCAAAGCCTCAGGATTTCAAAAATAACCATTCCTCTTAAATTGAACTATAATTCAAAGCCATCAAAATCCAAATCCATCAAGTTTTGTGAAATTTGGCAGGCCTATTCTAAAATTCAGGCACTGTGGTATTATCAGAAGAATAGCTAAAAAGACCAATAGAAAAGTGTAGAGATTCTAAAAAAAAATGCACACACACAATATCACTTGATTTATAAAAAGATATCACTATATCATTGGTCTTCCATGCTAGCTCAGTTGGTAAAGAATCCGCCTGCAGTGCAGGAGACCCTGGTTCAATACCACGGTTGGGAAGATCCCCTGGAGGAAGGCAAGGCAAATTATTCCAGTATTCTTGCCTGGAGAATCCCCACCGACAGAGGAGCCTAGAAGGCTACAATCCATGGGGTAGCAAAGAGTTGGACACAACTGAGCAACTCAGCACAGTACATTACTGTACCACACTAAGGGAAAAAACAGTGCTTTCAATAAATTGTACTGGGCCCACCAGATATCTACATGGGAAAAAACATAAATGTTTACTCGTACCCCACTCCCACTTTTAATTAATAAAAGTTAATTCTAGATGGTCCACAGATCAAAAAGGTAAAGGTAAAATAATAAACATTATCAAAAATAACATCTTCTACACAGACATTTTTTAAAAACACAAACCAAAATGAAAAACCTTAATAAACTAGACTACATTAAAATTTAAAGGTGAAGTTTATCAATGCTATTGCCATCACTCAGTCAGTCATGTCTGATTCTTTGTGACCCCATGAAATGTAGCTCTCCAGGCTCCTCTGTCCGTGGGATTTCCCAAGCAAGAATACTGGAGTGGGTTGCCAACTCCTTCTCTAGGGGAAGTTTATCAAAAGATCCCTTTATAAGAAGACCACAGAATAAAAACCACTTGCCCCACATATAACTGACAAAGGAATGAAGTACAGAATACATTAAAAACTCCTACAAAAAACCAAGCCAGCAACCATGTTTTCAAATGCTCAGAATGTTTGAACAGGCACTTCACAGGAAAGATATCCAAATTGCCAAAAAGCATGTGAAAATGTGGCCAATCTCATTACTCATCATGAACTGGAACCTAAAACCTTAATGAATATAATTATTTGCTCATTAATTAGCTAAGATTGAAGATACTAACAATACCAAGTGCTATCAAGATCTGGATCAAGGGACACTCATATATGGATGGCTGCTTGAAACAAAAATTGGTATAACCAGTTGGGAAAAGTGGTAACATTTATAGAGGCAAATGTTCCTACAACCCAACAACTGCACTCTTTGGGAATATACTCAACACAACTGCATCCACGTTTGTACCAAAATGTGTATTTATACTGTTCACCACAGCATTCGTTAAAGTAGTCTGAAACTGAAAAATTCAAAAGTCAATCAGAAGCTATCAGTTCAGTTCAGTTGCTCAGTCATGTCTGACTCTTTGCAACTCCATGAACGGCAGCACACCAGGCCTCCCTGTCCATCACCAGCTCCCAGAGTTCACCCAAACCCATGTCCATTGTGTCAGTGATGCCATCCAACCATCTCATCCTCTGTCGTCCCCTTCTCCTCTTGCCTTCAATCTTTCCCAGCATCAGGGTCTTTTCAAATAAGTCAGCTCTTCACACCAGGTGGCCAAAGTATTGGAGTTTCAGCTTCAACATCAGTCCTTCCAATGAACACCCAGGACTGATCTCCTTTAGGATGGACTGGTTGGATCTCCTTGCAGTCCAAGGGACTCTCAAGAGCCTTCTCCAATACCACACTTCAAAAGCATCAATTCTTCTGTGCTCAGCTTTCTTTAGAGTCCAACTCTCAGGAGCTATAAATAGTGGTATATTCATATAATGCAATATAAAACAACACTGAAAATAAGTGAATTACTGTTACACATAACAAAAGAACCATACCGTCATTCCCTTTATATATAGTTCAAAAGAGGCAAAACTAATTAATAGTATAGAAGTCCTGTAAATGATTACCTTTGTGGAGGGAGCATGAAAGAGTCTTTGGGAGTTCTAGAGTGTTCTTTTTTTTCATATGTACCAGTAAAATGTGTTTACTTTTTGAAAATTTACTGAACATATGATTTTTGCATACTTCTGTGTTTATGCTATAACAATACAAATTTTAATTTAAACATTTTCATAGGAATTTAATCAGAATGGAGGAAACATGCTATTTTCTCTGATGAAATATAACTTTTTCTAGCATTATGTTGAAAGATTTTTTTTTTTTTTTTGCTGACGTCTGTTTCCTCTTGGACAATGTTTTCAACAACAAATATCAAAGTGTTCTGCCTTAAAAAAGATAAAGAGAGATTGTTGTGCAAATGCAGGAAATAGATGAGAGTCTAAACTGTGTGGGAATAGAGACATGAGTCAGAACAGAAGCAATGTTTCAGAGATAAAAATCAGAGGACTTGAAGTTCAGTTATCTAGAGGATGAGGAAAAAGGAAGATAAAAGTCACTCTAAAGTTTCTAGTTTGATAGATATGAATGATTATGTAGTTGAACATAACGAATCTTTTTTTTTTTTAAATCTAGGACACATTTGGTTGGTGATACTAGAGATTTATCTAGATGGGCATATACTTAAGCAATTGAAAATACGGGTGAAAACTTAGTAAAAAGATCAAAACTAGAAATTTAAATTTGAGTCTCTTCAAATTTATGTTTTGTGGCTGAAGCTTCTCCACCATTAGGAGATGTGTTGTGTGAAGAGAAAGGAGGGTAACTGACAGAAGCTGGGGGCAGTAGGAGAGCTCATTTGTTATTTATCTTAACTGCTATTAAGTGACCCTCATATATCTAAACACACAGTGGACCCACATAATTCTCATATTCTCTTGCCCTTTAATATCTATCTTTTAAGTATAAGAATTATTTTGGAGACTTCAGAAATAGTGTTTGGTGTTCCACAAAGCTCAATAAAATAAATCCCTTGTATCTGAATCATAGTATTACCAGAAAATAGTGTTAGATTGAATCTATTATCATCATAGTTATTTCAAAAATACCTCATCACTTAAACAAAATTGATGTTAACTTATCACATCTGTAACTTCATAAGTGAATTTCAGAGGTACAAATCAGATCATCTATGCTAATCTCGTAGAAAATGAATACTTTTCAGAAGAACCGTATTTTAAATCAACATGGAACATGAAATATTCTCAGGTTTGTATTAGATGATCAACAAATACTTATAAATTTATCTTGTTGCTAAAAACATTACAGTTTTATTTGAAGCCTATTATTCATCCATTACAATTTACAAAAGCTCATAACACGGTCTCTGAATTCAAACTAACAATACCTGCTAAGGAGGAAAATAGTCTACCTCCCCGTCTATAAATCCATCATTCTGATTATTCACTGTTATGTAACAAGTTACCCCAAAACTCAGTGGCTTGAAGCCTTCCACATAATATTAGATCTACAGTTTTGGGGGTCAGGAATGCTGGCAATGCTCAGCTGGGCAGCTCTTCTGCTCCATGTCCACTGGTGGTACTCAGTTGGTGGATGGGCTAGGTAGAGGATTGATGCTCACTGCACTCAGATGTTTGGGGTATTGGCAGGGATACCTGGAAGGCTGGGATCAACTGTGACTGTCACCTGAAGCACTCGCAAGTAACCTTTCCAACGTGGTGGTGGCAGAGTAGTGAGACCACTGTGTGGTTCATGGTTCCTGGAGACACTATTCTAGAGGAAGCGGACACTGCTGGTTTCTTAAGGTTTGAACCTGGAAAGGGGCACATTACTTATGCCATTGTCATTTTGGCAGGCAGTAAAGAAAACTATTCAAGTTCAAGGAGAGAGAACACAGGTAGAACTCTTAACCCTTAAGGGATAGTGTGTCAAACAATCTGAGGTTTTCTTTAATCCATGTAATTTAATAATAGCAAATTATGTATGACCCTGAATATTAAATGTGTTTGTGTATAGCAACTTAGGTTCCAAAAATACAATGAAAGCAAACATGAAAATTGTAGTCAAATTTCATGAAATATAATAATCTCTTTGAAAGGCATTCAGATCTGGACCTAGCAATATTTGGAATTAAACTCTGAGACTAGAAATAGATAGTATATATGTTATCTGTATATATATTATGTATAAACTATGTATATATTTATAGATGCTTATACATGATATCCCTGGAGGAGGGAATGCAGTATTCTTGCCTGGAGAATCTTCATGAACAGAAAAGCTTTATGGGTTACAGTCCATGGGGTCACAAAGAGTCAGACATGACTGAGCAACTAAGAACACACATCGATGATATAAAATAAGTGACATGGTAAAAGTAGAGGAAAAAATAGGTATGACTAAATTTTTCTAATAATTTGATGGAACTCCTATTCACATTTCTTTGTGTGTGTAAATCCCCATGTGTTTGGCTGTGATGCTTAAGTGTTCTGAAAAGGAAATTCACTGCCTTTGTATTCCTCCTATACACAAGGCCTGGTGTTAAGCACACTATTTATACAACTAGTTAAATCTTCAGATGGACAGGGAGGCCTGGTGTGCTGCAGTCCATGGGGTCACAAAGAGTCGGACATGACTAAACGACTGAACTGAATCTTCAGAACCAACCTTTGGGACGGTCACTATAATCCTTACTTTATAGATGAGTAGACTGATGGTCAAAAACGATATGTATACATGTGTATGCATGTGTATGTACACATACTTATATACATATAAAAATGTATTTAATATGCAATAGGTATGTATTATAAGGGGATTTGCTGGTGGCTCAGATAGTAAAGAATCTGCCTGCAATATGGGGCCCCCAAATTCAATCCCTGGGTCAGAAGATCCCTTGGAGAAGGGAATAGCTACCCACTCAGTATTTCTGCCTGGAGAATTCCATGAACAGAGGCTACAGTCCATTGCAATCACGAAGAGTCAGATACAATCACTAACACTTTCACTTCATGCATTATGTATGTGTAGTTGTATGTAATATGTATATATTATATACATATTATTATACACATAGTGTACATATATATTACATATTCATATACTTATTGTGATATAAGTAAAAATATATATATATACACATGCACACACTTGAGGGACATTTTTCAGATTTACTGCCTTCTGTTTCTTGAATAGAAATTATTATTATAGTAATCTCTCAGGTGTATCATCCTACTCCGTCTAGCGCAGCATGCCAAACTAGCATTCAAATGATGAGATATGTTTTCATACACATTACAGTTAAAATCTCTGGCCCTGTCTTTTCTTAAAACACAACTTTAAAACTCAATTAATATTAATTACTATCTGCAGTTTTTGTTGTAGACGCAACAAACTAAGGTTTCAAAAATAAATCTATGCCCCAGAATAGCTTGAGTTCCAATACTGCTCTTTCATCAGATGATCAGCAGTACTGAACTGACAAGTGAGAAAAGCAGAGAAGATTGCCGTGACACAACAGGGCAGGTCAGAACTAGTGTTGGCATGGAGGACAGGTCGGCTTTCAATCATCTTAATAGCATCTTACGGAGTCAGAGCACAAAGAAACTGATTGGTACTAGTCTAATACTGATTAGAGATATTCGTGTAAGACCTTGATTTACTTTGTTCGTAAGGAGAAGTGACCTCCCTTAAAGGATCCCGTCAAGGATGCTGGATTTAGACATGCTTCAGTATCCTGGACAAGAATGTCATGCTCTATCCTACTTAAAGCACTTTATTGGCCCCTCAGTACCCTGAGGATTAAGTCCAGATTCCTTTCTTGGCACCCTAAGCACTTGACCTGGCAGCTGTTCCCTCGCCAGCCCCACCTCTCACCTGTCTCCACACTTTCTCCGTGGCAACCTGCACGTCAGCTGAACAGAAACTTCGTGGTTATATCAGAGTGTGAGGCTTTCATTTGCTTTTCCCTGCAGGTGTTCCCATTTGGTGGAGGAACTGGAGAAATTCCTGCGAAGCCCAAAATAGCATGTAGGTAGAAAGATGCCCCAAGCCAGTGTTGAACTGTATATAATGTGCATGGCCCACAACAAGGTGGATAGAAACAATTAACCATCCACAGAGGAGCTGGTGAGGGACACTGTGGCACATATCTGAGTCCAGGCAGGAGACGCTAAGGCAAGGCAGAGAATGCCAGTGCAAACATAATCCTGAATCCCTCCAAGACCTTTGGGAGAAGAGAGATGGGTGTGAAAGAGGCATCTGATTAGCATCTGAGAGTTAGTCCCCATCTTCCCTCAGATCTAATTCCAAGACAGTGTTGTTCAAGCCTACAGAACACCTCCTAGAAGACTCAGATTAGGAAGGCTATTTGGGGGTAGAAGCTGTGTATGTGCTTCACAGTGTAAGATGTAATGAAAATTCATCATAAAAACTTGAGAAAGATTCACATGGTTAACTTCTTTGCATAGTGCTGCTGCTGTTGCTAAGTCGCTTCAGTCGTGTCCGACTCTGTATGACCCCATAGACGGCAGCCCACCAGGCTCCCCCGTCCCTGGGATTCTCCAGGCAAGAACACTGGAGTGGGTTACCATTTCCTTCTCCAATGCATGAAAGTGAAAAGTGAAAGTGAAGTCGCTCAGTCGTGTCCAACTCTTAGCAACCCCATGGACTGCAGCCCACCAGGCTCCACCATCCATGGGATTTTCCAGGCAAGAGTACTGGAGAGGGGTGCCATTGCCTTCTCTGCTTTGCATAGTGAAGCAAACATATCTATAATACTAGATGCTATCTGCCTCATATGAGAATCTAAATTCAATTACTAAAATAAAACCTCAAATCAAAATACCTTAATCAAAACTGGTACACCACGGACAATGTAAGTTGGTGCAGCCACAGTGGGAAACAGTTTGGAAGAGAGAACTAAAAATAGATTATCATATGAGCCTGCGATCCCACTCCTGGGCACACATTCAGACAAAACTACTATTCAAAAAGATACAGGCACCCCAGTGTTCACAGTGGCACTATCCACAATATCCAAGACCCGGAAACGACCTACATGTCCATCAACATGAATGGAGAAAGAAGATGTGCCACAGATACAAATGGAATACTACTCAGCCATATACAAGAAAGCAAGAATGCCACTGGCAGCAACGTGGATGTGACTAGAGACTGTCCTGCTAAGTAAGTCAGAAAGAGAAAAGAGAAATTCCATGTGATATACCTTACACATGGGATCTAAACTATGACACATGTGAGCCTATGAAATGGACACAGAATCGTGGACATAGAAAATGGACTAGTTGTTGCCACCTGGGAGGGGGTGGGCACGGGATGGAGTGAGAGGTTGGGGTTAGCAAATGCACGCTTCCATATACAGAATGGATAAACAACAAGGCCCTGCTATACAGTGCAGAGAACTATGTACAATATTCTATGATAAACCATAATAGAAAAGAATATTCTTAAAATGAATATATATATATATACCCTTATATACTGAATCACTTTGCTACTATATAGCAGTAATTAACAAGAAGGCTGAGCACCGAAGAATTGATGCTTTTGAACTGTGGTGTTGGAGAAGACTCTTGAGAGTCCCTTGGACTGCAAGGAGATCCAACCAGTCCATTCTGAAGATCAGCCCTGGGATTTCTTTGGAAGGAATGATGCTAAAGCTGAAACTCCAGTACTTTGGCCACCTCATGTGAAGAGTTGACTCATTGGAAAAGACTGATGCTGGGAGGGATTGGGGGCAGGAGAAGAAGGGGACGACCGAGGATGAGATGGCTGGATGGCATCACTGACTTGATGGACGTGAGTCTGAGTGAACTCTGGGAGTTGGTGATGGACAGGGAGGCCTGGTGTGCTGCGATCCATGGTGTCGCAGAGTCAGACACTACTGAGTGACTGAACTGAACTGAACAACATTGTTAATCAATTATACTTCAATTTAAAAAAAAAGATTGATATACCATGGATGGCAGCTATACCTCAAGAAGAACAAGAGAAAGCAAATGGTTTTCAGCACCATAATTCAGGGAAGCAGGGTACAGAAGCTCCCAATTGTAAAACATCATCCATCAAGCTGTGATTAGATTATACTATCCCTGGAAAAAAAATATGATTATCTTTGTGAGCTGTTTTTATTTTATAAATGACTAAGTTATAAATCAGAGTATCCCTCTTGGAAACAGACTAAAGACAGGACTGAAATTGATGGGTTTACCTTGACCAGCACTCATTATGGACCTGAAATGACCAAACACAAGTAGGTATTGATGTACATCCCACCCAAACTTGAGGATTGCCAGGCTTGTCAAGGAAACCTATAGGCTAGGCTTCTTCTGAAACAAGGAGGCAGGGCTTCCTAGGGAGAGTGTCAAAGCTATCAGACTGAAGATATGATAGGAAACTGCTTGTGGATATAAGAACGACAGGGTTAGGGTTAGAAAAAAAAAATAAACTTATGGGTGAATAGGGCATTTATGATGAAAATCCTTTTTATAAAGGCTTTTTTTCGGTTTTAGAACATTTTTTGCTTTTTTAATATAAATTTATTTATTTTAATTGGAGGTTAATTACTTTACAATATTGTATTGGTTTTGTCATACATCAACATGAATCCGCCACAGTCTAGGATGGGGAACACATTATAAAGGCTTTGATTGGTAAGAGTGTTCCTCTCTCAGATCTAAGAAATGTCTAGTTCAGTTCAGTTCAGTTGCTCAGTCGTGTCCGACTTTTTGCAACCCCATGAATCGCAGCACGCCAGGCCTCCCTGTCCATCACCATCTCCCGGAGTTCACTCAGACTCATGTCCATCGAGTCCGTGATGCCATCCAGCCATCTCATCTTGGGTCATCCCCTTCTCCTCCTGCCCCAATCTCTCCCAGCATTAGAGTCTTTTCCAATGAGTCCACTCTTCGCATGAGGTGTCCAAAGTACTGGAGCTTCAGCTTTAGCACCATTCCTTCCAAAGAAATCCCCGGGTTGATTTCCTTCAGAATGGACTGGTTGGATCTCCTTGCAGTCCAAGGGACTCTCAAGAGTCTTCTCCAACACCGCAGTTCAAATGCATCAATTCTTCAGTGCTCAGCCTTCTTCACAGTCCAACTCTCACATCCATACACGACCACAGGAAAAACCATAGCGTTGACTAGGCTAGGTAGCCGGCCCGTTAATCTTCAGAGCTTCTGGAGAGAAGCGAACAGAAAGTCACTGACTGCCTCAGGCAGATTATCATGCAGGACCACTTTGGTTATCAGCAGAGAAAAGTACTCACTCTTCAGGGAGCAACACAGACGACCCCATGCACAGCAGAGAGACCAACTCCTAATTCTACCATGTAGGTTAGGGAAAAGTTTCCTTGAAATCAAAGACTTCAGTATTTGGGGAAGAAAGGGGGCCTTATCTTCAGTACCATAATTAGTCCTCTTGGGGAAATCACATGTATTTTCTAAATTTATATTCACTTAAACGGATGTGGCAAATTAAAGCTTAAAGTTGCCTATGACATCCACAGCAAGACACAGAAGTTTCAACTGATGGGTCTTCTCTGTGTTGTTGCCTTATTTTTTTTTTTTAATCTATAAAAAGACGGAATTGAAAGAGATGATATTTAAGTAGGTCTGTATCTCGCAACCCTAGAAATCTCTGAACCAGCGTCCCCCCCATACCCAACAAATATAAATAAGCTTTAAATACACGTGTTTGGGAAAATCAGAACAGTGGGCTCAATGGGGAAATATGAATTGTGTTGATAAAGAAATGGTGGTCAGTGACAGCAAAAGAAACCAGTAGCATATGGAAAAAAAAGAAGGAAGAAAAAGAAAAAGAAATGAAGAAGTTCTTTGGGGACTTTTGAGGTTCACATCTCCCATCACTATAGGAATGTTCCAAGGGCTATAAAAACTTACAGATAAGAATAAAATGTTGCTTCATTACTCATTTCAGTTGGACAGAAGCCAAGCATGGACTGAGAAGTAGAAAAATTTCCATGTATGGAGCACAGCCTTCTGAGAACATCAGCTGGGGAAGGGGAGGGATGGATCTGGACCCCAGCCTCTAACCTTTGAACTCCTAGCTACTCTGAAACAATCTCAATCTATTTTATATGACAAGCCAAGTTCTAATCTGGGTTGCCCAGAAGCAGAGCCTAAGACAAGTATTCAGGTCTATAGTGAGCTGCATGGTGGCCCCTCAAAAGATACATCCACTTAGACTTTGCAAAAGTGAAAGGCCCTTATTTGGATAAAGGGCCTTTAGAAGTGTAATTAAATTAAGGATCTTGAAATGAGATTCTCCTGGATTAGGGTGAGCCCAAAACCCAGTGACGCATGCCCTTAAGAGAGGGAGGTCAGACATTGAACTGCAGAAGAGGAGAAGGCGATGACAGAGTCAGAGGTTGGAATTATCCTGCCACAAGCTGAGCAATGCCTGAAGACAGCAGAACTGAACACGTGAGCAAGGCTCCCTTGAACTGAAGGTTCCCCTAAAGCTTTCAGAGGCAGTATGGCCTTATCAACACCTTGATTTCAGATTTCTGGCCTCCAGAACTGTGGGGGAATACATTTCTATTGTGGTCATTTGTTATGGCAGCTACAGAAAACGAAAACAAGATCCAAGTAGTTTACTAGGGAAGCAAAGGGAAATACGGATAGGAGAATGGAAAAGTGAGAGGGAGAAGTCAGTCCAAAAAATTATTATCTGTCAGTGTTGACTCATTGGGAAAGACCCTGATGCTGGGAGGGACTGGGGGAAGGAGGAGAAGGGGACGACAGAGGATGAGATGGCTGGATGGCATCACTGACTCGATGCACACGAGTTTGGGTGAACTCCGCGAGTTGGTGATGGACAGGGAGACCTGGCGAGCTGCGATTCATGGGGTCGCAAAGAGTCAGACATGACTGAGCAGATGAACTGAACTGAACTGAACTATCAGTGTGAGCAACTGGAGTTCAGTACTGCTGGGGGGAACCTGAGAGACAGCATGAGGTACATGCCTCAGAGTTTATGAATCTGGGGAGAAGGGAGCTGGGTATTTATACACCCACCGCAGTCTGCCATGGGCTGAGGGCTACTCTCGGGGATGCTGGTTCCCCAGCATTTCCAGCTCCCACCTGAACGCCAAAATTGATTCCTGCCACGGGAGAGGGAGGCCACACACAAAGAGTGCAGGTACTGTCTGTGGCGGTCTGGCCACTCGGGAGATGTCTTAACTATATTACTGGGTGGGGCACGGTGAGCTGAGACACAGATTCAGAGAAGGTAACCAGGAAAAGTCCTGGCAGTTCAGTTATGCTCACACTTCCCTGGAGAGAACACAGCAAGCCTGTGTGAGGCAGAGGGAGAAAGTGAAACTGTTACGGGCCAGCACCATGACTGTGGTTTCCCAGGGAAGGAATGAGAGAGGCAAGGTAACTGAGTTTAGGACTAGCTAATCCGGATCATACCAGGGGGCTCTGGGGCTATGTGGGCTGTATCCAGTTATCTGGTACCAGGCTCTGAGATGATGAAGGCAGATGGAGAGTGGACCAGAGTATGTGAGCCCAGTATGAGAGATGGCTGGGACTGCTGGTCAAGAAGGGGAATTGGCCAGCTTCCAACCAGGACCTCAAAACTAAGTTAAAGTAACATTTAAAAAAAAAAAAATCTATTTACAGGTAAGGACAAGGAGATATGGGTAAAGAAAATCCCATTTTAAAATACTGCAATGAAAATAAGATCTGAATTTCCATTATAATTCATAAAGACCTGGAAAGCATTTATAGCCATCCATTAAAAGTCCCCTTAAACAGTAACTTAAGAAGTTGGTCAATATTATGCATCTGTAATGCTCAAAATTCTCCAAGCCAGGCTTCAGCAATACATGAACCATGAACTTCCAGATGGTCAAGCTGGTTTTAGAAAAGGCAGAGGAAGCAGAGATCAAATTGCCAACATCCGCTGGATCATTGAAAAAGCAACAGAGGTCCAGAAAAACATCTATTTCTTCTTTATTGACTATGCCAAAGCCTTTCACTGTGTGAATCACAACAAACTGTGGAAAATTCTGAAAGAGAGGGACTATCAGACCACCTGACCTGCCTCTTGAGAAACCTGTATGCAGGTCAGGAAGCAACAGTTAGAACTGGACATGGAACAACTGACTGATTCCAAATAGGAAAAGGAGTACGTCAAGGCTGTATATTGTCACCCTGCTTATTTAACGTCTATGCAGAGTACATCATGAGAAACGCTGGGCTGAAGGAAGCACAAGCTGGAATCAAGATTGCTGGTAGAAATATCAACCACCTCAGATATGCAGATGACACCACCCTTATGGCAGAAAGTGAAGAACTAAAGAGCCTCTTGATGAAAGTGAAAGAGAAGAGTGAAAAGTTGGCTGAAGTCTCAACATTCAGAAAACTAAGATCATGGTATCTGGCCCCATCACTTCATGAGAAATAGATGAGGAAACAGTGGAAACAGTGACAAACTTTATATTTTGGGCTCCAAAATCACTGAAGATGGTGATTGCAGCCATGAAATTAAAAGATGCTTACTCCTTGGAAGGAAAGTTATGACCAACCTAGCTGCTGCTAAGTCACTTCAGTCGTGTCCGACTCTGTGCGACCCCATAGACGACAGCCCACCAGGCTCCACCATCCCTGAATTCTCCAGACAAGAACACTGGAGTGGGTTGCCATTTCCTTCTCCAATGCATGAAAGGGAAAAGTGAAAGTGAAGTCATTCAGTAGTGTCTGACTCAGCAACCCCATGGACTGCAGCCTACCAGGCTCCTCCGTCCATGGAATTTTCCAGGCAAGAGTACTGGAGTGGGTTGCCATTGTTTTCTCCAACCTAGACAGCATACTAAAAAGCAGAGACATTACTTTGTCAACAAAGGTCTGTTTACTCAAGGCTATGGTTTTTCCAGTAGTCATGTATGGATATGAGAGTTGGACTATAAAGAAAGCTGAGTGCCAAAGAATTGATGCTTTTGAACTGTGGTGCTGGAGAAGATTCTTGAGAGTCCCTTGGACTGCAAGGAGATCCAGTCAGTCCATCCTAAAGGAGATCTGTCCTGGGTGTTCATTGGAAGGACTGATGTTGAAGCTGAAACTCCAATATTTTGACTACCTGATGCGAAGAGCTGACTCATTTGAAAAGACACTGATATTGGGGAAGATTGAGGGCAGGAGGAGAAGGGAATGACAGAGGATGAGATGGTTGGATGGCATCACTGACACAATGGACATGAGTTTGGGTGGACTCCGGGAGTTGGTGATGGACATGGAGGCCTGGCGTGCTGCGGTTCATGGGGTCTCAAAGAGTCGTACACAACTGAGCGACTGAACTGAACTGATTCATCCGTACCCTTTGTCTCCTTATCAAAATTTGAAAAAATCCTGATCCATGAATTCATTTCTCAGTCCACAAATGTTTGAGTGCTTACTCTAAGCCAGAAACCATATTCTGAGGATGTAATGAACAAAATGCAGAATATAATTTCCTTATAGCGCTTACATGCTTCATAATTAGGGTGAGTGAGAGATGACAATAAATAAGTAAATATATACAGAGTGGCAGATGGTAATTCTTTGGTGATTTAAAGGTCTTCTCATCTGGTATAGCAATAACTACCAACTGGATATTATAAGGAAAAAAAAAAAACATTTCAACATAAAATAGCAGCATCCCAATTTCTAAGACATCCATTCAATCCCTGGGTGCTATGGAAGTACCACTTGATCCCATCTTTAGGTGCTGCTACACTCTGCTTGCCTCTATAAACACTGTCATCTTGAAAAAGGATATGTACCTTTAAACCCAGAGAGCAGAGGTAACAGATCCCATTTGAAATGGTTGCTAAGGGACCATTTTATATATATTAATTAGTGAACATCAACTCTGGTTTCAAAGGGCAAAGAAGGTCTCTCACTTGAAAAGGGAAAATTACTCCCTGGTGATTGGGAAAAGGCCATCATAGGTTTGGGGTTTTTTTTTTTTCATACACACCAGTAGCTTTATACTTACTGCATAATTTCTTTTTTTTTCTTTTTGTTTTCTCTTACCCTCATCCTTTACTGTTTTCTATACTTTTATTTATTCCTTCTAAGGCTTTTGGTTTAGGAGACCAAGGGGACGATCTGAGTAACACAGAGAGCAATCAGCCTTTTAATCCTTCAAGAGATGAGCAGAAGACAGGTATGTCTTTCCTGCAAATGTGCTAAAAGACTGAAGAGACACATTATCTTAAAAATGCCTGAAAGCTTTATTGGAGCTATACCCAAGCCCAGGAAGCATTTTGTTGTTTGTTTGTCTGGGACTTTTGTTTTTGTTTTAATCAGAGATAGAAAGATTAAGCATGCTTTTTTTTTTTTTTGCAAAATCTCTGTGGGATCCAAGGATTAGGTTAGGGTGCTAAGTATACCTGCGTGTTTATATTGAGTATTGCTATAAATAGTTTTGCTGAGTTTATAGTTTAATATGCTCTAATATCATATTTTTTTCATGAAAAAATTACAATTTAGAAGAAAATCAGGTAAAACTTTGACTCAGATAACTCAAAGGAAGTCTAGCTGTTGGGGGCCAAAAAGACCAGGATAACATAATTGTTCATCTTGATGACAAGTTAATTGAATTTCATGAATACTTATGAGAATGAAAAAAAAGCTTCTCATATTCAAGGCTTGTAAACATTGCAGGCATTAAAATAAGGGCTAGGGAAAGGTGGGGAAAGTGAAAAGCTAATTTGCTTGGCCTTCAGAATTTGTATTTTATAAGGCTGTCACATTCCTAAATGATGAGAACAATTTTATTTTTACAAGTAAATGCTGGCAAGCCATTTTTACTCTAAGTACACTTTTGATATAAAACTAATGCAAAAATAAAATCTGACTGGCTAGAGCAGTTACCTTATCAGGAAGATGTGATTATTTTTTGCTTCCTTAAAGCTGATTCTCAATGAGATGAATAAGAAAGACCTCATAATAAGCCAAAAGGAGTTCAAGCTATTCAGTCATAAGGCAAGACTTGCAAACTCCAAATTTACGTCAGTTTTCCACTTCAGATAAGATCTTTATTTTTTTTAAATAAAAGATAGGAAAACACCGTCATTATGTCCTTCTCTCCTGATTTGCCCCGTTTGGAGAAGGGGACGACAGAAGATGAGATGGCTGGATGGCATCACTGACTCGATGGACGTGAGCCTGAGTGAACTCGGGAGTTGGTGATGGACAGGGAGGCCCGGCGTGCTGAGATTCATGGGGTCGCAAAGAGTCGGACACGACTGAGCGACTGACTGAACTGAACTGAACTGCTTGCATAGCCCTTGGTTGGTTGGTAAAGAGGTGTTCCTATGGGATGCTGATGGTAACAAGATGGAGGCAAATGAACTGTTTCATTTCCCATATGCAAGTAATTACTGAAGGAATGGCACATGCTAGCACTTGAGAGATACTAAAAAGAAAAAAAAAAAAGCGAATGCCTACTCAGTTATTTGAAATGTATCTAATTACAGATCAGGTTATGAGTATTAATCATAAGCGGGAGCGATAGAGACTTTCACTCTGTGAAGAGGCAAATTAGAACATTGGTATGCACAGTGAGACTTCTGAAACCAATGGATAATATTGGATATTTTCCTAGAACAGACTGGCACTTGATATGAGGGAAAATCAACATATCTGAGCAGTGTTGTCAGATAAGAAACATTTATGGGATGTTCACACCTGGTTCTTCCCACTGGCTTTTGTGAAACTGAATGTTTGAAAAGACAAATACTAGACTCTTGGCTTTTGTTTCCACGTTTGTTTACCTTAATTTAATAAGTGACATCTATAAAATGGTTGACGTTGTCTTGGCCTCGACTATCCTCTGGAATGTTAAGAAGAATGAATGAAAGTGAAAAATTATACAAAAAAAGGAAGGAAGAGACCAAAGTAAAAAGAGTCTTCCTATCACTGACCTTTGCCATCAACTTGGCTTTGTACCAGGTACACTGATTCGTTCCTTCCTTCCTTTCCAAACGCTGTAGTCAATGGGGACCATTGTCAATAGCTGATGAGTAACTGAAGGAGTTCACGTGTGGGAAGATTAGGTGCTTTCCGATTCCAACCCTCCGGCCTTCCCTTCTCACTTAAGCTACATCCACAGGTGTGTGGAGAGAGCTCGCTTCTAAACTGATGTTAACTGTCAAAAGTATAGCAGGAGAACCAGGGAAATGTAGGGCTAGGTTATACTCCTCAAATGGGGACACATTTTCCTTCATCAGTTTGCCTTCCATATGCACAAAAGGCGATGGTCAGTTTTTACCTTTTCAAATGGCAACTCTTGGTCCCCATCTAACTATGCTGACTTGTGCTTGTCCCTTTCACAAAAGAACTTGGAAGGTAGGAAAATATGTATACAAAATATCATTTATCTTAGAGTGTCAGAATGTATACAACTTTTACACATCCATTTCTTATGAGAAAGGATTTTTTAAAATTCCAACTAAGAATGAAACAAACATTTTCACTGCAGAATTTTGGCAGCTCTTACGATTATCAGATAGGTAAGTGTTTGATTTACCATGATCTAAAGAGAATTGTTTACAGACATCCACCTTCTATTTAAATTTTAGAGTCAAGAGAAAGTCCACGATTGTCCATGGGCAGTCAGCGAGGCCTTGGCACAGGAGGCCCACAACACCAATTTATTAAATGCTTACGGGCCTCAAAACAATCTTTTCCTGGCAGATGCTCTAATTGTGCTTTGCAAGAGAGCCAGCCTGCTGTCCCAGGAGGAAGGAGTTCAAACACAGGGCTCCTTGGAGGCTGACAGACGAAGGGCTCCCCCTAGGGGCAGCCAGGCTCCGCAGAGAGAAAGCAGGTGGCCCGTTGCCAGGAAACCAACCCCCTGATGCTGGAGACAGGAAAATGCAGAGGCAGACGGTCTTCTTTCTGCACAGAATTTGGTTACGCAGTTGCATCTCTCTCCAGAACACCAGCTGGGGGGCAGACCCTGCTCCAGAGCTCTGAAGCCAAGTTCATCTCAGCGAGTCCCAATGGAGAAACTTTCCTATGTCACTTTCTCTTTCTCCAGGGCCACCTCCCCTATCTTCCCTACACTCTTCACACTTCCTTGTCATAGTTGCCCTTGCAAACACAAGATGCTGCTAGAGGAGTGCTTCAGAAAAAGAGATGGCTGAGCTCCAGTAGTCAGTGGAGCAATGTGATTTAACAAGGGTACTTTATTCTTATGGTTTCATACCTACAGAGCTATTTTCCTTCTAAAAGCTCAAAGAACAATTCTGGCCTTGATTCCGCCTCAGCAAGTTGCCATAAGGTTTAAGAAAATACAACCTCAAAAGCAGGCTGTAAAGAAAATCATAGAGTATTTCTGTGATTACTTTATTTATGCCGTATTATAAGATATTTAGTCGTAGGTGTTTCTGGGCCAAATCTTTTATTCTTCTGATTATGCTTTGAATGGTCTTCATGTGATTTAGCAACATTTTACAATTATTTTCTTTATCTCCTCAGGTCTGGGCTCCAGTATCTCTCTCTTGGTGGGGACTTCCCTGATAATATTACTTAAAATTGCAGCTCACTCCCCATGAGCACTCTATCTGCCCCTTACCCGCTTTTTTTTTTCCCCCACTGAGATTCAGTTAAGGAAGCAGAACCACTCAGGAGTATGGAACATGGGTGTGCTATAGAAATCGGGCCTGACACAATTAGGAGAGAAGCTGGGGAAATAAAGTTCTGCAAAGCGAACAGGGAAATCAAAGTGCCACGAAGTCCATTCAGAGGAAGCAGAACAGCATGGGAGGACGTGTGGAGAAGCCACTGGAAGGCTCTGCTCTGCAGGTCCGCCCAGGGTTGCAGGAGGTCAGTAGAAGAGCTGGACACAGATCAGGGCGAGAGCAGAGAGAGGCAGCATCCTCTGGCTCCTCTGTGTCTGTCTCCCCTGGCATCTAACCATGATGTTCTTCAGACAGTATGGCTACTTCTTCACTTCCAGCTTCCCCATCTTGAGCAAATTCCATTTTTGGCTAACTTTAACTGGAAGCTATACAAGGGATGGAATGAGGAGAAACATGGTTCCAGCTTAACCAATTGGACACGGTACAAAACTACCACAGTCTTTAATCATCTCACATACTACATACTTTAATTACACGTTTCTCTTATCTGTATGTGCCTGTGGGTATGTGCACTCGTGCAAGCACATATAGACACACACAGAGTCCCAAATCCTATGAATGCAGGGACTTTTATCTGTTTTATGCACCTCAGTATCCAGAAGGTTGCAAATATTCAATGAATAATTGTTGATTGAATTTTTGATTGCTGGCCCTTGAATTATACCTGGGGGCAAAGTCTGAGTCAGGATCATTAATTTATGGTTGACAAAATCTAGGATCAGGAAATGAATGAGTGCTCAATTCCAAAAAACTAAGCAAGTCACAGAGTCATCATTGCAGTCTTCAGAGTCCGCCAGTGCACAAGGCATTGTCCAGCTAGCACACCACACCTGTAAGAAGTTGACTCAATTGACTACCAGCAGTGGCCTTACATCTGCCTTTAAGCTCAGGGAAGCTTACAAGTAGTTCAGGGTATGAAAGAAAGAAGGGTCAATGTGGATGGACCTAGTTTATCAGCTTTACCCACAAGAAATCAGGAATTTAGCCAAAGAGAAGCGTGTTTTTAGCGTCAGGCCTCAAAATCTGGAGAATTCATTTTGTTGAATGTCTTGAAAATGCCCTTAATTCCTACAGCCTAAGAGGACACACTTCCTCATCTTATGTTTCCATAGACAGATTTTACAATATCCATAGCTGGCTGATGCTTAGAAGACCTAAGTCCTATCCCCAAAATACATCCACTATTAGATTGTCTGATGGTCTTATATTTTCAAAGAAGAAATTCCTTTGGATTCTGAAGGCATGTCTGTTCTAAAGAGTCCCTTACCCATAGAAAGGATTACGCATTGAAGCCTATCATTTAATCACTTATAGAGGATTAAGAAATCTAGCTAATTAAAAGACCTCAGAGAATCACAAATTGGGCACATACCCTGATATTGAAGGCAATAGAGCAGAACGGTGAAACGTAAACTGGAATCAGTGCTCAGGAACTCAGAGATGACAAGCCAGACACGCAATAATCTGCACACTGAAAGCTACCCTGGAGACTTTGGGTTAGGGCTGAAGCTCGATCCACTAGGGCCCCTGCGTAACCTGTGAATCAGCTGGGATGGTTCTCATTGCAAATGAAAGCAAACAGTAAAATGTGGCTTTAAGCAACCTGGAGAGTCATTAGCTCACAGAATTGAAAAGCTCAGTCTTAAGCTCTGGATTGACCAGAGCTCCAAAGGCATTTCTCTTCTGTTTTCTTGCCTGCTTTTTCTGTCCGTCATCCTCTGACTGCCTTCATGACATGACTGTCCCCCCCAGGCAACAGATGTTGCATGTTTCCTTAGCAGTCACATGCATCAGGAACAAAGGGGGCATCTTCCACACCCTGAAACAAAGTTCTAAGCAGGATACTCCTGGGAGTACTCCTGAACTAACCGCTGTGTGCAGGGAAATAGAGGGCTGACTCACTGAGGTCAGGGTTATCTGAAAAACTGTCGTGCCAGAGAGTAGGATGGACTGCCTTGAGACCCTTGTACAGGGCCCAGTGGATGTAGTATTAGTTTCCTAGGGCTGCCGTAACAAAGCACCAGAGATAGGGTGGCTTAAACGACTAAGACTTATACTCTCACAGTTATAGAGGCGGGAAGTCCAAGACCAAGGTGTCGGCAGCTCTGGTTTCTCCTGAGGCCCCTCTCCCTGGCTTTCGGGTGGCTGCCTTCTTGCTGTGTCCTTGTATGGCACTGGTCAGTTATATAAGGGCCCATCCATACAATCTCATTTAACTTCATTAAAAAAGACCCTACCTCCAAAAACCGTTCTAATTGGGGGTTAGGGCTTCAATACATTGGTTTGACGGTGGTAGAATTCAGTCCATAAAAGGTGCTGAGAGTGGGGACAGTCCCTCTCAATGGGCATGATTACAAGTGTATGGGAGAGAAAGAGACGTTGGGGAGATAGCCAACGTGTCCATTACAGTCTGCAAAATTCCCTGAAGTCATTTCTCTTTGTCCAGATTTAAATACAGGTGTGGGGGGAGGGGTGCGGGGGAGGCGGGGACACAGAAAAACAAACCACCACACCATTAATTGTGTGTTGAACTTCCCTAGGGCAGACTTCTGCTGGATGTGACTCTCCTGGGCTTTGTTGTTGTGTCTAAGCAAGCATTTCCCAAAACCTATTCCAAAGAGCCCTTGTCTGTGACATACTCCACACACAAAAGCTATTTCTTGGTTAAATAAATAATGGGAAACCCTGCATAATATCTTTATAAAGATCTTGACTTATCAGTTAGCATATTTAAATGCCCCCAATAAAATCCCAACGTTTAAAAAAATGTTTACATTCACATAAACACAGAGCTTCTCAAACTTCTTGTCAGCATGGGATTTTCTCAAATATTACCTACTAAAAATTCCCATGGACTACCTTGCAGGAAATACTCTTCTGGGAAAATGTTACCTTTTTTCTTCAAAGTAGGAAGAGAGACACTGCAGAAGAGCAAACCTAACAGGTTAAATAATGTCATGGGCATTAACACGAGTCTAATTTAATTTTGCTTTGCCTTTTTCATAGAGAATTATAGTTGACTGTGGGAGAAGGCAATGGAAACCCACTCCAGTACTCTTGCCTGGAAAATCCCATGGACAGAGGAGCCTGGTAGGCTGCAGTCCATGGGGTCGTGAAATGTCAGACACGACTGAGCAACTTCACTTTCACTTTCCTGCATTGGAGAAGGAAATGGCAACCCAATCCAGTGTTCTTGCCTGGAAAATCCCAAGGATGGCAGAGCTTGGTGGGCTGCCGTCTATGGGGTTGCACAGAGTCGGACACGACTGAAGCGACTTAGCAGCAGCAGCAGCTGTGAGAAAGGAAGGTGATGGATTTCTGTGCCAATCTCTGGCTGCAGCAGCAGGCTATCTCCGGTGCCCACTTCGCCGAAACGGGTCTAGCAGAATGCCTGGAGCGTGTGGTCATCACCTGCATGCACCTGTTGCTGCCGCAGGCTTAAGAGAGGCAGACACAGAACAAGGGGCTTTATGGTTCAGCAGTAATGAAGTGTTTGAGCCAGAAACACTGTCCAAGAAGAACTCTGCGGAGCAGGAAAGTAAGGAGCCAGTGACCAGAGCAAATAATCAGTAGCAGCAGCCCAGAGACAAGAGAGGCTCAGAGCGTCAATCGGCAAGGACTAGAGGGGCTCGCGTGCCAACGGTTCGACTCCACCCCCTTGCTCCTGGGACACACTTGCCAGTTTTAAACACTTGGACACCATAAGGAGTGGAGACTTCCAATATATAACCCAAGACATCTGTTCAAGCAAAGTAAAACTGAAAAACCTGAAGGTAATTTGGAGCCTTCCAAACACCTGTGAGTCAGATAATGCACACTCCTCCCCGTCTTTAAAAGCGCAGATGAGCTCGAACCTTCTGGGCATTTCAGCAGTTTACCATCTGTACTGATAACCCTTTTCTGCAGTACAGAGAGTCTTCTAGGAGGATGTAAAAGCCAGGATCCAAGATAAGGAAACATGTTTACACCTGCTACATCTGTTCAATCATTTGCAGGCCCTGCTTCACACTGGACTCTCTGTGCAGGCACCCTTTGGCAATCATTCTTGTCTGGTTAACTTCCACACATGCTCCACAAAAGCAGAAGAATGGAAAACCAACCTTAAAAGCCACATGGTCTAGGGTTGCGCTTCCAGAGAATACTGTCTCCACTTTCCTTGTATCTTAAACTATCGTGGAATCTAAGTCATCATTAATAAGGTTAGGTGTTTCTTGAGAGGTAAGCAATGTACTCACAAAAGACGGGAAGGGCATTAAGTCAGTTCTGTTAGAAAGTAAAACCTGTAGACAAGCTAATTGCAATAAAGCAGTTGATAAAATAATAGGTTAGAAAAGAACAATAATAACCAAACCACCTAGACAAAGAACACAGCCATCTGTCTTTCCTCCGGGAAGAACATAAACCCCAACCCGCTATTTACTCTGTTGCCAGTAGAGCCAGACACATTGGAATGTGCTGTGAAAAGACAAGCCTTAAGAAAGAAACAGTGTGATTTGGACAAACCACTCCGTAACAGAGGTTTCTTTAATGTGTTAAATGGCCACAGAAAGAATAGCACAGGTGAGTAGCTGAAAAGTACTCCAGGGGTTTCATATAAGAGCTGCACTGAGGAAAGAAAGGTACAGATATGCTACAGTCCACTTTAAAAACCTTTGAAGGAGGGTTGGATAACACGGGCCAAATAGGATAACAATTTTATAACAACACAGATCACCTCTGACCTGTTCAGAGCACTTAAGCCATGACATTCAAGGAAATCTACTGATACTTATCCTATAGAGACCTACTTCACATTATATAACAATAGCTATTTTTATATTGAGAAATGGTGCGGGGGGGGGGGTGTCCAGAGATAATAGGTGGCATGCAAGTTGATAATGAACCCCAATTTAAAAGCAATGACAATTGTGCTAAAATTTCTTTGGGGGGGATCTATTTATTTGCCTCCCCAAAATGGAATCTATACTAAAATAGAAACTATTAAAACTGGATCATCTAGGCCAGTGTTTCAAACTCTCCTTTGATTTTAAAGTGGAACAGCTAAGACAAAAAATATGGGTTCAGGGTGTCAGGGACAATGGCAAAACCTGGACAAAAAAAATCAGTTTTCTGTTATTAAGCCCCAGGCTTATTCAGAGGCTCCTTCTGACTAAAGTCCTAAAAGAATCCAGTCTTCTCCATCCACAAAACACCATGACCACACAACAAATAGGTCTAGTCTATAGAAGATTTTAAGTTCCTAAAATTGTCTTAATTCCAAAGGTTAATATTTTCTACACATCCAACGAGAGATACACAGCTAAAGGGTGTAAGGTATTATTTTGTCTGACAAAACTTAAAGCGTGTGCTGTCTTCTCTTTCTGAAAGGGAAACAAAAGACGGAGAGGCACTGTATCCCAAGTCAGCCATCACTATATTTGTCAAACACATCAGTGCTGCAACACACTTCTGGGGACCCTAGAGAAAATTTACAAAGAACTGATGCCTAATGGCAAAGTTTTGAGTCTATAGTTCTTCTAACATCGTACTGGGATTTCAAGTCTGTCATTGATGTTATAAGGGAAATGCATTACACCACAGAACAAGTCTGAGAAGAGAGTTGAATTAACTTCCCTGAGATGACAGAACTGAAAGTTCTATTACATTAGGTCAGCTGGACTCAGACAGCCCTAATCCCCGTCGCCGGCCCTACAGAGAGACCACATGATGGATCTATGACACAGGCAGGATTAGAACCTCAGATACCACCCTTTCAAGCTAGCACTCCTTTTATTATATCTGACTTAAGTCAATGTAGTCTAGTGCGCCAACAGAGCAGCATTATCTGACACTGACTGCTGCTCAGGACCCAGATTTGTTTATATTCATCTCACCTTTAAGTCAGTTTACAAAAGTGAAATCCATTTCAGCTTTGGGTGAACTGAAAAGCAGAAAGTCAAAGACTAGGATGCCTGGAGTGAGAGTTTTGAACTGAAGACTCTTCTGTGGCTTTTTAACGCTGTCATTATTCATGATGGAGCTACCAATATGCTGCCCCACATCTGTACAACACCTGCCTCTGATAAGGTGGGCCAACACCGTAATTCTAGTTAAGAAAACTTATAGCAGGTTATTTGCAGGCAGATTTTCCCTTCCGAGCTGTGATTTTAAGGGCAGCAAAAGGCTCTCTTCCTCCTCCGGTTCATCCATCCTGGCTTTAGAATAAAGCACCATCTCCTAAAGATCCATTGTCAAAATATAAATACTTAATTTGGGTGGAATAAACAACATTAAGTAAATCATGTTGTTGTCTGTATACAACTGTTTTAAAGGTTAAAAAATAAAACTGTATGCTTTCACTCCTGTGGCCCAACCTAGTTCTACTCCGTTCCACTCAGTATAGCTGAAGGCCAAGTAATGAGGATTTTCTACTCCAGGTCAATAGCTTCTTACTGTCCTTCCTTGAACACTGGTTCTTCTGAGTCCTGCCACCCCCTCGCGATACTCTTCCTTCTTGCACAATTTGTCCCCATAATCTCTACTTTAATGGTTTACTTTGACTTCTAACACCCTCAGCTCTTGGTAATACCTCTCTTCTCTGAGTTCTTGACATTTCTGGGTTATGGAAAATAGTCCTACTACTCTTTAACACTTTGTATCCAAGTAGGCTTTCTCTGTAGCTCCTTTCCACTTTTTTTTTTTTTTTTCCTAACAGAGTAAAAAACCCGAATGCTTAGGAGGGAACTATGACCATGAGTATTGGGAGAGGGAGGAAAAAGAAGTAATAATTTCTTCAACAGCATTCAAAATAAGCAACCTACTATGAACAGAGCACCAGTTATTGGCAAAGTGCTAAAGACAGAGTAGAGTATCCATGTGTCTTGCCCCATAAGGAATTTGGTGACCAAGGAGCCACGGCTGAGAAAAACGGGGCCATTGGCCTTTTCCTACGCCTTGTTTCCTTGTGAGGCCATAATGGCTCTCATAGTGCATTAAATTTTAGTCACTGAAATTTCTAACATCAGTGGTAATGAGCCTACTTACATGACCACCCCCAAACACTTCTCATGCTAATGAAAACCTCAGAACTCATTTAGTACAACTGGGGAATAATGTGAATTGAAGGCCTACTATATGCCAGGCATGGTGCTAATCTCAGAACTCATTTAGTACAACTGGGGAATAATGTGAATTGAGTGCCTACTATGTGCCGGGCATGGTGCTAATCCTCTTGTCATAGGTTTATGTGCACCAAGAGTGGTCTAGTATACAGTGACTCTAATATTTTAGAAAATCATATAAATGTAGCCACCCAATCAAAAATAGATTTATTTTCTTCCCCCTCTATGCATACACAAATGTCAAGGTCAGATAATGTTTTCTCTGAAAGAGAAAAGTCAAGGGGAGACTTCAATTGTCTCTTCTCTATCCTAACTTTTCAGACTCAGACCACCTAGCGCTCTTATTACAAGATGGGCACCAGCTACTCGTAACTTATTCTGATTGCATCTTTCTAGTGTGGGAGAGGCTTCAGGACACAGTGGGAAGAGGCTGGTCTCTGCCCAGACATACAAAGACTCAAATTTTAATTCTGCAATTCATTGAGGCTTGTGGTCTCTGGAAAAATTAGAGGAAGGCACACCCTCTGCTGGAGAGACAGAATCTCTCATTAGGGTGCACCACTGGGCAAGTGTTACTTGCTCAGCTGTGTCTTTGTGACCCCATGGACCATAGCCCTCCAGGGCAAATAGAACACAAAATGTATGTCAGTCCCAATTTGCCCCTCCTTGCTACCAGATGTGGTTGTGCAGTATACAAAAGGCACAGCCCTGCATGACAGCCCAGACCACTCTCTGGTCATTACTTGTTGAGCTTCAGCTTCCTAATGCCTTCCTCCAAGATTGTGAAGAGTAAAGGAATAATTTACTGAAAATGAATGAAGTATGGTCACTGTGGTGGTTTCAGTTCAGTTCAGTCGCTCAGTCGTGTCCAACTCTTTGCGACCCCATGAATCACAGCACGCCAGGCCTCCCTGCCCATCACCAACTCCCGGAGTTCACTCAGACTCACGTCCATCGAGTCCGTGATGCCATCCAGCCATCTCATCCTCTGTTGTCCCCTTCTCCTCCTGCCCCCAATCCCTACCAGCATCAGAGTCTTTTCCAATGAGTCAACTCTTCACATGAGGTGGCCAAAGTACTGGAGTTTCAGCTTTAGCATCATTCCTTCCAAAGAACACCCAGGGTTGATCTCCTTCAGAATGGACTGGTTGGATCTCCTTCCAGGCCAAGGGACTCTCAAGAGTCTTCTCCAACACCACAGTTCAAAAGCATCAATTCTTCGGCGCTCAGCTTTATTCACAGTCCAACTCTCACATCCATACATGACCACTGGAAAAACCATAGCCTTAACTAGATAGACCCTAGTCGGCAAAGTAATGTCTCTGCTTTTCAGTATGCTATCTAGGTTGGTCATAACTTTCCTTCCAAGGAGCAAGCGTCTTTTAATTTCATGGCTGCAGTCACCATCTGCAGTGATTTTGGAGCCCAAAAAAATAAAGTCTGACACTGTTTCCACTGATTCCCCATCTATTTCCCATGGAGTGATAGGACCAGATGCCATGATCTAGTTTTCTGAATGTTGAGCTTTAAGCCAACTTTTTCACTCTCCACTTTCACTTTCATCAAGAGGCTTTTTAGTTCCTCTTCACTTTCTGCCATAAGGGTGGTGTCATCTGCATATCTGAGGTTATTGATATTTCTCCCGGCAGTCTTGATTCCAGCTTGTGTTTCTTCCAGTCCAGCGTTTCTCATGATGTACTCTGCATAGAAGTTAAATAAGCAGGATGACAATATACAGCCTTGACATACTCCTTTTCCTATGTGGAACCAGTCTGTTGTTCCATGTCCAGTTCTAACTGTTGCTTCCTGACCTGCATATAGGTTTTTCAAGAGGCAGGTCAGGTGGTCTGGTATTCCCATCTCTTTCAGAATTTTCCACAGTTTATTGTGATCCACACAATCAAAGGCTTTGGCATAGTCAATAAAACAGAAATAGATGTTTTTCTGGAACTCTCTTGCTTTTTCCATGATCCAGCAGATGTTAGCAAATTGATCTCTGGTTCCTCTGCCTTTTCTAAAACCAGCTTGAACATCAGGAAGTTCACGGTTCATGTATTGCTGAAGCCTGGCTTAGAGAATTTTGAGCATTACTTTACTAGCATGTGAGATGAGTGCAATTGTGCGGTAGTTTGAGCATTCTTTGGCATTGCCTTTCTTTGGAATTGGAATGAAAACTAACCTTCTCCAGTCCTGTGGCCACTTGCTGAGTTTTCCAAATTTGTTGGCATATTGAGTGCAGCACTTTCACAGCATCATCTTTCAGGATTTGAAATAGCTCAACTGGAATGCAATCACCTCTACTAGCTTTGTTCGTAGTGATGCTTCCTAAGGCCCACTTGACTTCACATTCCAGGATGTCTGGCTCTAGGTGAGTGATCACACCATGGTGATTATTTGGTGGTGGTTTAGTCACTTGCTAACTCGTATCCCACTCTTGCGACCCTATGGACCATAGCCTGCCAGGCTCCTCCATTCATGAGATTTCCCAGGCAAGAATACTGGAGTGGGTTGCCATTTCCTTCTCCAGGGGATCTTCCCATCCCAGGGACTGAACCCATGTCTCCTTCATTAGCAGGCAGATTCTTTAGCAATTGAGCCACCAGGGAAACCCAATATACAGTTGGCATTCAAAAAATTTTCAAACCTTTTCCTTCATTGAACTGTATAAAAATTTCAGTAGTCTAGTTCATGCCTACACCTGATGTTGCTTACCTTGTCTCTGTTCCCAAGAATAGTATTCAAAACTGAGATATATATTTTTTATCTGTGAAGTGAGAATTCTCATACCTTATTATTATGCTTCCAAAATATTTTGAGGCTCAATTTCAAATGCCATGAATACATATAGAACATACCCACACACACATACTTTTATATACACACTCTTCTATATAATTATACAAACCCTTTACATTAATCAAGCTGATATTAGCTAATATTAATTGTCTCATTAAGATTCCTGTTAGCCAGAGCTAAAGTCAGGAATCCTTGAGAAATCTAATTGACTCAAGTTAATTGTAATTCTTCCTTGGGGTTTTAATGATAACTCATAAGTTAATTGTAATGTCCTCCATTTTGCATAGCACTGAGATTCTTGAAGGGAATGATACTTACATGCTGATGAAACACTTGATCATAAAGACAAAGCCTACTGTCTTTTATTTAGATTGCTCTCCCTCTGCTCCACTCAACTTCTTCCCAATCCCAATGTTGACTCCAACTCTTTCCTCACTTTCCCTCTCTAGTTTTTTCTGTGGGTTTGTTTAAATGTATTTGTTGTACTGTCTCTTTGTTAATCAGATTTGTTTTATAAGGTTTTTGTCCTTTTAACAATCTTGGTGAGACAGCATGTAGCAAGGTAGAAAGAATGTTTATTCTAGAATCAGAGAATCTCAGTTTAAACTCTAAGTATTTCACTTACAGTATAACCTTGATAAAGGCATAGCTTGTATTAAATTTTGCTTTTTTCAGCTATAATGGTGCTAGAGTGATACTCAATAATTAATAAAATAGGTGTAAAGATGACCATTTAACATCCAGTAAGTTCTTTGGGGATATATTTATTTATACCACCTACAATATAGATTTAATCAACTTTGAAAAATATCTTTATGTAAATAATTTGACTTTTTAATTTGCTTTTGACAAAAGTTGTTTTGTTACTTTTATTTACTCTTTTAATTACAAATGTGGACTTGAAAGGATGCTCTTCAGAAAAGATCATTCAAGCCCTATCTTTTCCACTTATTCGCTAAGTGACATTAGACAAATCATTTAATTTCCTGAATATGTTTCCTCACTTGTGAAATCAGAGAGTTGGAAAAGATCATCTCTATGGTGTTCCAGCTCTAAAATGTCTAATTTCACGTTACTAGAATAAAATCCTAATTGCTCCTAATAAAAGGTGTTAAAATCAAGCTGTACAATAGCTTGTCCAAAAATTCACTTTACAGTACTTAGTAAAAGAAAAATTACTCAGGTTACACTATTAAAAGTGTTTTGTTATTACTAATTCTTGGTTGGTTAATATTAATATTTGGGCTTCCCTGGTGGCTCAGACAGTGAAGAATATACTTGCAGTGCAGGATACCTGGGTTCGATCTCTGGGTTTGGAAGATCCTCTGGAGGAGGGAAAGGCTACCCACTCCAATATTCTTGCCTGGAGAATCCCACAAACAGAGGAGCCTGGCAGGCTACAGTTTCTGGGGTCAAAAAGACTCGGACATGACTGAGCGACTGAGCATACACACATGCACAAAATACTAATACTTATTGCTGTTTGTACTTAAGCTGTCACGTATGTGTTTTTTGTGCATACTCTATGGTGTATGTATCATTTAGAGGACAATCAACTAACACTCCAATTAATGTGTACCATTCCACATCCAGAGCCCAGAGAAAATCCTCAGTTAGATATTCCACAAAAACTGTGAAAACTATGCCTATTTTAATCTTTTCCCAGTTTGTTTCCCAGACAGTGAACTCTATCCTCTTACTTTATGCTTTATTTCTCCAATTAAGAATCAAATATAAAGCGGAAGAGATAAAGTAGAATTTGTAACTACATTCTTGCCTCAATTATCAAAATTCCATTCACAAAATGGGCTTATATTCTTCTATGTGTAACTTCCCAAAGCATCTTCAAAGACTTAATATTTAAAATAATTCTGTATTTCACATTTCATTTGAATAATTGTTGCATGGTAATGATGTATCATATGTTTAATGTGTTCCCCAGACTGAAAGTCATTTAAATGTCTATATCTTAAGACCAACAATTTAAACTGATCCCCTTAGTTTAGTTGGTGACATTTCACTTGCATCTATTGCAGACAAAGGGAGGCAATGGATTACAAACTGTTAATGAAGAGTTTAATTACCATTTACCCGTGCCATGAAAATGCATTTTGATATACAGATACACATTACATGCATGCTCTGCATGGTCTATAGAATTTTGTGATTCAATATTGAACAAAAGGTAAATTTTATTAACATTCATAAAGAATCAGCAACTAATAAGGAAATCGGATCAATCCACATGTTGAAAGACTGACTTTTTCCAGAGTTGACATGATGCAATAGGAAGTTAACAGGCTGGGCAAATAAGCAGCTGTCAATTTGAACCTCAAGTTTCTAATTTGGTAAATTTTAGAAAATTATTCAACCAGTTTGTTCACATTCAAGATATAAAAAGCAATGTCTCTATGGACTATTGTTAAATGTGATAAAATGGAAATGTATTCCACAGAGTAATATATGGTAGATGCTCAATTTATTAAATGAATTATTTCCTTTCATACAAGTATTTCCACTTTCTATTTGCTAAGTACAGGCTCAGTTTAAATTAGCGTTCAATAGAAACATCATACAAAATCTGCCTATGTTATTGTTTTTGTATCCTCTATATTTGAGATATAAAGAGAAGAGGGCTTGTTAATAACCTAGCCATCTAATTATTTTCATCAAAAATTATCTCATAATGATTGGTGGAGATTAATTTGTAATCTGATATTTATTAGTGTTTTTTGCCACCACCATTAAATCATATACTAGGAATCATGTTTTCTAACATGTGAGAAGGGAAATAAAATTTTAAAATTATGAGAACTATAAAGTCATCCCAAATATTTTATTTCAATTTAATGTCACATGACTTATATGTCACTTTGATTCATTCTTTTCATGTTAATTCATAGTTCAGTGACCAAAACAAGTGAGATGTGCACACCTAATTCCAGATGGGTGGAGAAGTGTGATTCTACTGTGTGCCTGAAAGAAAACTGGAATATTTGCAAACGATCCCATTAAATATAACAGTGCTTCTTGAGCTCTAGTGTGCTTAAAATGATCAGAAAAACTCACTAACAGGCATGTGCTTAGTTAGGTTCCACTGCTAAAGATTCTGATTCATTAAGTCTGGAGTGGGATCCAGAAAAGAAGATATTTTAGAAAGTCTGCTAACTCTGAGGCCAGTGCCCCAAGGACTTCCAATGAGGACCACTTTTGCTGAAATCTGAGTTGCCCCCAGAATGCAGAATTATGTCTTATGAATTCAGGGTCACCATAGAAGTCAAGTGGGCTTTAGAAAGCATCACTACGAACAAAGCTAGTGGAGGTGATGGAATTCCAGTTGAGCTATTTCAAATCCTGAAAGATGATGCTGTGAAAGTGCTACACTCAATGTGCCAACAAATTTGGAAAACTCAGCAGTGGCCACAGGACTGGAAAAGGTCAGTTTTCATTCCAATCCCAAAGAAAGGCAATGCCAAAGAATGCTCAAACTACCGCACAATTGCACTCATCTCACACGCTAGTAAAGTGATGCTCAGAATTCTCCAAGCCAGGCTTTAGCAATACGTGAACCGTGAACTTCCTGATGTTCAAGCTGGTTTTAGAAAAGGCAGAGGAACCAGAGATCAATTTGCTAACATCTGCTGGATCATGGAAAAAGCAAGAGAGTTCCAGAAAAACATCTATTTCTGCTTCATTGACTATGCCAAAGCCTTTGACTGTGTGGATCACAATAAACTGTGGAAAATTCTGAAAAAGATGGGAATACCAGACCACCTGACCTGCCTCTTGAAAAACCTATATGCAGGTCAGGAAGCAACAGTTAGAACTGGACATGGAACAACAGACTGGTTCCAAATAGGAAAAGGAGTATGTCAAGGCTGTATATTGTCACCCTACTTATTTAACTTCTATGCAGAGTACATCATGAGAAATGCTGGGCTGGAAGAAACACAAGCTGGAATCAAGATTGCCGGGAGAAATAATAACCTCAGATATGCAGATGACACCACCCTTTTGGCAGAAAGTGAAGAGGAACTAAAAAGCCTCTTGATGAAAGTGAAAGTGGAGAGTGAAAAAGTTGGCTTAAAGCTCAACATTCAGAAGACTAGATCATGGCATCTGGTCCCATCACTTCATGGGAAATAGATGGGGAATCAGTGGAAACAGTGTCAGACTTTATTTTTGGGGGCTCCAAAATCACTGCAGATGGTGACTGCAGCCATGAAATTAAAAGACGCTTACTCCTTGGAAGGAAAGTTATAACCAACCTAGATAGCATATTCAAAAGCAGAGACATTACTTTGTCAACAAAGGTCCGTCTAGTCAAGGCTATGGTTTTTCAAGTAGTCATGTATGGATGTGAGAGTTGGACTGTGAAGAAAGCTGAGCGCCAAAGAACTGATGCTTTTGAACTGTGGTGTTGGAGGAGACTCTTGAGAGTCCCTTGGACTGCAAGGAGATCCAACCAGTCCATTCTAAAGGAGATCAGTCTTGGGTGTTCTTTGGGAGGAATGATGCTGAGGCTGAAACTCCAGTACTTTGGCCACCTCATGCGAAGAGTTGACTCATTGGAAAAGACTCTGATGCTGGGAGGAATTGGGGGCAGGAGGAAAAGGGGACGTCAAATGATGAGATGGTTGGATGGCATCACAGACTTGATGGACGTGAGTTTGAGTGAACTCCGGGAGATGGTGATGGACAGGGAGGCCTGGTGTGCTGCAATTCATGGGGTCGCAAAGAGTTGGACAAGACTGAGCAACTGAACTGAACTGATAGTTAATTCACGCACTATAACTGTTTCCTGATGTAACTGTCTAACACCCTACCAGAGGTGTGAGGCATCATGAGCTGGGCAACCAGGGAGGGAAATAAGAATCTCTTCAAATGGGCTTGTGGAATTAGCTGCAGAGGCAGATGGTGAAGAAGTAACCTTAACTGCTATCGATCTTGCTTCATCTTTATAATCACATTTTTATGGGGGGAAATTGGCATTATTACTTTTATATTCCCCACTTCTCTATTTTACAGGTGAAAAGACTTAAGGGTCAGAAAGTTTGTGCAATCACCCACAAAAACCAGATATTCTATGGTGGTACTGAGACTCTCTAATTTCAGGATGGTATTGTTAAATGAGAAAGAGAAGACTAGAAGTAAATATAGTCTGTGTGTCCAGATATTTATAACACACATAGTGGGTATCCAGTCTGACTTCATCAAGGGGCCATGTCTTATTTTCTTTTTTTACACTTATTCTTATCATAGTATCCTGAACATCGATGGTGCTTGATAAACATTCCTTGACTGAAGAAATATATCACTTTGTAATACAAAATATGGATTGCATGTAGTATAATGTGAACAGTGATAGGTTTCTTTTTTTCAGCCTAACAAATAATGAAAGAAATCCAAAGACATACTGTTTTACTAAAATGTTGATCTCTCTCTATTCTCTCTTCCCCTTGAAGTTCTCTGAAATCTCTGTCAGTGGAGTTTGTTGACTCCAAATCACATTTTTGTTGCCTTGAAGTATTGGCATGTTTGAATGTTTACCACTCAAACCCAGCAAAAAGTATTTTCTTTTTTAGGTAAGATCAGGCAAAGAGGTACTGAATGAATAACACTTGATTGGGAATGGTAAATAAGCATATAATTAAACTGTAAACACTGTGTGTGGTGATTTTAATGTAATTTGAGGACTTGTAAATTACATGGTCATAAAATGGCACTTGGGCTTATGCTTTACAAAAATATCCATGTTTGTATAAGATTAATTAGTGGAGTCTGCATAAAAGACACTGAATTAAAATATTTTCAGAACATTTTCATTTTTAAGGTTTCCCTATTTACAAGGCCTTCTTGAAAGTTTTTTCCCTCTCTGTAGTCTTTAAGAAATTATTATCATTGTCCACAGATTTCTGTAACTAAAAATTGGTCTGGACACAGCAAACAGTTGATGGAGTTAAGTGATGCTTATAAATTTTTAGTTCTTGAAATGGGCTGGCCATTTTACAAACTGATTTCATGATTACCCCTTTGCTTTAATTTAAGGATGGTGACCAAACTGGGCTTGTTTTGCTCTTGGAGCAGTTCATGTGCATCATACTATAAATCAGACACCAAAATTCCAGGAAAATAACCATATTGGAGTGGCCAATAAGTGCCTTTACACCCATAGACCCATAGGATGTTCTGCCCAGCAAATGTCTTCTTCTGGTGTGATGCTAACTGTATCATCAGATGACCCTTCCATTTGAGGCAGCCCTTATGTTTCTCCATGTCCAGGAAACTTTCACTCTACAAACTAAGCTTACTAGGGTAATGTTGGGAATTTTCATAGGTCTATGCCATGGTGAAACAACAATAGAGGTGAATAGGATGTACAGTTTTTATTAATGATCATTTTCCAGATGCTCTGCTAAGCATCACCTCATTTAATTAACAACAGTGCTATTAAGTTGGTGTCATTCTCACCTGACACATGAGAAAATTGAAATGTAAAGAGATGAAGTTAACTTCCAACATCACACAGTTATGCAGTGTCAGAGTTGAGGACCAACTTTGGTTTGTCTGACTCCAAATTCTTTGCTCTGAATCTCTTTAGAACATTGCTTTAGTAGATTAGAGCTAAGAATCCCTTGAAACTCTGTGTCCAGCCCAGTTTCAGATTTTTTTCTATTAGATGCCTATGTCTTAGGTGGAATTTTTAGCCAAAAATTGAATAAACTGAATTCATAACTACTGAATTTTGCACATCTCACACGCAAGGAACTATTTGTTCTGATTTGCTGTCAAACTTTTCCATTTGTATTTTACACTGCCTTGGCTATATCACAAATATTCCAGTCTGTTGCAAGAAATCTAGTTCTCTACCTTTGGGAGAGTGGAAAGAGAGACTGTGGCAATACAAAACAATCTTATGTGCCACCACAAACCACCTCCAAAGATCCAGAGATCTAAAGAAAGACTTTCCAGAGTTGGGGCACAGGGTATATGATGGAGGGTGGCTGGAAAGCCTGCTCATACCATTTGGGAACATGATCCTGAATTATCATGTGGTCATGAAACATAGAGGTGGGTAAAGATAGGCAGAATTGGCCATGATCCTTGCTTTGATATACTGGGTATCTGGTAATTTCGCCCAAACGTTCCCTTTCTCATCATGACAACTACCTTGTAAGCTTGATCTGAAGCAGGCATTAATTTCTAATCTCCTGATTACTAAGGCATTGCAAAAGACATATAACACCCAGGGCCAGATTTCAGTAAACCAAAGTACTTAATTCATTAAAGCAAACAATTAAACCTGCTCCAATATTTCAAACAAAAATCAGAGCACGAGGCAGGCCACAGGTGTGCCATTTCATCCACACATTCAGCATTTTGAACATCGTCTAGCTGCCAGGCATCATGTTAGGTCCTGAAAGCAAAAACGTGAATAAAATATAAACCCAAGTTTGTCAACAGAGAACTACATATTGATTTTGGTTCAGTAGTAACTATTACTCACATAACATATTAATGATCATAAATTTCAACAAATTGGGAACAGTATGTGAGCATAATATTTTCGCATAGGTGAAGCTAGTTATAGAGGGTTATTTTGATTTGGCCAGAAATATTACCCGCCCTTTCTCTGATCATCAAACTTCTGTACAAGATTTAACATACTTCCACCTCCCACATATTGTTAGTTATTAAGTCCAGCTGCTTCTCTGTAATACACTTAAAAATACCCTTCCTTTTTTAGGCTTCACCACCACATCCTTTTTCTAGGCCCCACTGACCTTGCTCTATCAAACTGAAGCTGACAAAATAGTACTACAATGTGCAAAATCCCAGATTTTCTCCAATACTGTAATTTTTGTGAATGTGTGAAAAAAAGAATTTCATTCTTTCATTTTGCTTTTAGTCAGTGACCCCATCACCCTTTTTATTTTGAATTCCAAACCAAAGTATCACTTTTCAATATGGTGCAAACACTTAGCTTTTGCTCACTGAAGCAAAATTTTCAAGTATTTGATTCTTTCTGAGATTATTGTGCTCCTAGGTAAATTAAATGTCAGCATGAGGGATAGCTTCACCCACTTCTGTAGCTGCCTTTAGTCAATCCACAGAAGTCATCAGAAACAGCCAGCACAGCATTGTGTGCCGGGGGAGGTAGGCTTTCTATCACATGCCAAGGCCTTTCTACCACCATCAGGGCTGACTTGCAGGCTTTTTGCCCCAGGCTTGTGCCCTGTCCAGCCAGAGATTCCAAGGAGGAGCTAAACATAGTCAATGGATTTCAGAAAGAGAAGCAAAATCCTGCCTTCAGGAATTACATAAAAGGAACCACCCATTTTGGATGACACCAAATGAAGCAAATGGTTCATTAAAAAAACAAAAATCCTATTACACAACATAGCTAAGTGCTACATTTTCTCAAACTCTTAAAAATTAAAGAGAAAAGCCAAAGGGCCAGAAGCCCGGGGACTAGATGGGATGGAAGGGAAAATGTAAGACAGAGAAAGAGGGATGCCCTTCTCCCTATAATTTTCCCCCGGGGTTTCTTTTCAGAATGATCACTCCTTTCCTACTGTCCTTCCCAGCCTTCACCACGAGATTAATTGCCAATGAGGGGAGACCCCAGTTGGTTCTCCCCGAGAATCTGGCTAGTGCACTGCACATTCCAGCCAAACTGAAATCTGAGCTCTTAGCGCCGACTGGTTAGTGCTGGTGCCAACGCCAGGATCCCTTAGTGTGGGCAGGGAATGCAGATCACCTCCAGGTGTGTGAGAGAGGTTAGCCCATCAATGGAGGATAAATAGAGCCGCTCACCCATCCTCCCCATCCTCTTCCTCCAGCCCCACACTCCTGGGGTGTGTATTAGAGACCAAGGGCCATTATTTGCTAAGTTTTCCTGGTTCATTTTTAGCAAAGTCGGGTTTTCAGTGGAACACAGTCTGCCTGGAGCAGGGATCCTGGGTCTCTCGTTGCCACAGGCAGCTGCACACACAAGCACGTGCTGCGGAGACAGGGCTCCTCAATCAGAGGGGGGCTCCAGCTGCAAGTCCTTCCCTGGTCATTCTCTAACCTGGTCTCCTTCATGGCTCATTACTTAAGACCAGGGAATTTGAAACTAGGTGAATTAGAAATAGGCAACGAGCCCTCAGCTGGAAATATTCTCAAGGAAAAAAAAAAATACTGAAGTAATAGGTGCTTTTACATATAGTTACTTTCTCAAGCGATGTGAGGGAACACAGAAAAATATCAGAAGTTTCCCAACTAAAAGGCAAAGCGTAGAATATCCAAATCTAGCATTTTTTTTAATAGAAAGGGCCTAATATTTGCATTCACTGCTTTGTGGAACATACACATATCTTTGCATCAGTTTCAATACATTAGCGCTTCTACAACTCACCATAGAAACCCTAGAATGTGAATTCTGGTAGGGTTATTACGGTTTACCTACTTAGAGAAGAAGTATCTGAAGACTTAAAGTGAATGTATTTGCGGGGTATTCTCTTTCTACAAACATAAGCTCTTAAACTTTGGTATGAAGATAAATTCCAAGGTTTGGGAGGAAAGCGATATGTTTTGAAATTGACTTTGTTCAAAACACTTAGCGTAATTCAATGATCCATGAAGGAGAGCCATATCTGGGAACAGAACCAAGTTCTCCCATCAAACAAACTGGAGATGCAATCTGGTCTGTTGACACTAAAGGAATATACCACTTTTTCCACTGTGAACAAAATTAGACCATTTTTGAAGCAAAATTAGACTCTCAGGCAGCATGATGTAGTCAGAACAGACCCAGATTCATACCAGCTGCTGCCTGTGTTATTGCCATCCCTGGGCCAATAAGAGAGCAGACTGCTGAATTTGAAATGCTCCTTGTCAGTCTCTGGACTGCTGTTTTGGCCACTCTGAGGATAGATAGCTGATCCTGAAAATGCTTTACCTCCAAACGAATCTCACATTAGCATGCACTTCATGTCCGTAACTATGTTACCCTAAGTAGATTTTTAATATTTTATTATAATTAGTATATGTAGCTTTGTGCCCCTCTCAAAACTAAACTTTTCTTTTATTAACCCCAGCTGTTACAGATTCTGCAGCAAAACCAGCTCATCGGGGAAAGCACTAAACTAATCATCCAAGCAATATTTATTGAGGGCTTGGACAGCTCTAGCATGAGCTACAGAAAATCAGGCCCTCTGATATCTCCACCACTGCCCCAGTGGTTACAAGGTGAAAGCTGAGTTCTCTGCAACCAGGTCCTGGGTCTTTCTGAGTTGTTGGCACGTTGTGGCCACTCAGTGAATATTTTATCAATGAACAAAAGACTTGAGATTTGGCTCCAAATTCTCCTCTCTACTACCTTAACAGGGGGCTAGTTGAAACAATGTATGAATCTCAAAGGCCACTCTTCTCCCTCTAGCTCAAAACTTATTAATAGATTAGATTAATATAATAGATCAGAAATAAATCCGAACATCCAACCGTGCAACACATTTCCCTGGGCACCGTTCTGGTCCTCATTTGTTTGGCCATCTTACCACTTGCTGGGTGAAGGAAGATGAAATGCATTGTTCTTTATTTCTGCAAGACTATACCTCTCTCCTTATCACAGATATCCCACGCTTGTTCTTAAAGCCTCGTTGGGGGATGCAATCACTACCAGATTTCCTCTGCTTTCCACTGACATGGTGAGAGCATGGGGTGAGCAGAAGGCCCTTGAACAGACAGTGTCTTACCCTAGTGTTCATAAGAGGGTTTCAGGGAATACAGGAGCCTCTGAAATTTTAAGTCCTTTGTCCCTTTTCTGCAATGAGAACCCATAGCTTCCACTAGATTTTCACACACACAATATTAAAATCTTCAGCCCTGTAAGTTACACTGCATGTGAGCAAGATGAACTCTGTGCCTGAAAGACAGCTAGAACCTTGAAAGAAAACCTAAGGTACTGCGTCCTGACACCTTTTGCTTACTTACGTGACAGCATAAGGCTAACTCACAAAAACTAGCTTATAGATACCACTTTTAAAAGAGACACTTCCCTTTATCAGAAAGAGTCACCCTGCTTTTCTTTAAATTGTGATCTTTTATATCTGGAATATGACCCAAATTATAAAAACACATCCCAGTACGCTTTTCAGGAAGCCAACTGATAAAGGCAAAGACAATGCCTATATACATCTCTGTCTGATACATAGGATGCTTTCAATAATTATCTGTTGACTGACAAAGACAGGAGGTGCATGACACAAAGGGCAGGAGGTGCATCTGCATTTCTATGATTGTTTTCAACTTGCATGGAAAGATGCAGGATAGATAACGTTCTAGGATCATTTTCGTATTTTCTGCCAAGATCTGATATTGAACTAAGGACCTAATCCACTAAATATCACAGTTACTAATGGGAGTTGTTGCATTATATGTGATTGTCCAAAGCAATGGTGCTGGGCATCTTTCAGTAATTTATGGAATAAATATGCATAACAGATGACCAAAAAAATGAAATTTGAGGAACAATCCATGATTGAAAAATATCACTCTGCAGAGAGGGGCTTTGGAAGCCATCAGAATTACAACTATTCTAAACAATTTCATTCTATTTAAAAATGTATGCAGTACACCGGAACTAGGCTTTCACCATGCCACTTAAAATTTGACTTAAGTCAAATTTTGAACGCTAAAATATAGAAAGACACAGAAAACTTTGAGAGCCAACTTGAAACAAGCCATAAAAATGGTTCAATTTTCCAAACCAAACAATGAAGAATAAAGGTTACTGGACCAGAAAAAGAAAAGTCAATAGGGGATTAACAACAAATCTTCAAGTATATCAAAGTTTCACTTAGAAATGGACACAAACCTACTCTCCCCTCCAAAAATCAGAAAAGAATAGATGGATTATACAGTGGCATGAAGAAATTAGATGAGACATAAACAAAGGTTATCAGACTATTAAGAATCTCCTGAAATATCTTATTACAAAGGAAATTGGTCAAGTTGCCTTTCAAAAGACTTCAGAAACTAGACCAGTTTTAGCAAGATTGAATTTGGTGATCTCTTGTCTCCTCCTTCATCCCAAAGGGTTTTTAATCTAATAGAAAGAAATAAGGAATACAATTCTCTCCAGTAAAAGATCTCCTTTTTTGGCCTCACGGCTATATTCCTTTAGAATGTATGGCAATCACTGAATGAATTTAATACAAAAATCATCAGCTGGTCACTCAAAGAGCGATCTCATTTGCATCAGTCATGAAAACCTGATTTCTTATTTCTAAAACGTGGCCCAAGTAGCTTATCTGGCTTTCTGTGCGTATGATCATTGTATTTCTGAGATCAGAGGTTCACTGCTGCAAAAGGCAATTAATGGAAAGATGAGTTTGTGCTAATGTGTGTGCCTGTGTGGACAGCAGAGATAACTTCACATGCATCTGACGTCACTGTTCATTCATTTATCATGTCTTCCATTTAATTTCAAAATACAATGATTTCTGAATCAATGACCAAACACTTAAGAAAATATTTTCTAACAATTTTATGCAAGAATGAGTTAATTGTACTGAAAGCTATTTAACCAGTTAAACTTTACTCAGGATACTATAAGCCTTTAAATATACTTCGGTTAACTTTAAGACTGCATTTTCAAAGGTCTATTTACATAAAGTTTTAGTCTATTTGCCATTACAACCATGCCCTTTTTTTTAAGCCAGGGAAGAACTTATGAGAATTTAGTGTTTAAAGCTATTGTTACAGAAAATTTAAACTAGCCTCACCAGGCAAGTAAAAATATCTCACCTTTAAATTCTCAAAAAAGGAAGTGCACATACAGTATTTAACAAGGTATCCATGGACAGAGGAGCCTGGAAGGCTGCAGTCCATGGGGTCGCTGAGGGTCAGACACGACTGAACGACGTCACCTTCACTTTTCACTTTCATGCATTGGAGAAGGAAATGGCAACCCACTCCAGTATTCTTGCCTGGAGAATCCCAGGGATGGGGGAGCCTGGTGGGCTGCCGTCTACAGGGTTGCACAGAGTTGACTTAGCAACAGCGACTTAGCAGCAGCAGCGCTAAGGGACTACTGAGTTTGATAATCATGTGACCCTGTTTGTCCTTTTTTTCCTTACACCGAAGTTGTAATGATCCACACACCTAATAGATCCCAAGAGAAAAACCATGGGGATGGGGTTAAAGCGCATTTCCCCTTGGTTAGGGAGACCAGTCTTGGATATTTATTCTTTGTCCAGGCTCACTGCCTCCTTTGCTATTCCTGCCCTGGAATATTAAAAGTATGTTTTTCCAATTTGGGTACCAAGAAAATGTGTGCCCTCCCTAACCCAAAAATAAATTTTTAAAAATGTTTTATTTATTTATCCATGTTCTACACTATGGCTATTCATGTTCTCATCTAGAGGGAGCAACTTTGGATTGGACAAAACTGCATTTAACTGTAGATCATCTAATACAAACCTGGCACCGTCTTATTTCTGTGGCAGATGAAGAAAATGGTTAAAAAAAAACTAGTCCCATGGCAAATTATATGAAGTCCTACACTTAAAAAGATAGTTTTAGCAGATTAAGTTTACAGAAAAAAATTGAGCAATAGTATAGAAAGTTCCTATATACACACAACCCAGCCCACACCCCACCAGTTTTCCCTATTACCAACACCATGCATTATTGTGATACATTTGTTATAATTAATGAACAAATATTAATGCATTATTAACTTAAATCCATAGTTTACATTAGGGTTCACGTTTTGCATTATACATTCTATGCATTTTTCAGACATAAAATATCACGTATCCACCTGTTACTATATGACATGGAATAGCTTCTTTAAGAAGAAGGCAATGGAACCCCACTCTAGTATTCTTGCCTGGAAAATCCCATGGATGGAGGAGCCTGGTAGGCTGCAGTCCATGGGGTCACGAAGAGTCGGATACAACTGAGCAACTTCACTTTCACTTTTCACTTTCATGCATTGGAGAAGGAAATGGCAACCCACTCCAGTGTTCTTGCCTGGAGAATCCCAGGGACGGGGGAGCCTGGTGGGCTGCCGTCTATGGGGCCCCACAGAGTCGGACACGACTGAAGTGACTTAGCAGCAGCAGCAGCTTCTCTAAAAATCCCCTGTGCTTTTATTCATCCCTTCCTCCCTCACCCCAAGCCCCTGGCAACCACTGATCTTTCTTCAATATTCCCATAGCTTGGTTAGTTCTACTTTCTTTCCCTCTTTTAAGTCATTTTTATTATTTTTTCATTTTTTAAATTAAAATAAAGTTGATTTACAATGTTATACGAGTTTCACGTGTACAACACAGGGGGTCAATACTTTTATAGATTAAACTAAGGTTAGTCCTACATTTTTATCACTTGATTTTCCCATCCCCTTTATCCACCTCCCCTTGGTACCTTCCTCTTCTTATTCTACTCAAATTCCCTAGCTGGATATTACCATCACTTCCTTGCATGTACCCTTGACTCCCCTGCTCTCACTCACTTGATCACACTCACTTGGCAAAACTACATTTTCTACCTAGTCCCCGCTGACCACTCTACTACTCAACTTCTTTGCTCCCCACTTGCAGCAAAACTTCAAAAAATGACTGTATGTTCCTGGTGGCTCCAAGTTTTTTCTCCCTGTTGTTGCTTCAACCTAACCCAATCAAGGTTTTCATTCCCACCATGCCACTAAATTTTTCTCATCAAGAAGTCAGAGAAAAACAAACCGTATATTAGCGCATATATATGGAATCTAGAAAAATGGTACTGATGAACCTATTCATAGGGCAGGAATAGAGTCACAGAGGTAAAGAACAGACTGTGGAGACAGCAGAGGGAGGAGAGGGTGGGGCGAATTGAGAGAGTAGCACTGAGACATAAACATTCAGTTCAGTTCAGTTCAGTTGCTCAGTCGTGTCCGACTCTTTGTGACCCCATGAATTGCAGCACGCCAGGCCTCCCTGTCCATCACCATCTCCCAGAGTTCACTCAGACTCACGTCCATCCAGTCAGTGATACCATCCAGCCATCTCATCCTCTGTCATCACCTTCTCCTCCTGCCCCCAATCCCTCCCAGCATCAGAGTCTTTTCCAATGAGTCAACTCTTCACATGAGGTGGCCAAAGTACTGGAGTTTCAGCTTTAGCATCAGTCCTTCCAAAGAACACCCAGGGCTGATCTCCTTTAGAATGGACTGGTTGGATCTCCTTGCAGTCCAAGGGACTCTCAAGAGTCTTCTCCAACACCACAGTTCAAAAGCATCAGTTCTTCGGCGCTCAGCCTTCTTCATAGTCCAACTCTCACATCCATACATGACCACAGGAAAAACCATAGCCTTGACTAGGCTGACCTTTGCATAGGTAAAATAGTTAGCCAATGGAATTTGCTGTGTGACAGAGGGAGCTCAACCTGGCGTTCCCCGAAACCCAGAGGAGTGGGATGGAGTGGGAGGTGGGAGGGAGGTTCAAGCAGGAGGGGACATATGTATACCTATGGACTGATGCACATTGATGTATGGCAGAAGCCAACACAACATTATAAAGTAATTAACCTCCAATTAAAAATAAATGAATTTTAAAAATGTTTAAATGAGAAAAAAAAAGTTTCCCTATAAGCTCTTCAATGCTAAAGTAGTTGATCTGTTCTTATCCCCCTTGAGCTATTCTATACAGTCAACCTAATCCTCTTGCTTTTCTTTTTCCTTTGGCTTCCAGGATCCCACACTCTCCTGAACTTACTCTTACTTTATGACCACCCATTTTGGTTTCCTTCGATGACTGTGATCCCTACTAGAGACTCTAGGGGAAAATTCATTTCCTTACCTTTCCAATTTCTTGAGGCTGCCCACATTTCTTGGCTCATGACCCTCTCCTCTGTCTTCAAAGCCAGAAACATGACTCCTTTCTATGTCTCTCCCCCACAGGCACAGCTTCCTCTGACTCTGCCTCCGCCTCCTGCCTCCCCCTGACTTCCTCTTCCGCCTCCCTCTTCCACTTTCAAGGACTCTTGGGACTGCATTGAGCCCATCTGAGTAATCCAGGACTATGCTACCTTAAGGTCATGTGATCAGCAGCCTTAATCCAACCTTAATTGCCCTTTGCTGTGTAGCCTAACAGGTTCACAAGTTCTACAGATGAGGATGTGATTTGTGGAAGCGTGGTGTTCTCTCTACCGCAGGGCCTTGCTCTAACTCTGCCCTCTGCCTGCAGTGTTTCTCCTCTTGGCTGAGTCTCTCATCTTCTTCAGGTCTTTGATCAAGTCCCATTTCTTCCATTTTGACTATGCTACTTAATCCTTTGATAAGACCCCTGCCCCACTATCGACACACCTATTCCCCTTTCACTGTGGCCGAGCTCAGTTTGGAGGCTCCTTAGGAGCTGAAGTAGAGGCTCCTGGGCAAGTGAGTTAATGAGGGAGTGTTTTCAGGTGTAGCTTGTTGGAGAGAGAAGCCGGACAGGGCAGGAAAGAAGCTAAGTAAAGACATGGTTTAGTGGGAGGACCCTAGCCTGACTCCCTGGGATGTCTAGTTTCAACTATGCATGGCATCACTGAGTTGCCCATCTTGGGCTTACTGATAGACCCATACAGCTGATGAGTGCATGCAAGCCAGCTCCTAGACCTGAGATAAGAGGATACAGAACCTTCTAGGCCTATCTCATCAAGGCAGCTCCATTGACTGCAAACAGTAGTTTTGAGAAGGGTACAGCCACTGCTTAAAGCAGAAGAAAGGAGAGATGCTCTGCCTAGCACCTTATCCTGCGGTCCATTTTCCTTTCTTTTCTTTCCTTTCCTTTCTACACAGTCGTTATCATGCTCACACACTGTGGTTGTTAATTACACATCACGTTCCTGTCTCTACTGCCTGGCTAACCACTAGTACAAAACTCCATGGGTCAAAGATCTTTGTTTTGCTCACTAATGTATTCCAAGGTTCTCAAACAGAGCATAGGACATAGTAGGTATTGAATAAATTTTGTCTAATTAGATTTACCTTTGCTTGTTGGGATTTAGCAATATTACATGTTTTATCACATTCTCTTTCTCTTAATTCTGCTTAAAAGAACCAGCTGCAGGGGAGCTTCCCTGGTGGTCCAGGGGTTAAGACTCCATGCTTTCAATTCAGGGGACACAAGTTTGATCCCTGGTTGGGGAACTAAGATCCCACATGCTGCATTGTATGGCCAAAAAATAAAAATAAAAACAATAAGAATAATAAAATAATTTTTAGAAAAGAACCAGCTACCGTGGTGTCACCTTTCCCTGCATTTACATTGTATTTGGGCTACATCATGTCTAATGTACCCAAGTCTGTCAAGAGACCAAGGTGCAGCTGGCCACATAGCTCCACCTCACAGGATGAAGGTATCTAGTGAGTTCACCAAGATCTAAGACTTGGGCCTACACGCTTCAGGCCTAGAAATAAAAGCTTGTCAGGGTATTGACTCAGGGATGCTAAGTCACACCAACAAAACTTATAAAATGTATACTATTGGAACCCCAGTGCTGACCTATTAGCTTACAATAGGTGTACTTTCTCATGAATGAGGGCTCCCAGGTGATGCTAGTGGTAAAGAATGTGCCTACCAATGCAGGAGATGTAAGAGACACAGGTTCGATCCCTGGGTCAGGAAGATCCCCTGGAGAAGGGCATAGCAACCCACTCCAGTATTCTTGCCTGGAGAATACCACAGACGGAGGAGCCTGGCCGGCTATAGTCCATGGGGTCCCAAAAAGCCAGATACAACTGAAGCAACTTAGCATGCACACGTAAGTAATCTAATAAAAAGGCTGCTCAAGTTCATTTCTTTTTTCTTCCACCCAAAAGGTATGCCTTCATTAGATATGTATTTCAGAGTTGGACCTGAAGTTCTGTACCTCAGAGTCCTCAAGGGCCCCAGCTCTCTAACACATCACTAACCCTAGGTTGGCCTGCATCCTCCTGGTCCGTAAGGATGCTGTTCCATCCACATCCCAGGCAGCAAGGAGGAAGGGGAGGAAAGAACAGGACAAACAGCACGTACAGTTTATTTTAAGAGGGGAGCCTACAAGCTGCCATATGAATTTCTACTTGCACGCTGATGACCACAGCTTAGTCACACAGCCCTATGGGGTTGCAGGAGATGCTGAGAAATGTCACCTTTGTGCTAGATGACCACATGCAAAGCAAAAAACACTATTACTAGAGAGGAAAAGAGAACACATCTTTAGGGACAATTAGCAGTCTTTTCTAAATGTGTGTGTGATTATAGCAAAGCACTACAAAGTGGTGAGGACCGCTTCCCCAGGTCTTTGTGGGAAGAATGAAATCCTCCTGCCCAGGACTGATCCCACCCCATTAGGGCCCTTAACATCAACCTCACTGTCCCCTCAACAGTGTTGAGAACCATCAGCCTCACTGCCCCTCAACAGTGTTGAGTCAGCACTGCCCACAATTATTTCCTCCTCTCTCTGCCTTCTAGGTTCCTTTTAAATTTCACCCTCCTCAATTAATCTCTTTCTGAAACTAGATTCACTACAACTGACCAGGCTCAGCTTTATGGGGCCTTACCAGGGAGGTCACGAAGATTTCACACTCCAAAGGGTCCACCCTTGGTATTTAATGCTCTGCAGTCATCATCTCTGAAATTTTAACAATGTTATCTCTGAATTTCACGTTCTGTAAGCAAAGCCCAATGGAACAATAGAACATGACCCAGGGATTGGAGCCTGGGCTCACAGTTAGCTTGTCTTCAAGCTGCCTCCAAGGAACAGATTCCCTGGCAGCCTTCCACTGCCTCCTGGTGCCTAGAGTCCCACCGGGCTTCCTGCTTCCTGTCTCTGCCCATTGACCACTGGCCATCCCGGTTTCCTGGTACCCAAGGCCCCTCCTCTGAGTCTCTGCACAATGGCCACGCTTCTATAGTTGAGGAATGTAGACCATTTATATTCGGATAATAACTTCCCTGGCCCTCCCATGCAGCTATCCTGTGTTGCACTCATTCACGCCTCTCACTTAGAATCTCCCTGGCACCAAATCAGGACCCTCACACTGAGTAGGTCTGCAACAAAAATGGGTAAATATTTAATACATGTATGAATCAGTTAAGAAAGGCTGAGAGGGGTTTGAGGGGCTTAGATGTGGCTTTCTTCGCTTCAAACAATGATGCTGCAAGTAGGACAGGCCCTGAGGACTTTAGTCTAAGGTACCTGAGTTGCACGATGCCCTCACATCTTTCACTGGCTTCAGATCAACAGGACTCACACGGGGACACAGACCAAGCCCACAGAGACTGGGCGCTGTCTCTCCTTGATAAAGAGAGCTCTTGTTTATTCACCCAAGCACTTGAGTTTTGCATTCAGAAGACAAAGCAGCCAGGAAGAATTTGCTGGGAGCAGAATAAGAGCTGCCAGAAATCAGAGGCAGGGGGTGGGGGGTTCATTCCATTGTCACCTGCAGCCCATCCCTTTTCTGAAGCCTCTTTAGCCTGATTGTCTCCCTCCCCTTTCTAAGTCTGCTTCTCACACACTGAACGCGCTCAGACAGCTTTACAAATTGACTCTGGAATCGTGGTCAGTAAAAATTCCATTGAGTCTGAAAAAGACATATTTCTCCTCCCCATATTTATTAATCAATTGGTTAATGTTATGCCTTTTCCTCATCTATCTTTTAATGCTCCACGCTGCCCTGAGTGTTACTGAGAAATAGGAAAGTTGGTCTTTGTTCTTTGCCTTTCACGTCCCTGGTTCCCTTGTTTTGAAAGCCTTATCCTGCTTTCCTTCGCAGAGGTCTCTGTTCTCCTGAGTCCCTATCAAAGTCGTGCCCTCAGTCACTCTTTCTGGGAGTACTTGCATTTTAAAACACCTTGCCTAGAGACGGCATGGCTCAGCCTAAAGGAATAAAATCTGCAGTTGTGTAATTTTAGCTCCTGTGGAAGGCAGATAGTATGGAATTTCAGGGCAAAGGGATTCCTGGAATTCCTCTAAATCATACTCAGAAGAAGTTCTTCCCTATAGGTCTTGGACTTAATAACCCCAGTGATTCCCCACCTCTTGTCACTGAACTAGGAGAACTCTGTTTCTGTAGCAAATAAATAAAAAGCCCCCAAACAAACAAAAATAAATCATTAATATCCACGACAACAGTCAACTGTGGGGAGCTAAAGTGTGCAGTGAATGGGAAGAATACTCAGACTGGTTTTAATTGCCCTCCTGGTTTTCTAGATCTTCCTTCCATCAATTTTGCTTATTATTGACAGCTTCTCAAGAGGAAAATCAAAGCCTTCCAGGACTGATGGAATTGCACCTCCCAAACGGTTCCCCACAAACTAGCAGGGAAATCTGACCCGGCATTCCCTTGCTATACATTGTTCAGTGGCTCCCATGTTCTACAAAATATACTGTTAACAATCGCACAGAACACAAGACTCTCCTACCTGCCCAGCCTTCGTTTCTTCTAATCAGTCTTCCCGCCTGTCCCTGACGCCTCCTTTCTGGAGCACCTGCTTCTCCACTGATGCTGCAAGGACACTCAGACACCTAGAGGCCCAGAAGCAGGTGTGTTTTCTTCGACCTCCATACATTTTCCTGGGCTGCTTCCTCTCAAAACACCCTCTGCCTGGTCAAATTGTCTTAATGCTTTGTTTCAGGCAATCTTGCATCCCCTTAACCTATGGTCTCATATGCCCATATGTCCTGTAAAGCACATTTATCATACTGGAGCTGTTTGTTTGCCCCACTACTCACAAGACCGTGAGCCCCTTGGTTTTTATGCTCCCATGTTCCCAGGGCCTAGCACAGGATCTGGCAAAGAGTTGGTGTTAAAAACTTAGTAGGGGGGACGTCCCTGGTGGGCCACTGGTTAAGACTCTGTGCTTCCAATAAAGGGGACACATCCCACATACTGAGTGGTTCAGCCAAAAATAAAATAAAATAAAAATTTTTTAAGTAAACTAATTTTTTTTAAAACTTGGGGAAATTTGATGAGTCAATGAAGTTAAAACTGTTTGGGGATACTATATGCCCATTTTCATCTGATAAGTGTGATGGGAAGGGATCAGTAAACTACAGCCTGTGGACCAAATCTGGTCCACCACCCACTTTTATAAATCATGTTTTATTGGAACACAGCCACACCTACTCATTCGTATATAGTGTATGACTGCTTTTGCACTCAAACAGCAGAGTTGCAAAGGAGATCCTATGGACTGCAAAGCCTAAAGTGTTGACTAACTGTACAAACTGGCGCTTTAAAGAAAAAGTTTGTCAGCCTCTTCTACTGTAAGGGAGGGGCTTCCCTGGTGGCTCAGATGGTAAAGAATCTGTCTACAATGCAGAAGACCCGGGTTTGATCCCTGGGTTGGGAAGATCCCCTGGAGAAGGGAATGACAACCCACTCCAGTATTCTAGCCTGGCAGGTCACAATCCACAGGGTCACAAAGAGTCAGACATGACTGAGCAATTAACACACACCCACACCCTAGGGGAGATAGAAAGAGAACAAGAGAGATGTACAGGAAATGGAGGAAGAGAAGAGAGATTTAGTAGAGAAGGCTTGCAACCAAAGTGCGGTTATGTCCTCCAATTTGCACTGCTCCAAAGGGAGGTCCAGTTGTCAAATGCCCTCTCAGACCAGCCTGCAAGAACGGAGTCCTGAGCAAAGACGGAAAGAGTGTGAACAAATTCTCCACAGGAGCCTGGAACACAAGGATGTTGCTGTCAACTGTTTACCAAGGCAGAGAGAAGGGCAACGCTGAACACAAGAAGTTAGTAAAAGCACTAATGCCTAATAATGACTGCAGCAGTTCAGGTGCTCCATTAAAAAGAATGCTTTGTCTTAATAAATACCAGAATAAGAGTCTGTTCTCAGAGGCCCCTTCCTGTACTTTATTCTTAATGAGCCTTCTAATGAGAGTGCTGTATTTATTTCCTTGAGAGACTCATCATTTCCCATTTCTGCCCGTTATTTAAATATATGGCATGATGTGAAAAGTCTGGGGAAAAAAAGTTCAAGGAATCTTCCCTGTACCTTTTCCAATGGCCTACATCACCCCTGCAGGATAGAGCAGAGTGTTTGAACTGGGTTCATAAAATAATGACTTCCTTTGCTTTTAACAAGGCGAAAATCACAAAAGCTGAAAGGTACTGCCAAACTCAGGGTTGTTTTCTAGATATCTTTATTTAAAAGAAAAGCAGCACTTAGACAATAATGGTTTTCTTGCTCTGCTATTTATTGCTCTTAAATAGACAACAGCTCTTGGCCTCTCAAAACAGAAGGAATCTGGAGTTGGTAGGTTTATCTTAGAATTCAGAATTTAGTTCTTTTATTTCATTTTTGAACAGTTTTCTCTTTTTTTACTCAAAATAAAAATAATTACCACAGAAAGAAAGGAGTTACTCAGAACTCTTAAAGTATGAGTCATTCAGGGTTATCAAGTTTTCCAAACAGATAAGAATTGACTCTTGTTTTATGGCAGAGTATTACTTTTTTTTTTTTTTCCTTCCCATAACCGTAACACCAGGCTTCTCAGGTGGCGTTAGTGGTAAAGAAGCTGCCTCAATGCAACATAAGAGATGAAGGTTCGGTTCCTGGGTCGGGAAGATCCCCTGGAGGAGGGCATGGCAACCGACTGCAGTATTCTTGCCTGGAGAATCCCATGGACAGAGGAGGCTAGCAAGCTACAGTCCATGAGGTTGCAAAGAGTCAGACATGTTTGAAGTGACTTAACACACAACCATACGTTTCAAATAGAGCCCTTCTGTCTATATCCCTACCCTTCCCTATATTAGTTTGGTGCAAATCCCAGAAACTCTATCATTTTACTGGTATGCATCCCTAAAGAATAAGGACAATTTTTCCTTGACCTTATGACCTTCTAATTCTAACTACAGAAAGTACAGAATAGCTGTTGAAGGATGGTGCAAGGGTACAATCAGTAAGACTCAGAATGTTGAAACGATTCTATCAAATGAAAACTGTTTCTTTAACAAATAAATTACAATGGATAAAATAGGATTAGCAATAAACTACAAATTAAAAGGGACAAAGATGCACATTGATTCTAACCAACAATTATGAGATGATTATAGAAATTTAAATATTAACAGGATATTTGATGATATGAAGGGATATTAAGGAAAATTGTCCAGTATTCTTGCCTGGAAAATTCCATGAGCAGAGGAACTTGGTGGGCTATAGTCCCTTTTAATACCAGTGAAATGATAGAATTTCTGGGATTTGCACCAAACTAGTACAGGGAAGGGTAGGGATATAGACAGAAGGGCTATATTTGAAACAAGACTGGACACGTAGATAATTGTTGAAGCTGAGTATTGAGCATAAAAAGTTTTTTTTTTCTATTTTTGTATATGTTCAAAAATCCTTATAATTTAAAAGTTAAACATATATTTTATTAGTTGTAGATGAACATTTCTGAAACACATCACACACTTTCCAAACACTTTCCTAAACACTTGATCTTTTCTTGATAACACTTGGTCCTCATTCTAAACAGTGCACTAAAATTGAGTAAATATCTCAATAAACTAGAGGAGCTTTCTCATTATGTGTTTCAGGATACAGAAGAAAGGGCTTCCCAGGTGGCACTAGTGGTAAAGAACCTGCCTTCCAATGCAGGATTTAAGAGACTCGGGTTCAGTCCCTGGGTTGGGAAGATCCCCTGGAGGAGGTCATGGCAACCCACTCTAGTACTCTTGCCTGGAGAATCCCATGGACAGAGGAGCCTGGAAGGCTACAGTCTGTAGGGTCACAAAGAGTCAGACACAATTGAAGTAACGTAGCACGCATGTATGCATATGGAAGAAATCACATTAAATTCTTGGTTTTATTTGAACACCAGTTTTCTCCATTCTGCAGAAAACATCATGCGTCTATATTTTAACTAATTAAGAACAGTTAATTGACCTGGTGTTTCAGTGTTTAAAACTCCGTGCTTCCACTGGAGGGGGTGTAAATTCAATCCCTGGTCAAAGAATTTAGATCCCACAAACCACAGACACACACACACACACACACACACACACACACACACACCGAATAAAAACTAAAACCACTAATCTATAAAAGTATTTCTCAAATAGGAGTCACAATGCCACAGAGGTGCCTGAGATTTGTATGAAAATCCATCAGAAGCAGATCCATTTCCTCCAGCCCCAGTTTTACACTTGAGGTCAGCTAGACCTACTTATTTTTGTTTTGGGTGTTTTATTAGTAACATGGTAAATGCAGGGCCAGAAAGGTGGTGGGAAAAGTCTAAGACATCAAGTTACAGAAAAGCTATTTTTCCATCTCAGTCCATGACTGAGATTAATGGGGGTCAGAATTGTCTGGGCATAGAGCCTTCTACATCCTATTCTGACTCAGAAAATGGGAAGGTATTTGTATTGGAGCTGGAAATGGGAGTTATACTGATTTAGGGGGACAGAACTCACAAGTCTAGAGACCTCTTCCTGAGGGAACTCATTAACAATGTTTCCAATAAAGTGAAAATTCTTTACAAATAAGTCTGTGTGCTGTGCTAAGCCACTCCAGTCGTGTTCGACTCTGCGAACCCATGGACTATAGCCCACCAGGCTCTCCTGTCCATGGAATTCTCCAGGCGAGAATATTGGAGTGGGTTGCTATGCCTCCTCCGAGGGATCCTCCCGACCCTGGGACTGAACCCATCTCTCTTGCATTGGCAGATGGGTTCTGTACCACTAGTGCCCCCTGGGAAGTCCATAAATAAGCCTGAGAGTTAGCAGTTGTTTCCTTTCACAGAACAGCCCATTAGCTGAGAGGCAAGTGATGCCTGCTGTCAGGATCCAGCACTTCTCCAGGTTGACCTCTACCTCATCCTCTCCCTGACTGGCGCTGCTCAGACATTCTCCTCTCCGACCTCACTGGGTCTCGACTCAGAGCAGCTGCACGTGCTTCTAATGAAGGGATACGGTGCTCAGTATGTAGCTCTGATTTGGGCGGTTAACTGGTCCTCCTGTGATGAATGAGCATTCTGTCCTAAATCCCACATCCATCAATGATGTGAGAAAGGGTGTCTTAGGATCAGTTTTAGTTCCTTCTATTAGGAAGGATCTTCTATAATAATAGAATCGTAGAACTTCATCCTTGATCAATTGATTTAGGATTGTTATTAAATGCCTGTCTTTCTGATTTTAACCTTTCTGCTGCTGCTAAGTCACTTCAGTCGTGTCCGACTCTGTGCGACCCCATAGACGGCAGCCCACCAGGCTCCTCCGTCCCTGGGATTCTCCAGGCAAGAACACTGGAGTGGGTTGCCATTTAACCTTTCTAGAGGAGGTGTAATGGAAGTACATCATAGTTTTAACCTGTATTTCCCTGATATACTCACAGTATATTTCTCCATGTGTTTAGCTTTAGCTGTCATTCAGCAACGTTTTGCACTTTTCAGTATGTGGTCTTGCATACAAATATTTCATATTTATTTCTAAATATTTTATTTTAATGCTATTATAACAGTAAAAGTGAAATGAAAGTGTTAGTCGCTCAGTTGTGTCTGACTCTTTGCAACCCCATGGTCTGTCCCTGGAATCCTCTAGTTGCTATTCCCTTCTCCAAGGGATCTTTCCAACCCAGGGATTGAACCCAGGTCTCCTGCATTGTAGGCAGGTTTTTTTCAACATCTGAGCTACCTGGGATGCCAATCATATAACAGGAGAAATGCTATTTCTAGCTTGCTGAGTTTTTGTGAATGGGTGTTCATTTCTGTCAAATAATGTCAAGTATATCTGCACATATTGCAATATTTATGTGCTTTGTTCTTTGTTATATTAACATGTTTAGTGACGTGACCAATTTTAAAATGTTAATCAATTTTGCGTTCTTGAGATAAACTCCACCTGTTCAGGATGTATTATCAGTTTAATGTAGTGTTTGATTCACTTGGCTTATATTCTGTTAAGATTTTACTTCTATGTTGAAAAAAATTAATAGTATTTCCTTGAAATTTTTTCTAACTTTGGTCTCAGGGTAATGCTGAGTTTATAATGAGTTTGGAATCATCCCCTCTTCATTTGCCAACTAAAAGAATTTGTTTAGGATTGATATCTCTCCTCTCTTAGATGCTTAATAGAATTCACCAATGAAGCCAGACACTTCTGGAACTTTCTTTGAGGGAAGATTTTAAACTATGCCTTAATTTACTGTAATAAACAGGTAGATATTTAGATTTCTCTTTCTTCACATGTCAGTTTGATAATTTTTGAGTTTTAAGAAATTTGTCTAATTCTTCATAACCATCAGAAAATTGGCATAGTTTAAGTATTCTCATCATTATGTTAACATCTCTAGGAAACATATTTCCTCCTTTTTAAACTCCCAATAAGGAAGAGTATGTCTTCTCTCTTTTCTTTTTTTCTCGGTCAGTCCAGCTAGTGTTTTATAAGTTTTAATGATCTTTCCAAGGAATCAACTTTGGATTACATTTCTCTTGTGATTTCTTCTTTGATCAATGGATTATTTAAAGGGTGTTATCTAATGTAAAATAATCTGGAATGTTTTCCAGAAAACTACTTATTATTTATTATTTAATTTGTTGTGATAAGAGAACACATATTTATTGTTTAATCATTTTACATTTATTGTTCCATAAACCTCCACGTGGTCTATCTCAGTAAATGTTTCGTATACACGTGACAAGAACATGTATTCTTCCAGCTCTGGTTGGAGTGCTCTGTGTATGTCAGTTAGGTCAGGTTATTTGTTCAAATCTTCTTTATACTTTTCAATTATCTGTTTACCTGTTATATATAGTACTAAGAAAGGACTATCGCTGTCTCTAACAGTAACTATGAATTTTTCTACTTCATCTTTAAGGTCTATCAATTTGCTTCCTGTTCTTTTGGGTTCATTCATAAGGTATACATATTGGGGCTTCCTAGGTGGTGCCATGGTAAAGAATATGCCTGCCAGTGCAGGAGACACAGGAGATGCAGGTTTAATCCCTGGGTTGGGAAGAGCCGCTGGAGTAGGAAATGGTGACCCAGTCCAGTTTTCTTGCCTGAAAAAATCCCATGGACAGAGGAGCCTGGCGAGCTATAGTCCATGAGGCCACAGAGAGTTGGACGTGACCAAGCAGCTGAGCACACAATGCATTTAGAAATAATCTTCCTTGATGAGTTGGCCCCTTCAGCATTATAAAGTTTCTCTCTTTATTCCTGGCAATACTCCTTTCCAGAAGTCTATTTTTATGCCATATTAATAGCCACACCAGCCTCCAGCATTCTAATGTTTAGAGATTGCATCATATATTTTCCTATCATTCTACCTTGAGCTTCCCTGTATACTTATATTTAATGTGCATTTTTCTTACTTTTTATTTAGTACAACAACTTCTGCCTTTAAAGGATACATTCTCACTTGTTCCTTCACACTTTAAGGTGTATTTGCTGATTACAGTGGAATTAAGAAAAAGAAAACTGGAATAGTTTGTCTCTTGAAATGTTCTGTAATATAAAGGCATTAGTAGCCAGTGCAAAACATCGGTGTCCAGACTACCAATGTGCTGAGTCATTCTAACTGTTCAACACTCTAAATGACTACGAACTGTAGCAGTCTTACAGAAGTCATGTTCATTTTCTAGACATTTTGTGTGTTGATGGTAATGACAATGAAAATCATTCAATTACAGAGTTGTAAGGAAACATCACTTATCATTATAATGTCAGTTATAATTAGAAGCATCACTTATTATTCACAGTAGAGCCTTTCTGGTTCTAGTCCCTTAGTTTTATAGATATGGAAAGTAACACCAGAGAGGTTAAGTAACTGACCCAGGAGCACACAGGAAGTAATCTTTCTGAGCCAAGATGAGAGGGCTGATTATTCTACCATCGCAATATACATTGGGTAAACACTTGGCAATTTCGAGCTATAAAGCACTGAACACCAAGCCTCGATGTGTGAGTCTCGGTTAGGGTTAAGACTCTATCTCCCATTCTCGAACTGGATGGACCATACTATCCTCCTAGCAACTTGGCTGTGAGCATTTTACCACGGCTGTGCCAACTGGGTCCTCCATTCTGATACTGAAACGATGGAGGGCAGGATATATCACAGAGGGAGGTCAAGATTCTGGCATTAAGAATTAGGAGCGGTTAGGAGACAGCTGTAGCACCATCAAGAGTCCAGCAGAAGGACTGTCTGTAGTGTGACCTCAGCTGTGCTCCATTCTGTCTAATCTCCCTTGGTTTGTGATGATTTTTCATGCCTTGTTCTCCAGGCTTCCCATAGAGTCTCTAAATTTCCAGATACAGCTCCAAGACTAACTTAGATTTTGTTTCTGCCCCTTGTAACCAAAACAGGAGGGTGAAAACTGAGATCCCTTTCTTTGGACATTTGTAGAAGTGGCAACATAGCTGCTGATAGGCTGAGTTTATCTATAGATGTGGTGGAGATATTTCTGGTGTACACAATTTTTAAAAAATAACATTAGTCACAAACATTCAAAAATAGAGACCATTTTGAAATCTTGATCTCTAGCTTATCTTGAAAAAGCAGGCTATATGACAGACCGCATTGCATGGCAACAACCCAGCTGGAAATGAGCAACAAGCCCCTGCCCTCTGTGCCAAGTGCATAATTTACAAGTTGCTAGCATCTCCACGTAGACCATTTACTTCATTTACGACTATGTGCTGCCTTGTAGGCATTTCAGTTGGTGGTCCCTGTCCCAGTCATACAGGACTCCTCCTAGTTTATGTATATATGTATATATATATATATATATATATACACACACACACACACACACACACACACACACACACACATATATATATATCTCCATCATGCATCTCCTATCTTCAGGGCTTTCTACCCTATGCACCTTCTGCCTTGTTCACTTCTATGCCTTGTAAATACTTAACATCCTTCAGAGTTATGACCAAATGTCTTATGTACTTTGAAACTTTCCCTGGTTTCCCCAAACAGAGGTGTTTATTACCTCCCTTGAACCAGGCCTGCATCCTGTAAATATCTTCTATTTAGCACAATGATTTCTTTACACACTTGCCTCTTTTGATGTGTTGGACTCATAGAAGTCAGGCCCCAATGTGTGTGTGTGTGTGTGTGTGTGTGTGTGTATTTGCACACATGCATGATTTTATCCCAGAATCTTAGGCATCAACAAACGAATGACTCTGTGAACTTGGTAAATTCCTCATCCATTACTGTCTTTATAAAATATTAGTAACCATTTTCACCTGCCTCACAGGGGTGTCTTAAGATTTGATTCACATTTACAAAGCACTTGGAAATCCCTGGATTTGAGATGCTGCAGAAGTGAACACATTATTATTATTATCAACTTGAGGCAGATAAATTATAAAGAGAATGCACAGGACTGGGATTGCTTGATATTTACAATAATATAGGTCTCTTTGCTGGGAACGCTACCTCTCCGGAAAGGCATGCTATGAATTACATTTTCTTTCCCTAGAAAACAGTTCTTAAGCTCAAGTCAGACCACTGTGCTGGTTATATTTTGCTTCACTTTTGGATTTATACAGCTCAGAGCAACATATTATCCAGCCTGCGATGAAACACTTTGGATACTCTCAAGGTATATATAAGCATAGACAAAAAGGAAAGGTAATTTTCTATTTTTATGAACTAGCTCAATGAAATGTCATCCTGTTATACTAAATCACATAAAGCCAGCCTTCTGGATATTTAAAGTGAGAAATCAGAATTTGTTATGTAGGTGTTGTTTTTTTATCACAGCCAAGTTTTAGGGGGAAAATATGTCTGTGTCTTCAGCACTTTTTCAACTCTCTTTAAGCTTAACTTAAAGGTATATGAGCACCTCAAGCCCACATATTCCTTTTCAGCAATGCTCTGATGTTTTCTCTTCTCCCATCAGCAGTTTTCTGATGCATTACTACTGCTTCTTGCTCCATTTCACTATTGGGCGAGATCACATTCTGATAAACCCACTTGCAGGAAGACTTCCCCTTCCAGTTGCCAATCCATTCTTTATACTCATTTCACGAACAGTCTTTTTAAAGTGTGTCTCTACTTCCTCATCTCCCAGCTCATGCGTCATTCCATTTAATCAGGCCCCCATTCCCTCAAGTCCACTGAAACCACTCTGGCAAATGTTTCCAGAGGTCACAAGCCAGGCTTTGCTCATTCTGCTCTCTCTCCCTAAAATGCTCCTCCATGATACATCCTGGCTGTCTCTCAAAACTCAACCTGAGGGGCCCCTTCCATCTTACAGAGATGCCCCCACAGCATCCTTTCCCAGACTTGGTCAAATATTCCTTGTGTCTCCAGTGCAGTTCACACATAAAGCCATCAGAAACTGTATTGTTCTTATATTTTATATTCTGGCCTCCTCCTTTATACCAAAAACTTTTTACGGGAGTTGACTCTCAAATAACGTGGGGGTTAGGAGTGCCAACCCGCTGCTCAGTTGAACATTTGCAGATAACTTACAGTCGGCCCTCCGTATCTTTGGTTCTTCCCCATCTACAGTTCCACATTCATGGATTCAAACAAAGTCAATCTGTAGTGTTGTACTATTTACTATTTTTTTAAATCTGCATATAAGTGGACCCCTGCAGTTCAAACCCCTGTTGTTGTAGAACGAACTGTATTACTCATTTCACCTCTGTAAGTTCTCGTGTAATATATACTGAATGACTGCTTTTTGTAAGGAGAAAATAAATGCAAGGCTGATAACTGGTATCCAGATTAATATGTTACCTCTGCCAGTATATTCTGGTTTTGACAGCGATATACTCATGGATGCTTCCCAGTAATAATAATAATCCTGGAAGGTTTGGGATTGGAAGGGATTTTGCAGGTTGATGAGTCCTAACTTTCTCTCTTGGAATCTCGTGTTACAAGATAGTAACACATTTTCTTATAAGAGGCTTCCATGGTCTAAAAATGCGAGGAAATGATGTACAGAAAATCTAATCTATGTTTGCCTTATTTCTGATTTCAGGATTTCTAAGGGCCTTTCGTATATGCCATTGATGTCTAAAAGGGCTATATGAATATTTCCCAAAATTTTTTGAGAGAAAATCAGTTTATTTGTAGAGAATCCTGTAGAATTGGTGTTCTTCACTGTGGACAAAGCTAGTGATGCTGATTACTTGCATTTAACCAAAGAAGAAAACGATGGTCAGAGACCCACTGTAGCACCCAATGTCTTATTGACATTGGAACTGGGGCTTCCAATTTCTGGACCAACAATTTTTCCAATAATGGATGATGGAAGAATTCTCAGCTCTGTGGGAGGCCGCTTGAGATTTGATATAAGAAAAAGAGAATTCATGACTTAACAGGACAAGACGGAGTAAGTACGACTGATAAGTGTCGTAATACAGAAAACAAAATGATTATCATGATGAGGTCCTGAAAGGGATAGGAGGCGATGAGACGCAGAGCAGGGGTGGCCACTTTGCTTGGCAGTGTGGAGCACCGCCCTGTCGAAGTGGGGCGCTCCTGAAAGCGTAACTTTCGAATAGCAATGTGTTCTTAAAACACACAAAATAAGTCATTATTTACTCTACCTCTGACTAAGGCTAACTCATTATCCATTGAGTGAGAAATCACTGCATACTTGGCTCCTGGAAATTAAGTAGATACGGACATTCCCTTGAGGTTCTTTAAAAATAAGAGGAAATAATGAGGAAAACAGACTTATACAGAGTCTCTGTTTACACTGGAAAACATTTGCAGTAGAATTCAAAACCCTTGGCTCATCACAGTTTTCTAATACTTACTGATTTAAGAATCTTAACCAACATTTCTTCAAAGTATCCATTCTGAATTGTGGGTTTTAAGTATTCTTAAATACGACGCATTGTAAGCTTGATTTTCCCAAAGCTGGCCTATAAACATGTTTAGGTTTCTTGTTCCTTTCATAATCAGCTTGGACTCACCCTACAATCTTTCAAATAAAATTGCTCTTTCCTATACCAGCTGTTAGATTTCTTTCCTTGGGTATAATTCAGAAGAAATCAGAGGGCAGAGTCCAGGTGAAACTAATTTAGGTATTAGCTAGAGGGAACTACTTGTAGATCAATTTTACTTTGACAGATAAATTTGCCTTAAGAGATCCAATTATATACAATATTAAGACTAGCATGAATCACCTATCACACTTGGAAACAGCTACTAATTAAAGCAGAGAGATACTAGAAGATTCAGAGAACACACTGAAATAGAGTCTTTAAGGATTCAAAATTTTAAAAAGAAAGTTTATTATTTATTTCGAGAAAGTGATTCCAGCACTCATGTTTGTAGGAGACTATTTGTGGGTTCAATGAACCACAGTGAAATTCACTTTTACAGTTTTCGTTATCTCTTTGATTTTTTTTATTCTGACTTCCCCATATAGTATGAAAATAGTAATATTTTTGCCCATGAAAGTGTTAGTTTCCTAATACAAAGAGAGTGTAGTATAGTATAGAAGCTATAAGCATGGGTCCTAGAATCAGACTGGTTTAAAAACACAGCTCTAGCACTAACCAGATGTATGATTTCATGTAAGTTACTTAAATTATCTAAGTCTTAGCTTATTGTTAAAAGCTGTAAAGTGGAGTAACTTCCTCATAGTGTTGAGTAGAGGATTAATTGAATATGTGTAAAACACTGAACAGAATGTTTGAAAGAGAGTGCACCCATGCACAAACACACCAATAACACGCACTCAATTAGTTTCGTTTCTTCTTTTTCACTTGGCTCCTTGAAAAGAAATGAGGACTTTTCACTGCTGCTTTTTGATCCATTCGGAATTACTCTTCACTATTTGCTTAGGTGTATCTGCAAATTGTCAATTTTTATGGCATTTAAAATTACATGAGTGAAACGGATAGCAATATTTTATTACTTAGAACAATAAAAAGAATCTAAAATAAAATAATCAACATATATACATGTAATATAACTACCTTGCTATGTCTGGCATCCTTGACTTTCCCAGTCATTAATGCCCTTCAAATGAATCTTTGGGGCAAACTTTCATTCATTTATTCAACCAACAGGTATTGGATGATTTCTAGGTATCTGGCACTTATTCCGGCACTAGATTTCAAAAATAAACGAGACAAGGTACCTTCCCTGAGAATCTATATCTTCTGATTCACACACACACAAATTACTACTTTCAAATTATACTAATGGTTTTACAACTTTTTAGTTGCAAACAGTGTTTGTCCCTCTCTCTTATCTCATAGAAATGTAATTGAACAGATTTCCTCCCTTCATCTTACTAGGAGCACTAAGACTCCGAGAACATCACGCATCTTTGCAGACCAGAGGTTTCATGGAAAAGTAAATTTTGGGGAGATGGAACAAAGGTATTGCTTCATAGTAAGGTACAAAACTCCAAGTAAATAATTAAAAAGAAACAGTCTTGATGCAGTCTATGCTAGTTCTGGTGTTAGAGGAGAATGTGAAAGAAACAAAGATATTTTCTTCCTGGGGAAACTATGAAAATAAATGTCAATGTTTTTATACATCATGATAAATATATTTAAGCTATTTAGTCATATGAATTTAGAAAGAACTATATAGACTGTGACATGTGTAAAGGCTCAATATCCTCCTGGATGGACATTGTTTTTGTATTAAATAAAACCATCAGAATAATTGGACTCAGAGAAACATCAAATCTGAATCTCTATTTTAGCTCCCAAGTTAGAAAGCCTTAGCTGTCTTATGTGACTCGGGTGCTTAAATCTTCACTAAAATGAGATAACAATTGGAAATTGGTGTTTATATTGCTTTTCATTAGGAGAATGAACGTAACTTAAAAGTTAGGTCATTATAAAGTGAGGCTCTTTTTGAAAGTGAAAAAGCGAAAGTGAAAGTCGCTCAGTCGTGTCTGACTTTTCGCGACCCCATGGACTATACAGTCCATGGAATTCTCTAGGGCAGAATAACTGGAGTGGGTAGCTTATCCCTTCTCCAGCGGATTTTCCCCAACCCAGGAATCGAACCGCATCTCTTGCATTGCAGGCAGATTCTTTACCAGCTGAGCTATTGTGCTTTTGAGAGTCTGCTGAGAGAAGCACATACATATAAAATTTTGCACAGGAGTTTCTTGGAATCTCTTAGGAAACCACATCCAGAGAAACTGAAAAAAAAAAAAAAATGGGTACTGAAGAAGGTAGCCTGTTCTGACTTTTTGCTTGTGTGTGGTTATAACTAGCTTATACACAAATGGAAACTACTGAGATGACAGATGTGTTCATTAACTTGATTGGGCTAACTTCACAATGTATTCATATATTAAATTATCATATTATACACCTTTAAAAAGTCATGTTGTACAACCTAAATGTATACAATTTTTATTTGTCAGTCATACCTCAATCAAACTGGGGAAAAAAAAAACTGTACCTTAATACAAACCAAAACAAAAAAGCTTGGATTGGCCCCCTAAGTCTCCTATGGCAACCATCTTGCACAAATGCAGCTCCTGTCTAATCTGCAAACACAGATGCAACGCATACATTGAGTCCTGAGCTCCCTACAGGAAAAGTAGAGCCAGCTGCAGCACGGCTGCTTGGCAAGGTTGCTCAGGGGTGTGGCCTGAGGGTCAGAGCTGGGGTTGGGGCTATGAAAAGAGTGAAGGCTGAATGTGGACTCTCCTACACCATGTTCATCACGGACAGGAGCTTTTCAGAATCCAGGGAGGCTTGAATGGGGAGTGGCTTAGGAGGAACTGGAGGAAGGCAGAGATGCTGCCCCAAACCTAGTTACACTCACTTCCAACCCCTCTCTCAGCCCAATGGTTAATTTCTCCTAGGATAAATGCTTGACATTAATGTTAGAGTGGGGAGGAGAGGGCATAGTTGGTACAGAGTAGGCAGCAATAGAAAGTAGTTATTTACATTAATTCTTTAAAAATTACACTGGAAGTGATTCATAGTCTTCATAAGAATTAATTTAAGTTGCATAATATTCCATACAGTGAATGATTTATTATATTGTTTTTAATTTTTTAATATTTGGGTGGTACTTTAATTTTCCTTGAAATTAAAAATGCTGAAATAAATCTGTGATGCGCTATAAGTGATATTCCTTAAGCGATACTCCTTAAGCAAAGAGACTTCTCTACCCAAATTATGAAACTGGAATTTCTTACAAACTACATTTCAGAGATAAGTAAAAATATAAAGCTAGCATTCTTGGGACAAATAGCCCATTCAAATCAATTCCCTAAAACAAAATGAAAAGTGGAGAAAAATAACAGGATAACGTTCTGCTCTTTATGTTATATATTATGACCATAACATGGAGGCAAAATGTGTGTGTATCCTCTATACTTTCAGTATATGGATTTAGAGATCAGACCTACAAAATATATGCCAAAATGAAACATGAATATTTTTAAGGCCACTTGGTTACTTAAGCATTTTGTCCACATCTATGATATAAAACACACAAGAATGAAAGTGAAAAATATGTTAGATTTCCAGGCCACTAAGTATTTGTTGGGAAACTGGAGAGAAATAGTTGGTAGAACAGAAAACTTCTGGGTGATTCTGCCAGAGGAGTTCTTAATGTCGACAGTGATCTTACAGAAAAAATGGAAGAACCAGGGTTTTAAGCCAAATAAGCTAGCATATTCAGGTTAAGAGATGCTTTGCAGAATTTTCATTTACCTAATTTTGAAAACAATCTATATAAGGTCATATTTTCTCTATCACTGATCCATTAATTTTAATCAAATCATGACCTTATCAAAGTAGTTTTTCAGGGTGGCAGCCAACCACACTGCCTTTCATGAATGTTACCTGCGATGGTTGATAAGGGATTACTGTGTTTCTCTGAGTTAGGTTCCCAAAGGTGGGATTAGTGAGGTTATAAGCATTTTTATGACTCTTGACATATTGGTAGCAACACTACACTTGCGAAGCTTTTGATACATTTTGCTGGATTATTTTCCCAAAGGCTTGTATTAATTTATAATGCTACCAGAAATGCATGAGGTGATTTCCTTTCACCTTCAGATGTTTAGACCTTGGCCTTAATTTTTTTCTGTCTTTAAAAGTAGATGGAAACAGGCATTTAGAAACTATTAAGAGATGTGGTTTTCAGCCTGAAGCACCAAAGGAAAGCCCCACAATTTGAATTTCAAATTTCATCATGTTCAATTTTTAAATGGCTGGACTTCTAATAGCAAAGACATGTCTATTTCATGCTACTTTGACCTGTCCTGACCACTCAGGAAATTTTAGGGTCTTTCCTGGCTCAATGGTTAAAGTGTGCTTAAACTGGTTTACTTGAGAAAGTGGCAATTAAAAGGTGACTGTCACGTAGAAACTTTGGTTATGTACATAAAGCAATTCATATTTTAATTAAAGGCAAAGAATTATTTTATTATCTGATTGTTCTCATTACATGTATTTCTGTTCTCTTTGAATAAGAATTCCCTGGTGCCTCAGATGGTAAAGCATCTGCCTGCAATGCAGAAGACCCAGGTTCAATCCCCGGGTCAGGAAGATCCCCTGGAGAAGGAAATGGCAACCTACTCCAGTACTCTTGCCTAGAAAATTTCATGGATGGAGGAGCCTGGTGGACTACAGTCCATGGGGTTGCAAAGAGTCAGACACGACTGAGCAACTTCACTCAACTCACTTTGAATGAAGGAGGAGACTGCATATCATACATCCATTACCAAATTTCCAATAATGGTGAACTCAATATCTCTGCAAATATTAATATCTAACAAGGCTGAGAAAGAGCTCTCAGAGAAAATTCCATTTTCTATTCTTCCTCCTTGGCTTATGGAAAACCATACTTCTTAATCCTTTGGCAGGTAGGCAAGGCCATGTGATTGGTTCTGGCCAATGAGGCTTGGGAAAGAAGGCTCTCTGTCATTTCTGAACTATGGGGATAGAAATTCTCTCCGTGATTCTCCAGGTTCATTCTTTTCTCGTTTTGGCAAGCTTTATGTGACATTGTGGGGGCATCAGTCAGTCTGTATCCTGACTGACCATGTGGAAGACAGTGCCACTGCCCTCCCGTATCCTGCATTCGAATTCAAGAGCAAGAAATAAACCTAGGGTCTCTCATGAGATCTGGCAATGAGTTTGTTTTTGTAGCATGACCTCCCCTGAACAATACCTCAGGTGTGGTCACAGACCCTGCCACCAAATCTGTTCCCCCAGCCCAACAGCTTGAAGAGGTGGAGTGCCTAGTGAGGGAAGTTTACAATGCCCTAAGATGCCCAGTTCTAAGGGGAACCGCCTTGCCATCTCATAAGCACCAAATACAAATAGAGATATTAAAATGTACGGAGAAAGAAAGAATCCTCGGGACAGCAGTTTAGATTTATAATAACAAACTTCAGAAAACTCATAAAAGCCCATCTGTTCTGTGAAGCATTCCAACAAAAATGACCACTTGGCACTCACTCTTCCGCGCCGTCGCTTGCATTGTGTTTGTGCTTGCGGCTCTCCTATCCCCAGGCGAGCCTCAAATCCAGGGCCCTGCAGGGCAGTGAAGCTCACTGTGTTTTCTGCAAGGTGGTTCACCTAAGATAAATGAATAGAGGGGGAAAAGCCACTCGAAGAAAAACCTATCCCTTTCTACAGATATCTATGCTTCAATTTCAATTTCACAAACAAATCAAAAGCACAAGAATGCATTTTCTCTGTCCATCTAAACTGCCATTTCAGAGGGCTTCCCACCCTCTCTATCTAGGAAGAAATGATGTCTGACAGCAGGCGCAGGGAGACAGAGAATTAGCCACACTGCTGACCTCCTCTCCCTTCTGTTCCAGAAACGCACAGCTCAATAGATGGCTGTGTCCTAGCGGCTGTGGTTTAACGTGGAGTTTGTTCTCCAGAGTAAGAAGACTGGGAACTGAGACTGAGCGTGTTACCTAAGCAGAGACAAAGGAAGTTCAGGACCACCTACCACCTCCCAGGCACTTGCTAAGGCACATCACCTGATTAATTCATTTCTCCCTGCCCTAGGTTTTCCTCGCCTGTAAGTGAAGATGATAATAATATCTGTGAGGATTAAATGAGATTAGGCGTGTGAGAGTTCTTCGTAAATTCTATGGAAGCACCACAGAAATGAAAACTATTATTTTCAAAAAGTTGGCTGTTGCGGAAAGATGAGCTCTTTTCTCTAGGGTGCAGGAAAAATATTGTCTGCCTTGCAATGCTTAGTAAGTAACAACTACAGGTGAAAGCGTAGGGATTTTCCAAGTGCAGCTGGAGAGATTTTTAAACAGCAACTTTGCTAAGAGACAGGGAGGATGGGAAAAGAATAAGAGAAAGAGAAAAGCTAGAGGTAGAAACAAGGAGACATAGAGGGCAGGCAGACAGAAAAACACCAAAAAACAGAAAGAGAAAGAAAGATGGAGCAAACTAAAGCAGTATCCTCTTTCCTGCTAGAGGAAAGACTTTATATAGATAGTATGTGTATAACATGCACATACCTATATATGTGTGTGTATCTTTTGCCTGTTAGTTCGGAGGATACTGGCGATCACCTTCTATTAAACCTCAGAAATGTTGAGCTGTCTTACTTAAGAAGGGACACATAGTATGCCTTTATGCATGTCCTAAGGAAGAAGTCTGGGCTGGGTCCTCTAGCTGGGCTTAGATTTGTCGGATCTATACTTTTATGTTCAAGTAGCTGCTTTCAATTTTTGCAGTGAAAGAGTGATTTAATACGCAGAGGCCTCATGGTAGGCAATGGAATGGACGGCCAGATGTCAGAATCATTTGTCTGCAGTTAGTAACAAGCCATCCCCTCTGAGGACAGTCTGAGGGCAGCGCTTCTCCCACACATGCATCTTGATGAATTCGAGCCACAGTTCTGTCACTGAGAGCCATGCTTTGGTCTAGTTTAGCCATGCTACACATCAACAGAAGCTCTTGGCCACAAAGAAAGCTTGGCAAATGCAGCTAGAAACTGGTTCCATTCCTAGGATCCAGTTGTGCTGATCTCTTCATTTGGAAACCTACGGAATCCTTCCAGCTAAGCACCTAAGGCTTCATCCGGACCCAGTTAGTGGCAAGGTCATAGAGACAAAACAATGCTGAAAAACCAAATCCCTGCCTGCTGTGTGCCATGGGGTGCCTGGCACAATATAGTTAGAAGACCATGCTCACAGCATCACTCTACCGGGATATTCCTCATGAGTATTGGCATATTAATCGTTATAAGAAGACCTAAGGTAGATACCTGGAGAAGGCAATGGCAACCTGCCTCAGTATTCTTGCCTGGAGAATTTCACAGAAGAGGAAACGTGGATTACAGTCCATGGAATTGTAAACAGTCAGACTTGACTGAGTGACTAACACTTTCACTTTCAAGGTAGATATACCTATCAACTTTATTGAATTGAGTATCATGCAAATATTCTTTTATCTATAGATTTTCCAAAATCTAATCTTCCCTAGAACAGAGTCTGTTCAATGGACATGTTTAATGGACTGATGGTGGAATATTCCTTCCACCTTCTGCTGCACAGCTCCTGGGACCAACTGGAAGAGCTGCCCCTTTGGAAGCCAGGCTTCCGCATGGAGCTTTTCTATCACATTAACATTTACAGCCTGAGGGAAGCAACTTCCCTTGGGAGCCAGAAGGTCAGCAAACCTTAATAAATGAGAGAGTGTATCTTAAAGTTTTCTGAATTATTATTTAAGAAGGGTACTTTTTTCACCTGAGTATTATTCTGCTGCTGCTGCTGCTGCTGCTGCTAAGTTGCTTCAGTCATGTCTGACTCTGTGAAACCCCATAGACGGCAGCCCACCTTGCTCCCCCGTCCCTGGGATTCTCCAGGCAAGAACACTGGAGTGGGTTGCCATTTCTTTCTCCAATGCATGAAAGTGAAAAGTGACAGTGAAGTCACTCAGTCGTGCCCGACTCTTAGCGACCCCAGGGATTGCAGCCTACCAGGCTCCTTTGTCCATGGGATTTTCCAGGCAAGAGTACTGGAGTGGGTTGCCATTGCCTTTTCCGAGTATTATTCCACACCTGTTTTACTCTTACAGAATCAAAAAGAAATGAAAGACTTATAAAAAAAAAAGCGTTTCTGTTTAATAGAACGTATTCTATGGAAAAAAAATAGCAATGAAAGGATTGTGTGTAAATGTCCTGCCTCTCTTATCCTGTTGAAAAATGTATCTGCAGGAAACCAGCAGGAAGGCTACAGAAGATAGCGTGGCTCCTGAGAAATCACTGCCTATAAACAGGTATTTCTCTTAACCTGGTGAAGGTTACCAGATTCTAAAATCCTGTAACCTCAAAGTATCAATCAATCTAAGTAGAGATTTTTTTTTTATCGCCATGAACGTTTTAGGTGATCATGTCCATCCCATTTATATTTTTTGAGATGCATTTCTTATCTCTCTTATAGTAACAACAGGACAGAAGAAATGATTTCCGTAGTGTTTAACTAAATTTAGGAAGCAAGAGAATCAAAGGATCCGAAAAGCTTATAACCACAGTTACTATCTTATTCAAGCCACCTGGGAAATATAATGTCCTTCATGCTTATAGATCAAGGAGTTTTACTCTCCCACAAGAGTCTTTGAACTGTAGAACTAGGTTCAAATACAAATCTACATTTACAAGTAAAGAAATTACACCTCTGGTTTCTCATCATTGTCCACATCCTAAGCCTTAATTAAAATATCAATATCAAAAGTACCAGTACCCTCATCCTCCAACTAGAAATTGGACTAGAACAACTAAAAAGCTGTAGGGTGAAAACATTTTTTCATGATAGGGTATCATGCAAGCCAAATAATTAAAATTTCTTAAAAAGGAAAACGGTCTATTATAATTTGTCCTACATATTTCAACTTGGAAAAATTAAATTAGACATTTCCTATCAAGTGAAAAGTAGTTCTTACATGCAAGTATTTTTCATGGGTCACCTGGGATTCTATCCACTAAGCATGAACTGGATTAAGTTTCTGAGTATAACGAGTCATTGCTTGTAACAAAATTTAATGTCACTTTTGAATAAAAAACATTGTCATGGTTTTGTTCTAGGTCTCTTAGGTTTTTTTTTTCTATACAAATAGTATAATTAGCATTTATTTTCTAAAAACAGAAAAACAGTTTGTATTCTTACTGTGAACTGAGTCTCCATCACTAATTTTTTTCTTTTTCTTTCTTTCTTTTTTTGAAGAAAAGGATCATCTTTGTGTTTCCTATAGAGGCTAAAACCATGCCTTGCATACTGCATGTTCAGTTACTCAGTTGTGTCCTACCCTTGTGACCCCATGGACTGTAGCCCACCAGGCTTCTCTGTCCATGGGATTTTCCAGGCAAGAATACTGGAACAAGTTGACATTTCCTTCTCCAGGGCATCTTCCCAACCTATGAATCAAATTCGTGTCTCCTGCATCTCTTGCAGTGGCAGGCAGGTTCTTAACCCCTGTGCCACCATATTATAGCAAATAATCAATACTTTAGAGTAAATTAGTTTTGGATATATTTGGTCAGATACATATAAAATTAAGCAAAGTATGGATGGGACAAATCCTACAAACTGGTTCCCCACATGACTCCAAAAGAGAGGTCGAGATTCCCCCTGACAACCATACCTCCCTACCATTATACACCAGTTATGCTCACTCACTCAGTCGTGTCTGATTCTTTGTGACCCCCATGGACTGCAGCCCACCAGGTTCTTCTATCCATGGAATTCTCCAGCCAAGAATACGGGAGTGGGTTCCCGTGGCTTCCTCCAGGGGATCTTCCCAACCCGGGGATAGAACCCAGGCCTTCTGCATTGCAGGCAGATTCTTTACCATCTGAGCCCCCAGGGAAGACCTCTATATACCAGAGCTACCCCTCTTTACCAAAGGGTCATAAATTCCTGTTAATTTTCTGCCATCCTAAGGTAAATTATCTATAATAGAACTTATTATCTGTAATAGAAACACTAGCAGAAACAAAATTCCTCTGACACAGCCAAGAGCTGTGGGGGAAAAATGACTTTATCTTGGAAATGTTTTGTCACCCACATGACACATATGACCTTACACAAACTGTCTTCTCCTGTTTGGGTTCTGTATAACTCAACTTCTTTGGAATTCTGTAGGCAATACTGCCAAACTCCTTATCAGTCTCTCAACAGCAAGATGGAGAGCTGTTTTCTGATACTTAACTTGAATTAGACACTGTAGGAATCAAATGATGTAAATGTCCCTAACGATAGATTTCAAAAAGTCTCATTTCTGAAACTAAGACTGCTCTGGTTTTTGCATAGAACTCCTAGAACCAAAGACTATTGAAAATAAAAGATTTGTACTGACAACTAGTTTTATTCATTCCACTGAAACAAGAAGAAAACAAAGTCCCCCCAAATGAAGCAACTTACCTGAGGTCTTAGAGGTAATTCAAGGCACAGCTAAGGAACTAGACACTTGTGTAGGGAACTAGGTATAAGGAAGGTTGAGAAGTGCTTGCAAACGAGACTCTCAACTTTCCTTATACCTAGTTCCCTACACTGGGCAGAACATCTCATTTGCAAGAATGTTCAGCCCTGGTTGAGAGTCTCGTTTGCAAGCACTTCTCAACCTTCCTTATACCTAGTTCCCTACACACTTGCTCCTTGGAAGAAAAGCTATGACCAAACTAGACAGCATACTAAAAAGCAGAGACATTACTTTGCCAACAAAGGTCCATCTAGTCAAAGCTATGGTTTTTCCAGTAGTCACATAAGGATGTGAGAGTTGGTCTATAAAGAAAGCTGAGCACCAAAGAATTAATGCTTTTGAACTGTAGTGTTGGAGAAGATTCTTGAGAGTCCCTTGGACAGCAAGGAGATCAAATCAGTCAATCCTAAAGGAAACCAGTCCTGAATATTCACTGGAAGGACTGATGCTGAAGCTGAAGCTCCAATACTTTGGCCGCCTGACGAGAAGAACTGACTCATTGGAATAGACCCTGATGTTGGGAAAGATGGAAGGCAGGGGGAGAAGGGGACAACAGAGGATGAGATGATTGGATGGCATCACTGACTCGATGAACAGGAGTTTGAGCAAGCTCCAGCAGTTGGTGATGGACAGGGAAGCCTGGTGTGCATGGTGTGCATAGATCCCAGTCCATAGGGTCACAAAGAGTCAGACACGACTGAGCAACTGAACTGAATTGAAGGAACTAGAAATTCATTCAAACACTTTTATAACTCTGGGGTCTTTCCATCACGTGACAAAACTTACCTAGAAAGCCTGCATTGTTGTGCATAAGAGAATTAGTCTAATATTGAGAAGAAAGTATTGATAAAAATGTAACCAGTGTGATATACCAATTTAGGCCTCTATTTAAGGCATCAAACCACTTACAGATTTTGGGGTTTGGGTTTTATTCGCACAAAAAGCTTATACACATCCAGAAAACACAAACACTCACATTCAGACATTACCATTTTGGGCCTGCATGAGTGAGTGGCTAGTTGACTAACCATGAAGAATTTCCTCAGTTGGAAAGAGGTATCTTTGAAGAAAGCTGATAAAGCTGCCCCCTACTTCATGTTACATTAAGGACTAGTTATTAAGTGATCATTAAGATCACATAGTCTGCCCAACCCAAAATCCATTTTTAATAGTGGTAAGAATACTTTGGTTATAGGTCAGGAAGGAAGCAATCACTCAGCAATCTAAGGACATTTACTCAAAGATTTCTTGGGAATGATTTAAGAGATATAGACTCAAACTCAAAATGTAAACTAAGATTTCCTCCCATGAATTTATATCCAAATGAGACAAATTTCACATTCTCCCTCTTGTCTAGTACCATAATATAGTTGCTACTATGTAAGATCTACTTCAGGCTATTTCATAGGAAACTACACTGTAGTGGAGAATAAGCTAATTCTATATGTGTTTCTAGAAAAGTATATTAATTTTTTTTAAAAAAGCAGAAAAATAACAAAATACCGGGAAACCAAATGTCAATTACAAGCCCAGTTTGGGCTGACTTAGCTTTACCTTCTCATCTCCCTATATATCAAGATGGTACAACTTTACAGCTTTCTGTTGCCCCAATTATCCTCACATCACTAGGCCTGGTCCCCCAAAGACTGGGTGCACAAGAAGGAACTAAGGATGTGTTAGAATAGCTCAGGTTGAACAACTCTTTCACCTTCCAATGACACAACAAATATTACTTGAGGCCACTTCCATTTCCCCCTATTTTATGTTATTTTCCCTTTCTAAATAGAAGTTGATTTTCCCGTTTCTAAGCTCCTATTCAGTAGATATTTGGTTTCTTCATTTTTATTTAACATATACTGCTTTGTGATGTTTTTGTGATTTTTTTCCCCCAGTATTTCACTCGGTTTCTCCTCTGAAGTCTTTCCTGATTTTCCCAGTAAGGAGGCCAGCTTGCTCCTAAAAGTCTCTCTTGTATATGCTACAAACTTATATCACAGTGAATATAATACTTTTGTCTGAATATTGACATGCTTCTCAGCTAATCCCTTGAAGGTAAAGACAACACTAACACTTTTGGGTCTTTAAATCTTATAACACTTCCTAGTGCAAAATGATTTGATTTGTTAATTAATACCATAAATTCCTGCATAATTAGCCTTCACTGATTTTAGGACTGGACTTTCCAGATGGCTCAGTGGTTAAGAATCCACCTGCCAGTGCAGGAGATGCAGGTTCAATCCCTGGATCAGGACGAGCCCCTGGAGTAGGCAATGGCAACCCACTCCAGTATTTCGTGCTTGGAAAATTCCATGGACAGAGGAGCCTGATGGGTTACAGTGCATGGAGTCACAAAGAGTTGGACCTGACTGAGCATGCATACCCACAACTATAGGATATTCTTCATTTGGTTGTTTTGTGACTATTATCCCACTTGTAACTGTCCCTTTTCCTATCTGCCATCATTCTGTACAGTCAATGAGAACAGCTAGTCTTCATTCATTTTATTGACACTTGAGTGTCAGGGAGTGGTCTCTTCAATAATCTAGGAGATGATATACAAACCTTGTATTTTCTCTTCCCTCACACACAAAAAAGACAAAGCTTATACCCCTGGGCTAGTCAAAACAAAAAGGCACAATGGCCAGTCCAGCTGTCTGGGTTGATGGAACATCAGCCCAATGGTCAGATGTTTGGGGAGTAGGCAGGGGACTTTTTTTGCTGGGGACCCTGACTTATTCAACAGGGATTTGTTGGAGAATCAGTTCCCCAAACAGCCTGTTTTGTTTTGTTTTGCTTCCTTTGTATATGGGCAGATTGTCTTAAACTGCCAAAGTAGGAAATAAATAGCATTAAAAATGTGTTCCTGTGAAGAAGCAAATTATCTCTTTTATCCTAATATTCATCAGAGATTTCCTGAAATTTTGACAACACAAAACCACCAGTGGCATTCTTGTGATTCTTCCCTTGGACTGCATTTAATTTCCGGTTCTTTCTTTCTGCACTTTAAAGTTGCTAATGTCTGTAGCAGTATGCAATATCACGCCAGTTTTAATTCAGGTGAAGCTAAAATTAGAGGTAAACTTGCTGGTTAAGTGGTCTCATATCACATATCACATCCAAGCTTGAAGTAGACACTAAGGGCTAAATTTTTTAAAGGGCTCTCCAGATTTGCATTGACAAAATCCTCATTGGTATGCATGAGCAGCTGTCTGGTTACCCACCCCACCCAACTGCAAGCTGGTGGCTTCCTTATCAAAAGCTGTACAAATCCTGAGCTAAGACTATAATTGTAAATTGATAATCCATGGAAATATTGACGACAAAACTGCAACCAGCATGCTCTTGCTCACTGTGCTAGAATGAGCTAGTCTAAGACTATCAACCATATACTCAATATTTGAACTTTTCTGTAATGTCTGCTTTTACACAAACTCATCAGTGATAGGCACATTTTCATGCAATCAAGTATGACTGGACCGTGGCCAGGGCATCTCCTCTCATACAGAACTCAGCAGTGTCAGAGTAAGGCACATACAACCTAAATCTCCAGAGCATGTGTGTGTTAGTTGCTCAGTCATGTCTGACTCTTTGTGACCCCATGGACTGTAGCCAGCCAGGCTCCTCTGTCCATGGGATTCTCCAGGCAAGAATACTGGAGTGGATCGTCATTCCCTTCTCCAGAGGATCTTTCCTACCCAGGGATCGAACCCTGGTCTCCTGCATTGCAGGCAGATTCTTTACAGTTTGAGCTACAGGGAAGTCTCTAAATCTCCAGAGGCTGGTAGGTAAATCAGTCAGTCTCATAAAATAGATCTTTCACCCACTTCCCATATTAAGATTGTTAAGGAATGATTATATCCTCCCCAAATTTGTATGATGAAGATATAACCTGCAAAGTGAGGGTATCTGGAAGTGGGGTCCTTGGACAGAGATCAGGACTGGAGGAGAGCACAGGTGTGGGGCCCTCATGATGCCTGGAAAGATTGCCTGCTCACTGTTTCCCTGCCATGTAAGGACATCATGAGAAGATGACATCTGGCAGGCCAGGAAGGGAGAAATCAAATTGGCTGGCACCTCAATCTTAGACTCTCCGGCCTCCAGAACTATGTGAAAACAAGTTCCTGTTCTCTAAGTTATCCAGTCCATGGAGTTTTGCTATGGCAACCCAAGCTGACTGAGACAGTCACAGAAATAACTATCTATGCTACTGCTAAGTCACTTCAGTCGTGTCCGACTCTGTGCTACCCCATAGACAGAAGCCACCAGGCTCCCCCATCCCTGGGATTCTCCAGGCAAGAACACTGGAGTGGGTTGCCATTTCCTTCTCCAATGCATGAAAGTGAAAAGTGAAAGTGAAGCCACTCAGTCGTGTCCGACTCTTCGCGACCCCATGGACTGCAGCCTACCGGGTTCCTCTGTCCATGGGATTTTCCAGGCAAGAGTACTGGAGTGGGTTGCCATTGCCTTCTCCAAACTATCTATACAAATACATAAATAAATATTACTCTAATAGTTTCTATGACATTGGTGTCATTGCATGGTTCCATGTAAAGTTAGATCAGCTCCACATCATTAAGTACATTTGTAGTTTAAGTCTTCAGCTAGTAAAAGTTTATCTCTCTGTTTAGCCCATTTGGAAAAGGTATTCCCTTTGGGGGACTGTTTAATAAGTCAAAGACATAACAGAAACAGTGTTGACCTCATTAACATAAGCTCCCTTCTCCTGTTTATAACTTGGTCATAAACCTTCATAACTGCTCAGTAAGAAAACCGTCTGGATGATAATAGTACTCAGAGGGGGTGTCGTTTGCAGATCAGTGAAGCCAGGCCACATGTCCCTACAACAAAGTGCTACTCTCAGTGAAAACAAAATTACTATAAAAATTATTAATACATCAAGACCACTTTATAGAAAAGTATATAAACATACAGAATATAAAGGAAAGACTTTATTTTTCACACAGCTGATCTCAAGCAGGTATACTCACACATTCCCTTGATTCTAAAATGCAGTCACTTGCAAGGCATATTTTAGATTTGAATTATCTTTTTAAATATATGATTTGTACACAGATAGAGAGATGTACTTATTGTACGCACTGAGCGATACCTGTCCTGATAATCAATGCCATGTGAAAACTTCATCATAAGACTGAGTAAATGAGTTATGTTTATTGCACAACTCTTTTTCTCTCTGTGCATATGTGTATATGTTGGTGTGTGTTGCAGAGACTTGAAGAGGAAATAAACCTTCGATCTGTGACCTTGTTCTTATGATCTCTGAAGTGTTGGTAAGGCAAGATGTACATACTCAGCTGCTCTGGGAATATGATTAGACAAAAAATTGAAGGTTACAAGGGGGAGGGGGAAATGAATCAAGTCTAGATGTCTCCTTAGCAAAAAATAGTAACTTTAGTTTACTTTCAAAAATATATTGAATGCACTGTCCAAAGCACCATTTATCTTTTGGTATCGGTTACATGCCTGCATTCGGTATTCTATGGAACCTGAGCAATGTCCTAAAGTAAAAGCTGATTTATTCAGTGAGTACACATGTCCAAGTTAGATTCCAGAATTAATTGAAATTATAAAGTGTGAAAGATACTGCAAAATATATATATATATATATATATATATATCTATCTTTAGAAATGAACAAGGATCACTTTCACATAGTAATCAATAGCAGAGTCACCAAGGGTGAACTAACCAGACTCATGGCCCTTGTCCCTCACCCCTGAAATAGTCTTTCTAATTGTAGAAATTGTAGTGAAAGTGACAGTGTTAGTCACTCAGTCATGTCTGACACTGCAACCCCATGGACTGTAGCCCACGAGCCTCCTCTGTCCACGGGATCCTCCAGGCAAGAATACCAGAGTGGGTAGCCATTCCCTTCCCAACCCAGGAATGGAACCCAGATTTCCTGCAATGTAAGGAGATTCTTTACCATCTGAGCTACCAGAGAAGCCCTGTAGAAATTATACATCTAATCCGTATAGTAGATCTAATTTCCATCTAATAAGAATAACAGCTATGAGAGGAGCACGTTAAACCAGGAAGGAGTTTGAGAAATCTAGATGGTGGGATTTTCTATAAGATAACCTGCTGGGTCTGCTCATCAGGAACATGGCACGGGGAAAAAGGGACAGCAGAGGGCATATCAGTTCCTGGCAAAAAACTATTAAGAGGCAGCAACCAAAGCTAGTGTGTGGACCTTAACTGGACCCCACTTTGAACACACAAACACCAAAAGGCATTTAAAGGCTAATGGAGGACATTTAAATATGGATGGGATATCAGTTAATAGTAAGGGCTTATCTGTTCTGTTCAGGCGCTCAGTCATGTCCAACTCTTTTTGAACCCATGGACTGTAGCATGTCAGGCTTCCCTGTCCATCACCACCTCCCGGAGCTTACTCAAACTCATGTCCAGCGACTCAGTCAGTGATGCCATGAATGATAATATAAGTTTAAGTAGGTGGTTAAATAGGAAAATGTCTTTATTTGGGGGAGGGGGGACTTCCTTCTAAAGTATTTAGTGATGAAATATCACAGTCTATCATTTATTTTAGATATTTCAGCAGACATGTATAAAGCAAATACAGTGAAAGGTTGTTGTTGTTTAGCCACTAACTTGTGTCCGACCCTAGATAATGTCACTGAACTTCGGACAGTACATGAGAACTGAGACAGGATGCCTACCTGGTCAAGAGGTGATCCAGCAGCCAGGGGAAGCGGAGGTGCCCTGGGTGGGAGCAACAGCTCAGTTCAGTTCAGTCGCTCAGTCATGTCCGACTCTTTGCAACCCCATGAATCGCAGCACGCCAGGCCTCCCTGTCTATCACCATCTTCCGGAGTTCACTCAGACTCATGTCCATCGAGTCCATGATGCCATCCAGCCATCTCATCCTTGGTCGTCCCCTTCTCCTCTTGCACCCAATCCCTCCCAGCATCAGAGTCTTTTCCAATAAGTCAACTCCTCACATGAGGTGGCCAAAGTACTGGAGCTTCAGCTTTAGCATCATTTCTTCCGAAGAAATCCCAGGGTTGATCTCCTTCAGAATGGACTGGTTGGATCTCCTTGCAGTCCAAGGGACTCTCAAGAGTCTTCTCCAACACCACAGTTCAAAAGCATCAATTCTTTGGCGCTCAGCCTTCTTCACAGTCCAACTCTCACATCCATACATGACCACAGGAAAAACCATAGCCTTGACTAGACGGACCTTAGTCGGCAAAGTAACGTCTCTGCTTTTGAATATACTATCTAGTTTGGTCATAACTTTTCTTCCAAGGAGTAAGTGTCTTTTAATTTCATGGCTGCAGTCACCATCTGCAGTGATTTTGGAGCCCCCCCAAAAAAAGTCTGACACTGTTTCTACTGTTTCGCCATCTATTTCCCATGAAGTGATGGGACCGGATGCCATGATCTTCGTTTTCTGAATGTTGAGCTTCAAGCCTACTTTTTCACTCTCCTCTTTGACTTTCATCAAGAGGCTTTTTAGTTCCTCTTCCCTTTCTGCCAAAAGGGTGGTGTCATCTGCATATCTGAGGTTATTATTTCTCCTGGCAATCTTGATTCCAGCTTGTGTTTCTTCCAGTCCAGCGTTTCTCATGATGTACTCTGCAGAGAAGTTAGATAAGCAGAGTGACAATATACAGCCTTGCCGTACTCCTTTTCCTATTTGGAACCAGTCTGTTGTTCCATGTCCAGTTCTAACTGTTGCTTCCTGACCTGCATACAGATTTCTCAAGAGGCAGGTCAGGTGGTCTGGTATTCCCATCTCTCTCAGAATTTTCCACAGTTTATTGTGATCCACACAGTCAAAGGGTTTGGCATAGTCAATAAAGCAGGAATAGATGTTTTTCTGGAACTCCCTTGCTTTGTCCATGATCCAGCAGATGTTGGCAATTTGATCTCTGTTTCCTCTGCCTTTTCTAAAACCAGCTTGAACATCAGGGAGTTCACGGTTCACGTATTGCTAAAGCCTGGCTTGGAGAATTTTGAGCATTACTTTACTAGCGTGTGAGATGAGTGCAATTGTGCGGTAGTTTAAGCATTCTTTGGCATTACCTTTCTTTGGGACTGGAATGAAAACAGGCCTTTTCCAGTCCTGTGGCCACTGCTGAGTTTTCCAAATTTGCTGGCATATTGAGTGCAACACTTTGACAGCATCATCTTTCAGGATTTGAAACAGCTCAACTGGAATTCCATCACCTCCACTAGCTTTGTTCGTAGTGATGCTTTCTAAGGCCCACTTGACTTCACTTTCCGAGATGTCTGGCTCTAGAGTAGTGATCACATCATCATGATTATCTGGGTCATGAAGATCTTTTTTGTACAGTTCTTCTGTGTATTCTTGCCACCTCTTCTTAATATCTTCTGCTTCTGTTAGGTCCATACCATTTCTGTCCTTTATCACACCCATCCTTGCATGAAATGTTCCCTTGGTATCTCTAATTTTCTTGAAGAGATCTTTAGTCTTTCCCATTGTGTTGTTTTCCTCTATTTCTTTGCATTGATCACTGAAGAAGGCTTTCTTATCTCTTCTTGCTATTCTTTGGAACTCTGCATTCAGATGCTTATGTCTTTCCTTTTCTCCTTTGCTTTTTGCCTCTCTTCTTTTCACAGCTATTTGTAAGGCCTCCTCAGACAGCCATTTTGCTTTTTTGCATTTCTTTTCCATGGGGATGGTCTTGATCCCTGTCTCCTGTACAATGTCACGAACCTCATTCCATAGTTCATCAGGCACTCTATTTATCAGATCTAGGCCCTTAAACCTATTTCTCACTTCCACTGTATAATCATAAGGGATTTGATTTAGGTCATACCTGAATGGTCTATCGGTTTTCCCTACTTTCTTCAATTTAAGCCTGAATTTGGTAATAAGGAGTTCATGATCTGAGCCACAGTCATATCCTGGTCTTGTTTTTTGTTGACTGTATAGAGCTTCTCCATCTTTGCCTGCATAGAATATAATCAATCTGATTTTGGTGTTGACCATATGGTGATGTCCATATGTAGAGTCTTCTCTTGTGTTGTTGGAAGAGGGTGTTTGCTATGATCAGTGCATTTTCTTGGCAAAACTCTGTTAGTCTTTGCCCTGCTTCATTCCACATTCTAAGACCAAATTTGCCTGTTACTCCAGGTGTTTCTTGACTTCCTACTTTTGCATTCCAGTCCCCTATAATGAAAAGGACATCTTTTTGGGTGTTAGTTCTAAAAGGTCTTGTAGGTCTTCATAAAACCATTCAACTTCAGCTTCTTCAGCGTTACTGGTTGGGACATAGACTTGGATTACTGTGATATTGAATGGTTTGCCTTGGAGACGAACAGAGATCATTCTGTCGTTTTTGAGATCACATCCAAGTACTGCATTTCAGACTCTTTTGTTGACCATGATGGCTACTCCATTTCTTCTGAGGAATTCCTTCCCGCAGTAGTACATATAATGGTCATCTGAGTTAAATTCACCCATTCCAGTCCATTTTAGTTTGCTGATTCCTAGAATGTCGATGTTCACCCTTGCCATCTCTTGTCTGACCACTTCCAATTTGCCTTGATTCATGGACCTGACATTCCAGGTTCCTATGCAATATTGCTCTTTACAGCATCGGATCTTGCTTCTATCACCAGTCACATCCACAACTGGGTAATGTTTTTGCTTGGGCTCCATCCCTTCATTCTTTCTGGAGTTATTTCTCCACTGATCTCCAGTAGCATATTGGGCACCTAATGACCTGGGGAGTTCCTCTTTTGGTATCCTATCATTTTGCCTTTTCCTACTGTTCATGGAGTTCTCAAGACAAGAATACTGAAGTGGCTTGCCATTCCCTTCTCCAGTGGACCACATTCTGTCAGTGCCCTGCATTAACTGGGAGGCATTGGGGACACTTGATAATCGCAACCACAGACAGAAGAGGTGTCTCAGCAGAGGCCAGTAAGGGCACAGGGAGCTGGGAGCATCTACAAGGCACATACATCCTCCTTGTTACCTTGGAACTTCTCACTCCCTGTCCACACACTGTTCTGGAAGAAAAGAGAGTATTTGAAAATGGAAAATGCCCTGATTGGGATGTTAAACTGACTTAGCAATTGTAGGTGGGTTTTGCAGAAATACAACTAGTTTTCTGTACACTTGAGTATTGCCTACGAGTGTCATTTCCACTAGCAGCCACGTAGAGCACAGCAACTAGTCCTCTGGCTCAGATTCACAGAGGCAGGCTTTCTCAGCTCCTCGATGGAGAACTCAAAACTGCTAATAAAGAGCTGAATTCTTTCACCTTTTCTTCAGCTTGATGTTCACTGGGTAAACTTTCCCTTGATCCAGCTTCCCTGGCTTTGGGGATTATGTGAAATTGTCAGTGCCTGCCATTTTAATGTGTTTTAGCACAGCAGGCTCATGAAATGTGGCAGTTGGAAGCAGGTGTGAGATGGGAGCTGGGAGGCCAGCTTCTAAGAGAAACCAAGCTTTTCCCAGTGAGGGCTTTAAAGGCAAATGTACACCACCACCTCCAGACTAGAACAAAATTTTGACCCTAGTACTCAGAGAAAGAGATTAGGGTCAAAAACAATCACAAACACAAATGCTGTTAAAGAACGAACCCCCACCCACCCCCCCAGCCAACCCCATTGTTTGCAACAATGGGGTGAGGGAAAGGAGCTTGATAGTAGGGAAAAGCTCAGAAATAAATAATACAGGTAAGGAGTGTAATAGGGCTTCCCTGGTAGCTTAGCTGGTGAAGAATCCACATGCAATGCACGAGACCCTTGTTTGATTCCTGGGTTGGGAAGATCCCCTGGAGAAGGGATAGGCTACCCACTCTGGGATTCTTGGGCTTCCCTGGTGGCTTAGATGTTAAAGAAACCACCTGCAATGTAGGAGACCTGAGTTCGATCCCTGAATTGGGAACATCTCCTGAAGAAGGGCATGGCAACCCACTCCAGTATTCTTTCCTGGGGAAACCCCATGGACAGAGGAGCCTGGCAGGCTACAGTCCATGGGTTTGCAAAGAGTCAGACATGACTTAGCCAACAAACAACAACGAGTGCAGTAGGATTCATCATACATAGAACCAAGAATGTGACCACACAGTGCTTAACTCAACCTGGATTGAGAGGAAAGAGAGGCAGAGTATTCTTCTACATGTTTCTAAACATTATAAGCCTGTTTTAAGGGGCTTGGGGGAAGACAAAATTTTAGTTCACTGACAACAAAAATTTTGCTCTGAGTTTATATATCTGATAATACACATCCATAGACTTTTCCTTAAGTGCTTACAGGAGTGTATGTCTGTGTATATGTGTGTGTAGGTCTGCTTAGGGGTGTGGGGTGTGTATGAGCGTATCTGTGATTTAAGCAGAGATATAATAGCCTACATATCTCCAGTGGCTAAAAGATATTTTAGAAATTATTGCTAATCCAAACAATATTCTCTACAAAGTCCTATAGCAGGTTATCAGAATGAGGGTGAGAGATTAATAAGCAGAAATAGATAATAAGATTTTGCTAACATCTGGTATTGACCACCTACACAAATTGATTTTTAAAGAAATGGCATTAAGAATTTTTTTTTCAAAATGTGAATTCAGTTTTCAGAATAAATCATCATGGTATCATAGTACAGTCAAGCTAATATCTGATCTGACATTCTAGTTGAACCAGGTAACCTGTCCCCACATCACGCACCCTTGTTTTGGTTAAGATCTTTTTTCTCTCACCTCAGTTTGTGTTTCATTGATGTGTGGGTTCTGATCTCTTCTGTTCTTGACTTCTTGCTTTTCACTCAAGCCTGGACTCAAAGTCCTGAAGTATTCTTGAGGACCTCACTCCTAGGTGTGGAGTGTAGGGGCACCATTTCTGACCACACTGGGTCAGAATCCCACGATCCTTTGCAACATGGAATGGCACCACACAGATTTTTACCAATCCTAACCACCAAATCAACTTCTCAGTTTGTCTTTGTGCTCCACAAAGCTTCAGAGTCTAGACTCTCAAATTAACATCCTTCAGCAGCACCTCCGCTATCAAAAAGTTTGAGTTTTACTCATTCCTGGGTTCTTTACTAAAAAATATAACAAACAAAAAGCACAAACAACTATCTTGAACAGCTCTTATGGGTTGGGAACAGTGATAGGCCCAGAGTCATAAGCCCAGTTCAGAAGCAAACTTGACATTGGTCTACACAGTAGGATTTAGAAGCAGCCTCAGCCCCCAAAACATCTTAAAAAAAAAAAAAAATTCTGCTAGTGTGCCTATTCCAGGTATTTAGATCCAAGAGAACACTGATTATCTACAAAGAAACATCAGTTAGATTTTCCATCAGCAAAAGTAGAGATAGGAAGTAACACAATAAGTGAAACTGTGAAAATAAAAATTTAAAGTATCATTCACTTGTGAAGCATCACAGACTTAGAGAATTTATCATCCACAGTCAAACCTGTCTGAAAGAATTATTAAAGGATGTACTACCTCATCAAGAGGAAATGTAATGAACAAAAAGGGTCAAAAGGTACAAACTTCCAGTTATAAAATAAATCAGTCATGGGGATGAGATGCAGGGCATGGTGACTACAGTTAATAATAGTGTGTCACATATTTAAAAGTTGCTAAGAGAGTGGATCTTAACAGTTCTCATCGGGAGGAAAAAAAAATCATCACTCTGAATGATGGTGAATGTTACATTTGTCACTTTATGACATTCAACATTTAAAACTAAAAAATTCAAAAATATGTATTTACTTAAAATTAATGATGATAAACCTATTTTTTTTATTTTTAAAGAAAATGACATAGTTTTTACAAAAAATAATTATATTTTCCAAAGAAAAGAATTGTGAGAAGGGCAATGTTTCACATTTTTGCAAATATCTTTGATGTCTGGCTTAATACTCTTGCTGAAGTATTTGAAAAATATGTGACTTCAAAAGACATACATTGATACTGAAAAAAAGGAGACGTTTTCATAGCTCTTTTCACATGATTGTGGATATTATTTTTTAAAGCTGTATCAAAACTCAATAAGCAGAAGTTTTTTAAAGTTTAGTTACAATGTGGAAACTTAAATTGTCTAAGAAAACATTGTTACTCTATTACATTAAAATCTGTTGGTCTATCTTGTACATCAAGTGGTCCTCTTACTACACATAATTCTGTGACATTATACATTGGTACATTTTAGAAAATATTGGTTTACTGAGTTACACTCATCTTCCAAACATTAACATATTTCACTGCACAATACCAAAACCTCACCTTGTATCATGATTGAGCTTATCAGAAAATCCTTTAAGAATGGGGAAGTTTTCAAGCCCAAAATGTTAGTCAATCAGTTGTGTCCCTCCTTTGGTGACCCCATGGGCTGTAGCCTGCCAGGCTTCTCTGTCCATGGGATTCTTCAGGCAAGAATACTGGAGTGGGCTGCTATTCCTTTCTCCAGGTTTCGAGCCCAAGTTAAGACACATATTTTCAAAAACATATTTTACTCTAAAATTTCCAATTGTATCCTTGGCAATAAATATGGTAGTTTGTTTTCTTGAAATGAGATTTTTAAGGAAATGTCTGTAAAGCACACAAATCTGAACAACCATAGTTTCGGTATCAGAGGCTCTGTCAAGGAAAAATGGTATTCTATGCAAAAAGGCAATAGTTTAGCTCACAGCTCAACCTCATGACAGCCCTCATACTTCATAGTAAAGCAAAAATATTTTATGCATACTTCCTGTTTTATCACACAAAATAGTAAAAAGATCTTTACTCAAAGTCAGGTTTAATAAAATTAATACATTGTATTGCTTATTAAAAGAGAAATCGCCTTTTAAAAAATTTAAACTGGAAAGACTAGAGTAACCATTCTTCAGTTTGACGCCACTGCCTTGATCATGAATATACTAGAAGTTTTACACATCATTCCTTTTGCACCATCACTGCAAATGTCAATACCATGAAAAAGGCAAATAACATCCTAGTTACTGTGAAAATAGTTTGGATCTTGCAGACCAGCGTTCTATGGACCATTCTTTCAGGAGCACTCTCATTAAAAAGAAAAGTTTACTGACAAAGAATAGGATTTTATAAAAATTTTCTGAATGACTAGAGAAGCTATAAATGTGGGATGCTCTAAGTGCTTTAAAAATGACCCACAAAATTTGCCAGAATAAGTGATACTTTCTCACCTGTGAGTATGTCCTAGGACTTATTCAAGAGAAACTCAGATTAGGCCAGAGAAATAAGAACAAAGAAAGATGTGAGGACCCAAGGGGTCTTATGACAAAACCGAACACTGAAGGGAAAAAAGAAAGAAAGAAAGCAAAACAATCCAGGTGAATTTGAAATCAGAAGAGCTGAAGAAACAACCTTCTCTAGAAAGGCATTTTATATTGTCTAAAGACAGTGTTAAATAAGCAGGGTGACAATATACAGCCTTGACATACTCTTTTTCCTATTTGGAACCAGTCTGTTGTTCCATGTCCAGTTCTAACTGTTGCTTCCTGACCTGCATACAGATTTCTCAAGAGGCAGGTCAGACGGTCTGGTATTCCCATCTCTTTCAGAATTTTCCACAGTTTATTCTGATTCATCCAGTCAAAGGCTTTGGCATTGTCAATAAAGCAGAAATAGATGTTTTTCTGGAACTCAGTTGCTTTGTCCATGATCCAGCGGATGTTGGCAATTTGATCTCTGGTTCCTCTGCCTTTTCTAAAACCAGCTTGAACATCAGGGAGTTCACGGTTCACGTATTGCTAAAGCCTGGCTTGGAGAATTTTGAGCATTACTTTACTAGCATGTGAGATGAGTGCAGTTGTGCGGTAGTTTGAGTGTTCTTTTACATTGCCTTTCTTTGGGATTGGAATGAAAACAGACCTCTTCCAGTCCTGCGACTACTGCTGAGTTTTACAAATTGCTGGCATATTGAGTGCAGCACTTTTACAGCATCATCTTTCAGGATTTGAAACAGCTCAACTGGAATTCCATCACCTCCACTAGCTTTGTTCGTAGTGATGCTTTCTAAGGCCCACTTGACTTCACTTTCCAAGATGTCTGGCTCTAGATTAGTGATCACATCATCATGATTATCCGGGTTGTGAAGATCTTTTTTGTACAGTTCTTCTGTGTATTCTTGCCACCTCTTCTTAATATCTTCTGCTTCTGTTAGGTCCATACCATTTCTGTCCTTTATCACACCCATCCTTGCATGAAATGTTCCCTTGGTATCTCTAATTTTCTTGAAGAGATCTTTAGTCTTTCCCATTGTGTTGTTTTCCTCTATTTCTTTGCATTGATCACTGAAGAAGGCTTTCTTACCTCTTCTTGCTATTCTCTGGAACTCTGCATTCAGATGCTTATAACTTTCCTTTCCTCCTTTGCTTTTCGGCTTCTCTTCTTTTCACAGCTATTTGTAAGGCCTCCTCAGACAGCCATTTTGCTTTTTTGCATTTCTTTTCCATGGGGATGGTCTTGATCCCTGTCTCCTGTACAATGTCACGAACCTCATTCCATAGTTCATCAGGCACTCTATTTATCAGATCTAGGCCCTTAAACCTATTTCTCACTTCCACTGTATAATCATAAGGGATTTGATTTAGGTCATACCTGAATGGTCTAGCGGTTTTCCCTACTTTCTTCAGTTTGAGTCTGAATTTGGTAATAAGGAGTTCATGATCTGAGCCACAGTCAGCTCCTGGTCTTGTTTTTGTTGACTGTATAGAGCTTCTCCATCTTTGGCTGCAAAGAATATAATCAATCTGATTTCAGTGTTGACCATCTGGTGTCAACTTATATGCAGAGTTCATCATGAGAAACGCTGGACTGGAAGAAACACAAGCTGGGATCAAGATTGGCAGGAGAAATATCAATGACCTCAGATATGCAGATGACACCACCCTTTTGGCAGAAAGGGAAGAGGAACTAAAAAGCCTCTTGATGAAAGTGAAAGTGGAGAGTGAAAAAGTTGGCCTAAAGCTCAACATTCAGAAAACAAAGATCATGGCATCTGGTCTCATCAGTTCATGGGAAATAGATGGGGAAACAGTGGAAACAGTGTCAGACTTTATTTTGGGGGGGCTCCAAAATCACTGCAGATGGTGACTGCAGCCATGAAATTAAAAGACGCTTACTCCTTGGAAGAAAAGTTATGACCAACCTAGATAGCATATTCAAAAGCAGAGACATTACTTTGTTGACTAAGGTCCATCTAGTCAAGGCTATGGTTTTTCCTGTGGTCATGTATGGATGTGAGAGTTGGACTGTGACGAAGGCTGAGCGCCAAAGAATTGATGCTTTTGAACTGTGGTGTTGGAGAAGACTCTTGAGAGTCCCTTGGACTGCAAGGAGATCCAACCAGTCCATTCTGAAGGAGATCAGCCCTGGGTGTTCTTTGGAAGGACTGATGCTAAAGCTGAAGCTCCAGTAATTTGGCCACCTCATGCGAAGAGTTGACTCATTGTAAAAGACTCTGATGCTGGGAGGGATTGGGTGCAAGAGGAGAAGGGGACGCTGGAGGATTAGATGGCTGGATGGCATTACTGACTTGATGGACATGAGTGTGAGTGAACTCCAGGAGTTGGTGATGGACAGGGAGGCCTGGCGTGCTGCAATTCATGGGGTCGCAAAGAGTCGGACACGACTAAGTGACTGAACTGAAAGACAGTGTGTTATAGTCACAGGTCAGAGTTTGTGTATATCCTAGGGGCGTTATTTAGTTAACATTCAATGTATTCTAATTAGGATACATACTATGGAGTGTTTAGTTAGCATCTGAAAGAATAATCAAGAATCTACTCCCCAGAGAGCCACCAATATCAACTCTCCTGAAGGTTGCACCATTGCTGAAGGGTTTTATAATTAGCATAAGAAATGGTTTTCCATTGCTGAAATGAATTCAAGATTGGCAAAATATCATATATCTGTATGCTTGTAGTATATACCTTCTGCATTTGCTAGATAGAGCGTAGGCTTCCCTGGTAGTGCAGTCAGCAAAGAATCTGCCTGCGATGCAGAAGACCCTGCTTCGATTCCTGGGTCTGGAAGATCCCTTGGAGAAGGGATAGACTACTCACTCCAGTATATTCTTGGGCTTCCCTGGTGGCTCAGATGGTAAAGAATCCACTTTCAGTGCAGGAGACATGGGTTGGGAAGATCCCCCTGGAGGAGGGCATGACAGCCCACTCCAGTATTCTTGCCTGGAAAATCCCCATGGACAGAAGAGCTTGGCAGACTACTGTCCATGGTGTTGCAGAGTCAGACATGACTGAGCGACTAAGCACAGCACAGCACACACAGAGTGTAAAAATCCGAGTACAACAGCAAACTGACCTTCAGATGGGTTCCCTGGCTCTAGAACACATGCGTTCTGTGTTTAGACTCAAAATGACTCTATCACCCAACTACTTAACCTGAATCGTGAAGTTAGAACATTTTCATACCTGCCTCAAATGAACGTTTTGCTTAAGCTTGGGAGAATGTCTTAAAAAGAAAAAGAGTCAAGACTTTATTGAGTTTTAAAAATATTTTTGCAATCTTAAAAATTTATTTCTTGCCAGTCTGACAGTAAGAGCTTGTATGTATGACAGAATTCAGCCCAAGACTTGCCTTCTGAAACATACCAGCCAGTAGAGAGGTTTTCAAGAAGGAGACCCCACATCTTCATTTATCTCAAACTAAAACACTTCCACTGGATAAAGGGCTTCCCTGTTGGCTCAGAGGGTAAAAAATCCACTTGCAATGAGGAATACATGGGTTCAATCCCTGGGTTGGGAAGATCCCCTGGAGGAGGGCATGACAGCCCACTCCTCTAGTATTCTTGCCTGGAGAATCCCCATGGACAGAGGAACTTAGTGGGCTACAGTCCACTGGGGTCACAAAGAGTCAGACATGACTAAAACATCTCAGACTAAAACATTTCCACTGGTTAAAAATATAAAATAAAAATAATAACAACAAAATTTCTAAAAGTTGGAAAAGACCCAAAACATTTTTAACTGGAGGCATAAAAGTACCTATGAAGCACAGGATAAATCTTGCTCAAAGATAGATTTGGCTTTTGTGTTGGCTTCTAAGAGGTAATCTCTAAGTCTTTTGAATATCCTGCCTGATAAGAGTGTCTGTTTACAAACTTGGGTCATGACAGATAGTCTATGCTGAAAATGTGATTTACAGTATCAGTTCAACCTTTGAAGGAGCTGGAATCTAAAGTCAGATGCCCTGGTGGTCAAGCATGTCTACACTACTGAGCCCCAGTAACACTCTGAACCCCGAAGGTCAGGTGAGCTTCCTGGTTGTCAATACTCTGTGTGTATTGTCACATGTTGTTACTGAAACAAGTAAACACTGTTTACACAATGTCACTGAGAGAGAGAAACAGAAAGCTCCTTGCTTGCATCTTCCCCAGGCCCTGTCCTTTGCCCTTCTGCCCTTGGCTGACTGTATTCTGAATTCTTTTGCTGTAATAAACCACAATCCTGAATGAGTTCTGTGAGTCCTTCCAGTGTCAACTACAAATTGGCACTTGCCATTGGCACTTGCCATCTACCTCCACAAGAATTAAATCATGTGCTTTGGCAGCTGCTGACTTTCAGCACCTCCTTGGAAGACTCTCAGGGTGGAGGGCAGAAATGAGGTACTTTGTGCTCTGAGAAAACCTGGCAGAACAGGTCTTCAGATAGTTAGATGTCTTCAGATAGTTAGATGTCCTCAGGAGCCGATTTTATGAACCCATTTCTTCAGTTCAGTTCAGTTCAGTTCAGTTGCTCAGTTGTGTCCGACTCTTTGTGACCCAATGAACTTCAGCACGCCAGGCCTCCCTGTCCATCACCAACTGCCGGAGTCCACCCACTCATCCTCTGTCATCCCCTTCTCCTCCCGCCCTCAGTTTTTACCAGAATTGGGGTCTTTTCAAATGAGTCAGCTCTTCGCATCAGGTGGCCAAAGTATTGGAGTTTCAGCTTTAACATCAATCCTTCCAATGAACACCCAGGACTGATCTCCTTTAGGATGGACTGGCTGGATCTCCTTGTAGTCCAAGGGACTCTCAAGAGTCTTCTCCAACACCACAGTTCAAAAGCATCAGTTCTTCGGTGCTCAGCTTTCTTTATAGTCCAACTTTCACATCCATACATGACTTCTGGAAAAACCATAGCTTTGACTAGATGGACCTTTGTTGGCAAAGTAGTGTCTCTGCTTTTTAATATGCTGTCAAGCTGAGCACTGAATAATTGATGCTTTTGAACTGTGGTATTGGAGAAGACTCTTGAGAGTCCCTTGGACTGCAAGGAGATCCAACCAGTCCATTCTGAAGGAGATCAGCCCTGAGATCTTTTGCAAGTAATGATGCTAAAGCTGAAACTCCAGTACTTTGGCCACCTCATGCGAAGAGTTGACTCATTGGAAAAGACTCTGATGCTGGGAGGGATTGGGGGCAGGAGGAGAAGGGGACAACAGAGGATGGGATGGCTGAATGGCATCACCGACTCAATGGACGTGAGTTTGAGTGAACTCTGGGAGTTAGTGATGGACAGGGAGGCCTGGCGTGTTGCAATTCATGGGGTTGCAAACAGTTGGACATGAATGAGCGACTGAACTGAACTGAACTAAAGATGGTCATAACTTTCTTTCCAAGGAGTAAGTGTCTTTTAATTTCATGGCTGCAATCACCATCTGTAGTGATTTGGGAGCCCAAAAAAATAAAGAATAAAATTATATATATATATATATATATATATATAATTCTTATATCTCTTCATATCCAGAAAAGCAACAAAGTCCTTCAGTGGTGATGAGTGCTCCTCATGACTAGCAGAAATCTTCTGCAAAAAAAAAAAACAAAAACAAAAAAAAAAAACATGCTGAATTGCATGTACTCCCCTTTCCCCAAAATCACATATATGCTGACTTTCTCTCCTGCCTCTTTGGAGCAATTTCTCAGAGCTATCCTGAGATGCTGTCTCCTAGGCTACAGTCATCATTTGCCCCAGAGAAAACTTGACTCACAACTCTCATGCTGTCCTTTTTTTTTTTTTTCTTTTTAAGTTGACCCTAGTAAACTATTGAACCTGAGCATGGTCTTGATTATTTCTTAATTTGCAACTGATGTCAGACAGGAAGGTCCTGAGAACTTCCAAACTGTGTAGTACCTAAATAAGACATCATTTTATTCCTCCAGAGATGAAAGTGGGAATACAGTTGGCTCAGACTTGGAGTAGAGAGAGAGAAAGTATACTAAATTGACCAGATCTTTCTCTGCAGAAACTGGAATCTGAGAGAAGGGTCTAAAGATTAAAAGAACTGAAAACAGAACAAACAAATTTAAATTTTTAAACCCAAGTTAGGAGCACTGAGTAACATGAAATACTACGTTCAATTGTTTATAGATGAAATCGTGAATTTCCCTCACATTTTTTGAACCTGAGTTACTTTCAGGAGCAAAAATTTAAGGGGTGATCAGACTAGGGAAAGTTGTCAACTGTGAAAGCAAATGGGTCTCAGAGTCCTGGTCCTTGCTGGGGACAAGTCTCTCTTTGAACCCTGGGGGACAGCAGTGTGCAGTGAAGTTCAGAGCCAAAGTGGAGGAGGGGAGAGGAACTGCTTTCAGCCCATTTGATGACTTTGACAGCCGCCTCTACCCCTCATGTCTCAGAGAGCCAAGCTCCCAAGTTCACACTTTCTATAATGACAAAACAGAACGACAAGTCAGGAAGGAAAGCCAGAGTCCTAAGGGCCTCAGCACAGTTAAGTGTATGTTTCAAAGTGAGATGTGTTTGGAAATCATGATGCTTCTATCATACTGGACGTAAAAGTTATATAACATCTGAAAGAACAAAGCATCAATTTATCTCCCCTTCAGGATATTCTGTTTTCCTCTCAACAGCTTATGTGTACTATACACACCAGCTGATGAAGGACAGGTAGGTGGGTTTCAGTAACCTGTTTTGTTGAAAGCTGAGAAGGCAGCCATATGCAGAGCAGCATCTGCTGCAGGCTTCAGCTGCCTGCCACCAGCAGTGTCAACTCTGCCTTGTTTACAGGGCAGTCCTCTGAATTGGTTCTCTTTCACAGGAGAACCCACTACCTTTCCCACAAATGCAAGGCCCTGATACATTGTGAATACTATAGAAATCACAACAGACTGTTTTCAAGATCTATACATTCCAGAGCCAAATAAAAGCCATGGAAGAATTACCGGTTTGGCCCATCAGAGCGTCTGCTCTCTGCAATGGTGTCAGAAGACCCAGAGGCCAGTGTGTACCTATTAATACCTTAAATCCAAGGATAAAGTATTATACTTTATAATGTATAGTCCTTACATCTATCTCATCTTCATCCTTACCCTCCCCATCAACTCCTTCAACAAGTTTTTTATAAGCCATGAATAAGTCCATTATGAAAATCCATTTTGCAAAGGTCCAAATTTGCAAATCAAAGAAAGTAGATTTTTGTTTCATTAAAGACATAAGGCTCTGCAATTTATGGATCTGAACATTTTCCCAGACTAGGTGATTCCCTGTCATTTGACAAGCTGTGAATTTTCTGAGTGCTTTTCACACATTGAGAAAACAGGCAACTAAGATGACACCTAGGCTGATGTGGGAATCACCATGTTCTATGGATCTGTCAAATGACCCTTGATTTTAAGTAGTTTTATTTAGTTTAGTAACAATTCATTTTGGAAGGAATGATGCTAAAGCTGAAACTCCAGTACTTTGGCCACCTCATGCGAAGAGTTGACTCATTGGAAAAGACTCTGATGCTGGGAGGGATTGGGGGCGGGAGGAGAAGGGGACGACTGAGGATGAGATGGCTGGATGGCATCACTGACTCAATGGATGTGAGTCTGAGTGAACTCTGGGAGTTGGTAATGGACAGGGAGGCCTGGCGTGCTGCGATTCATGGGGTCACAAAGAGTCGGACATGACTGAGTGACTGAACTGAACTGAACGATTCATTTTGCCAAGAACATTTATAGGAAATATATTTTCCATTAAGTAAGCTTTTCCCAGAGCTCTTGACATCCACTTCTATCCCTTTCTCAGTCTCTGTATATGTCTCTCTCTGTGTGTATGAGAGAGATACACGTCTACAAAGAAAACCAGACATATTTCTCCATTTTCTATCACAGCTGGAGTCTATGTTATCTCAGGAATCCAAAATATAATTAGAGGAGATCTAAGTAGGAGAGATTGATATCTATCCTTCTTTGCAATATATTCATTCTCATTAAAAAGGGTATTGATCGTTGGGGATGAAATTGTTCAGAAGGCTGCTGTGGTCTCAGCCCTCATGAAACTTAGCATTTAATGAGGAATATATAAATCAAATCAGATTTGATTTATATAGTGTGATATGCTCCGTAAGGCCAGTATGTGATACCTTGGGAGTAGACCAGAGTTTAGCAGAGGAAGTAATATCTAAGTTGAAACCTAAAGATTGAGTAAAAATTAAATAAGGGAAAACTATCCCAAAGAGGAGGACCAAAGGTGAAGGAACATGGGAAATTATAGGAGTAATAGAGACTCTGCTGGGAGGAGCATCAAGAATAGAAGCAGACAAACTGGCATTGGCTGGATGCTGGGTGCCCTCAAAGGCCACAAGGAGAATCTGAAGTTTTATTCAGACAGCAGGTGAAAAATTACAAATCTTTTCAGAGACTTTAGGATCCCACCTAACACTCTTAACTGGGCTAATATGATGATAGGAAGCGTAGCATCAGAAATCTAAGATCCAGGCAAGAGGATCCTGAATTTCAGAGGTAGGAAATCTAACTAGAGACACAACATTGAACAGAGACTTTCAGAGATGGAAACTACTGAAAAACAGTGCCACCAATTCAGATTATGAGGAGTAAAGAACTAGCCTGAAGCTAAGCCAGATTTCCTAACATGTTTCCTTTTATTCCCTGTCCTAGATAACAAGGTCCGGCATGAGGCTCAGCCTAGGGTATGGAAGACTCAGTTCCAAAGACTAGAAAGATTTGAGGGACACAGGGTCATCAATTTTCAATATCAGTTCAGTTCAGTTCAGTTCAGTCGCTCAGTCATGCCTGACTCTTTATGACCCCATGAATTGCAACATGCCAGGCCTCCCTGTCCATCACCAACTCCCGGAGTTCACTCAGACTCACGTCCATCGAGTCAGTGATGCCATCCACCCATCTCATCCTCTGTCGTCCCCTTGTCCTCGTGCCCCTAATCCCTCCCAGCATCAGAGTCTTTTCCAATGAGTCAACTCTTCGCATGAGGTGGCCAAAGTACTGGAGTTTCAGCTTCAGCATCATTCCCTTCAAAGAAATCCCAGGGCTGATCTCCTTCAGAATGGACTGGTTGGATCTCCTTGCAGTCCAAGGGACTCTCAAGAGTCTTCTCCAACACCACAGTTCAAAAGCATATATGTAGGTGAAATAACATATTAAAGAACATCTGAAACACTAAATACATGTACAGCATGTTTCCAGTATCTCAAATGCCTGACATAGTATCAGCGGTAGACAAATAGGAAACCAAGCAATGCATGTATGCTGTCAGTCATGGCTGACTCTGCAACCCCATGGACTGTAGCCCGCCAGGCTCCTCTGTCCTTGGGATTTCCCAGGCAAGAATACTGGAATGGGTTGCCATTTCCTCCTCCAGGGATCTTCCCAATCCAAGGATTAAACTCACATCTTCTGCACCTGCAGGCAGATTCTTTACCACTGAGCCAGCTGGGGAACCCAAACCAAGCAACGTTAATGGCCAGAATGCCCTGACTTCATCAGCTGGCTGAGAATATTCTAGAATATGATGGCAATGTCAGGATCAGCTGAACAACCAGTGTATTTAGAGCATTTATTTAGTATTTTATTACTCTTCCACCAGGGTATTTTTTAAGAATGTACTATCAGAAGGCACACTCAGAGCTCATGTTGGAGAATTAAAGAAGGCTGAGAAATGTCGTCCCTCATTTCATGACATTATAATGTAATTGCAAGTTATCTAAACATATAGGATAGGAAAATAAGTGTCTGTGTTGACTCAGTGGGTCCAGTGAGTTTAAAATGGGTGAGTTTTGTCAGAAGAGGCTTTATGGAGAACGAGGGGCTGGACCTAGGAATACAGAGATAAGTTATGGGGTTTAGTGGTGACACTCTTACAGAACTGTAGATATAGCAGCATTTCAAAGTCAGCCATGTGTTTAGGTCCTGATTCAAGATACCCATAGCAACACTGCTGTCAGCCTGTTCCTCTGGCTCCCAAACTTTCCAACCCTCCAACAACTATCATGATCAGACCCAGCAAGCCAGAACTTCTTAGATTCTTTGTAGGGACTCCTCACCTATTTTAACACATTTTCTTCGATCAAGAAGGTGTTTCCCTTCCTCCCCCAAACAATGCTCAGCAGGCTCTGAGGTAAAAATAGTTTCCCATAGTTTCAAGTTACAGTGACTTGCAGGGAGCCGTTGTAGGGGCATTCTTAATGCCTTGCTGACTTTTGGATGATGGAGTAGCTTAGGACACCCTGAAATCTACTCAGCCTACCCTCCTGAGGACACTTCTCTCACAGCTCAGTGAACCTAAGGATACTTTCTGAATCATAAATATCTTAGAGGGTAGTTGTGACTCACAACTACTTTTCAGTGAGATATCTAGAAAACTCTCTATCTTAACATCTGTCAGAGATCAATACTCAGGTGTTTAACAATCACTAGTACTGAACTCAAAAATCACTCATATACTTTACTGACAGGTCCTTATCAGTCCCTGCCCCATTCATCACTCTGAAAGCCACAGTGGAGTGTGCTCGATTCTCATACTCTGTTCCCACTAGGATAAAGTCTCAATGCTATTGTTGATTCTGACTTGACATTTAAGGACCATCTGAGCCCTGCTTCATCAACAGTCTTTTACTTTCTCATGAATATTTCCTGAGCAAGTCCTGTCCCCTGATATGCAGGCAGAGTGATATAAGTATTTTTATCCACTATATCTCAGCATTTAGTGTTTAATATTTCACAGGCCCAGATTTCAAGACAAATCTACAAACAGCAGCAGCCAGACCTTTTGTGGAAAAAGAAAATCTATAGTTAGGGCAGCATTTCTGTATTTCAGAACACTGTCAGTAGAGCTCCTTAAAGAGTCTATTTTGGATCATTAAAAACTCCAGGAGAAGAAAATTTATAATACCATTTTGGGGATAGACTACAAGGAGGATAAAATTTAATGAACCTTCATTTTATGTAAATACAACAAAACTTTGGATTTATAGAACTGATAACATCAGGGAACTCATTTAATTTTATATAGCCCAAGGTCCCAACCTTAAAGAATTCATCTGTTAAAGTTATTGCTCTGTTAGACTAAGGGCCAGTAACGTCGTAAAATATGTATGCCAAGACACCAACCCGAATGGCAGGGAGTTGATTGAAGTTTCAGCTGATGCAGTATAGGAGGGAATGGTTTTCTCAAAAATGAAAGAAAGAGGGTGGGCTCACTTGTAGCAATTTTCCTATTGTAAATAAGTAAAGGGACACACCAGTGGCTCACTTTCAATGCAGCTGTAACGTGTCAGAAAGCTATCTTCAGGGGATGGTCCATGAAGGAAGCAGACCCGGGGAGTCCTGGGTGGTGTCTTCCAGGAACACATGGAAGGGAGGTGAAATCATCCCAAACATGATTGAACCCAAGTGAAAAACATAACTTTGCACCAGACTTGAGAGTTGAGGTGACATGAAAACACCAGGTAAACCAAGATGCAAAGGCTGAAGATGGGATTAACGTGAGAGGAGACAGAAGATGGAGTTAGAGGGTTGTTAAGGAGAGCAGCAAAGTAGGGCAAATTGCAGGGCAGAGATTTCAGCTCTTTGCACCTTTGACTTATGTTCTAACACGGTACTAAGTAGTCAAGCATTGAGTCCAAGATTAGACATGTGGTATACTTCGCATAGGGTCATTTGAGGAAGGTGTAATAAACTATTTACAGATATGTGGGGGGGGGGGAGGGAGTAGGAAAACCATGGGATAGCACCATAAGCTGCAGAAATAACAACAGAACCACTGGCACTCCTGAAGCCAGTGAAGTGAGGCAAGGGAGTGGCCTTGGGTGCCTAGAAGGGAAAGTTAATGATTAGAAGGCCACCATGAGACCCTAAAACCTTAGGTTGAGAGAAACAGACAACTTTGAAGCATCTTCTCAGGGAGGAAGCTAGAGGAATAAATATCTGAACCCAGGAATAAATATCTTCTTCCTCTAATCTCCTATCAGGGCATGCCATTGACTGAACCCATCCAGAAGAGCTTATTGGTGCAATTCATGTGAATCAGCCTCCACTGCACAGAGTAGTGGGGGAGAAGGGTAAAGAGTGAAGGCAGAGAAGCCAGCAGCAGCTATCCACCTGTGAGTATCAGCTCCCCAATCTGAAAATGGGCAGGATACCGAGGAAAATCACCCCCACATACATCCACTCAGGGAAGAAGGCTGGAGTCACCAAAACCCTCCAGGAGCATGTTGGGTTTAATCAGCCCAAAATATTGAGTTGGCCAAAAAGTTCATTTGGGTTTTTCCATAAGAGGCTGCAGAAAAACCTGAATGAACTTTCTGGTCAACTCAATACTTTCTCAGTGAATAAAATTGATTCTGCACTCAGTGCTGGAAACTAAAGAGAATGATATACTTCCTGTTTCAACAAGTGAAACACCCGGATGTGGGCCATCAGAGGACCAACTCAGAAGAGTGTGTTGGAGGCAAACAAACAAACAAACAAACAAACAAAAACAAAAAACAAAAATGCTGCCATATACAGTTTTTTAAAATTCAACAAAGCAAGAGATAGCAGACTTGAATTTCACACGTGTCCACAGTACTAACATAAAGTACGTTGAGCAAGACTCCTCTGGGCCTCAGTTCCCATATCTACATAATGAACCTTCATTAGATCCATAAGGTCTCCTTCAGCTCTCACTTTCTGTTTTTTTTATGATTAGAAAAAGAAGTTTTGAGTTTTACAAAGAGAGTGCCAGACTTCCTATCTTGAATATTCTCTTAGGATGTCTGTACAGGGTTATCATTACTGCTTTAAGCTCTGTCCCCAGTCTCCAAAATCACACATCCCAATGTCATTTCCTCTACTTTCCCTATAGCTGAACTTCTATTTCCGTGACTTCTATAATCCCCTTGGTGGAAGTGTTTTCCCTCTTGCCCTCTAAGCCACCTGCTAATTGGCGGGTGATAGAGCATCCCACCTGTACGATATGTCTCTCCTGCTAATAAATGACACAAATTAAAATGATCACACTTATCGTATATTCCACTTGAGATTAAATAAGGGAATGTTTTATTCTGTGTAAGTATCTTCCAGCTGTAGGAAGAAAATGTTAATCAGACATTAAAGATGCCAAGAAAAATAAATTCAATATGTAAATAGCTACTTTGAGTAATTAGCTATTTACTATTTAATAAATGCTAAATAAGATCTCCCAGTTCACTGCAACACTGGAGAAAAAAGTACTTCGAAGGGCACCATAACAGGTTAGTGTTGACAAGAGCCTACAGCCCCAGCGAAACGTTTAAAAGTTTAATCAGGTTCTAGAGGCACTAAAAGAGCTCAGGATCAGAGCTTGAAGCAATTAAATTTGGCCTGGGTGGTAAGGGAGAAAGATGATGGGGCAGTTCTTTAACAAGATAGAGTAAGACCTTCGAATCTTTGATGATCACAGAAACCTTCTAAGTTACTGCTAACTGCTGAAGGAGCAGTGAGTGGATCTGAACCCTGACAATGGAGCATTACTCGGGTGCTAAAGACAAGCTTTGCCTTTTTGCCACTAATGTAGGTGAGCATCACCCAGTGGGTTGAGGGCCTGAAAAAAGGCAGAGCAAGCGTGAATTTTCTCTATTTGAGCTGAGACATACATCTTTTCCTGCCCCAGACACTCCAGCTCTCTGACTCAGATCAAGGCTTACATCATCAGCTCACCAATTCTCTGGCCTTCAGATTTGGACTGAATTGCTACTGCTACTGCTAAGTCACTTCAGTCATGTCCGACCCTGTGTGACCCCATAGACGGCAGCCCACCAGACTCCCCCGTCCCTGGGATTCTCCAGGCAAGAACACTGGAATGGGTTGCCATTTCCTTCTCCAATGCATGAAGTTGAAAAGTGAAAGTGAAGTCGCTCAGTTGTGTCCAACCCTCAGCGACCCCATGGACTGCAGCCTTCCAGGCTCCTCCATCCATGGGATTTTCCAGGCAAGAGTACTGGAGTGGGGTGCCATTGCCTTCTCCAGGGACTGAATTACACCACTGATTTTTGCAGCTTTGCAGACACCAGCTGGTGAGACTTCTGATAAACTTTCATATAGATATATAGATCTCCTATTGGTTCTGTTTTCCCAGAAAGCCCTGACTAATAATTTGGGGCTTCACATTACAAAATCAGAAATAAGAAAAGTAAAACCGTGAGAGCAACAGCTTAACGAGAGATTCTTACCAACGGGAAGGGGGCTGGAAAGTTAAGAGGCATAGTCTCACTGATCCATTTCAATGCCAAGATCTCACTGGGGATGAAGATCTGCTATCTGTGGGTGACCTGAAGGGTGAAGCGCTTTCATTTGGGGATCTCATTCAAAAAGGGTCCCCCCCAACACCACCACCCCTGAGCACTCTCTTCAGGAACCATCATCAGTATGCATTGAAGCATACAGCTCCACAGGTGTTTGTGTGGCTAACCATGAAACTAACGTGAGTCTCTTTTACTCCTCATTCTCTCTTCTCAGAGGAAGCACACAAAACAAAGCTAAATTAAGCTAATTATTTTCTCTCCTTAAAATGACTTGGCTCTAGAACTGAGGGCACTGTTTTGAAAAAAAGGCTTTTTCTCTCTTTCAAGCTCTCACTTCCCCTTCTCCCCCTCATTTTTTTCTTTTTTCCTCACCTGGTACATTGGCCCCTCCCTGGTCCCAAAGCTGTTATTAAGAAACCACCATCTTTCAATGCGAATTCACATTAAGCCTTGTTTCCAGGTGTGGAATAAGGAGACTGGGGAGGCAATGTGTACAGTGGTTATACTCAGACGCCAGAGCTAAAATGCCAGTGAGCGATTTGCTCAACTTCTGTCTCAGGGACCTCCAAGTGTAAGATAAGTAGACGCAATTATGGTGCCTGTTTCAAAGATCTGCAGTGAGGATGGAAGGAGTTTATACATAAGAAGTATTTAGAACTGCGCCTGGCACAAAGTAAGTAGTTATCAAGCATTAGCTACTGTAAATTTTATTATGTATTCATTATGAAAATGTTTTAAATGGAGAAAAGAAGATAATGAAAACCATATTTATTCCTAAGATCCAAAGCTACCCATTGTCAATATGTTGGCATACCTAGCACTTTACCAATATTTGACATATACACACTTATGTCTGCTTTTAAATTAAAAATGGTGGCATATTATATAATTTTTGTTGTCTACTCTTTTCATTTAATATTATGGATATTTTCTATTCTTAGTATTCTTCAAAGACATGATTATTATGGGTATATGATATGCTACCATCTGGCTATGATATGATTTATTTAATCATTCCCTGACTACTGAGCCTTCAGATAATTTTGTTTTCCACTGTTACAAACAATCCCATAGCCAAGAAACCTAACTGATGCTTTTTATCTGCTTCTTGATTACTTCTGATATAGAAAGTGGGATCTGAGATTATTTCCGGTCATGTCTATCATCAGGCCCTTGGTAATCAAGGAATAGTGCGCCAGTTGTCAGTTTAATACATATTCTGATCATACAGTTACAAACCAGGGTGGGGAGCAGGGTTGGAGAGGTGGTCAAAACAGCTTCCTAGCTTCTGCCAGGAGAACAGGGAGGCTCGATCTCATGACGCCAAACCTGGCCAGGCCAAACTACAGGCATTATTCCACCTGCTTTGGCCTAAGAGTTAATAGAAATTCATCGAGGCAACAGATTTTTCTGTATTATTGTTGTCTTTTAATTTGCTCACATTGATATTTTAGTGAAAAATCTGAAGATACTGTGTCAAGAAATGCCAGTTGATCTCTGTTTTATCAATAATTATCTATATAATTAATAACATACAGTTATGTGTTTGAGATTCATAGACACATCGAGTCACATCAATCATCCCTATCATGCCTGGCATGATACAATCTCTGGTTGATGCAACTGTCATCTTCTCTTTCTTTTTTTTCTGCCTCTCTTAGCCAATTCCATTCCTCTCTCCTAAAATACCTGTTCTCAAATATTTAAGGTATGTATATTCAGTCTAAATTGCAGGCCCTTTTTTCTTATATATGTGTCTATAAAAAATATAACATTCTGTGTAATTTCAAAACGTATATAGATTCTTGTTTGCTACCAATTTCCCATTTCTTACCTCTTATCGTTGCAGCATTATGGTTTTGAAATCTGCTCATGATTCCATTTATAGATCTCATTCACTCCTGTGTATTATTCCTTTGGTGCATATTCTATATTTTACTTCTCTGTTTTTCACAAGGAGGACTCTAGGATGCCTTCAACTCTTTGCTTGCGTCAATAGTACTTCAAGAAGATACTTCATCTTTGTAAAAGCTGCTTGAAGAAAAAAATATTTGTATAGTTTTTCCCCATGGAAAAAATCCAAAAGAGAATAGCTGAAGCATAGGGCATTTTAAGTTATTTTTAGTATTAACTTGTTCTTCAAATGGGCTATACTATCCCTCATGACAATTAGCAGTGACTGAGGGTACAAATTTCTCCGTACTTGATATTGTCAAAATTTATTTTTTTGCCAATCACATAGATATAAGTTGCTATTTTTATCTTAATTTTTATTTATTTCTTTACTGGTGAGGCTGAACGTCTCATCCTATATTTGTCAACCATTTAGATTTCTCTTTTATACACTGATTATTTTATTTGCTCACTTTTCTGTAGGATTATATTTCTACTGTATATTTTATAACTATTTCTTACAGGCTTTCAGATTCATACTTTATCAGAAATATAAATATCTTCTTGCAACCAAGCGCCCAGGCAAATTCTATTGTTTTATTATATAGATGGCATTTTAAGAAACTGAAGTATAGCTGATTTACAATGTTGTGTTAGTTTCAGGTATCCAGCAGTGATTCAGTGATACACGCATGTGGCTGCGTGATGCATGAGTGCCCAGTCGTGTCCCGCCATTTGTGTCCCCATGGACTGTAGCCAGCAAGTCTCCCCCGTCCATAGAATGTTCCAGGCGACAGTACTGGAGTGGGTTGCCATTTCTTACTTTAGGAGATCTTCCTAAGCCAGGGACTGAACCTGCATCTCCTGCACGGCAGGGGGACTCTTTACTACTGCGCAACCTGGGAAGCCCTATACATACATATCCTATATACATATGTATGTATATTATTTTTGGATTCTTTCCCTGTATTATAAAATATTGATATCAATGATATATGATATCATCATATAAATATGATATTCTATATCATATTGATATTATATAAAATACTGATATGTGCTATAAAATAAGTCCTTGTTTCTTCTCTATTTTATATACAGTAGCATGCTTATGTTAATTCCAAGTTCCTAATTTATCCCCTGCAGCTTCCCCTTTGGTAACCATAAATTTGTTTTCTATGGCTGTGGGTCTATTTCAGTTTTGTAAATAAATTCATTTATAGCACTTTTTTTTTAGATTTCACCTAGAAGCAATATCATATGATTTTTGTCTTTGTCTGGCTCACTTCATTTAGTATGATAATCTCTGTTTAAGTCAGTCCATGTTGCTGCAAATGCCATTATTTCATTCCTTTTTATGGCTGAGTAATATTTCATTATATATTATATATGTGTCTATGTGTGTGTGTGGCATATATATGCCACACCTCCTTTATCTAGTCATCTGTCAATTAGCCAAACTCTGTTTTAAATAACTTGTACTTTCTTACTATTGAAAAAATTCTAGTCAGTGAAGGAGATGGTGTTGCAAGTAACGTGGACATGCGGCTCCCTTGTTTCTTTGCTTTTTCCAGACCACTAAAACACTCTATTCTCTTGAAATCTTGTCATTGGCATTTGAAACAACATGGATGGACCTAAAGGTAAAAGAAATGAAATAAGTCAGACAAATATTGTATGATTTCACTTATACACGGAATCTAAGAAACAAAACAAACAAAACAAAGCAGAAACAGACTTACGGATACAGAGATTATGGATATGGTTGCCAGAGGGGATGGGGGTGGGAGGACAGGCAAAATAGATGGAGGGGATTAAAAGGTACATACTCCCAGTTATAAAATAAATGTCACAGCAAAGTAATGTGCAGCATAGGAAATGCAGTCAATAATATTGTAATAACTTTGTATAGTGACAGATGGTAACTAGACTTATCGTGGTGATCATTTTGTAATGTATAAAAATATCAAATCACCATGTTGTACACCTGAAACTAACCCAGTATTGTATGTCAATTGTAGCCCAATAAAAACACTCTATTCTTGCATTTCTAGATTTTATTTTTCAAACAGAAAATAAACTTTTCTTTATTGTTTTATGCTGTAATTCATAGCATTAGTAGTAATGGCGATAACAGTCATTACATGGCCTTTATAGCAAACATTGTGCATAAGAAATATTCCATAAATGGGAAACTATAATAAATAAATCCTTGGCATATTATCACTTTTAAGTGAGAGAGAACCAAAGATTGTCTGGATTTTTTCCATGTCCTTTGTGTTCTTAAATAGTTATTGTTTCTTCTCATACCTATTATTTTACATACATGTTGAGTTTTTCTTCTATTCCTACTTTCCTCATTTAAGAGTATGGTGTTTGGAAAAATGGTCAACTGACAAGGGTATGTCAAGCCTTCATTTGTAATCAGTTCAGTTCAGGTCAGTCACTCAGTCATGTCTGACTGTGCGACTCCATGGACTGCAGCACACCAGGCTTCCCTGTCCATCACCAACTCCCGGAGCTTGCTCCAACTCATGTCCATTGTGTCAATGATGCCATCAAACCATCGCATCCTCTGTTGTGCCCTTCTCCTCCCACCTTCAATCTTTCCCAGCATCAGGGTCTTTTCCAATGAGTCAGTTCTTTACATCAAGTGGCCAAAGTATTGGAGTTTCAGCTTCAGTATCAGTCCTTCCAGTGAATATTCAGGACTGTTTATATTCCTTTGTAACGGCCTCTCACAATTCTGGGAGTTTAGAGCAGTCGCAGGTGTCCCAGGGACAGGGAAGATAACTGCACATCATCCTAGCCCAGACCACAGCAGCAGTATCGCGCTGGCTCCACCTTCACTGTACACTCAACCCCTGCAGACATTCCAGACATACAATGGCGCTTAGTCTATGTTAGAGTTAGGCCAGGGATACTTTACAGAGGGTTACTGAACAGAAGTGTAGACTCAATACCAATGAGTATTTTTGAGCGATGTGTATAAAAATAGCTCAGGGTTGGGTGTAAGGCGGGGGTGGTGGTGGATGTTTTTTATTCACTGATGAAGTTTTCTTTCATGTGTAGAGATATAAATTTGAGTGGTATTCCTAGCCTGCAACTCTACCCTTTGCTTGTCAGCAGGAAGTGAAGTGGCCTACATTGTGATTTTGAAAGCAGAAATACGGCACGTTTGCCCAAGTGATCCTGCCACTTCCTCCAGGGGACAAGATGGCCTGCATTCTCTCCTCCTCCTTTCCAGAAGTCTGCAGTCCAGGGGTGAGGGGCTTCCTGGTTCAGCATCACCTGTGATTGAGAGCATGCTTTGCTAATTCTTGGGTTCAACATTCGAGAGTAGACTTATAGACATAAACTTCCTCTTTCAGCGTAAATCTTAAGAGTAACCAAATAATATTTTGAGCCCTTTTTCTTGCTTCTCAACTGATTTAGAAGTCAGGAGACGAAGAGGTTTGTTGAGACTCCCAACAAGAAGAGAGTTTGTTAAACAATAGAGGTAATTAGATTTCTCCCCTAGACATTTTGATTTAGTAAGTCTAAGGTGGGACAACTCATAGAAGTCTTCATTTTTAACAAGATTCCCAAGTAAGAATGTAGTAGGCTGCCAAGCTGACTCTGGAAATGTTGTTTTAAATGCATTCAGGAGAGGCTCTGATGCCCCAGCACCAGGAAGATTTTTAAATGGAAATCTCCAAATTCACATAAGTGGAATTTTATTTTTTACTTAATTTTACATAAAATTGTATAGCAAAAATCAATACTTATTGAGCAGCTATTTTTATTAGTCACTCAGTCACAAGCTTCAGATACATGATTCCAACCTTTACAATAATCATAAAGGCATTCATTTTTATTCCAAATTTTTCCAGATGAGGAATCCAAGGACCAGAGAAATTATATGGCATTCCTAAAGCATTACAGGCAACTAAATAATAGCTCTGAAGTTTGAACTCATATGTTTCTTCAGTATCCTTTCTACTACCCTATACTTCTCATTTATACCTGTATGTGTTCATGAAACAACCATTAATCAGTGGATCCAAAGAGTTAGAGTTCCTTCCCACCTTACAAAATGTTACCCTCAAAATCTGTTTATTCCAAAATCAAAATTTTGTCTCCAGATCATATTTGGTACTTATCAGTTCAGTTCAGTCGCTCAGTTGTGTCCAACTCTTCATGACCCCATGAATCGCAGCACGCCAGGCCTCCCTGTCCATCACCAACTCTCAGAGTTTACTCAGACTCACGTCCATCGAGTCAGTGATGCCAGCCAGCCATCTCATCCTCTGTCATCCCCTTCTCCTCCTACCCCCAATCCCTCCCAGCATCAGGGTCTTTTCCAATGAGTCAACTCTTCCCATGAGGTGGCCAAAGTACTGGAGTTTCAGCTTTAGCAGCATTCCTTCCAAAGAAATCCCAGGGCTGATCTTCTTCAGAATGGACTGGGGTTGGATCTCCTTGCAGTCCAAGGGGCTCTCAAGAGTCCAAATAATAGAGGACACCTTCACTGAGACAGTGCATGGATGAATTAAAGGGATATAAGTTCCACTGAGATAAATCCATGTGACTCCATATTCTCTTCCCAATGGTGTATAATAATTAATAAACAAATCATGGCTTCCTTTTCATCACCTCATTTTCTACATAGTCATCAAAAGTGAAAGGCATTAATTAGAGAGCATAATGGAAAGAACATAGAAATTGGAGCTCAGCTTCCGAGGTTCTAATTTTATCTCTTTCACTTTCTGGCAAGTCATCTGCATTATTTAATCTGAGCTTTCCTCAACTATAACGTAATAAAAATGGTCAAGATCTAGAATCTGTATGGCCATTTCTCCCGTTTTACCCCATGGAGAACATTACAAAATGATCATGACATTTTCTTTTCTTAACTGACTTGCAGGCTTTGCTGTAGTCTTCTCAGTCCAGGGCTCTAGAAAAGTACACCAATTCATGAGAAGCGGCATGCAATATCCCCTATTTACCATTGCTAATATAGATCACATCTAAAATCTTTCCACCTTTAAGATTGCTGTCTGTAGAGACCAAAGAGACAGTAGCAAGTTAATAAAAATAAAAATAAAAAAAAAAACCCTAAGCCAGAACTTAACATGAACCTAAAAGAGTTTAAGGAAGACCACAGTATCATAATGACTTGTTTCGGGCATGGTCACTTTCATATAAAAATTTCCATAGCCAGTGATTTCTCTCCATATCTGAAAATATGCAGCTTGACCTCTAAGTAAGGAAAAGAATGGAAATCTCCTGCCCTAACCTCTCTCCATCTGAAGCATTATAAGCAATACCAGCAGAGCACCTGTTTTAAAATCTAGAAGAAGAGCCCTGCAGTAAATATGATCTCATACCAATTTCAAAGCCCCTGGGTGAGAAGGACCCAACAGCTGTGTCTGTGCTTTGGGGCAGGTGGAGTAACCAGTGCAGAAGCCACCGGGGCCTTGTTAGTGACAGCATGCAGACTGCTCCCCCCAACTATGACCTGGTCCTTCTCCTTCTCTTCCTGTAACCCCCATCTAGAAATCGGACCTGGTTAGTCAGGATTTTCTAGTAGAGATACTTCACAAATCAAGAACCATCTTTAGATAGATCTGCTCTCAGGAAAATTTCTGTCCACCAGGCAGATACCCCAGGAAACTATTATTCCCTCAGGAATCAAGAAACTCCCGGCCTGGAATCCATCATCACATTAAGTCTAGTTTGTGACATTAAATGATCTTGGTTTCTAAATAATATGACTTGGGTTCAAATCTATAGGCACTTTTGTGAGTCTGATCAAGATTTGAAGTTAACATGTTCATCATCTGTCCATCTAAACAATATTTACGTTTTTCAAGTCTCTGGAACCTTCTCCCTATCCCACTCTTAGCAAACTGATGAAGCAGTGTTACATGTTCCACTTCTGAGAGCTTCCCATGTGATACGTATTTTCCCTTTGCTGATAATATAAGCTTCCTGCCACCTGTGACCCAATAGGCTGTAGTTGTTTGTTTGCTAATCGACACAAAGCTCTCTTCCACTTAGCCCTGCACTTGACCCTGTACTGCCTCATATGCTAAAGTCTAATAATTTCCCCTGAGTTCTAGTTACAGCTTGCACCTGGTGTTTCCTTTATTACCAGCAGCCTTCCTAGAAGCACAATCCTATGCTACATCCAAAAGCAGAAGCACAACGTGCTTTAAGGATGAGAGCCAGGTATTCACAAAATGCAGAATTCAAGAACTGCCTGTCCTTTCCTGCCATACGTATCCACATAGAGCACCTTGTGTGTGCTTTTCCTGACAGTTTGAAAGGGCCTTTGAGGTTTAATCAGTAGATAGTGGCAAAAGGATAACACAGTTGTTCAGAGTGGGAATTCTTATCTCCCTGCTCCTGCCGGCAGAACACCAAAGACTGCACGCTCTGCAGCTTATTTAGCTGTAAGGAAGAGGGGTCAGGGTGATTCGTGAGTTACTATATATAAAATACTACTTTCTCAACTCAAAAGTGATCTCTAGGCAAAATGGAACGGCCATTTTTAAGAAGTTCAAGGTAAAAAAAAAATTTTAAGGAAACACATTCATTTCCCCTGTAGTTCATATTAGAATAATTTCTGAATTACCAATCTTGATCATTTTTGGTGCTCTTTTTACTTTTACTTTAGCAAAATGATCATTCCTAATTAAGTCAATGATAGAAAACTTAAAAGACGGACATTAAAAATTAATCTCTATGGATGTACCAGTACAAGAAAGTATCCATGACCTGCAGTGACCAAACAAGCACTGATTTTTTTTTTTTAAGAGCAGTTAGGATCTAGATTCATAATGACAATTCAAAAATTCTGTGAAAACACCTGAGTTTTTAATATAAAAATTGTACATGTTTAACATATTTTGTGCTGTGTCTAACTCTTTGTGACTTCACGGATTGTAGCCTACCAGGTTCCTCTGTCCATGGGATTTTCCAAGCAAGAATACTGAAGTGGGTTGCCACTTCCTTCTCTAGGGGATCTTCCAAACCTAGGGATTGAACCTGTGTTTTCTGCATCTCCTGCACTGACAGGCGGATTCTTTACCACTGTGCCACCTGGGAAGCCTTTAACATATTTGCTATATATATTTTATATAATTATACTTTGTGGTTCTATTAGAAATACTAAAGGTTGGGGAGGAAGGGATAAATTAGGAGCTAGGGATTAACAGATATATAATACTATATGTAAAATAGATCAACGAGACCTCCTACTATACAGCACAGGGAATTATATTCAATATCTTATAATAACCTGTAATGGAAAAGAATCTGAAAGACTGTAACTGAATCACTTCGCTGTATATCTGAAACTAAACACACATTGTAAATCAACTATATTTCAATTTTAACAATGCTATTTAGCATTCTAATTATTTTATTAATTCAAATTTCCTACAACACATTGTAAACTGCTTTGCTTCTTTTAGTGTGGTTCTGGGACCAGCAGAGTTGGTTTCACCTGAGAATTCTTTGGCATTGCAAGTTATTTGCAGTCCACTCCTACTGACTCAGAATCTGCATTTTTAACAAGATCCCTAGGTGGTTTAGATGTACCTGAAAATGTAAGAAGTCTGGGAATAAAGTCTGGCAATTGTAAATAATGCTGCTAAAAACATTGGGTTGCATGTATCTTTTCCAAATTAGTGTTTCTGTATGGAAGCAACCCATATATATACACATATACATAAACATAGATGATAAGTGCTATGAAAAGGAACATGACCGCAAAGAAAGGACACAAAACAGTACATATTGTATTATTCTGTATATGAAATTCTAGAACAGGTCAAACTAAACTGTAATGGAAGGGAGAATTTCAGTGTTTGCCTGGAAGTGGGGGTTGGTAGAATTTACAGGAAATCATCATGAAGGAACTTTGTGAAGAAACAGAAATGTTTCTCTTCCATGATCACCATGATATTTACATAGGAATATGCTTCCTGGTGGCTTAGATGGTAAAGAATCTGCATGTAAGGCAAGAGACCCAGGTTCAATCCCTGAGAAGGGAAGATCCCCTGGAGAAGGGCACGCAACCCACTCCAGTACTCTTGCCTGGAGAATCACATGGACAAAGGAGCCTGGCAGGCTACAGTCCACAGGGGTCACAAAAAGTCAGACACAACTGAGCAACTAACACTTTCACTTTCTCATATGTATACATACATAAACATGTATATAGAATCCAATACTACTTAGATATAAAAAAAGTATAAAATTGTGCCCATTTGAAACAACATGAATGGACTTGGACTTTTAGAGGACATTATGCTAAATGAAATGTCAGACAAAGAAAGACAAATATGGTATGATATTAGATGTAAAATCAAAAAAATATAACAAAATAATGAATATTACAAAAAAGAAGCATCCCCACAGATATAGAGAAGAAACTAGTGGGTACCAGTGGGGAAAGGGAAGAGGGAGAGGAAATATGGGGTAATAAATTATGTATAAAATATGCTACAAGGATGTATTGTACAACATAGGGAATATAGCTGATATTTTATATTAACTATAATGGGAAAATCCCCTGCAGGAGGAATGGCAACCCACTCCAGTATTTCTGCCTGAAAAATCCCATGGACAGAGAAGCCTGGCAGGCTGCAGTCCAAAGAGTAGCAAAGAATCAGACACAACTCAGAGACTAAACACACACACACACAAATGAAGTATAACCTTTAAAAATTGCAAATCATTGTATTGTAGTAATACAACTGTAGGGAAAAAGAAATCAGACTGAACTTTCAGTCTCACAGACAAGACCTCAGATTCAAGCTTTATGACTTTTGACTTTACATGTTCCTGAATTTCTTTAGACGGCATATTCTTCTTTTTTAGAAAAAGCACAATAATATATATTTTAAAAATTGCTCAGAGGTTAAAGATAGTTAATACATATGAAGAAGCTAATTAGCAAAAGATCGTGTCTTATCTTGTGTCCTAAGGTAATTGCTTCTTAGTTTTACACTATGTTGGTTTTTGAAACGTTCTAAAGGAATGCTCTATTTTTGGATAGCAGGGAGACTTGTATCTAAATTTTCTCTTGCTTTTGTAAACATCTGGCTTTTTTCCTGGTATAGTAAAGTCATCAGTTCTGTCCACATTGATCGTAGGTTAAATACAATCCATTCAAAATTTCAACAGAATTTTTGGTTAAATTGAGAGTCATATTCTGAAATTGATAAAAGAATTAAGCAACATTGAAAAGGAATAACAAGGCAGGGGAACTTAATTTGAAAGATAAGGAAATTTATTCTACAGATATAATTAAGACAATCTGATGTTCACATAAGGCCAGGAAAATGGCCCAAGGAAACAGAACAAAGAATCCAGCCACAGACCTTTACACATGTGATTTCATGACAAAGGCGACATCTCAGAGAGGTAGCTAGTGGGTTTTTTTCAATAAATGGTGCTAGAACAACTGGATAATACTATGGGGAAAAGTGTTGACCATGACCTCACTGCACATGGAAAAATAAACTCCAGACAGTTTATAGGTTTAAATGTGAAAATAATTTTAAATGAGAACATTTAAAAGGTAACTTCAGAAAAAACGTCATGATACTGGTACAGACAAAAACAAACCCCAAATCAGTAAACATAAATAAAAGAAATTTAAATTATATTATTGTAAAATAAAGTATGGCTGTTTATCTAAAGACACACTAATAAAAGTGTAAAGACAAGCCATAGAGTGGAGAAAGTAATTTTTGAATCAGATATCTGAAAAAGACTAATATAAGAATATACAAAGAAAACCTACAAATCAATCAAAAGCTGCAGGAAACCAAACAGAAAAATTGGTAAAAACTTTTATCACATTTTTATCACTTTACTGTAAAAGATATCCAAATGGTCGATGAGCATAGAGAAATTGTGCTCAGCTTTGTTATTCTATAGGAAAATGCAAATTAAATTAAGATGTGTGACTACTACTCCATATCTTCTGTAATACCAAAATGAAAATGGCAGATGATACCAAGTCTCAGGTTTAATATGAATTCATCTTCTTGCTTGGAGAATCCCATGGGCAGAGGAGTCTGGCAGGCTACAGTCCATGGGATCACAAGAGTTGGACACAACTTAGCACTATCTTTCTTTCTTTCTCAAGTTATATCCTTATAATTTGTGCAATTACATGTAAATATGTTATATTTCAATTAAAAGTTAATTAAAAATCTCTGCTCATTTATGGTAAAACTCTTAGCAAACAAATGGGGAAACTCTCTTAACCTGATTAAGGATATCTGCATGCATGCTAATTCTCTTCTGTCGTGTCCAACTCTTTGCAACCCCATGGCTGTAGGCCGCCAGGCTCCTCTGTCCATGGGGATTCTCCAGGCAAGAATAGTGGAGTGGGTTGCCATACAATCCGCCAGGGGGTCTTCCAGAACCAGGGATCAAACCCTCATCTCTTATGTCTCCTGCATTGGCAAGCAGGTTCTTTACCACTAGCACTACCCGGAACACCACATTTAGTAGTGAAATATAGAAAATTTCCCCTCATATCTAGATCACTAACACCCATTTGGCATTTTATTAGAGGCCGTAGATAATAGAAAAGGTGAAAGAGGAAAAAGAAAGGAAGAAAGGAAATAAAACTTACAGAAAATATGCAAGAACTCATAAATAAACAATTGGTATTTATACACAAACTTAGAAAATTGCTGACTAAAATGTAAATTTTTGTTTCTTAAAATATAAAAAACCAAGTAACTAAACTTCTAAAATTTTTCGAACGGTGTATTAGTATTATAGGCAGAAAATCAACAATAAAGATACTGTCATTAAAAATAGAGTTAATGAGGTGGATGAACCTGGAACCTATTATACGGAGTGAAGAGAGTCAGAAAGAGAAATACAGTATTCTAATGCATATATACATAATCTAGAAAAATGGTACTGAAGAATTTTTCAGGGCAGCAATGGAGAAACAAGACATAGAGAATAGACTTATGGGCATGGGGGAAGGAGAGGAGAGGGTGAGATGTATGGAAAGAGTAACATGGAAACTTACACTACCATATGTAAAATAGATAGCCAACAGGAATTTGCTCTATGGTTCACGAAACTCAAACAGGGGCTCTGTATCAACCTAGCGGCGTGGGATGGGGCGGGAGATGGGAGGTTCAAGAGGGAGGGAATACATGTATGCCTATAACTGATTCATGTTGAGGTTTGACAGAATACAACAAAATTCCATAAGGCAATTATACTTCAATAAAAAAATAAATTTAAAAAAAAGAAAAGAAAAGCAGAGATGAACACCTATGGGTTCAAGGTTTTCTACCGCACCTTTCATGCAATCCACACAAACAGGATCGGATGCCACAGTCCATCTTGCTAGTACAGGTTAGAGACTACTTGTTCCTCCCTGGGTCTCACAACTATTGGTTTTCCATTTTTTTTTTTTGTATTTGGACTAAAGGACAGGTTTTGCTTCTCTTTTTAACTGAATGTCTATGTTTAAACTCTAGCATATACAGAGCTTTGGCATTCACTGAACAGTCCTTTCCAGGTTCTTTCCTGTCCTGAATCTTTGCCATACTTACCCTAGATGACGTTTTTTCCTAGCTGTCAGTTCCACCTCCATACTACCACCAGGCCCCTTAAACTGACTTATAATTGAAAAGATACTGAGTATTTCTTTTTGCTCCTCTTTGAGACACACAATACAAAGGTCAATGTTATGGTGTATTTATGATTTGCAATTTTTTTCACTGATATACACCACATACCTGTGTAGTTATAAAAAATCTATGGAAAATGCTGATAAGAAAATTGAATTTGAACACAGTTTCTTTTGTGATTTGAGCTAATATTACACTGGTAGAAATACAGCATTACCTGACAGAGGTCTTTGGGGTTTCTGATTATGGACCCAAACAAATCACAGTGTAATCCATCACAGTTACACACAGACAGTGTATAACTCGGCTTTGAGTTAACTCACTTGATTATCCTTGAAGGTGCTGCTGAATACTTTAATTTTTATTCCAGCCATATGGAAAAGGTGCATTGTATGGTACAGGCAATCACGTTTACTAGAAAACACCCTTGGCTTGCTTGATTATGTGCATGGAGGTGAGGGGAGGAAAAAAAATCTCATTAGTTATTTTCTTCAACTTTGAAAAGAAAAACAAAATTAATCTATAGAAACTTCTTTCAGTAGAGTTCCAAGTGCAAAAGTCAGTGTCATAGATTCAGCTCCCAAGAAGTTTGACCATGAATGAGGATGTGAAATGCATCCATAGTTTAGTCAAGTTGAGTTAAGATCTCAGGAGCTGTGTCTATTCCAAATTTTAAATATGCTTATTATGGCTTGTTCAGATCCCCTGTGCTGTGGGGTATGATAATTCCTGAAAAAGCAGTTCTTCTGGCAGACTAAGGGAACAGTTTGCTTTTGCCTCAGGCTATTAACATTTTAATAAAACAGTCATCAACTGTGATAACAATTCATCTTTAGAGGACTCTATCTATTATTAACCTTATTAAATAACAAGTTTGTCATTGCTGACATGTAGATTTTCCAGCCTTCATCAAACATGCTTCTCACTCCGGTTCTCTTTCACTCTCTCTCTCTGTTTAAAAATTTAGTTCAATTAAGCCAAATTTCTGTGCCAAGCACATGTTTACAAGTTTGTTGGTTTGTTTTTCTTTGGAGCAATTTGAAAATGATCATCATTCCCAATAATAGTTGATTAAGCTAAACACATTCCATGTGCTTTGTTGAGGACCACAGTCTGTTAAGCAAGCATAATTTACTAATTTTGACTGGTTTCTCTGAAATAGACAGTTGTCAATCTTAAGAAAATTTATCTCTAGGAAAGAGCAAGGGGTCAAAAGGTATTGGTTAAATTTTATTTTCACATAGCAGTAAGGCGGGATACTAGGCAATTATGTTCCTTACCAACAGCACGTTGCCCAACATCTTTAATTGAAATAATTTTAAAAACTCCCTATTTAATCTACAACTGACAAGAGAAAAACAAATCCAGCATTAATCTTCTGAAATACATGAAGAAAAGGAAGGTATAGAAATAATTGTTCATCAGCTGTTTGAGGAACTGAAACTGATCCCCTGAAAGTGAAACTGAAGTCTCTCAGTTGTGTCCAACTCTTTGTGACCCCATGGACTGTAGCCCACCGGGCTCCTCCATCCATGGGATTCTCCAGGCAAGAATACTGGAGTGGGTTGCCATTTCCTTCTCCAGGGGATCTTCTCGACCCAGGGATTGAACCCAGGTCTCAAAAAAAGGCAGGCAGACGCTTTAACCTCTGAGCCACCAGGGTGGTTCAGTTGCTCAGTTGTGTCCAGCTCTTTGTGACCCCATGGACTACAGCACACCAGGCTTTCCTGTCCTTCACCATCTCCTGGAGCTTGCTCAAACTCATATCCATTGAGTCAGTGATGCCATCCAACTATCTTGTCCTATAGCCCCTTTCTCCTCCTTCAATCTTTCCCAGAATCCAGGTCTTTTCTAGTGAGTCAGTTCTTCGCATCAAGTGGCCAAAGTATTGGAGTTTCAGCTTCAGCATCAGTCCTTCTGATAAATATACAAGGTTTATTTCCTTTAGAATTGACTTGTTTGATCTCCTTGTAGTCCAAGGGACTCTCAAGAGTCTTTTCCAACACCACTGTTCAAAAGCATCAATTTTTCAGTGCTCAACCGTATTTATGGTCCAACTCTCACATCCATACATGACTACTGGAAAAACCATATCTTTGAATATACAGACCTTTGTTTTAGAAATCACTTTAAAGTGTATAAAGCTGTAAGTGTTTAATCTAAAAAAAAAGATTTCAGGAAGAATGTTATAATTAATTTATATTGGGGAATGCTAGTTAGGATTGGGATTTTTAAAACTCTGCAGCCATGTACAGAATTAATTTTGTTGTAAAGTCTGGAGGCAGGTAAACTATGAAAGAGCAGGAGACTTCACAAAAGTGGAGAGGACCTAAACCTATGTAGAGAGGCGGGTAAGCAGATACACAATGGTCGCTTTGAAGAGTATTCAACAGAGCTTGATGAAAGGATAATGATGGCTACGGGGAAGAAAAATAACTCTTGAGATTTTCAGGTTGAACAGGTAGATAGTTGATGATGTAATCAACCATCAGTTGTGCCAGAAAAGCATAAAGATAAATGTTTTAGTGAGAAGATACTGAGTTCTGTTGGCGTAAGTGTTTTTGGAGTTTGTGTATGACATCTTGGTGCTGAAACAAGAGTGTTTACAGGGCTAGAAAAAAATCAGCAAAGTTGGACAGTCACATTTCCAGGACAAAGCAAACTTAAACTTTTGGGTTAAAAAATATATACATACACCTGAGGTCCACATTTGGATAAAACATTTTCGTGATTTGGATTTTTTCCCATCTTCTATTCATTTTGCATTTGTACTTTCTAAAAATATCTCTAATACATCTCCTTCTCTTCATTTCCACACTCACTAACTAACAAATGCAAAATAAATCAAATTAGAACTTTGTCTTGCATGATCTAGTATAATAGTCACTCAGCAGGTCATCCTGCCTTCAGTTTGGTCCCTGACAGATAAATTTCCTGCATAGCTATCAGAATGACTGCTATGGAATGGAGATATATACGTTAAAATAATGCTTCCAGCCAGTAGTACTATGGAACATAACACCTCTTTTTTATAAAATTGATTTTGTAAGGCAATTTTACTGTCCTGAAATAAAATTTATATATATATATATGTAACCTATCAACACAATTACTTTTAAAAAACAGTAAAACAATACACAAATAGGGTGAAATAAATCTGATACATTATATATATATATATATATATATATATATATATATATATATATATATATATATATATATAAACAAGTATTTTCCTGCTTTTAATACTTTCTCTCAATGATGGTAAAACCTATTTAGCACTTTTTCTGTAACGGCAAAATATCCACCTCTACACATCTCCCTTCTCTTTACGAATGTCAAGGCTTTGGTAGGCAGCAACAGGAACTGTCTGGCTCTCAACATTTTACCATGTTTTTTCTTACTTCACATGCCCTGATCCTCTTTGTGATTTAACCATTAGCTTTCCAAAAGTGTTCTCCTTCACACCTTCTCTTTGTGCACTAATATTAAACTAAATCGATTAAATGTTTAGCCTTACAAAGTACAAGGATAGAAAACAAGGAGTTGGTTACAAATTGAAATCTAGACAGCTCATTCGGAATTTTACTTCTATTTCACCTTCTCTTCTGTCCAATCAAAAGAACCTTTTGGCACCCTTTTTTGGGCTAATCTTAGGCTAAAGTAAATTGCTAATTTGGGCTAAAGTAAAGCATTGACTTTACTTTTTGTCAGGTGACAGCTGCAATAATGAACTTGGAGTTAAAACAGAATATTCAAGTCAGACACGACTTAGTGATTGAATAACAACAATAGCAATTCTATGTGAATGTGATGCTCACTTCAAGCTTCCTATTTAAAAGGCCTCAGGACTAGAAGCTGATTTTCTTGAATGAATTGCTATAAAGCCAGCATTCCAAGCTTCTCTTGGCTTTACCCACATCTTCCAAATTGCAAAATAAAACAGAAACTTTCTATAATAGAACATTGCCTCCACCTGCAGTTAGAAAGACGTTTATAGCAAGAATCTCACTTATACAAAAGTAGCTTTCTCCAGCAAAGAACTTGGAAGACGATAGTTTATTTAAATGAATTTTAGATCACCATTAATTTCGAGTCCAGTTGAAGCATCTCAATACAGTATGACTTCCAGAAACAGTCAATATTAGTTCTACATTTTTAAATTTTTATTGAAGGGTAACTGCTTTACAGAATATTGTTGTTTTCTGTCAAACCTCAACATAAATCAACCACAGGTATACATATATCCCCTCCCTTTTGAACCTCCCTCCCATCTCCCTCCCCATCCCACCCCTCTAGGTTGATACAGAGCTCCTGTTTGAGTTTCCTGAGCCATATGGCAAATTCCCATTGGCTATCTATTTTACACGTGGTAATGTAAGTTTCCATGTTACTTTCTCCATACATCTTACCCTCTCCTCGCCTCTCCCCATGTCCATAAGTCTATTCTCTATGTTTGTTTCTCCATTGCTGCCTTGTAGATAAATCTTCAGAACCATTTTTCTAGATTCCGTATATGTGTGTTAGAATACAATATTTATCTTTCTCTTTCTGACTCACTTCACCGTGTATAATAGGTTCTAGGTTCATTCACCTTATCAGAACTGACTCATATGTATTCCTTTTTATGGCTGAGTAATATTCCATTGTGTATATGTACCACAGCTTCTTTATCCATTCATCTGTCGATGGGCATCTAGATTACGTCCATGTTCTAGCTATTGTAAATAGTGCTGCAATGAACAATGGGATACATGTGTCTTTTTCAACTCTGGTTTCCTCAGGGTATATGCCTAGGAGTGGGATTGCTGGGTTGTATGGTAGTTTTATTCCTAGTTTTTAAGGTATCTCCATATCATCTGCCATAGTGGCTGTATCAATTTACATTCCCAAAAACAGTGCAAGAGCATTCCTTTTTCTCCACACCCTCTCCAGGATTTACTATTTGTGGACTTTTTGATGATGGCCATTCTGACCCATGTGAGGTGATATCCCATTGTGGTTTTGATTTGCATTTCTCTAATAATGAGTGATGTTGAGCATCTTCTCATGTGTTTGTTAGCCATCTGTATGTCATCTTTGGAGAAATGTCTTTTTAGGTCTTTTACCCACTTTTTGATTGGGTTGCTTGTTTTCCTGGTGTTGAGTTGTATGAGTTTCTTGTTTATTTTGGAAATTAATCCTTTGTCAGTTGTTTCATTTGCTATTATTTTCTCCTGTTCCAAGGGTTGTCTTTTCACCTTGCTTATAGTTTCCTCTGCTATGGAAAAGCTTTTAAGTTTAATCAGGTCCCACTTGTTTATTCTTGCTTTTATTTTCGTAACTCGATGAGGTGGGTCATAGAGGATCTCATTTTGATTTATGTTATTGAGAGTTCTGCCTATGTTTTTCTCCAAGAGTTTTATAGTTTCTGGTCTTACATTTAGGTCTTTAATCCATTTTGAGTCTATCTTTGTATATGATGTTAGGAAGTGTTCTAAATTAATTCTTTTCCATATAGCTGTCCAGTTTTCCCAGCACCATTTATAGAAGAGACTGTCTTTGCCCCTTTTTATATTCTTGCCTCCTTTGTCAAAAATAAGGTACCCATAGGTGCATGGGTTTATTTCTGGGCTTTCTATCTTTGTTCCATTGGTCTATATTTCTGTTTTAGTGCCAGTACCATACTGTACAAATACCATACCATACAGTACCATATTGTTGACTGTAGCTTTGTAGTATAATCTGAAGTCAGGAAGGTTGATTCTTCCAGCTCCATTCTTCTTTCTTAAGACTGCTTTGGTTATTCGGGGTCTTTTGTGTTTCCATATGAATTGTGAAATTTTTTGTTCTAGTTCTGTGAAAAATGCCATTGGTAGTTTGATAGGGATGACACTGAATCTGTAGATTGTGTTTGGTAGAATAATCATTTTCCCAATATTGATTCTTGCTACCAAGGAACATGGAATATCTTGCCATCTGTTTATGTCATCTCTGATTTCTTTCATTAGTGTCTTATAATTTTCTGTGTACAGTTCTTTTGTCTCCTTAGGTAAGTTTATTCCTAGATATTTAATTCTTCTTGTTGCAACGGTGAATGGGATTGATTCCTTAATTTCTCTTTCTGATTTTTCATTGTTAGTATATAGAAATGCAAGTGATTTATGTGTATTGATTTTATATCCTGCAACTTTGTAAATTCACTGATTAGCTCTAGTAATTTTCTGATACTATCTTTAGGGTTTTCTATGTACAGTATCATGTCATCTGAAAACAGTGAGAGCTTTACTTCTTTTCTGATCTGGATTCCTTTCATTTCTTTTTCTTCTCTGACTGCTGTAGCTAGGACTTCCAGAACTATCTTGAATAATCCTGGTGAGAGTGGACACCTTTGTATTGTTCCTGATCTTAGGGGGAATGCTTTCAGTTTCTCACCATTAACAATAATGTTTGCTGTAGGCTTATCATATATGGCCTTTACTATGTTGAGGTAGATTCCTCCTATGCCCATTTTTTGAAGAGTTTTCATCATAACTGGGTGCTGAATTTTGTCAAAGGCTTTTTCTGCATCTATTGAGATGATCATATGGTTTTTATATTTCAATTTGTTAATATGGTGTATCACATTGATTTGCATATATTGAAGAAGCCTTGCGTTCCTGGAATAAACCCAACTTGATCATGCTCCCTGAGCTTTTCGATGTGTTGCTGAATTCTATTTGCTAAAATTTTGTTGCAGATTTTTGCATTTATGTTCATCAGTGATATTGACCTGTAGTTTTCTTTTTTGTGTTGTCTGGTTTTGGTATCAGCGTGATGGTGGCCTCATAGAATGAGCTTGGAAGTGTTCCTTCCTCTACAATTTTTTGATACAGTTTCAGAAGGATAGGCATTAGCTCTTCCCTAAATGTTTGATAGAATTCTCCTGTGAGAGCAATCTGGTCCCGGGCTTTTGTTTTTTGGGGAGATTTTTTATCACAGCTTCAATTTCAGTGCTTGTAATTGGGTTGTTCATAATTTCTATTTCTTTCTGGTTCAGTCTTGGAAGATTGAACTTTCCTAAGAACCTGTCCATTTCTTCCAGGTTGTCCATTTTATTGCCATATAGTTGTTCATAAGAGTCTCTTATAATCCTTTGTATTTCTGCATTGTCTCTTGTAACCTCTCCTTTTTCATTTCTCATTTTGTTGATTTGATGCTTCTCTCTTTTTTTCTTGATGAGTCTAGATAGATGTTTGTCAATTTTGCTTATATTCTCAAAGAACCAGCTTTTAGTTTTATTAATCTTTACTATTGTTTCTTTAATTTCTTTTTCATTTATTTCTGTTCAAATCTTTATGATTTCTTTCCTTCTACTAATTTTGGGGTTTTTTTAAATCTTCTTTTTCCAGTCACTTTAGGTGTAAAGTTAGGCTGTCTATTCAATGTTTTTCTTGTTTCTTGAGGTAGGATTGTATTGCTATAAAATTCCCTCTTAGGATTGCTTTCGCTGCGTCCCATAGGTTTTGAGTTGCAGTGTTTTCATTGTCACTTGTTTCTAGAAATTGTTTGGCTTCCCTTTTGATTTCTTCAGGAACCTGTTGGTTATTTAGAAACGTGTTGTTTAATCTCCATATGTTTGTGTTTCTTACAGTTTTTTCTTGTAATTTATATCAAGTGTCATAGCATTGTGGTAGGAGAAGATGCTTGATACAATTTCAATTTTCTTAAATTTACTGAGGTTTGATTTGCGACCCAAGCTGTGACCTGGAGAATGTTCCATGTGCACTTGAGAAGAAGGTTTATTCTTCTGCATTTGGATGGAAGGTCCTGAAGATATCAATGAGATCCATCTCATCTAATGTATCATTTAAGGCTTGTGTTTCCTTATTAATCTTCTGTTTTGATGATCTGTCCTTTGGTGTGAGTGGGGTGTTAAAGCCTCCTACTATTATTGTGTTACTGTCAATTTTTCCTTTTATGTCTGTTAGTGTTTATCTTATGTATTGAGATGCTCCTATGTTGGGTGCATAAATATTTAAAATTGTTATGTCTTCCTCTTGGATTGATCCCTTGATCATTATGTAGTGTCCTTCCTTATCTCTTGCAATATTCTTTACTTTAAGGTCTATTTTGTCTGATATGAGGATTGCTACTCCAGCTTTCTTTTTCTTCCCATTTGCATGGAATATATTTTTCCATCCTCTCACTTTCAGTCTATATATGTTTTGAGTTCTAAAGTGGGTTTCTTGTAGACAGCATATATATGGGTTGTGTTTTTGTATCCATTCAGCCAGTCTGTGTCTTTTTTTGGAGCATTTTATCCATTGACATTTAAAGTAATTATTGATATATATGTTCCTATTGCCATTTTCTTAATTATTTGGGGTTGATTTTGTAGATCTTTTTTCTTTCTTGTATTTCTTGACTGTATAAGTCCATTTAACATTTGTTATAAAGCTGTTCTGGTGGTACTGCATTCTCTTAACTTTTGCTTGTCTGAAAAGCTTTTGATTATTCCATCAATTTTGAATGAGATCCTTTTCAGGTACAGCCATTTTGGTTGTAGATTTTTCTCTTTCAGTACTTTAAATATATCCTGCCATTTCCTTCTGGCCTGCAGAGTTTCTGCTGAATGATCAGCTGTTAAGATTATGGGGTTTCCCTCATATGTTATATGTTTCCTCTCCCTTGCTGCTTTTAATATTCTTTCCTTGTGTTTAGTCTTTGTTAGTGTGATCATTATGTGTCTTGGCATGTTTCTCCTTGAGTTTATCCTGTATGGGACTCTTTGTATCTCTTGCAGTTGATTGACTATTTCCTTTTCCATGTTGGGGAAATTTTCAACTATAATCTGTTCAAAAATTTTCTCATGCTCTTTCTTTTTTCTTCTTCTTCTGGGACCCCTATAATTCAAATGTTGGTGCATTTGATATGGTCCCAGAGGTCTCTGAGACAGTCCTAGCTCTTTTCATTCTTTTTACTTTATTCTGCTCTTCAGAGGTTATTTCTACCATTTTATCTTCCAGCTCACTGATTCATTCTTCTCCTTCAGATATTCTATTGATTCCTTCTAGAGGAGTCTTAATTTCAGTCATTGTGTTGTTTGTCTCTGCATATTTATTCTTTAATTCTTCTAGGTCTTTGTTAATTGATTCTTGCATTTTCTACATTTTGCTTTCAAAGTTTTTGATCATCTTTACTATCATTATTCTGAATTCTTTTCCAGGTATTTCGCCTATTTCCTCTTCATTTATTTGGACTTCTGTGTTTCTAGTTTGTTCCTTCATTTGTGTAGTATTTCTCTGCCTTTTCATTATTTTTTTTTGAACTTATTGTGTTTGAGGTCTCCTATTCCCAGGCTTCAAGGTTGAATTATTTCATCCTTATGGTTTCTGCCCTCTAAGGTTCATCCAGTGGTCTGTGTAAGCTTAGTATAGGATGAGATTTGTGCTGAGTGTTTGTTTGTTTGTTTTTTCTCTGATGGGCAAGGCTGAGTGAGGTGGTGATCCTGTCTGCTGATGATTGGGTTTGTATTTTTGTTTGTTGTTTTAGATGAGGTGTCCTGCACAGGGTGCTATTGGTGGTTGGATGATGCCAGGTCTTATATTACAGTGGTTTCCTTTGTGTGAGTTCTTACTATATGATACCCTCTAGGGTTATTTCTCTGGTAGTCTAGGGTCTTGCAGTCAGTGCTCCCACTCCAAAGGCTCAAGGCTTGATTTCTGATCAAGAACGAAGATACCACAAGTGGTTTGTTATGCCATTATGTGAGATTAAAACAAATATCCAAATACGAGAAACCAAAGATGAACCCCAGACAAATGGCAGTTATAAAATCAGGCAAAAATAATTAAATAAATGGGATATACACATATAAATACACACCCATGAGCAAAGTCAAAACATTCCAACAAAAATAAAGCACAATAGATTGACCCAGCAGACAAAGGAGATCAAAAATTATATTCACCACTTAAGAACAAAACTAACTATAGCACAAACTGGAAAACAAAACTAAAGCAAGGTGTCACGTGGGGAATAAAGCGATCAAAGGAAAACTAACAAATATATTGAGAGGAAAGAAAGAATAGACATGCAAAGTTAAATAGAGGTAGATGAAGAAGATTTATATATTAAAGATAAACTGCAAGGGGAAAAGAACAGTAGGAAAGGAAAACAAAGGAATAATGTAGAAAAATTATAATAGGTTTAAAAAATTAAAAGTTAAAATTATGGAAAAGATTAAAACAAACAAACAAAAAACAGAAAAAGAAAGAAAAACAGAAAAAAAAAGGGGGGGGGGAACTCCACAGATCCGCAAAAGCCCAAGGTAGATGCAGAGGTTTATAACAACAATAAAAAGTGTGACTGAATGAATATACAACATACACATATACATCCATAAGCAAAATCAAAACAGTCCAAAAATAATATAGCGCAGTAGATTGACTTGGTGAACAAAGGGAACCAAAAATTATGTCTACCAGAACAAAACTAACTAAAGCACAAACTGGAGAACAAAACTAAAGCAAGGTGCCAACTGGGGTATAAAGCAATGTAAATAAAACTAACAAATATGTTGAGACTAAAGGAAAGGAAGAATAGACCAGTTCAGTTCAGTTCAGTCGCTCAGTCGTGTCCGACTCTTTGCAACCCCATGAATTGCAGCACGCCAGGCCTCCCTGTCCATCACCAACTCCCGGAGTTCACCCAAACTCATGTCCATCGAGTCCGTGATGCCATCCAGCCATCTCATCCTCTGTCATCCCCTTTTCCTCCTGCCCCCAATCCCTCCCAGCATCAGAGTCTTTTCCAATGAGTCAACTCTTTGCATGAGATGGCCAAAGTATTGGAGTTTCAGCTTCAGCATCAGTCCTTCCAAAGAACACCTAGGATTGATCTGCTTCAGAATGGACAGGTTGGATCTCCTTGCAGTCCAAGGGACTCTCAAGAGTCTTCTCCAACACCACAGTTCATAAGGATCAATTATTTGGTGTTCAGCTTTCTTCACAGTCCAACTCTCACATCCATACATGACCACAGGAAAAACCATAGCCTTGACTAGATGGACCTTTGTTGGCAAAGTAATGTCTCTGCTTTTGAATATGCTATCTAGGTTGGTCATAACTTTCCTTCCAAGGAGTAAGTGTCTTTTAATTTCATGGCTTCAATCACCATCTGCAGTGATTTTGGAGCCCCCAAAAATAAAGTTTGACACTCTTTCCACTGTTTCCCCATTTTTTCCCATGAAGTGATGGGAACAGATGCCATGATCTTCATTTTCTGAATGTTGAGCTTTAAGCCAACTTTTTCACTCTATGCAAAGTTAAATAGAGGTAGATAAAGAAGATTTATATATATTAAAAGTTAACTGCAAGGGGAAAAGAACAATAGGAAAAGCAAACAAAGGAATAAATGTAGAAAAATAATAGGTTTAAACAATTAAAATTTTAAAAAGAGAAAAGAAAAAAAAATCCCAAGAACTGCAAAAGTCCAATGTAGAGGCAGAGGTTTATAACAACAATAAAATATGTGACTGAGAAAGAAAAGGGAAAAAAAAAGCTCAAACGCTTAGTTATACTGCCAATAAAATCATAGTGCCAATAAAATCAACAACTACAATGGGGTGGGGGGGATAAATCCAAAAGAATCTACAGAACAAGTCAAAACACAAGAATAATAAAAGTTTTTCTTGAGTCACTGCTTGTAGAGTCCTTTCCCTGGCTGGGAGTCACAGTCCACTTCACTTTCCTAGGATGCCCTCCAACACTGTGCTGATCTCTGGACCTGCTGTGAGAGCAGCTCAGATTCTAATCTGCTCCTACTCCTCTGTGTTCTTGCCTCCAGTGTCCACAGCCATCAGAGCTATGTGTTTTCTTTTGTGGGAGCTGTCAGTGACTTTTTATATACTCCACAGACACAGAGTCTGCCTAGTTCATCATGTGGATTTAATCTGCAGCTTGTACAGATAGTGGGAGGGTTTTGGGTCTTCTTCCTTAGTCACACTGCCCCTGGGTTTCAATTGTGGTTTTATTTCCACCTCTGGATATGGGCTGTCCACTGGGGTTTGCTGCTGAGTCTGCCCTGGAGGACTTGGGTCTGCCCCTGTGAGGGCCAGGTGTGGAGGTGGTGCAGCTGCTTGGGTTGCAGGGGTTCTGGCAGCACCAGGTACTCAGGGGAGTTGGCAGCTAGGGCAGCGGGAAATACAGTGCTCTAGAAGGGTACGGCAACCAGTACTGGCCAATACGCTCCAGTATTCTTGCCTGGAGAGCCCCCCTTCCTGACAGAGAAGGCAGGCAGGCCACAGTCTACAGGGTCACAGAGTCAGACGCTACCGGAGTGACCCTGCACGCATAGACCCAAGACTTTTTTTGCCTGTGGCATCTCTGCCCCAGTGAGAGTTGAGTGTGAAGGGGGCACAGCTGCTTGGCTTGTGGGGACCCTGGCGGCGCCACGTGTGCAGGGACGTGGACTGCCTCCGCTGCAGGAGCTATGGCCCTATCAGAGTCTCTTTTTTGAGCCTCTTGTAGCTGGCGATAAGAAGGCCTCTTTGGCCTGTCTTTCTCCACAGCTCTGCCCTTTCTGGCACTCAGAGGGCTTCCTTACCCGGGGTCCTTCTCTGTTGTTCAGCGCGTCAGGCACATAAAGCCCCCCTCCATCCCCTATACTGTAGATGGGCCGTCAGGCACTTAAAGGGGCACCCTGGGTGGGGTCTTACTCTGTAGTTCAGTGTGTCAAGCGTCTGATGGGTCAGCCTCTCTATTGTTTAGCTGCGGATGCTGGCCTGTGGAGAGAGAGGCTATGGTGATGGCCCCACCCACTATGTGTGACTCAGCAGGATCCCCTTGCTTCCATGGCTGCCCGGCTTTCCTCCACAGGCATTTCCCACCACGATCTCCTCCCTCACATGCCCTCAATCCATCTCTCCACAGTCAGCAGCAGCCCTCACGCTGGGATTGCTCCACAATCCCTAAACTCCAGCTCCCAGCCACTGCTCTGTCTAGGGTATGTATCGTTGCTGCAAGGTCTGTCTGATTCTCATTCCATTTAGGCTGCCACGATCAGCTGTTTCCCTCTCAGCCTTCAGTGTTTCTGTTCTGATCAGACAATTGCCCGGATGTGGGGATCAGACCCCTGCTTCAGTTCCCCCACCCACCAAGGGCAGGTCCAGTCCTACTAACATTCCCATTTCCCCCCCTAGTTCCTTTGTCCTACTGAGCTTTGCGTGGGTCTATATATTCTTTTCTGCTGGTCAGGTACTCCTGTCCGCTCTCAGCTGGTGTTCTGCATGCACTTCTGTGTCTGAAGGTGTATTCCTGCTGTATCCGTGGAGAGAGATGTACTCCACATCCACCTACTCCTCTGCCATCTTCAATCCTCCAGTTCTATATTTTAATTGATGAAACATGGGTACAAATATTATTACTCTGGTTTGACGAAAATACAGACATTAAAGTTGAGTGGAAGTCCAAGGATTTATCTGAAGTATCCCTGCTTGTGTTGCTTCAGTTTTAGCTTCTCCAAATCATGTTAATACCATTTCTTCTTATACTTCTTACACACTGACTGACCTAGAAGCTTTATCCCAGCTATTTCCATGGTTTGGCCATGTCTATCATTGTAGATACAAACTCTGAGAAGGAAACAAGAATTTTCGACCTGCACTTTTGTTCAATTTATAGTTTTTTCAAATGTTTATGCTTAGTATTATTCCTAGGTTGTCAAAAACTAGACATTAAAGAGTTTGTGAAGACTAAGTCTAGGAAAAAAAGGAAACAAAGCTAAAAACCCAGCAAACACTCTAGACGAGGTAACAGTAGTCTTTGTTCATTCTGAGATGTATTCTTTCCCTCTGACTTGAGATTTGCCATTTTAGGACTGTCCAAAGTCAATGTGATCATGAGAATAATCTAAGGTGAGATACAACCCTTTCTGTCTATACCCAAATATTACTGGCTACTGAATAGCCAGAAAGCAATGATGAAGGAGATTTGAGATGGGCATAGAGTGGTCACAATGGAGTATAAGCATCTAATCCAAGGAGAGGAACTTCTGAAATCTTTTGGTGTTAAGCTTAGAACAATCTTCTTAATGCAGTATTGATTACTCTGATACTCAATGTTAAACAGAAATAGAAAATGTGAAAATAAGGTGCTACCCTAAGTAACTTTAGAAATGAATTGAGTCTATAAGAATTAAGGCAAAGGAACTATACATAAGCATTGTATTCTAGGTGATGAAGTTTTTCTAACTGGAAGACAGGTTAACAATTCTGATATTGTTAATATACACTGAAATTGAACAGCTCAAATAAATAGATGGCAGATGATGGGAGTCAGGTTTCTCACTGTTAGAGTAGAAGGCTACAAATAAGAAAGAAGAATTATAGTGATCCATGTGGTATAATGGATTAGAGTTTAAGACATCAGTATGATCTCAGACACAGATGGTTACATATAGAAATATTTAGAGAAATGTATATGTATACCCATATAAATGCATATGAGCTTTCCAGGTGGTGCCAGTGGTAAAGAATCCACCTGCCCTTTCAGGTAGACTTGATCCCAATCCCTGGGTTGAGATGATCCCCTGGAGGAGGAAATGGATACCCATTGCAGTATTCTTACCTGGAGAATCTCATGGACAGAGGAGCCTGCAGGCTGCAGTCCATAGAGCTGCACAGAGTTGGACAAGACTGAAGCAACTTAGCACGCACCCATGCAGAAGTATATATATGCACATATGTATACATGTATGTTTGCCCATACACACACACACAATAACTATACATAACTATAATTTCCTTCTGACAGCCAAGAAGGCCTAGAAGCAATAACAACAAGCCCAAATAGTGCCCCAATCTATGTTTCTAGTACCATTCTGTAATAAAAGTTTCCTTGGAGAAATAGCTGTTTCTAAGACCGGAGAAGGAAAGACACATGGAGCATCACATGGAGTGTCGGAATGTTAGAAAGTGCTAAAAACAAACTAACAAATATAAAAGCCTCCACAATAATGGGAATGCATCAAAGGAACACAGGAACTGATGGAAAGAACTCCCAAGGGCCCAACCTAGAACAACTGGATCAAGAAAATAAGGTAGTATTGGACTTTTAACTCAAAGTATAAAATAAATATTGATTTGATTAATGATTGAATAAATAAATGGCAAAGAACAGAAAAATATTCCTGTGCAGAAATAATTTATGTAGCTCTTTCATACTAAAAAGATCAAACATAACTCCCCACTCTTTAAATGTGAACTGTACATGGTGACTTTTTCCAAAGAGCACAGTATGGAAAGGGAGGCAGGGAAAGTAACTTTACAGTGGAGAATTCAAAAACACCACTTTAAGTCAGGTGATCAAAGTCAACATCAATGGTGACAAGTAATATTGAGAGTGTGTACCCTTGCTATGATGTGGTAAGAGTGGCACTTCATCTCTGTGGATTTCTTCCCCAAGACCCATAACTGCAGTTTAATCATAAGAAAAACATCAGACACCATCCAACTGAGGGACACCCTACAAAGTACTTGACCAGCTCTCCACAAAACTGTCAAGGTCAGTTAAAAGCAGGAAAAGTCTGAGAAACTGTCACAACCAAGAGGAGCCTAAAAAAAAATTATACAGAGTGAAGTCAGAAAGAGAAAGATTAATATTGCATACTAACATATATACAGAATCCAGAAAAATGGTGCTGAAGAATTTATTTGCAAGGCAGCAATGGAGAAACAAACATATAGAATAGACTTATGGACATGGGGAGAGAGGGTGAGATATACGGAGAAAGTAACATGGAAACTTACATTACCATGTGTAAAATGGATAGCCAATGGGAATTTGCTATATGTCTCAGGAAACACAAACAGGGGCTCTGTATTAACCTAGATGGGTGAGATAGGGAGGGAGATAGGAGGGAGATTCAAAAGGGACAGAATATATGTATACTTATGGCTGATTCATGTTGAGGTTTGACATGAAACAACAAAATTCTGTAAAGCAATTATCCTTCAATTAACAAATAAATTAACTGAAAAAAAAACTTGTCAGCTAAATGCAGTGTGGTACCCTAGATGGGATCCTAGAACTAGAAAAGACAAAGCAACAAAAATAGAAGGAAAAAAAAAAAAAGCCAGGAAAAAAACCTGCAGAAATCTGAATAAATTACATGCTTTAGTTAATATTTAGCATATAAATATGACTCATCAATTGTAACAGTTATGCTGTTATGTATATAATAGTGTTATATAAGATGTTAATAGGGGAAACTACAAGTATATGAGAACTCACTGTACTGTCTTGATAATAATTCTGTAAGCCTAAAACTGTCCTAAAATGAAAATACTATTATAACAGATAATAAAATGTTCTCATTTGAATTCACCATATGTTTGCAAAAGTGAGATGGACCCTAGGCAGAGGCAGACATGAAAGTTGTATGCAGTGCCAAATTTATCACCCAAATGCTTGCTCCAGAACATGAGTCTAAGCTTGATATCTATATCTCAGCATCTTCCTTAACAGAGTTTGTTAGAATTATCAGACTTTCCTCTCTCTTCCATATTATAGTCCCATACATGAACACTCAGCAAGTTAATCTGACAAGCAAATCTATGTTATCAGAAAAAGGTAGAAGAGCATCAGCCAGTTTACATAGCAGTGCAATCCATTGTGGTCATTTGGATACAAGTCACTTAATAATTCTCACAGTGGGCTTGTGAAACAAGGAGGGGAGAGGTTCAATAGCAGAGCATATTATGCTCGCTGATGCAAGGTCTTTATTCCTTGAGTGATATTTGTGCTTCTAAAGTCAGTCTATCTCTGGAAGTCACTCCTTAAATTTCCCAAGCTGTCCCGTAACACAAGAGAACTAACCAGTGAGAACTTGCAGAAATAACCATGAAAAATAGATCAAATCACATTAGTTTTCAGAAGACAATGTCATAGACCTTTCCTATTGTGCTGGCTTTAGTCTATTTGGGAGATCACTGCTGGGTATATGCTTCCTGTTACGTTCCTCCATGAAATCATACCATTTTCTATTTTCTCTATAAGGCCTATGACCAAAAAACGCTCTATGGATGAGTATCTTATTAATATACTAGGGAGAAAATGGCATTCAAAGGATTCCGTGAGATACAAGGGCCAAATTACATTGGCTTATGAAGCAAGCATAGCTCATCCATTTCGTCTCCAGCTAGTTATTCCAGTAGCTGCCTCTTAAAAAAAAAAAAAAATCATTTAAATCAAACCACACTTCCCCTTACAGACAGACGAAATCACTTGCAGCTAATCCATCTCCTACTTTATTGCCCATAGAAATGAAGAACAGGTTGCCCAAGCACAGTGTACAACAGGAGTCTGGGAGACAGCAGCCATCCATTTCCTCATCGTATACAAGTTTGATCGTGTTTGCCTAATTATCCCATTAACCTGTACCTAAAGATCCAATTACTCCAGCTGTGGGTGATTGAATAAAGGGCAGTTGCAACAGATACCAGGCAGGGGACATGTGCATTCCTCATCTGTAAAGTTTGTAATTGCTGGTTCAGTCTTTCACCGAGAAATTCCTACAGCAGCACAGAGAACTGAGGTATTTCCAAAGTGTCATTTCTAAACTGGTAAATACTCATTTACATTTTGAATTGTTTATTATGAATTTAAGTACTCTTCCTTCTCTTAAGTTCACATTTGTGCTTCACATAAATTCACATTCTCATACTTTTTCTTGATAGGGTTTAAACAAATCAAGCCTACTGAATCAGATTCTTTCTTTCTGGACATTTTGCCTCCAATTCAGGGAGCTGTCATTAGAAACAGAAGTCCCTAATTCAAGTTAGGGATGCATGAGGCAACACTTTCTTTGAATGTGATTGAGTACATAGAAGTGATTAATTGAAGTATGATTTTCCTATAAAAATAATCCTGTATTAAATAATTACCATCCCTGGTGGCTCAGTCAATAAAGAATCTACCCGCAATGTGGGAGTCTCAGGTTGATCCTTGGGTCAGGAAGATCCCTTGGAGAAGGAAATGGCAACCCACTCCATATTCTTGCCTGGGAAATCCCATGGACAGAGGATTCTGGCAGGCTACTGTCTATGGGGCTGCAAAGAGTTGGACATGACTGAGCAACTAACACTTTCTTTCATAAATATATATTTATATCTGATCTCAAATGTATTCTCAATGTTGCTCACAGAAAATACTTTCATTATTTTCTGGTCAAGTCCACAAAAGAAATTCACAAACTTTTTGTCTCCTCATCTTAAATATTCAATCCCACCATCTCTACTATCAGTCTGAGATGATGAGCTCACCCTACCTCACAATGAAACAGATGTCATCATCAAAAGAACCATCAAAAGTCTGCTATGTAGATTCCCTTCAACCACACCCGATTTCTCTTCTACTACTTTCCATTAAAGGCTTACCTGGATCCCAATGTCTCCCATCATCCCAGAAACCTATTTACCTCATTGACTTACTTCTCATTTTTCAATTTGGTTGGCCGCAACCTCTATCTCTCTACTTCCTTCCTGTCATCAACAATTATACATGCTCAAGACATTGCTATCTTGAAAGAAAAACACAGCTCTTCAGCTGCCATTCTCCGCCAGCAACCTCACTATCACCGTCTCCCCTTTTACAACCAAACTTCTTAAAAATATATTCTCAGTCCTTTCTGTGTAGGCACATCCGCTCTAATGGACTCTGTGCTCATGCTGCTCTGAAACAGATGTTGTCAAGACCACCAGTGATCGCCATGATGATAAATCAATAGACAATCGTTACTACTGACTTCATATCTGGCAAGCACCATCTTTTTCTCCTCTGTTCTTAGTTTACATAACTCTTCATTTCTGTGCCTCTTTCTCTTCTCTCTTCGTATCATTTACCTATTCTTCCCAGAGAACTATATGGCACATACCTTCACTTTCTTAAAGTTTTTACTCAAATTTCATCTATTCAGTAAAGCTTTCTTTCCACATCATATTTTAAATTGCTAATTTCCAGCAGAAAATAACAAGCATTGATGAGGATGTGGAGAAATCGGAACCCCTCTGCAATCTCTGTGGAAAGTAAAATGGTGCATTCACTATGGAAAACAGAATGAATGTTCCTCAAAAAAATAAAAACAGAATTACTATATGATCCCAAGATTCCATCTCTTGGCTCTATGCCCTAAAGAACTGAAAGCAGGGACTTGAACAGATATTTGTACACCTAGTTCATAGCAGCATCGTTCACAACAGGTGTTATTATAAAACATATCAATAATCTTTTATAGTTCTCTGTGTAGAAGTTTTTGATGATCTTTTGACAGATTTAATCCTTGTATTTGACATATCTTTACATTACTGTAAAAATATGTAATTTTATTCCTTAATTTTGTTTTTAGAATATAGAAATACATTGATTTTACCTTTGCTAAGTTTTCTTTTTTAAATTAACTTTTATTGTAGTTGCTTTACAATATTGCGTATTACTTTGTTCTTCTTTGCAGCTGAGCATAATATCCCATTGTACGTGTGTGCCATGTCTTTTTTATCAGTTCCTCTGCTGATGGACATTTAGATTGTCTCCATGTCCTGGCTATTCTAAATAGTACTGCTGTGAACGTTGTGGTTCGTCTATCTTCTAAATTATGGTTTTCTCCGGGTATATGCCCAGGATTGGGATTACTGGGTCATACAGTAGCTCTCTTGCAGGAGGAAATGGCAACTCATTCTAGTATTCTTGCCTGAAGAAGCCCATGGACAGAGGAACCTGGCAGGCTGCCGTCCATATGGTTACAAAGAGTTGGACACAACTGAAGCAACTTGGCAGCAGCGGAGCATGGTGGTTCTATTTCTATTTTGGGGGGAACCTCCATACTATTCCCTATAGTAGCTGTACCAATTTACATTTCCACCAACAGTGTTAAAGGGTCTGCTTTTCTCCCCACTCTCTCCAGCATTTATTGTTTGTAGATTTTTTGATGATGGCATTCTGACCAGTGTGAGGTGATAGCTCATGGTAATTGTGATTTGCATTTCTCTACTAATTAGTGGTATTGAGTATCTTTCCATGTGTTTATTGGCCATCTGTATATCTTCTTTGGAGAAATGCCTATTTAGATCTTCCTCCCATTTTTTGACTAGGTTGTTTGGTTTTTTGATATTGAGCTACATGAGCTGCTTATATATTTTGGAGATTAATCTTTTGCTGGTTACTGCATTTACAAATATTCTCCCATCCTAAGGGGTGTCTTTTTGTCTTGTTTATGGTTTCTTTGCTGTGCAAAAAACATTTAATTAGGTTCCATTTATTTTTGTTTTAATTTTCATTACTGTAGGAGGTGGGTCAAAAAAGATATTGCTATAACTTATGCCAAAGAGTGTTCTATGTTTTCCTCTAAGAGTTTTATAGTGTTTGGCCTTACATTCAGGTCTTTGATCCATCTTGAGTTTATTTTTGTATATGGTATTAGGGAATGTTCTAATTTCATTTGCAAATGTTTGTATTTAATATTTTGATGTGAATTTAAGAAAACGTGTATTTTGTCTTGTCACTTAAATGTTTTTAAAGTACTTAAAAACCTGTAAATAACACTTTAATTTTATATTTACTTCAAATTATATCATTAATGAAAAATATAACAATTTTGGACTTAAAATGCATTTAGCTTATTACTCTGGATATTAAACATGAGACAACAAACCTGATTATAAAAAGTGGCGGGGGGTGGGGGGAATGTCAACTCAAAGGCTTGTAACTTCCTGCTTCTCTAGTGAGATCTTGCTCTACTGTTATGGGACCTTGCTAAGACAAGTGCACAGAACAGTCCCAAACAAACAATGGGGAATTTAATACTCTCCCAAACAATAACCAACCAAAGAGAGAGTCAAACTTGATGAATAAATTCCCCCAGCTTCCCCATCTCACTGTGAAACAATTCTTAGATGTGGACCAGACTAATGAAGGGCACTAATGAAAATGCATTCAGGTTAATCAGCTATTATAAGAAAGGAGAAATAGTTTCCAAAATGCTTCAGAGGAAAATAAACTAATCAACCTTCAAACATGCTTCCAGCATAGAAAATTAATTTCCTGTAATTGAACTACATATTAAAGAGAAACAACTTCATCATGATCATGTACAAACGCAAAAGTTGGCTTCTTAAGGATATTCCTCCAAGGTGGACTGAGGCCCACTTGTCCGCTGTGGTAGGCTAATCAAAAACACACATTTTTTGGCTTTTCTCCCCTTCTTGTCTCAATTTCCCTGCTCTCTCCCTTGTACGGTTTAGGATAACCCCCTAAATTGGTTACCTGCACCAAAGGTCTTTCCTTGGGGCTTGTTTCCACGGGGGAAACATCACTGTACAATCAAGAGAAAACTCAGGTATGTGCAGTAACAATAAATCCAGCCAGCTTCGGGGGCTTCTTTTCACTAATTTTTAGTCATATTAAAGCTTTATCTTGATACCTTTATTTGTAATTCTGATGCTGCATTTTTCAGAAAGAGAAAATATATTTTATTTAGCAAATTTGATAACTAGATATACAACTTTTAAAACATTTAGAAAATGAAAAGATGCTCAACATCCCTAATTATTAGAAAAAAGAAAATCAAAACTACAAGGAGGTATCACCTCACACTGGTCAGAATGGCCATCCATCCTCAAAAAATATGTCAAGGTCACAAAAACCAAGAAACTATTCCAGAGTAAAGTGGACAAGACATAGTAACTAGATGGAATTCATGATGGAATTCTGTCCACAATTTTTTTCTCTGTAAAATTATTTAATGAGACAATGGCTGAAATTTTTATAATATACAAATTAGATAGTAATATTTTATAAATTTTACTGTAATGATTTCCACAATTGTACTGAAATTATATAAGAGAATGATTTCTTTTAACTAATATACACTAAGATATTTGGTGGTAAAAGGCATCATGTTTCAATCTACTCTCAAATGGTTCAGAAAAAACAATGGTATACATGTTTATGAAGATGTAGGGGAAGAAAAGAAGAGATAGACGATGACAAAGCAAATTTGATAAAATGTCAATAACTAGGGTGTCTGAGTGAGGAATATTTATGAGTGTTTTCCATTATATTTGTAGCTTTCCTGTAAGTTTAAAATGATATCAAAATAAAAGGTTGCAAAAACAATATTATACAATTGATGTGCAGACTATATTCTATGTCAAGAATCCCCAGGGAGACCTGGAAAAACTAGCCTGATACAAAGTCTCAGAGAATGAGCACTGTTGATTCAAATACCTCATCAGTTCAGTCGCTCAGTCGTGTCTGAGTCCTTGAGACCCCATGGACTGCAGCATGCCAGGCCTCCCTGTCCATCACCAACTCTGGCAGCTTGCTCAAATGCATGTCCATCAAGGTGGTGATGCCTTCCAACCGTCCTCCTCTGTCGTCCCCTTCTCCTCCTGCCTTCAATGTTGCCCAGCACTGGGGTCTTTTCAAATGAGTCAGTTCTTCACATCAGGTGGCCAAAGTATTGGAGTTTCAACATCAGCATCAGTCTTTCCAATTAATATTCAGGACTGATTTCTTTTAGGATGGACTGGTTGGATCTCCTTGCAGCCCAACAGACTCTCATTGGTCTTCTCCAAACCACAGTTCAAAAGCAGCAATTCTTCAGTGCTCTGCTTTCTTTATGGTCCAACTCTCACATCCATATATGACTACTGAAAAAACCATAACTTTGACTAGACGGACCTTTGTCGGCAAAGTAATGTCCTGCTGTCTAGGTTGGTCATAGCTTTTCTTCCAAGGAGCAAGCGTCTTTTAATTTTGTGGCTGCAGTCACCATCTGCAGTGATTTTGGAGCCCAAGAATATAAAGTCTGTCACTGTTTCCAACTTTTCGCCATCTATTTTCCATGAAGTGATGGGACTGGATGCCATGATCTTTGTTTTCTGAATGTTGAGCTTTAAGCCAACTCTTTCACTCTCCTCTTTCACTTTCATCAAGAGGCTCTTTAGTTCATCTTCATTTTCTGCCATAAGGGTGGTGTCATCTGCATACTGAGGTTATTGATATTTCTCCCAAATACCTCATGGGACAGGGTTTTTGTAAAGACTCAAAAGGGGGAAATATTCCTAGAGCTGTACAACAGGGCAGTGTCCTTTCTACCATCCTCAGAAAATACATGGAAGGGATGGTGCTTATAATCATGTCCCATGATCCATGATAAATTTAATGTCTTTTCACATCAAACCACACTCCTTGCTTGAAAGTGAGCTTCAAGATTTTCAGCTTCCTAGTCCTATAGCATTAGAATATATCTGAATAAAATCTTCATATGAAAATAAAATACCAGCTTCTTGAATCATTTTTAAATGGGAGAATTGGAGAACAATGATTTATATCAGCCCATGAAGTATTTTTACTCACATTAAGTAAGCACTTCTCCTACTTCTAATAACTTTACAGCTGTCAGATAAATTCTGGGGACACTAGGCAGATAGCCCTCTAAAAATTTATGCAGAGGCCAAGACACAGCCGTAATAAGAATGCATTCAAGTTAATTAACTATTATTAGAAAGGCAAATATTTTCAGAAATGCTTCAGAGGAAAATAAACGATTCAACCTGCAAGCATGCTTTTGGCAAAAAAAAAATTTAATTTCCTGTATTAAAGAAAACCAGCTTCTTTTGGCTGAGATGGTAAGCTTGGATTTTTTTTAATTAAACATATTCGTTGTCTCTAAAAACATTAATGGTATTTCCTACAAACCATTATGACTAAAAATTTCACAGTGGTTAAATGATCACTGCGGAGTGTGGGTAGATTCATACTGCTTTTGAGGGTGAGACAGGAAAGCGATCAGAATACTGTCATCATTTTGATATATTTTCCATTTTATTCTTTTGGTGTTCATAGGATTTCTGATCATAAGCATGCCAGTTTCTTCACTTACCATTATTTTGAGAATATAATTTTTAAAAGGCAGCTCTAAATGCTCCAGGCTTTGGGAAAGGATTCACCAGTTAGACATCATAGGCAATGCATTTACAGACACTCGTTAAATGTTCTTCCTCAAAAAGAAGGTGGTTTAAAACCAAATTCTCAGCTGTGGTCAGTGGTTCTCACTTGGAGTACTGAGACCATTTTCTGTTGACATTACTTATTTTGGATCACTTTGCCCTTCTATTCTCTTTCTCTGCCTATTAGCTAACTCCATTCCTGTAACTATTAAATTTTCCCTGTTGCTTTTTTCTCTCTCTACATATCACTTATCTCTATTCCTATAACTGTTAAATTGGGTTTTCACCCTTGAATAAAATCCCAAGTACAACTATTCTATTCTATGCATTTTTTTACATTTTTCATTATAAAAGATTGACTTACACATCTTACTGGGCAATTTTACTAATAGTGATATATGAATCATTAAACTATTAGCATTATTAGAGTTGTTATCACTGGAAAAGGGCTTCCTTGGTGGCTCAGAGGGTAAAGAATTTGCCTGCAATGGAGACATGAGTTTGACCCCTGGGTTGGGAAGATCCCCTGAAGAAGCGAATGACAACCCACTCCAGTATTCTTGTCTGGAGAATTCCATGTACAGAGGAGCCTGGTGAGTTACAGTCCATGGGGCTGCAAAGAGCTGGACGCAACTGAGTGACTAACACTTTCACTTTCAATTCACACGTATCATTATAAAATAGAAGCATGGTATTAAAATGCACCTGCTCTTTTAAAACCACCACTGTCTACTTAAAACCATATTTTCTATCTCAATGCAACTGTTAAAGTGCATTCTTTCTGAAAACTGGCAACACTCTCGTGTCAGCTTATAATTGGACTCTAGAAAGGTCCCTGGGGTTATTTCCAGGTTTGCTACCACATGTGAGTCATATTCAAGGCATTTTCAAGGCTTGGGCCTAGAAAGAGAGAGAGGACTTTCTGTGGCAGTGGTCCCCAAATGGGGGGAAGGGATGATTTGGCTCCCCAGGAAGCATCTGGTCATTTCTGAAAACATGTTTGGTCATCATAACTTGGAGGAGTTGTGCTGGCATCTGGAGAATAGAGGCCAGGGATGCTAAGAGCCTATCCCAACAGCAAGAACCATCCTGCTCAAAACGTTAGCACTGCTGAGATTGAGAAACTCTGCTCTTAGGCACCTTAGGTTGGAGGGATCCATAGAATTCTCTGGTAATACAGAGGCAAAATTCCACAGGTCGAGGGAATATATACTGAAAACAAAACATGATTTAGATGCTATAATTCTATTCACTGAGTCCCACCCAATTGTTGAAAAAACTCTTGCAAAAGTTGGCACACATAAGGTTGCGAGCACAGGTCATATGCACATGCTGACGTACCAGCATAGCATGCATGTCTAAGCAAAGCCCAGGTATCCACAGAGGGTTTCAGAACATATCAGAGTTCTGTAACAGGCATCTGGGGACCTATCCTGCTCCTTGAGATTAGTCTGGAAGGAACTCACTGACTTTTTGAGGAAAATCTCAGGATCCCAACATTAGTAATATGTTGTTAGGGGTGGGCGGGGGAGGGGAATCAGTAATGGGAGCTTCGTAGTTACATGGAAAATACAGGAGAAGCATTTCTTTCACAAATATAGACATCTAGCCTGTACTTCACTACTTGTACCTAAAGCCATAAAAGAACAGCTCACTTTTTTTCAGATGCTGACTGGTGAACTACTGAGTATTATTCCATGAAGCACTCCAGGTATTTTGTTGGCCCAGGTCCAGCTATTTAACAGACTGTAGCATTCAGTGCAGCAGTGTGACAAGCAAGCCTGGGCATGTTTTTGTTTGTATTCATGTTATTTGAATAAGATTCAACTACTGTCACATTTATTAATTAATGTGAAACTCATTAGTCCTAGTGTTATTATTAGAAATGTTCCCTTTCTAAGGCATTCAAACAATGTGCTGTCTCATTGTAACTACTCATTTCCAAGTCATCACAGCAGATGACATGGGGATAAAGGACCACCTGATCTGTTTTCAAAATCTTTCTTACAAATTTGTATCTCCCAGAATTCCTTATGTGCTTCTTCAGTAACCACTGGGGATTCACAGAGTAGTGTTCCTCCCCTTCTTAAGGTGAAGTGAAGTGAAAGTCACTGAATTGTGTCTGACTCTTTATGACCCCATGGACTATACAGTCCATGGAATTCTCCAGGCCAGAATACTGGAATGGGTAGCCTTTCCCTTCCCCAGGGGATCTTCCCGACCCAGGGAACAAACCCAGGTCTCCCACATTGCAGGTGGATTCTTTACTGCATTGGGCATTTAACATTTAAAAGGTCAATCTCATGTTAAATGTTCTTACCACAATTAAAAACAATGCTCTATCCCTTAGATCAGGCCTCCTTCAGGCTGAGATACTGATGACACAGTCAGGGGCAGGTTCAATTTCTTTTCTCCCATCTAGCCCTAACCCTAGTTCTAAACCTAACTCCATCTCTGTCTATCAGTCTTGTTTCTATCTCTCCAGGTCACTGAGTTGTAAGAAACACATGAGTGGAGAATTGTGCCCAGTTGGAAAAGAGGCAGTGGATCCCCTGCTGCTAAGTCACTTCAGTCGTGTCTGACCCTGTGCGACCCCATAGACAGCAGCCCACCAGGCTCCCCCATCCCTGGGATTCTCCAGGCAAGAACACTGGAGTGGGTTGCCATTTCCTTCTCCAATGCACAAAAGTGAAAAGTCAAAGTGAAGTCGCTCAGTCGTGTCCGACTCTTCGCATGAACTGCAGCCTACCAGGCTCCTCCATCCATGGGATTTTCCAGGCAAGAGTACTGGACATATAGGTCGCTTCCATGTCCTGGCTATTATAAACAGTGCTGCGATGAACATTGCGGTACATGTGTCTCTTTCAATTCTGGTTTCCTCGGTGTGTATGCCCAGCAGTGGGATTGCTGGGTCATAAGGCAGTTCTATTTCCAGTTTTTTAAGGCATCTCCACACTGTTCTCCATAATGGCTGTGCTAGTTTGCATTCCCACCAACAGTGTAAGAGGGTTCCCTTTTCTCCACACCCTCTCCAGCATTTATTGCTTGTAGACTTTTGGATCACAGCCATTCTGACTGGCATGAAATAGTAACTCATTGTGGTTTTGATTTGCATTTCTCTGATAATGAGTGATGTTGAGCATGTTTTCATGTGTTTGTTAGCCATCCGTATGTCTTCTTTGGAGAAATGTCTATTTAGTACTTTGGCCCATTTTTTAAACCAGTGGTACATATAAACAATGGAGTATTACTCAGCCATTAAAAAGAATACATTTGAATCAGTTCTAATGAGGTAGATGAAACTGGAGCTTATTATACAGAGTGAAGCAAGCCAGAAAGAAAACACCAATACAGTATACTAATGCATATATATGGAATTTAGAAAGATGGTAATGACATCCATGTATGTGAGACAGCAAAAGAGACACAGATGTATAGAACAGTCTTTTGGACTCTGTGGGAGAAGGCGAGGGTGGGATGATTTGGGAGAATGGCATTGAAACATATTGTATATGAAACGAATTGCTAGTCCAGGTTCGATGCACGATACTAGATGCTTGGGGCTGGTGCACTGGGATGACCCAGAGGGATGGTACGGGGAGGGAGGAGGGAGGGGGGTTCAGGATGGGGAACACGTGTATACCTGTGGCAGATTCATGTTGATGTATGGCAAAACCAATACAATATTGTAAAGAAATTAACCTCCAATTAAAATAAATTTATATTTTAAAACAAATAAATAAATAAAAAGAAAAATACATTCAAAAAAAAAAAAGAGTACTGGAGTGGGGTGCCATTGCCTTCTCCAAGTAGATCCCCTAGGTATCCATAAAAATTGTTCAAAAGACAGACTCATCTTTTGGACCTTGCTGTATCCCGTTGGTATCACCACAGTGGTACCAGGCAGGTAAGACTCTGCCATTCCCTATTATTTCCCTCATCATCCCCTCCAAAGCTAGAGGGGTCAAAAGCCACAGGAAGTGGTGAAGAAATGACCCTGACCTTTCCCTGGATTCTTGGTCAGGCCCAAGTTGGGGGTGGGGGTAGGAAGAAGACTTATCTGGATAGGCATGTGAAGTCTTGATTAATATTCTGGACTGGAGTTGTGTGATTATTAGATCAGACTAAGGTTTTAATCCCCAAACAAGGGACTGTTTGTTTATCATCTAAGGGGCAAGACTTGCCTATGGGTTCATCCAGGGACAGAAAAAGAACTAATCCACAGAGGGTGACTGAAGGAACTGAAGATGAATTTTGAAGGGAAATTTACATTGCTTCCTGCTTGCGTTCTCTACCTTCCAGATTATTCAGTGAATCAGTTACTCCTTTATTTCATTTTCGGTGGGGTGCCTGCCAACCCAGAATGGAAGCACGTTCCCTTCATCATTTGCACACAACCATCAATACTGCCCTGAACACTTTATCACAGGAAAACTCCTTTAGAAACCCACAATTACCTGTCTTTATTCCTTCTTCATAATATGGGCATATTTAAATTTGAGAATTCCAGCGGACTAAGATGGATGAGCAACATGCGAGTACAGAATGACAAACTTAAAGGTTTGTCTGTATGTTTGTTCTGGTTTAACCATACTTATTCGGAGAAGGCAATGGCACCCTACTCCAGTACTCTTGCCTGGCAAATCCCATGGATGGAGGAGCCTGGTGGGTCCATGGGGTCGCTAAGAGTCGGACACAACTGAATGACTTCACTTTGACTTTTCACTTTCATGCATTGGAGAAGGAAATGGCAACCCACTCCAGTGTTCTTGCCTGGAGAATCCCAGGGACGGCGGAGTCTAGTGGGCTGCCATCTATGGGGTCACACAGAGTCGGACACGACTGAAGTGACTTACCAGCAGCAGCAGCAGCAACTGAAACTGTGGGCTTCCCAGGTGGCTTAGTGGTAAATTGTCCTCCTGCCAGTGCAGGAAACATAGGAGATGTGGTTTTGATCCCTGGGTCAGAAAAATCCCCTGGAGGAGGAAATGGCACCCCACTCCAGTATTCTTGCCTGGAGAATCCCATGGACAGAGGAGCCTATCGGGCTACAGTCCATGGGGTCCACAAAAAAGTCAGACATTACTCAATGACTAAACAACAATATCAGGCTAACTATATACCTACTAGGCGAAGAAATCACCTACTCAAACTTGATCCTGTTACAATGAGGAAACTGGAGCTCAGTTAAAGAAAGACACTTACCAGAGCATCCACAGTAGGTGCTTACCACTGCTTATGACCCAAGCCTCATATTTCTTTTTCTAAAACCCTTGCTTCTGCCTTTCTTTAGTCCTTTTTTTGCATCCATTTGTTTTTACTTTGCTTCTTACCAGGAGTGTTTGGTCTAGACCATGCTGAGAAACACTACATACAAGAGAGCTATAGAGTGTTTAAATTCACATGCCCTGGTACAGGAAGAGATAGACAGACAGATTGATAGATACAGATATAAAATTTGTGTGCTTGCTTTCCTTTTGAAAACTGATATTTTTCAACACATAATGTAGAAATGTTTGCCAAGGGAAAACTCTCCATGCAAAACTCACAGAGCACTTGCGCTCAATACACCATCATTAGAGTAGCAAAGAATGCATTAGACTGCCCTTTTAGACACAGTACATGATGTGCACATATGATCATTTCTGCAGTAGGTATACTATAAATCTTGCCAAATTAGGCTTACTTAGTGCCAAGTTGATAGGTATTGCCAATTTCTCTCTCATCCTGGAAAATGATAGGATTTTTTTTTTCCCATGAAAGAAAGCACTCATAAGCAGAATTGTGAGCACCTGCATCCTGTTCTTGGCCTGCCTCTTGCCTTGAGAACCACTCTGGTTGGCCTGCAATACCTGTGGGTACTTCAAGGACCATGGGCTCTATGGACATTATAATATCTGTTCTACTGGCTGTTTTCGGAAAAATTAAATATACAACTGCTTAGAGGAGAAATAATTTCTTTCAAATAATTGAACATCTGGGGATTGTAGTAGGGCATTTTGTGCCTTTAATATCTGCAAACAGAATGTCTACTCCCAGTTCATTATTGAAATAATATGCACAGCAATTTATAAAGTGATAACAGAGCAGCTATTATGCTTGGAGACAGAATCCTTGACTGGATAAACAAGTAGACTGAGTTAAATGCAGTGTCAGTCTTCCTGCTCTTTAATACTGTAAGCCACTGATCTCTTGGACATCTTTAAATTTTCATGTATTTGGACTGGGGCCATTTGGTTCAGGTAGCCTTGTTAAAAAGGGATTTGCAGGTCTTTGCAGTGTTACAGCCCTGCCAAGTTAGAATAACTCAAGACAAGGTCAACATCTAGGACTCTCTTGTATTAAATCAGCAAGTAAGCTTATATGCATTGCAGATTCCTTGCCCATGAGATCTCTTGTCTAAAGCAATCTGCTGAAAGGTGATAGGGTTGAAGCATGGGCAAGACAACATGCATATGGCAGAGAGTTTGTAATATTCTAAGTGGCATCAACAATGTCCCCTTGGGTCGAGATAGGAGCAGTATTGGTAAATCAATAGTTTAAAGACTATTTATCAAAACTCTTTCTTATTAAACAGAATTCTGCTAAACAGAATCCTTTGCTGACTTAGTTGGCAGGAGCCATCTTGCATCATATGGCATATCCTACCCACACTAAAACAGTAATCAACAGCTACAGTCTTCTTGTATTCCTGCTCCAACAGAAGGTTTGCTAAACAGACTGAGTGTTTCCCTTATGCTTAGGCACATGGCTATTAAGTAAATTTTGACAAATTGAATTATAATTATGGAAGATTTGGAGAGTAGTGACATTACTCAAATATTAAGCCATAACTGAAATCATTAAATTGATGAATCAAAAAATTTGCTGAAATCTACATCTGTAGATCTAAAAGAAATCTGTAACTTTAAAAGATAACTCTACATAATGATCAGTCAAATATATGGAGAGATAAGCTTTTATATAGTCAATCATGAAACCTACCTGATTATACACAAAAATGAAAAACAAAGAGAAATAACAATTTACAGGTTTTCTTTCGGTTCTAAAATATTCTACAAGCCTTCCATAAAAAGTGAAACATAAAAATCATTAGTTTAATATAATAGAAATCTTCCTTGAACTTTCAAGTCCTCTAAAGAATTGGGTTGGACTGTGAAGAAGACTGAGTGCCGAAGAACTGATGCTTTTGAACTGTGGTGTTGGAGAAGACTCTTGAGAGTCCCTTGGACTGCAAGGAGATCCAATCAGTCCATTCTGAAGGAGATCAGCCCTGGGATTTCTTTGGAAGGAATGATGTTAAAGCTGAAACTCCAGTACTTTGGCCACTTCATGCAAAGAGTTGACTCATTGGAAAAGACTCTGATGCTGGGAGGGATTGGGGGCAGGAGGAGAAGGGGACAACAGAGGATGAGATGGCTGGATGGCATCACGGACTCGATGGACGTGAGTCTGAGTGAACTCCGGGAGATGGTGATGGACAGGGAGGCCTGGCGTGCTGCGATTCATGGGGTCACAAAGAGTTGGACACGACTGAGCAACAGAACTGAACTGAAAGAATGAAAGAGAACTTAAGAGAGATAACAAACATTGTTAAGTCAAGAGGAAGAGTCAGCAGTTGTCTCAGAGGAATGATTTCCTCATGTCTCATGGCATCTTCCATTTTCTTCACCCATGTCTGGGAGCTACAGTCACTGGCAAGAGATGGGATTTTTGAACCTTCTCCAAGGTGTCATTCTACAGAGAGCAGAACAACCATAGTTATCCCTATAACTCTACTCATGGGCAAATTACTCTCCGCGCTTCCCACCCCATCCTGACAACATCTACCCAATGAATATTTCTCAACAGATACAAAGGACACAAGATTTCCAGGATACTGGGCAACCAAAGGTGTAGATGTTTTTTGAAGGCACACTTTAACAACTCTGCTCTGTCTACTTGGATGAGGATGTTGGTTTGCTAATGATGCATTTGTTTCAAGTATCAGAAGAGAATGATGTTTATAAATATCTGCTTAAATGAAAGAGAAGATTAATGTAAATTCTTCAACAATAGAGATATGAAGCTGCTGGTGCTGCTAAGTCACTTCAGTCGTGTCTGACTCTATGGTGACCCCATAGACGGCAGCCCACCAGGCTCCCCTGTCCCTGGGATTCTCCAGGCAAGAACACTGGAGTGGGTTGCCATTTCCTTCTCCAATGCATGAAGCTGAAAAGTGAAAGTGAAGTCACCCAGTCATGTCCGACTCTTAGTAACCCCATGGACTGCAGCCTACCAGGCTCCTCCATCCATGGGATTATCCAGGCAAGAGTACTGGAGTGGGGTGCCATTGCCTTCTCCGAGAGATATGAAGATATAAGCCTAAATATAGAAAGGCGATAGCCTAACAAGAATTTCTCTTTTTTCAATTCTGATGGGATTTTACCTGCACAGACTGTGAGAGCAACTAAGTAGTACGGAGACAAAGGAACGCTCTTTTGTTAAAGATACGGTGCAGCTGGACCTACACTGTGTAGCCTCCTCACTAATGGGAAGTTCTGTATCCTTGATAAATATGCCAGGTAACCTTAGCATTTTATGCCAAGTGTGCACGCTGATAATAATGGCTGTCTGTTTAAGCCACAAACAATCTACCTTGCAGCAGCAGGTTAAATATGTGGAGAGAGAAGAACCCTTTAAGAACCCTTGAAGGAAAAATAGGCTTAAAAAAAAAAAAGCCTCAAGTATTCTTGGAAGAAGAGTGTGAAAGACAGAAGAAGAGATTCCATATCGGTGACTGTTGTGTGGTCAGTAAATGGTATCACTCTCAGTATGTTTTAGCAGCAGCTGAAAGTAGTTATGGCCTCCAGGAAGCATTGCCTAGGTCTATCAGTACGGGTCCTTTCAAAGAGCAGTACAGGGACCTTGGCTTGACTTAGGGTTTCCTGTACACAACACTAGTTCAGGTTGAATTTCTCAGATAAGCGTGATTGGTGTTTTTACCTTCAACTATATGTATCCTGGGGTGGACTTAGACTCAGCTTAGGAACCATGCAGATGAGAGGTCCATCGAAAAGAAGTAATTAGAGAATTTCAGACTTTTGTCCTCTGAAAACTGCTCTAGGAAAAGAGGAAAAGTGCTGCCATTCATTCAAATCTCCCCTATCAGCACCAGATTTTCCAGGAGTTAACGCTTGTACATGTTCTTGTTCCTGTTCTTCCTAGTCTCTTTTAGATCATTCTGCTTCCCAAGCTCCAACGGGAGCATTTTAAGCAGTCACTGAGCATCAGTAGCTGGGCAAAGCCTAGAACACTGTCAATGGCATCCTACTTTCTATCAGGATGAAATGACCAAGTTCCTTCATTTTCTAGTCCTGGACACTAAAGTAAGAAAGGAATTAGCTGTCCTTCTCTGGTTTGGTAATCGAAGTCATAATTACACCTCCTCGCATTCACATAGGACTTTACCACTTACAAAGTATGTTCATGAACATTCTCTCATTGATCCTTCACAAACATTCTATGAGGTAGACGTTGTTATCTCCACATTATGAATAAGAACACAGAATCATGGACTCAGATCCAGGATATTTAACAATAACCTCAGAGTACTTTCAACTGTTTTACAACTGCCTCTTTCACTTCAGAAATCTTTATTTACAAGTAATGCAGCATACTGTGGCTTATGGTCAGTAAAGACATGATTCTAAATTGAATTTTTTTCTGGTGAAGTTATGGTTGCCCCAGGCTGCCTAACCCCCCTCCACCCTTAGTCAGTACAAGCTCAGGTAATACAAAGTAATTGCACCAGCATCCTAAACAAAACATAGTCATGAAGGTTGAAAATCACTAGGAAAAAAAGTTATCCATAAAATGTGTGGATCCAAACTTTACATTGGTAGCAGCTGGGAAAAAGAAGGAATTCCTTCCATAAAAATACGTGCTCCCCAAACCCCTCCCCCCCAGAATGTGTGCACTAAACAATTCATCATTGATAATTCACCAAGCACGTTTTCTTGAGTACTGTCTTAAGTGTCAAAATGTCACAGTGAATGTGAAACAGTTCCTGCAATCAAAGGTCTGTAGTCCATTCATCAGGCAACTGCGGTAGAGGAGGAAAGTGCTTATCACTAGGAACAGCCCCAGGAGCTACAAGTGCAGGAAGAAGGGTCTTCTGCAAGTCTCTTAGAGTCAAGGAAGCAACACCTGAAAGCCACCTCTGAAAAGAACAAGTAGTCGTTATTTACGAGGCATGGGGAAGGGAGAAGGGAAATTGATGTTTTCTCAGATTGGATACACTCTGTGGCCTGGATATTTCTCTCTTAGCTGCACTACAGCTTTTACTGGTTTCTCTGTTTTCATTTTATAAGCTCGAAAAGACATGTTCAGAAAATTTGAGAGACTTATCCAAGGTCACATAGCTAGTATGTTAGAGACCCAAGAACTAATACCAAGTCTGTATGACCACTGTGGATTTAGAGAAGAAAGAGCACCGGACTGGATAAAGTCAGACAACTGGAATTCTATTCTGTCACCAAATCCCTGGGCAGCCTTCAACAGGTCACTGGACAGCTATGCTCTGCTTCCCTTATCTGTAAAATGAGAGGATTTAAACTGCATGGCCTCTAAAGTTTCTGAGTTTTTAGTCTGATGCATTTAACTCTCATCTCCTGATGAGAAAAATTCAAGCTCAGAAAAATTCAAGTTCAAGAAAATCCTGAGAAATGAAGAGGAACTACTAACAGTTATCTGTAACAATAATTGTATTAATTCCTCTCATAGACATATATAGAAGGGGAGATACACCACAACACTCTCTGAAGCATAATATAATTTTTGACATGATGAATGTGTTGCTTTGGACTAATCACTCTTTTGGATGAACAAAAAATTTTGCAAAATGACTACAATTTGATAGTATTCCACCTCTGTGGTTGTTGGGGTGGTGAATGGCGAATCAGACCTATTAAGGGATTTTTGTGGCTACTTCTCATAAGTTTCTTTATTTTGCTATGTTTTTATTTTCCAGTTATTGTGTAGGCTGTACAAAAGCCAACACTCCAAGTATGATGAATAAGACACTCAAGGTTCCTTGGAAAAAAACTCATGCACTTAGGGGGAAAAATTATTGAAATACATAAAAAGGAAAGAAGATAAAAAATGAGAATATTTATTAACTGCTGACTTTTCAGGGTTCTACTAGAGATATTTTTGAAGGCTAAAATCTTGTCATGAAATATTTTTTAGTGATAAAAAGTATTGTAACAGAGTTTTAAATTTATCCTGTCCATAACACTGTCTGCTTTAAAGAAGTTCATTTTAGTTATATTTTAAGACATAGAAAGTTGAAGTAATCTTAATCTTTCTATAGCAATTTATCCTAATGTAATAGAGTTCAGAACATTTTTTAACATTCATTATTACTTTTAGCTTCATAATACCACATAAGTTAGGTAGTGAATTCATTTTTTAGGACTGCTATAACAAATTGTCACAGACTGGATGGCTTGAAACAATAGAAATTTATATTCTCATAGGTTGTTGGCTGGGCCAACCTCCTTTTGAGACTCTGGATAAAAAACCTTCCTCATGTCTCCCTAGCTTCTGATGTCTGTGTAGCTTATCTGGCCTTCTCTCTGGTGTCTCTATGTCCAAACTTCCCTCTTCTTGTAAGAAAAGCAGTCAGATTCAATTAGGGCCCATAGTAATGACCTCATCTGAACTTGATTACATTTTCAAAGACCCTGTTTGCAAATAAAGTCATATTCACAGTTCCAGAGATTAAGTCTTCACCACATATTTTTCAGGTTACAATTCAGCCTATAATAGGTATTCTCGGGGTGGTTGTTATTTTCATTTTGTACTTAAGGAAACTAAGACACGGAGCACCTAAGTGTCTTCTCTAAGGTCATACAGAATGTTACTGGCAAAATGGATATAGGACATCCTGGCTTCTAACACTTAAACCAGGTTTATCCTATCAAAGAAGTATCAAGGTTTCCAAATTAATTATTTGCTTAGAATCAAAGTTTCCATCACTCATTTATCTGTTAATAGACACCTATCTTGCCTCCAGACCAAACCACTTGAATCTCTTGAAGGATGATGAAGAACATGCTAAGTTATCATTTACAAAAATCAAATCCAATTGCCTTTGAGTGTAATTGTACCTCATTGTATACGTTTGATAGGGGAAAATATATTCACCTTCTGAAATACATTTTGATATGTCTACTCTCAGCTAACCTGGTGAAATAATAGGCATTCTTTATCTATCTCCATTCATAACCCCAAATATTTTTTGGCTGCTGTAAATGGTGCTGAAATAAACTTGAAATATTCTGTGGTAAATGGGACATGCTGGAACCTTCCTCTTAAGTGCATATGCCAAAAAATACTTCATTTAGGGTCATGGGATAAAAGGAACAAAACATGGATTCTTCTAGCACCAGCTAGGTATCCCAAGGAAATGGAGCCATCTCTCCTTTCTCAATTCTTTGTCCTATTTACCAATTGTATCCTCCATCTGGACAACAGTCTTCATAGGCAGCCTTCTCCTGTCTGAGAATTCACTTATTTATTGCTGTGTTGGTCCAGCTATGAAAATAGGCTGTGGGCCAGGGTACAAGACATAAATTAAACCATCTCTTGGCCTCTCCTCTCTAATTCAAGTAGTTGTTTTTTAATTAAAAAAAAAAAAAAATCTATTTGTGGGGAATTCCCCAGGAACTCTTTTGCATGACCAGCTGCCTGTGGTTGAGTGAATGATTTCTGACTGAACAGAGCTTCCCTTGATGTTCTTACCTAGAGATATAGGCAGCAGAAAGTTCAGGTGACTACTAAGATACAAAGGGTAAAGATTAATAAAGCCAAGGAAAAAATTCAAACTCTACATGCCTTTTGATTTTGTATGTTATTTGTAGGGCTAAACGCATTGGCTTTTCATGACATCCGGTAAACTGTACTTAATTGTGATCAATAGCTTTTAGTTCATTCATTTATTAAGTCTTTCACCAACATTTACTGAGCACCTACTACATATCAGGCATTCTGCTGGCACTGGGGATGCAGTGGTGAGTCCAAGAGACAAAGGCTTTCCTTTTATCATGGTGGATGCATTCTTTTCCAAAGGAACATTATCACAGCCCAGATGCAAAGAGAGTGAAATAGAAAGGTAGCCGAACAGCTGGGTTCTGTTGCTGTCTGTGGGACTGTGCCCTCGGGAGCTCAGGTAACTTGTTTACAAGAGAGAGAGGGATAAACAAGCTTTGAGACTTCTATTCTTCCCCTCCTATAAACTACTGCTTCAACCCCCACATGCCAGAGCCAACAGACTGTCGTGAATACCCGGAGCTTACACGAAGGCTTCCTCCGGATATCAGAAATGACAGGGAGGGATGTAGCCTTCAGAGATTACAGTACAAAGTCAGCACACACTGAAGCAGAGCACAGGGGACACACTGTCTCCTTCAGAAGAGAGGCCCGGTACCAGACCAGTATGTCTTGACCGCTATAACCGTATTGGCTAGCACACTATTAATAGCATTGTTTAGTAATGACAGCAGTCCACAAATATTTATTGCACAATCCTAAAATTCTATATTATGTAGTTTTTTAAAGGAAAGATTTCTTTAATCAAAAGAAGTCTTTTTCATATAAAATTGGTTGCTTTTTTCTTTCTGAAATACAAATCACACTATTCTCTTATTCATGGAATTTCCATAAGGGTAGAAACTGTGTCAGTCTTGTTCATCAATGGAACCCCAAACTTAGGACAGTATCTGGTATTCAATAAATATTTTCAAAATGAATGAATTAATAATAACTATAATAATGAATGAAAAAAACCATCATGTACAAACAACATCCCTAAAGCATCCTCAGGAATCATTGCAATGTTTACTTCCAAAAGGCCAAAACAAATATTTTTAAACAATCTTAAATATATATATATCTAAACAGAGTTTTTGTCACATGCCTTGCTCTTCCTTTCCCTCTCACTCTTACCTGCCCAGTAAAGGATTCTGCTTTCCCATGCCTTCTGAGAACAACCTGCCGTGCCTTTCTGCAGCACCTGAGGAACCCAGGGCAAATTCAGAGGCAGCCTGCATCCATCATCAGCGCCATATACTTAGAGGGCTCCCAGTCCTCCATTCCCTGTTCACCAATATAAGAACTTTATATTAAGAGCGCTGGTTTTAAATTCCTCTTGCATCCATGAAATAATGAAGTATAACAATAAACAGAATAATACTAGGTCCATAAAGAACTTGGGAAAACATTGTTTAAACAGTGAAAAATTAATTTCTAGTCGCAGTTCCAAAACATACCTTTAAGGCTTTCAAAGGCATGAAACATGTACACATACACAATGTACTGTCTTGAGTCCTAGTGTAGACTCATCTGCTATGCCCCTTGTCTAATATGAATATCCTGTAATGCATCACAAGATGTAGAATTTGGAGAAATTTTTATTTAAAGCATATGCCTGGTAATTGTAGGAATCTTCAAGGTATCCTGTCACAATTCTGAAGCACATATTATTCAAGAGCCTGCTCTATAACTATCAATATGGTAAACTAATTTTAAGAATTAAAAATCTGCTTAAAAAGTGAAAATTCATTTCCCATTTTGCCTCCACAGACTCTATTCATCAGGAATGGCAACTTCCACTACTACATCTTTAGGAATGTTTTCTTTGATACAGGGCTTCCCTTGTGGCTCAGCTAGTAAAGAATCCACCTGCAATGTGGGAGACCTGGGTTCGATCCTTGGGTTGAGAAGATCACCTGGAGAATGGAAAGGCTACCCACTCCAGTATTCTGGCCTGGAGAATTCCAAGGACTATACAGTCCATGGGGTCCCAAAGAGTTGGACAGGACTGAACAACTTTCACTTTCTTTGATGCAAGTCTAACTCAGTTGACAAATGGCAAGTTCCCAGTTTGCTTGTCTGCATTTAAATCTAGTTGACTGCAAGAACAAAGAAAAATAAAAATGTTACCATGTCTATTTTTTCCAGCAGTAAAGTAACGTCTAGAAACTGAAGACTAGCCTTGATTTATCAGTATAGAAAAGAACTAAAACTATGAGCTAACAAAATCATTGCAAAGGCCGAGCACCAAATGGATGTGGTTATTGATTCTCAATTCTCCACTGTACTTCACTCTACTAGTACAGTTCTTACAGTATTAATTACTATTATGGGTATTGGGTTGTGAATTTATTCATTTAGAAACCAAGTTCCCACTCAAAATAATGTTGCTTAGAGTACCTGGCATAGAGCTTTGCAACAAGAAAGAAATGTTGACTGTATGTTTTTGGTTAGAAGCTGAGGCCATTTGCTCACTGAAGAGGAAACCGTCACAGTGAGAAGTAGCATTATCTTCGATTATTTAAACCTTTCAGGTAAAAAAAAAGAATCAGTCATTCTTAGAGAGACAGTGTTGGGCTTCCCTGGTGGCTCAGGTGGTAAAGCATCTGCCCGCAATGCGGGAGACCCGGGTTTGATCCCTGGGTTGGGAAGATCCCCTGGAGAAGGAAATGGCAACCCACTCCAGTGTTCTTGCCTGGAAAATCCCATGGACAGAGAAGCCTGGTAGGCTACAGTCCATGGGGTCGCAAAGAGTTGGACACAACTGAGCAACTTCACTTTCAGAGAGACATTGTTACATGGTGGAAATCATTTAGACTTTGGGATCATATAGGGCAAGGTTGAAATCCCAGTTTCAGTTATTTTCTCTGAGCCATGAATTCAATTCTCAATTTCTTGCTTATTAAGTGGAAAAGATACATCTACTTTCCTGAGTTGTAATTAGTACTTACAAGTTAATAATATAAATATAATATAAAGCACCTATCATATGAATGGCATCAGTTAGTCAGTTCAGTAGCTCAGTCGTGTCTGATTCTTTGCGACCCCATGAACTGCAGCATGCCAGGCCTCCCTGTCCATCACCAACTCCCGGAGTTCACTCAGACTCATGTCCACTGAGTTAGTGATGCCATCCAACCATCTCATCCTCTGTCGGCCCCTTCTTCTCCTGCCCTCAATCTTTCCCAGCATCAGGGTCTTTTCCAATGAGTCAGCTCTTCACATCAGGTGTCCAAAGCATTGGAGTTTCAGCATCAGTCCTTCCAATGAACATTCAGGACTGCTTTCCTTTAAGATGACTGGTTGGATCTCCTTGCAGTCCAAGGAACTCTCAAGAGTCTTCTCCAACACCACAATTGAAAAGCAGCAATTCTTCTGCGCTCAGCTTTCTTTATAGTCCAACTCTCACGTTCAGACATGACTACTGGAAAAACCACAGCCTTGACTAGATGAATCTTTTTTTGGCAAAGTAAGGTCTCTGCTTTTTAATATGCTGTCTAGTTTGGTCATAACTTTTCTTCCAAGGAGTAAGTGTCTTTTTATTTCATGACTGCAGTCACCATCTGCAGAGATTTTGGAGCCCAAGAAAATAAAGTCTGCCACTGTTTCCACTGTTTCTCCATCTATTTGCCATGAAGTGATATGAGTGGTGCTAAATAAAGAGTATCTATAGTTTTCGTAGATTTCCCTGTAGCTCAAATGGTAAAAAATCTTCCTACGATGCAGGAGACCAGAGTTTGATCCCTGGGTTGGGAAGATCCTCTGGAGAAGGGAGTGGCAATCTACTGCAGTATTATTGCCTGGAGAACCCCATAGACAGAGGAGCCTGGCGGGCTACAGTCCAAGGGGTTGCAAAGAGTTCGACAGGACTGAGCGACTAACACACACACATAGTTTTCATATTTTTGTCCCAAGTAGCATAACTGTTAATAGTGATGATAGTTAGAAGTATAAGGAGGCTCAGTTCAGTGTGGTAAAGTAGGAATTTTCTGTAAGTTAGAACAGCCAAAGATCAAATCAACTGGCTACTTTATTATGAGGTGGTGACTTCTCCTTCATCAAGAGCCGTCAAGCAAAACCTAAATGACCTTTTACTAGGCATGATGAATAGGGAATTAAGTATAAGGCTTAAATTCTAGACCCCTTTACATGCTACATTTCTATGATGCCTTGAAATTCTTGATAGTTTCTGAAATGATGAGCGCAATTTTTCTGATTATTCTTGAAAAGAAAAGATAATGAAGTTAGACAGAAAGGAGGGAATTTGTCATGAGACATTGAGTTTGGGTTAAATGGTAACTTTGCATGTCCAAAAAATTAGTATTCAGACTCATGATTTTTCCCCAGCAATAGACTTCAGAAAAATAAAAAGATCTAAACATCCACCAGCCTCCGGCTTTCAGTTGTCTATTTAAATAGCTCTCACTGTTCCACTTCATCTTTTTCTCTCTAGTTGGGAAGCAGACATGACAAAGAAAGTTAAGCGAGTGCTGTTGATTAGCCCTAGGAAAATATCCATTTATTTCCCACTCATCAGGACATGTCCTGGGACTTCCCTTCAACCTTCTCTCAGTTTCTCAGTTGGCTAAAGTTCTCTCTCCATTCTCCCTACTCCATCCAAAAACGGGGGGAAAAAACCTCTCCTTGTCTCATGCACAATTTTCCTTTCCTCTCTAAGACTCAGCATATTCAGTCCTACACAGAATTACTGACTCTAAGAAGGTCTCTCAAGGCAACTTTCCAACAAGACCAAATGTCCGTCTCCAAATGGAATCCTCAGACCATCCATTGAAAGAGCCATTTTCTTCATCTCATTGCAACACATTGTTATACAGTAGCTCAATGATTCTAGAGAAGCATAAAACCTGGTGGGAGGTGGAGAGACATAGACTCAAGGTTTCCATGGAGTGGCCTCAGAAGGTTTGTGAAATCCCTGAAAATGTGACGGTGCACTTTGCTGTATGAGATTCCATGAATTCATCAGATTCTTAAATGTTGTATATGATACTAAAAAAAGAAAAGTTTAAGAATCAAAGTCTTATGGGAGAAAATATTTGCAAAGAATATACCTTGATAAGGATCTCATGCACACTAGAGTTCTTTATAGAATTCTTTGAGATCCAGCAACAAAAAGGTAAATAACCCAATTAAAATGGGCAAAATATTTTTTAACTTTTTATTTTATACTGGAGTAGAGTTGATTAACAATGCTATGATAGTTTCAGATATACAGCAAAGCAACTCAGCCATACATGTACATATATCCATTCTCCCCCAAACTTCTCTCCCATCCAGACTACCACATAACATTGAGCAGAATTCCCGGTGCCATATAGTGAGTCCTTGTTGGTTATCAATTTTAAATATAGTGATGTGTACATGTCGATCCCAGACTCCCTAATTATCCTTCTTCTCATCCTTCCCCACTGGCAATCATAAGTTTGTTCTCTAAATCTGTGCATTTGTTTATATTTTGTAAGTTCTTTTGTATCATTTCCTTTTAGATTCCATATATAAGGGATATCATATGATTAAAATGGGCAAAATATTTGAATAGACATTTCTACAAAGTATATATGTAAATAACCCAACCAATAAACACATATACAAGTGATTAACATCACTAGTCATTAAGGAATGGCAAATCAAAATCACAATGAGCTATGACTTCCCATCCAATAAGATAGCTAAAACCGAAAGGACAGACAATAACAAGTGTTGATGTGGATATGGAACAACTGGAAGCCGGCTCTTTCTAACCAGTAGGATATTGACCGCAAGTTGTCAACACACATGGACTAACAAATTACTGATTTTAGAAAATAGGCATTTAGGAGCACTCTCTTGACCATCTCCAGCTACTGGAACAAGTAGCTGGAGTTGGACAGACAATAACAAGTGTTGATGTGGATATGGGACAACTGGAAGCCGGCTCTTTCTAACCAGTAGGATATTGACCGCAAGTTGTCAACACACATGTCAACAAATTACTGATTTTAGAAAATAGGCATTTAGGAGCACTCTCTTGACCATCTCCAGCTACTGGAACCTCGATAACTAGTCATCAGTGAGAAAGTCTTCAATCTCCACCACTGACACATGGGGCAATATTGAGATTATCTCTGAATTTCTCATATTTTCCAATCCCACAACGAAGTAATGATGCCTTCCTTCATGGTGTTATGAAGATTAATGAAACTGCATCTGTGGCATAATTTGAGTTTTTGTCTCAAATGTTTCTTGTGACTTTAACATGACATCCACTTGCTTTTCTATTTAGCAAATGAAACGTCAGCTCAAAAAGGCACAGAGGGAGAATGAATACCTGTATATGTATGACTGAATCCCTTCTCTGTTCACTTGAAACTATGACCACATTGTTAACTGGCTATACCCCAAAACAAAATATAAAATTCAAAAGAGAGAAAAAAATAAAAACGATTTTTTCAAAAAATATATTGTTTTATTCCAATAAAACTGAGGCCTCATGGACATTGATTTAAAAGCTGAGTGACCTAATGTTTCAGTTATCTACTGCTGTATAACAAGCTAACCCAAAGCTTAGTGGCTTAAAATAACTTCCATTCTGTTCATGACTTTTTGGATCAGGGATCTGGAAAAGGGTTGGCTGAGAGTTTTGTCTCTAATCTGTGTCATCCACTGGGGTGACTGAGATTAGAGGATTCACTTCAAGATGACATATTACTACATGACTGACATCTCATTTGTCTTTGTACTCTGTGTATGTCAGTCTGTCTGTCTGTCTGTCTTTCCATGCAGTGTCTCATTATCCAAGGTTTCTCCATGTGGTTTGGGTTTCTCCCAGCACTGTGGTCCCAAGAAGCCACACTTCTTACATGTTGCTGGTTTCCAAGAAGGAGAAAGCCAAAGTTGCCCAGTCAATCAAGAGCCATGCCTGGAGTTGCACAGTGTCACTTGTACTGTATTCTATTGGTCAAAGCAGTCAGAGAGCCTTCCTAGATTCATGGGAGGGAGAAGATACACTCTAGTTCCTAGTGGAGGGCCAGGAAGTGCAAGGTCACATTGCTGAAGAGCATGTAGGATAGGAGATAATGTTTCCAGTCATCTTTGGAAAATACAATCTGCCACAGCCAGGTTCTCACCTCAACACAATTTCCTTCAACCTTTTATAATGTTTCCAATATACCTATATTTATGCATGTATATAGGGCTTCCCCGGTAGCTCAACAGTAGAGAATCCACCTGCAGTGCAGGAGACACAGAAGACATGGGTTTGATACCTGGGTCAGGAACAACCCCTGGAGGAGGGCATGGCAACCCATTCCAGTATTCTTGCCTGGAGAATCCCATGGACAGAGGAGCCTGGTGGGCTACAGTTCAAAGGGTCGCAAAGAGTCAGACACGGCTGAAGCGACTTAGCACACACTCACGCATTCATATACATATACCTAGACCCCTACTGCCTACAATAGGCTTCATTGATTGAAAAATGCTGGAATTGGACCAGAGTTCTACTTAGGATCCTTTGATTTAAAGGGACAGAGAACTTACTCATGATCTCTTAAGAACAATAGAATCTTCATAGGAAAACACAATACATTGGCACTGAAACAAGCAAACTCTCAGGCATCAAATGTGCCTCTTGGCCTCTATTAGAATGTTGGAGTGTATCGGTCTTCCTTTCTTGGGCAAGTGGCATTCTTACAAATGTGATTTGATCATTGTGCTAACCCTTCCTCACAAGTCCACGCGGTGTAGGGTCTATCAGTTTTAAACCACAGTTAAACAGTTACATTGTCTCCTACTTCCAGATTAAAATCCCACAGAAAATCAATTACCACTCCCGCCAATCTTTTTAGTCTTTCACATCTTTCTATGTAGGCAACTACATAAGCTTTGCTACTCCAAGGATTGGTTGCTTTTTTTTTTTTATCAATTATACCTTTTTATCTAATCAGCAGAGGCAGTTAGGGAATGGTGAGGTTGGTGTTAAAGATAAAGATGATATTACTTGGTACAAAAAAGTGGCCATCTAGGCAGCATGGTGATCCATGAGCAATACAACTAAATAACCTCCAAAGTCATTCCAGCTCCAAGCGCGTATGGATTTTGTGAAGGTAATTTCCATTAGCTTGTGCAGTAATACAATAGCCTACTCGTTTCACAATGACTCACGGAGTGTTTCTTAAAAAAAAAAGAAGAAGAAGCTACTGAGCAGCTTCCATTCCCTAGAGAGAAGAAAGCGTGCTCCAGGGACCCAGCCTCATTTCCTATAGCCATTCTATTATCCCCACTGTATCTGTGGTTTCTATTAGCCCTTCTGTGCTATTGATCAGCCTGGTCACAATGAAAGAGCTTTATTGAATTCCAAGTAATGGAAACTCATTACATGGCCTAGATAATTAATTACCAATTCTTTCCTTTTAGTGAAATTGAAACTGGCTGTGGAGAGCAAGCTGAGTGAGCTCAGTAATGCAGCCTGTTAGAAGCTTTATTTAATGTGTATGAGGAACACTCTCCACTGGCCTTGGAGATGTGTTTGATATACTGCAGACCCTTGAAACAACCAAAGCACTTTCCTTTAAAATAAACCATCTTTTCAAATGGAATCAATTGAAAGGAAAAGGCACTTAAACCATAAAAAGTAAAGAAAAAAAAAGCTAAATAAAAATATAAATCATATAAGGATATGAATGTAAGGCATCGCTTTACTAGTACATTTAAAGCAGGCTGTCAAAGTGTTTTTAGCAAACCACTGTCAGAGTAGGAGGTGGTTTCATGCCTTCAATCCTGCCTTTTATTCTCCTCGCCTCACATGACTGCTGGGTACATTGCCAATGTGATTTTCAAGTAATGAGTTACTAAGCAGGCATGAATACCTAACATATGTGGAGAACAGATAACATATCCTTGAGAGGGACTGAAGAAGGAGGAAGACGGCTACTAATAATAGATGACGTTGATTACATGCCTGCTATGGATCAGGCACTGTGTTAGGCCTTTTTCATGTATTATATCATTTAATTCTCACAACTCTACACTCTAGGTTATATTAATACTTATTTTGATGGTGAGTATAACAAAATTCAAACTGCCCCACATAACAAAGCTATAATTCTATAAACCCAAATTTAGATTTGCCTGATTAAGTCTGTATGCACGCTAGGTCACTTCAGTTGTGCCTGACTCTGCGTGACGCTAGGGACTGCAGCCCACCAGGCTCCTCTGTCCATGGGATTCTCCAGGCAAGAATACTGGAGTGGGTTGACTCGCCCTTCTCCAGGGGATCGTCCCAACCCAGGGATCAAGCCTGCGTCCCTTGTATCTCCTGCGTTGGCAGGAGGCTTCTTTACCACTAGCACCACCTGGGAAGGCCACTGGTTGAGTCTATTCAATTCATTATGCCATATTACCCTCCCCCCAGAATTAGTACAATAAGAAGATAAGACTTCAAAAATCTTTAACAAGAACCTGAGAAAGACTTGCAGTTTATAGAGTTCAAAGTGAAACTTGGAAAAGACATTATGCTTGAAGTGAGAAGCATAAGAGGAAATAGCTCTTTTATTACCATCCCATCCCTGCTTATGGAGGCTCCTGGTGACAACACAGAATCCAGTGTTAATTCGTGTTTTGCAAATCTTTCTCCTGTGATAGTTGAAGCCTGAATGACAGGTGTGAAAACCAGAAATGACAGACTTCCAAAGCTTAATCAATCCTCTGTTATAAGAATTTCATTTGTTGGATTCAAAGCCAATTTTTTCCAAAAGAAACACAAGTCAGACTCCGAGAAACACTGAACTGGCCTTAATGTTCTTCATTCTCTGTATCCAACTCTATTATAACCGTAACACATTGAACACTGCAGCTAGTATGTTATCCCATCCTTGGTACACTGACAGATTCTTCCTACCACCAGTTAAGTTCTCTGCTCATCTAGAGTCAGTAGTGTTTGTCCCCAAACCAGCTTGTACCAATTGTACTTGTTACAGTGAAAATATCATTTAATGCATTATTATATAAATCAATGAAATGAAAAGTATATACGGTAAAAGAGTTGGTGATTGTAGTGAAAAAGAAAACAAGATTGAATGCATTGGAATACTTGAGTACTGCCTAAAATATTGCCATTGATTTGGGTGTAGGTAAGAAAACTGTTAAAAATTAGGAATTATATAAAAACATACAATTATCATGTACTTAAATTATCTAACAGGGACTTTATTTGCTTCAAATAAAGAAAATAAAGATTGAAATTGGCTAATTATGGGTAAAATTTATGCAAGTAAAATAATTCAGATATCTTCTGACTCAAGCCCACTTAATAGCTCTTGGCCCTACCTCAAAGCATGGACTTCCAATTTAAAATTAAAATTTTCATGAAACCTTGTTTTCAATCCCCACAGTAACTATACATATTTTTAAATTAATTAATCAGTTACCAATTAACCAGCTTGTCTGGGCTGAGACTTTCTAATATAATCATAGATGTATACCAAAGATTTCTTTAAAGGAAACAAAGTAAGACCATATCATATGCACTGTGAAGGCATCCCAACCAGTCTTGTTTGAATATATCTTTATTTCCCTAAAGCCCCACTCCTTTTTGTGGCTGTCTTATCTTTGTCTAAACCCCACAAATGCCTCATTGCTCAGCCATCTGATTGTCACTGATTTCTACCTTTCACTGGCTCTCTCTCACCTTTTCTCATATAGACCAATGGAGAGCCTTTGGGTTTTTTCCAGTTCTGCTTAGCTTATGTAAGGCCCAGGAGGTCCCCAAAACTGAAAAACAAAGATTCTCCTTTAAAAAATAAAGTAAAAGAAAAGGTTACACCTGCATTTATTTTAATATTTTATCCCCTTTGTATTTGAATAACTAATTTGACCTCTATTCATTCTGAGAAAGTCTCCCCAATGAACCTTTTACTTGTTAAATATAAAGCAAAGACCCTGGGCTGAAATGAATGTCTTTGGAGAAATTTGTCACTACCAAGCAGCCAAAACTCTACTTTGATAATGAGGTAAGAAAATTAAAAACATTCTGTGGGGGAGAGAGAATTCCATGTAGGAGGAATATGTAGCTTTTCAGAAGCATGGATTAAGTGACGGGTACATGAGGACAGTGAGGCAGTGATGTGCAGTTTCTCAGTTAGGATCTGATTTCCAGCAATCAAAGGGGCCAAAGGGGCATGGACCAGAAGCTAATAGAACAGTTCTTAAGGGTTTTGATGTAGTTCTTTACTTAAGCAGGGTTGGGAGTGGGGGTAGGGAATATCCACAAGGTGGAGGAGAGAGGTAACTTGTAGATGGTTTCTAGTGTATATAGGGTGGATTAGAGGGCTGAAGTGAGGATGTGATTGATGAAAAAGCCAAGTGGCCATTTAGGTATCTGCCAGAAGAATATTCCATGCAAAGGCAATTCCAAAGTGCAAATATTTGAAGCAAAAAAGAAGAGGTGGGGGGGCAGCTTGGGGAGTTTGAGGAATAGTGTAGGAGTCCAGGTGGCCGGGGCTGGTTGAGCCAGGAGGGGAGTGACAGTTGATAACATCAAACAATGAGTGATGACATTATTTGTGGGCCACTGTGAGGCTGCTTTTTATTCATATATAACCGAGGAGACTTTAATCTGTGAGACAGATTTAGAAGTCCATGCAAAACTGAATATTACAAGAGTGAATAGATGTGACATTTATTTTTCCATTATTCAAATGCTTACTATGTGTAAAGTTAAGCAAAATGAAAGTAAAGTACAGGCATTCTCAGATAAAAGTCTTTTAGGTACAAACGAAAGAAAAAAGTTTAGTCCTAGGTGTCTATCAACTGATAAAACTGTAAAGGTAACAAAGTAAAATTAAATTATAGCAAAGAGCTATCAAAAGAGCCTCAATGATGTCAGTTCAGTTCAGTTCAGTCACTCAGTCATGTCCGACTCTTTGCGACCCCATGAATTGCAGCACACCATGCCTCCCTGTCCATCACCAACTCCCAGAGTTCACTCACACTCACGTCCATTGAGTCAGTGATACCAACCAACCATCTCATCCTCTGTCGTCCCCTTCTCCTCCTGCCCCCAATCCCTCCCAGCATCAGAGTCTTTTCCAATGAGTCAATTCTTCGCATGAGGTGGCCAAAGTATTGGAGTTTCAGCTTTTGCATCATTCCCTCCAAAGAAATCCCAGGGCTGATCTACTTTAGAATGGACTGGTTGGATCTCCTTGCAGTCCAAGGGACTCTCAAGAGTCTTCTCCAACACCACAGTTCAAAAGCATCAATTCTTTGGCGCTCAGCCTTCTTCACAGTCCAACTCTCACATCCATACATGACCACTGGGAAAACCATAGCCTTGACTAGACGAACCTTAGTCAGCAAAGTAATGTCTCTGCTTTTGAATACACTGTCTAGGTTGGTCATGACTTTTCTTCCAAGGAGTAAACGTCTTTTAATTTCATGGCTGCAGTCACCATCTGCAGTGGTTTTGGAGCCCAGAAAAATAAAGTCTGAAATTGTTTCTACTGTTTCCCCATCTATTTCCCATGAAGTGATGGGACCGGATGCCATGATCTTTGTTTTCTGAATGTTGAGCTTTAGGCCAACTTTTTCACTCTCCTCTTTCACTTTCATCAAGAGGCTTTTTAGTTCCTCTTCACTTTCTGCCATAAAGGTGGTGTCATCTGCATATCTGAGGTGATTGATATTTCTCCCGGCAATCTTGATTCCAGCTTGTGTGTCTTCCAGTCCAGCGTTTCTCATGATGTACTCTGCATATAAGTTAAATAAGCAGAGTTACAATATACAGCCTTGCCGTACTCCTTTTCCTATTTAGAACTGGTCTGTTGTTCCATGTCCAGTTCTAACTGCTGCTTCCTGATCTGCATATAGATTTCTCAAGAGGCAGGTTAGGTGGTCTGGTATTCCCATCTCTTTCAGAATTTTCCACAGTTTATTGTGATCCACACAGTCAAAGGCTTTGGCATAGTCAATAAAGCAGAAATAGATGTTTTTCTGGAACTTTCTTGCTTTTTCCACGATCCAGCAGATGTTGGCAATTTGATCTCTGTTTCCTCTGCCTTTTCTAAAACCAGCTTGAACATCAGGAAGTTCACAGTTCACGTATTGCTGAAGCCTGGCTAGGAGAATTTTGAGCATTACTTTACTAGCATGTGAGATGAGTGCAATTGTGCGGTAGTTTGAGCATTCTTTGGCATTGCCTTTCTTTGGGATTGGAATGAAAACTGACCTTTTCCAGTCCTGTGGCCACTGCTGAGTTTTCCAAATTTGCTGGCATACTGTGTGCAGCACTTTGACAGCATCATCTTTCAGGATTTGAAATAGCTCAACTGGAATGCCATCACCTCCACTAGCTTTATTCATAGTGATGCTTTCTAAGGCCCACTTCACATTCCAGGATGTCTGGCTCTAGATGAGTGATCACACCATCGTGATTATCTGGGTCGTGAAGATCTTTTTTGTACAGTTCTTCTGTGTATTCTTGCCACCCCTTCTTAATATCTTCTGCTTCTGTTATGTCCATACCATTTCTGTCCTTTATTGAGCCAACATGAAATGTTCCCTTAGTATCTCTAATTTTCTTGAAGAGATCTCTAGTCTTTCCCATTCTGTTCCTTTCCTCTATTTCTTTGCACTGATCACTGAAGGAGACTTTCTTATCTCTTCTTGCTATTCTTTGGAACTCTGCATTCAGATGCTTATATCTTTTCTTTTCTCCTTTGCTTTTCGCCTCTCTTCTTTTCACAGCTATTTGTAAGGCCTCCCCATGTAAATATGAAAAAATTGTCTTTGTAAACCTTAGTTTCCTAATCTTACAAAATGATTTAATTGATAGGATTCTTATGGGCTTTCCCACACTGAAATTGGGGATTTGCTACTGATATTTGATGGCCTGGGACTTATATCTGAAATGAAAGGAATATGACTGAGTTTAAGAGTTAAAATCTGAAAGGAAGAGGAAGAAGGAAACACTGTGTATCAGGAAGGTATGTACATGTATTTAAATTTACCAGCTGAGCAATTCCATGAGCACACAGGAAGAAAAACTAATGCCATGCTGCTATAAGAGACTTCCACACAGAACCTAGACAATTAGAGGCTACAAGATTACAATTTTTTCTAATAGAAATTATAAAGCTCGCACAGAAGCAAGATAAAAAATCATTGGGTGACTGCTATTATCAGGGTGTATTTCAGAGTTTTATCCTCTTACAAAGTAAAGCATCAGATAAATTAATGTCTTACTGATAATTTCAGCTTTCAGAAGATGAGGGGACCCAAAAGGGCATCATGGGTAAGATGGAAATGAACAAGGAAGAATAAAATGATGAATATGAAATTGACAGATATGCAACCTAGGTTTTAGAAAGGCAGACCAGAATAGAGGAAAAAATGAAATGCCATGGATAGAATATCCTGAATATGGATTGTGTGAAAAATGAGGCTTCAGTACCTGCTATTTTGACTGTAAGTAAGGCCAAGAAGAAAAGAGGAAAGAACTCTTAAGAACCCAAGAAACCTGAAGGTACTCTTAAGAAAAGGTGTTAAAAGTATGAAGGGAAGGACAGTTCAGTTCATTGAACACCACATTAACTTTGTTGGTGTTTAATAGATTGAATATGTTCAACAACAATCTTAATTTCATTCAGAGATCAGACTTGCATTGGCCAAGACACTGAGCTACTTGTGGCTATTAAGAACTTAAAATGTGACCAGCTCAAATTGAGACACACTAAGTGTAAAATACATTTAGTAAAAATGGTTAATATGGAACAAAGAAAATAACATCTCTGGTTAATAAGTACTCTTTAGCTACAGTAATCAAAACAGTATAGTATTGTCATAAAAAAGATACATACTTCAGTGGAATAGACTAGAAACAAATTCACACATGTATGGTCAACTCATTTTCAACAAAAGCGCCAAGAATACACAATTGATAAAGGATAGTCTCTTCAAGAAATGGTATTGGGAAAACTCGATATCCACATGTAAAAGAATGAAACTAGAAGACCATATTATACCATACACAGAAAATCAACTCAAAATGCATGAAAGCCTTATGTGTAAGATTTTAAGCCATAAAAATCCTAGAAGAAAACATAGGGGGAAATCTCCTTTACATTGGTCTTTGCAATTATATTTTTGATCTGACACCAAAATTATAGGAGATAAAAGCAAAAATAAACAAGTGGGACTACTTCAAACTAAAACATTTCTATACAGCAAGGAAAACAACCAACAAAATGAAAAGTTAACCCATGGAATGGAAGAAAATATTTACAAGTTAAGTATTTCAAAAAGAACTAACATCGAAAAATATGTAAAGAACATAGATGTGTGTGGGAGCTCAGCCCTTCAGTTGTATCCAATTCTTTGCGACCAAATGGACAGTAGCCCACCAGGCTCCTTTGTTCATGGGGTTTTCCAGGCAAGAATACTGGAATGCATTGCCATTTCCTACTCCAGGGGATCTTCTCGACCCAGGGATCCAACCCACATCTCCTGCATTGGCAGATGGATTCTTTAATTCTGCGCCACTTGGGATGCCCCCGAAGAACATGTAATTCAACAGCAAAACAATTATGGCAAAACCAATACAATATTGTAAAGTAATTAGCTTCCAATTAAAATAAATAAATTTATATTAAAAATAAATAACAAAAAAAATTTAAAACTAAGAACAGGAATTGAATAGACATTTCTCCAGACATATAAATAGAAAAGATTTATATGAAAGATACTTTACATCATTAATCATCTAGGAGATGAAAATCAAAACCAAATGAGATATCACCTCCCTCCTCTTAGGATGGTAGTTATCAGAAAAGTCAAAAGGCTGGCAAGGGAATACTAAGCCAGATGGATAGGCAAAAATGTGGGGAAGAATGGAATCATTGATAGTGAAAGGGCATGAGGAAACTCTCTTGGAGGATAAAATTGCCCAAGACTTTGATCTGAGTGATAGTTACACGGGTACATACCTATGTTAAACTTTGTAGAATGGCGCACTTCAGTTTTGCATATTTTATTGACTATACAGTATGGCTCAATTTATTTTTTTAAAGAAAAAAGAATACAAAGGGTCTGCTAACATTGAATCTAAGCCTTTCTGGCTCAGTAAAGTTTTCACAGAAACATAAGGGGAAAACATTCCCAATACATATTGATTTTCTAATTTTGGTTCTGTTTTTCACCCAGAATACCTGATTCTCAGCATATCATAATTAATTTTTTTTCACTTAATAAAGCCAGCAGTCCTTGCTTTCCTAGAACTTTCTTTAAAATTTAAAAAAAAATAGTCCATCCCCATTCTATCCCTTCAATTACAACCACTACTTGTGATAATACTTGGATTTACATGTTTTCAAAGGAATATATGACACATTATTTATGATCTTTCATAAGCCAATCAGCACAAACTTCCCTGTCACTATTCACTCTTCTCTTAAAGAAACCACTATTCTAACTTTTGTTACCATATAGTTTTACCTGATATTGAACTTCATATAAATAAACCACAGAGTATGTTCTATTTGGTACTTGGCTTCTTTCATTCAACTTAAGGGTTTTGAGAAATAGTAGTTTGACATATCCAGGCAGACAGAGTTAGCGGCACAAAACTACAAACAGGGGAAACTCGGAATCTGGAATGCATTCTCCCCACTGTTATACAGAAGGTCCTGGAGCAGCTGATCCAGCTACCAATGATGGAGACAAGTTTCCGTCACTAAACTAATTTGACTTTACTATTTCATTCTAGTTTCAGGTTACAGCTGAAATCCTTTAAAACTCTGAAATAAATGCAAAAACGCTTTTCCTTCATAGAAAGGAAAAGGCTTCCCAGGTGGCGCTAGTGGTAAAGAACTTGCTTGCCGTGGCAGGAGACCTAAGAGCCTCAGGTTCGATCCCCGGCTCAGGAAGATCCCCTGGAGGAGGCCATGGCAACCCACGCCAGTATTCTTGCTTGGAGAATCCCATGGAGTATTCTTGCTTGGAGAATCCCATGGATAGAGGATCCTGGCAGGCTAGAGTCTATAGGGTCACAAAGAGTTGGACACAACTGAAGTGACTCAGCATGCCTGCACACATAGAAAGGAAAAAGAAATAAGATAAAAACCAGAGATTTTCAGATTTGTCTATGTCTCATCAGTCAACATATTGCACAGTATTTTGGTAATGCCTAATTTTAAAGTATGAATATTTACTTATTATCTTTCACATTTTTTAGATGAATGCTTCCTCATTAAAGTTTTGCTGAAATAAAACTTTATTGTTTCTATTATATTTTTATGGGTTTTTTTCTTTGACCACAGAATGAACTTCTAAAATTCATAATTTTAAAAGAACATTCTGTGGTTAAAAATCCTGCCCATGTGCATTTATAAATAATTGGTTTTTCCTTCAAAAGCCACAACATACTTTCAAAGTTTATCAAATATTCTGAATATCCCCACAGTCATCAGTAATATTATAGGTTCTTTTCCCCAATGTCACATTATTCAGTGTTCCAGTCCATTGCATAATCAGTCAGTAGGTTTTAGATATGAAAATGAAAACTTTAATAGAATTTCAAAAATGAACACACCACAAGGGCCAACTGAGAGTGTTCCCAAACCTAATCTATTTTACAGTTTTCTATCTCCTTTCCATATGTGACAATTTTAGGCTATGGAGACTGAGCTTGGCTTGTCCAGCCACGGCTTCTATTGTTGTCAGCTGAGTGACAATAACATACGGTGTGAATGTGACTCACAGAGGGTATGAATTATTCTGTAGGATTCAGGGAACATCAGTGATCCAAGTAAAGGATGGAAAATGCTTCTTTCTTGGTGAGAAAATATATATGTCCACTTCTATTTAGGTCACACAAAATCTCACAGAATCTCTAAGGCTAAAAAAATTAATATTTGACTCCTCTGGATATAGAACAAGGAAGAAAGCCAGTAGAGTTTCCCTTGTTATTAATGTACAGGGTACCAGTATAGTCAACTTTGAATTCCCACTTTACTCTTGGTCTTGAGATTGTTTTGTTCTTTAGTTTTGCTGAAATACCCTCAGGAGGATGAAACTTTGCTTGGATGAATTCCAATTATCATAAAACTTCAACAAGCCAACTTATGAATATTTAGCCTTCTCCTCATGTTCAAAAGCATCCAAATAAAGATGATAATATAAAGAAATGGCCCCTAACAGGCATGATTATCAACTCTAAAGAAATGTCAGTGTCTATGGATTTGAGACATGCAATGTATTTAATATTTAAAAAAGACTCTTTAACAAGGTATGAACTTTCCTCTTCAATTAATTATTGATCCAGGCACTCATCTTCCTTCCATTTAAAACTTTTAAACAACGTGTCTGAAGCACTTGGGTTTGCTGTGAGAGGAGGAGGCAGTCACTGACTTGAATTGTTTGGAAGTGTGATCAGAAAGGACTTGTAACAATGAGGAAAAAACCCTGAACAACAATCTTCCATTATTCCTGCATTTGAGGCTGCTGGAGCCATCAAGCAAACACTAAATAACAACAAGTAAATTCTGTTGAAATGTTTAGCTAAATGGAACCAAAACAGTCACAGTTGACAATTTCATAAATACATTAATTAGAAGTGTCTCCAAATAGCATGTGATTTTGAATTATTAACATAAAACACTGCATTATAAATGACTGCAAATTGCATTCCTAGTGTTCTCCATGCTTAATTTATCATGCCAGTAGGAAAATTTGCAAATTACTTCACTGTTTTTCACTTAATGGCAAGTTTTATGTGTATATTATTACTTTAAGATAAAATTAAATTAGTGTACATACGTGATACGTGACGTGTTATAGGAGACACTCAAAGTTGGGTCAAAAAACAGCCAATTTCCCTTTCTTATTATGGACATATTGCATTCCCAGAACTTCATTGCTAAGATTTCACCAAAGTCCTGGCTATCCTTCTCTGTCTCAGTGTTCACTCCCCTTTCTTCCCTAGGGATACAGTCTATCCATATTGGTATAAAATTTTTACTGACCTGTGCAAATCATGGCTTTTTGTCAGTGAGCACTTCTTGGTATCATACTTAGAAATATTCTCTGAGTATGAAAGAGCCAGGAATCTAGGCAGACTCAACCCTGATGGATGTTGTCATTCATACTATGAGGACACACTCTGAATATTTTAGTTTATTTGAAAGCAATGACCTATGCAAAAATTTTCAGATACTACAGTTCTTATGATTTTATCTTTTATTTCACATTTATATTGCTATTTTATCTACATACTTTCTAAAGAAGTGATTTTTCATTTGTTCTCTTTTAAGCTATAGAAACCCTTATTAAATAAAACTTAAAATGTGGGAGACCTTGGTTTGATCCCTGGGTTGGGAATATCCCCTGGAGAAGGGAAAGGCTACCCACTCCAGCATTCTAGCCCAGAGAATTCCATGGAGTGTACAGTCCATGGGGTTGCAAAGAGTTGGACATGACTGAGCGACTTTCACTTTCACTAAAAGCCCTTAATCCCAGTCTGAACAGAGTAAACCTCATCCAGGTATTTAAGAGGCTAACATAGTATGAATATTTAAATTACATAGAAAAATATTTATCTTAAGTGTAGGCATCTAAAGAGCAGAGCCTCTCCAGGTTCTCCCTTCTAAGAGAGAGTCCTTCCCTCCTCTTAGGATAGCAAGGTATTGATTTGCCCACGTTTTCTATGATCACTGTGGTTTAAAAGCCATGCACCATGCTATGGTTCTCTATTCATCTTTATTTTCCATCCATGTTGCCAGAACCACAAACTGAACTACTCTCCTCTCTTTGAATACATATTGTGACTGGTGTTATCTTTCAGCTTTAGTTAGGGGCACAGAAGAGGTCCTCAGGCCTTGTCTAGCATGGGCCATATGCTCACGCTCAATTCACTGATGTCTGAAGTAGAGACCCATGTACACGCTCAGAAAGTATGAATTGCCATCTTCTTAATTTCTCCCTCCTTTCTCAGCAGAGCTTCTTGCAAAAAGTTCTCTACATTCATTGTCCTTATTTTCCCATATAGTGTTCTCTCTTCAATCCAATCTACACTCTAATTTCAACCCTACCAGTCCATGGAAATTGCTTTTATCAAAATGGCCAATAAACTCCTGGTTACTAAATCTAAAAAAATAAATAAATAAATGTGTTGTTGCCTTGAAATTTCTCACTTATAGAATTCACTTGTAAATTCCAGACCTGGCTCTTCCTGATTCATTGAAATTCTCTACTTTCATGACTTCCATAGTAAACACTGCCTTCCAACTTTGCTCCTGTCTTTGTGGCCATTTCTACCCATGTTCCCATGTGGTCTCACCTTTTCCTATTTGTGCCCTAAATAGCAGCGTTTATCCAAATGCCATCACATCCTATTTTTGGTTCTTTTTATCCTACCCAGTTGAAAGCATATTCAATCTAATAGACTTATTTCACATATCAGTACCTTCACCCTGATTCTGACTTTAAATTCCAGATTTGTATATTCAACTGCCTGCTACAAATTCAAGTTTGAAAGAAGCTACGTTTTAAAATCAACAATTCCAGAAGTAAACATATTCTCTTTTTTGACACAAATTTCTTTATGACCTAAAGGTTCTATTTCTTCAGAAATAATACCACTACCAACCAACTCATCCTCCTCATGAAATAATCACCACTCACTCTTTTTAATTTTCTGTAGTGTACCTCTGATCTGTCTCCTCCTCTTAACCTCCACTATCAACACTTTGGTTCAGATGTCCATCAGTCTCAAACATCTGTCACCTCAATTACTATAAAGACTTTCATCTGTTCTATCTCTAGTCTTACAAAATAAAACCCAATCTCTATGCTTATTCCAGAGATACAGATTTTATAAATACAAACTTATCATGGCACTCCCCTCAGTTTATAATCCATCAGTGGTTTCCTGTTTCTAATAAGACTTCTTGCTAGGACATACAAAGCCCTCCTAAGGATCCTTTCCTGTTAAATTCTCCAATTTCATCATTTTTGGTGACCTTGGAATATACCTAAGTACTCTACTTGTGATTACCCTAATATAATATATTCCTTCCCAATTCTATGGTTTCATACATATCCCTCTCTCTGGCTGAATCCTCTCCCTTTTTCCTAGTTTATCTGTCTGTATAAATTAGGCTTATCTTTCAAGAATCAACTCAGATGACAATTAACACATTGTCACATTACTGCTATACCATTGCGCCGGAAGCTAGTGTGAAGAATCCCGCCCGTGACAAGGTCATGAGGAAGGAAGCTGACATACGCAAGGCGTGCTCAGACTTCAGGGACCCCTCTGGAAATTCCTAAGCATGTACCCCAACAAAAATCTGCCGGTTTTTGTGCTCTGCTTTTCCACTCTTCTGACATTCTCTGGGAAAAGTCAATTCAGGGCTTTAGTCTTCTGCATTTGAAAGAGTGTTTCAATCCAAAAACCCCTCTGATGGCTTTCTAGCCTGCCTGCAGGACTCGTACAGCTGCGCGTGTGATTGTTTGAGGCCTCCTGACCACAGGAGGCACAGGAAGCTTAAAACATCCTAGGAATGTAGGGGCTTCCGAGGAGTCAATATCTTTATAATAGGACTGATTAAAAGTTTCATTTGTTGAGTCAATACTTGCTGCCAAATTTTCATATCCTTTATTTTTAGATATAGTTGGTATATAGAAAAACAAGTAGTAAACCTTGTATTAGCAACATTAGATCTTTTAGTTAAGTACCTTCTTTGTTATAACCCACTGTGCCTTTGTTCTATAGAGATGTAACTTTAGCGCTCTAAGGAGATGTAGATTAAAGAAAAACACTTCAGGGGAAACAAAATTAACATTCATTAAGGAAGAGAGCCAAAAAGTGTTAACAAGCTTCTTGGCCAGAAGATAATGTAAATCACCTGAGACCTTTTGTATACAAAATGATACACAGAAAGAGTCTGGGTTGCAAAGGCTACATAATTTTGTGTTACCCATTGATCTCCATGTTTTATCAAAAGTATAAAAGGCCTTCTCAACAATAAAGGATGGGACCAGTTTCTCGGACTAGTCTCTCGGCCTGGTTTCTTGGAAATCTGGCTCCCCCCGTGTCTCTGTCTCTCTTCTTCTCTCCCTTTCCCTTTCTCCGCTCTTTACTTTAATTTCAGGCTGAATCTCCACCTGGGGCGCGGAGGCCCACCAAGTCTACTTACTTGCCCTGGCTGTTAAGACCCGTGCGAAAGGGAGCCTAAGGTGAGGCACCCTTAGATGTTCAAGCGAGCGCCGGTGGCCCAACGTAGATGGTGCAAATTCCTTGTCTGGAATTTTATTGGTCTTCCGCGTAAACCAAGCTATTCAGCCCTCTTCCTCCACTTAATCTTCCTACTACACTATTTCTTCCTAATCTAATCTTATATTAATAAATAAACAAGTCTTTCCACGCCAACGCCGTCCACCCTTCGAATTCCCTGGATCCACCAGGGCTGGACCCTGGCACCATTGTCTCTTTTCTCAATAGCCTGAAAAACTCTCCATATTGAGAGACTGTTCCATTTATCCATGTGCATTCAGTGATTCCCCTTGTTTGTCACATTCCAAAATGAAATGAAAAAATATGTTGAAAATTCAAAAGACTGAGAATTCACAGTTGACTTGTATGGTCAGAAAAGTATTTATGGCAAAATGAGATCTGGACATTAGATAAGAGGAAATAATGGGAAACTAGAATTTCTTGGGCTTCCCAGGCGGTGCTAGTGGTGAAGAATCTGCCTGTCGATGCAAGAGACTCGAGATGTGGGTTTCATCCCTGGGTCAAGAAGATTTCCAGAGAGAGAAATGGCAACCCATTCCAGTATTCTTGCCTGGAGAATTCCACAGACAGAGGAGCCTGGTGTGCTCCAGTCCATGGGGTTACAAAGCAACTGAGTGCAACTGAGCAACTGAGCACACAGCACACAGAATTTCATGGGCAGAAACAAATTGTGCAAATATACTAGACAGGGAATAGTGACATGCACAGCCAGACTAAAAGGGCTTGGTAAGGAAGGAGAGAATTCTTGAAAATGTAATTGTTAGCTGGAATGCCAAGCTAAAAATTTTAGAATATATAGTGAGCAAGAAGACAACACGCTCAAAGCAAAAGTAGTCCAGGCTAACAGAGCATCTAAACTTCCTGGAGTTGTGTTTTTGTTTTAAACAGAAGATGCTTGAGATCCACTCCAGGCAATTCTGCTTCAGAAGCTCCCAGGTTACTCATATACAGATTTGAGAACTACCATCTTAAAATGATAACTTTTGAAGTTTAAACATAATCCACAATTTATCAGAAAGTAAACTTCATGTAACTGTTATTTACCTTGATAATAGCCTGAGTCATAGAGTTTGATGATCATTTACCAACATATTATCATTCACATTTAGCCATAATGTTTTTTAGGAAAAAGAATATTTAATTTATTTTTAAATTCCTATATACTGGCAAAGCATATATTTGGCCCTTAACAAATTTTCATTAAGTCAATAAATAAATTTATTAAGTGATGCTAAAAAATCACAAGTAGTAGTTTTCAACTCAAGATAGAGGAATGAATACAAGCATCTTTTCTTCTCCTGCTTTGATTCCATAAACGACAAATAAAAACAAAAGTATAAGTAGAACTCTATGAAGAAAATGAGAGTCAACAATGGACAGGTGACTTCAATAAAGTTTTATTAGAAAGAGTAACTTCAATAAACTTCCATTAGATAGAAATTGGATGATGTAATACTAAACATGCATACAACAATAAACAAGAATACTCAGCATGTTAGTCATTCAGTTCAGTTCAGTGCAGTCGCTCAGTCGTGTCCGACTCTTTGTGACCCCATGAATCGCAGCACGCCAGGCCTCCCTGTCCATCACCAACTCCTGGAGTTCACTCAGACTCACATCCATTGAGTCGGTGATGCCATCCAGCCATCTCATCCTCTGTCGTCCCCTTCTCCTCCTGCCCCCAATCCCTCCCAGCATCAGAGTCTTTTCCAATGAGTCAACTCTTTGCATGAAGTGGCCAAAGTATTGGAGTTTCAGCTTTAGCATCATTCCTTCCAAAGAAATCCCAGAACTGATCTCCTTCAGAATGGACTGGTTGGATCTCCTTGCAGTCCAAGGGACTCTCAAGAGTCTTCTCCAACACCACAGTTCAAAAGCATCAATTCTTCAGCGCTCAGCTTTCTTCACAGTCCACCTCTCACATCCATACATGACCACAGGAAAAACCATAGCCTTGACTAGATGGACCTTTGTTGGCAAAGTAATGTCTCTGCTTTTGAATATGCTGTCTAGGTTGGTCATAACTTTCCTTCCCAGGAGTAAGCGTCTCTTAATTTCATGGCTGCAATCACCATCTGCAGTGATTTTGGAGCCCAGAAAAATAAAGTCTGACACTGTTTCCACTGTTTCCCCCATCTATTTCCCATGAAGTGATGGGACCAGATGCCATGATCTTAGTTTTATATAAATGCAAATCAAATCCAGAATGAGATGTCACCTCACACCTGTCTAAATGTCTATCATCAAAAAGTTTACAAATAACAAGTGTTGTCAAGGGTGAGGAGAAAAAGAAACCCTAGGATACCATTGGTTGGAATGTAAATTGGTACAGCCATTATGGAAAATAGTATGGAGGTTCTTCAAAAAACTTAAAGTAGAACAACCATGCATGCATGCTAAATTGCTTCAGTGATGCCCAACTCTTCTTGACCCTATGGACCATAGCCCACCAGGTTCCTCTGCCCATGGGATTCTCCAGGTAAGAATACTGGAGTGGTTTGTCATGCCCTCTTCCAAGGGATCTTCCCAACCCAGGTATTGCATTTGTCTCTTGATGTCCTCTGCACTGGCAGGCAGGTTCTTTATCACTAGCACCACCAGGGAAGCCCAGAACTATCATATGACCTAGAAATTCCATTCCTAGATATATATGCTAAGAAAACAGAACATCAGTTTAGAAAGATATTGTTCACTCCAATGTTCACAGGAGCATTATTTACAATAGCCAAGGTATGAAAGCAACCTAAGCATCCATCTGTAAGAAACTGTAGAAAGTATGCACACCAATGAAACGATTCAGAAGAAAAGACATATGATGCAAGAGACAGGGGAAACGATCACTGGAGTGATGTCCTACAGTAGTTAGAGGCAGAGTGCACAAGTGCAGAGACTGGCTTTAGGTAAGAGAGCAGGCAACTCATTCATAGTCACAGGACTTGAGTATACAGAAAAAAATATATACACATTCTGATGTTGAAAAAATTGCTATTTCATCTTGAAACTAAATAAAACTGACTGGACTGAGAACCCTATTTCTTTATTCTTATTAAGAAATCCAAAGTCAAAGAGTCTTCACATTCAAAGTTTCTAATTTCACTTCTAATTCAGAAGGGACAGTAGAAGTTTTGACAAAATTTTAAGAAAAAAAAAGAATTTTTTTTAGCAAATAGATTTAACCATAAACATTTAGATGACTCCCATAAATATTTTGATGATTCCAGTGGAAACAAACCAAAAGAAGGATAAAAAATGTGGTTTGTGGGGGTAAAGTGTTAGAAAAACACATCTTGCTTTTCCTTATTGCAAAATATTTTTAAATAAATTTTTGACTTTGTTGAATGTGCACAACAAATATACTGTCCACCTCCAGCTTCTGGCTTGTTTGCTACATGCCAGAATTTGGGGAAGAACATGGGAATTATTAGCATATGGAGTATAAGACGGTGTAATCCCATAAATTCACCAGATTCCTTTCAGGAAAAACCTGATCAATACCTTCAAAACTGTTTAGCTTCCAAGTTCCAAATATATTTAAAATTAAAGAGAATAGTATGATGAATTCCATGTATACATTGCCAGCCTTCAGTGATTATTAATTCATGGCCAGTCCTTTTTCATTTATACCTCCACCCAAATCCCTTTATTATGTTAAACTTCAGACAATATATTGTCCCATCTTTAAATATTTCAGTGTACATTGCTAAAGGCTACACACCATTTTTCTTTAAATTCAACATCATATTATCACATCTAAAAATTAATAATCTTTAATATCATCAAATATCTAGTTAGTGTTCACATTTTCCTAGCCCTCATAGTCTATTTGAGTTTGAACTGAGGTCCAAATGAAGTTCACATATTACAATGTGTTGATAAACTTCTTAAAACTTCTTCAGGTAAAGGTTCCACTTAAATCTTTTTTCTTCTGCATTTTTTTATTAAGAAACTCAGTTATTTGTGGTGGTAGCATGTCTCACAGTTTCAACTTTTTATTCCCAATGGTTTTATTTAGACATGTTTCTTTCCTTTAAAATCTAAATATTCATCAGATTCATGATCTAAAAATTTAACAAAACTAGTTCATAGGTGGTGCTTATGTGCCTGCATTGAGAGAAACACAATGATTGCTTGTTTTATCTTTTTTGTGATGTGAGCAGCCCATTGCCACATTGACACCCATTATGATATTTAAATAGGTGTTCGGCTCACCAACTATGATGTGTGTGTCTGTGTATGTGTGTATGTATATGTGTGTGTGTGTGTGTAGGAGGAATCCCCACCACCAACAAGCAATTCTCTAGATACAGCTCACTGCCCTACAATTCAACTCAACTGGCACTCTCTGCTATCTTCTGGGAGATAGCATTTGATTTCACAGGTTAAGGGGTCAATCCCACAAAACTGCCCCTCCCATAGACACCTTAGACACCAGTCAGAAGCCTGGATTACTAACTGTGCTTCTGACCAATCAGCCACAAATTGGTTGTTCCAACGACACCCTCCAACTCAGGATGCCAATGTCAAATCCGGGTTGTCACCTGAATCTCTTACCCACCATCTGGCTATGAATCCGGGGTTTGCCTCTAGTGTTCAAGTAATTTGCCATTGATTACTCTGGGATTCAGTTGTATAGGAAGAGCAAGAAAATGCTTTATCTTCTCCCCTTATTTATTAGTTTCCAAAATCATAAGTTCCCTAGTGTAGGACTTCAGAACAAGTCCCCCAAAATATGCCACATTTGCATGAGAATTATTTTGAGCTAAAGGCAATCAAGACCCTACAGTTTCAAAAGAAACTACTACCCCTCCCTTAACCATCTAGAAGAATTTAAATTGGGGATTTTTCCCAGGAAAAAATTTATTAAGAGCAATAAATTTTATCTAAGTGGCCCTATCTATATGGCAAACATTGAATTACCAAAAATCTGTTATTGTCCTGACAATGACCCTCCTATCCTTAGAAGCCCCAGGCCCTTATCCCATTCCTTAGCTCAGGATGGCCTACATGGCTCATTTTACTTTCCTGTCTCTGAACTTCTCATGTATGTGGAGTTCCCATACATACAAAATTAAATTTGATTTTCTCCTGTTAATCTATCACTTTAATTCTGAGATAAGCCAGAAGAACTTACAAGGGTAAAGGAAAGCTTTCCCCCTCCCTGATACCAACATCCTCCAATGGTGACCAAGTAGATCTCTCCCTCAAATACAGTTAGAAGCCCATAGGTTTAAATATAATTTATGTTTTGACCCTTTACAGTTGCCTTCCTTACTACAGTTCAAATTATCCCATCTTTGGCCAGGGTAGACTTTCCAAGATTACCAAAGTCTACCTGACCCAACTCATCTGGTCTTTTATGATAAGATATCACAGACCCATTTTACATATTCTCTGACGGAGGCCTGAAATCAGTGATTTCACAAGGAGCACTGATCACTTTTCATAGTAAATAGTATTGAAAGGCCACAGTATTGACATTAGATGGGCTCACTGTGGCTAGGCTGTTCTAGATCTTTCAAAGGCGAGGGATTTTTTTTAATTCTTCCAACTTTTAATATTAAGATAATATTAGAGCTTTTAAAACTAGCAAAAATACTACAGAGAATTTCAATATATCTTTCATTCAGTTCCCCCTAAATTTAACATCTTTTATAACCGTAGTACAGTTATTAAAACCATAGTACAATTATTAAACCCATGAAATTAATATTGACATAATATTAAGTAATCTATAGACCTTATTGGAATTCTCCACTTTTTCTAATAACACTATTTTTCCTGTCCAAAATCCAATTCAGGGTATCATGTTGCATTAATTGTCATGAGTCTTTCTCTAATCTGTGACAGTTCTTCAGCCTTTTGAAGACTTTGTCTTTTTTTTTTTCATTTTTTATGACCTTGACACTTCAGAAGAACACTGATCAAATTTTTTGTAGCTCTCTCAAATGCTGTTTGTCTATGTTTTCCCATGATTAGATAAGACTCTATGGTTTTGTGTAGAATACTACAGAAGTGATACTGGGCCCTTTTCTTTTCTTTCTCTCTCTTTTTTTTTTTTTTTCATGCATCATGCAGGATCTTAGTTTCCAGACCAACTCTCAAACCTGTGCCCTCTGCCTTGGGAGCTTGGAGTCCTGTCTGCTGGACAGCCAGTGAATTCCTGGGCCCTTTTCTGTGTATCATTTTCGATAGGATCAGAATAGGATGGACAGTTAAAAAGTTTGAAGAATTCTGTGATTCACTACAGTAACAATGAAATCAGTAATTCTGTTCATTTATTCAATCAACATTGAATTTTACTTGTGTCCACCTACTGCAAATATAAAGCAAAGATGACAAAATGACCTGTGTCAGAAGTACAGACACTGTGCCTGAGCAAGGAGGTACTTGTTTTCCCTTTTAGAGAGACATTTTTGATGATAAGGCCCCCTTACTTTCAGAATATTTTACTGTGGAATTAGTCTTTGTAACTAGTGTTCTAAAGAAGTCTGCATTATCTCCACTCATCTTAAGAAAATATATTAATGGTGGTTTTCAACTTGCAAAATGATGTTAAAAGTAGCTAGCCAATCATGACTCAAGTGACACTGAATTTAGCACCTTCATCAAAATCTACCAAGTTCCTAATACCCCTGAGTAAATGAGAATGGTCAGCTCATTCACTGAGTTGACCATTAGTAAATTAGCTTGAGTTTATAATATGTTCTGCAGAAGGTCATACCTCAAAAATACCTACTTGGTACCATTTTGTATAGGGCTCTGAAAGTGGATAGCACAAAGCCGTAAACACAGGAGATCCAATAACTGTTAGAGTGTGTTGGTTGGTTGGTTGGTTGGTTGGTTTGCCAGTTTGTGTCAGTTGATCTCAGGCTATGTAGAGGGATTCAAAATAAGGAACTATCCTAACTCTTGCATATGAAACAATGAAATTGAGCCTCTTAGCAGTAGACATTTCTCTAAAGGAAAAACAGACAAAATTGTTGAGTGCATGGACAAAGAAGAATGTGACACCACTCATCCTTACCCTCCCAACTCCACACCAAGTTTCCCATCCAAGGTCCCAAGACAGCAGTATTTCACAGTCCAGGAGCCCTCTGCAAATGAGTCCTTTCCACAGCTTCTGTTTGGGAACTGTTGAAGGGGTTGCGTTCATTTTAAGCAGAATGAACTCAGAATTACTAAGCAAGAAAGAGGTGCTGGTGCACTGGGCAGCTGAGGCTCAGATTTCATAGGTTCCCTCCTCTTGCTCTTTGCCATTGAAAGCAAGGTCTACCCCCACTGGTTCGTCTTCCCAAGGTTACTATGTCAAAAGTATGGCCATTTCTCTACTTGTTAACTTCTAAGAGCCACTAATTAGAAGAAGAGTTAGGATAAACAATTTATTTTACTAAGAATTAGAAAGTTTTAAAAGTTTTGAAATAGTAGAAAAAGAAAATGCCCTTACAATTAAATCTTGTGGACCAATATAAAACTACCTCTATTGGCGTACACTCTTAAGTTAATAGCTATCATATCCTCTGTCCCCCAAAAAATCACAACAATGACCTTTAAGAAAATTCCCCATTCACTTGTCTTTTTTCTTTTTCCCATGACATCCGTTCAAAACCTAATGATAAATTAAGGCAGAGTTCCCCCAAATTGGACACAAGTATGCCTATGCAGCTGTTTTTTTTTTTTTTTTTTCAGATAGGTCATCCCTTAATCATTAAAGCATCCAAGTATGGGACTTCTTCCTGTAATCAAATATTTTTGGTGAAAACATTTAAAATTAGAACAACCATGAGTACATTGTTAAACAGAATGGAAAAATTCACATTAATTGTTAAGATAAAATATGAGACTCCAAAAATATATTTTTTATCTTCTGCAGCAGCTGGTATCTGACTACAACACCCCCTCCCCACCCCCTCCCCGCACCATTCTTTGCTCTCTTTTCTCTGCCATTGAGAACACTTTAAGATGACTTCAGTAGAAAAGTCTGAGAAGCATTGTTTCTGGTAATATCTTAGGGTGAAGGAGGGACTGTAATTCTGCCTTGTAACTTGAGACATTTGGAAGACATCTAGAAATCTGAAGACTGAAGAGTTTCCTAAGTGTTTTATCTCTTAGCCCTTGATTAGTCCTAATTTGGGGGGTAACACATGAGCTTGCTCTTTTAATTTCAGCACATTGATCTCCAGGAGAATATTTTAAGTTAATTTTTAGCTACTTAACATGAGTATATATACAATTTGGACATGTTACACACACACCCACACACACACAAACACACAGAGAAATTTCTTGAGACAATAGGCCCAAGAGAGTAAACGTGGAAATTCAAGAGCTAGATCCTCACAAAGTACCCTAGGAATGGAGGTGACCTACAGTGAAAATATGAAGCCTAACCCTTGGGCCCCACAAGTTTTCAGAAAACTGTTTTTCTAGTTTTGGCCCGGAGAGCCTGGAATGGTCAAGGAGTTAAAGGTTGTCCTTGAACCTGACTGAGAGACAGTAGGCTTTGTCCCAAGAAGTAGCCTCCATATTGTTCAGAAAATTTGGTGACTCTCAAAGTCCATCATTCCTTTTATCAGCCATTCTCTCTTACCCTAGTCCCCCTGGTGGCTCAGAGGTTAAAGCGTCTGTGTGCAATGCCGGAGACCCGGGTTTGATCCCTGGGTCAGGAAGATTCCCTGGAGAAGGAAATGGTAACCCACTCCAGTATTCTTACCTGGAGAATCCGATGGAGGGAGAAGCCTGGTAGGTTGCAGTCCACGGGTTCGCAAAGAGCTGGATACAACTGAGCGATTTCACTTTCACTTTTCTCTTACCCTAGTACCTGGGCAAGCAGTTTACCCTGGATCCATAGAGACTGGAACAAAGAAAAGCAAGTGGGAATTCTCTTCCGTCTCTATGAATCTGAGGAGGTAGATTGCTTGTGTGGGGTGGAGGAGAGGGGACTTTAATCCATTTTAGATTCTTGATACAGGTGGTAAAGTCAGTGTTCAACAGCAGCTGTCTCAGTGGGCAAAGGCAGGTTAAAGCAGCAGATTTCTGGGGGTGTAGGGCCTGGAGTCTATAAAGGATTCTCAAAAGAACATCTGGCCATCTCCTGCTGTCATTTCAATTCTACTTGAGCTTTGTACCCAAAAAATACTTCATGAAAAGGACATACCACATTGTACTTCAGTTCAATGTGATCTGAGAGGAATAACACCAAGGCATAAAGAGGATCTCATGCATTTTGGGGCTTTCTTTTTCTTGTCTTTTTTTTTTTTTTTTTTTTTTTTTTTTTGCTATTGGTACTTTTGGATATTCACTGCCTCTTTGATTTTCAACCCTTATTTATTAAGTCGACATTGCCTTAAATCCCAACTGGGCCTTGTCTCCATGGTCTGTGAGTTGGGAGTTAGGTTAACTGATGGCCTTGTAAGTCCATTATACTTTCAAAGGGAAAGAGTCAGGTTTATGAATCCATGACTTTCCGCATGCTTGGATTTCATAAGCTCCAAAACCCTCAGATGGCTTGCTTCCCCACCTATTGACTCTCCCTCAAATTCCACTACTGGAACATCATGTTTTTAAGTTTAATGGAGTGTTCCTTATACAAAAATAAAACCTCAATGAGGAGTAACACTGAAAAATGCTTTAGCCATTTCAATTTTCTTTCCTTTCTAAGAGCTGAAGAGCAGGCTTTGATCAATTGAAGAAGAGAGAAATGAGATATTTAGTCCCACTGAGCAGGAAGGAGAAGAGGGCAGTCAGAGAGGGGCATAGTCGGCAACGGAAATCTCTTATGACTGGTCAGAATGAAAATATGAATATCAAAGAGGAATGCTCTGCCCAAATCTCTAATATACTAGGTAACATATTACCCTTAGGAAAACAGATGTGACCTGCCTAGGATATATTCTCATCAATACCATTATAAGTTTTGTTCTATTTGTTTTATGTCATTGTACATAATGTTTTAGATCCATTAAAACACAGAATAAACTTACAATGACCAGTACTTATTGAGCTAGTTTCTCTTGGTAAGTTACTTCCTAGGAAAAGGCACATAGACCCTGGGACATCTCATGAATCCTTGAGGGTCCCATTAAATGGATTACTAACTCAGTATATTGAACAGTACCCAGGTGGCTTTACAAAATACCCAACAATTCATAACAGGTAGTCTGTGTCCTGAGAGACTCTGTCTTGTTGATCATTTTTCTTGTGTCGTCACACGTATCAAAACCGACACTGCATCATTTTAGATGCCTGTATCAAGTTAAACTCTCATAACCTAACTAAAATGCAAAACACAAACACACACATGTGTGCACACACACACAGAGTACACGCTGCAGGAACTTTTTTTCTTATTCCTTCAAATATCATCTCCAGATACAAACTGAAAATCTGCACTTAAAGCTGTTCATTAATCTGAAAAAATGTAAAGATCCAAACCAGTCTCATTTCCATATCTTCAAAGTCTCTTACTCAGGCATGTTTTTTAAACCTAATGATTTAAGCCTCGCACCTCAGTATACTGGATGCCACATTTTCATGGAAGCACCCACACAGCCTGTGCTGGTCTCCTTTTCTTCACAATTCACACAGAATCCCCATCTTCACTTCCCCACAGTAGTCTTTGCTCAGCTATTCAAGAAGGTGGCTGGCATATTCACAGTAACAGAGCACTACAGCAGAGAAAAGTCCTTCCCAGAGAATCCTTGCTTCTTTGCGAGTCTCAGGCCTAAAACACGTGCCCTTCAAACTGCCCAGTCCCACAAAATTCACTGCTCTTTGTTTTCTCTGGAACCTACTCCTTCCAACTTCCCTGTGATGCATTTTTCTCATTTTCTTGCTCTTTTTCACTCTCAGGTGAATTTTTTTTTTATTGAACCCCTTTTTCCCTCTTTCTCCTCTCTCCCTCTTGAAAACAAGATCCATTTTCTTTTGCTGTGGACTATAATTACTAAATAACGTACAAATATACGGCAGTGTATATTCTAAAGGAACAGCTGCAAAATTGCTAATATTAGGTCTAATTTAGCTACAATAAATTAGCAAATGTGTGGAAGCACAACGATGACAGCATAATTATAACAAAAGTCGATGTGTTGAAGTATATGGATGACAATACATACTAATTTTAGAGAGAGAAAAAAAGAACCCTACACCAAATGAAATGCACGCGATGAACAGACGGGACTAATAGCTCAGACACATATACTTAATGCGGCCAGTCACTGTAAAAACAAAAAGATAGATGAAGCTGTTCAAAAATCTAGCGCTAACAAGCAATGTAGTCTGAAACCATTAACTGTCAGGGGTAATAACACTCAAAGTGTTGAAGTGCAGTAAAACAGCAGCGCTTTCCTGGGATGGTGGCGGCTGCACCAGCGCACACCTGTGAAGAGGGCGCTAAATCTATCCCCGCATTCATTATAACAGAGGGAGGAAAAACAACACTAATAATGAAAAGTATAAACGGGAAGAGCAGACAGCAGAGAGTGACATTTGCATGGTCCCAGTCAGCTTGTTAGCTGAAGTGGGTTTTAATTAGCTATTTTCCAGCAAGCAAACGAGCAAATTAGTGGCAGCCATAAACAAGAAGAGACAATCAGGCCCAAAGAAAAGGGAAAAATGATCAGGGTGCCTTTGCAGGAGGTGAGGAGGGAAGGGCAAGGAATTACAAAGCTTTAACTGAAAACTTTTCTCAATCAGAGAATTAAAGAAGGTTTTCTCTCGAATTCATCTTAGGGATTAGCCCATCCTCCTTTCTTTTACTGGTGAGGACACTGAGGTTCATAGAGGCTAGCTAACTTGTACAAGATTACACCTCTGAATACAGCCCTAAAAACACAAAACAAGAACAACGAAAAACCCAGAAAGGGGCATCTTCCAAGTTAGGGTTTTCCCAGAACCTGCTTTTGAAATGCTGTAAGTTAATCAACCTCTTAGGAGCATAGAGAAGTGTGAAACCATGTGGAAAATTTGCATGGGAATCAAGGGATGCAACTGGTTATAACTGTAGGTTCAACAGAATGATGGTAGTTTCATATAGTCAAAAGCACCTTTAGAAAAAGTATTGTTCTGAAGCAATACTCATCCCTTGTTCTGAGCACAGAACCAGCGGCTGAGGGTAACTTTTACTGTCTGGTAGGATGTACAGACAGACTTTACAAATGGTGGGATGCAGACGCTGATGTAGCACATCAGAGATGCTGCTAAGCTTAAAGTGGGGAGCCATGAGGAACATTTGAGAGAAAGGGCCATCAAACCTGGACCCGAAGATGCGCAGCAGAACACCAGCCTCCTCACAACTCCACAATAAGCAAGCACTGACGAATTGAAGGTAGTCACCTCTGTAGAAAGAAATTTTAAAAAACCATCTGTTTCACTGGACTAGACAGGACAAGGACTCCAAATGCATAAACAAAGAAATGTGTCATATAGTTTTGTCGTGCAATTTCATCTGACTCACAATTGGAAATATGCTGTGAAAAAAGCATAAAGTGATTGGGAAACGGGGAAATCTGAGGTGGAAAATAATAGAAGTCAGTGGGCTTATTGCCTTATGTCATAAATTCACTTGCTGTATTAAGATTTAAAAGTATTGAAGCATGATATAACCCAAGGGAAATACAAAAGGAAAATATAATAGCCAGGACAAAAGACTGAAGCAAATACTACCACATTTGACACTTGCAGATAATAAACTCAGGGACAGTTTACATGAAGGGGAGTAGGAAATTGAAGGCTGTATTCATCAGGAGGCATCAAACACATAATCATTAAAATATGCATTTACAGACTCACTATGATATGGGAGATATTTCAAAGAGCAGAAAATTGGTCCTCGATCTTGACTTCACTATCCAAAATATGACTTCAAATTTGATATACACAAAGGGATGGATAAACACAGAAAAATGAAAAGAGTATGTGTCCTCTCTCAACTACACAGTTAAATGAGATATATATGAATATCACTTCAGTTCAGCTGTACAGTTGTGTCTGACTCTTTGCAACCTCATGGACTGCGACACACCAGGCCTCCCTGTCCATCACCAACTTCCGGAGCTTACTCAAACTCATGTCCATTGAGTCAGTGATGCCATCTAACCATCTCATCCTCTGTCGTCCCCTTCTCCTGCCCTCAATCTTTCCCAGCATCAGGGTCTTTTCCACTGACTCAGTTCTTCCCATCACGTGGCCAAAATACTGGAGTTTCAGCTTCAGCATCAGTCCTTCCAATGAATATTCAGAACTGATTTCCTTTAGGATGGCCTGGTTGGATCTCCTTGCAGACCAAGGGATTCTCAAGAGTCTTCTCCAACAACACATTTCAAAAGTATCAGTTCTTTGGTGCTCAGCTTTCTTTATGGTCCAACTCTCACTTCCATACATGACTACTGGAAAAACCATAGCTTTGACTAGACAGACCTTTGTTGGCAAAGTAATGTCTCTGCTTTTTAATATGCTATCTAGGCATATACTATATATTAATATATAATTAAGTACTATGTGTATTTAATTAATATGGAATCAAAGTATAAATTTTTCATTCATCCAACATTTATTAAGCTCCTACTATATGCAAACATTGAATTAGACACTGGTTACAGAGATATTAATAACTCTAAAGGTCATTCATGCACATCTATTTCTTTTCTTACCAGTCAGATATTGAAACAGCTAATGACAATGATCATGTTCTCTGATTCTCCTTTTCTTGATGTTTAACAATCATATTTACTTCATCTTTTTTCATATGCTATTTCCAACTACATTCAACCTTTCTGCTCTAGTAGTCAGATTGTTTCTATCCTTTCAAAAGCATGATATTCAAAATAGTATTATCTGTATAGTACAGATTTAAACCTAATTATCGTCTCTTTTGATCTAGATATTACTTCATTAACCTAACCTAAAATCACATCTGTATTTTCAGCAGCCACACACAATGTTAACCATCTTTAAGTTTACTATTAACCAATAGCTCTAAAATAGTATCATATGATGATTATATCACACATTTGGAAGACAATTGCAGGATTTTAATCAATCAATGTAAAACTTTGTTAGATTTTACCTGTATTTCAGCCTAGTAAAAATTGTGTTGATTCAAGCTCTATTATCTAATATACTCACTACATCTCCCCCTATACCAATACTATGTCATCTCCAAATCTGTTTAGAAATTTTCTACATTTTTACTCAATTATTTATGGAATTAGGAAAGATAAGGCAAAATACCTTTACAGGGTATCCATAGAAACATCCTTTCTGACATAAAGCAATTAAAAATTATGGTTAACTGGCTTGTGAAATGATTCACTTATCTTAGACCCTAAACCATAATTATCCATGTCTTAGGTTCTGCTTTCCCAAGAACCAGACCTAAGACTTGGAATTAAGGAAAGGCAGTTTATTTGGGAAGTTTCCTCAGAAAGTGCTGGTGGAGGAGAGTGGCAAGGGAAGCAAGAAAGTAGATACAGGACTCTCCGTGGAGGCTTGAGAAAACTGGGGTACAGAGCCATGAACGTCCCTCTCTCACTGATTGAGTGTCGTTGACAGAGGAGTTAACTCCCTGGCCTGTACGTGGGCCAAACACACTGCTGGGGACCAATAAGTCCTCAGGCAGAAAGTGGCAGGTGCTTGCAGTAATGAGCTATCAGGATGGTGAGTGCTGAGGGGATACAGTCAGGGCACCAACATCTGCTACACTGCAGCTCATCCAGTAAGACTGCATAAGACTTCTTTTCAAGTCTCCCTCAAGTTGAGATACATGGTACCAATCCCATCACCCACACTCATTCATCCCTTTGCATGGTTTGAACATTCTTTGTTGCCTAATGTTGCACACAAGATGTTTATTGTCTGATGCTCTCTAACGTGAGTAACCTTGTCCAAAAATTATATTCATCTTAAAACTTATAAGTCAATTTGAGCCCTAGTGATTTTAGCTTAAGTATTTCCTACCAGTCTTCTAATGGTGTCTTTATAATACTCTGGAGAACTAACACAGGCTAATCAATCACAAATCTATAGAATACTTTTTTCTTCATTTCCTTCTCATTTTGTATAAGTCATGCATCCCCATTATTAAATATTTCTTTTGATTTTTCAAGTTTCTGAGGCCCCCAAAGCACTTCTGTTTTCAGGATTATGGTAATTCCCCATGCCAAACAAATGAAGAAACTAGAACTTCCAGGGGAATAAACATAACAAACATACTTATAAATGCACAGCTGAGACTTTCCTGGTGGTCTGGTGGCTAAGACTCAGCACTCCCAATGCGAGCAGCCTAGGTTCAATCCCTGGTTGGGGAACTAGATCCCAAAGGCTGCAACTAAGAGTTCATATGCCACAAATAAAAACATCCTGCATGCTGCAACAAATGACCCTGTGTGCCACAACTCAGATCTGGTGCAGCCAAATATATAAATAAGCATTTTTTTTTAATGCACAACTGAATTTATAGGAAATTTCAATGGTTAGGAGACTTGAATTTTAATAGTGTGTGGTGGTAAATTTGGGCTCACACAAAATGGTGACTTGAAAATACCTCCTGTTTCCAACCTGAAAAAAACTAAATCTTCAGAAGGCTATATCCTTAACTCAAAAGTTTAGCTGGAGAAAACTCCTGTTAACAAAAAAGAGACAAAAAGACACTGTTCTGTCTAATCATGAAATCCAAGTAAGATAAAATAGTCTCCCCCCATAATTTGAGCCATGCAGGTTTGGGGCTAAAATATATATACACTATGATCCTCGAAAACTTAAGGCAGTGAAACTACCTTACATGATATTATAATGGTAGATAAAGGCCATTATATATTTGTCAAAATCCATAGACTGTACAATAACAAGAGTGAACTCCATTGTAAGCAATGTGCTTTGGGTGATAATGATGTATAGACACAGGCCTACTGATTGTAATAAAGGTAGTGCTCTTGTCGGGATTTTGATAGCGAAGGGGGCTGTGCCTATGTGGGGGCAGTGTATATACGAAACCTCTTTATGTTCTGTTCAGTTTTGCTGTGAATCTAAAACTGCTCTAGTTAACAAAATAAGGAGTAAACATAATCATTAAATACATTGATTTAAAGGAAAAAAATGTAAATACCTATACCAAAAAATTAGGCTTCCCCAATAGTTCAGCAGTCAAGAACCCACCTGCAGTGCAGGAGATGCTGGTTCAGTCCCTCAGTTGGAAAGATCCCCTGGAGGAGGAAACGGCAACCCACTTCGGTATTCCTGTCTGGAGAATCCCATGGACAGAGGAGCCTGGAGGGCTACAGTCCATGGGGTCACAAAGAGAAGGGCACAGCTTAGTGATGCCAACAACCTCAAATACCAAAAAATTAAAGTCTGGATAATTATTATGTTGCTTCAATCAAAAGGAAAGATAAAATTCCAATTTCATATGAACTATTCCAAGGAATAAGAAAATTTGAAAATAAATCCATCTTAATTCATTACAAAGCTAATCATACTGTAATACTGAAAACAGAATCAAAGGGGAAAAAAAGTCACTGGCTAATTTCATTTTTGAATACAGATGATAAATCCAATGTATTAAAAACAGCAACCACAATATCATGACCCAATTGGATTTATACCAACAATGCAAGAATTCATTAGAATTTGAATATCTATTAATTTGAATATCTATTAATTTAAAATGAAAAAAATAACATTTAAATACATATAAGAAAAGCAAGTCTAATATCCCAAGACCAGTTTATGGTTAGAAAGAAAGTCTCAGCAGACTGAAAATAGAAGAAACATTGATAATCTCATATCTGTCAAAAAAATACAGTGGACAATATGCTTAAAGGTTAAAATTTAGAAATGCAAATGAGAAATGAATGCTATACTCAGTTGAAAATGTTTTCTAAAAGTATAAGAATTGCAAAGAAGCAACAAAAATATCAGTTTGGCTTAGTTTAAAAGCTCAAGAGCATTTTAACATGTTGAAATTAAAGAGCTCAGCAATATCATGGGGTTAATGTAAAAAAAAAAAATCACATTTGTATACACCAACAAAGAACAGAACATGTAACCTGTGGTCATCAGCAGCCATTCAGTAATCATGGTGGGATAATCTTCAAGAACCCTAGGATACAATGTCTCTGATCCACGGACTTGTACTCATTTTGTACTTGCACTGACACATACTTTTATATTCTCTTTACCTATTTAATACTACCTTTCTCTTTCACATAAGTCTTTAATGGTCTTTTCAGTTAGTTCTTTTAAAAATTGCCTTCTGTTGGACTGTGAAGAAGGCTGAGCGCCAATGAATTGATGCTTTTGAACTGTGGTGTTGGAGAAGACTCTTGAGAGTCCCTTGGACTGCAAGGAGATCCAACCAGTCCATTCTGAAGGAGATCAGCCGTGGGATTTCTTCGGAAGGAATGATGCTAAAGCCGAAACTCCAGTACTTTGGCCACCTCATGCGAAGAGTTGACTCATTGGAAAAGATTCTGATGCTGGGAGGGATTAGGGGCAGGAGGAGAAGGGGACAACAGAGGATGAGATGGCTGGATGGCATCACGGACTCGATGGACGTGAGTCTGAGTGAACTCCGAGAGTTGGTGATGGACAGGGAGACCTGGTGTGCTGCGATTCATGGGGTCGCAAAGAGTCGGACATGACTGAGCGACTGAACTGAACTGAACTGAACTGATGCATCCCTTAATATTATACCATAAACTCCAAGCACAAAATGTAGCATTTCCTTGCTCTTCTCCTTGCCAGTTAAATCTTTCTCTTGCCCTCAGCTATTTTTCAAGTTTCATATGGTATTCAAGTTTCTCTGAAACTTCACAACGTGGTTCAATTCTCTTATATTTGTTATGGGCCTATTTCTTTCTATTATTACTTCTATCATTTTGAAATTTGAATTAGCTAGAGAGTTCTTTATTATTTACTTCAGTTTCTTTAAGTACCAATCACTATTCTTCTATATTAGAAATATTTGCATAGCTGGTATTGTGTTATCTGAGATTCTCTTTTAGTCTCATGCTGTGAATCTTCCCTTGTTTCCCCAAGTTAAACTTTATACCTGTATCATTTAGGATGGTCAAGCTTAGGCTGTGTTGACGATTTCAAAATCACAATGTTAAATCTCTCGCTATTACATGTCATTTGTGGTTCTGCTATGGCTCAGCTTCATGTCTTCATTATTCTATATCCCAGACTGATGGACCTGCCTCTATTTATAACATTGCCTATCTCAGGAGAAAAGAGACATGTTATTCTTACAGTTTCTATTCTAAAGTGACACATGACATACTTTTACCACTTTTCTTTAGCCAAGATATTCATACACACAGCCACTGCTAATTTGAACAGAACAGAGCTGTATAATGCCCTGGCAGGAAAAATCACTAGTCAAAAAATCTACCACAGTCCATCCTCCCAATCACCAAATACTGAGTGCAGCACCTCTAGACTGACAGGTACTTTTATCTTTTTTCCTTTTAGTACTTTAATGATATTGTTCTATTGTCACTTGACTTCTGTAGCATCCAGTGATGTCAGCTGTCTTTCTTTGTCCCTTTTGGGCCTTTTCTCTGGCTATTCTTACAATTTTACAATTTTTTTTTCTTTCATTTTTAGTTTTCAGCAATTTGATTCTGATATGCTTTGCTGTGTTTTTCATAGTTTCTTCTATTTTGAGCACAATGAATTTTTTCAATCTACATTTCTAATTTCTACCACATTTGGAAAATTTTAGGCCATTATTTTTTTTTAATATATATCTGTCCCTCCTCTTCCCTTATTTAACCTCCAATATAGATTGCCTGGGAGTTTCCCAAAGACTACTGGTGCTCTATTTTTTTTCTCCTCCAACCCCAATCTCTATTTCATTTTGGAAAATTTTTATTGCTAATTTCAAGGTCACTGATTTATTTCTGCAAAGTTTAATCTGATATTAGTCCAAATTGGTATATTTTTCACTCTATATATTTTATTTTTAATTTCTAGAAGTTTCATTTGAGTCTGTTTATATCTTCTAAGATCATGGCATCCAGTCCCATCACTTCATGGCAAATAGATGTGGAAACAATGGAAATTTTATTTTCTTGGTCTCCAAAATCACTGCAGATGGTGACTTCAAGCCATGAAATTAAAAGACACTTTCTCCTTGGTAGAAAAGCTATGACCAACCTAGACAGTATATTAAAAAGCAGAGACATTACTTTTCCAACAAAGGTCTGACTAGTCAAAGCTGTGGTTTTTCTAGTAGTCATGTATGGATGTGAGAGTTGGATTATAAAGAAAGCTGAGCACTGAAGAATTGATGCTTTTGAACTGTGGTGTTGGAGAAGTCTCTTGAGAGTCCCTTGGACTGCAAGGAGATCAAACCAGTCAATCATAAAGGAAACCAGTCTGGATATTCATTGGAAGGATTGATGCTGAGGCTGAAACTCCAATACTTTAGCCACCTGGTGTGAAGAACTGGGTCACTGGAAAAGACCCTGATGCTGGGAAAGATAGAAGGCAGGAGGAGAAGGAGAAGGGGACGACAAAGGATGAGATGGTTGGATGGCATCACCGACCCAATGAACATGAGTTTGAGCAAGCTCTAGGAGTCGGTGATGGACAGGGAAGTCTGGCGTGCTGCAGTCCATGAGGTTGCAAAGAGTTGGGCACAACTGAGCAACTGAATTGAACTGAACTGATATCTTTTACATCTCTCAACCTCAACCTGTGAATATGGAGTATATTTATAATAGTTATTTTTAACATCCTTGTCTGCTAATTTGATCATCCCTGTTATTCCTGAGTCTGAATGACTGATTTTTTTTTTTAGTTATCAGTCATAATTTCCTAATTCTTTGTATGCCTTCCAATGGTCTTTTGTATGCAGGACGCTGTGAATTTTATGTTGTTATGTGGAGGATTTTGTTGTATTCCTTTATATAGTGTTGACCTCTTTTCTGGGATGCACTTAGATTACCTGGTATTATTTTGTTTCTGTATAGGATTACTTTGAAGCTTTGTTAGGTTAGGTCATTGTTCTAGACATAATTGGACCCTACATCTAAGATAATTTTCTTCCAAGTATTTTATCCAATCCATCATATATTATGAAATCTCATTTATTCTGATTGACACAAACAGAAACTATTCTCCGTCCATGGTTAGCTTCAGGAATTGTTAGCCTGATTTATTTCCAGTGGTTCTTTCTCTAGGTTTGGATAGTTTATTCTCCTACATGAGCAGACTGGTACTCTGCCAAAGATGAAAGGGGATATCTCTGAAGATCTTCCAAGCTCTGTCTTTGTGAACTCCCTTTGTGCCAATATTTTGGCCTCCCTAAATTCCAATCAATGTCTCTAAAACTCAGTGAGATTCCATGGCATTAATCTGCTTTCTCTGTTCCTGTATAGCAGAGGGTATACATGCTCTATGAAGTAAACTGGGGCAATCATACAGCTTGCCTTATGTGAAAGAAAGTGAAAGTGTTAGTCACTCAGTGTCTGATTTTTGTGACCCCAGGGACTGTAGCCCACCAGGCTCCTCTGTCCATGGAAATCTCCAGGCAAGAATACTGGAATGGGTAGCCATTCCCTTCCCCAAGGGATCTTTCCAACCCAGGGATCAAACCCAGTCTCCTGCATTGCAGGTGGATTCTTTACTCTCTGAGTCCCCTGGAAACCCACAGCTAACCTTATAATCAGGGATAATAATCATGTGCAGTCTGTCATGTAATATCTGATATCAACTGCTTTATATATGTCTGGTTTCTTAGTTGGTTAACATAAGAAAGTAAATCTGGTACTGTTACTCCCTCATGGTCATATCCAGAATTTTCTTACTTTTCATTTAGTAAGAGAATGACATTACACGGGATGTGCCATTGTGCTTGTGGTTGCTGTGTTTTATTTGAGAATGCTGATGAGGGTTAGGGGCTTTAAGTATTAGCCCCACCATGTGAAACATATGTGAAACGTAGTTCATACATGCTGTCTATCTTGAATAATGAACTGATACATATTAGTTAAGGCAATATTTTCAGTCTCAAAAAATGATGTCATGTTTGCTTGAGATGTTAATATGAATATTCCCATGTGCAGAATTCAATCCAATATTGTGGGTTTTGAATACCATTCAAATATTGGGGGGAAGAAAAGACATGTAAGCATAGGGAGTTTATACATATCAAGCAAAACTTGATTTTTTAAAATAAGATATAACACAAAGACACGTAAACACTTTGGCCATATTTTCATAACTGTCCCTAGGTGAATTTAAAAATGCACTGTTTATTTTTCACAACCAAAACTTGCATAATTTTATCATAAAACTTCCTTGAAAAAAACTTTCCCCCAAATAGCTGGCTCTATGAAACATTTGAAATGCTCATTTACAGATGCCAGCTATTTCCCCACATACCAGTGGGTCTCAGAGAATATAAGCCTATGCTTATGCCAGACACCCCACATATGTATTAGTTTTCATGCAAACCAAACAAAAATAATAGAAAGCAAAGGGGAAGTAGATTTGGTATGTGTCAGGATCCATTGCCAGTCATGTTCTGTCTTTGTTTTATCACCAGATATAAACTTTGGTGTGAATTTTTTGATGGGTTTCACTTTAAAACCCATTTTATAGTGCATGGGTTATACTTTGATAGATTCTGGGCTTTTCTTGGTAAAATACATCCTTTAAAACATATGACCAAAAACGTCTCTTGCTCACAACAACCAAAACATGTTTTTATCAGTTACATAAAATAGAGTCAAAATGTTAGTATTTGCTTATATATTCCTCAGTAGATATTAAAGAAAGATATCACAACAGCAAAATGTTTGAACCACATGCACCTTGATTAAAATTCACTTTTTCTTCTGATGAACTACGCAGATTTCAACAGAACCTTCACCCCCAGCATATAGCTAAAGCAATCATAGTATTTGAAGGTTCTGGCATGTTTTAGTTTTATTCTTGATTTTTTTTATTACTATCCAGAAAGAAAAGTACACCAGATTCAAATATATGAATATACTACTTTAAATTATCTGTCTTTGAAATATTAACTGGTTTTTTTAATAGTTTTGAAATTAATAGGCATTTATAGAGCTACTTTGATATATTTACAATCTTTTAAAACTTCTCTTTCAAACATCTCTGTCATTCTGTATCTAAAATATTATAGTATTTTCTTTCTCACAGCATAAAGATAACTTTCAGTTGAGTTTATATATTTTTAAATTAAATAAATTTGTTCATGTCAAAAGAAAAAAATGCATGTAAAACATTTTATCTGGCATTAATATCTCCTTTGCCATTACATGCTGTTACATAATGTCATAATGGTTGGGTTATTTTCATAACTGATGTTATATGCCCTAGCTAAAGGCCATAAGGTTTCTCTTATGGCTCCAAAGATATTCCTGCTACCTATTTTTCTAGTCTATTAGGCATTGTAATTATGGAATTAGATGTTCTTTAAAGACTATCTTAGGTACCTCATAGATCAAAATGGTTCCTCTGAAGCAGTTACCAGATCTGTTGCACAATTACATAATTAAGTCCGTGTAGTAAAAATCTTAACAAAACTCTTTTAAAAACTAAGCAGTGTGCACTGGAGCAACAGATAACTTTGACTGCAAACGGAAAGTAGAGAGAAAGTCGTAATATATTCAATCCAAAGTTCTCTCAATACTAATTTTTATATTGAGATCTCATCTCTCAAAAGAAATCTCAGGGGAGTTGGGTCTGGCCTCTCAATTGTCCAGAACATTGGTTGATGGTTTCATTAGTGACATTTCAAGAGAATTTCTTCTGCATAAACTTGTCCATCCATCTTCCTCAGAAATATTCATAAGCTTACTATAATTTGGGGCTACCAAAAAGATAAACAGTGACTAAAACGCTAAACGAATGTTATTCATATTAGGAGCCTGGTAGGCTACAGTCCATGGGGTCGTGAAGAGTCGGACATGACTGAGTGACTTCACTTTCACATTTCACTTTCATGCATTGGAGAAGGAAATGGTAACCCACTCCAGTGTTCTTGCCTGGAGAATCCCAGGGACGGCAGAGCCTGGTGGGCTGCTGTCTATGGAGTCACACAGAGTCGGACACGACTGAAGCGACTTAGCAGCAGCAGCAGCAGCATATTATCACTTAGTATATTTTAAGTCAATCGAATTCTGCTATATCCTATGTAGCTCTAGTATATAGTCTTAAATATCAATTATGTATGTACATTTGCAAAGTAGAAATAAAGCAAATTAAATAACATAATAAAATTTGGAGCAAGTGCTTGCCCCAAAACTCACAAATATAATACTTTAAAAAAAAATTATTGGCACAGAAATACATAGATATTATATTACTAAATTACCCAAATTTGAAATCAATATATCAACACTGCCTTCCAGTATTGCCCGCCCCTCATTCTATAAGAGCCAGAAACAAAGATCCATCTAATCTATAGGGGAACAGATATTCAAGGCCACATAGTCATTTAACACTAGATCCTTTCAAAACATCCTATCTTTTAGACTCCACAAATCCTCAAATGACTGCAACCCTTGACTTGCGTACTCTATTCAACTGATTCTTAATGACCATTTTACCAAGTCTCTTTTAATTCTCCCTACCACCAACCCCATGTGAAATTTTATGTCCTATTCATTTCTTATTCTCATCAGTTAATTTGGAATGTTGTCTCCTATTACTGCATTTTCACTTTGACAAAAACTATCAGTGACAACTCCAAGGTTGACTTGTTGCTAATTTTTAAAGGAGGACTATATCAAACCAAAGTGCTTGTGTTTCCTCTGTGTTAATTCACTGTGTTGGTTTTCTACTGTTACACAACAAACCACTCTAAAGGTTAGAGGCTTAAAACAATGATTTAGTATTATCCCTCACAGTTCTGTGAGTTGACTGGGTTCATCTGGGTTGTAATCACTTCTGATCATTCCTTGAGTTACTCAGGGAGAGACACAAAACGGTATAAATATTGGGAGATGTGGTTCCTTGGGGGATCACGTTTGGAAAAACGGATGCTTCACACTCATCTGTTACCTTACTTAGCAAATATTTGACAAAGCAGGATAAATAATCTAGGGAATAAGATCAAGCAAGGTATAAGGCAGTAAAAACATCCCTGAAGTCACCATGGTAGTTACAAAAATTGGTATTGTCTCTGACGAGCTCCTACTTTGTATAAGCCTACAGCTTCTTCCAGCCCTATTCTTGTTGTTGCGTGTGTGTTAGTCGCTCAGTCAGGTCCAACTCCTTGCAACACCATGGACTGTAGCCCATAAAGCTCCTCTATCCACGGAATTCTTCAGGCAAGAATACTTGAGTGGGTTGCCATTCTCTTCTCCGGGGGATCTTGACCTGGGTGACCAAACCCAGGTCTCCCACATTGCAGCCGGATTCTTAACGATCTGAACCACCAGGGAAGCCTCCTGTTGTTGTTGGAGCAAATCAGTTTAGGCTCTCACTCACTCCATAGTACCCAAATAAATTTCAGAGTTCAAACTGCCTTAAAAATAATCATGCCATGACAACTATTTAAATTCTTTGGTGATCAAAGAACGAGAAACCAATGTTTCTATCAAATTATGTTATATACACACACATGCACACACACAAATATGCTCTCTGCTGGCAGGGGTACAGTGAAACGGTCACATTCATACCCTGCTGATGGAAACTTAAATAGCTACAACCCCTTTGGAAAGAAATTTACAGTATGTTCATCCTGCTTGACCCAGTCATACTACCTTTTGGAACTGAGATAATTCAGAAAACACATTGAACTACAGAGAAGTCTTTTTATACAAAGATGTTTATCTCAAGATTACTTTGTGGATGAAGGAACTAAGATTTAAAGAAGCTGGATTACTTCCTCAAGTTTGCACAAACAGAGGCATAAAGGCTTCCCAGGTGGCTCAGTACTAAAGAATCCATCTGTCCATGCAGGAGATGCAGGATGCGTGGGTTCAATCCCTGCTTGGGTCGGGAAGATTCCCTGCAGGAGGAAATGGCAACCCACTCCAGTGTTCTTGCCTGGAGAATCCCATGGACAGAAGAGACTTGTAGGCTATAGATCATAGCGTCACAGAGTCGAACATGCCTGAGCACGCATGCACCTTCAGGCAAGAATTTGAACCCACAAGCCCTGTCTTCACATTCCTGCATTCATGACCACCTTGCTATCATTTCTGATGAACAACTTTAGGTTAAAAAAAAAATTCACACACATACACACACACTGTTTTAGAGACAATACAAATGCAACTAGTTTACAAAATAAAATATCCAGGAAACAGCAAGATTGGGAGGATATAAACTAAAATACTGATAACAGCTGCCTCTAAGTGGTGATATTCTGGGTTGTTTTCCCTTCTCCTTTATATGTTTTTAAGAAGTTCTCAAATAAAAAAGAAGTTTTTTAGGCCCATAGGGGAAAGGAAGATTTGTGGTTTTTTTTTTTTAATCCTGAGTTGCTATTCCTTTCTGTACAGATAAGGAGCCCAGCTCTGTGCATATTTATCACAAATAACCTGGGGATGTAGAATTTTAACACAAGCTAGGAAAGTTGGAATTAAGAAAAGAACCTGGGGAGATCCTTAAAACTTAGAAAGACAAATGCCAGCTTTCACTTGATAAGTGATAAGTGATTATCCTTTCACATGATAAGCAGGAAGGCTCTAGGGGCTTGGTCAATGGCCAAAGTACTGGGATCACAGAGTTCCTAGAGTTCTGCAGAGTCAGATTTATCTGGAAAGAACCAAGACAACAAGCTTTCCTGATATTAGTTGCAGGTTATACATGAGGTATGTAACTGGGCCTAGGTTTTTTGTTAATTATGATTGATTGATTGATTAACTCTTGCACAAAACTACATATAGATTCAACAATATAATGATTCCTTAAAATATTCATGTTCATGCTTTTATTAAAAATTAATTTTGTAAACAATGATATATTGAATGGAAAGCGGCATACCCTTATTTTCTGAGTACATCTGGCCTTTTCAGTCTCCAAGAAACCAGCTGTGGTGGTTTATCTGGACAGCTGACAATATAACATAAGTAGATCTGTGGACTTCCCTGTGGCTCAAATGATAAAGAATCTGCCTGCAATGCAGGAGACCAGGGTTCAATCCCTGGGTCAGGAAGGGAATGGCAATCCACTCCAGTATTCTTGTCTGGAGAACTCCATGGACAGTGAAGCCTGGCGGGCTACAGTTCACGGGGTCACAAAGAGTCAGACAGGACTGAGTAACTAACACACACAGATCTGTGGGTACTAGCCTTACACACTCATATGTCTGTTGACAGAAAATATCACAGAACTGTAAGTAATGCAAAGTTTCAAGAGGCTTATTTCACTATCCATCCCTGTGTTCACACCTCCTTCTTTGGTGACTCTGAGGGAGAGCAAAAAGGGGAAATGGTAACTTGCAAACAAACAGGCAAGAGCTGGTCCCAGTTGTTAGATTTCCCTTCTTCTCTATCACTATTTTTTATTGGAGGGTAATTGCTTTAAACGTTGTGTTAGTGTCTGCTGTACAACAAAGTGAATCAACTCCAAGTACACATACATCCCTTCCTTTTGTGTGCCTCTCTCCCACCCTCCCATCACTCCTTTAGAGCACCGAGCTGAGCTCCCTATGCTAGACAGCAGCTTCCCACTAGCCATCTAGTCTACACATTACCAAATTCAGACCCGAATTGAAGAAAGTAGGGGAAACCGCTAGACCATTCAGGTATGACCTAAATCAAATCCCTTATGATTATACAGTGGAAGTGAGAAACAGATTGAAGGGACTAGATCTGATAAATAGAGTGCCTGATGAACTATTGAATGAGGTACGTGAGGTTGTACAGGAGACAGGGATCAAGACCATCCACATGGAAAAGAAATGCAAAAAAAGCAAAATGGCTGTCTGGGGAGGCCTTACAAATAGCTGTGAAAAGAAAAGAGGTGAAAAGCAAAGGAGAAAAGGAAAGACATAAGCATCTGAATGCAGAGTTCCAAAGAACAGTAAGAAGAGATAAGAAAGCCTTCTTCAGTGATTAATGCAAAGAAATAGAAGAAAACAACAGAATGGGAAACACTAGAGATCTCTTCAAGATAATTAGAGATACCAAGGGAAAATTTCATGCAAAGATGGGCTCGATAAAGGACAGAAATGGTATGGACCTAACAGAAGCAGAAGATATTAAGAAGAGGCGGCAAGAATACAGGGAAGAACTGTACAACAAAGATCTTCATGACCCAGATAATCATGATGATGTGATCACTAATCTAGAGCCAGGAATCTTGGAATGTGAAGTCAAGTGGACCTTAGAAAGCATCACTAGGAACAAAGCTAGTGGAGGTGATGGAATTCCAGTAGAGCTACTTCAAATCCTGAAAGATGATGCTGTCAAAGTGCTGCACTCACTATGCCAGCAAATTGGGAAAACTCAGCAGTGGCCACAGGACTGGAAAAGGTCAGTTTTCATTTCAATTCCAAAGAAAGGCAATGCCAAAGAATGCTCAAACTACCGCACAATTGCACTCATCTCACATGCTAGTAAAGTAATGCTCAAAATTCTCCAAGCAAGGCTTCAGCAATAAGTGAACCATGAACTCCCTGATGTTCAAGCTGGTTTTAGAAAAGGCAGAGGAACCAGAGATCAAATTGCCAACATCTGCTGGATCATGGAAAAAGCAAGAGAGTTCCAGAAAAACATCTATTCCTGCTTTATTGACTATGCCAAAGCCTTTGACTGTGTGGATCACAATAAACTGTGGAAAATTCTGAAAGAGATGGGAATACCAGACCACCTGACCTGCCTCTTGAGAAATCTGTATGCAGGTCAGGAAGCCACAGTTAGAACTGGACATGGAACAACAGACTGGTTCCAAATAGGAAAAGGAGTACGTTAAGGCTGTATATTGTCACCCTGCTTATTTAACTTATACGCAGAGTACATCATGAGAAATGCTGGACTGGAAGACACACAAGCTGGAATCAAGATTGCCGGGAGAAATATCAATCACCTCAGATATGCAGATGACACCACCCTTATGGCAGAAAGGGAAGAGGAACTAAAAAGCCTCTTGATGAACGTGAAAGAGGAGAGGGAAAAAGTTGGCTTAAAGCTCAACATTCAGAAAATGAAGATCATGACATCTGGTCCCATCACTTCATGGGAAATAGATGGGGAAACAGTAGAAACAGTGTCAGACTTCATTTTTCTGGGCTCCAAAACCACTGCAGATGGTGACTGCAGCCATGAAATTAAAAGACGCTTACTCCTTGGAAGAAAAGTTATGACCAGCCTAGATAGCATATCCAAAAGCAGAGACATTACTTTGCTGACTAAAGTCTGTCTTGTCAAGGCTATGGTTTTTCCTGTGGTCATGTATGGATATGAGAGTTGGACTGCGAAGAAGGCTGAGCGCTGAAGAATTGATGCTTTTGAACTGTGGTGTTGGAGAAGACTCTTGCGAGTCCCTTGGACTGCAAGGAGATCCAACCAGTCCATTCTGAAGGAGATCAACGGTGGGATTTCTTTGGAAGGAATGATGTTAAAGCTGAAGATTCAGTACTTTGGCCACCTCATGCGAAGAGTTGACTCATTGGAAAACACTCTGATGCTGGGAGGGATTGAGGGCAGGAGGAGAAGGGGACGACCGAGGATGAGATGGCTGGATGGCATCACGGACTCGATGGATTTGAGTCTGAGTGAACTCCGGGAGATGGTGATGGACAGGGAGGCCTGGTGTGCTATGATTCATGGGGTCGCAAAGAGTCGGACACAACTGAGCGACTGAACTGAACTGAGGCTTAAAGCTCAACCTTCAGAAAACTAAGATCATGACATCTGGTCCCACCACTTCATGGGAAATAGATGGAGAAACAGTGGAAACAGTGTCAGACTTTATTTTGGGGGGCTCCAAAATCACTGCAGATGGTGACTGCAGCCATGAAATTAAAAGACACTTACTACTTGGAAGAAAAGTTATGACCAACCTAGACAGCATATTCAAAAGCAGAGACATTACTTTGCCAACAAAGGTCCGTCTAGTCAAGGCTATGGTTTTTCCAGTGGTCATGTATGGATGTGAAAGTTGGACTATAAAGAAAGCTGAGCACAGAAGAATTGATGCTTTTGAACTGTGGTGTTGGAGGAGACTCTTGAGAGTCCCTTGGACTGCAAGGAGATCCAACCAGTCCATTCTGAAGGAGATCAGTCCTGGGTGTTCATTGGAAGGACTGATGCTAAAGCTGAAACTCCAGTGCTTTGGCCACCTCATGCGAAGAGTTGACTCATTGGAAAACACTCTGATGCTGGGAGGAATTGGGAGCAGGAAGAGAAGGGGATGACCGAGGATGAGATGGCTGGATGGCATCACCGACTCGATGGACATGAGTTTGAATGAACTCCAGGACTTGGTGATGGACAGGGAGGCCTGGCATGATGTAGTTCATGGGGTCACAAAGAGTCAGACACGACTGAGCGACTGAACTGAACTGAACTGAATGTATATATGTCAGTGCTACTCTCCCAATTCATCCCACCCTCCCCATCTTCCCCTGTGTGTACAGGTCCATTCTCTATGTCTGTGTCTCTATTCCTGCCCTACAAATAGGTTCATCTGCACCATTTTTCTAGATTCCATATGTATGTGTTAATACACAGAGGTTGCCTATAGGAGTTTCCCAGGCTTGTTGTCCCTCTAGTATCTCTGGGGTTGTTGCCAAAACCAAATTAACACTGAGCAATTTGAATTTTAGAGATGAAAGCAATATTGGACACCAATAAAATCTGTCTCATAGAAACACGGTTGATTTTCTGAGCTGAGGAAGTTTAATTATTGTTGCTTTTCTCAGAGTTTGTAGCCTGATTGTGATTATCCTTAGCAAATTAGAGCAAATATCTTCCTTTCCTGGAAAATGAGTCCTTTCCCTTTTCTTTTATTCATCATCCACTTCCAGCCCTTCTCCCCCTCTCCAACAAGTTCTCCCCTCCCATCAGAGTTAAGCTCAATTAATTCTTGACACTACTATGGGCCTTTTTCATCATTCCTCCCCACAACATATCTTTTATAGACTCCCCTTTCATAAACTCTAATGCATATCAATAACCATATCTTAATCTTTTTTATTATAGAAAGATTATCTCTTATCTATGGTAGTATTGCCAAATAAAATAACAGATACCCTGCAAGGGGTTGAGTTGTGTCCTCCAAAACGATATGTTGAAATCCTAACCTCTGGTGCTTTTTAATGTGACTTTATTTTTAAATAGGGTCTTTGCAGATGTAATCAAGTTAAAAATGAAGTCATTACGTGGGCCCTCATCCAGTAGGCTTGGTGTCCTTAGAAGGAGAGGAAAAGACATATATAGAGAGAATAACATGTAAAGACTGAGGCAGAAAATGGAGTGATGCATTTGCAAACCAAGGATTTGGGGTTGTTACCTGAAGCTACAAGAGAGAGGCCTGGAATCAACTCCCCCACAGAGAGAATAAACCCTGCTGATGCTCTGAATTCAGACTTCTATCTCCAGAACTGCGAGAAAATCAATTTCTGTAATATTAAGCCACCAGTTCTGCAGTCCTTTGTTATGGCAGCCCTATGAACTGGTACACCATCCACCTGCAATTCTTTCTTTCCCTGTATCACCAGGTTGTTTATCTCTAAGTCCATGCCTATATCCTTAATTTGTTTTTTAGAAAAATTTCTTAAAATAGAAACTGTATCTTGATCTTTTTTACTTATAGAGAGATTATCTCTTATCTGTAGTAGGGTGGCCAAATAAAATATAAGATACCCAGTTAACTGGGCATCCTGTATTTTTATTTGCTAAATTGGGCAACCTTAATTTATGTTTAAGAAATGAAGATGAACAATAAATACTTAAGAAGTAAATGGTTGAATCCCTAGTTATCAATTTTATGAAAAGCTCTTTCTTAATGTCTATAACATTCAATCATCAACAGGTATATCGAGAAACTTAGCCCTACCTTCTATTAAATTTTGGTGGCCCAAACCTGGAATATTGATTAAGATGTTATAAGGATACATCAGAAGTAGAGAAGATCAAAGAAGAATAATTACATTGGTCAGAAATATAAAGGCAGGTGTTATTGTGAAGATAGGAACTAAAGAGGTTTAGATTCTGCTATACGAAAAGGTTGAGTTGAAAGATCCATGATCAAAATCAAGAATCATAACAGATATTAGTGAAATGATTGGTTTGCCAAACTTATAAAGACTAGGCTGAAAATGAAACTAATATTAAATTATTACTTTTCTGTCATGCCTTTTACATACATTAATTCATTTCACCTATGTTAGTACATAGGTATTAATAGCTCTGCATTTCTGAGATAACAGATCAAAGGTTTGGAGGTCTGAGTTGGGATTCATACCCAAGATCCAAGACCCACACTCTTCCAACACTCACAGACTGCTTCTCTAAACCTCTGTTCCCTGAGCAGTGCAAATGAGAAACAATTAAAGGAAGCACATATTTACTAAGTGTATAATACATTTTAAAAATCCACTGATGCAGAGTGCAGCCTGGCAGCAAATATAAACTGATGCAAAATTTATGGATCAATTTATGAGTAAGAAAGCCATTAGGGCAAGATGATTCACATAGAACTTACGTTAAAAACTGACATCAGAAACTACTAGAACTTCTAGAACACCTGGCTAAATTGACATGGGGTCTATTTTAGGATGATCTTCTCCATATTCTTGTGCAAATGATGAACTTAATACAAAGTCCATTTACTTCATTATCATTTAGCAGTTTTTGGAGCTACAAAAACTGAATCATGTACTATAACGAGCACTGTGTTATAATCGTAGACTCTCAGGATGCCTCATTCTGTTACTTACTAGCTATGTAACAACAGAATTAAGTCACAAGCAATCTGGGCTCAGTTTCCCGCCTCTGAAAATGATGGACTGCTCTTTAATTGCTATCTAATGAACATTTAAGAGCAAACTATGTGCTGCTTTTATTTCATAATTATACCAATACTTTTAAACTAACAGTTCCCCCACATCTTAAATAAAACTCTTCTTTATATCTTTGTACTTCATTCTTTTATCCTATACGCCGATCTCCTACTCACGTCAGGCACTGTGCTACACATGATAAACAAGAGAGACAAGGTCCTTCCTTTTATTAAGATCAAAAATTAAGATTAAGAACAAAAAGGAATAATTAGAATGGTCAGAACTAGGCAAATGTCATTGTCAAGAGACCCTAAAGTAATAAATAAATAATTACAATCTTAATAAATGTTTTGAAGGACAATTATAGAGTCCTGAGAAAGTCTTTAACACTTTAACTTGATACAAGTCTCTAGCGAGAGGAAAAACTTCCCTGAGGAAATTAACATGTAAATTTACACTTGAAGGGTGATGAGAATTTGGCAGATAAAGAGGTTGAGAGAGAGCATTCCTGATAGATCATCAAGTGTGAAGGCTCTGATTCAGGAAGGAGTTTGGTTCTAAGAGGAAACAAAAGAAGGTCAACATGATGAAGAGTAGTCCCGGTGGATTCAACAGCTGAGCTGTGACTGAACAATCACAAAGGGATAGCTTTGAACAGGGAACGCAGAGTTTAACAGTAGAGAATGGACTGAGTTTACATGCTTATCAAAATCTGCTGTCTTTGAGGGTGCATTGGAGTTATCCAGACAGAGGAAGGTAAGGGGGCATTCTAGACAAGGATGAGACCAAGCAAAGCCATGAAGTTTAGTTGAGATAAAGGTAAGCTATTTTGAATCCAAAAAGACACTGTTGCCTCAAAGGATACACTCAACAGAGTGAAAGGCAACCCATGGAATGAAAGAATATATTTGTAAATCATATATCTGATGAGGGGTTAATATCCAGCATATATAAAGAACGCTTAACAATTCAACAACAGCAACAAAAAAAAAAGAAATCTATTAAAACTGGGCACAGGACTTGAATAGACATTTCTCCCAAGCAAAGAGAAAGCACTCTGTGAGTCAACCTAGACGAGAATTGAGCTGCTTTGAGGACTTCTTGTTGCTGTTTTTATTCCCACTACATGACAGGCTTCAAATACCTTTAGGGCAGGGGCTGATTAGTAAGAGGATTTTCCTGGATGTTTGTTCTGCCTGCAGCTTCAGGTCATTTATTTGCACTTGCACCTCAGAAAGGGTCTCTTTCTATCTTATACCCCTCTCCCAGCAGTGAACCTCTAGTACCTGTTACTCATCTGCTAGCCAGGTGGTGGAGACCAGGGAAGACTCTCGGTTGTCCTGGCTTAGCTTTGGTCTTTGGCAGATGTTATGTCACTGGATTCCAGAGGTGGACACTTCTTACTATTCCTGCTCCTCCCCCAGCAGGAGGACATTTCTCAGGGTCAAGCCCAGGGCATCTTTTTTGTTCCCACCAAGGGATAGAATATTTTGCTGTTGTTCCTTTTTCAAAGCTGCATTGGGTTTTTTAACTGTGGCCTGAAGGCAATAGAGTTTGGTACCCTTATCACAGAAGCTGGAGCCTTTTGATCAGCAGGCAAAAATAGGAAACAAGGGTGTTACATCTTCCTCTCCTGAGGGCCTTCACTGCAGGAAAGGCTTGCTTATCGGTCTTTCTCACAAGCACCCCACGGAGAACAGAATGCAAGGGTTTCTGAGCAATCCTTCTGTCTGCGGTTCTCACAGCATCCATACTTCATGCTGGCCAACATCCAGCGTTTAGAATTTATTAAACTTTGTAGCTGAAGCTTCCTTACACTGTTGCATGAAATCCAATATGTGCTACAATGAATCAAGCGCTTGCAGTACTCCATTCCTCTTCCGAAGCACCAGTCTTTCCTTATAGATTGTTGGCCCCGAGACCTAAGCTCTCGGAGAGTTCAAGCAAAGCTGTGAATTTGCCAATTATCTGCCTTTTTGTTTTTGTTGTGTAAGAGTAAGAAGGGTCTCTTTTCAGCTTTCTGCACCCCAAATGGAAGACAGAACCTTCCCCGTCACTTTTAGTTATTACTGAATTTCTCTCCTTTTAATAGCAAAACCTAACAAAGAAATGGTCTATACTCACTTTCTTCCAGCTATCTCATCCCATTTTTATATTTTTCCCCTACCACACTCAAAAATTTATTACCTATAAAATTACAAGTGACCTACAAGTTACAAATCCCAGAGTCAATCCTTAGTCCTCATCCTACAAAGCATGTCAGTAGTTCTTGACACAGCTGACCTCTCCCGTCCCCTGAGATATTTTCTTATCACCTTCCAGGGTGTCACATTCTCTGGATTCTTCTCTTCCCTTAGTGGCTACCCCTTCTCAGTTTCTTCCCTGAGAAGATTCCTTACTTTTCAATCTTTAAGGGATATAGTATCCCCAGAATCCCTCTGGGGACTTCTCTCCCCTATCTACATTCATGCCTTCTATCTCATCTAGTCTCAAGGTTTTACATACCATTTATAAACTGATGACCCCAGATTTATATCTCCAGAATTCAGTTCAGTTCAGTTGCTCAGTCATGTCCAACTCTTTGAGACCCCATGGACTGCAGCATACCAAGCCTCCCTGTCCATCACCAACTCCTGGCGTTTACTCAAACTCATGTCCATTGAGTCAGTGATGCCATTCAACCATCTTATCCTCTGTTGTCCCCTTCTCCTCCTACCTTCAACCATTCCCAGCATCAGGGTCTTTTCAAATGAGTCAGCTCTTTGCATCAGGTGGCCAAAGTATTGGAGTTTCAGCTTCTGCATCAGTTCTTCCAATTAATATATATTCAGGACTAATTTCCTTTAGGATGGACTGGTTGGATCTCCTTGCAGTAAGAGACTCTCAAGAGTCTTCTCCAACACCACAGTTCAAAACCATCAATTCTTCAGTGCTCAGCCTCTGCATCAGTTCTTCCAATTAATATATATTCAGGACTCATTTCCTTTAGGATGGACTGGTTGGATCTCCTTGCAGTCCAAGGGACTCTCAAGAGTCTTCTCCAACACCACAGTTCAAAACCATCAATTCTTCAGTGCTCAGCCTTCTTTATAGTCCCAACTCTCACATCCATACATGACTACTGGAAAAACCAAAGCTTTGACTAGATGGACCTTCGTTGGCAAAGTAATGTCTCTGCTTTTTAATATGCTGTCTAGATTGGTCCAGAATTACATATCTGTAATTCTCCTCTGAACTCCAGATTTACATGTACAACTTCCTACTTGATGTCTCCATAACTTTGGAGTTCTCCTAGTCATTTCAGTAGGAACATATGCAGGACTGAGCACCCGATTATCCTGGTAACTGCGCCTCCTATAGTCCCCCCTAAAGCCATAAATGGCAAAATCCATACTCCTGTTTGCTTAGGCCAAAGAACTCTCACATCTTCCTCCTCCTCATTTGTCTACTTCTTTCACGTCCTTATATCCAATAAGTCAACAAAACTTATCAGATCCACCTTCAAGATATGTGCAGAAGATGACCTATTATATTTGCCAGAATTATCATCTGATACAAGCCACCATAACTTCTGTCTCATTTCAGAAGCCTCTAAAGCTGATTTCCCTGCTTAACTATTGTGAAGCCAGTTTCTGGTTGGCATAAACTAAGATCTCATTTGCAAGCTCTGAATCCTACAATGTCTTTCCAGGTCACTCAGAGGAAAAGCCAAGGTCCTTACCCTGACCAGGAAGGTGGCACAATCTGACCCCATAGCACAGCTCTGGCTTCACCTTCTCCTACATTCCTGAGGCTTCTCTTGGTTTTAGCCTCGCTGCCATTTGTTAACTACTGTTGTTCCTCCGATAAGCCAGGTAAGCCTCTTGTTGCTTCAGGGCCCTTGCAGTTTCTCTTCTCTTTCTTGAGATGGTTTTCTACCAGAAAATCTACATGTTTTATTCCCAAACCTCCTTCAGGTCCTCCTTTACTCAAATACCATCTCCTCAGAGGCCTTCCCTGGCCCCTAATCCAACACTGCAGCCTCACTTCCAACTAGGTCTTACCCTCATTTCTTCCTTATTTTTATTCTTAGAACTTACAGCCATCTAACAAGGTCCATGTTAAGTTATATATGTTTATTGCTTTCATTTATCCCACAAGAATATAAAGGTATGGAATGTGGTATGCTTTGTTTCCTGCCATATCAGCCAGGGAAAACATTCATAGCGCATAGTAGGGGCTCAACAAATATCCGTTAACTCAGTGAAATGTGTCACAGCCTAAACTTTTTTTAATGGCTGGGAACTTCACTCTACTCTAGCCTTTGTATTAGAGCCACTTTTCTCCACCCCCCCAAACCTGCCCCTCCACTAAAACCATGAAATGGTGCCGCCATCCTCCTTATTGCATTGGGACATTCGAAGAAAAGAAGTTTAATCTGCTCCTTGCACGGGCAGCTCATGCACTCAGATTTACTGATCTCAGAGGGTACTTATGTACCCACTGTTTATTTATTTTGGAATTATTTTATTATCAGCTTTATATGGTTCTAAACGGTTGCCAGGATTGAAAGCCCTCAGAGGACTGTTATTACTCACCGTCAGGATGCTCCCTGACCTGACCTTGAGAAACAACTGCAGCTCCTTGCAGAAGCTGGAGATAATCAAATCTTCCTCACTTGCTCTACTTGCTCTGGGCCAAAGAGATTACTACCCAGCACCAAGAACAGGCTGCTGTTAACCATGGCACACTGCGACTCTCAAGAATCATCATGCCCAACAAGAGATACACATTGAAAAGGCCACTGAAATCAGCCACAGTGGTGTGTTTGAAGGTTTCCTTCACGTGTACCTCTTTTTCTCCCCACAACAAACAAACAAAAAAAAAACAAACAAGAACACAACAAACACAATTTATGTCTTCATTCTTTAACTTAAAAAAGGAGGAAAATTCTTTAAATTCTAGAAAGGAAATAATTCTGCAGAAAGTTTCAAAAATAGAACAAGCAGCCTGTAATCACACCATCCAAGGCAACCAACTTCTTCAGTTTTGTGTATCACTTTCCTGACTCTTCTATGAATAACTGATAGAAGGAAGCTTAATGTGCCTGCAATTGCATATCTTTTTGAGAATAAATATTACAGTCATTCATTTCTCAGGTGGATAACAAAAATTTAATGGAGACAAGCTGTGAGCCATGCATTCTCCTGGACACGTGGTTTATATGACCGAGAATTACAGCCTCTCTGTTTTCAAGGGGCTCTAAGACCAGCGTTTTTCAACAGCAACACAGTGTAAGCCATACCTCTAAGTTCAAATTTTCCAAGACATGGGTAAAATGGATTTTATTGATATAGTTTAACCCAGTGTATCTCAAATATCATCATTTCAACATACAAATGATGTAAATTGTTAATACGTTATGTTTATAATTATTAAGAATGATTAAAATTGTTATTGAGGTATATTACTCTTTCGCCATACTAAATTTGGTATCTGTTTCACTCTGGCATCACATCTCAGTTTGGGTGAGCCCCATGTCCAGTGCTCAAAGGGGAAGTGAAGTGAAAGTCACTCAGTTGTGTCTGACTCTTTGCAATCCCATGGACTATACAGTCCACGGAATTCTCCAGAATACTGGAGTGGGTAGCCTTTCCCTTCTTCAGGGATTCTTCCCAACCCAGGGACCAAAGCCAGGTGTCCCACATTGCAGGCGGATTTTTCACCAGCTGAGCCACAAGGGAAGCCCAAAGGTGAGGAGCAGCCAAACTGGCTGTGTGTGTTCTCAGTTGCTTCAGTCACATCCGACTCTTTGTGACCCCATGGACCATAAACCACCAGGTTCCTCTGTCCATGGGGTTATCCCAGCAAGAATACTAGACTGAGTTGCCATTTCCTCCTCCAGGGGATCTTCCTGGCCCAGGGATCGAACCCACACCTCCTGTGTCTCCTGTGTTGGCAGGCAGATTCTTCACTACTGAGCCACCTGGGAAACCCCAAGTCATAGTGGACAGGGGGAACACTACTTCAGAGGGTAATGTTTGTTTCATTGCATCAAATCAGAGGTACCTGATTTCATCATGGTTTATTACTGATGATCTTATTGTATTTTACTTTAAGATATCCTTGGATTATTTTACCCATGGTTTTCCTGCACAACTACTGACATCTCAAAAATTATAAAAGAGTGAAGAGTGACATTTGAATGCAAATGATGATCTTAAAGACATCTAAAAAGTTACATTCTGAATTTAATTGTCTTCAAACAAGTCACCATAAGAAACTTCATTTTCCAGTGAAGCCACCACCATTTTATTTTTCCACTTTTATATGTTTATTTTTTATTTTTAAAAAAATCTTTGCAAGAATACTACAAATAACTTTTTTCCCTAAACTACTCAAGGATAACTTGATGACCTATTGTTCCATTACCCCTGAACACAAATCAGGATATTCTCCTTCAAAACCACAATACAGCCATCAAATGTAAATTACATTGTTACACTTACTACCATCTAATCCACAGACTCTAAAACAGTTCAGTTCAGTCGCTCAGTTGTGTCCAACTCTGCAACCTCATGGACTGCAGCACACCAGGCTACCCTGTCCATCACCAACTCCTGGAGCTTGCTCAAACTCATGTCCATTGAGTCAGTGATGCCATCCAACCATCTCATCCCCTGTCATCCCCTTCTCTTCCTGCCTTCAATCTTTCCCAGCATCAGGGTCTTTTCCAATAAGTCAGTTCTTTGCATCAGGTGGCCAAAGTATTGGAGTTTCAGCTTCAGCATCAGTCCTTCCAATAAATTTTCAGGACTGATTTCCTTTAGGATGGACTGGCTGGATCTCCCAGCTGTCCAAGGGGCTCTCAAGAGTCTCTTCCAACACCACAGTTCATACAGAGCCTACTGTCCTAATAATGCCCTTTCCAGAAGAAAAAGATCCACGCAGATAAACAAAGCACCCTGAGGTGCGCCATCTCTCTAGTCACCTTTAATTTGAGGTAGTCTTTCAGTGTTTCCTTGGCCTTTAAAAGTCCTGACACTTGAAAATTATAGGCCAGTTAATATGTGGAATGCCTCTTAGTTTACGTTTATCCAAAGTTTCCTCATGATTAGATTCAGGGTAGGAACAATACAGAAGTGATGCTGGAGTCTTCTCATTGCATCTTAACATGTGGCATGTGATGCTGCTGTTTTCTTACTGGGGATGCTAACTTTGACCTTTTGATTCAGCCTTTGTCTGCCTGTTTTCTCCATTGTTAAGTTTCTGTTTTTCCCCTGTGAGAAAAAGTATGTGTGGAGAGGTCCTTTGAGGTGGTGAATATCCAATTCCTCATCAAACTTTTACCATTAGTTTTACCTCCATTGACTTTTCTTGATCAGATTAATTATCACTATGCTAGTTGCCAAGTGATCATTTCCTAATGCCATCAATTAACTGGCATTCTACTGCAAAAAGAGCTTTTTCTTCTCCTCATTTATTATTCTCTTATTTATTTAGCAGTATGTACTCAAACACATTTATTTCATTCAATTAGTTATAATCCACCACTATCATTTGCTTCATTTTGTTGCTCAACTTGCCCCAGCCTTGGCCAGTGGAGCCCCTACAAGATGCTTCTCATTATCTTTTGAAGTGCTGCTATCATTCTTTAAACACTTCTTTACTTTCTGATACAACAAAATGTTCCAAGATCACCTTATACTTTGCCTGCCCACACCCTGAAATCAGTCAGTTCTCTAGAGAGTTTGGGTTCCTTGTAATAGAGAAAGGAATTTACAAACTATGCTCTGGGCACTGAGTGTGCTCATTATTATTAGGGCACCACTGTAGTCAGGGCCTCTATGGACAGGGCCTCAAGGACACATTCACATCTGTATTTATTTCTATCAATAATCACATGCATTGAAAAGTGAGTTCCGACAGTCAGTTCAGTTCAGTTGCTCAGTCATGGCCGACTCTTTGCAACCCCATGGACTGCAGCACGCCAAGCCTCCCTGTCCATCACCAGCTCCTGAAGCTTACTCAAACTTATGTCCATTGAGTCTGAGATGCCATCCAACCATCTCATCATCTGTAGTCCCCTTCTCCTCCCGCCTTAAATCTTTCACAGCATCAGAGTCTTTTCCAATGAGTTGGTTCTTTATTTGCATCAAGTGGCCAAAGTTTTGGAGTTTCAGCTTCAACATCAGTCCTTCCAGTGAATATTCAGGACTGATTACCTTTAGGTGGACTGGTTGGATCTCCTTGCAGTCCAAGGGACTCTCAAGAGTCTTCTCCAACACCACAGTTCAAAAGCATCAATTCTTCTGTGCTCTGCTTTCTTTATAGTCCCAGCTCTCACGTTCATACGTGACTACTGGAAAAACCATAGCTTTGACTAGACGGACCTTTGTTGGCAAAGTAATGTCTCTGCTTTTTAATATGCGGTTTAGGTTGGTCATAACTTTTCTTCCAAGGACCAAGTGTCTTAATTTCGTGGCTGCATTCACCATCTGCTGTGATTTTGGAGCCCAAAAAATAAAGTCTGTCACTGTTTCCACTGTTTCCCCATCTATTTGCCATAAGTTATGGGACCAGATGCAATGATCTTAGTTTTCTGAATGTTGAGTTTTAAGCCAACTTTCTAACTCTCCTCTCTCACTTTCATAAAGAGGCTCTTTAGTTCTTCTTCACTTTCTGCTGTAAGTGTGGTGTCATCTGCATATCTGAGGTTATTGATATTTCTCCCGGTAATCTTGATTCCAGCTTGTGCTTCATCCAGTCCAGCATTTCCCATGATGTGCTCTTCATATAAGTTAAATAAGCAGAGTGACAATATACAGCCTTGATGTACTCCTTTACCTATTTGGAACCAGTCTGTTGTTCCATGTCCAGTTCTAACTGTTGCTTCCTGACCTGCACACATATCTCTCAAGAGGCAGGTCAGGTGGTCTGGTATTCCCATCTCTTGAAGAATTTTCCACAGTTTCTTGTGATCCCCACAGTCAAAGCCTTTGGCATAGTCAATAAAGCAGAAATAGATGTTTTTCTGGAATTCTCTTGCTTTTTCAATGATCCAGCAGATGTCGACAATTTGATCTCTGGTTCCTCTGCCTTTTCTAAATCCAGCTTGAACATCTGGAAGTTCATGGTTCATGTACTGTTGAATTCTGGCTTGGAGAATTTTGAGCATTACTTTACTAGCATTTGAGATGAGTTCAGTTGTGTGGTAGTTTGAGGATTCTTTGGCATTGCCTTTCTTTGGAATTGGAATGAAAACTGACCTTTTCTAGTCTTGTAGCCACTGCTGAGTTTTCCCAATTTGCTGGCATATTGAGTGCAGCACTTTCACAGCACCATCTTTCAGGATTTGAAATAACTCAACTGGAATTCCATCACCTCCACTAGCTGTGTTTTTAGTGATGCTTCCTAAGGCCCACTTGACTTCGTATTCCAGGATGTCTGACTCTAGGTGAGTGATCACACCATCATGGTTATCTGGGTCATGAAGATCTGTTTTGTACAGTTCTTCTGTGTATTCTTGCCACCTCTTCATAATATCTTCTGCTTCTGTTAGATCTGTGCCATTTCTATCCTTTATTGTGCCCATCTTTGTGTGAAATGTTTCCTTGGTATCTCTAATTTTCTTGAAGAGATCTCTAGTTTTTCTCATTCTATTGTTTTCCTCTATTTTTTTGCATTGATCACCGAGGAAGGCTTTCTTCTCTCTCCTTGCTATTCTTTGGAATCTGCATTCAGATGGGTATATCTTTCCTTTTCTCCTTTGCCTTTCACTTCTCCTCTTTTTTTCAGCTATTTGTAAGGCCTCCTCAGACAACCATTTTGCCTTTTTGCACTTCTTTTTCTTGGGGATGGTCTTGATCACTGCCTCCCATACAATGTCATGAACCTACATCCATATTTCTTCAGGCACTCTATCAAATCTAGCCCCTTGAATCTATTTCTCACTTCCACTGTATAATCATAAGGGGTTTGATTTAGGTCATACCTGAAATGCCTAGTGGTTGTCTCCACTTTCTTCAGTTTAAGTCTGAATTTGACAATAAGGAGTTCATGATCCGAGCCCAGTCAGCTCCCAGTCTTGGTTTTGCTGACTGTATAGAGCTTCTCCATCTTTGGCTGCAAAGAATATAATCAATCTGATTTCGGTGTTGGCCATCTGGTGATGTCCATGTGTAGAGTCTTTTCTTGTGTTGTTAGAAGAGGGTGTTTGCTATGACCAATGCATTCTCTTGGAAAAACTCTGTTTGCCTTTGCCCTGCTTCATTTTGTACTCCAAGGCCAAATTTTCCTGTTACTCCAAGTATCTCTTGACTTCCTACTTTTGCATTCCAGTCCCCTATAATGAAAAGAACATCTTTTTGGGGTGTTAGTTCTAGAAGGTCTTGTAGGTCTTCATAGACCCATTCAGCTTCTTCAGCATTACTGGTCAGGGCATAGAATTACTGTGATATTGAATGGTTTGCCTTGGAAACAAACAGAGATCATTCTGTTATTTTTGAGATTGCACCCAAGTACTGCATTTTGGACTCTTCTGTTGACTATGAGGGCTACACCATTTCTTCTAAGGGATTCTTGCCCACAGTAGTAGATATAAGGGTCACCTGTATTAAATTCATTCTTTCCAGTCCATTTTAGTTCACTGATTCCTAAAATGCCGATGTTCACTCTTTCCACCTCCTGTTTGAACACTTCCAATTTGCCTTGATTCATGGACCTAACATTCCAGGTTCCTATACACTATTGCTCTTTTCAGCATTGGACTTTACTTCCAATACCAGTCATACCAACAACTGGGTGTTGTTTTTGCTTTGGCTCCGTCTCTTTATTCTTTCTGGAGTTATTTCTCCACTGATCTCCAGTAGCATATTGGACACCTACCAACCTGGGAAGTTCATCTTTCAGTGTCCTATTTTTTGCCTTTTCATGGGGTTCTCAAGGCAAGAATACTGAAGTGGTTTGCCATTCCCTTCTCCAGTGGACCACATTTTGTCAGAAGTCTCCACCATGACCCATCGGTCTTGGGTGGACCTACATGGCATGTCTCATAGTTTCATTGAGTTAGACAAGGCTGTGATCCATGTGATCAGGTTGGTTACTTTTCTGCGATTGTGTTGTCAGTCTGTCTGCCCTCTGATGGAGAAGGATAAGAGGCTTATGGAAGCTTCCTGATGGGAGAGACTGACTGCCATACAGGTGCCTTCTCCACCTGCTCGGGTAGCATTGTCCTGCACTAGGCCTCTACCTCTGTCACATTCTTTGCATGGTGCACTCCTCATCACATTCAAGGTCTGACACCCATGCCAGGGTGCCATTCCCAAATGCCCCCAAATGGGGACGCCTACATTGCTCAGCCCTACCCGATAGATTTTATGAGGAATTAATCAGGGAAGAAAACAGGAATAGGGTAAAAAAGAAACATGATTTGAAATAGTTTTTGATTCTTGCCAAATAATATATGAGTTGAATTCTTTTAAAGGTCTCATTACTTTATAGTCACATTTTGCCATGATATTATTCAATAAATTGACTACTAATAACCAACCACTTGTTGCAATCATGAAATCTACCTCCAAAGGATAAAAATCACTGAAGAGAATCAGAAGAACATTATACAAGCTCTGTCATACCCATTATAATGGCTACTATCAAGAAAAGAACAAAATAACATGCAATGGTAAGGATGTGAAGAAATGGGAACCCTGTGCACTACTGGTAGAAATGTAACATGGCTAACTGCTACAGAAAACAGTAAGGAACTTCCTTGACAAATCAAAAATAGAATTACCATATGACCCAGCAATTCCACTTCTAGATTTATATCCAAAGGAAGTGAAACATAGACTCAAAGAAATATTTATCAACCCATGTTCATAGCAGCATTATTCTAAGTAGCCCAAAAGTAGACACACCTCAGTGTCCATCAATGGACCAATGGACAAACAAAGTGTGGCATACACATACAATGGAATATTATTCAGCTGTAAAAAGGGAGACAACTATGACATATGTTAAAACATGGATGGACCTTGAGGATATTATGCTAATTGAAACAAGCCAGTCACAAAAGCACAAATTCTTTATGGTTCTACTTGTATGAAATACCTAGAGTAGTCAAATTCATAGAGACCAAAAGTTGATTAAAGATTCTTGGCCACTGAAAGAAAAGGGAAGGGGAGTTACTGTTTAACGGTCACAGAGCTTCAGTTTTGAAGGTGCAAAGAGTTCTGGAAATGGAGGATGGTGATGGTTCCAAAGCAATGAGAATATACTTTTAATGCCACCAAGCTATACACTTAAAAATGTATAGGTGAATGAAGATGATGAACTTAATGCTATGTTTTTTTCTTAGTTCTGGCTGCTATCAGAAAATACCATGAACTAGGTGGCTTATAAACAACATAAATCTGTCTTCATAGTTCTGGAGGCTGGGAAGTCAAAAATCAAGGCAGTAGCAGATGGGGTGCCTGGTGAGGATCCACTTACTGTTCCGCTGATGGCCCTCTTCTCTCCATGTCCTCTCGCGGTGGAAAGGATAAGGGAGCTCCCTGGAGTCTCTTTTTCAAAGGCAGTAATCCCATTCATGAGGGCTCCCTCTTCAAGACCTAATCATCTCTCAAACCCCACCTCCTGATACCATCATACTTGGGGTTGGGGGTTCAGTTTTAACATATGAATGGAAGAACACGAATATTCAGCCTATAACACATGTATTTTACCATGATAAAAACATTTTCAAGAATATTGTACAAGCTCTGAATATTATTTCAAAAGAGATGTTTTAGAAATATGCCAAGCAGGCAAACATTGACGGAGCAAGTGTATAATTCCTATGTGATTATGTGGTGCCTACACTGAGGAAACAATACTCATATTTCTAAACTATCTCATTGAAATACCCATATATTTACGGTAACCATTACAGCTCTATTTAAATACAAGAATAAGAATCTTTGAGGGGGTAATATTCTATTTTGGCCTTGGATAAATTAATACAGATTCAATTTATTCATATTTTTAAGAAACATATTTTCAGAATAATTTTGGCTAAACACATGTTTGAAATGTCCATAAAATTCCTTCAACCATGCATATAGTAAAAAATATGTGAGAAAAACAACAGATAATGCCAATAATAAATTCTTCCAAGTCTATAAAATATATTGGTGCTGATTTGAATAGTGCAATCACTCTACATGAATGTTTTAGGCAACTTGGTTTAATTCAGCAAACTTCCATTGAACAGCTGTTTATGCCAGAATACAGTATTAAATAATGAGGCTATAGAGATGAATATAACATGATTCCTACCCTTTAGGATTTTAAATATCCTAGTTGGAAGAAGATGGGGAGTAAGAGGAGAACTGGCATTTCCTAGGAACCTGAATACAATATCTAATGTAATCCTCACAACCTCTCTTCAAGGAGGTTACCCCCATTTCTTCAGATGAGGAAACTGAAACTAACAGATTTAAATAAATCACCCAAAGATAACTATTAGTGAAACACAGTTATCTAATTTCAGCTTCACTCCATCTTATTCTGAAGTGTATGCTCTGTCTCTAGTCTTACTGTGATGTATTAAATCATACCACGCTTCAGCATGCAATAGAGAGAGTGTGTTCCTCACTCAGTAATGTCTGACTCTTTGTGACTCCATGGACTATAGCTCACCAGGCTCCTCTGTCCATGGGATTCTCCATGCAAGAATACTGGAGTGGGTTGCCATTCCCTTCTCCAGGGAATGAGACAGGCCTAGGAGTAAATAATTATAACCCATTGCTGCTGCACATCTGGACATATAGTACATTCAGTACAGATGACACTTAAGTCATGTGATGTAGAGAAGTGACACGCAAGGTTTAGGGCAGGCTCGGAGACACTTACTTTAATAAAGTGATTAATTCTGCAATGCAATTTGAAATTAGATAGGAATTTTACAAATGACGAGGGAGGAAAGAATATCCAATAACGATGGAAAACATTTGAAATATTTTCTTTGTCCTTTCAGTATCAAAGTCTTGCCTCTGGTAGAAATTATCCTCCTTTTTCTTCTCCTTGTCTGTATCCTTCCTCTCTTTGAAAAACTGGATTAAAACTCTGTAGTGCACAATTCTTCCTCTAATTAAGACATCTTTTCTCATTCATTCATCCTGCTCTGCAACTTTCCCATAAAAAGTTATCTATCCCATTGCACTGGCCTTTGCTTATAAATGTTCCCAAATCTTTGCCAAGCGAGGCTGCCAGTTTGACTATCCCTGTTCTATAAATAGAAGCTTACACATATATGCCTTTGAGTATGTTCTTTAAGTATGTTTATACTTGGCATATCTCGATGTGTATCATAAATGCTGGGGTATAACATCTTATATCTCTTTTATATCTGCACATCATGTCTGAAATCATTTTCAGTGCATGAGGGATGCTCAGGAGATATTATTAATTGATTTTACGTTTTCTCAAAGAACATTCATTTTCATCATCATTATCATTATGCCCACATTGGAAAAGTGTCAGATGTCAATGTCTACTTGATAGAGAGAAACTGACTCATGAATGTTAATATCTTGGTGAAATATTTTTTCATAGCTAACCATTTTCTAGGAAAATGATCTTTTGATGTAATGACTGCATACAGACTCCTTCTTCCTCTAGGGGAAAAAAAGGACAGTCCTACAACACACATCTCCCAGGCCGTGGGTAGTGATGGGGCTAACTAATACAGATGCCCAGAGCTTCATCCCCCTACCCAGACCTGACATTCTTTTTATCCATCATACTTCAAGCGTCAGATCACTAATTCATGTACAGGATAAGACAACTGCCAAATTATTAGACTACAGAGAGAAGCGCCTCAGACACCTGTCACGTTGATGAAAGCAGCGCCGTCCTCTGACCTTTGCTGGTTCAAGGTCGATAACGAGCCAAGTCAGGCAGCGTGTGCCGACTCCGTTAATGGGCGCTGCGTGCACACTCAGGAGCGCCGCGTCTCCTGTCAATTAGCGTGGGGAAACTAGGGACTGCTGATTACCGGAGACGGGGCACAGCGAGCCGCGGTTACCTCTGCTTCTGTGCCCTGCTGCATTTTAATTAGCCCTAGTCCCTCGACAACTTCTTCAGTGCTTCGTTATTGCCATCTTCAAGCAACTCAAGTAAGGCTTTTTACATTTCATGTCGCTAATTGGAAAAAATGTTGAACATCCTAGTAGTGGGGCTTGATGAGGCGCTTCTTAGAACAATACAGTCTTGACTTGCTCCGAGTGTGTGTCGCGGGACCACAAGGAGAGACGGACAGCTTCCAGTAGGGAAGCCGCGGGGACGCAGCTAGGAAAGAGACAAAGTAAACGTGATGTGGCTCCACAGACAGGCGTGTCCACAAAGGGGCCTGTCTGTAACTCTTACAAAGAAAAAGGCTATAAGCAAGCAGTCTCTGAATCCCCAAATCAAGAAATTTTTAAAATGGAATTAAAACATCTGGAAAGGGAGAAGTACGGCTCCTTATAATAAGAAATGACCTAAATCTTGACAAAATCATTCTATCCAGATATATTTAGCAGGGAAGTTTAAAATATGAAAGTCAGCAAGACTTTGTTATAAACCAACACCATGGTTCTTCAGGAACAGTGGTTATTAAACTCAAGTGAGCATCAAACCACCCAGAGGGCTTTGAAAAACAGACTGCTGGGTTCACACCCCACCTTCTTCAAGTCTCTGATTTAGTAGGTCTAGGGTCCACTAGGGTATCTGCATTTCTAACAAGTTCCCAGGTGCTACGGATGCTGCTCATGGGAAGCAAAGGACCACACTTCAGGGATCTCTGTCCTAGAGATGGCTAACCAAAGTGCAGGTTGCATGCCTGAAAGACATGGGTCCTTGCTAAAACAAAGACAATCTTACATGTGATCACCTAAGTCACTGAACATCAGCATGAACCTTTATTTTTTTAATTAATGTATTTATTATAATTGGAGACATTACTTTACAATATTGTAGCGGTTTTTGCCATACGTGTGTCTCCCCGTCCCGAACCCCTCTCCCACCGCCCTCCCCATTCCATCCCTCTGGGTTGTCCCAGAGCACTGGCTTTGAGTGCCCGGTTTCATGCATTGAACTTGGACTGCTCATCTATTTCACATATGGTAATATACATGTTTCAATGCTATTCTCTCAAATCATCCCACCCTCGCCTTCTCCCACAGAGTCCCAACTCTATGTGCACTAACATCATTATTTCATTTAATCATATTAACAAATACTTGTGGGAGGTATGTTGTGTGACGTTCTTTAGTGCAAGAATGTTCCTAAGGAGTTCCTTGCAAAGTAAAAAGGACCTCTTTGGTAATAATGCCTCCTTCATGACACCCTCTTACTCTGTCTTTATTCATATAGGATAAATCATAGCTAACCACAGACCAAGCTATAGGAACAATGACCTGGGAAGTATTTGAAGTAGTTGAATATATGTGTGCCATTATTGTCGAAGATTAGTTGGGTATTCTATTTCGGGACTTAATCTAAAAAGTATTCCAAACACATAATCATTATGACTATGGAGCAACATGTTTTAATATATGTAGACTTCAGTTCCATATCTACAAGATATGGAAACTTACTTAGCAATTTTGGCTCTTTCTAGCATTCAGAGTTCATGAGAAGGCTCCCCCTTCTCTACTTGAGTCAACATGTTTAATGCCTGGTGGGGCACTCAGATTAAAGATGAACTTTTCAAATTCTGGGCTCAGTCTCTTTAGCAAGTGTTTTCTTTGATTTGGATCAGCACCAAATTGAAAATACCTCTTCAGTTGCATCTCCTCAGTGTTCCTGCAGGCAGAACCTCAAAACCACACTTCACATTCCGAAACATCTACCAACCCAGATGCCCCTGGAATCAGTAATGCATAAAAAGGTAACATTCTGTACCACAGGAAGATTTCATCTTTTGAGAAATTATTCCTAGGGCAGAAATTGTCTGTCCATTGACATCTTTGAGAAGAGTACTAGGAGAGCGTTACTTTCGAATTTGATTGAGAAATCATATTTCCTCCATCTACTTTATTTCAGTGAAATATTAGAATGTCCAATGCAACTGATTTAATAGCCTAGTATTCTGAAACTCGTGAATTCTGAATTCCCTCTACAACATCAAATGTATCGAGAGCTTCCAGTCAGTTTTGAAGTTCATGCCGATCACATGAGATAGACTAGTACATAGGCTGTGTCCTTCAACACGTCAGGCACAGCTCAAGGTTTCAGAAACTGAAAGTCTAACCATGACACTTTCTTGTCCCTTCTGTCCACAGGATTTCTTCCTTTGAATGGATTGCTCAGGCACCACTCTTTTTTTTTTTCCAGAGAGTTCATGTAGTCCTTATTTTGCCTCTCATGGCTTTATATAATAAAGTTAAAATTGACTTTCTCTCCACCCCAGCATACCTCAAAAACCACTAAGCTTGTATGTTGAAAATTCCCTTCATTTACCCAAACTTCTGACCGGGGCAGAGTGGGACTTTCAGATCCCACAGACGTGTGCAGTCAGGAAGGTGAGAAAGAGGAAAAGCTCCCACCCTTTCTTTTCGACATTGACCTTCCCCTGACATAGGGAACATATATAAAGTCTGCAAGGATATAGTCAAAATATCAGTATTTTTAGAGGAGTAAAGCAATAGAGTGCAGGAACAGAGATGATGGCAGTAATAGAGAAAAATAAAGACGGCTTATAAAATTTTTTAATGAAAGTGTAAAATTCTTGACTGCTGGAGTCACACGTCTTTCACAGGGATCCCAGAAATGAGATGTCTTCTGCATTTCATGTCTTATACACTCAAAATCTCACAGCCCAAGTTTTCATTTGCACTGTGTATTTTGGTAGATTTTGAGATTGTTTTCTTCAAGAGGTCAGAGTAAGACTCTATACTCCTGACATAAACCTAGAGAAGGCTAACTCTTCACAGATCAAACCATTGAGACTACACGGCCACACATGGGCAATACTGAAGGAAGTTTATAAACCGAAAGGTTTTTGTTTTGTTTTGTTTACCATCTACTTTCATTGACATCTTTCCTGGAAGAGAGTTGTAAAGAAGGGGGAAAGAGAGGGAAAAAAGGGGTGAGTTGGGTGCTGGGGGTGTATGCGTGTGCGTGTATATGTGTGAGCGTGTATATGTGTGCACGCATGCATGTGTGTAGGGTCAGACTGCCCTCTGGTGGACATAGTTTATTTCTTTTAAAATACAACAAAGGAGAAAGGCAGCAAGAAAGGGAAATTAGAAAATGAAAATGGGGAAAGAATATAGAAAAAAAAAAACGAAAGTAAAAAAGAAGAAAATAACAGCTTAAAATATAAAATTTAGAATGAATAGGTTTCATAAAATCTGGTTTATTACGTGGAGCTGAAGCTTATTAAAATAAGCTGAAGTCTTACTGACAGTTGCCAATATCCCACACACATTCATCCCACTGCGAAATTTGGGAATGTGTGTCATTCATGTCAGCTAGGGAAAAAGAGAAATTCAGAAGAAGCTCACAGTACCATACTCATGCCTCCGACCCACAAATGACCCAAAATAAGACCAACCGGAGCCACTGTTTCTCTGCCCAGGAGTAGACCTGGAACTTTCACTGCCCACCAGATTGCAAGGAATTCAGGGACCCAGAAGCCCAGCCCTGAAGCCCAGCCTCTAAGCTCCTCTCTTTAGCCTGAACCGGTGAAGGGCTCGGTGCTTCCGGCCCTGATAATCTCTCACTCCTCACCACTGAAGCAAGCACAGTGGTCTCTAACCTTGCGGAATTTGCAAACAATCACCTTCTGCTTGCAACACTGTAAGCTTCCTTAAATACTTAGCCAAAGGGCTATTTTGAAAATGGGCAAAATTAATTAAGTTCATTGAAAGCCATTAAGACATCCTAGGGCGTGCAACCAAACTGACGCTAAGCAGTAAAGAGAGGAAACGCACGCACAGCCAGCTGTGAGAAATCACACACACAAGTGGGACAGAAGGAAAAGCAACTCAAAGACAGGAATTCTTTTTACAGGCATGGATCTCTTCCTTCTATCCCAGAAAGGGCAGCCAGAGAGTCACATGACCATCCCTCCCTGCCTACAGGTAAGAAGAGGATGTGACCACATGTGTTTCCTCCTTGTCTCTTCTCACAGGTGAACCTGGGGTCATTCTTGGCTGAGCTCCTGTTCACAAGACTGAAGGGAAATCAAAGGCAATTAGGTTCGAGTGGACAGATGGCACCCCACTCCAGTACTCTTGCCTGGAAAATTCCATGGGCGGAGGAGCCTGGTGGGCTGCAGTCCATGGGGTCGCGAAGAGTCGGACACGACTGAGCGACTTCACTTTCACCTTTCACTTTCATGCATTGGAGAAGGAAATGGCAACCCACTCCAGTGTTCTTGCCTGGAGAATCCCAGGGACGGGGAGCCTGGTAGGCTGCCGTCTATGGGGTCGCACAGAGTCGGACACGACTGAAGCGACTTAGCAGCAGCAGTAGCAGCAGCAGCAGGACAGATAGTCATGCAGAGTGAGTGACTGACCTTTGGCTTTAACGGTTGGATATTGTGTTTCTTTGAAACACTGAACACTCTGCCTAGTTTGATATAGTCTAATTAAGTGCTAACCTAAAGTGCTAACCTAAATGCATTTTGTTTCTGAAGTATTCAAATTTCTAAGGAACCAAGTCCTTGTCACCTCTTGGTTTGCAAAAGTTACATATTTTATAATATGAATCTCTTTTTTATTTTTCCTCTCTTCCTCCTCCTCTCTGTCTCAATTTATTCACTATTATCATGCCTTTCCTTATTGAAAAATGAAACCTAATTATCTTCACTAAGAACAAGAGGGCAGCAGAGAATGAGATGGTTAGATGGCATTACCGACTCAAGGGACATGATTCTAAGCAAAGCCCAGGAGATTGTGAAGGACAGGGAAGCCTGGCATGCTGCAGTCCACAGGGCAGAGTCAGATATGACTTAGCGACTGAACTACAAGAACCTGCATCTTGCACAAGCATGAGAAAATGAGCTTACCACTATGCCAGTAGCATCCCCTGATAAGGCAAGGGCTCTTGTCCTCTTGGCAAGAAGGATACATTACAGGCAGGAATCAGACAGTATGAAAGATAGTTCCACAATGGTGGAGCAGAAATTCTAAATATAATTAACAAAAACAATCTCCAAAATTTAGTATGATAAAGGTTTAATATCAAAATGAAATTCATTTCCCATATTTAAAAAAAATTTAATTTGGATGATTACTATTGCTTGGTGGGGAGACATTGTTTACTGCAGAAGTGTTTACATTGGGAGGTAAGTCACCAACTTAAAAACCAGATAAAAATTTTTTTAATGTTTTCTTTTGAGAAACTGAATTTATCAAAACCAAAAATGTGGGGTGTTTCTTTCTCACTAAGCTGAAAATGTCAGTTTTATCAAATATCTAAATCAACTCATGGTTATAAATTGGACATTAGCAGAAATATTATTTTAGAATATAAAGACAATACATTTAAACCTTATATCTAAATAATAATACTAATTTTTGACATTTATTACTGTGTGTAACAGCATACCTCTCTAAACAGAATCCAGGTTGCTAATGCCAAAATGATCTATTATAAATTGCAAACAATTTAGTTTATAAACTTTGTGCTTTTAGCAATTTTAGAAAATCAAAAATGATCTCAATTTTTGAAAATTACACCCCATTTAACATAATTCTAAAAAATGAAGCTTCAATCAATCAAGGTAGTTAGAAGAACACTTCTGTAACTAGATTAATTCATGCGATTATCATTTATGAGATTAATTTTACTTGAGGCTCATAATTATTTCCTTAGTACTAATCACTAGCTTAGGCCCACAGCTATTGACTCAAAGTTTCTTATTCATTCAGAAAATATTTATTGACTACTGGGTGGTAGCAATACATTATTTTACTTCTAACTGACATTTTTCAAATGCTGACATTAGAGAAGAGACAGACAAGTATTTGATACAGTTTTATAAAGGTCTTAACACTCCATTGCAGTAGCACAATAAAGGGCTACCTAATCAGACATAGAAAAATCAGGAAGACTTCCTAGAAGAGAAGACATCTGAGTGAAGTTAAATTTTAATAATAATAGCAATAGCAGCATTTATTCTAAATGTTTCAGTTTTTCAGTCAACATTCACAGCAGCCCTATGATAGATGCAATATTATTATTCCATTTTTCAAATAAGAAAGTGGGGGCAAGAAGGGTTAAGCTACTTAATAAAGGCAGTATAGAGAGAAAGTAGATAATTCTGGATAAAAATATAGACTTTCCTGAATCTGTAGCCCATTCTTAACCACTCACTATGATGAACCCTTTGCTATTTCAAGCAGAGAGAAGAAGGGTTCAAAGGTCCTGAGGTATAAAATAAGACTAAGCGTTCAGAGACCTGCAGGCAGATTAGTACAATTAGAGCACAGAATATAAAACGGGTGCTAGCGCCCCAAACCAATCTGAATATATCAATAAGAATTACAGACCTTGCTGGTTATAATGCTAATTCAAGCAATTGTACTAGTCAGGAAAAGACTAGTCTGAGCCACAGTAACAACACAGCTCTGAAATCTCAGTGGCTTCAAACAACAAATGTTTCTTTCTTTTTCCTGTGACAAGTCCAGTATGGGAAGCTCTGCTTATCAGAGCCACTCAGGGACCAAGGCGAATCTGGGCTCCCTCTGAACCCTTGGCTTCCAAGATAGTTCTGGAAGGAATGCGGAAATTGCAAAGTCAAGCACCAGCTATTACTAATAAACGCCGTGACCCAATTGGGATGCATATCACTTTTATTTACTTTGCACTGTCCAACACTAATTCAGTTCAGTTCAGTCACTCAGTCGTGTCTGACTCTTTGCGACCCCATGAATCGCAGCACGCCAGGCCTCCCTGTCCATCACCAACTCCCGGAGTTCACTCAGACTCACGTCCATCGAGTCCGTGATGCCATCCAGCCATCTCATCCTCAGTCGTCCCCTTCTCCTCCTGCCCCCAATCCCGCCCAGCATCAGAGTCTTTTCCAGTGAGTCAACTCTTCACATGAGGACCAACACTAATTACATGATCACATCTAACTTCAACAGAGTAAGAAGGAGACTCCCCCTTGTACTCAGAAGTTGAGCAGAACTGGATATTGGCAGTTATGAGCAATGCACTTTTTTCCCCCAGTATTGAGAGATAATAACATGTAACATATAAAAATCTGATTTTAAGTTAGACATAGTGAGGTTAGAAGGCAATGGCACCCCACTCCAGTACTCTTGCCTGGAAAATGCTATGGACGGAGGAGCCTGGTAGGCTGCAGTCCATGGGGTTGCTAAGAGTCAGATACGACTGAGCGACTTCACTTTCACTTTTCACTTTCATGCATTGGAGAAGGAAATGGCAACCCACTCCAGTGTTCTTGCCTGGAGAATCCCAGGGATGGGGAAGCCTGGTGGGCTGCCATCTAAGGGGTTGCACAGAGTCGGACACGACTGAAGTGACTTAGCAGCAGCAGTGAGGTTAGAATCCTAACTCCACAAATTGTTAGTTTATTCTAATTAGGTACTTAACCCTCAAAATTGCAGTTCTTTTTTTTAAATTTATTTATTTTTAATTGGAGGGTAATTGCTTTACAATGTTGTCTTGGTTTCTGCCATACATCAACATGAAACAGCTATAGTTATACATACGTCCCCTCCCTCCTGACACACACCCCCACCTCCCACCCCATCCCACTCCATCCCACCCCTCTAGGTTGTCACAGAGCACGGGGTAGAGCTCCCTGCATCATACACAGAATTCCCACTGGCTATCTATTTTACATATGGTAATGCAGCTGCTTTTTATTAAATATAGAACATTATCCTTCCAAGATTGTTGAGAAGTTTAAATGAGATCATGTATAAAAAGCATAATGTACATGCTCCATTCAGTCAGTTCAGCCACTCAGTCGTGTCCGATTCTTTGCAACCCCATAGACTGTAACACGCCAGACTTCCCTGTCCATCACCAACTCCCAAAGTTTACTCAAACCCATCTCCATTGAGTCAGTGATGCCATCCAACCATCTCATCTTCTGTAGTCCCCGTCTCCTCCTGCCTTCAATCTTTCCCAGCATCAGGGTCTTTTCCAATGAGTCAATTCTTCATCAGGTGGCCAAAGTAATGGCATTTCAGCTTCAACATCAGTCCTTCCAATGAACACTCAGGACTGATTTCCTTTAGGATGGACTGGTTGAATCTCCTTGCAGTCCAAGGGACTCTCAAGAGTCTTCTCCAACACCTCAATTCAAAAGCATTAATTCTTCGGTGCTCAGCCTTCTTCACAGTCCAACTCTCACATCCATACATGATTACTAGCAAAAGTTGGCAAAGTAATGTCTCTGCTTTCTAATAAGCTGTCTAGGTTGGTCATAGCTTTTCTTCCAAGGAGGAAGCATCTTTTAATTTCATGACTTCAGTCACCATATGCAGTGATTTTGGAGTCCAAAAAATAAAGCCAGTCACTGTTTCTCCGTCTATTTGCCATGAAGTGATGGGACTGGATGCCATGATCTTTGTTTTCTGAATGTTGAATTTTAAGCCAACTTTTTCACTCTCCCGTTTCACTTTCATCAAGAGGCTCTTTAGTTCTTCTTCACTTTCTGCCATGAGGGTGGTGTCATCTGCACATCTGAGGTTATTGATATTTCTCCTGGCAAACTTGATTCCAGCTTGTGCTTCCTCCAGCCCAGCGTTTCTCATGATGTACTCTGCATAGAAGTTAAATAAGCAGGGTGACAATATACAGCCTTGACATACTCCTTTTCCTATTTGGAACCAGTCTATTGTTCCATGTCCAGTTCTAACTGTTGCTTCCTGACTTACACACATATCTCTCAAGAGGCAGCTAAGGTGGTCTGGTATTCCCATCTCTTTCAAAATTTTCCACAGTTTGTTGTGATCCACACAGTCAAAGGCTTTGGCATAGTCAATAAAGCAGAAATAGATGTTTTTCTGGAACTCTCTTGCTTTTTCCATGATCCAGCGGATGTTGGCAATTTGATCTCCGGTTCCTCTGCCTTTTCTAAAACCAGCTTGAACATCTGGACGTTCATGATTCACATATTGCTGAAGCCTGGCTTGGAGAATTTTGAGCATTACTTTACTAGTGTGTGAGATGACTGCAATTGTGCGGTAGTTTAATGTATGTGCCTAAGTCATAGTACAAAATAAATAAATAAATGGTGGTTTCATTTTGAATTGGTCAAGAATTTGTCACTCAGGAAGCAAACTTCTTGAAAAGGATTATAGGAAAATAATTGATTAGACTGGTTACCTTAGGTTGTACAATGAAATATTCAGTGAAGCTGCAGGAAACTCAAATGTATATGCTACAAACAAGAGATACTCTACTTTGGTCCTCCCTCATATTTTTTAAAAAATTTATTTATCTTTAATTGAAGGATAATTGCTTTACACTATTGTGTTGGTTTCTGCCATCCATCCACATGAATCGGCCATAGGTATATATATGTCCCCTCACTCTTGAAACTCCCTGCCACCTCCCACTGCTTCCAACCCCTCAAGGTTGTTACAGAGACCTGGTTTAGATTCCCCGAGTCATACAGCGAATTTCCATTGGTTTTTCTTATTGCTGTACAACAAATCACCATGAAGCTGGTGGCCTGAAACAATTGCCATGCATCAGCGTACAGAAGTGCAGACCGGGTGCTCCCGGGTTCTCGGGCTCCTCGCCAGACTGAAATCAAGGTATTGTCCAACCTGTGCTCTGTAGTGGGGCCTGTGGCCTTCCCCAGTCTTCCACAGTTACGGAAGAGTTCAGTTCCTTCTGGCGATGAGATGGAGGTCCCTGACGCTTGCTGTCTGTCTGTCAGGAGCTGTTCTCGGCTCCTAGAGGCTTTCCAGAGTCCCTCACCACATAGTCCGCCAAGGGAGTGTTACACAAACATGTGCTTTCTTCCAGATCAGTGGCTACTCTTCTCTCTGACTTCTTTCTCTGCTATTAACCAGAGAAAACTCTATGCTTCTGAAAGGATCACTTGATTAGCTCATGCCCACTCCAGATAATTTTCCCTTTTATAATATAATGTAACATAATAATTGGAGTGATACTCATCATATCCAGAGGTCCCACCTGCACTCAGTGGAAGAAGATTATACAAAGATTAAGAAGGTCTTTGGTAATCACCCTAGAATCCTGCCTACCACATTCCTCATGGTTCTTACAGGTTGAGCACAGCCGTGTCTTTAAATACAAATAGTGGTTCATGGAGGTAAAGCATAGCAGCATCTATGGCATAGAACACACAATCCTGAGTGCCACCTAACCTCTGATAACAAGTATGGTATGTACAATACTTAGCGCCAACTAGCCTAGAATTCCTGAGACTTGTTTATTTGGAAACCCATTCCCAAGTACAACCTTCACATATCTGTTGTAAGGCAATTTTCCATGTGCCTTGTATTTCTGCACATCTTGCAAGCAGAGGTACACACCACCCTTTGTTCTAGACTATCTTTTAAAAGATATTTGTAGATCAAGGCAACCTTCGAAGATGGAGATAGTTTCTCTCTCAAGAGCAAAGAACATGTTTGTTCACTAACCTGTATGGAAAAGGTATCTCCTTCCAAAGAAAAAGGCATGCGTGCACACTGCCAACTATAAAAGATTCAGATTCCATGAGTCAAGCGTTCTCTCCTGAAACACAGCACACTGTGTTCAGTCCATCCATCTGGAGTCATCTGCTTTCATCCCCATGGAATATGGAGACAAAGGGAAACTGACCAGTCCAGCTATTGTGACTTCTTCACCTCTTACCTAAGATTCTCACATCTTCTGCCAGCATCCAAGAAATTGTGGCAAGCTAACATATTATTGTGCAAGTGGAGTAAAATCTTGGACCTTTCATAGTTCTTGACAATATTCAACGTTTTGGAAGAGAGGATACGTTAGGCATCTGTAGGGAAAGGATGGGGCTGAACCAAAGTGTGCTTTGTTTTGAAGAAACACAAGATGTTTCAAAAGAGTTATAGTACATTCCAGCCAACAAGATACCATAGTGCAGACAACCACACACCCCAGGTGATGGACCCATTGAGTCCTCTAACAGATATAAGGAACAGACAGTGGGAAAAATTGCTTTTAGAAGTAAAAAAAATTATAGCATTTATTTGTAAAGAATTTACACACATATCAGAGAAGGCAATGGCACCCCACTCCAGTATGCTTGCCTGGAAAATCCCATGGACAGAGGAGACTGGTAGGCTGTAGTCTATGGGGTCGCACAGAGTTGGACACGACTGAGCGACTTTCCTTTCACTTTTCACTTTTATGCATTGGAGAAGGAAATGGCAACCCACTCCAGTGTTCTTGCCTGGAGAATCCCAGGGATGGGGGAGCCTGGTGGGCTTCCATCTATGGGGTCACACAGAGTCAGACACGACTGAAGCAACTTAGCAGCAGCAGCAGCAGCATACACACATATTTTCCCCCTTAGGTGATAAGCATTCTGGCAGAATGCACTTAAAATTACATAGATTGATTTTAAAAACTAAAAAAACGAGTTTCCACATGATCCAGCAATTCCACTCCTAAGCATATATCCAGAAAAGATGAAAATTCTAATTTGAAGAGATACATGCATATCAATTTTCATAGCAGCACTATTCACAATAGCCAATACATGGAAACAGCTTCAATGTCCAACAACAGATGAATGGATAAAGGAAATATGATATACACACATACATATACACAGGCACACACACACACACAATGGAATACTACTCATAGAAAAAAGAAAGAAAGAATGTCATTTGTAGAATCATGGATAGACCTAGAGATTGTCATATTAAGTGAAGCAAGTCAGGCAGAGAGGTACCACTTCTATGTGGAAGCTAAAAAATAATAAAAACCAATTTATTTACAAAACATAAACAGACTCACAGACATAAAAAAGCAAACTTATAGTTACCAAAGGGGACGGGGAGTGAGGATAAATTAGAAGTATGGGATGAATAGAAATATACCACTATATACAAAATTGATAAACAACAAGGATTTACTACATAGCAGATGGAACTATACTCAATATTCTGTAATAGCCTATGATGGAAAAGAAGCTGAAACTGTATACCTGAAACTAAGTCAATATTGTAAATCAACTTTAGTTAAATTTTTTTAAAATACTTTTAAAATTATCTAGATTGAAAGATAACTTGAATAATTTAGATTTAGATCACCTGGCTTTATTTATCAAGGAGGGAAATCACATGAATCTTACATGAATATGTTCAATGTATGCTTATTTTTCTTCAGTACTACTAATACAAATAATATTATCTTCATTTGCATAAAATAACTTTTAAATATCTTTGTTTAATGTCTGCACACAATTGATTTGTAACCTACAAATATAATTCCAACATCTATAGACTACAGATCTTACTTTTAGAAAATGTTCCACTTCATTCATAAAAGAAACCATTCCACTACGACCAGAGTTAACAGATTACATGAGGTAGATAAATTAGTTTTTCCATTGTTGTTGTTTTTAGTCACGAAGTCATGTCTGACTCTTTTGTGACCCCATGGACTGTAGCCCACCAGACTCCTCTGTCGATGGGATTTCCAATGCAATAACATTGGAGTGGGTTGCCATTTTCTTCTCCAGGGGATCTTCCCGACCCAGGGATCAAACCCAGATTTTTTACCATTGAGCCACCAGGGAAGCCCAGTTTTTCCCTGGGAGTTTTTAAAAACAAATGAAAAATTCTTATGAGTTTTGTTGTCATTGTTCAGTTGTTCAGTCGCTCAGTTATGTCCAGCTCTTTGCAATCCCATGGACTGCAGCACACCAGTCTTCACTGTCCTTTACCATCTCCCAGAGTTTGCTCAAACTCATGTCCATTAATCCGGTGATGCCATCCATCCATCTTGTCCTCTGTCGTCCCCTTCTCCTGCCTTCAATGTTTCCCAGCATTAGGGTCTTTTCTAATGAGTCGGCTCTTTGCATCAGGTGGCCAAAGTATTAGAGCTTTAACTTCAGCATCAGTCCTTCCAATCTTATAAGTTTAATCTCTCACAAAACTTTTTCCCTGACACTATCCATTAGTTCTACTACTGAATACTGAAATACACACACACACACACACACACACACACACACTTAACGCCACCTAGAATTTTTTTATGAAAAAGGAAGTTTTTTAAGAAGCAAGGATGTCTTTTGGGAGTTCACTAAAATCTCACATCTAGACTTCTGCTGACATGTACTTAATATATCTAGCACATTTATTTCTCATTGTCTAGCATCAAATCAATATTTTCAATGGTACAAGTAATGTCCTGGCCTGTGGTTTTAAAGGCTTCAGTATCTAGAATCAGGAAGGCTACAGGACACACTCCACCCCGGAATCTTTCGTCCAGCACAATTTGTTAGCTCATCACTTTTTAAAGTTTTAATTTCAGTTATTGACGCAGCATCAAATCTTTGATTATGTTCTGCTTGGGTGTGGGATATCTACCAGTTTGAGAGTTGATAAAAGTTTCTATTTCAGTTGATTCAAGTTAAAATGATAAAACCCTTTTCCATAGAGGGCATTCACTTACCATCGGACTTAGCCACATCACAAACTAAAAATCATTAAGCTTGATTCAAAATTAAATCAGAAGTCAAATGAAAATATTTCCTGCATATAAGAACATTCATGGGTCATAGTTTACAAAGAGTTCATTTTGAAGAGAGAGTAAGGACTGAGTCATGATTTCTTAGATCAGAGCTTTCTATTTTATTCTGTTACTCAGTTTTTCTTTTGGAAATTGATTCCATTAGACATCAGTCATACTCACAATGGTATCTTTTCTATATTATGGAGGCCAGGAGATATGTGTCATTCTTTGCCCTTCTATTTATTTGAGAAGACAGACATGATACAAAAAAATCAGAACTCAGATTTAAGAAGGTTAAGAGAATAGCATGTCATTCTTAAAGTCTCAGCTTTTAAAATTTATTATATGAATTAGGTTCTGGAACTTGGAATGCTAGTATTAATTCAGTTTTGGGAATGTAAAATTATAGGTTAGTATGGCTAGAAAGAGATGTAAACAGCCATATTTACATAAATGTTGAATGCATCATGTTGAACTTGTTGAAACTTTTGAAAATATAGAAAAATGTTAAAAAAAATTGAAGTCATTCCATATCATGCCACCAATAATGGCCCCTATTAATATTTTGGTGCAATTTCTTCTAATATTTTTTAGTATACAGACACATATATATGTATTAGAAACTGGAATGTTAACTTTTAATACAGGCTTGTACCATTTTCCTGGGACATAAATATGTTCCAAGAATGTAGGTGTTAGATATGGAAAGTACAGTAAAGTCAGGGTGGCCTCCAGAAGGAACAAGAATGAGGCTTGGAATGAAGTTTATTATAAGCATATCTCATTTTATTGCACTTCACAGATACTGTTTTTTTTACAATTGAAAATCTGTAGTAACCCCATATTCAGCAAGTTTATCAGCTTCATTCTTCCAACAGCATTTGCTCACTTCCTTTTTCTGTGACACATTGATAAACTTTTTGACTATTACTATATATTTGTTATAAATATAAAACTTTAGCAGGTGAAGAGTTGCTTCTTCTGAATGAGCAAAGCAAATAGTTTAAAACGAATTTATTCCTGGTAAAGAGGCTGTGAAGACTGTTGAGATGATAACAAAGGATTTAATATATTATATAAACTTAGTTGATAAAGCAATAGCAGAATTTGAGATGACTGATTGCCATTTTGGAAGTTCTACTGTAAGTGAAAGGCTATCAAACAACTTCGCACATCACAGAGAAATTGTGAAAGGACATGTCAATTGATGCAGCAAACTTTCGCCTTAAGAAATAAAATTTAAAATAAAAGTTCATAGCCACCGCAGTCTATAGTAACCATCATCCTGATCAGTCAGCAGCCATTAATATCAAGGTAAGACCTTCCACCAGCATAAAAGACGGCAGCTTGCTAAAGGCTCAGATGACGGTTGGCATTTTTTAGTAACAAAGTATTTTTTAATTAAGGTACGTACCTTGTTCTTTTAGACATAGTGCTATTGCATACTTAATAGACTACAATATAGTGTAAACATAACTTCTGTATGCATTGGAAAACCAGAAAATTCATGTGACTCCCTTCACTGTGATATTTGCCTTATTGTGGCGGTCTGAACCGAACCTGCAGTATCTCTGAGGTGTGCCTTATACTCACAGGTCTCAGAGAGGCAGTCACTATGTGCCATGTAGAACCACCGAAGAAGCACCAGAGCGGTCAGCAGGCAGTGGACAGGAGTTAGCAGAAGGTCTCAGCCTGAGACTTTATTGGGATTTCTACAGGAAAGGCGAGGCAGGGCAGGGCAAACAGCTTAGGACTGCCTAATATGAATCCTTCTGACGAGCTTTGGGACACAGAGGGGTCTTTAGTTTCCTGGTTCCTGGTGCGGGGCTGATTTAGGGCAGGAGGAATATTGGCTTGGTGTGTGAGTCACTGATAAGGACGTATGTGGGGGACATGAGCCTGAAATGTGTTGGTCTGTGTATGGAAAACATGCTCCTGGCCAAGCCCTTTGCTCTCTCTAAGGACTGGCTCTTAGATTACCTGAGGATGGGCAGTCTCGCCCCTGCCAGCAAGGTGACAAATTCCAGAGCATCAAGAATACGAAATAAGAAAGTGTAGCTAATATAACTGGCCTGTGATAGATGGATATGAAATGGACAAACACAGAATTTGAGAAAATATAGAACAAATGGTATGATCTCTTCATGACTGCCTAGTAATTCAACACAGAAACATCCCACAAGTTACACGGTAATTCTGCTACTATTAGATTTTTTAAATACTTGTTTGCATTTCAAATAATCTCACAATGAGTGGATAGAGAAGAAAAAGACAAAAAAGAAAGAGACAAGTTCATTTATTTAAAATATAAATACATATAAATGTATATCATATATAATTACATATTATGCAATATATAGTATGTATATAAGGTAATCATACATATGATCATATCATTATTATGTTATCATTATAATATATATACAATATTTTTGTGCTTTTGCCTATATAAGGAAATTGGAAAAATAAGTTAGACTTCAAATCACTGATTTCTAAAAATGTCTACATCTTATGGAAACACTTTGTTCAATTTCCAAATGTCTGCCTTTGAGGCAATCACGAGTCTCATAGAAATTTGGCAGTATCATTTGTCAAAAAATTTAAGGAACTATAGTTCACTTTTACAGAGTTAACCTCTTTTTTACTGTAGTATAATCAGCATACAATATTGCATTAGGTTCTGGTGTACAACACAACTCTTCAACACTTGTAGACATTTCAAAATGATCATCACAAGGTCTATCACTACACAAAGTTACAGACATTTCTTCTCGTGATGAAAGCAACTTTCGTATTTGCAAGGTAAAGAATTTGCCTGCAATGTAAAAGACCCAGGTTCAGTCCCTGGGTCAGGAAGATCCCCTGGAGGAGGAAATGGCAACCCACTCCAGTATTCTTGCCTGGAGAATTCCATGGACAGAGGAGCCTAGCAGGCTATATAGTCCATGGGGTTGCAAAGAGTCAGATACGACTGAGCAACTATTATCGACTATCGTCACCACGCTATACATTAGATCCTTATAACTTACTTATTTTATAATTGGAAGTTTTTACCTTTTTTCCCCTTTAGTTATTTCTCCCACTTCCCAGTGACCCCCCCTTCTGGCAATCACCAATTCATTTCCTGGTACATGAGTTTTGTTGTATTTGTTCTTTTTTTTAATTAAATCTTGCCATTTGTGACACAACAGATGGACTATGAAGGCATCTTAGATCTACTATTTTTCTATACCTCACTAATTTTTGCTTTTGTCTTTGCTTGTTCTTTCTTTATTTTACTTCATAGTTTTTTTCCTAACTTTTCCAGCTGAAAATTTAGTTCCTTCATTTTCACTCTTCCACTCTGGCAGACAAAAGTGTTTAGTTCTATGAAGTTTCTTCTAACTGCTTTAAACATATCCCATAAGTTTTAGTATCCTCTAAATGTAATAATCATTACGTCTTAAATGTTCTCTATTTTCTGTTTGCATTTTTGATTTCACCCACGAGTTTAAGAGAAGGCCTTATAATTCCCAGCTTTAATTTTGGTCACTTTGTCTCTTCTCTTGTGAACTTGCCTGCACTGAGAGGTGATGAGAATTGGGACACTGCATGCTTTCCAGAAGGTCATGGGGCAGGAGCAGAAGTTAATTGTTGTGCTGAAATTTGGTGTATAGTTTACTATTTATAAGTGATTTAAAGTTGATGGTGTTATTTTCCTTCTGGCTAGGTTTTGTGGATTGTATTTGTTCTTATTGATCCATATAGTTTGGGGAGAGTGTGTGAAGAAATTCAAAGTCAGTAATAGCCATTTTCCCAAGCTACCTGGAAATCTCTGCCTTTGTTTTTAACTGAAAAGTTCTGTCCCTTTGATCCAAAATTTTAGTATTTAACATTTAACTGGAAAAGACCCTGATGCTGGGGAAGATTGAAGGCGGGAGGAGAAGGGGACGACAGAGGATGAGATGGTTGGATGGCATCACCAAGTCGATGGACATGAGTTTGAGCAACTCCAGGAGCTGGTGATGGACAGGGAAGCCTAGCGTGCTGCAGTCCATGGGGTCACAAAGAGTGGGACACAACTGAGCGACTGAACTGAACTGACTGATGTGAGTATCTTCCAAGTTTATTGTTTCTCCCATCACTTTCCCTTTCCTTAGATACCAAATGTAATCTCCAACATTAAAGCTATCCTAGACTCAAAGAACTCATAAATTACCCAGTTCAGCCTAAACCTACAGCAGAAATCTGTTCTATAACTGATCCGAAAACCATACAAACAAACAAACCTGAAAATGACTATTCAGATGCTGCTTTCTTATTTTAAAGACAACACAGCCAATGTTTAGAAACTTATATATATTTGGTGTTTTGACTTGAAATAAGTGAAAAAATATACTCCTGGGAACGAATGAGCAGAAGCCCATTGGCCTCATTTCAACTTATAGTATGGATACCCAGGCATACTTGTGTATGCCAGAGAACAAAAGATAGTACAGAATAAACACAAATGCTCTTTCCTGAAGATACGAAGGGAGGGAAAAAAGCACCATTTTATATTACAACAGAAATATACATTACAAAGTAGATTGTAATATCTGGATAGTTTTTAAGTGAAATGTGAGTTCTCAAAGAAATTTGACAAGTATCATTAAGCATACTTCAGTGGGAAATCTGAGAAGCAATTCTCATCTAGGGTAACAGAAAAAAAATCATTTGTCTTGTATATAAGGATTGTACATATGGCTTCCAGTGTTTTAATGCCTCCTAAAAATTTCCTGTTCACAATCAGCATTCTTATTTTCCCTAGTTGTTCTCTGTAGGACATAGTTTTCACTGACTTGACTATTCCAGTCTCACTTTTTTGCCTAGTCTCTATTTGAAATAAAATAAAATTCTTAGAATAGTTATGACACTCCAGATATACCAGATAGTCTTACATTATCTGAACCTTATTTAGGCTTTCATAAGTGCAGTCTAACACTTAATTACAATTGTTTTTAATTCTTGAATCTCATCTTTGGTTCTGATTGCATTTGGAAATCCTAGGCATTTTTGATAGGCATTATTCTGTGTAAGGAAATCCAACCAGTCCATCCTAAAGGAGATCAGTCCTGGGTGTTCATTGGAAGGACTGATGTTGAAGTTGAAACTTCAATACTTTGGCCATCTGATGCGAAGAGCTGACTCATTTGAAAAGACCCTGACGCTGGGAAAGATTGAGGGCAGGAGGAAAAGGGGATGACAGAGGATGAGATGGCTGGATGGCATCACCGACTCAGTGGACATGGGTTTGGGTAAACTCTGGGAGTTGGTGATGGACAAGGAGGCCTAGTGTGCTGTGGTTCATGGGGCGGCAAAGAGTTGGACACGACTGAACAACTGAACTGAACTGATTCTGTGTGTAAGTGTGTAAATATATCTACAATATTTTTATATAGATACATACATACCTAAAAATGCTGATACAACTAATTTCTTAAATATCAAATTTTATATTTATCCATTTATATTTTACCCTGTCAATTTCAACCCCTTTTCCTGACTATTGAGATAATTTTGATTCTTAAACCCAAAATCCAAAGGCACAAAATGGGAGTGGAGATGAGGGTAGTTAGGAAAATAGTACTTCCATTTTTTTGAGTATCAGGCCTAAGATTACCCAGTGTAGTTACAAAAACACAAAAATATTTCCTTAAACTAGCATTATGGATTTCACCTACAATGCAAGTAGGCTTATCACAGGTTAGAAAACATGTTTTTTAAGTATTGATTTAACTGCCTGACTTTGAAAATATGATGAATAGGACATACATAGATAGGAGCCCAGTGGCATGCAGCTAGAGGTTTCCCTCCAGTTAGACATCAATCTCTACAGCAAACAATATATTCAGTTGCTGGGAGATTTCTGAGATGACCTCGCTTGATTACTCTCCATCTCCACTTATCTATCTAATCTATAAGACTATTACAAAATGCATTGCTTAGACAGTATTTCTTTTTTGATTTGGTAGATTCCAATGGGTGCTCATTAACTAAGATATAACCTATTCATGCTACTTCCTTCTGGAGAGAGAAGGAAGGAAAGAAAAAAGAGAGGGGAGGAGGGAGGAAGGAAATTATAATGGTGGCAGGATATGTAATGCTTTTGAAGTGTAGGGCTGGAGAAGACTCTTGAGAGTCCTTTTGACTGCAAGGAGATCCAACCAGTCAATCCTAAAGGAAATCAGTCCTGAATAGTCATTGGAAGGACTAATGCTGAAGCTGAAGCTCCAATATTTTGGCCTCCTGATGCGAAGAACTGACTCCTCAGAAAAGACCCTGATGCTGGGAAAGGTTGAAGGCAGGAGGAGAAGGGAACGACGGATGATGAGATGGTTGGATGGCATCACCAACTCAATGGACATGAGTCTGAGCAAGCTCCAGAGTTGGTGATGGACAGGGAAGCCTGGCATGCTGCAGTCCATGGGGTCGCAAAGAGTCAGACACAACTGAGTGACTGAACTGAACTGAGGATATGTGAAAGTCACAAAACTAATAATTATGCCTTGAGTCAGTGTTCTCAATATTTAGACAGAAACCAATATTGGCTCAGTAACAGTACCTTTGATTGCTGACTACTGCCTAAGACATCCCTTGAGATATGTGTGTCATTTTATGACATTAAAGTGAAACCCTTCCTTAACACTGAATTGTGGAAAGAATTCTCATTAGTTGAGTACATAGACACATGCATTGATTACCACCTCTTCCAAATCCAGCTAAAATGACAGAAGTAGGATTTTTTTTTTAAGTTAAAAATCCTCATGGACAAAGAAAATGGGAAGGAGATATCAGCAAATTAGAAACATCTACTGTTTTTCACAATATAGAGAAAGGATACAGGAATGATGTTGAGTTAAACCTATGGACCCCAAGAGGGTAGTATCAGTGAGAAGCAAATTGCTTCATTGTCAAAGGAATTTTAAAAGGTTCAGAAATTAGAATATCAGGTATTACATAGCAGCGGGTTTAAGTCCGGAGGTAAGAAAAGGGAAACTGACTTTATAAACGTGCATAAGAAGTTAAACCTTCAGGTTCCCTCTTCTGCCTCACACTTCAAGGAAGCTACCTGTTTCCCATTCTTATAGAGTAAAAAGTGTCTCTTTCCCAAATAAATTGAACCAGAAATGCCACAGCTTGAAAATGTCAGGGACAACTAAAAGCAAGGATAAGGTGCTAGAGGGGAAAAAATAAAGAGTAAGTCTATTGACTGAAAAGGTGACACAAACCTTAAAATCCCTTCCTCTATCCTGTTGCCAAAATGTCTGTAGACTGAATAATAACCCCCTGGGCATTGGAGTTGACAACCTTCCAAAATATTCCAAATAATCCCTGTCTCCTGGCACTCACACTCCATGTAACAGCCTTCCCTTATATGTGGGTTGGACATAGTGACTCACTTCCAATAAATAAAATATGGCAAAAGTAACGGGAAGTTTAATTTATAAAAGACAGTGATTCTCTTCTTGCTGGCCCGTTCTTGTCTTATCGGCCTTCTTACTTTAATGAAGTAACTCATCATGTGGAGAGAAGCAAGTGGCAAGAAACAGGGCAGCCAACAAACAGCAAAGAACTGAGGTGTTCAGTCCAGCAACCTATGAGGGGCTGAATCTTAAAAAATGGTTACTTGGCTCAGTTGGTTAGAGTGTGGTGCCAATAGCACCAGGGTCACAGGTTCAATCCCCACATGGGCCCCTATAAGAATCTTTACAACAACCTTGTCGTTAAGCCTGGAACCAGATCCTTCCCCAGCTGTGTCTAGAGTTCTAGCTAATGCCTTGTTTGCAGTCTGTGAGAGTTCCTGAAACAGAGGAGACAGGAAGCCATGCCCAGATTCCTGACCATACAGAGACTATGGTATAATCGGTGTGGCTTCAAGCCACTATGTTTGGGGATCCTCTTCTATGGAGAAATAGATAAGTGATCCAGGTATTTTTTAGAACAACTCTCTTCCAAAAATTCGAGTGATCAAGAGAAAAGACCTACAGAAATGGACATATGATGGACTCTCAAGAAGAAAAAAAAAAAGAACCCTGACCAACTTACAGTGAAGTCCATGAGCTAATGAAGTCTGCACCCTGATAAAGATCTACCACACTGCTCTGTCATAAGAACAGGTAGCAAGAGTCACCAGAAGTTGAGAGAAATCTCTGACATGGAAGGCAGGCTAAAGCAAACATACAAAAAGAAAGAAACTTCAAGGAAACAGAGACAATTCAGAAGACTGGCAAGAAGTTAAGCTCCGAACAAACTAAAATGACTATCGTCTGGAAGATTAAGAAAGATACTGCATCTATGAAATGAGAAGAGAATTCTAGAAGAAGGAAAGAAGGGTCGAGTGGAAGAAGAGAATGGAGAACGAGGAAGAAGGGGAAAGGGAAGAAGAAGAAAAGGGGGGAAGGAGAAGATAGGGAGGCAGAAGGAGAAGAAGACAAATTAAAAAAAAAAACTACTGAAACATAATTTCATAGGACTGGAAATATAATTGAGAAAACCTTTCAAACTATAAAACAAAAGGGAAAGGAATGTGTAATGTGAGATAGAAGGATAAAAAAAAAAAAGACAATCCACGAAGTCTAGTATCTGACTAATGTGCTGGGTGCTTAATCGCTCAGTTGTGTCCGACTCTTTGCAACTCCGTGGACTGTAGTCTGCCAGGCTCTTCCATCCATGGAATTCTCCAGGCAAGAATACTGGAGTGGGTCATCATGCTCTCTTCCAGGAGATCTTCCCCACCCAGGGATTGAACCCAGATCTCTGGCATTACAGGCAGATCCTCTACTGTCTGCGTCACCAGGGAAGCCCATCTGACTAATAGGCATTTCAAAAAAAAATTTTTTTAAGGAGGGATTAATTAAAACTAATAATAATTAAGCTTTCTCAGACTGAAAACATGCTTCTCCATTTAGACAAAGTCCCCTGAGAGCTCAGGAAAGTGATTAAAAATATATATATATATAGTAAAGTATATAATCATGAAATTTCAGGACAACAGAGATAAAAAGAAAAACTTCATGGCTTCCTGAGAGAATAGACATAAATCATCTGCAAAGAATATTGAATAAAGACAGCCGTGGAATGTTCAAAATAACATTAGGAGCCAAAATACAAGGGAATAATGACTTCAAATTTCTGTGGGAAACAAATTTTCAACCAGAATTCAATACCTAGACAATCAACTGACTGTGAGAGCAGAATAAACTGATATGCAAGGTCTAAAAACGTTGTAAACAAAATGCCTTTTACGTAAAGCTACTGAAATTCGTGTGACAGCTAAATGAGGGAATAAATCAACAGAGAGGAGAAGACCCAGGTAAAAGGAAATTCAGTATGGGAAAAGGGATAAGACAGACTCTAGAATAAAGCAGAAAGAAGTGCCAAGACCATCACTGTATAGTAAATCTAAAAGGGTTACTGCCTCGTCTGGAGCAGGTAGATTATGAGCTCCAAAACAGAAAAAATAGAATCTAACAGTTCACCTGATCATTGTATTGAGCAGCTGCTGAAGATACGAGAAAAAGTTGTTGGATGTATGAGAAGAATTAGAACTAGTTTCATGCAGATTAAGCTGACAAGAAACTATTTTTAAACACAAGGAAAGAAGTTTTAAAAGAAAAAACCTTGACCATAAAATACTACTGGACTCGGCAGTGAACAATATTTCAGGAAATATTATGCTATTTCATAATTGTAAAATGTACACTCAAAATATTTTAATCAAAATTTGAAATATAATTGTATTAAAAAGAAGGTATAGGAAATACAGTGAGGAACACACGTGTAAGGAGAGAAATCCTCACATACCATAAAAGGAGTTTGATAAAAATACTACTAAAAGTGATAAAGAAATGACAGCATCACACATGCTAAGTTGCTTCCGTCGTGTCCAACTCTGTGCAACCACGTGGACTGCAGCCCGCCAGGCTCCTCTGTCCATGGGATTCTCCAGGCAAGAATACCAGAGGGGGTTGCCATACCTTCCTCCAGGGACCTTCCTGACCCAGGGATCGAATCCATGTTTCTTACATCTAATCTGTGTTGCCAAGTGGGTTCTTTATCACTAGTGCCATCTGGGAAGCCCAAAACGTCAGAATTTGGCAACACAGGAATACTATTTATAATGTAGAATGAGATACTCCACAAGACACATGAAATAACAGAAAATACTTTTCTATGAGAAGTGAGATAAATGGAGGAAACTACTAGTGTTCTTTGTTATAAGCCTTTTCATTTGTCTTTAACAATATGTATATATTACCTTAATTAAAAAGAGCTTTAAAAAAAAACAGAAGAGAATCACATAAATCTGTTTTTCTCAAAGGATGTTCCAAATCCCCAGTTAAATGAAAAAGCAGGGATGCACCTTAATGTATGTGGTAAATTTTTTTATTTTCACAAAATCAAAAACAAATAAATATAGTTTATACATGTATAAGTGAAAGGGTGCAGACAATATTGAAAAATACACTCATGTTCATTCTGATGCATTTGAGAGGAGCAGAACTGAACTGGAGGAGAAAGGAGATTATTAATTTCCATGCAAACCTTTAATCTTTAACTTGTTATAAACATTAAAATTGAAAAGTCAATCATTTGGATTCTAAACCAGATAATTTTTATATTACAATAAAGGACATTTAGTGGGGAAATTGGTGAAATCTGAACAAATTCTGTAGATTGAAGTACTACATCAGGGTTAATTTCCTGATTTTGATAATTATACCATTATTGTGTAAAAGAATGTTCTTGCTTTAGGAAATACTTAGGGGTAAAAGGAGCTTTACATCAGCAACTTATTCTCGATGAATTCAAATAATGTACATATAAAATAAAAAGAGAAATCAATACAGAAAAAAAGAGAGAGAGTAATAAAGTAGATGCGATAACATTTAGGAGAATCTAGATGAAGAGTTTAAGGGAATTTTTTGTACCGTTTTTGCAATGTTTTTGTACATCTAAAGTTGTTTTAAAATAAAAAGTTTTTTCAAAAGTCTAACCATGTACAAAAAAGACTCTTAGGTTACTCCCAAAAATATATACTTGAGATTAGGACAAAAATATATATTTTTTCATAGTGTTATTAGCAAGGTTCCACCATCAGATATTCATTATAGAAATCAGTTAGGAGCCAAGAGATATTATAGCTGTGTTCTTCCTAAGACAGAAGGAAGTTAAAATGACAAATAAGACTCACTACCCTGAAGTGGTTTAAAGAAAATGCACTGTAATTGTTTTAGAAAGAGTTATTTGGAAAGAGAAGTATTTTTTGCTCTGCCTCTCATATTGCATCTGTATCAGACAAGTTGATCTTATTAAAGATAATTGAAATGGGATTTTAAAGCATACTTTTTTAGGTGCTTCAAGAATCCTGAATAAATTGCAATGGAGTGAGTTCCCCCAGACACATACTTGGAGAAATCTGTTTCTTAAACTTTATGGAAGGCATTTTGAACTAGGTCAGAGTTTTGTGTTGGTTAACATTTTCTAATATTTTACTCTTCTTTAATGACAGCCACTGATTTCTAGGCTAAATTTAATGATGGACAAGCACATTTTACTGAGTGGTAAGCTCTATTCAATTGCTCCTCAGACCTACCCACCAAAAACCAAAGACCTTATATTAAAAAAAATTTAGACAGTCACCGTTAGGCATATGCTCTCTCTTTTACAATCTGCTTCTCTGGGAGTCACTTTATTCACATATGCAATAAATACAATGTGTGGGAAGTGCAATTACTTAGCTGGGTAATTTAGGAAAGTCAATTTGTTTCTCTGGATGTCACTTTTCCTCGTGATTAAAAAGAAGAGCATTAGATTAATAACTTTAAGTTCCTTTCCAGCTCTAAGAATGTTGTTGTTGTTCAGTGAGTAAGTTGTGTCCAACTCTTTGCGAGCTCTAAGAACACAAGCTCTAAGAATACTTGTATCAGAATTCTCCAGGGAAACAGAAACATCAGGATAGGAGGGGGAGAGAAAGAGAGAAATCACTTTTAAGAAATGAAGATGATCATGGAGGGGACAGTCAAAAATCCACAGAGTAGGTTGGCAGGATAGAGACCCAGGAAAGCACCGTAGTCTGAGTCCAATGGCAATCTGCTGTCAGATCCCTTCTCCGATGGAAGAAGTCAGTCTTAGTTCTATAAAGGCCTTCAACTGACTGCATGAGTGAGTGAAGTTGCTCAGTCGTGTCCGACTCTTTGTGACCCTGTGGGCTATATAGCCCACTAGACTCCTCCGGCCATGAGATTTTCCAGGCAAGAATACTGGAGTGGGTTGCCATTTTCTTCTCCAGGGGATCTTCCTGACCCAGGGGTCGAACTCAGGTCTCCTGCATTGCAGACAGACTCTCTACTGTCTGAGGCACCAGGGAATCCCTGACTGCATGAGGCCCACTCATGTGATGGAGGGTAATCTGCCTCATTTGAAAAGATTTAAATGTTAATCTCATCCAAAAACACCATGACAGAAACAACTGAAACAAAGTGTGACCAAATATTTGGGCATGATGACCCAGTAAAGTTACATATAAAATTAGTCATCATGATACTTTGTTATAGAGACAATTACGTTAAAATTTTTTAAATTAAAAACAGTGTGAGAAAGACTGTTTTATTTTTATTACAGAAAGGCCTGAGGAACTCCACCACAACTGGGAAAGCATCATAGTTTTTAAACAACTGAGATGTTCTTTATCAGTGGGCTCCCCTGGTGACACAGATGGTAAAGAATCCCCCTGCAATGCAGGAGACCCAGGTTCCATCCCTGGGTCGGGAAGATCTCCTGGAGAAGGGCATGGTAACACACTCCAGTATTCTTGCCTAAAGAATCCCATAAGTAAGAGGAGCCTGGCGGATTACAGTCCATGGGGTCACAAAAAGTTGGACATGACTGAGCAACTAACACTTCCACAGTTGAGCCATGGCATGGAATGGAATTAACTCTCAAGCAGCATTTTCAGCTACCAACAGGACATGTGATACAATTTCAAAATACAGTGACTTACACAAAAGATACTGAATCGTACTGTTGAATCCACCTCATATTTACTAAGGATGGTTCCAGCCTGAGTCCCAAAATGTAGATCTGGAAAGGATTCAGAGGCCTGTCCCCTTCATCTTTTCTTTACGGAATTGTATCTAGAGGCTTCCTTAGTAAGATTCCAACCAAGCATTTCAGCGTTGTAATGACATACTTGGAGTACTCCCATCTCAATAAAATTTTTTATCTCAGAAATAGAAATGCATTAACTAGTAAACACATTAATACTTATTTTAAAATAAACATATAGTTTTGAAATAAAAGAGCAATAGCAATGTTATATTAATACTACTAAAGAAAAATACAATTTTTATTTGTCCTTTGACTATTTTTCTTCCATGGATTCTAAGACCTTGGGATGTGGAACCAACCACAAACAAGCAACAATCAGGCCTTCACTAGTATTCCCTCATTATTTCAAAATAACTCTGACCAAATTCCACTTTAACCACTGTAGAGACCAGTGAGAAAATGTAAGTGAAATAAAAGCTGTAAGTTGAGAACGTAGCACCCTCTGGTCTATATGATGTTTCTTCATCCTTATTCACATATGAACCTGAGGACTTTCGTTATAAAGGCAAGAAAGAATCCATGTGGTGGTCTGCTTGCATCAAGATTAACTTTCTTGTTATTAAAATGAATGAAGAATGACCTTCAGAAGTGACCTTTCAGTTTGCTGATAAGTCCGCAGAGGAGCTTGAATGAAGACACTGGAGGTAAGTGTTAAGCTTCCATCCCCCGTGTTACTTAGAGGGGCTGACTCTAGCTGTTGGACATATAGTGGAAGTTTAAGGAAGGAAAAATCTGGCGAGCCTTATTCATAAAGATCCTCTAACCCCTCCCCAGTAGCCAACACGCCTATATGCCTACTACTCCCCAGGCTGAGTGAAAACAAGTCACTCTTGTACGTTTGAATTTCCTCATTGAGAGCTATGGTAAATTCGTGGGTACCTTCCAAAAGTGTAGCTGTTCAACGATCAGGTTCTTTCCAGGGGACTTTAGCATGAGAAGGCATAGCCTAGATGCTCTATTTTTTTTTGCTAAGCCTCTCCTCTCCACAGACCAGATAGGATGACAAACTGATGTCAGGTCCAACAATGTGGCCATTTGCAACATATATCAAATCATCAAGCTGTACGTTTTGGACTAATATGTCAATTTTATCTCAGTAAGACTGGGGGTGGGGGAAACAGTGTGGCATCCGTGTTCCCACACATTAAGAACAATTGTTTGCCTGTAGTTTCAAGGGCAAAAGAGATCATTATGGCCACTGTGGCCAACACAAAAGAAGAATGGTTTAGAAGACATGGAAAAGTTCTTCAGATGGACAAACGTATACAAGAAGTGAGTGTACCTGTAAGCAAATGCGAGTGAACGGGAAGAACGTTGGTGCCACCCCCTTCCTTTCATGAGGTGTTAACTGGAAAAAGGAAATGGAATGAGTCCTCACCTTATGCCTGTGGTATAAGGAAAGAGTGCCAAATGAGTACTGGTCAAGGGCCCAGGTCAAGAAAGTTCCTTGCAGTAGCTCTAACCATAGCTGTTCCAAGCATGAGTGTTCTGAGATGGTGTTCTGGGCTTGCAGAGCCCATGATTCCCCCAACCCCCAAGACACACTAGAAAATACCTGTGCCATTCAATGACGTCCCAGCTGCCCATTTGGGTCTCTTGATATGGAACACTCAGTGAGATAGGAGGTTGTTCTCTTAATTAATAAAATAGAGACTCTGTGAACTACTTCACAGGGACATTATGAAGGAATATAAAAGTGAAAGTCGCCCAGTCATGTCCAATTCTTTGTGACCCCATGGACTATATAGTCCATGCAATTCTCTAAGCCAGAATACTGGAGTGGGTAGCCTTTCCCTTCTCCAGGGGATCCTCCCAATCAGGGATCGAATGCAGGTCTCCTGCATTGCAGGCAGATTCTTTACCAGCTGAGCCATGAGGGAAACCCAAGGAATATAAAGGTATATCCTAAAGGAAATCAACGCTGAATATTCATTGACAGGACTGATGCCGAAGCTGAAGCTCCAATACTTTGGCCAAGAGCCAACTCATTGGAAAAGACCTTGATGCTGAAAAAGGTTGAAGCCAAAAGGAGAAGAGGGAGGGAGAGGATGAGAGTGTCATATAGCATCACTAACTCAATAGACATGAATTTGAACAACTCCAGGAGACAGTGGAGAAGGGAAAGGCTGCCCACTCCAGTATTCTGACATGGAGAACTGCAACTTTCACTTCACTTCTAAACCACCTCGAAGTCACTCACAGCAGACAGTGGAGGACAGAGGAGCCTGGTGTGCTCTGCAGGGTCAGAGTCAGACACGACTTAGAGACTTCACAACAACAATACAGTTGTATGTTTTTACACATGAAGTAGGGCTGGTCATTGAAAAGTCAAAGCTTTGTGTATATATGTTGTGATAGACACAAGATACACTGCCCTTTTCTGGGACTACTTTCAGTCTTAATTAGAAGAGTTTTCTTTAAAAAGAACACTCTTCAGCTTCATGACATGCACTCCTTGCTCATTCCGTTGAGGCTGGTACTCAGCAATTTTGACTCATAAATTAATTTCTGATAAGCAGTTGTGGAATTTCAAAATGGATATTAGTTCCATTTGGGGCAATTACTTTGTACAACCAACATGGTTCCTGGTAAACAAAAACTGCCATTGCAAATCTTAGGTTCTTTCAAACAAAATGATCAAGCAATGTCTGCTTCATTTCCAAGGAAACAAGCAGTCATACATTTATTTAACTTCTGCTTCTATGGGAAATAAAAAGCAATAAATCTAAGAATCAAGCTCTTGGAGAATACCTGATCAAAGATAATTTAGTGTCACAACACTACTGCTCAAGGTATACAGATTTCCCTGTGATTTTTTTACAATAATGTCTGTAATTATTATTAATTATAGGGTACTTGACAAGGTAACCAGCAGTGTATTAAACGTTTACTTTCCCTGATGGGTTTACAATCTATGAAAATGTTAATCTAACTTTTCCAACATTTACTTTGCCAGCCCCTCCCCTCTTCACCTTCACTCTCACTCCATTACCTTCTGACATATATATGTGTGTATATATATGTATATATATATATATATATCAATTTATAAAACAAACCCACCAAGAGTCCTGCCCAGGAAGCACATCTGTCTCTGTTCTCTAGCTTCTCAAATAACTTTGCCCTCACCTCATCATATTCCCTACATTTTTGCCTTTTCCAATTTCCACCCTCTACCCTCTTTCTTCATGTCTTCCCTTTCCCCCTCTGCAGGCAAAGTTCCTACTTCCAAAGTTCCTACCTTTGTTTAATTGTCTAATCATTTTATATAAACATTTGAAGAAGAGGAACTTTCCAGAACATTCAAAAGGAAGGAAGGAAAGAAAGAACTTTAAAAATGTAAAGGTGGCATTGCTTAGAGAGCACCAACTGCCTATCATAGAGAATAATGGCAAGTAGAACTTTTAGTCCATCCTCCCTTCCTTTCTTAACTGGAAGCCCTGTTTTTATCAGCTACAGATTGATGCAAGCAAATCACTACCCTTTGCGGAGCTCCAATAGCCTATCTGAGGGACTGGCACATTCTAGAAAAGTTCTTTGTGCAGTTTGAAAGAGTTTAGAACTTGGAGACTCAAAAGGCAGAAGTGATGTGCCCGAGTAACGAAGGTCAACCTGGCTAAATAAATAAATAAGTAAATAAGCATGGTGAGGGGAAAAATATGGTTTCATTAGAAAAGTCTTCCAAGGTAATAGAAAACTAAAGAAATACTAGGAGAGATCAACCAAAGGAAAATTAGGAGCCACAAAACTGGAGATAAAGTAGAATTAGAGGTAAAAGAAGCCAAGGCAGGATACAATCTCTAAGGTCAATTGATAAAATGTGTAGCAAGCACTGAACCAGCACCAATCAATACGGCTCGGGATGAACCGAATCACAGCCTAATAACCGCATCACATCCATTTTACGGCGCTATCTATCACGCGGACCGCAGGAAGCAGTGGCAATTCAGCTCACTGCACACTCCAGCGAACTGGCTTCCAAGCGTCGTTCGAAACCAAGAGTGCAGCAGTAGTTGCAGCGATAAAGGGGCGAAGGAGCAGAAATGGCTTGCAGAACGGCCTATGAGCTCCTAGAAATATGAACCTGGGGCAAAGGTGGGGGAGAAGAAGGCCAGAGAGAACAAGGGACGCAGATAGGGAACTTCCTGAAGACTGCCTGCTCAGATTCCACGTCAAATGAGAATCCTATTTGGATAGCTCTTGGACACATTATGGAGAAAGGAATCAACAGCCATTTGAAGCAGGGGGCGAGGGAGAGGGAACGGCTAGAGGAAACTTGAATTACGAACAGAATTACAAAGAAGAAGAGACTTGTGAGCTGGTCAAGAGATCTCGATGGAGATGAATGGACAATGGTCCCCAGAATTGGGGCGGGGTGGGGGTGGGGGTGTTATATAGATTGTATTTTGCTTCTCTTTTTATACCACTGTGACATTTTGACTTTTCTCCTGAAAAATACAAAATTCTGAGAGGAAGAAAATACATACATGCTCATCAAGCAAAATCCCGAGTGAGCGCTGCACACAGTCATCGAGGTGTCTGCTGGTTACATTCACTGCCTCCACACCGTCCTCCCTTCCTGCTTGTCTTATTCAGAGGCTGTGTTTTTCCCTGGGGTGAGGATGGCAGAGACAGCCGCCAAAGCTTCAAGAACTGTACCACAGGCATTCTCCAAATCTGTTTGATAAGAATTTTTTTAGGAGTTTCCTGGCAGTCCAGGGGTTAGGACTCCATGTTTCCAAGGCAGGGGTCATGGGTTCAATCCCTGGTCTGGGAACTCACATCCCATATCCCATGTGCCACGTGGAGCAGCCAAAAAACAATCTTTTAATAAGAACTCAAAATATAGCCTATTTTGCTTCACTATGACCAATATATAGTATTATCAGTTCAGTTCAGTCACTCAGTCGTGTCCAATTCTCTGTGACCCCGGGAACCTCAGCATGCCGGGCCTCCTTGTCCATCACCAGTTCCCGGAGTTCACCCAAACTCATGTCCGTCGAGTCGGTGATGCCATTTAGCCATCTCATCCTCTGTCGTCCCCTTCTTCTCCTGCCCCCAGTCCTTCCCAGCATATCACTTGTCTTCAGTTTGCTGCATTTTTTCTTCCTTTCTTAATAGAGATGTCAAGTTTGTTGTAAGCTCTGAGTGGAGATGCATGATGTAAATACTTCAAGAGAATTAAATTCATTACGGTGTTCGGGTGCAGTCACCGTAACTATGAAAAAGGGCACAAAGTGAAAGTCTGGTTTTCACACTTGCTCTGATATCTCTAGGGAATACGTGAAGCCTTTAAGTTGATTAATCAAACTGTACCTACTTTGTAAAGTATATATATAACAAAGAATATCTGGGGGGTTTCCCTGGTGGCTCAGCGGTAAATAATCAGCCTCCAATGCAGGAGACTTGGATTTGATCCTAGGGTTGGGAAGATCCCGTGGAGGCCATGGCAACTCACTCCAGTTTCTTGCCGAGAGAATTCCATGGACAGAGGAGCCTGGCGGGCTATAGTCCATGGGGTTACGAAGAGTCAGACACGACTGAGTGACTAAGCACAGCACAGATAGAGGTGATGGTGGCCCTATATCGTGAGAGCACTAAACACCACTGCATTTTCTACTTTAAAATGGTTAATCCTAAATTATATGAATCCCATTCAATTTCTTTAAAAATACCATACTAGAACGGGATTGAAGTTTCTGATAGGGAAGGGCCTAATTCACCAGAAAAATCAACCTCCTGACCCATAAGACACATAGCATTTTCTTTTCTGTACTTCTTACAGAGAAAGCCTGCCACAGTCACACGCAGAGGCACATGAAATAATCTTTCCCAATCTTCCCAACAGAGAAGTCTTGGCCGTGCAGTCAGTTAGTCAACAGCGACTGCTCCTCTGGGGCCTGGCAGTTGGCATTTAACGTCTTCCTTCCTTTTGAAGCTCAGAAGACAATGGAAACACTGTCTTCCATTTTCAGACTTGTCACAACTCTCACAAAAACTCCCCCATGAAGAGGTTTTTATCCAATGTACTGACTGAAGTCTGGCCAGTTGTTATTGATATTGTACTTTTCCTCAGACTGATGTATTCAATGACTTACATCTATAGGATTCCTTAAACAAAACCTATTAGAATTCATCTAATCTATCTTCCAATGAAAATACTTCTCATAAAAAGAAAAACAGAACAGAACAAAAATGCTAAATTCATAAAAAAAAAAAATCAGATCTGCGGTTAAGGGCAGGGAGTTGCAGATTGGAGGAAAGCAGACAGGAAGTAACCTTCCAGTTATAAGATAAACAAGCACTAGAGGTGAGACATAGAACGTGATGACTAGAGCTAACACTGCTGCGTGGTATACAGGAAAGTCAAGAGAATGCATCCTAAGATCTCCCATCACAGAGATAACCTTTTTTCTTTTCTTTCTATTGTATGTATAGGAGATGATAGCTGGGCCTATTGTGGTAATCATTTCACAATATATGTAAATCAAACCATCACACTGCATGCCTTAAATTTACTCAATAATGTACATCAATTATTTCTCAATAAAACTGGGGGAAACAAAAGAAAGAGGTGTTTGCGAAAGGTGTGTTTGGTATTACTCGGTGTGTTAACCAGCGTTCTCCAGATAAACTGAATCAACGGAATACATATATATACATATATATGTGTTTATATATATATAGGCATACCTCATTTTATTGCACTTTGCCTTATCATGCTTTACAAATACTGTGTTTTTAACAAAATTGAAGGTCCATGGCCTCCCTGCATTCCACAGGTCTACCAGTATCATTTTTCCAGCAACATTTGTTCACTTTGTATCTCTGTGTTCAGCTCAGTTCAGTCGCTCAATCGTGTCCGACTCTTTGCAACCCCATGAATCGCAGCATGCCAGGCCTCCCTGTCCATTACCAACTCCTGGAGTCTACTTAAACTCATGTCCATCGAGTTGGTGATGCCATCCAGCCATCTCATCCTCTGTCGTCCCCTTCTCCTCCTGCTCCCAATCCCTCCCAGCATCAGAGTCTTTTCCAATGAGTCAACTCTTCGCATGAGGGGGCCAAAGTATTGGAGTTTCAGCCTCAGCATCAGTCCTTCCAATGAATACCCAGAACTGATTTCCTTTAGAATGGACTGGTTGATCTCCTGAGAGTCCAAGGGACTCTCAAGAGTCTACTCCAGCACCACAGTTCAAAAGCATCAATTCTTCGGCACTCAGCTTTCTTCATAATCCAACTCTCACATCCATACTTTCTTCATAGTCCAACTCTCACATCCATACATGACCACTGGAAAAACCATAGCCTTGACTAGACAGACCTCTGTTGGCAAAGTAATATCTCTGCTTTTTAGTATGCTGTCTAGGTTGCTCATAACTTTTCTTCCAAGGAGTAAGCATCTTTTAATTTCATGGCTGCAATCACCATCTGCAGTGATTTTGGAGTCCCAAAAAAATGAAGTCTGACACTGTTTCCACTGTTTCCCCATCTATTTCCCATGAAGTAATGGGACCAGATGCCATGATCTTCATTTTCTGAATGTTGAGCTTTAGGCCAACTTTTTCACTCTCCTCTTTCACTTTCATTAAGAGGCTTTTTAGTTCTTCTTCACTTTCTGCCATAAGGGTAGTGTCATCTGCATATCTGAGGTGACTGATATTTCTCCCGGCAATCTTGATTCCAGCTTGTGCTTCTTCCAGCCCAGCGTTTCTCATGATGTACTCTGCATAGAAGTTAAATAAGCAGGGTGACAATATACAGCCTTGACGTACTCCTTTTCCTATTTGGAACCAGTCTGTTGTTCCATGTCCAGTTCTAACTGTTGCTTCCTGACTTGCATATAGGTTTCTCAAGAGGCAGGTCAGGTGGTCTGGTATTCCCATCTCTTGAAGAATTTTCCTCAGTTTATTGTGATCCACACAGTCAAAGGCTTTGGCATAGTCAATGAAGCAGAAATACATGTTTTTCTGGAACTCTCTTGCTTTTTTGGTGATTCAGTGGATGTTGGCAATTTGATCTCTGGTTTCTCTGCCTTTTCTAAAACCAGCTTGAACATCTGGAAGTTCATGGTTCATGTATTGCTGAAGCCTGGCTAGGAGAATTTTGAGCATTACTTTACTAGCATGTGAGATGAGTACAACTGTGTGGTAGTTTGAGCATTCTTTGGCATTGCCTTTCTTTGGGATTGGAATGAAAGCTGACCTTTTTCAGTCCTGTGGCCACTGCTGAGTTTTCCAAATTTGCTGGCATATCTCTGTGTTACATTTCAGTAATTTCTGCAATATTTCAAACCCTCCACCAACAAAACAATTATGAGTCACTGAAGGCTCAAGTGGCAGCATTTTTTAGCAAAAGAAAGTATTTGTTAATCAAGCTATATACATTGGTTTTTTTTAGACAAAATGCTTTTTTTAGACAGAATGCTATTGCATACTTAATAGACTATAGTATAGTGTAAATATAACTTTTATATGCATTGGGAAAACAAAAATTTCATGTGACTCACTCTATTGCAATATTGTGGTAGTCTGTAACTGAACCTGCAATATCTCTGAGGTATACATGAATATATATATACGCACACAAAGAAATTCATTGTAAGAAACTGGCTCACGTGATTATGGAGGCTGAGAAGTCCCAGGATCTGCATTTGGCAAGTTGGAGACCCAAGAAGAGCCCATGTTTCAGTTTTCAGTTTGAATCCAAAGGCAGGGAAAGACTGAGGTCCCAGCTCAAAGCAATCAAGCAGCAGGTCTTCAGCTCAATGGGAGAGATCCACATACATTAAGAATGTTATTACGTTACTCAGTCTACTGATTCTGATTCAAATGTTCTTGTTGTTGTTGTTCAGTTGCTCAGTCGTGTCTGATTCTTTACGACCCCTTGGACTGTAGCACACCAGGCTTCCCTGTCCTTCATCATATCCCAGAGCTTGCTCAAACTCATGTCCATTGAGTCAGTGATGCCATCCAACCATCTCGTCCTGTCATCCCCTTTTCCTCCTGCCTTCAATCTTTCCCAGCATCAGGGTCTTTTCTAATGAGTCGGCTCTTTGCATCAGGTGGCCAAAGTATTGGAGCTTCAGCTTCAGCATCAGTCCTTCCAATGAATATTCAGGACTGATTTCCTTTAGGATTGACTGGTTGGATCTCCTCACAGTCCAAGTGACTCTCAAGAGTCTTCAACACCACAGTTCAAAAGCATCAATTCTTTGGCACTCATCTTTCTTTAGGGTCCAACTCACATCCATACATGACTACTGGAAAAACCAAAGCTTTGACTATTCAGACCTTTGTTGGCAAAGTAATGTCTCTGCTTTTAAATACACTGTCTAGGTTTATCATAGCTTTTCTCCCAGGGAGCAAGCATCTTTTAATTTCATGGCTACCATCACCATCTGCAGTGATTTTGGAGCCCAAGAAAATAAAAGTCTGTCACTGTTTCCATTGATTCAAATGTTAACATCATGCAAAAACACCCTCTCAGACACAAGGAGCCACATACCTTGTGGCCCAGTCAAGCTGACACAACCATCACATCTGGCCACATAACTTTGGACTGAACGTCACATGCCCCATACCTCCCAATACCGGTCCTTACTAAAAAAAGGAGAAATTCAAATATTTATTGAATGGAGAATGTAGATCCTTTTTTGTCAAATTTGTTTATTAAGAAATATATCCAATGGAATTGTTCAAGTAGTCCCCAGGCCAAATGAATCACTTAAAATAAACTGCATTAATTTTATTTGTCTTGGATAAAGGGCATAACTGCTTACAAAATAAAAATAAGAGTAAGGAGAGGGTTCCTGGTAGCATACAGCACCTTCTTAATAACTTTTCATACCTATCGAAATATCCAGAGAACAGCAGGTAAAGAACTGAATGAAGACAGACCCATGAAAGAGCTGAAATAACGTGGACTAAGGATTATTACTAAGTTATTGAGTTAGACAAGGCTGTGGTCCGTGTGATCAGATTGGCTAGTTTTCTGTGATTATGGTTTCAGTGTGTCTGCCCTCTGATGCCCTCTTGCAACACCTACCATCTTACTTGGGTTTCTCTTACCATGGTCATGGGGTATCTCTTCACGGCTGCTCCAGCAAAGCGCAGCCACTGCTTTTGAACTGTGGTATTGGAGAAGACTCTTGAGAGTCCCCTGAACTGCAAGGAGATCCAACCAGTCCATCCTAAAGGAGATCAGTCCTGGATGTTCATTGGAGGGACTGATGCTAAAGCTGAAACTCCAGTACTTTGGCCACCTCATGCGAAGAGTTGACTCACTGGAAAAGACTCTGATGCTGAGAGGGATTGAGGGCAGGAGAAGAAGGGGACGACCGAGGATGAGATGGCTGGATGGCATCACTGACTCGATGGACATGAGTCTGAGTGAACTCTGGGAGTTGGTGATGGACAGGGAGGCCTGGCGTGCTGCGATTCATGGGGTCGCAAAGAGTTGGATATGACTGAGCAACTGAACTGAATCGAAGGATTATTATTGTCATATATTAATGTAACTAGTATAATCAGAAGACAATGTTCTACAGCAACATAGAAACCATATATTAAACGTGTTCTTATGCCAGTGGCGTAGCGGTTTAGGGTACAAACTTTGGAGTGAAACAACGTGACTGAGTAACACAAAACCAGGCAAGGTTTGAAAGCTCAGTTTCTTTCACTGTAACCCAGGAAGGGTTTGAGATGCATTTGGAACAGACTGCCACTACCTTCCTCTTTCAATACTTCTCCTCCGCTCACCTGTACTGACATGTGAAGGACTCCAGTGGAGACCATTACTTGGAGAAGACAGGATTTTGTTGCTAACATTCAGATATTCCAGAGGAAAGAGACTGTCGAGCTATTTAACACAACGCAATTGACAGATAATGGAGAACAGATTTTAGGAGTGAAGGACAATGAGAAGTAGGAGAGGAAAAAAACAAGCGCTGGACACTCGACAGCTTGGTTCAGGACTCAGGGCACCAAGGCGAGACTGAGTATCAGACATATCTGACAAAGTGATGATAAAAAGGAAAAGAAAGACTAGTCTGGAACGAGAGGCAGGAGATCACCAACGAAAGGGCCCCTTTGCTAAACAGCGGCTTTCTCATATTCTTCCTCATTAAGCAGAGGAGTCCAAATGCATCCTATGGATCACAAGACAGGGAACATGATAATGTCCTACAAGGTTGGTTGATAAACAACCCCACGTTTTACGACATGGGGGAGAGGAGTGATAATGGGTTTTAATTGCCACATAAATTTTGAATGGTTCTTCAGCTCTAATCCTAGCTGCAAAGCACTGGATCATGTTATTGCCCCTCTTGCACACAGCTTGCCTCCACGATTTCACTTTCTTCTATGCGCCTCTCTATATGCAATTTGAGTCAATTGATTCCTAATGCATCAAAACCCACATTTTGCTGTAGGCCGGTGCTGTCTTGAGAAACTAGCATCCTAGGATGTGTTGAAAATAATGCTTCGCCCACCCCCTATCCCTTACCACACCTATTCTTAGTAGAGGAATTAAGCTCAAGTATCTGAGTCCCTAAAATACCCATAAATTTTGATTCAGGTAGCACCACGTTAAACGAAAGCTGAGATATTGAGAGGAACTTCCAACAATCTCCATGGTTTAGAGCTGTATATCCCAAACATTAATCTGCATGGGATATGTACCTTGTTAAACTGTAATTTCTGATTCAGTAGGTCTACAGCCCTAACAGGTCTTCCCAGGTGGTGCTAGTGATAAAGAACCCATCTGCTAGTGCAAGTAGACTTAAGAGATGCAAGTTCGATCCCTGGGTCAGGAAGATCCCCTGGAGGAGGGCACCACAACCCATTCCTTGCCTGAAGAATCCCACGGACAGAGGAGCCTGGAAGGCTGCAGTCCATGGGGTCGCACAGAGTCAGACAGGACTGAAGTGACTTAGCACACATGCACGAACAGTCCTACCATGGTCCTAAGTGATGCTGCTGATCTACAGTAGTACTTTGAGTAGCAAGGATTTGGAGGACATGTGACAGCCAATAGTGTCACAGGTTGAGTAGGAGTGATACTAACATAGTTATAAAGAAACATAGAGTTAGAAGGATCCTTAGTGACCATAAGCATGCAGGCAATCTTGAGATCTTTCAAAAAGTCACCAGAAGACAAAGGAATCTTCTCATAACTTTTAATTCTCAGGTCAACTTCTGATGCTCTAAAATGTAAAATCCAAAATGTAAATTTGCACATGTGAAACCAATCAACTCCCTCCAGAAAGTTTCAATAAACTCTTCCACTATACAAGATTTTCATTCTTAACAAAGGAACAGATCAAAGTTTAAATCTCCCACTACAGTTCTATCCCTTTCAAATCTCTGGTGGAAAGCGGTGGTGATAAGAGTTCAGGGAAAGGGGGTGCTATTGTAATCTAGAGACTAAAAAGAATTGAAAAGACATTATCTAATTTCACTGTCTGGTTTCATTAGTGAGGAAAATGATCCCATTATGATTTCCTCAGGGTCACCCAGCAAAAGTCACATAGCTAATCACTGAAAAATGTGAGACGAAAATCATGAACTCCTAACTCTTAGTTCATTACTTTGACTTCTACAGTGTTAACATTTTTCATGTTTAAACTTTAGTTTTTACTGAGTATTTTACAATGATAAAAACCTTAAACAAAAAAATAAGAAAAACTGGTTCTAATAGGGGTTTTGCCTCTCAAATGGTTTACAAGCAAACAGAAGACCTGATGACCTATTAATGTGACCATCCAGCTAAAATCAGTAAGAAAGTCATGTCAGTTTATTCCTAAGGTAACAGAACCAGGAGCAAGCATCAGGTGCTTTTTAAAATATATTATCAGTTATGGGTCATTTGGGCTTATAAGAAGTGTTCCAAAGAACTAAATGAAGATGAATTTATTGTGCAAAGCCAAGCACCAAGGGAACTCACTAAAGACAGGGGTTATTTCAAAACAAGAATTGTGTTGTCTAGTACCAAGCGACTGAACTGAACTGAACTGAGTACCAAGGAAAACTGCTAAGGATGCTTCTGCTGCGTAGAAATAATTTTCTTGTATTTGTGATACAAAGAATAGATTTGATTAGGTTTAAAAGTCATACACAACTGAGCGACTTCACTTTCACTTTTCATTTTCATGCGTTAGAGAAGGAAATGGCAACCCACTCCAGAATTCTTGCCTGGAGAATCCCAGGGATGGGGGAGCCTGGTGGGCTGCCATCCATGGGGTCACACAGGGTCTGACGTGACTGAAGTGACTTAGCAGCAGCAGCAGCAGCAGCAAGACCAGGCAAGAAACTTTACTTGAAGTTCCATTGAAGAGATAAATGTGTACACAAATAGGAAGTGAAGAGACTGGGGAAGCTGACCTTGACTTGGCATAAAAAGAGAGTCTCGCAGGCATAGGGAACAGACTTGTCATACAGCCGGGGAAGGAGAGGGTGGGATGGATTGAGAGAGTAGCATTGGAACATATACATCACTGTGTGTAAAATAGATAGCCAGTGGGAAGTTGCTGCATAACACAGGGAGCTCAGCCCGCTGCTGTGTGACAATCTCGAGGGATGGGATGGTGGTGGGGTGGAAGGGAGGTTCAAGAGGGAGGGGACATATGTATACTTATGATTGATTCACATTGTATGGCAGAAACCAACAAAACACTGTGAAGAAAGTGTGCTCCAATTAAAAATAAAAATAAAATAAATTTTTTAAAAAATAGAGATAGTCTCAAGCTACTAAGATGGATGCTATATAGCCAAGTAGCTAAGAAGACAGACTCTAATCTTAGATTCTCTGTGTTCAAATCCTAGCTTCTCTATTTACTAAATCTGTGTGACCTTGGGCAAATAACATATGTGTCTCTCAGTTTCCCCATTTGCACAATCACGCAAAAATAGTAACTTCCTCATAGAGTGGGATGAAGATTAAATGAAGCAATATATAGAAAGTCTTTAGAATAATGTCTGACACAGAGTGTTACCTAAGTATAAACTACTCTAATTACTGTTCTGAAGAGGGATCTATTCAGTTCCCAGTGACTTCATCTACCATAGAATCCTCCTAGAACTGACACGGCAAGAGAGCAAACCAGAAGGGGCAAGTCTTCATTCGGTCACATAGTGACCTGCTATCTGCCATGGTCTTGGGAGTAGTGAAACAGTACATCTCCAAATATCACATAAGCATAAGAAAAGTTTGCTCTGGGTGGTTAATATTTTTCTCACTTGGGCCTTTGAACTAAGCCAACTCCAGTAAACTTAGTATGTTTCTAAGCACAGAAAACAGACTCAACCCAGTGGGGCTGAATCTGTTACCAGAAACCTTGGCAAGGACTTTATGCTCAGAGCAGAGCTGATTTACAGTAGGGTGGAAAAATAGGAGGGAGAAATATTAAAATAAAGTGCAATCATGTTTCTATTTAAAAGTGGTTACTGCCAGCACATTGCAAAATAATGCTGGCCAGCAACCAGGAAGCCGCACCTGCACAGATTCCAGCTGAGAATCCCTGGAGCCCTCACTGTGCTTGCTCAATAGCTCTCCTAGTTAGCACCACTGGCAAAAACCTGGCAAGTCTTATGTATCCACAAACACACACACACATGCTCACACACTCACACACACACTGGCCTTTCCCAAGACCTTTCCACACCTCTCTGCTCAGGGTGGAGATGACCTTCTCTCCCCACTCCATTTTTAGACATGTCCCTCTCCTCTATTTTCAGGTTCAAGGCATCTTCATACAGTTTTTCATGAAATCCCAAGGGAAGGGACTTGTGGGATCCCTGGCTTAGAATCTGTTCCTGACTGACTAGAGTCTGAACCCCTTACCGTGGCCTGCAAACCCTTCAGAGTATTTTTCTCTTAGAAAATATTTTTTTCTTTTACTGTCTGAATGGAAATTATACACAGGTTTATATCCTGCCATATTGAGTGCCTCCTAAATCAAGTGCCATTTAAATTATGCATGTGCCTTTATTTTTTGCCATTTAACATCTGTACACCTCTAGAAGAAAGAGTGTGTCTACCTTTAGGAATAGCCATTAAAAAGTGAATGTTTGAGATTCTTTTATGCAATGCCCTTTTTGGAGGAGCTCCTGGTGCAAAATGTACCAACAGTAATAATACCGTAACAGTAAACGTGCAGCAAGTTGAAGAGCCCATGCTGATGTCTAGATGTGAATCATAAAGAGAAGTACTGAAGCAGGAAGACTAGGTGTTGAGTGTCACCCCCACCGCTCAGCAGCTGCCTGTCCATCTGCCCTTCGACCGATACTCTCTGCGCCTCGCCTTGCTCGTCTGCACGATAGGAATTAAAGACCTTGTTTGGCTGGCCCATAGGTTTGCTGTGGAAATTGTAATGGAAATATACATGAAGGGAGTTGTAAACTACCCAGCACCTCATGGATGCCTGCCAAGTCACTTACCTAACTCAAGAACTTATATAAAATCCCATGAAAGCAACTCAGGAAAGAGTCAATGTGTGGGAGCCATTTTTCTTTCCTTTTTGGAAACTATCTTGGTCACTTATGAAACCAAATATTTTCTCTTCCCAACAAACATTCTCAAAATATTCTATGGCATGGCTACGAAAGACAAGATTTAATCTGATGAAAGGTTAAACTTTATCCTTATAAATATATATTCTGGGGACTTCCTTGGTGGTCCAGTGGTTAAGAATCCGCCTTCCAATACAGGGAACACAGGTTCGATCCCTGGTTGGGGAACTAAGATTCCACATGCCACAGGGCAACTAAGCCCACACCCCGCAACTAGAGAAGCCCTCATTTAACTCGAGAAAGTCCATGCACAGCAACAAAGACCCAGCATAGTCAATTATTTTTTAATTAAAAATAAAACAGATGTACTTTCTGTTTGGTAATTTACATGTCACTTTAAAGTAAATGACTGGCAGGAGAGAGAGAACAGGAAACACGAATAGGGTCTCTAAGACTTTCTGTGAATAAGACCAAAGGGTAACTAGGAAGACTCAAGGAGTTTTAAAAGACAAAAAAACAGAGGAAATATGATAGAAAGATTGACATTGACTTAGACTTATCTATTGTTTCTTCCTTTAAAGTTCTGCTGACTAATAAGATCAACTATTTCAAATATTTGTGCTTATTTTTTTTCTTAGTATTGCATCTTCAAACAGAAAAGAACAATCATGTAAATGAACAATTTCAATAAAATGTGCAAAGTCCAACGATGGAAAAGCACAAAGGAGAGATACTTAACACAGTTCTTAGGGATCAAGAAAGATTTCTTCAAAAGGAAATTCCTAAAGTGAGCCCTCAGGGAATTAATCCCTAAGAAACACTACTCTTTCCGGTTGGAACCGAGCCTTATTTTCTCCAATAAGCTTTATAAAAATATCTTCCACGCTTCATGTTGGACTTCGTCCATGCCCAACACCAAAGAGGAGGTTTAAGGAGCCTCCATCTTGCTTGCAACGGCAAAAAAATTCATATTAATAATCCACAGTGTGGATTATTAAAGGCATTATTATAAAAGGCATTTCAAATGAATAAGAGAGTACACCTAGGGCCTTGAGCAGAAATCAGATAAGTTCTAAAATACATAACCAAGCTTCTAATCTTAAATTGGAGAAAGACTAAAACCTTGGTCAAGTTTATTTAAACCTCCATGACTCCATTTATTCCAGAGCAGAATTATTTTAGTAATCTGGGATTGATGAGAGAATGAATTCATGTTTAATGTGTTCTGAAACTTTAGAATGGAAAGCTTTTTAAGTAGAATTCCTTTTTAATAATCCCTCTGGCCCTCAACATCTTCTTCGGGTGGTTGTTTTCAACTTTGTTCTATTTACAATAACTCTACAGGTAAGTAGACCAAAAACACACATTTGGACCTAGCAAACTCAGATACACATACATGATAAGTTTAGATTTATTTGCATTAGTGGATGCTGGAAGAGGAACTGTGAAGAAACAAAAAAGGATTCGAGCCCCCATTCTATTAGCAGCCCTGTTGCTTTGCAATGAGCTAGGCTACTACTTTCAACTCAGGAATGTAGGTCTCTTATTTCAGAAAGGAATTCATCAGAAACTCATCAGTAAGGCAGTTGATTTGACCTTGGTGCCTGATTAGTAATTTGTTCCTTGATACTGTACCATAATCAGGATTTAATGTTTCAAGGACCACAAGAAAATCATCTAGGAAGGAATTGAAATTTAGTTCTGATTTTCCCACTAGTACTCAATTCTTTTGAAAATATGTGAGCCTTCTCTGTGTGCTCAGCCTACTAACACATAACTGAGAGCCCAGGGAGTGAATCCTGACAGTTACTATGAAGGTAAAAATGGGGTTACAGAATTCATTTTCAAAGTTTCTTTCCAGTTTATTTTTTTTAAAATTAAATTGGCACTACCAAATTTAATGACATGGCTACCCTGCTGAGTTCTGAGCCCAGAAAGCTATTGTCTCCCTGGTCTATGCATCCTGCTCTGCTCTAATGTTTCCTATAATGCAACTAATAACCAACCATCAGCAATAAATGCCTTGTCATCTCATTGTTGCACACAGCAATAGCTGAAGCAGTGATACTGATAAATGAACCTGCGTAATCATTTTGGATTTCTTTGTTACATCTCACAGTGTGAAGATGGCTTCGGCTCAGCACGTCCCCAAAAAACAAACAAGCACTATTGCTGTCTCCTCCATCAATCTCTCCTTATTGTCATTCAAACCCCTGTGCTGCCCTTGCTACCACCCATCTTCTCAGAAAAGGAACGCATCCCAGATCTTTGAGTTTAGACCTTTGATATCCTTCTCCCATTGTGCCTTTGCCAACTGTATCTCTAAGAAAGAAATGAAAATCCAAAGAGTGAAGGAGAGAAAGGATGTGAACTTTCTCTACTTTCCAAGCTGTTGTCCTTAGGAAAAAAACATAAGCTCATTAAAATCCAGTTGAGTCTGACATTTTCCCTTTTACCTTTTCAATCTTTTTATAGTTTCAAATCATTAACGATCAGCATGAAGCTCAAAGATAGCTCTCGCCATCTATGAAATGGTGGCACATGTGACAATAATGCTTTTGAAGAGCCTGTCACATTCTCTCCCCCAAACAAGTCTCATTAATGCTGAGATTGTCTTTCTTTTCTCTCCGCTTCTTTTCTCCTGATTTCTCTCTAATTAGCTTGTTTTTTTATGTTCCCTCGTTCCACAGTTTGAGCTTAAAAAAAAAAGAGGTGGATGTCATTTCCATGAACCCCAAGGCCAAGTTAATCAGCAGAATTAATGACTCTATTACCCATTAGACTGGGAGCAGTGGCGCTTAACGCTGAGTACCCAGTGTTCGCCCTCTACCATGCTTCTTCATTTTGCTCTGACAAATGTAAACTTTTGCTCCCTTAGAGGAAACTGTGAGGTCCAGCCTATTTGTAGAGCATTTCTTTTCCCCTTCACATCCCCCAAGATGTGAACTGGGAGGAAAGGTTGAAAATGTAGCCACCTCTGTCTGCAGTGTTCATGCTGTGAAGGTATCGTGCCATTACATGAAAATGGATAAAAGGAAGTCTTAGGAAAGACTGGAAAAGAGGCATAACATGTATGACTCTCCACAATCCTTAATTCCTGACTGTAGAATATCACAGAAAACCTCCCAGTATTTTTAAAACTCATACCGTAGAAATAAAAGATACATAGAAATTTAAACCAGCAGACAATTGATTTGATAAACTTTTAACAAACAAGCATGATTAGAGGGTGTATGATTTTTGAAATTCACTTTTAATGAATAGAAAGGCAAAACCTTCAAATTGTTTCCCCTTTAAACAGAATTGAGAAATAACATCCTTTTATCCTAAATGTCAGCACTCACACAAAACCAGGTACACATTTTGTATGTATTCAAAATGTTTTATTTTAGAAGCATCTGCCTAGACTCTGTCAGAAGAATAGGAAAGTTTCTACCTTTCATAACTCAACAAAAGCATCCCCTATTTTACTGTTTTTCTGTTTGAATTTTTAATGATACTGCTATCAATATAAAGACACAGAAGGCTAACACGGATTTATCTGGGCACTTAAGTAGGCTTCCAAATTTTAAAAATATCAAGACTATTTCAGAAGAAAGAACTGCTTTCATTCTTTTTCAGTTATAATGCCCCCTCATCCAATATAAAAAGGGTTTGGTATCACGGGTGGGTTATCTTTGCCTAAAGAGATCATTAGGAGAAAAACTTCCTTTTAGGTGAAAATCCTGCCCTAGCTAGGTCTGAAGTACCTTGAGCCAAAAAAGAAAGTCTGTGCTTATGTCTTCCAGCCTTTCCTAGTCCTTCACCCTCAATTTATTCTACAAAATATACCTGAAAGGATATTGGCAAGGATGATAATCATAACACAGACTTCATTCTTTTGCTATATCTATTCATGGAGACAATGCCATTCTTGTTCAGTGTTCTTTCATTTTCTTTATTTTTATTATTATTATGAAAGGAAATCCTCAGGGCATTTAAAAAAAGTTTAAGTCAATAGCAGAACTCTAACTTTCAAGAAAAAAGATTGAGAAAAATAACATTTCAATGGTTATTAATGAGAGTTTTGCGTTACAAAAGGGCATTTGCAATACTTGGAAATGAAAAGAAAAAGTCTGCAATGCTTGGAAAAAATACCACGTTTAACATAGCTATCTTCAAATGGCATGGTAAATATAAGCCATTCAACTTCCCTTTGATGTGTAGATAGCAACAGGTATAAAATAAAGCATATCAGAAAAATAAGCAATAAAGTTTATTCAAAAAAGGAAACCCAAACCCTTCATTCTAAGAGTCAATGTAGTACAGCAAGCTTTGCCCCAAATCTGAACCTTGAGGAATAAGAATTATAACCCTAAATGGCCAGCCTCTCAGAATGATTATGAAAGAGCATGACGTGGGGATGGCAGTGCAAATTTTACCATCTTATTTGCCTTGTCTCTATACAGAGAATAATAATAGTAGAATACGAAACCATATTATTGGCAAATGAAAAGTAGAACATAGAAAACATTACAAGGATTTCTAGGACATCACCCATAAATTTAGACACATACACACAATGAGAACTGTATTTGTGTGTGTGTGTGTGTGTGTGTGTGTGTGTGTGTGTGTGTGAATCCTTTGTTGCAAAGAAATACTCATTTTATTCCATATCTTCTTTTTCTGCCTTTGGACAGGTGATGCAAGACAATGGACTTTGGGGAATTTCTGAAATGTTTTTATCTTAGGTTCTCCTCCTAAGTGCTCTCATAGGATCCTCTAGCTATCTTGAAACATTTATCTCATTTGTCACTCCCTCCCACAAGAAAGCAACAAGGCCAAGAACAGTGTTGTTTTCCATTGTATACTACATACACACTCCATGGCTTCCCTGGTGACTCAGGTGGTAAAGAATCTGCCTGCAGTGTGGGAGACCCAGGTTTCATCCTTCAGTTGGGAAGATCCCCTGGAGAAGGAAATAGCAACTCACTCCAGTATTCTTTTTTAAGAAAAGGCAGAGGAACCAGAGATCAAGTTGCCAACATCTGCTGGATCATCAAAAAAGCAAGAGGAATTTCAGAAAAACATCTATTTCTGCTTTATTGACTATGCCAAAGCCTTTGACTGTGTGGATCACAATAACCTGTGGAAAATTCTTCAAGAGATGGGAATACCAGACCACCTGACCTGCCTCTTGAGAAATCTGTATGCAGGTCAGGAAGCCACAGTTAGAACTGGATATGGAACAACAGACTGGTTCCAAATAGGAAAAGGAGTCCGTCAAGGCTGCATATTGTCACCCTGCTTATTTAACTTCTATGCAGAGTACATCATGAGAAACGCTGGGCTGGAGGAAACACAAGCTGGAATCAAGATTGCCGGGAGAAATATCAGTCACCTCAGATATGCAGATGACACCACCCTTATGGAGAAAGGGAAGAGGAACTAAAAAGCCTCTTGATGAAAGTGAAAGAGGAGAGTGAAAAAGTTGGCTTCAAGCTCAACATTCAGAAAACGAAGATCATGGCATCTGGTCCCATCAATCCATGGGAAATAGATGGGGAAACAGTGTAAACAGTGTCAGACTTTATTTTGGGGGGCTCCAAAATCACTGCACATGGTGACTGCAGCCATGAAATTAAAAGACGCTTACTCCTTGGAAGAAAAGTTATGACCAACCTAGATAGCATATTCAAAAGCAGAGACATTACTTTGCCGACTAAGGTCCATCTAGTCAAGGCTATGGTTTTTCCTGTGGTCATGTATGGATGTGAGAGTTGGACTGTGAAGAAGGCTGAGCGCCAAAGAATTGATGCTTTCGACCTGTGGTGTTGGAGAAGACTCTTGAGAGCCCCTTGGACTTCAAGGAGATCCAACCAGTCCATTCTGAAGGAGATCAGCCCTGGGATTTCTTTGGAAGGAATGATGCTAAAGCTGAAACTCCAGTAGTTTGGCCACCTCATGCGAAGAGTTGACTCATTGGAAAAGACCCTGATGCTGGGAGGGATTGGGGGCAGAAGGAGAAGGGAACGACAGAGGATGAGATGGCTGGATGGCATCACTGACTTGATGGACATGAGTCTGAGTGAACTCCAGGAGTTGGTGATGGACAGGGAGGCCTGGCATGCTGCGATTCATGGGGTCGCAAAGAGTCGGACACGACTGAGCGACTGAACTGAACTGAACTGAACAGAACCAGTATTCTTGCCTGGAGAATTCCATGGACATAGGAGCCTGGCAGGCTAAAGTTCACAGGGTTGCAAAGAGTTGGACACGACTGAGTGATTATGACCCACAATCGATATGACCATTTTGTAGAATATACAAGTGGAAGAAAATTGAGTTGATCGATTTAAGCCTAAAATAGCAATTGCAAACTTGATTTTTCTTATAGATTCATCCAACAATTCAGTTCAGTTCAGTCGCTCAGCTATGTCTGACTCTTTGCGACCCCAGGAATCACAGCACACCAGGCCTCCCTGTCCATCACCAACTCCCAGTTCAGTTCAGTTCAGTCGCTCAGTCGTGTCTGACTCTTTGCAACCCCATGAATCGCAGCACACCAGGCCTCCTTGTTCATCACCATCTCCCGGAGTTCACTCAGACTCACGTCCATCGAGTCCGTGATGCCATCCAGCCATCTCATCCTTGGTCGTCCCCTTCTCCTCCTGCCCCCAATCCCTCCCAGCATCAGAGTTTTTTCTAATGAGTCCAACTCCCAGAGTTCACCCAAACTCATGTCTATCAAGTTGGTGATGCCATCCACCCATCTCATCCTCTGTCGTCCCCTTCTCCTCCTGCCCACAATCCCTCCCATCATCAGGGTCTTTTCCAATAAGTCAACTCTTCATATGAGATGGCCAAAGTATTGGAGTTTCAGCTTCAGCATCAGTCCTTCCAAAGAACACCCAGGGCTGATCTCCTTTAGGATGGACTGGTTGGATCTCCTTGCAAACCAAGGGACTCTCAAGAGTCTTCTCCAGCACCACAGTTCAAAAGCATCTATTCTTCAGCACTCAGCTTTCTTCACAGTCCAACTCTTACATCCATACATGACCACTGGAAAAACCATAGCCTTGACTAGACGGACCTTTGTGGACAAAGTAATGTCTCTGCTTTTGAATATATTATCTAGATTGGTCATAACTTTTCTTCCAAGGAGTCAGTGTCTTTTAATTTCATGGCTGCAATCACCATCTGCAGTGACTTTGGAGCCCCCCCAAAAATAAAGTCTGACACTGTTTCCACTGTTTCCCCATCTATTTCCCATGAAGTGATGGGACCAGATGCCATGATCTTCGTTTTCTGAATGTTGAGCTTGAAGCCAACTTTTTCACTCTCCTCTTTCACTTTCATCAAGAGGCTTTTTAGCTCCTCTTCACTTTCTCCATAAGGGTGGTGTCATCTGCATATCTGAGGTGACTGATATTTCTCCCGGCAATCTTGATTCCAGCTTGTGCTTCTTCCAGCCCAGCGTTTCTCATGATGTACTCTGCATAGAAGTTAAATAAGCAGGGTGACAATATGCAGCCTTGACGGACTCCTTTTCCTATTTGGAACCAGTCTGTTGTTCCATGTCCTGTTCTAACTGTTGCTTCCTGACCTGCATACAGATTTCTCAAGAGGCAGGTCAGGTGGTCTGGTATTCCCATCTCTTGAAGAATTTTCCACAGGTTATTGTGATCCACACAGTCAAAGGCTTTGGCATAGTCAATAAAGCAGAAATAGATGTTTTTCTGGAACTCTCTTGCTTTTTTGATGATCCAGCAGATGTTGGCAATTTGATCTCTGGTTCCTCTGCCTTTTCTAAAACCAGCTTGAACATCTTGAAGTTCATGGTTCACATATTGCTGAAGCCTGGCATGGAGAATTTTGAACATTATTTTACTAGCGTGTGAGATGAGTACAATTGTGCAGTAGTCTGAGTATTCTTCGACATTGCCTTTCTTTGGGATTTGAATGAAAACTGATATCCGGTCCTGTGGCCACTGCTGAATTTTCCCAATTTGCTGGCATATTGAGTGCAGCACTTTCACAGCACCATCTTTCAGGATTTGAAATAACTCTACTGGAATTCCATCACCTCCACTAGCTGTGTTTCTAGTGATGCTTCCTAAGGCCCACTTGACTTCACATTCCAGGATGTCTGACTCTAGGTGAGTGATCGCACCATCATGATTATCTGGGTTGTGAAGAACTTTTTTGTACAGTTCTGTGTATTCTTGCCATCTCTTCTTAATATCTTCTGCTTCTGTTAGGTCCATACCATTTCTGCCCTTTATCGAGCCCATCTTTGCATGAAATGTTCCCTTGGTATCTCTAATTTTCTTGAAGAGATCTCTAGTCTTTCCCATTCTGTTGTTTTCCTCTATTTCTTTGCATTGATCGCTGAGGAAGGCCTTCTTATCTCTCCTTGCTATTCTTTGGAACTCTGCATTCAGATGGGACTATCTTTCCTTTTCTCCTTTGCTTTTCACTTCTCTTCTTTTCACAGCTATCTGTAAGGCCCCCTCAGACAGCCATTTTGCTTTTTTGCATTTCTTTTCCATGGGGATGGTCTTGATCCCTGTCTCCTTTACAATGTCACAGCTTCCCTGGTGGCTCAGATGGTAAAGCATCTGCATACAGTGTGGGAGACCTGGGTTCAATCCCTGAGTCAGGAAGATCTCCTGGAGAAGGGAATGGCAACCCACCCTAGTATTCTTGCCCCCCACCCCAAAAAAGGGGCTCAAAGATTCATCTATAATTACCTCCAAATTACCTAAAAGCCCAAGACAACATCTTAGAATGCATAAAAGTATGGGGTCTTTTTGTGGTTGTTCAAGATGAGTAACGTTGATGAGAAAAATACAAGCTTATGTCAGACATGTTACTTCATTAGTTACTTTTTTATCCTTGATTTTCTTAGTATGTAAAATGTCAATTGTGCAAGAAAATAAAAGAAAATATTCAGGTATCTGTGCTTCCATGTTGATTGCAGCATTATTTACAATTCCTTTACAATATCTGAGATATGAAAGCAACCTAATATCATTTATGGATGAATGGATGAAGAAAAATCTGTGTGTGTGTGTATAATTCAGCCTTAAAAAGGAAAGAGACTAAGCCATTTGAAAAAATATGGATGAGCGTGGAGGACATTATGCTAACTGAAATAAACCAGACACAGAAAGACCAAAAAAAAAAAAAAAAAAACACTGCATGATCTCACTTAAATGTGCAACTAACAAAAAATTAATTACACAGAAGTAGAGAGTAGAACACTATGGGTGAGGAGGTGGGGGCAATGGGAGATATTGGTCAAAGGGTAGAGAGTTTCAGTTGTATAGAATTAATAAGCTGAATCTAATGTACACTATGATGAAAACATAATAATACTGTATAGAATGCTAAAAACTGGCTTAGACAATAGATTTCAAGTGTTCTCTTAAAAAAAAGATGGTAACCATGCGAGAAAATGTTACCTTGACTGTTAAAACCATTTCACCATATCTGTGTATCAAATCAGCATATTGTACACCTTAAATATATTCAATTTTTAAAAAGAAAGGCATAAGTAGATCATAAATATACAGAAACATCTACTTCTTTCTGAAATCAAACCTTTTCCATGGTACAGTAGAAAGCCTTTGGACTCCACACATCTGCACGAGAATTCTAGTTTTACCAGAATTAAGTCATGTGCCCACGAGTAAACTGCAACTGAGAAAAAGAAGACAACAGGAATATCCCCGCAAGGGTTGCTGTGAACTGACAGGCAGCACAGATCACAATATAGATGACCTATGCATGTTTGTTTTCTTCTCCAACTTCCTGTCCTATAAATGTGACCAGGAGAAAAAGAATAAAGGAAATAGGTAAAATAGATAAAAATGCTGACATATAAGGAAAATAAACATAGAATATGATTGTTTCTTTTAAATCTAAATAACTTCCAATACCTAAAGGGCAAGAAAGTCAACTAAATTTCTCTGGGACTCAAACCACTTACAGATTAAATTATTTTCTGAAATATTTTACTGAACTCAGGGCATAGCCATGTTTAGCTGAATTTGGTAAAGGATTTGGAAACAATTCAGAAACTATGACTCATAACAAATTCATGAAGGCAAAAAATATTCCATTTGAAATTGCAGGTGTTGATTATGAAAAAGAATGATGCAGTAAAATCAGGTCTGTCTGCCTTCTAGAGCTCTATGTAGTTCTCCGGAGAAGGAAATTGGCTTCTATTCCTTTATTTATCAATAATACCAAAAGTCAACTTTGTTGAAAAGCCTCTCCCAAAAATTCTCTTCCAAACAAGATGAGTTCAATTCAACCAGTGTTTACTGATCAACCATATGTTTTGGCCATAAACTCCCAGAGTACCTGGAACATGCCTCTACTATTGCCCTTTCACTTCACTTTGTAAATGTCTACTTCCTTGTTTCTCTCCCCTACTAGATGGTGTGTTTCCCCAAGACAGAAACCAAAGAATATTTGTCTTCAAATTGCTCTTGCTCAACACAGGGCTTGACGCAAAGTGGTTTTAGAAAAAAAAATTGGAAGGAAGCGTGCTAAGATTATCTAACAACAAAGTATTGTGTACCCAAATTATATGTTGGTATGTACCAAGCATTGGACAAAGACCAATCTCATTCATAAAGCAAAAAAAAAAAAAAAATTCTAAATAAAATGTTAGCAAGTTGACTCTAGCAGTACACTGAAAGAAATAAATGAATCATTGCTAAATGGAGATCATGTCAGGAATACAACAATGGTTCATAATTAGAAAACGTATCCTGAAAATTCATATTAAAAAGTCAATGGAGAAATACAATATTATCTCATCAGATGCTAAGAATGCATTTGATAGAAAGATACTCTCATAACATGATAAAAATTTAAACTCAGAGTATATGCCGGAGCTTCAAAGTTAATAGTGAATCTCTAGAATCATTCCTATGAGGGTCAAGGGCAATAATAAATAGTAATTTCTGCTATTAACTCCATTATTTAGCATTTTAATATATATGCATACACAAACACTTTTTAAGAACATAATTATGGGAATGGAAGAAGGTAAAATTACCATTGTTTAAAAAATGATATATTTGTATGCTTGAAAGAAGCAAAAGATTCAACTGAAAAAGATGGGTGGAAACGGTGCTGAGAATATCAAGGAACTATGAGACAATTTGAGTCATTCGAATATACTTTTACATGGAGCTCCAAAAAGAGAGGAGAGAGAAAACAAATACATTTTTAAAAAATAATGGCCAAGAGAAAGTCTAGCCAAAGAGGCCTTCTGATCACCAGCTACAAGAGGCTCGAAAAAAGACTCTGATAGGGCCATAACTCCTGGGGTGGAGACAGTCCATGTCCCCGCACACTTGGCACTACCAGGGTCCCCACAAGCCAAGCAGCTGTGCCACCTTCACGCTCGACCCTCACTGGGGCAGAGCTGCCACGGGCAAAACAAGTCTTGCATCTATGCATGCAGGGTCGCTTCAATCATGTTTATCTCTTTGCAACCCTGTACTGTGTCCTGCCAGGCTTCTCTGTCAGGGAGGGGGGCTCTCCAGGCAAGAATACTGGAGTGTATTGGCCAGTACTGGTTGCCGTACCCTTCTAGAGCACTGTATTTCCCGCTGCCCTAGCTGCCAACTCCCCTGAGTACCTGGTGCTGTCAGAACCCGTGCAACCCAAGCAGCTGCAGCACCTCCACACCTGGCCCTCACAGAGGCAGACCCAAGTCCTCCAGGGCAGCCTCAGCAGCAAACCCCAGTGGACAGCCCATATCCAGAGGTGGAAATAAAACCACAATTAAAACCCAGGGGCAGTGTGTCTAAGGAAGAAGACCCAACACCTTCCCACTATCTGTACAAGCTGCAGATTAAATCCACATGATGAACTAGGCAGACTCTGTGTCTATGGAATATATAAAAGGCTATTGAGAGTTCCCACAAAAGAAAACGCACTAGTTCTGATAGCTGTGGACAGTGGAGGCAAGAACACACAGGAGTAGGAGCAAATTAGGATCTGAGCTGCCCTCACAGCAGGTCCAGAGATCAGCACAGTGTGGGAGAGCATCCTAGGGAGTTAAGATGGACCTGTGGCTCACAGTGAGGGAAAGGACTCTGACAGCAGTGACTCAAGAAAAACATTCATTATTCTTATTTTTTGACTTGTTCTGTAGATACTTTTGGATTTTTTTTTCTTTCCTTCTCCCGCTGTTGTAGTTGTTGATTTTATTGGCACTAAGAAATCCAGTTAAGCTTTTGAGCTTATTTCTTTTTTCTCAGTCACATTTTTTATTGTTGTTATAAATCTCTGCCTCTACATTGGGCTTTTGTAGTTCTGTGGAGTTTTCCTCTTTTTTTCTTTTTTTAATTTTAATTTTTTAAACCTACTATGATTTTTCCTACATTTATTCCTTGCTTTCTTTTCCTACTGTTCTTTTCTCCTTGCAATTAATCTTTAGCTTGTATAAATCTTCTTTATCTACTTCTATTTAACTTTGCACATCGATTCTTTCTTTCTTTTCTTTTCTTTCTCTCCAATCCTCTCAACATATTTGTTTTACTTTCATTGCTTTATTTCCCAATTGGCACCTTGCCTTAGTTTATGTTTTCCAGTTTGTGCTTTCATTAGTTTTGTTCTAGTAGATATGATTTTTGGTTTCCTTTGTTTCCTGGGTCAATCTATCGTACTTCACTTTTGTTGGACTGTTTTGATTTTGCTTACAGGTGTATATGTATATGTGTATAGTCAGTCACACTTTTTATTGTTGTATAAATCTCTTACTCCACATTTGGCTTTTGCAGCTCTGTGGAGTTTTCCTTTTTTTTCTTCTTCTTTTTCTTTTCTTTTTTTTTTCTTCTCTCTTTTTTATAATTTTAATTTTTAATTTTTTAAACCTATTACATTTTTTTCTACATTTATTCCTTTGCCTGCCTTTCCTACTGTTCTTTTCCCCTTGTAGTTAATCTTTAGTGGATATAAATCTTCTTCATCTACCTCTATTTAACTTTGTATATCTATTCTCTCTCTCTTTTCTTCCTTTCCTTTCCTCTCAATATATTTGTTAGTTTTGTTTTCATTCTTTTATTCCCCACTTGGCACCTTGCTTTAGTTTTGTTTTCCAGTTTGTGTTTTAGTTAGTTTTGTTCTTACATGGAAATATAATTTTGTATTTCCTTTGTTCGCTGGGTCAGTCTACTGTACTTTATTTTTGTTGGGCTGTTCTGAGTTTGCTCATGGGTATATATGTATATGTGTATGTTCCATTATTTTAATTATCATTTGCTTGATTTTGTAGCTGCCATTTGTCTGGGGTTCATCTTTGGTTTCTCTTTTTTGGATATTTGCCTTAATCTTACTTAATGCCATAAAAAACCCCTTGTGGAATCCTCCTTCCTGACCAGAGATCAAGCCCTGATCCTTTGGAGTGGGAACACTGACTCCAAGACCCTAGGCTACCAGAGAACTAACCCTAAGGAGTATCAAATAGTTATGAACTTACACAAAAGAAACCGCTTGAATACAACACCCAGCATCACCCAACCACCAGTAGCACCCTGTGCAGGATGCCTCATCTAAACAATAAACAATACAAAAATACAAACCCAATCATCAGCAGACAGGATTACCACCTCCCTCAGCCCATCAAAGGAAAAACAAACAAAAACTCAGCACAAATCTCACCCTATACAAAGCTACACAAACCACTGTACCAACCTTAGGAGGACAGAAACCATAGGAAGAAAGAATTCAACCTTCTTCAAGGAAAGAATTCAACTTTCCTTGAAGCCTTGGAAAAGGAAATCACAAACACAGTAAGTTTTTTAAAAAAATGAAAAGGCAGAGAAATACTACACAAATGAAGGAACAAACTAGAAACACCAAAGTCCAAATAAATGAAGAGGAAATAGGCAAATTACCCAAAAAAGAATTCAGAATAATGATAGCAAAGGTGATCAAAAACCTTGATAGTAAAATGAAGAAAATGCAAGAATCAATTAACAAAGACCTAGAAGAATCAAAGAATAAACATACAGAGACAAACAGCACAATTACTGAAATTAAAAATACTCCAGAAGGAATCAATAGCAGAATATCTAAAGCAGAAGAACGATCAGTGAGCTGGAAGATACAACGGTGGGAAAAAACTTCTGAAGAGCAGAATAAAGTAAAAAGAATGAAAAGAACTGAGGATAGTCTCAGAGACCTCTGGGACAATATTAAAAGCACCAACATCCGAATTATAGGGGTCCCAGAAGAACAAAAGAAAGGGTATGAGAAAATTTTTGAAGAGATTATAGTTGAAAATTTCCCCAACATGGAAAAGGAAATAGTCAGTCAACTGCAAGAGGCACAAAGAGTCCCATACAGGATAAACCCAAGGAGAAACATGCCAAGACACATACTGATCACACTAACAAAGACTAAACACAAAGAAAGAATATGACAAGCAGCAAGGGAGAAGCAACAAATAACATACAAAGGAAACCCCATATACTTAACAGCTGATCTTGCAGCAGAAACTCTGCAGGCCAGAAGGGAATGGCAGGATATATTTAAAGTACTGAAAGGGAAAAATCTACAACCAAGATTACTGTACCTGGCAAGGATCTCATTCAAAATTGATGGATAAATAAAAAACTTTTCAAACAAGCACAAGTTAAGAGAATTCAGTACCACCAGATCAGCTTTACAACAAATGTTAAAGGGACTTATATAGTCAAGAAATACAAGAGAAGATATAAGATCTACAAAATCAACACCAAATACTTAAGAAAATGGCAATAGGAACATGTATATCAATAATTACTTTAAATGTAAATGGATTAAATTCTCTAACCAAAAGACACAGACTGGCTGAATGGATACAAAAATAGGACCCATATATATGCTGTCTACTAGAAACCCACTTCAGACCTCAAGACACATAGACTGAAAATGAGAGGATGGAAAAATATATTCTTGCAAATGGGAAGAAAAAGAAAGATGGAGTAGCAATCCTCATATCAGACAAAATAGACCTTAAAATAAAGAATATTGCAAGAGATAAGGAAGGACACTACATAATGATCAAGGGATCAACCCAAGAGGAAGACATAACAATTGTAAATATCTATGCACCCAACAAAGGAGCACCTCGATATATAAGACAAATACTAACAGATGTAAAAACATAAATTGACAGTAACACAATAATAGTAGGAAACTTTTAACACCCCACTCACACCAATGGACAGATCATCAAAACTGAAAATTATTAAGGAAACACACATCTTAAATGATGCATTCAATGAGACAGATCTCATTGATATCTTCAGGACATTCCATCCAAATGCAGAAGCATACACCTTCTTCTCAAGCACACATGGAACATTCTTCAGGATAGACCACATCTTGGGTCACACATAAAACCTCAGGAAATTTAAGACAATTGAAATCATATCAAGCACCTTTTCTGACCACAATGCTATGACACTAGATATCAATTACAAGAAAAAAAAATGGTAAGAAACACAAACACATGCAAATTAAACAACACATTTCTAAATAACCAACTGAAGAAATCAAAAGGGAAATCAAAAAATTTCTAGAAACATATGACAATGAAAACATAACAACTCAAAACCTATGGGATGCAGCAAAAGCAGTCCTAAGAGGAAAGTTTATAGCAATACAATCCTACTTCAAGAAACAAGAAAAACATCAAACAGACAACCTAACTTTACACCTAAAATAACTGGAAAAAGAAGAACAAAAAAATTCCAAAATTAGCAGAAAGAAAGAAGTCATAAAGATCCAAGCAGAAATAAATGAAAATGAAATGAAACAAACAATAGTAAAGATTAATAAAACTAAAAGCTGGTTCTCTGAGAAGATAAACAAAATTGACAAGGCTTTAGCCAGACTCATCAAGAATAAAAGAGAGAAGCATCAAATCAACAAAATTAGAAATGAAAAAGGAGAGGTTACAACAGACAATGCAGAAATACAAAGGATTATAAGACTATTATGGACAACTATATGGCAATAAAATGGACAACCTGGAAGAAATGGACAGATTCCCAGAAAAGTTCAGTCTTGCAAGACTGAACCAGGAAGAAATAGAAATTATGAACAACCCAATTACAAGCACTGAAATTGAAGCTGTGATCAAAAATCTCCCGAAAAACAAAAGCCCAGGACCACATGGCTTCACAGGAGAATTCTATCAAACATTTAGAGAAGAGCTAATGCCTAGCCTTCTAAAACTCTTTCAAAAAATTGCAGAGGAAGGAACACTTCAAAACTCATTCTATGAGGCCACCATCACCCTGATACCAAAACCAGACAAAGACAACACAAAAAAGAAAACTACAGGCCAATATCACTGGTGAATCCTCAACAAAATTTTAGCGAAGAGAATTCAGCAACACATCAAAAAGCTCATGGAGCATGATCAAGCTGGGTTTATTCCAGGGATGCAAGGATTCTTCAATATATGCAAATCAATCATTGTGATACACCATATAAATGCATTGAAATATAAAACCATATGATCACCTCAATAGATGCAGAAAAAGCCTTTGACAAAATTCTGCACCCATTTATGATTAAAACTCTTCAAAAAATGGGCATAGAAGGAACCTACCTCAACATAGTAAAGGCCATATATGATAAGCCTACAGCAAACATTTTTCTCAATGGTGAAAAACTGAAAGCATTCCCCCTAAGATCAGGAACAAGACAAAGGTGTCCACTCTCACCAGTATTATTCCACATAGTTCTGGAAGTCCTAGCTACAGCAGTCAGAGAAGAAAAGGAAATAAAAGGAATCCAGATCAGAAAAGAAGTAAAGCTCTCACTGTTTGCAGATGACATAATACTGTACATAGAAAACCCTAAAGATAGTATCAGAAAATTACTAGAGCTAATCAATGAATTTAGCAAAGCTGCAGGATACAAAATCAATACAAAGAAATCATTTGCATTTCTATATACTAACAATGAAAAATCAGAAAGATAAATTAAGGAATCAATCCCATTCACCAAATGCAACAAAAAGAAATGTCCAGGAATAAACTTACCTTAGGAGACAAGAGAACTGTACACAGAAAATTATAAGACACTGATGAAAGAAATCAAATATGACACAAACAGATGGAGATATATTCCATGTTCTTGGGTAGGAAGACTCAATATTGAAAATGATTATACTACCAAATGCAATCTACAGATTCAATGTGATCCCTATAAATCATTAATGACATTTTTCACAGAACTAGAAGAAAAAAATTTCACAATTTGTACGGAAACACAAAAGACTCCGAATTGCCAAAGCAGTCTTGAGAAAGAAGAATGGAGCTGGAGGAATCAACCTTCCTGACTTCAGATTATACTAGAAAGCTGCAATCATCAAGACAGTATGGTACTGGCACAAAAACAGAAATATAGACCAATGGAACAAGATAGAAAGCCCAGAAATAAACCCATGCACCTATGGATACCTTATTTTTGACAAAGGAGGCAAGAATATACAATGCAGCAAAGACAGCCACTTCAATAAATGGTGCTGGTAAAACTGGACAGCTAATGTAAAAGAATGAATTAGAACACTTCCTAACACCATACACAAAGATAAACTCAAAATGGATTAAAGACCTAAATGTAAGACCAGAAACTATAAAACTCTTAGAGGAAAACTTAGGCAGAACACTCAATGACATAAATCAAAGGAAGATCCTCTATGACCCACCTCCTGGAGTAATGGAAATAAGACAAAAGTAAACAAGTGGGACCTGATTAAACTTAAAAGATTTTGCACAGCAAAGGAAAGTATAAGCAAGGTGAAAAGACAGCCCTCAGAATGGCAGAAAATAATAGCAAATGAAACAACTGACAAAGGATTAATTTCAAAAATATACAAGCAGCATACAACTCAGTACCAGAAAAACAAACAACCCAATCAAAAGGCGAGAAAAAGACCTAAACAGACATTTCACCAAAGAGGACATACAGAAGGCTAACAAACACATTAAAAGATGCTCAACATCGCTCATTATTTGAGAAATACAAATCAAAACTGCAATGAGATATTAGTCAGAATGACAATCATCAAAAAGTCTACAAACAGTAAATGCTGGAGAGGATGTGGAGAAAAGGGAACACTCTTGCACTGTTGGTGGGGATGTAAACTGATACAGCCACTATGGAAGACAGTGTGGAGATTCCTTAAAAAACTAGGAATAAAACCACCATATGACCCAGCAATCCCACTCCTAGGCCTATACCCTGAGGATACCAAAATTGAAAGAGACACATGTATCCCATTGTTCATTGCAGCACTATTTACAATAGCTAGAACATGGAAGCAAGCTAGATGTCCATCAACAGATGAATGGATAAAGAAGCTGTGGTACATATATACAATGGAATATTACTCAACCATATAAAAGCATTTGAGTCAGTTCTGATGAGCTGGATGAACCTAGAACCTATTATACAGAGTGAAGTAAGTCAGAAAGAGAAATATAAATGCCGGATTCTAAAGCATATATACAGAATCTAGAAAAATGATACTGAAGAATTTATTTACAGGGCCACAGTGGAGAAACAAACATAAAGAATAGACTTATGGACATGGGGAGAGGGGAGGAGAGGGTGAGATGTATGGAAAGAGTAACATGGAAACTTACACAACCATATGTAAAATAGATAGCCAATGGGAATTTGCTGTATGGCTCAGAAAACTCAAACAGGGACTCTGTATCAACCTAGAGGTGTGCAATGGGGAGGGAGGTTCAAAAGGGAGGGGCTATATGTATACCTATGGCTGATTCATGTTGAAGTTTGATGGGAAACAGAAAAATTCTGTAAAACAATTATCCTTCAATAAAAAATAATTAATTAATTTAAAAAATAATGGCCAAATAACCTCCAAATTTGATTAAAATTAAAAATTTACAGTTTCAGCAGACTCAAAGCACAAAGGAGATAAAGCAAATGACACCTAATAGAAAAAGTAAAAACCAAATTATAATCAAATTATTTCAAAACAGCATAAAAGAGGAAAATCTTAAAAGCATCCAGGGAAAAAAAGTGGTGCATTAATTATGGAGGTAAAAAGTAAGAATGACCCCTGACTTATCAGAAATAATAAAAGCCAGAACATAGTGGGGCAACAACTGGAAGGCAGTAAAATTACACAACTGTTAACAGAACCATCAACCCAGAGAAAATATCCTTCAGAATCAAAGTCAAAATAAAAACATTTGCATACACACAAAATATGAAAGAATGCATGGTTAGCAGATCAGCACAATATGAAACTATAAAGGAAATCCTTCAAGCAAGAGGAAAATGATCCAAAGGAAATTTGGACTTAGGCAAAGGAATGGAGAAAACTAGAAATAGTAAATACATAGGTGGATATAAAAGTTATTTTTATTATTTTTTAATCAGCTTAAAGGATAATTGTTTAAAGCAAAAATGATATAATGTACTGAGTTTATTCTGTAGGTAGGAGTAAAATGTATGACAAAAATAGCACACAGTGCCAGGGGAAGTAAGTAACAATATATGGTTAGCAGAGTCTTATACAGCATGTGAACTGATAAAATTCTAGCATGCTTTTGTGTGGAAACTGACATGCTGATTCTAAAATTTATAAGGAAATGCAAAGGTCTGGGAATAATTTTTAAAAAGAAAAATAAAGAGGTCTTACATTACCTGATTTCAAGACTTACTATAAAGCCAGTAACCAAGACACTGTGGTTGCCATAAAGATAGATATATGCTTTAATGGAAGAGAATAGTCCAGAAACAGCAACCAAATAATGACATATATACGATCAGTTGATCTTTGACAAAGTTTCAAGCCCATTTAATAGAAAAAAAAAAAGATATCTTTTCAACAAATGATACTGAAACAATTAATTAGATAGCGATGTACAAAAAAGAAATGAAATTTGACTCAACTCATGACATATATAAAATAACTCAGTTAAGAACACAGAACTAAACATAAGAGCTAGGACTATAAAACTTATAGAATAAAACATAAACAATGCTAGAGACCCTGTGTTTGGCAAAGATTTTTAAAGTAGGACATCAAAACTTATAATCCATAAAAGGGAAAATTGATGAATTGAATTTAAAAAGAAAATCTTTCACTCTTCAAGGGACAATGTAATGAAAATGAAAAAGCAAGGCACAGACCAGGAGAAAAATATCTGCAAAATACATACCCCAAAAAGAACTTGTACCTAGAATATATTCTAATGTCATACAACTGAACATAAGACAAAACAATTCAACAAAAACTGGGCAAAATATTTGAACAAACCCTTCACCAAAGAAGATATACAGATGGCAAATAAATACATAAAAAGATGCTTAATGTCATTATTCATTAGAGACAAATTAAAGACACAATGAAATACTCCTACACACGCATTAGAATATTTGAAATTTAAAGGTTTCTCTCCACACCAGAATAAAGTTAATATACTTTTTGTCATAAAAACCAAGAAACATGAAACAAAAAGAATGATAAATTGACTACATAAAATAAAACACTTCCTTAAAATGGAAAAATAAAAGCACCACAAACATCTTTGGAAAACAAAGATAACCTGGGAAATAATATTTAGAAAACATACAACAATGGGTTACTAGCCTCAGTATGCAAAGAATTCTTGAAAATTATGTTTTTAAACTCAAGAAGACATAAACTGACAAGTCCCCAAAGAAAAAAGAAAGTGACCAACAGTAATATAAAAAAATGCTCTTTCTCAGTGACTATCAAAGAAATAAAAAAGCAACGAAATAACATATTAGTAAGCTGGCAAACTGATTACCAAGCCTACAACATCCTATTAAAGGACATAATAGAAGAAAGATATAAATGAATAAATGTTCTCTTATATAGAACTGCATTATAAAAACATAAATTTCTCCAAATCATCACATATTGAACTCAAAACATTACAAAAATTTATTCAAATGCCCATTCAAAATTCCAATTAAATAACTTGAAAAATGGGTAAACAGTTCAAAATAGTTGTAATTATTATTCAATAAACTCAGTATCTCATTTCTTTAAAGAGTAAAATTAAGCCATAAAATTGCAAACTGAAATTTAGGAGGTTTTGTTTGCTTGTTTTAAATAATCACATAGTGGGGAAAATCTTTTAGCATATCATAAAAACTCAGAAGCATAAGACAAAATACACTGACAAATTTATCACGTAAAACTAAGATCTTCATTATAAAAGGGTAATAAAGCACGTTGAACAAATTTTTTAAATAAAAATACAAACTGGGAAGTAACATTCATAAAGCATATGACAAAAAAATAATTTTTAATTTGCAAAGAGCTTAAAGATATTCTTTAAATTTAAAAATATATAATATGACAAGAATAAGCAATTACTCAAAGGAGAAACTTAAAAATGGTCAGCAATCATGAAACGATGTTCTTTCTTATAATAAAAAGAGATGAAAATTAAAGCAACTATATACCATACTAGTAGACTGGCAAAGGTGGAAAATATCAAAGATCTGGATTGAGAAGGGAATAGAAAATCAGGCACTTATGAGCTGCTGATGAAAATTTCAATTAATATGCCCTTACTGGAAACCATTTTGACTGGTACTCAAGCAGGAAGGCAAGGAAGAAGGGAGGGAAAAAAGAGAGAAAGGAAAGAAAATGTGTTCTCTCTTAAATGTTATATAGGATAAATAAGGCAATATCCTGCAAGCATTAAAAGTAATATAGAATCTTTCTTGTCATGAAAAAAAATGCTCAAAATCAGTATAAATATATTATATATATTAATGTACAGTATATTTAGTGCAATCCCAATTTCATAAAACAGCTTGTAGGAACATATATATGTATGTAGGCATTCATAAGAGATATCAAACCATTTTCATCAATAGATTAACAGCGGTTATCCCTTGGTGAAGTAATTCCATATGGTTATTTTCATATTAATCTTTATACTTCTCTAACTGCCTTCATTTACTTTAGTTACTTTTCAGCTTTACTTTAAAAACTGAGTTTTTTAAATAACCAGTGTGTTTCAAATTCAAATAAAACTATTTTTTAGATTTGACTCATCCAATAAGATGGGAGGAAATGTTTAAGAATAATGTAGCAATTGATTTATCACATATAAAAAATTACCTAAAAACATGTATTCTGTGAACAATTCTTCTATTAAGTTCATTTTCTTCAGTCCTCTGCCTCTTCAGAAAAGAGAGAGGAAAAACAAAAAGAAGGAAACATTTGATAATATTCCAAATATGAAAGAATATTTCATATTCTTTTTAGTGGTTTTAGTAACTGAATTGCATTTTGGGTCAATACTCCTTTTGATATTTAAGAAGAGACCAATTAGAAGGAAACTTTAATAGCCCATCAACATGTTTAGCGTATCATTAGTGTCCAAGCAAAACAAAGCATTTGTCATGGCACGCAAAGGAAAGGAAAGAGGTATAAGAAAGCAAGACAATACACATTTATCCTGAGTAGGTGGATTGGAAAACCATGAGAGATTCTAAAGCAGAGATAAAATCAGAAAACAGTTGAAAAAACCAAAGTCACAAACTATAGTACAGGATGGATTTGGAGGAGTAGTCTGAAAGAATAGTTTCAATAAAGTAAAACATTTATAAATCAGCATTTACAGCCAGTATTCATTCATTCATCCTTTGGTCCAGATCCAACCAGATATTATCTCCAGGTGCAATATTTGGCACTGAGATGAAAATTAAAATGAAATATTTATTGGTGCCTTAATATTATCATAGTCTTATTCCAATTATGACCCAGGTTAGTTTCTATCTAAGGGCTATATGATGCTAAATCCTGACCTCCCTAAAATACAAGAAATGTCATCATAGAGATCTTGTTGTCTAGTGTCAAGTCTCAGAGGCTGGCTGTCTTTGATGTTAGTGTCTGGCAATATCAAACTCTTTAAATATTTAGGTGAGCCTGGATTATTTTTACTTTGAGGTAAATTTAACCAGTATGGCAGATAATGATTCTTCCAAACATCAGACACTTCAAAACATAGACACTTTATATGACCAGTCATTTAAAACACTTAATACTTTCACCCAGCCACTCTAATTCTTATGATGTAGGTGCATAAAGACTTATTTACAAACTCCAGTACAAGATTGCTTTTGACAGGGAGAAAAAAAGATATGAAAGCATGTTAAGTGCCCGAACAAGAACAGTCCAGATAAAGAAATTTGGATTCAAACATTCTTTGTCATCATTAAACTCCACTGAAGTTATTCTTCTTTAAAATTTTGATTTTCAGAAACAACTTGTGTATCACTAGGATAAAGCAGTGCCATGGATCCCTGTATGGCCATGCCTTTGCAATGTCTGATAATCACAAGCTGACATCCGTTCTATGTTCCACATGGAGAGAGATGACGAGCGTGGCTGATATTTATGACTATGACTGAACGCCCTCAGATCTGCTACACAGGACGGCATGAGTAATCTTTACCACGTTACTCCTGTTGTTTTGTGCCTCCTTCACTTAGGGTTTTGATCTAAGAATACCCTCCTGGCCCATCTTTCCTAGTTGGTCGCACTGTATAACCAATCATAAAAGATCTCAGATTGGTCCATGTGTTAAAGTGAGTTTTGGGGATGTTTAGGTACATGTTAATACAAAAAAAGAAAAACTGTGTGTGATTCAAGCTGTCATACTGTGATGCCTGCTTATAAAGGGCATGTGTACGGAGTGGTCTTGATATTGTTCCAAAGGCTATCATCACATTATCTAGGTCATACTACAAGCAATGTACTTAAAAACTGTTCACTCCTAAGTTTTGGATAAAGAAGATATTTTAATCTGAAATTGATCATAAGTCAAGAAAAAGTATAGTAGAATTGCACATGCCACATTATTGATTATGGTCCAAAAGAGATCATTTTCTCTGTCATGGGAAGTATAAGTAACTGAGAAGCCTTACTTAAAATTTAATACTTTCTAAGGTCAGAGGATGAGCATATTGATTATGACTGGCTGCTTCTTAAAGAAATAATTCCCTCATAAACTTCTGATGCAAATTTTTGAGTCAATTATTTGGAACACAAATTTCCAGACAATCTAGCTTCTGGAGGTAGTTCTGTTTACTTAGTTCGGTTCAAGGATTCCATTTTACCTTTGCCACTTCTTCTCATTCAAGCAACTGATATGATTACAGCACAGACTAGGTGACATACTTTAGTGAAGTATTGAAAGAGACTTACCTAGTTCCTCTGTCACTCCAAATTTAACAACTGTTAGATTTCTAACAGGAAGCTGTTTTAAGTCTTGCCTTGACTGGGGTTCTATCCCTGGGTCAGGAAGGTCCCCTGGAGAAGGAAATGGCAACCCACTCCAGTACTCTTGCCTAGAAAATCCCATGGATGGAGAGGGTTGGTAAGGGGGGGTCTCAAAGAGTCGGACACGACTAAGTGAATTCACTTCATTTCACTTTGACTGGTTCTAGACTTCTTGGGGAAAGAACAATACGGAAACAGTATACCAGATTTGAGTATAACTTACTTCTCTGTGGCCCTTGAGACTCAGTTTCCCCATTTGACAATGACATAAGGAGTCATAAGGATTAAGTGAGGATGTGCTGAATAAATTGTAACAACTACATTAGTATTCATTATTATTTCCACTTTGTCACATATCTTGGGGTTCCCAGGTGGCAACAGTGGTAAAGAACCCATCTGCCAATGCAGGTTAGACATAAGAGACATGGGTTCAATCCCTGGGTCTAGAAGGTCCCTTGGAGGAGGGCACGAAAACCCACTCCAGTATTCTTGCCTGGAGAATTCCATGGACAGAGGAACCCGGTGTGCCACAGTCCATAAGGTCACACAGAGTTAGACACGACTGAAGTGACTTAGCATGCACACACACATATCTTTGGGTAGGCATGGCATTGATAGTGAAACCTCAGCAGAACTATTAAAAACATCTCTTCTAGAACCATGAGGTCCAGTTCTCTTGCCTCCATATATAATCATTTCAGCTATCTATTACTGCATAAAATGGCACCAAATGAGGAACTCAACAAGCATTTTACTTGCTCACAATTCTATGGGTCACTATTTAGAACTAGATTTTAAGATATACAAGAGGACAGGCAAATATGGGGATCTGGAGTTCTAATTTGAACACTAGAAATATTAAAGGTTCATAACATCAAATTGCTGGAGCAGGAAATGGCAACCCACTCCAGCACTCTTGCCTGGAAAATCCCATGGATGGAGGAGCCTGGTGGACTACAGTCCATGGGGTTGCGAGGAGTCAGACACGACTGAATGACTTCACTTTCACTTTTCATACTTCACTTTTCACTTTCATACATTGGAGAAGGAAATGGCAACCCACTCCAGTGTTCTTGCCTGGAGAATCCCAGGGATAGGGGAGCCTGGTGAGCTGCCATCTATGGGGTCACACAGAAATGGACACGACTGAAGTGATTTAGCAGCAGCAGCAGCAGCAACATCAAATTGCAAGCAAAGACCACCATCCTATACTCTGGTCTTTCTTTTAACTTGGAGGGCATTGTGGGTCCAAAATACAATACAGTCAGCTCCAGTGCAGAAGTAGGTGGGCTCACAAAGGTTACCATGGTATTTACTGTTTTCAGTTTCATGAAAGAACAAAAACTTAAAGGAGAAATGGGGTAGCAGGACATTCTTTCTCTCACCAAGTTCAGAGAGGTGAGTCAGTTTCTGTTGCCCAAATCGGGGGCTCTCTTCCCCTCCTTTACCCACGTTCTCGCCAAAGGTCCCACTAACACTCTTAGTGAGAGTAACCCCATGGGAAGTAGCGCAGACAACGGCAGACTTGGTGGACTGCCCTTTTACTCGGCATCATGTTGCAGGAAGAAATTCCACCATTCTTTTGGTGGCGTGCTGCTTAGAAGGTGATTTTCATTAAATCGTAAAATGTCAGACATTAGTATGGAGGAGGGTCAGCCTGCAGGGAGAGGGGATGAGTCAGATTTATTACTCACTGAGCAACAAGCTGACAGCCCTTCTCTTAGAGAAGACTATAAAAGAAAGCCAAAAGTTCATATTGTATATAAAGCCACTCTCATTTCTCCCTTGACCAATCAACCTAGATCCATTTACACCTCCCTTCAAAGTGCACCATGAAACTATTGGGGCATTTTCGAAGAGGAAGGCCTGGAGAGGACTTTTCCAAGCTCATGTTTAGTGTCTAACAGTGAATGCTGGGTATTCTCTTAAATATCATTTTGCAAGCTTTAAAACCATTTGTTTTAGAAATGCAGCAGGATAGAAATCATTTCAAGAACATTTAAATAAGACCATTCCTCGCTCATCAAGACACAAGATTCTGGTGGGCTTCTACTCTTAAGACCCGCAGTGAAGGAAAACCAAACTATAGTGATTTCTGAATCTTAGTTCAAGAAGCTTCTGGTCATACTGCTATTATTTGTCCCTCCCTCTTCTACCTGTTTGCCTTGACTTAGAATCCGCTCCTTCCTGGAAGGTTTCTGCGTCCCTAGCTGGGTGAGCACCCCCTCCTATAGACTTTTTACATCACCCTGAACTTGAGTCCGTCAAAACTCCTGCTATACTCTGCTGTAACTATCCATTTACTTATCTGTCTCTCCAACTGAATGACCTCCTCTAAAAGCCAGACCAGGCTCTACCCACCACTGAATCCCCAGCACCTGACACAGTATGTAGTACGCAGCAGTTATGTAATGTCGGTTGAATTAATTAATCATCTTTCGATAGCACCATCCTATTAGACCTTGACCACATCCTTGTGATTAACTCAGTGACCTGTGTCATGGCTGAACCATGGCCAGATCTCCTCTAAAGACCCATTGGTCTTTTCTCCATGCTAGACTACATCAATATCAGTAACAGAGTAATCTAGACAACATTCTATTCACTTTATCTTTGTGCCGTGAAAGCATAATGCTCGGGACTTTCAGAAGCACAGAGAGCTGGAGTAGAAAGGGCCCTAGAGACTTCTCTCATTGTCCAACTGCAGCCTTTTACCCAAATGAAACCAATCCAGAGAAAAGTGACTGGGAGCAGACCTTGGGTTAGAACTCAAGCCCATCAGGGCCTCCCAGTTTTCTTAGCTTTGACAGAAAGGTACCAAAGAACGATACTGGATTCATAAATGCACCTCTTTGCCAAATTTGGGCCTTTATCCCAAGCCTGTTAATGATATGCAAGCAAGGGAATTTGAAAAAGAACACCATTTTCCATTCATCTTTCTGTTCTGGCCCCCACATGCTGCAAGTGGAAACCATTTGGTGGAGGCTACAGAGGTGACAAGAGATTCATGATGATACAGTTCTGCATCGGCGCGCCACAGGCTTGTCAATAATATCTTACTTAACACACTGTCACAGAATTTTCCTTCAGTGCCACCTCAGCCGCTACTGTAACACTCCATAAGAAATAATGCCATCTGTTAAAATACACAAGGCAGGGAAACGCAGCTGCTGTCATCACACAAAGATGGAATTAACCAACACTAGGCAATTACTTTCTTTTTACATTTCACAATTAGAATTTTAGTCTTGCTTTATTTGTATCACCAAAGTCACCACAACACTGTGCCTGTTGAAGTAACAACACGGCTCTCTTGGTGAAAACATGGAGGAGGAGGAGTTTAGTTGGGGATAATGGTAATTGTCACTCTGTTGCCTTTTTTATAAATATTTTTACAATTCCGTTGGGCCATGTTAATTACAGGTAGCAGTACTAAGACAATGGATTCGTACCTAGCATTCACACTGAGGCTCTCCTAGTACTCAACTAAAGACCAAAACAAATTGCCAAGTGAGGGTTATAGCTGACGAGATGACCATTACGCTACACATTCAAGATCCTTTTTTTTCTTTTTCTCTCTTTGGTAGCAGAAGATTTAATGGCGAAGGAAGGGCCCTGGCTTATAGGAGACAGGTTTCTCATTTGAACAAAGATGAAACTCTGCCTCTCTGCTTTTATTCCATTCACTGGAAGGGAGCAGATTGCTGGCTGACTAACAGAAGGGTGGACCTATTCAGAGCTTAACTGTTGAGCTAACTCTTCAAAAAGCTGTAAGAGATCAACAATTGCCTTGGCCATACTCCATTATGAGAGTGTCAGCAAGCTGGTGTTTCTTTCTTTGATGCATTTTTTGCATGGAAAGTATATGCTGTATTTTCTAGGGGCAGAGCAATAGGCAAAACCTGTCTTAACTGGTTTCCTGATGGGCAGAGTTCCCTTATAGAGTAGAGCAAAATCGGTGGATGTAACAAAGGGTTAAAATTGTCAGCTTTTCTCCAGCTTCTGTGACTGTTTATGAATCACTCAAAGAGACCACATAACAATGATGCCACAGATGTGGAAATATCTAAATACTTGTTAACTTGAGGCTCGAGAGGAAAATTTCCACCCTTCTCATAATACCCTTCATAACTCTTTCAGTGCAGTTTCCATCCATTTGTTTTCAAAGATCTTTCACAGTTATCTGGTTCATAAACAGAATGAACCATATACCAGTTCATAGGTAGAAGGGCTCTCAAAGCTCCTGGTAGAAACACTTATTCCACTTTGCTGCTGCTGCTGCTAAATCACTTCAGTCGTGTCCAACTCTGTGTAACCCCATAGATGGCAGCCCACCAGGCTCCCCCATCCCTGGGATTCTCCAGGCAAGAACACTGGAGTGGGTTGTCATTTCCTTCCCCAATGCATGAAAGTGAAAAGTGAAAGTGAAGTCGCTCAGTCGTGTCCAACCCTCAGTGATCCCATGGACTGCAGCCTTCCAGGTTCCTCCATCCATGGGATTTTCCAGGCAAGAGTACTGGAGTGGGGTGCCATTGCCTTCTCCACTTTAAGTTCACTCTAAACTCTGCAGTCAAGGCATATGCCTTTTGTAGCAAAGCTATTTAATAAATAACATACACTTGGTGAGTGCATGCCTGTGTGCTAAGTCTCTTATTGTGTTTGACTCTTTGTGACCCTATGGACTATAGCCCTCCAGGCTCTTCTGTCCATGGGGATTCTCCAGGTGAGAATGCTGGAGTTGGTTGCCATACCCTCCTCCAGGGGATCTTCCTGACCAGGGATCAACCAGTGTCTCCTGTAGCTCCTGCATTGCAGGCACTGAGCCACCAGGGATTAGCTGAAGGAATCTGCAAACTTTGCGGAAGTCGAGTTCAAATACAGATTAAAAAAATAAAATAAAATATATATTTGAGCTTGACTTCCCAAAGCCTGCAGGTTCCTTCAGCTAAGACCACCCCTTATCTTTTTGGATGCCCCATCAGGTATCACAGAGTGTCATCAGTAAGAAATGTTCAATGTTTATGGACAAGCAGCTTCAGACTTTAAAAGCTACGGTGTTTCCACTTTGAAATTATATATGGTAGCCAGTAGGTTTCTCAGTTGAAGTAGAGTAGAGGAAGGGTACCTGACAGAATCCATCTCACAAATGAAATGCGTCTAAATTCATCACACAAACACACGGATTTTTCTTGGCTCTATGGACCAAAATCTTGACAGACACGTCTGGTATGTGATTACATAAAGAAAACAATTTTATCACAGACTGCAAGCCTCCTCAGATCCTCGAACACAAAGGATGCTGCTTAGAAAGAAACTACAATCTGTAAACATAATCCACAATCAAGGGTCTCAAAGTCACAAAACAGCACTGCTACATTTCCGATTACTAATTCAGTCAGGCACTACCAGCACTCATTCCAGTGAAGACCAAACAGACAGAGGAAGCCTCTAGACCAAGCTTGTCTGCATTTTATACCACAGCCATGTGTCTGGACAACCTTCAGTTCTAAAAGATGCTATTTCTGTTTGTAGCATGATTTATAAAAAGAGAAAAGATGATGTGTTAGGCATTACACTAATATTTTCAACTAGTTTAGCACTAATATTAAAAGTATGATCATTAATAATTTGTGCCTTTACTGGCCAGTGGCAGATCCAAAATCAGGGTTCAGTCACAACGTTGAGCTCCTGTATTTTATTACCTTTTCTTTTCTGCTGTTTAGTCGTTGTCATGTCCAACTTTTTGTAACCCATGGACAGTAGCAGCCTGCCAGCTTCCTTAGACCGTGGGATTTCCAAAGCAAGAATACTGGAGTGGGTTGCCATTTCCTTCTCCAGGGAATCTTCCCTACCCAAGGATCGAACCCACATCTCCTCTTGGTAGGCAGATTCTTTACCACTGAGCCATCTGTGATATTGATCCTGGGAAACAAGTCAACTGGTCTAGTGTTCAACCAACATAATGCTACTGAAAAGCCTTAGCATTTACATCTTAGACTAGATCGAAGAGACAATTCTCTTTAAGATACAATTTAATGAAAATTAAATAGAAAATCACTGTTCTTCAGACAATAAATTCATACTATACCACTATTTTAAAGTGATTTCTACCTCTCTATAAAGAAGGAATCAAAATAATAATTAGAATTTTTTGAAATAAAAAAGTGAGATTCGCTAAAAGTTCTTTTCTGAGCCATGCTTTAAAGAACGTATAGCAATGGTGAAAGTGCATAGTTAAGAAGCTAAAGAGAAAGCAAAGATTATTTTTCCCCATGCAATGCATAAGACGAGATTTTGGGGGTCTCAAAGAGGAAAATATATACACAATCTGTTCAAACCACCCAATTTCTCATTTAATCCCCTACTTCCCCATCTCATACTAGCTCTTCATTTCTAAAAAAAATCCCTTGCCTTTCCTATCTTCCTACTGTTGTTCTCTTTTGGGTCCCATAGACTTGTTATATATCCACAGCAAGACTCAAGTTCTCACAGACATTTAGCATAATCATTTCACATAACATATGAACATTGCTCAAAGCTGCACACCGGGGAGAAGCATATACAAACCATTCTCCCCTTGATCCAAAGCATAATTGGAAAAAAACCTCCAAGTGTGAATGAAATAAAGTCTTTCCCACTTTAGAGTTTAGATTTCCTCAGATATAACGGCTTTACTTTTTCCATTCCAACTATTTCACTAAAAATGAGCGCCTTTATGTAAGTAAAAAAGCAGAAAAGAATAAGCTTAAACATGGATGTAAGAGATTCGGACTTCAGCTATAATTCTACCTGCACCCAAGTGTGATATGAAGTGGTAAATAAGACACAACTTAGACGAGCTTAAGACTTTAGTGTTAGCTGGAGTCTCACCTACTCCTACACGTGAGCACATACCAGATGGTTCCATGGCAGTCAGGAGGCTTGAAATGAAGCTATCATTTAGTCTGCAGCTGGAATACACAGTATTGCCCACTTAAAAAAGATGCTCATTTATTCCAATGGATCCCATGTAAAAGGATTAGATCTCACAGGACATGCAGTTTTACATTTTTCAAGTTTCTAAGACGTTTTAAACCTAGTGAACAGCACTCTCTCCCCATCACTTTCAAAACCAAATTGAAATATTCCATTTGACTATGTGTATGATAATTTCTTTATACTCCATAAGATTTATATGGGCTCTTAGGTTAGACTTGGCATCAATGTGTCATCATGTTTTCATGTTTGTCTCGCATTGTCATAATTACAAGTATAGCAGCCAGTTTGCCAAAGTCTATGTGAAGGTTTACATAAATTTCAATCTACCATCAATTACTCCAGCATTTTCTCAGAGTTTCAGCAATCTCCTCACTAACTTTGTATCAATTTGGCTTATCCTAACTATTGACTGGGTTTTATCCTAGGCATATGCAATCCCAGCCATATTTATGCAATATTTTAAATTTTTTTATTAAATTATTCAGCCACTGAAAACTGTTACCCATGTAGTCCCACTTATTCCTCTTTAGAGTCCTAAAAGGATATAAAACAAGACAATAACTTAATTCATACATGATTCTGCTCAACTAATTTTCCTATATGTTTAATGCTGGCGACGGAATGAAATACCAACACTGCAGAGTGGTTTGAATCTTTATATTTTAACACTTGCTTCTTACAGCTGCTTTATTTTATATCCCTTGCACAACAACCTACAGGGCAAGTTGCCAAGCACTATGATTCAGAGACTATACAGCGCGCAGGCGCAGGGCAAGATAACCTTTACCTTAACTTATTTACTGCAGTTAAGACTTTGTTTTGGGGAACTTTCTTATCAACTTAGAATCCGTTTTGTCCCTGGGTCTGTTCCTTCTGAGGAATCAGAGAAACATCCTTGTGTGCAAGAAATGTTCTTTTCCCACGGGGAACAAACAGGATTCTTAGCTGAACATCTTGTTTGCAAGAATGTTCAGCCCTGGTTGAGAGTCTCGTTTGCAAGCACTTCTCAACCTTCCTTATACCTAGTTCCCTCCACTGGGCAGAACATCTCGTTTGCAAGAATGTTCAGCCCTGGTTGAGAGTCTCGTTTGCAAGCAATTCTCAACCTTCTTTATACCTTGTTCCCTACAGTTTAACATAAAGGAAGCCTTTAACCTAGGTAAATAAGCACCTAAAAAATAGAGTATAGAAATGAAACATAGGTAGCTTATTGTTCTTTAGTTGCTAAGTCATGTCTGACCCTTTGCAGCTCCATGGACTGTAACCCACCAGGCTCTTCTGTTCATGGGATTTCCCAGGCAAGATTACTGGAGTGGGTTGCTACTTCCTTCTCCAAGGGATCTTCCTGACCCAGGAATTGAACCTGTGTCTCCTGCATTGTACGCAGAGTCTTTACCACTGCGCCACCAGAGAAGCCCAGTGTAGGTGATGGAAAGTTTCCAAATCTCCTAGTCCTGCCAATATATTACTTATATAACAGTATGCAGATGAATTACCAAAAATACACGCAGGCTTCCTAGAGGAAATAATTTCCTTCTCTGTCACTACCCAGAAACCATCTTCAGTACCTCCTAAATATTCACACCTACAGAAACAGGCAATAAAAGGGATTAAAGGGGATCACCTCCTCGGTAGCTCAGACAGTAAAGAACCTGCCTGCAATGCAGGAGACCTGGGTTCAGTCCCTGGGTTGGAAAGATCTCCTGGAGAAAAGAATGGCTACCCACTCCAGTATTTTTGCCTGGAGAATTCCAGGGACAGGGGAGACTGGAGGGCAACAAGCCATGGAGTCACAGAGTCAGACACGACTGAGCAACTAACAGTTTTATTCACTTTCATCTCTTACCCAACATTCTCTCCTAAAGAAGAAAGGGTGAGAAGAGGATTGAGAGAAAAGGACACAGTGAGAAAGAAGAAAAAGGGAAAAAAAACTTTTCCTTACAATTTTATTCTTCATCTTTTTTTAAAGACTTCGACTTGGACATCTTGGAATTAAGCTTGTGCCGTGGGAAATTTCTGAATATCATAGCACAATCCACATTGAAAGTATAAATTTTCTGTAAATTTTGCGAAGCAAACTCCTGAGAAGAAGGGACTGTATATGATTAGCATTCGTGTTACCTAGCCCAGTCATTATGCTAAGGAAAAGGCCTAATCCCAATTTAAATTATCAGCATGTTTGTGCCCCATTGTGTAAATCAAAAAGAGAAACTACAGCTTTGAAAGAATTTTCAGGTCCTGTCCTCCCCTGAACAATTGAAGGAAGTTCTCTTTCCAGAAGTTCTAGTAGAAATACAAGGTAAATCCAGAGCAGCAGGAAAGCTGCATAGTCTGTTGATAACACAGCTCCACACAATAGCCTTAGAAGCCTTCTCAGCTACAAAAAGAAAAAATCAATTCCTTGAGTATCTTTGTATATTTACTATCTTAATTTGCTTCTAGTTTTCACCAATATTGTTACAGTAGCTACATAACCTTACTGGCAATTGATTCTATAGCTTATTCTATATAAGTTCACTTTCTGGACTTCTCTGGATAGAATAAAGCAGGTGTTTCATGAAATTGTATATAATATAGTAGGTACCTAAAACTACACTTTTCGAATGCAGCAAAATAAATATACTATACAATTACTTTCCTTCATACCATGAAGACAGAGTTTACTTTAAATTGACTGATATGTGCCCATTTTAGGTATCTATTTTTCCCAATTGGCATAAGAAGAAATACTAGAAAAGCTATGACTTTGGCTGATGCATAATTTGTTCCAAGTTATAGGTTACCAGGGCAAGGGGGCAAGCCTGTTGAGATCGGTGGATATATTTAGTCTTCCAAAGTATAGGAGTGGAGACAGCAGGAAATCACGGCAAAGAGTCTCCAGGAATCTGACTTTCTTCCGCAGCATAGCAAGGTTAACCTGTCTCACACGATAGCACCTGGCTATCATGCTAGAGAGATGAATAAGATTGTTGCCTGCCCTGAGAGAAATACATGAAAAAATACAGGCTTATAAAACAGAGTCACTTGGAAATTTGGAGCTGATTATTGTAAGAAATGGTTTATATTTTAAATTCAGCATCAAAAGCCACACAGGTGGTGATTGGAATTTTAGGCTGCAAGAATGTAAAAAGAAATAATGGAAGGAGGTGTAAGAAAAGCAGCTTTAATAAAGTAAAAAGGAAGGAGAGGGAATGGAGACGGGGCAGGTTCCTCTCAACCTCACCTTCTATCACTTTCCAGAGACAGAGTAAGTCAATTATGGACCACAGCATCACCTAATACAATTCTATTCCCTGGCTGACCTTCTCTGAACACACTTTCCTGCAGGATGTCTTGACAAGGTGCGCTGTACATCAGCAGAAAAAAACTTTCATTGCCTGTAGATCCAGAGAAGCTCATTAAAAACACACTGAGTGTAGCACAGAGATGTAAATTATTTTAAAACTCTCAGAATTTTCTCTTCTCTCTCAAAGGTTATGGATCAATTATTAAGCTTTGCCACAGAAAAGTGGATCATAGTATCTGTTAGCATATCTCAGTTTTATCAAGCCGCCAGTCATTATCCACAACAAAGGACACAAGTTTCTGACCACGCTAAACCAATTATCATCCTGGAAGGAAGAAGCGGGGGAAGGAAGGGAGACAGGAAAGGAAACAAAAGGAGATTAAAAACTATTTACTGGGTAAATAAAGAAAATTTTAACAATAATTAATAAACCAACATTTACTGCACTAATTAGTATCTCCTAGAGGGATCTAAATGTGTTTATATCAGTTTAATACTGTCTGATATGACAAGAAAATAGCCGCATATCTAACATCAAAAGCATGTCTTTCTTCCTTCTCTTCCTCCCTTACTGTAGCAAGTGCATGATGAGCACATGAAGGAACGTAGAATAATTCATTAGTTTGTCTCCCACAGCTTTGTATCTTCAACATTTTTTTGAATAAATACAAAGTCATAAATTAGCTTGTAGCAAAACAGAATTAATTGAATGTCTTAAATAGGATCATCAAACCAAGGTCTGAGTCAATTTATCTGCCTAAGATTTTGCTACTGTAGTTTCAGCTCATTAGGGCAAGAGTTGATGCTAAGGATGGGATATTATTATACACAGAAAGGGAAAATATAAGATCAGGGAAATCTGACTTGCTGTTTCCACAAGAGAATTTCTTGCAGGTTATCTGACATTTGCTACAAATCATAAAACAGCTCCCCTTCAAACAATAATCCATGATTTAAAAAAAAAATGAAGATGCTTTCATAGACTCGGAAGATATTTACACATATACTGGCACTGAGAAAGCTCTGCCCTTCATTCTCTCAAAAGCCCTTGCCAGAAAATGTCTTAGAAACACTGCATGGAACAATTGTCTGTGTGTGTGTGTGTGTGTGTGTGTGTGCGCGTGCGCGTGCACAAGTGCATGCATGATAGCAAAACACATATATATAATAAAATATATTTATGAAAAGCAAAATATACTCTATATGTGTGTATTATACATAAACAGAGAGGGAGGCCTTATTCTGATTATTTCTTTAGAAAATAAATTTTCCAGGTGTCCAAGTAAAACAAGAGTAATTGTACACAGTAAGAAAGACACGCAGCAAAGTTGTGGGGGAGGGGGATTTCCCCTGCATTTCTAGTAACAGAATCAATAACACTCTGTGATTCTTCCAGCAAAAGGCTTCCCCACAGGAGAGGTTACAACAGTCGCTGAGCAGCCTGCCTGACCCGGGTCAGGCAACAATTGCACAAATGCCTGGTTCTGCTCCGTCCACACATTTCATTAATGTGAGCTCTCTCTTCACAGACAAGATAACATGATCTTGGCAGAATGACTTGCAATAAGTCACAATAAATTGAGGAAAATCAAACTGTTAGACTAAGACTTAAGTAATATTAGTTGGGCCCAAAGACACCAGATTAGATTTTGATTAGATTTTTTTCCATTTGGTTAATCCAAAGACTAAAGAATCCATATAAATGGAGCAAAACATCATCAGGGTTGCATAACTGAAATACAATGTCCAAAAGTAGTTAAAATTCTGGCTTGGTAGACAAATGAAGTTACCTATTAGACTTGACCATTGTCAACCTATGCTATCAGTCAGCTCAGTGCTTATCACAGAGTCACCATCATCCAGAGAATGGTAGCATCCATAATACATACAGGTTTGTTGAGAGGTTTAAAATAGAGGATGTATTCAAAGCACTTGGGCTTCCCAGGTGATGCTAGTGGTAAAGAATCCGCCTGTCAGAGATGTCAGAAATGCAGATTTGATTCCTGCATCCAGGAGATCCCCTGGAGGAGGGCATGGCAATCCATTCCACTATTCTTGCCTGGAGAATCCCAGGGACAGAGGAGCCTGGAAGGCTACAGTCCAGTCCATAGGGTTGCAGAGTCAACACAACTGAAGCAACTTAACACTCACGATTCAAAGCATTTAACATGAGACACATACATAATAAGCACTTGACACATGTCAGCTACACTATTTTTATTATTATTTACTAAATAATTCTCATTTCACTTAGCCTTTTCAAATACCCTATGATGGTACAACAGAACCATTGTTAAATGCTCCTTGTAACTTTAAACACAACAACAAATATAAAACTCAACTGGTTTTAAAAATCAGGTTTAAAACAACCTAACTTGATAGAATTTGTATTTCTCTTCTGCTGATGCTGAAAAACTAATGGTTAAAGCAGCTCCATTTACTAGAGATATGTGACATGTTCAACTTTACAATACATATACTAGGCACAGCCTAGTATCTTCTTAGTTTAAGCATGCTGTATTTTGCAATAATAAAAATAAAATATCCAAAAATATAAATATACATTAATATTGTTGTTGTTTAGTTGCTAAGTCATGTCTGACTCTTTTGCAATCCCACAGACCAGAGCTGGCCAGGCTCCTCCTGTCTGTGGGATTTCCCAGGCAAGAATACCAGAGTGGGTTGCCATTTCCTTCTCCAGAGGATCTTCCCAACCCAGGAATCAAACCCACATCTCCTGCATTGGCAGGCAGTTTCTTTACCACTGAGCCACTAGAGAAGCCCTATGTATTTATAGAGACCTAAACATACATGGAAAGCAAAAATGAAACTCAAGAAATACTTGGAGTAACAGGCAAATTTGGCCATGGAGGACAGAATGAAGCACGGCAATGGCTATTAGAGTTTTGCCAAGAGAACGCACTGGTCATAGCAAATAGCCTATTCCAACAACACAAGAGAAGACTGTACACATGGACATCACCAGATGGTCAATATGAAAATCAGATTGATTATTTTCTTTGCAGCCAAAGATGGTGAAGCTCTATACAGTCAGCAAAAACAAGACCAGGAGCTGGCTGTGGCTCAGATCATGAACTCCTTATTGCCAAATTCAGACTTAAACTGAAGAAAGTAGGAAAAACAACTAGACCATTCAGGTATGACCTAAATCAAATCCATTATGATTATACAGTGGAAGTGAAAACTAGATTCAAGGGATTAGATCTGATAGACAGAGTGCCTAAAGAACTATGGACGGAGATTTGTGACATTGTACAGGAGGCAGGGATCAAGATCATCCCCGAGAAAAAGAAATGCAAAAAGGCAAAATGGCTGTCTGAGGAGGCCTTACAAATAGCTGAGAAAAGAAGAGAAGGGAAAAGCAAAGGAGAAAAGGAAAGATATACCCATTTGAATGCAGAGTTCCAAAGAATAGCAATGAGAGATAAGAAAGCCTTCCTCAGTGATCAATGCCATGAAATAGAGGAAACAATAGAATAGGAAAGACCAGAGATTGCTTCAGGAAAATTAGGAATACCAAGGGAACATTTCATGCGAAAATGGGCTCAATAATGGACAGAAATGGTATGGACCTAACAGAAGAAGAAGATATTAAGAAGAGGTGGCAAGAATACACAGAAGAACTATACAAAAAAGATCTTCATGACCCAGATAATCATGATGGTATGATCATTCACCTAGAGCCAGACATTCCTGGAATGCGAAGTCAGTGGGTCTTAGGAAGCATCCCTACGAATAAAGCTAGTGGAGGTGATGGAATTCCAGTTGAGCTATTTCAAATCCTGAAAGATGATGCTGTCAAAGTGCTGCACTCACTATGCCAGCAAATTTGGAAAACTCAGCAGTGGCCACAGGACTGGGAAAGTCAGTTTTCATTCCAATCCCAAAGAAAGGCAATGCCAAAGAATGTTTAAACTACCGCACAATTGCACTCATCTCACATACTAGTAAAGTAATGCTCAAAATTCTCCAAGCCAGGCTTCAACAGTACATGAACTGCTAACTTCCATATGTTCAAGCTGTATTTAGAAAAGGCAGAGGAACCAGAGATCCAGTTGCCAACATCCACTGGCTCATTGAAAAGAGAGTTCTAGAAAAACACCTATTTCTGCTTTATTGACTATGCCAAAGCCTTTGACTGTGTGGATCACAACAAATTGTGGAAAATTCTGAAAGAGATGGGAATACCAGACCACCTAACCTGCCTCTTGAGAAATCTGTGTGCAAGTCAGGAAGCAACAGTTCGAACTGGACATGGAACAACAGACTGGCTTCAAATATGGAAAGGAGTACGTCAAGGCTGTATATTGTCACCCCACTTATTTAACTTACATGCAGAGTACATCATGAGAAATGCTGGACTGGATGAAGCATAAGCTGGAATCAAGACTGTCAGGAGAAATATCAGTAACCTCAGATATGCAGATGACACCACACTTATGGCAGAAAGTGAAGAACTAAAGAGCCTCTTGATGAAAGTGAAAGAGGAGAGTGAAAAAGTTGGCTTAAAACTCAACATTCAGGAAACTAAGATCATGGCATCTGGTCCCATCACTTCATGGGAAATAGATGGGGAAACAGTGGAAACAGTGTCAGACTTTATTTCGGGGGGCTCCAAAATCACTACAGATGGTGACTGCAGGCATGAAATTAAAAGATGTTTGCTCCTTGAAGAAAAATTATGACCAACCTAGACAGCATACTAAAAAGCAGAGACATTACTTTGCCAACAAAGGTCCATCTAGTCAACACTATGGTTTTTCTAGTAGTCATGTATGGATGTGAGAGTTGGACTATAAATAAAGCTGAGCACCGAAGAATTGATGATTTTGAACTGTGGTGTTGGAGAAGACTCCTGAGAGTCCCTTGGACTGCAGGGAGATCCAACCAGTCCACCCTAAAGAAAATCAGTCCTGAATATTCACAGGTAGGACTGATGTTGAAGCTGAAACTCCAGTCCTTTGGCCACCTGATGCAAAGAACTGACTCATTTGAAAAGACCCTGATGCTGGGAAAGATTGAAGGCAGGAGAAGGGGATGACAGAGGATGAGATGGTTGGATAGCATCACTGACTCAATAGACATGAGTTCTAGTAAACTCCAGGAGTTGGTGATGGACAGGGAGGCCTGGCATGCTGCAGTCCCTGGGTCACAAAGAGTTGGACATGACTGAGGACTGAACTGAGCTGAAACATATATGTGTATGTATATATACATTCCTGTCATTTGAAAGCCATTATACAATCCCTAAGTATGGAATGCTTTCTATAACTATTATTTTCCATTTTATGCCCTTTTAAAACTGTGTTTTTCATATTTCTAGTTGAGTTGAAATTGTAACTAGTGCAAATTTCTAAAGTTCATACTCTGGTAGGGAAAGTGTTGCTGTTTGTACGAATCAGAGATGACCTTGCCCTTGCTCTGGGGAAACCAAAGTTGTTTGTTCATGGTGAATTTATTCTTACGGCCAGCAAAAATATTTCTCTGGTGCTTCAGAGTCTCCTCTCTGGTACTATGAGTAGGCAACTTTGTTTAGTTGCTCCCACTCACATCTGAGCAGGGCTGCAATAATAGCAAATGGTCCTTGGAAATCACAGTCACATTAGGCTGCTGTTCAAATAGCTTTTAGGGTTGTGATAATAGGAGGCATTCCTAATAACTGGTGACTCTGCAAGACCCTGCCCAGAAGGCCTCCAAATGGCAGCACACAATTTAAATTTTAATCTGGAAACAGTGGAAATGATGAGATTCCAGCTGGGGACCTTCTGGTCTGAGGGCCAGTGTTCAGCCTCTCCATTAGATGCCCCAGAGGTTCATTGAGTCGATGAATGAATGCCCTTGCTCTTTTCACTCTTTCCCATGCTCAGTGACGTCTTCCACCCCACACCCCAGACAAAAGCAAGTTGCATTTCTTTGCTTCCACAGAGGCTTTATTGGAGCTGATGAAGCATTCCCACATTGCTGTGATCCAACTAACGCATTTGTGCCTGACATGAGTGGCATGATAATTTCATCTTTCCGACACGTGATGACTTTCTAAACTTTTTTCCTTCCATGTGTTGGGTGGGCTTTGGAACATACGTACCCACTTTAATCTTCCAGTGAAAGCTGGCAGATGCATTCCATGGGCAGGAGGAAAGCACTTTAGTTTTTCCTACAATAAACAATAACCTTTAGCATAATAACTCAACACAAGTTAAATAGCTAAAGGGAACATTAGTGGGACCCTGTAGGCATAGAAAAGAACAGCTGGCCATGTTACTAATCACTGCATGTCATTACTTGGGAAGTCCACTCCCAATTCTACTACTGACTTGTATTTCCCAAGTGTTTAGGCAGTATATCACACAACAGATGAGAAAGTATCATAAGAGAACATTGGAGGCAAAACTCTAGATGTTGTTATTTGGCAATGCCAGATTTGGTTTCCAATGAGCAGAAAGGAAAAATATCTTACTAACTGAAAAGCTGGCAAGAAAATTTTGCCAAGACTCCTGTAATAGAAGAAAATTTTGGAAGACTCCTGTAATATCCCTCTTGTATCTCTGTCTAAATCATTTTTTAATAGGAATTTTTTTATCCCCACTCTATGACAAGGACTCCCAAGAATGGTGATTTGTCTCTCAGACTGAGTGTGAAATCTAACGAAAGGATGAACGTTAGTGCCTGGAAGCTGCTTCCACTGGGCTCCATTAGAAAACCCATTCCAGCACCCCAATACCCTTGGCAGCAGAACTGGAAAGTTGTTTTGATTTAAAAAAAAAAAAAACAACACACACACAAACACACACAGGAGCAAATTTCTGCAAGGTGGAAATGGGAATAAAAACCAGTGTTTTGGAATTTTTTCTTTGCAGATAGTCATCAAATAAGGTACAATATTTGCTAACAGAGGGTAATTTGAATTATCCACGGATAGTTCAAAAACACAAAGAGTTCATTACCCAGATATCTCTATTTAAAATAGATTTGCTTTTGTTCATCAGTGCAGTGCACATGGCTGGGAAATGGCAAAGTGCCAGAATGAAACTGCTCCTAATTTTCAGAGGAGGCCACCAGCTAATTACACAGACTGCAGGTGTGAAGAGAGAAGCTCAAAGTAATCAATAGCAGTAATTAATCTGCTAGACTGGAGCTAAAGAGCTAACAGCTGGACATCAGAAATGGACACATGCAACAAGATCAGCAATAATTACCTCTTTAAATATTGAATTTCCATAGCAACAATTAGGCTTATAAATAAAGGCTGGAAACCAAGGCTTTGAGGCATGACACTGCATGGCAAACACAACATTCCGCAAATCAACCCTTTTAATAAAACACCAACAATATGCTTGGGCCGGGTCGACCAGTTGCCGGGGTGGTAAGAAGCTGAATGTAGCTCCTCTGCCCTCAGTTTTCTTGGCAGTTGGCCACTGGCTCTCAGACCTCTGTTCTGAGTCACAAAAATGGCCCTAGAAGTTTCCTTTGGGCAAGAAAGAGAGCAATGCCCTTCCATGTCACCTAGCACCACAGAGCTACCAGCTACCAGACATAAATCTCACCTGTGAAATGTGTTCGTATTTTAAAAATCGCAAAACCTGTACGCAGAATGTTGAAGGTGCTGGAACCATCACTCTTGAAGAAAGTAAGGGTTTTTTTTCAAGACTGATAAGATAGACAAGAGCCCCAAACACTGAGACCTTTATAACTATCCTTTACCTTATAGAAAGAATAAAGAAAACTTCCTGTTAGTGGGTTTTGTATTATATGTCAGTCAATGGAAAGGGAGAAGCTAGTTATTATTTATGTAAACTAAATCCCTGACACTACGATCTTCATCAATTTGAGCCTATTACCAATTTGTTTGATGAAGCAAAAGAGGGATAGGGAGGCAAAAGACCCCATAGCCAATAGAAGGGAGATGGGAGGGCCGTAATTTGAACTTAGCCCTGTGAGTTTTTAAAACATTTAAGCAAAACACTCAGACATCTTTGGGAAGGAAATATGTTCTCCAAAACACTGCAAATTATTGTTGTGATTTGAAATGCAATTTAAAATATGCTGTTTATATTCTATCAATCACTGCCACAAAAATTTAGTGATAGTTTGATTACTCAATAAATATTTGTTTAATTTTCTTTCATGCTTTCTCATTGTGATGTTAGCTCACAACTTCCATAGCTCTTATGCAAACAAATAACCATTCAGTAGAAAAATATGATGAATGATAATCACCAATCATTTACTTAACCAGAATCAAACAGCAGAGAAACTCTGAAATATGGAGTTAGCCAGGCACATTTCATCTTAATCGTGTGCAAAACAGCACTTTTTATTGAGATACTATTCTCTGCAAGGCACTTTTCATGCATTATCTCATTTAATTCCCATGATAATAATATTATAAACTATACAATATAATTAATGCCCATTTATACTTGAGGAAATGAGGCTCAGTGAGATTAAGCAATATTTCCACAGCTACTTCTGTCAGTACAAGTTTTCTTGAGTTAGAATTTACAGTCCATCTATCCTTTCTCTCCTTCCATGCTACACTCCCTTATATTGACACTTTTTATTAATTATTATGCAGCTTTTACTAATTTACTAATTATACTGGCACTTTTTACTAAATATGACTTTGTACTTTGGATCTCGATTTTCGGCACTGTTATAGTAAGATACCCATTGATTGGGCTTCCCTGGTGGCTCAGTGGTAAAGAATTCACCTGCCAATGTAGGAGTTTGATCCCTGGATTGGGAAACTCCCCTGGAGTAGGAAATGGCAACCCACTCCAGTATTCTTGCCTGGGAAATCCCATGGACAGAGGAGCCTGGAGCGCTACTGTCTGTGATCACAAAAGAGTCAGACACAACTTAATGACTAAACAACAAGAGCCCGAAGCGAAAATGAAGAGGAGCATTTTAAGAGGTGCAATCTCTTTTACAAACACAAGTGGTGGCATTCTTCTGTTGATTTAAAGTAAAACAGGGACAGTGGCAATATTTGGCTTAAAGAGCATAAGGCTAAGACTTTAGATCTTGAAATTAAACACAGGGCTTGAATTCCAGTCCCTACAGTTGGTAGCTCAGTAATTGTGGTTACTCAGCCTCCCTGTAAAATGCACATAATAATGGAAACTGCAGTGTTGTTAAGGGCTAAGAGAGTTTAGGTGCTTCGCACAGACCTGGCATATAAAAGGAACTCCTTTACCAGTGAAATGTTGCTGTTGCTATCTGTCTAATCTTTGCTATCTCATCCTCCAGCTCTTTATTCCAGTCACTCCTTTTTATTTCCACCGTCACTAGTTCAGTCAAGGCCCTTATTCCTCTAATCATCTCCCAGTGCCTGGCACCTCTAGCACGTTGCCTGCACAGACCAGGAGAGGGCTGATTCCAGCTGCTGTGTAAATGTGGGGATGAAGGAAGCACAGCAAAACCTGTACATAAGCCCACGAATCTGTGTAGACCAAGACTCACCCAGATGGCTTCAATACGACCATAGATTGTCCCTCAGCAACACGAATTCTAAAACAGCCAACTTTGGGAAGACTCTCTGAGATTGTATCACAGTGTCTCATTCAGAGTGTCTCAGTAAGTGAACCTTAGGAACATGCTAAGTCTAGGTACACAAACTTACCTTGTAGAACACACACAGATGTATGTAAACCTCAACTGGTCTCAAGTTAAACTGCTTTGCAACTGCATGTTCAGTATAAACACAGTATACTCATACACATACACCCCTTTTTACATTTATTCCTTACTCTCACCATTAACTGTGGGAATTTGAGGTGTGTAAGCAAAAATGACAAATATAGGAAAAGGGACTATATTCTAAGAACTTACCAACTGAATCAGCATATTACCTTCATATTAATCTGTGCCCTAAATAATAAACATATATTATTTTACCAAGCTAATTAAAACATGCTATGTTTTGACTTCTCTTGGAGGCTGGATCAGAAAACTAAGGGAACAAAGGATATTGTTCTGAAAAAGAGAACTTGTTTTATATTTTTTCATTCAAGTCTTTAAAGTACAAAGTATTGATTTGTTCAAGAAATTTCTTTAGATAAAAATACCTCAGATCACCTCAAGTTAAATATCATTCCAGTTTTATATATAAAAATAATGGGTGACTCCTTTATAAATAATAAAGCCATATTAATTTGCACAAAATCATTAATTCCAAATTTGTGAATTGAATAGGTACTTTGCCAAAGCTTGATATTTAAACTATCACTGGGAAAAGATGACTAATCAATAGCATTTGGAAGGAGAATACTTACCACCAAACTCCTCACATCTCCATAGATGGTAGGCAGACTTCCACTCCACAGTCCAAAAGGAATAGTTTGGAAGAGACACCTCCAGTCTCTCTGTCTGAATGGGAAGAGAAGCAATTTAACTGAAATAAGAATTAAGGGGGATAGAGAAGTAGACAGAAATAAACAGTGAAGGTATGCAATGCATAATTCCTCAAGGAAAACTCTATCTAGTATTTAGTGGCAGATGGATTTTGGAAGATGAAAGTAGATCACAATAATACAGTATGTAATTTGATCTAAATATGACATTAAGAGAAACTTGTCTTCCACAGAAGTTAGCGAAAACTAATGATGTTAAACATCCAAGATTCTCGTTTTTGAAAAAAAAAATTCAAATCAAAGAAAACTGAAGGTGGCTTGGTTTCCATACTAATCCTAAAAGGAAATAAACTATTACTGGTCCCTATCACAGTCTCTACTCTGGCTATTCATTAGACCTAGGGCTGGTAAACTATAACCATTAATCAAACTCACACCTCCTGCCATTCATTCTTTATTTTATTCTTTGTTTTTGTTTATCTGCTTCTTGATTATGCTTTTAATTTACTTTCATTATAGCGAAATATGCACAACAAATGTTCACCATTTAAGCCCCAGTACAGTTCAGTGGTATTAAGCACAATCACATTGTTGTGCAGTCAGCACCATCAGCCATCTCCAAAATTTTCTCATCATCCCAAACTGAAATTCCGAACCTGTTAAATAATGACTCCCCATTTTCCCCTTCCCCAAACTCAGATAACCATGATTCTATCTCTATTAATTCGACTACTCTAGGTACTTTTCATATAAGTGGAATCATACAATGTTTATCCTTTTGTGTCTGGCTCACTTTCATAACGTTCTCAATGTTCATTCATATTGTAATGTGAGTCAGAATTTTATATCTTTTTAAGACTGAATATGTGACATTTTATGTATATGCCATATTTCGCCTGTGTGTTCATTTACTCATGAAAGATTTGCTGCTTCTACTTTCAGCAATTGTGAGTGATGCTGCCCTGAACATGGGTGTACAAGTATGTGTTCGAGCCCCTGCTTTTGATTATTTTGAGTATGCATCTAGGATGAATTCTCTAGCTCATGTGGTAATTCTATGTTTAATTGTTTGAGAAACCTACTGACCGTTGTAAATAAAGTTTTATTGGAACACAGCCATGCTCATTTGTCTATGTGTTGCCTATGGTTACTTTCCAGCTACAATGGCAGAGTAGAGTGGTTATAACAGAGAGCACAGGGCCTACAAAATCTGAAAGGTTTCTTGCCCTTTACAGAAAAAGTTTGCCAATACCTCCGTTATATCTCTAGGCCCTTGTCAAAATACAGATGTCTGGGCATTCTCAGACACTTTAAATCAGAATCTCCAAGGGAAGGAACTATCAATACAAGGCTATATTCATATATTCTTTTGAAATGCTTCAGACACAGCTAATCTCTGAGTCGGCATTTGGGGACCCCCTGAAATTGTTTTTTAAAAAAAGTATCCAATTGCCCTAAATTTTAGCAGCTATAGAATTCAGTGAATCTCAGCAACTAATAAACTCACTGCTGCTGCTGCTACTGCTGCTAAGTCGCTTCAGTTGTGTCCGACTCTGCACGACCCCATAGAAGGCAGCCCACCAGGCTCCCCCGTCCCTGGGATTCTCCAGGCAAGAACACTGGAGTGGCTTGCCATTTCCTTCTCCAATGCAGGAAAGTGGAAAGTGAAAGTGAAGTCGCTCAGTCATGCCTGACTCTTAGCGACCCCATGGATTGCAGCCTACCAGGCTCCTCCATCCATGGGATTTTCCAGGTAAGAGTACTGGAGTAGGGTGCCATTGCCTTCTCCAAATAAACTCACTAATGTACAACTAATCCTTGAAAGCATGTATATTGAAGATTCAGCTCAAGCTAAGCTTTATTTAAAACTTGTATCTGAAAAATGAACATTCTGAGAATTGAAGTGAGCCTGATTTGGGACTGATATAATACATACAAGAGGAGGTATTTTAACGGTCTCCCTCTTATTGATCCATGTAATCAGTGAGCAGAATTTCTTCATCTCAGTAGTCTGTCATATCTCTTTTAACTCAGCATCTTTGAACCTCTGACCTATCGACAGCTTCTCTACTTTTCAATCCTGTTTTGTTTTGCTGTGTGTTTTTTCTGAGTCTGCTCATTGATTTTGCTCCTTTCTAGGGAATCTCGGGTCTCTCAGTCCATCTTAACATTGGTGTGTGTTCATTTTTGAGACCACAGAAGTGAAGCCCTACCTATTCTTCTTTCTCCTTTCTGATGTTCTTTTATCAATTCTTGCATGAGTTCATAGAAAATATCACACCACTGTGGACCTGTGAGCCAAATCACAAGTCAACCCAGATGTCACAGTAATAGCACATACCATATCCCATTGAAGCAAATACAATTTTAGAATAATCTCTTTGGATTATAGAAGTAAACATTCTAGCACAATCAAAGTCAAAGTCAAAGTCTCTCAGTCGTGTCCAACTCTTTGCAATCCCATGAACTATGCAGTCCATGGAATTCTAGCTGTTCATTTATCCAGGGAATCTTCCCAATCCAGGGATTGAACCCAGGTCTCCCTCACTGCAGATGGATTCTTTACCAGCTGAGCCACTAGGGAAGCCCAAGAATACTGGAATGGGTAGACTATCCTTTCTCCAGTGAATCTTCCCGACCCAGGAATCAAACCAGGGTGTCCTGTGTTACAGGCAGATTCTTTACCAACTGAGCTATCAGGGAAGCCCAGCACAATCAAAGTTGCTCTTATTTCAGGCAATATTCATTTTGAATTAATAGTATAAACTAAGATACTAGATTTTCTTAAAGCATCATTAAATAAATGGACTAGAGCTATAATTGACCAGGGCTAAATCTTGGCAGCAGCATATAACCAAAACCAATTAACAGTTACATGAAAAATGTACTTTAATATGCATTTAGTAAAGTTAACAAATAATCATTGTGGCCCCTATTAGGCAGTAAAAAGACAGAAACAAACAAAGCATAGGTCAGTGATCCTCAGCCTTATTGAGAACAATTAGAATGTCAAGATTTTTGACAACATACTAACAGAGCTGGCGTTCATCCACCATACACGTGGTCATCCTTCACAATGATGTACATGCTTGAGTAGATCTATGAACTTCCCTGACCGTGACTTTTATTATCGTAAAGGAAAGCTCTTACATGTTCCAGAAATCAAGCCATCTTTCTTGATTTCCGAATGGTGCTGTACTCTGTTACCTAATGCAGCCAGCTGCACTCACTCTGCACTGATTTACATGAACTCAATCCTCACCTATCAGACCACACTACACACAGTTGTTGTTCTTGTTCAGTCACTAAGTCCCTGTCCTTCACTATGTCCCAGGGTATGCTCAAACTCAGGTCCATTGAGTCAGTGATGCCATCCAACTATCTCATCCTCTGTCGTCCCCTTCTCCTCCTGCCTTCAATCTTTCCCAGTATCAGGGTCTTTTCCAATGAGCTGGCTCTTTGCATCAGGTGGCCAAAGTATTGGGGTTTCAGCTTCAGCATCAGTCCTTCCAATGAATATTCAGGGTTGATTTCCTTCAGGATTAACTGGTTTGATCTCCTTGCAGTCCAAGGGACTCTCAAGAGTCTTCTCCAGCACCACAATTTGAAAGCATCAATTCTTCAGCACTCAGCCTTCTTTATCTCACTTCTGTCCATGACTCCTGGAAAAACTAAAGCTTTGACTATATGGACTTTTGTCAGCAAAGTGATATCTCTGCATTTTAATACGATGTCTAGGTTTGTCATAGCTTTTCTTCCAAGAAGCAAGCATCTTTAAATTCCATGGCTGCAGTCACCAACCGCAGTGATTTTGGAGCCCAAGAATATAAATTTGTCACTGTTTCCACTTTTCCCCCACCTATTTGCCATGTATGGATTCTCAAAGGCAGCAAATATCTTATATCCCAGTTAAATGTGGATGATACAGTTATAAATGGTTTAAGTATTTTAGAGAAAAGAAGCAAACTCAGTGTTTAACCATTTTTTCCTTTCATGACTGAGGTTCATTTTCCTGAACTTCAGTTACTGTTCTAAAGCCCTCAAATGCTTCTCCAGTACTAAAGACTAGTTCCAATGGCCCCGATTTTTGCATTTTTAAAAATGTCCTCATTCATTCAATGTTAGCTGCTATCTGTCTTTCTTTTCAGATATAGTGATATACTGGAAAATCCATGGGCTTTGAGGTCTACAGACCTGGTTCCAAACTGAGCTCATCACTAATTAGCAGTATAATCCTGAGCAACTTTAACAAATTCTCTGAGCCTCAGTTTCCCCACCCACAAAATGTAAATATTAAAACTTCATTAAAAACTTTGACAGTTTTTTTTTAAGATTTAAAAATTAGAATTTAAGGTGTAAAATGCAGAATTAGCATAAGCACATCCTCCCAAATAAAAGCAACTATTACAAGTCTTTTTACTAGCCTTGCTCAAAACACCGCATTAGTCTCCCCTCTAATCTTTCTATTCATATCCCGCTCCTTTCTGCATGTGACCCGATTTCAAACCATTATCAACACTGCTTGCTACAGGTGTGGCTTTTCTGCAGTATAATTCAGCTTCATATTCTCTCCTGCTGAAAGTCATTCAGTGGTTCACTAACACTATCCCAAATGTATCTCTACTTGCAATTCCCGAGAGGGACTGTATTATTAATAACTTCCTATCATCACCATTAAAAATTACCAATTACCAAAAACCACAAATTTATTATCACACAGTTATGGAGTCAGAAGCCTAAAGTCAAGGTCTGCATTTCTTCTGGTGACTTGGAGAAATTCTGTTATCTTGCCTTTTGGAACTTCTCAAGTCCACCTACATTCCTTGGTTTCTGGCTCCTTCCTCCAGCTTTAAATCCTGCAGGACAGCATTTCTCTCTCTCTCTCTCTCTCTCTCTCTCTGACTCTGACTTCTGTTCTGTCTCCCTCTTCTACTTTAAAGAATCCTTGTGATCACATTGCATATATCTGTATAATCCAAGAAAAATCTCCTTATCTTAAAGTCAGCTGACTAGTAAGCTTAACTTCACTGACAGTTTTAATTTTCCCCTGCCACACAATGCAACATGTCCAAAGGATCCAGGGAATAAGATGTGGACATGTTTGGGAATGGGGGAAGGACATTACTCTGCCTGTGACAAGGACCATGCTTTGCCTTGTCCCTATGCCTTCACACCTGCTGTTCCATCAAACTATAATGCTCCTCCCCTGCTTTTCATCTGAGTCAATCCCCTTTCATTTGAGATGCAAACCAAGTGTCAAATATCATCTCATTCTGTAAGCTCTCATATACCCTAACTCACTCCAGTAATCTTGCCTGGGAAATCCCTTGGACAGAGGAGCCTGGTGGGCTACAGTCCAAGGGGTTGCAAAAGAGTTAGACACAACTTATTTACTAAACAACAAATATTTAATTAATGCATATCCATTGTTTTTTAGACATAATACTATTGCACATTTAGTAGACTACAGTAGAGCATAAATATAACTTGTATATGTACTGGAAGACCAGAAAGTTCATGACTCACTTTATCATGATACTCACATTACTGTGGTGGCCTGGAACCAAACCTGCAATTTTTTTGAGGTCTGCCTGTATTCAAAGACACACTATTTGAAAAGAAAAAACACTCTGTGATTTTGAGCCACTCCTTTTTCTGATAAATTGTGTGCCTTCCCCTGAAGGAAAAGAAAGCAAAGTTTTATGGGTCCTTATTAAGTGGCTTTGTGCTGTGAAGTAGAAATCATCTCGGCCTCTGAGGAGCTAATTCTTTCTGTTGTTGCATGACTGGCTCATTAAACTTTAGTGCTTGGGCCCTGGCTTCCTATCCCTGGGCTTGGCCCAGGAGAATATTGGGACTTACCAAAAAGAAAGGCAAGTTCCCACCTGTGGAAACTCTCTGAGGCTGTACAGGGACAATATCTACTTCAAGAGGCCTCCAGAGCCCAGACTTTTGCCAAATTATCTAATTTTTTTTTGCCAATCTCTATGTTGCCAAACTAAAAGCATCAATAACGATTTCTGAGAGGGGAAAAAAAAAGTTAAATAAAACTCAAAATGGTTGAATGCACTACACCTTGCTGAAAGGAAGCTGTCATCTGCAATCAGGATAACACTCATCAATGAACATTTCATACTGTCTGCTTTCCCTCCCAACTCCCAAATGTTAGCGTAGCAGACTACGCACACACGGAAGAAAACTGCTTTTAAAGTTCATGCCTGCTTAACATTTAAAGGCTTAGAGCAGGTTTGACAGCATAGTATTTAAGGTGTGGTTTATAATATTTGCTAAGATACTATTACTGCCTTCTTGCTTCTTATACTAAAAAGAGCATAACTTGAAAATATTTTTTAAATATAGAATACAGATTGATTTTTTCCAATTATAAATAGATATATAGCAAATTGCATGAGATAGAATACCTACTTTATTTAAATTATTTACATTTGTATAAATTAGCTATTCCTGGGTAACAAATTTCTGCAAACTTAGAGGCTTAATATATATTTACTATGTCTTTTTTTCTGTGGATTATGAGTCCAGGCACAACTTAACTGTGTCCTCTGCTCTGGGCCGCTAAGGTAGGACCACATTAGAGATACAGGATGATGCAGAGATCCTGGGAGAGAATGATGAGTCAGCATAGGAAATCAAGGCATCAGAGTCATGGTCTCATCTGGAAGCTAGACTGGGGAAGAACCCATTTCCAAGCTCACTCAGGTGGTTGGCAGAATTCATTTCTTTACAACAGGACCAAGGGCTTTGGATTAATCCAGGGTTTTATCTTCACATTTTACACATCTTCTCATCTCTTCACTAGAACATTGCCTTTGGCTTATAGACATATCACTCTAATCTCTACTTGTAAGGACACCAGTCACTGGACCCGGGCCTATCCTAATCCAGTAGGATCTCATCGAAACTTGCTGACATCCACACAGACCTTATTTCTAAATAAGGTCACATTCACAAATCCTGGGGATTAGGACTTCAACATATCTTTGGCGGGGCAACACAATTCAACAAGGAGAAACTACTTACTGTATACTCCTGGGCCCTGAAGTCAGAGTAAAGTGAGTCAGAGTTGGGGTAAAAGGTTAAGGTAAGGCCACATTAGGGATGTAGGGTGATGCAGAGATCCTGGGAGAGAATGAGGAGTCAGCACAGGGAATCATGAGTGTTGCTGAGGCAAGAGTTTTTAATTTTAGATAAAACTAGGTTGGTTCTCTGCCTCTTCAGAAGAGGATAGGGAACTAGAGGTTAACAGAAAAAGGAGAGAGAGGCAGAGGAAGGCAATTATATTAAGGCAACAAAAGTTAAAGTTTAGACTGATTTAAAGAAAATAGAGGCCAAAGCTTCATATGCATTAAATATAAAAATTCCAAAGCAATTATGTTTATAATGCTATGCCAAACAGTTCACATAGAAGATCAAAACTGTATCACTTAGTAAAAATGTGAATGTAGTTTTAATGAGTCACTGAATAAATATGATCTCATGAATTACTCTCATTTTTGAGCATACTATTTGCTAGCAAATCAGTCACAAGATAATTGTACACAAACAGAAGGGGCCAAGGAAAAACCCCAGGCACTGACGATCTAAAATTGTGGAAACTACAAATGAGTAAAACTTTGTTCTTGGGATTACTTAGGCTTGAAATGACGGCTTTATTCGGTCTTCGGTCTCCCTTCATTTCCCTTTAATGTCCCCACAAATCAGTGACAGCTACAGCATTTCTGCTGAGGCAGCACTTTTCCCCCAAGTGATCTCACAGTGTCTGAGAATATTTGGAACGCTCCTTGATATGCAAAAAAGGACCTTATTTTCAACTGCCTCAAGCAAAGACAATGATTGCATAAACCATGTGACACAGAATAGAAATAACTACTCCATAGGGTTAAAGTTTGAAAATCAGTGGCAGAAAATGTTGCCACTGATCTTTGGAGTCTTTGGAACAAGGATTTAACCGTATATTTATTTTACTCCTTGATGCTGTATTTTCTACACTAAGTAAAACACTATGAAAGAAAACCATCATCAATAGCAGGATACAATGAAAGGTAAAGAGGGAAATGGACACTTGCTCCCTTCATGATGAAATTGAGTAGAGGTTTGTTAAATGAATTTGAAATGTGTGGTTGTTCTATTCCATTACATTCTTTATTACCTTTCTTCCTCTTTCCTTCTGACCAACGTATTAGTGTTACACAGTCTTTACTACTGGTTCTGTGATGTGATGAATCTGAGGGTTACAAAGAAGACCGAGGCATAGAGCCCCACTGGATGGAAGGGCACATGAAAATGATGTGTTCCTACCTCTCCACAGTCAGTAGATATATGAGTTGCTATGTTCCAGAATCATGACCCCCAAGTTTACCAGTTGTTGTTGCTGTTTAGTCACTAAATTGTATTCAACACTTTTGAGACCCCCATGGACTAAAGTCCACCAGGTTCCTCTGTCCATGGTATTTCCCAGGAAAGAATAACTGGAGTGGGTTGCCATTTCCTTATTCAGGGGATCTTCCCTGACAAGGGATCAAACCCAAGTCTCCTGCTTTGGCAAGTGGATTTTTTACCACTGAGCCACCAGGGAAGCCCAAGTTTACCAGCAGAGGTTGGTAAAGTTTTTTTTTTTTTTTTTACCACTTTTTATTCTATAGAAACATGATAGGAAGGCAATGTGTCCTGAGAAAATAAACTCCTTTCATAGAAAGGAGATGTTCATGGTCAGTATATGAGAGGAGGTTCCTATTAGGAAATGACCTTCCTACTTTAGAGAATCCTAGAAATCATGGGAAATAATTGTTGAGATGAGATTTGTGCTTTAAGAAGCAGGGAGCGTCTGTGAAAATAGGCTGGAAAACTCTATCAGGAAGGCTTTAAGATTTACATCCAATGTTTTCAAAAGATTCCTTCTTCTAGACTGATCTCAACATTTTTGTTCACCTTGAAACAGTAGCACCCTCAACCCACTGCTCGTCCAAGCCTAAGCACTTACAGTCTATTTTTTGTCTCTGTCCCTGAGCTAAAGTAGCCATTGACCTTCAGAACAACCGATTCAATTGTCCTGTCTTAGTCCTTCTCCTACTCAGCCATTCCTCTATATTTGATTCTGTTGGTCTTGTCCTTCTTAAAACTCTCTCCTACTTACCACTCACTGAATTGCATCACCTTTGTGGTCCATGTGTCTCTGATCACTCCTCTCTATCCTTCAATTTCTTGTCCTTTCCCAAGTGAAAATATTTACCCTTAAAGTCTTCATTTTGCTCTTCTCTCACTCTATTTATTCTTCCTGAGCAATGTCACATATTCTCATGACTTCAATTATTATTATTGCATATTTGGTCTTCTACGGTGTCTCCCTAGGCTCAAGTTCTCCAAGTAGCTCTAACCTGAATTTCCAGCTGACTACTCTACATCTTTAGTGTCCCAGAAGCACCTCAAAACACGAGTATAAAACTGAGTTTACATTAACACCACATATTCTGCAACTCCTTTTGATTTCCCTCTTTTTCTCTCCCCAACATCCAACCAACTGGGCCTGGAGATTGCTCTAGTACAGTCCCTTGTTATCATTCCCACCAAAATTTTCCTAGTTTAATCACTAATTGTCACTTACACTGGGAATTGCTCGATCCCCTAGTGACTTCCCAGCCTCCAAAATGTCCCTGCTCTTATCTTTCCCTTACATTGTTTACAGCCCCTTGTATTTGTAGTCCAGTTGCTAAGTTGTGTCCTACTCTTTACAGCCCCATGGACTGCAGCACGCCAGGCTTCCCTGTCCTTCACTATCTCCTGAAGTATGCTCAAATTCATGTCCATTGAGTAGGTGATGCTATCTAACCATCTCATTCTCTCCCACCCTCCTTTTGCCTTCAATCTTTCCCAGCATCAGGGTCTTTTCCAGTGAGTCAGCTCTTCACATCAGGTGGCCAAAGTATTGGAGCTTCAGCTTCAGCAACAGTCTTTCCAATGAATATTCAGGGTTGATTTCCTTTAGGATTAACTGGTTTGATCTCCTTGCTGTCCAAGGGACTCTCAACAGTCTTCTCCAGCACCACAATTTGAAAGCATCAATTCCTTGGTGTTCAGCCTTCTTTATGGTCAACTGAAGCTGGTTTTAGAAAAGGCAGAGAAACCAGAGATCAAATTGCCAACATCCGCTGGATCATCAAAAAAGCAAGAGAGTGAAAAAGTTGGCTTAATGCTCAACATTCAGAAAATGAAGATCATGGCATCTGGTCCCATCACTTCATGGAAAATAGATGGAGAAACAGTGGAAACAGTGTCAGACTTTATTTTGGGGGGCTCCAAAATCACTGCAGAGGGTGATTGCAGCCATGAAATTAAAAGATGCTTACTCCTTGGAAGAAAAGTTATAACCAACCTAGATAGTATATTCAAAAGCAGAGACATTACTTTGCTGACTAAGGTCTGTCTAGTCAAGGCTATGGTTTTTCCTGCGGCCATGTATGCATGTGAGAGTTGCACTGTGAAGAAGGCTGAGCGATGAAGAATTGATGCTTTTGAACTGTGGTGTTGGAGAAGACTCTTGAGAGTCCCTTGGACCGCAAGGAGATCTAACCCGTCCATTCTGAAGGAGATCAACCCTGGGATTTCTTCGGAAGGAATGATGCTAAAACTGAAACTCCAGTACTTTGGCCACCTCATGTGAAGAGTTGACTCATTGGAAAAGACTCCGATGCTGGGAGGGATTGGGGGCAGGAGGAGAAGGGGTAACCGAGGATGAGATGGCTGGATGGCATCACAGACTCGATGGACATGAGTCTGAGTGAACTCCGGGAGATGGTGATGGACAGGGAGACCTGGAGTGCTGCGATTCATGGGGTCGCAAAGAGTTGGACACGACTGAGCGACTGAACTGAACTGAACTCACATCTGTATATAACAACCCCTGCTAAGTCGCTTCAGTCGTGCCCAACTCTGTGCGACCCCATAGACGGCAGCCCACCAGGCTCCGCTGTCCCTGGGATTCTCCAGGCAAAAACACTGGAATGGGTTGCCATCTCCTTGTCCAATGCATGAAAGTGAAAATTGAAAGGGAAGTCACTCAGTCATGTCCAACTCTTCGCGACCCCATGGACTGCAGCCTCCCAGGCTCCTCTATCCATGGGGTTTTCCAGGCAAGAGTATTGGAGTGGGTGCCATTGCCTTCTCCAATAACAACCCCTAGCTGCCCATAAATTTTCAATGCCCTTCCTCACCTCCAAGAGAAATAAAGATGCCTCACCCAAGAACAAGCCACCTGATGTTATCCCAAGCTACCTTTCTAAGTTTCTTTTTCACGATTGCCAGACAAGACCCTACATTCCAGATCCTCCCCCAGCTCCTACAACTTCATCTCTTAGCCCTTCTTCCTTTGCCCAAATTTCTGTGTCTTCTCTATCAGAGCTTATGCCTTCCTCCAAGGTCAATATCAAAGGTAATTTTCTTCATGAAGGCCATCTTCATCCCACTCCCACTTAGATATGAATATTTCTCTTTGAATCACCATTATAGTCTGAACCATTTCCTTTCTTATGGTAGAGTGTATTAGCTATTCCTTTTTTAATAGTACATGTTCCATTTTTTTCCTTCAGTTGATTAGATTCAAGCCATCAGGAGGATAAAGGTCCTGTCTTATTCATCTTTGCATCTCCAGAATCAAGGCCAGTTAAAATTTAAGAAAATCAAACCTGCTTTTCTCTCACAGAAATGAAAGTTAAAGTAAACAAAGGCTAGAGGCTTTTGTGTTAGCTTAGAGGATAAAGCATCCGCCTGCAATGCAGGAGACCCGGGTTCAATCCCTGAGTCAGGAATATCCCCTGGAGAAGGAAATGGCAACCCACTCCAGTACTCTTGGCTGGAAAATCCCATGGACGGAGGAGGCTGGGAGGCTGCAGTCCATGGGGTTGCAAAGAGTCAGACATGACTGAGCGACTTCACTTCACTTCTTCTAATGGCATTTGGATTCAAAATCAGTTTCTCTTCTACATACAGAAATATAATCATTCCTCTGTCTTGTAAGACAAACTATTATCCCACTGATCACAAAACTGAAACTAGTTACCACTTTGAAAAACCTTGAAATGGAATGAAATGAGGTAGAAAGCAATGGGGTAGCTTTTTTGAAGACATACCATAATATATAAATTGCTATATTACTACAAAATCATGGTGACACATTTTCCTAATCAACTAAAAAAAAATATTACTTGGGCTACTAGAAAAAAATATACAATATGCACTCTACTTGTAAGATTTTCAAACCCCTAAAAACACTACTCATTAGTTAGTTCAGTTAGTTCAGTCGCTCAGTCATGTCCGACTCTTTGCGACCCCATGAATTGCAGCATGCCAGGCCTCCCTGTCCATCACCATCTCCCAGAGTTCACTCAGACTCACGTCCATCGAGTTGGTGATGCCATCTAGCCATCTCATCCTCAGTCGTCCCCTTCTCCTCCTGCCCCCAGTCCCTCTCAGCATCAGAGTCTTTTCCAATGGGTCAACTCTTTGCATAAGGTGGCCAAAGTACTAGAGTTTCAGCTTTAGCATCATTCCTTCCAAAGAAATCCCAGGGCTGATCTCCTTCAGAATGGACTGGTTTAGAGGACAGCAATGTTTCTATTACGTTAGAAGTTCAGGCTCACATCAATAAATACATTTGTGTTGCTTTATCTGGATACTTGAATAGTTCCAAGCAAAAGCTTCCATTATACTGGTACCTTATTCTTCCCCCTCCTAAAATTTAGCTGTCAATAAGATGCCTCAGACCTTCCATCAGGACCTTCCATAATACAATATTTTTTTTTTCCTTTATTTGGCCACAGTGTGAGGCACGTGGGATCTTAATTCCCTGATCAGGGAGCAAACCAGTGACCGCTACAGTGGAAACATGGAGTCCTAACCACCTACTGCCAGGGAAGTCCCAATACAGTCTTAAAATGGACAAATTTTTGCAACAATGTGAATAATCTTTGCAGACAAGAGGGACCAGCAAGCCTGAAGAGATGAGTGAACCTGTTCCTCTGGACCTAATTGCCTGGCTGCAATCTCATTTTCCATCACACTTTATTTAACTTTTCTTTACTTATATCACATAAATTAACTCAGCAGCCATGCAGAATAATTTTGCTTCATTTAGATCTAAATTAATGAGCGTGATCACAAAGCCATGTGTACAATTTCAATGAAGATACACTATAATTATTCTATTGTAAGGGTTAGCATTTCAGCCGTGTATTAATGTATTTTGAATGCGTAATATATGATGCTTTTGTGGTCTTCTGCCATAACACTCTACTGAAAAATGTCCTCCAGTTAAGAAATACTAAAATAAATTATTACACACAAAAGAAGGGAGAAGAAAGGGGAAAAAAATTGAAAGACTAAAGATATGACAAAGGGAGAAGTGCACTCCCAGGAATTCATTTCCTCATATAAATTTTATTTCCAGATCGCTTCATTAAGTAATGCATTAAGTTGTGCAACAATAGATCATATTTTTTTCTCAGCACTTAAGTGAGGGGTTTTGCAGAGAGGGAACTCTGGGCATTTGAGCATATGTAAGAAATGGAGAAGAGAAATCACAAAGGAACATAGGCATTTATGTTTCGGCAGTCAGTTATGAGTTATGCCAGTAAGTATCAGCTTGAGACCATGAATTGTTTCTGCCCAGGCCATACAGTTCATGGAGCCCTGCTCAGGGAACACTACACCCTTAAGGCAGGCAATTATATGTTTTTAGGATTAATCCCAAATAAGACAATGTTTCAGAAATAGACACACTCTCTTTTTGAAGAGCTTTTAGTCATAAAAAGTCATTTTTTTTCCTTCCCGACCCCTTAATGCCTTCTAATCCCCCCTTCCTTTCCCCTCCTCTATAAAAGGTATAAAACAGTGCTTCCACCTGCTAACACTCACAGACCAATAACTTTAATTTTTGGCACTTATTTACAGGCTGAATAGACCCATCCACACCTGCTTTCCCCTTAATTAGCTGGCTATCTAAAGCCTGCAGATTGGAGGCTGCCAGCTTCCTGAACGAAGAGGAAGATCATTTAGTTGCTTATGTAAGAGAAATGAGGGTGGGGAAAGGAGGAAAAAGGATCTTTCTTTTAGAGAAACCAGAGAGAGAAACATTAGTACAAAAGGAAGAATCACTCATGAAGAATAACGGAGCAATATGTACATATTATTACATTATATATATATATATATATAACATATATTATGATATATATGTTTATGTTTTAAGTGACTCAAAGCCTGAAAAATAAACAACAGCCCTACCTGGCAGTGATACAGTCATTTCTACTTAACAACACCTGAAATCTTCCATGATATCGAATATTTTTCCCAATGTGTTACTTAAGATGGTGCCCCACATGTCCTCCAATAGGTGAAGTGACCCCTAATAGAAGAAAAAGAACTGAGTTGGGGCCAGATGTTCCCAAGGCTCTGACCCACCTCTAGAATTTGGAGGAATTGCATCACTAGGGTGTCTCGGTGTCCTCATCTGTAATGTGTGGGAGCAAATAGATGGAAACTGAATCCTCCTTTGACCTGACTATCCTGCTATCATTTCAACCCTTCCCTTCATCAAGAACTACCACTGAAGCAACACAAAGAGGCAGAGAAAAAATTTTAAAAAATCATAAAGAAAAGAAGAGTGCATTGTAAAACTTTGTTGCTTTTTACCTAACTGGAATGTGAGAAAAGTTTCAAACCAAAACAGGTAAATTTTAAGGCGGAGAGGAAATTTTCATGATGATCTACTTCAACCTTCTCTCATCGCAGATACGAAAACCAAGGGTTACAATGATATCTCTCCCAGCATCACAAAGTGCAGGCAAGACTAGAAATCAAGTTCAACTGCCTCACTGCACAAATACCTGGTGATCTGGTGATGAAAAAAAAAACAATCTAACTGTACACACTTGTGGTTAAACTTGCACCGAAATACAATTACACTCATTAGAAAAGAAGAGCATGCTGCTAGCTAAAATTTAGGTGCAGGTTTATCTTTCCTTCAGAGTTTATAGTCTCTTTATATATGCAATGGATGCTCAATATAAATTTGGTATAAATAAAAATGTACTCTCCAAAGGTCCTTCAAGATGGGTACTAAACCAGCATATCTGTACATTCCAGGTATGCTGCAAGCATACTGCTGGACCCCAGCCTTTCTCTGCTTAAATCACATAGATAGGTTCCACTGCCTTCAGGATAATAATCAAACTCCTGACCTGAAGGCCTTCGTGACCTGACCACTGCCTCACTTCTGCAGCTGCATTTCTACCCGTTGCCCACCCCCCAGCCACTTGTGTTTCTCAACCACATCGATCTAGTTGCAGTTTCACAGGCACAGGCCTCTCTCTCTCGTTTCTCCACTTCCCTTCATTTTTCACCTGCACTCATTTCCGCTTGAACATCCTTCAGGCTCTATATTTTACATCACTTCCTCCAAAAAGCCTTATAGTTGACCTTTCTACAGTCAAGTTGTGCTTCCTAGGTGGCTCTAGCAGTAAAGAACCCCCTGCCAATGCAGAAGACATCAGAGAGCCAGGTTCGATTCCTGGGTTGGGAAGATCCCCCGGAGGAGGGCATGGCAACCCACCCTAGTATTCTTGTCTGGAGAATCCCACGGGCAGAGGAGCCTGGCGGGCTACAGTTCATGCGGTTGCAAAGAGTCAAACACGACTGAAGCAACTTAGCACATACTCATGCACGGCCAAATTAGTTGATGCTGGTACTTACATCCACCTGATAATTACTTCACTATATTGTACTTACATTTCATTCATCTGTCTCTCCCACTACCCAGGAAACTTGCTAAGAAAAGGAGTTTTCTTCTTCTCCATCAAATGCCCCATAGCAATCTGATAGATGCCTGAAAACTATGTCAATTAAATTAATATCAAAATAGCTGAAATTATTACTACATTACCATGAATTCCTGCACTCATGGATATTTTAAAGGACTGAACATGTGTTCTTACAATTCACATAACAAAGGGTCTTTTTCTTTAAAAGTCTTTTTCTTTATACTCATAGATCCATTAACTTTCCCAGGATCCTTCAAGCATCTTCAAATTTATGAGATTTGCTAACTGAGGTATGAATGCCTGGCTGTTGGCTAGGATCACCACTGAAAATTTACTATTGCACTCCAGTCTTGTATAATAATCAATTCCTGTGTTCCCCGGAAGTCTACTGAAGGGACTGCTTAGGAGCTAAATCCTAGCACCCGACTACCTGATAAGTTTGTGATCTGCCACTTAACGTAACCTCAAACAAGTTGTTTCACCTCTCAGTATGCTTCAATTTCCTCATCTGTAAAGTAAGATAATATTATTACCTATTTCATAGAGCCACTGGAGTTAAATTATATGTAAATTACATATGTAAAAATCTTATAACAGTAGGAATTGTTCAATGCTTGCTTAACATTTTTGTGACGATAATGACCACCATAATCAGTATCCCTAACCCACTCCAGTGTTCTTGCCTGGAGAATCCCAGGGACGGGGGAGCCTGGTGGGCTGCCATCTATGGGGTCACACATAGTCGGACATGACTGAAGTGACTTAGCAGCAGCAGCAGCAAGCATTTTATATGTATTATCTCATTTAATCTTGACAACAACTTAATAAAGGCAATATCTTCTCCATTACAAATTAATACATGAAAACTTGTAATGTCATTATGTGATTGTAATATCATTGTGAATTTCTGGATGTTGCAAGAGTTGTATCTATAAATGTCAAGATCCTACTATATATTCTTTCCCTACCTCACCTCTCTATCCTCTAAAGATAAATGCATCTCAAACATCCTCATTCTATCAAAGTTAATATGATTAAAATTAAGACAATTCTCTCAGTTACCCACAAGCACAAAGCTTTGGAATGATCTTCAGTGTGTCTCTCTGCCCAACAGGCAACCAATTCTCTTCTTTAATATCTCTTGTATCCCACTCACCTTTCCATTCCTATTCTGCCCTCTTCACTCAGGTCCTCATCATCTGAAAACCAGATGGCTGCACATTTAATAACTTTTGTTCTTAGTTTTAAAAGCACATCAGTTTTGTAGAGATCGGGGTCTACCTTCACATATAAATTTTTTCGATTAAACCAATAAAAGTCAGCCACAAACTTCTCCCAATTTCTGTATCTCTTCTGAAAACCTAAACAAAAAAAGTAAAATAAACCAGAGGGGGGAAAAAAAAAAACCCTCCATTCCAAAGGTTCCTATGTCAACCACATCACACAGAAGGAGTTTCTGAAATAACCCAATTTGTCTGATGGGGAACATAAACCCCACATCAATTTGACTTCACACTTTACTAGTGACTTATTTGTGCTTGGTTTTTTCAGGATACTTTAGCAAGAAGAGGTGCTTACTTAGTGAAACAAATTAACTTCTCTTCCACCATTGGTTTCCACTGTACTGATAGCTTTTTTAAGGCCAATTATGCTCAGAGATATCAACAAACATTTTTTCTCTGCAGCTCTTATAAATAAACAGATAAAGAAAGATCTACCTCTGGTCTCTTATAGGGTTTATCAGTCTTTAACTGGCTACGACTCACCTCCAGTTAGATTTGTCTGATTCTTGTGACTTTTGGGTCATGATAAAATAAGAAAGGAAAACAGTTCCAATGTTCATAAGCTGGAAAGCATTCTGGAGAGCAATCCAAGGACTACTCTCTATGAGCTCACAACTCCAGGGAAGCCACAAAGTTTAAATTATTACCATAGCCTGACTGTATGTCCAATCTAATAGACCAAATCCTATTTTATCTTCTTGAAAATCACCTCAGAGCTACAGACGTATTTGTATACTATCCCTGTATGAAACAGTGCATCGCATGCAAAAAAAAGAAAAAAAAAATTGTACCCAATGTCTGCAGACACTCAGTCTCCAAATAGTACCTGTTTACTTTGTTAATTGCAAAATAAAGTGCACATTTTTAAAGATGAGCATTTCACTGAGAAGGCTTCCCAGGTGTCTCAGTGGTAAAGGATTCACCCGCTAATGCAGCAGACATAGGTTCAACCCCTGGGTCAGGAAGATCCCCTGGAGTAGGAAATGGCAACCTACTCCAGTATTCTTGTTGGGAAACCCCATGGACAGAGGAGCCTGGTGGGCTACATTCCATGGGGTCTCAAAGAGTCAGACATGACTTAGTGACTAAACAACAATCTCACTGAGGGGCTTTCCTGTGCCCCCTTGCCCCCATGGCTGCATTTAGAGAATTATAATACCTTTGTTTAATAATGACACCTTGAATCCACATAACTTCTCTCCACTCTAGACTCAGAATACTTTTTTACAGATACAATTTTATTTATTCTCAAAATATATCTATGATCCAAGAGTAAATTGTGAAAATTTTGAAACCATGGAGTTTATCAGAAATATTTTCCCCAGATTTGAGCTTTAGGGTAAATGAGAGAGAAGGGACAGAAATTTGAGAGGAAAGAGGAAATTCTCTGGTGGTCCAGTGGTTGAGACTCTATGCTTCCACTGCAGGGGGCATGGGTTTGATCTCTGGTCCAGGAACTAAGATCCCACTTGCTGTGTAGTGCAGTCAAAATAGAAATTTGAGAGGAAATAAAACTGGAAATATCTTTGTATTTAAGGAGTTCCTTTAAAATACATAAAGATAGTTTATTTCAAGATGTGTTTCCTATAAAAGTATTGCATTTGATATAATGATATATTAAATTTAAAGAAAGTAGAATCACATATAAAATTATTATTGAAATTATTTAGGCTTTCTAAGCCAATATTTAAGAAGTGGAGAAATTCCTCCTAACATAGAAAACTAACTGCCTAATAGTAAAGAAAGAGAAAGGAGAAAAAAAATGAAACATATAAGATGCTTGGTTTTCTGGACTTTAGTGTTAACTACTTTAAAATGTTTTCATTGAATTTGCTGAGGAAAAAAAAAAAAAGACAGGGAGAATCTTCCAGAATACTCCTTTTTGCCATGGATGTTCTTGAAAATCATCTGTTACTCTGAACTGTTACCCTCAATGGCCTGAGTCTTCTAGTGTTCTCTTCTTTACATCTCCACAGTCTTTTGAAAACTATCCAATGATTTTAAGACTACTGTGCTTCAAAGTGTCCCGATATGTGACATTTCTAAGTGCAGACAGATTACTTTCATGTTGCAAAGTCAGTTCAGTCGCTCAGTCATGTCCAACTCTTTGAGACCCCATGGACTGCAACACACCAGGTTTCCCTGTCCATCACCAGCTCCCAGAGCTTGCTCAAACTCATGTCCATTGAGTCAGTGATGCGATCCAACCATCTCATCCTCTGTCGTCTCCTTTTCCTCCCGTCTTCAATCTTTCCCAGCATCAGGGTCTTTGCATCAGGTGGCCAAAGTACTGGCCAAGACTGTACTTTCAGGGATCATTTCTATAGTTCATATTGCAAAAGATGAAATAAAAACCAGACGCAAGCAAGCAGAGGATTCAAGACTGGGTCATGCAGAGGGCTTGCTGCAGAAAGCCATGGATGATGTCACTTGACAAAAGGCCTGGGTGTGTGCTTTATTCTGCAGTAAGACAATGAAATCTTATGTTTCAAATCTAGTCAAACATAGTAGCAGCTTATTACCCCCACCTCTGCTTTTGAAAAGGTGGTTATAGATTGTTCCTCTGCTTATAGATTGTTCCTCTGCTTATAGATTGTTCCAGAACTCTTCTGTTAGCCCTAAATCCATCCTGTACTTTTCTCCACTGTGCACAGATCAGTACAGGAGGCTGACGTGTACAGACCACTCCATCAAGAAGCTTCTCACACTCTGGTTTCTGGTTGGGTTCTCTGGGGAGAATCCATTAGAGTAGAGAGGAAATTGGAGAGTAGACAGAAATCAATGCAGACTACTCCATCAGCAAGCTTCTTACACTCCCCAAAGGGAGAACCCATTAGAGCAGACAGGAAATCAGAAAGAGGAAAAGATGAAGGTCAGGGAGTCGTTCACGCAGGTCCCTTCTGCAGTCACTGCAGGATGGATTCAGTCCTTAAACTGAAGGTTGCAACTCCTGTCAAGCAGCCCTCTCCACATATTTCTCTCTTTCAGGGCTCTGAGTTCTCTTCTCCTCAGTCATCTGAACTATACCTTGTGGTTTGTCTACAATCTGAACACAATGTTGTAAATAGCTCCCTTATTAAACACTATTCAAATTAGCCAATTTCCCGCCAGGTCCTTGACTGACACAGATTATACTCAACTCCCTCTATGAGAACAAATCAAGAGGATGAAGCCATAACTACAGATTCAAAGTCAAGAAAAGGAAATATACACAGAAGGCACAACATCCATATTTGGGAAAACAGCGCTGAGCTCTGAAAGCTCGGAAGTGCCCAACTCGTCTTTAAATGTTGTTCTGAACAGTCTGCTTTTAAAATAGAATGAACAATATAATGTTTCCTAACAAATAAGGCACAAAATAATTCTGAATAAACGTCCTTAGAGATAGTATGGTAGAATTTAAATTCTAGGTAGCAAAATACAAAATACTTGTCCTAATAATGATTTTTATGATTCTCAAATATTTTTCCCATCGAGTACTACAACACTTCCAAATATTTCAAGGGGAAATAGAAGAGGAATTTTGAAGTTTTTCCTCCCTCCTTGCCCCTTAGTTTTTTTTCTTTTTTAAAAAAGCTTTCCTATTTCTAAATAGGCAGTCATTTTTAACCTCAGTTGAGAACTGGGGAAGCTGAGGCATGCAGAGATGGCACGGCTCACCAGCATTGGGAATAAACTTCCTTCAAAGGTCATCCAGCTCTTCCTAGAATTCATACCTCTCAGCCTACCTGCTGAAAATAATATGATTATCATGACTCAATGATAATATCAAGTAATTCCTGATAGAAGTTGTCCTCCAACCCACAGTGCTGATAACACTTATTCCACACACACATTTTAATAGTCCATTTGGTCCTAAGCCAAGGCACAGCCCTGAGCTATGGCCCTAAATGAATTCCCCTAGACTTTTCATTTCTTCTAGGGAATTGGACTAATTATAGTGACTACTTTGGAGAGAGCGATAGTTTGAAAACATTGCCTGAGGGATACAAAAGTTGTTTTATTTCACAATTAGGCATTTCTCTCCCAGGGGCATTTTATAGTCGTGGTTTGAAATAACAGCCATTATTTTATTACAATTTTCTATTTTTTGCACATAAAAATATTTAGAACATGTTTTTCGCTGAGTTTTATTAGTCATAATGCCAGGAAGCGCCTGGTGTTATGGATGATGGAATTATCTTTGAGGGCTTCCCTTTAGTGTTATTTCTTCCTTATAGTCTGCATTCTCTCAGTGTTTGGTACTGGAACTGGAATTTAAAGTGGAAATTGAATATCCGTCTGCTTGGGGAAGTGACCTGTACATGAGGATAAAGTGGACCCCACCCATATGTCTTTCCAATTCCTTTCCCCTAGTCAGCATTCTATCCCCTTTGCCACATGTATACCTACTTATACCATGGTTAATGCTCTATTAAGAAGAACTAGAAACATGGAATCAATTCAGCAGGCACAGATGCCACAACTCAAAAACAACAGGTATTAAATAATGCCCTCATCAAGCAATTGGATTAAACCTACCTCTTGGGAGATTTAATAACCACAAGCTTGTGTGTATGCACTGGAACACACACACACATGTAGAAAATAGGATAATGAAGTCATGGAAATAGAAGGGATTGTCTCATATACCTGGGCAGTTCTTTAATACAAAACAGGAATTGCCTCTATAATATCCATCAAGTTTTTACATAAATTCTTCTAGTGACAGGGCACAAGTTACCTTACAACACACACCATACTGGTTCTCTATGAGAATATTATTCCTTATATGGAAACAAAAATCTTATTTCCCCTTCACTTCTGCACACTGATACCAGTTCTCCCCTTTGGGGATACATAGAAAAGTTCTAATCCTTCTAATACATGACAGCCCTATAATACAAATGTTTGGAAAATGGTTATCAGTCCTTTATGGTGAAGAATATCATTTTTTGCTAGCTGGTACCCATCCTTCTTCTTACCCTTCTTCCAGTAACAGCATCTAATTTTCCTTCACTGCAACACTTTCCTCATATGGCTTTTTGCAATTGGAGGTACACACTGCTGGAATTGTCGATAAACATATAAAGAATTCCTGTCCCAATGGTCAGTTTATAACTGGGCATTTGGTGAAAACTAAATCAATGAGACCCAATTCCATGTATTTTTTCATAGAACCTTTGAGAAAGAAAAGCTCTTTTTTTGCTCTAGGTTATTAGTTTTATTTCTTTTTTTAAAGACTTCTTTTGATGTAGATCATTTTTCACATCCTTTTGAATTTGTTACAATATTGTTTCTGTTTTATGTTTCAGTTTTTTATGGCCCTGAGGCATGTGCAGAGTACATCATGAGAAACGCTGGGCTGGAAGAAGCACAAGATGGAATCAAGATTGATGGGAGAAATATCAGTAACCTCGGATATGCAGATGACACCACCCTTATGGCAGAAAGTGAAGAGGAACTAAAAAGCCTCTTGATGAGACTACTATCAGCAGTTGTATGCCAATAAAATGGACAATGTGGAAGAAATGAACAGATTCTTAGAAAAGTACAATTTTCCAAAACTGAACCAGGAAGAAATAGAAAATCTTAACAGACCCATCACCAGCACGGAAATTGAAACTGCAATCAGAAATCTTCCAGCAAACAAAAGCCCAGGTCCAGACGGCTTCACAGCTGAATTCTACCAAAAATTTAGAGAAGAGCTAACACCTATCCTACTCAAACTCTTCCAGAAAATTGCAGAGGAAGGTAAACTTCCAAACTCATTCTATGAGGCCACCATCACCCTAATACCAAAACCTGACAAAGATGTCACAAAAAAAGAAAACTACAGGCCAATATCAATGATGAACATAGATGCAAAAATCCTCAACAAAATTCTAGCAATCAGAATCCAACAACATATTAAAAAGATCATACACCATGACCAAGTGGGCTTTATCCCAGGGATGCAAGGATTCTTCAATATCCGCAAATCAATCAATGTAATTCACCACATTAACAAATTGAAAAATAAAAACCATATGATTATCTCAATAGATGCAGAGAAGGCCTTTGACAAAATTCAACATCCATTTATGATAAAAACTCTCCAGAAAGCAGGAATAGAAGGAACATACCTCAACATAATAAAAGCTATATATGACAAACCCACAGCAAACATTATCCTTAATGGTGAAAAATTGAAGGCATTTCCCCTAAAGTCAGGAACAAGACAAGGGTGTCCACTTTCACCGCTACTATTCAACATAGTTCTGGAAGTTTTGGCCACAGCAATCAGAGCAGAAAAAGAAATAAAAGGAATCCAAATTGGAAAAGAAGAAGTAAAACTCTCACTGTTTGCAGATGACATGATCCTCTACATGGAAAACCCTAAAGACTCCACCAGAAAATTACTAGAGCTCATCAATGAATATAGTAAAGTTGCAGGATATAAAATCAACACACAGAAATCCCTTGCATTCCTATACACTAATAATGAGAAAGTAGAAAAAGAAATTAAGGAAACAATTCCATTCACCATTGCAACAAAAAGAATAAAATACTTAGGAATATATCTACCCAAAGAAACTAAAGACCTATATATAGAAAACTATAAAACACTGATGAAAGAAATCAAAGAGGACACTAATAGATGGAGAAATATACCATGTTCATGGATTGGAAGAATCAATATAGTGAAAATGAGTATACTACCCAAAGCAATTTACAAATTCAACACAATCCCTATCAAGCTACCAGCCATATTTTTCACAGAACTAGAACAAATAATTTCAAGATTTGTATGGAAATACAAAAAACCTCGAATAGCCAAAGCAATCTTGAGAAAGAAGAATGGAACTGGAGGAATCAACTTGCCTGACTTCAGGCTCTACTACAAAGCCACAGTCATCAAAACAGTATGGTACTGGCACAAAGACAGACATATAGATCAATGGAACAAAATAGAAAGCCCAGAGATAAATCCACACACATATGGACACCTTATCTTTGACAAAGGAGGCAAGAATATACAATGGAGTAAAGGCAATCTCTTTAACAAGTGGTGCTGGGAAAACTGGTCAACCACTTGTAAAAGAATGAAACTAGATCACTTTCTAACACCGCACACAAAAATAAACTCAAAATGGATTAAAGATCTAAATGTAAGACCAGAAACTATACAACTCCTAGAGGAGAACATAGGCAAAACACTCTCAGACATAATTCACAGCAGGATCCTCTATGATCCACCTCCCAGAATTCTGGAAATAAAAGCAAAAATAAACAAATGGGATCTAATTAAAATTAAAAGCTTCTGCACAACAAAGGAAAATATACGCAATGTGAAAAGACAGCCTTCTGAATGGGAGAAAATAATAGCAAATGAAGCAACTGACAAACAACTAATCTCAAAAATATACAAGCAACTTATGCAGCTCAATTCCAGAAAAATAAACGACCCAATCAAAAAATGGGCCAAAGAACTAAATAGACATTTCTCCAAAGAAGACATACGGATGGCTAACAAACACATGAAAAGATGCTCAACATCACTCATTATCAGAGAAATGCAAATCAAAACCACAATGAGGTACCACTTCACACCAGTCAGAATGGCTGCGATCCAAAAATCTGCAAGCAATAAATGCTGGAGAGGGTGTGGAGAAAAGGGAACCCTCCTACACTGTTGGTGGGAATGCAAACTAGTACAGCCACTATGGAGAACAGTGTGGAGATTCCTTAAAAAATTGCAAATAGAACTACCTTATGACCCAGCAATCCCACTGCTGGGTATACACACCGAGGAAACCAGAATTGAAAGAGACACATGTACCCCAATGTTCATCGCAGCACTGTTTATAATAGCCAGGACATGGAAACAACCTAGATGTCCATCAGCAGATGAATGGATAAGAAAGCTTTGGTACATGTACACAATGGAGTATTACTCAGCCGTTAAAAAGAATTCATTTGAATCAGTTCTAATGAGATGGATGAAACTGGAGCCGATTATACAGAGTGAAGTAAGCCAGAAAGAAAAACACCAATACAGTATACTAACACATATATATGGAATTTAGAAAGATGGCAATGACGACCCTGTATGCAAGACAGGAAAAAAGACACAGCTGTGTATAACGGACTTTTGGACTCAGAGAGAGAGGGAGAGGGTGGGATGATTTGGGAGAATGGCATTCTATCATGTATACTATCATGTAAGAATTGAATCTCCAGTCTATGTCTGACGCAGGATACAGCATGCTTGGGGCTGGTGCATGGGGATCACCCACAGAGATGTTATGGGGAGGGAGGTGGGAGGGGGTTTCATGTTTGGGAACACATGTAAGAATTAAAGATTTTAAAATTTAATAAAAAAAAAAGGAAAAATAAATAAATTCATCATCACTTTATAGTTATAAAACTAAAATAAATAAATAAATAAATTAATAAATTAAAAAAAGAAAAAAATAAAAAATAAAAAAATAAAAAGCCTCTTGATGAAAGTGAAAGAGGAGAGGGAAAAGGTTGGCTTAAAGCTCAACATTCAGAAAATGAAGATAATGGCATCCAGTCCCATTGCTTCATGGGAAATAGATGGGGAAACAATGGAAACAGTGTCAGACTTTATTTCTGGGGCTCCAAAATCACTGCAGATGGTGACTGCAGCCATGGAATTAAAAGACGCTTACACCTTGGAAGCAAAGTTATGACCAACCTAGATAGCATATTCAAAAGTAGAGACATTATTTTGCCAACAGAGGTCCGTCTAGTCAAGGCTATGGTTTTTCCAGTAGTCATGTATGGATGTGAGAGTTGGACTGTGAAGAAAGCTGAGCGCCGAAGAATAGATGCTTTTGAACTGTGGTGTTGGAGAGTACTCTTGAGAGTCCCTTGGACTGCAAGGAGATCCAACCAGTCCATTCTAAAGGAAATCAGTCCTTCATTGGAAGGTGTTCATTGGAAGGACTAATGCTGAGGCTGAAACTCCAATACTTTAGCCACCTCATGCAAAGAGTTGACTCATTGGAAAAGACTCTGATGCTGGGAGGGATTGGGGGCAGGAGGAGAAGGGGACAACAAAGGATGAGATGGCTGGATGGCATCACCGACTCGATGGACGTGAGTCTGAGTGAATTCCAGAAGTTGGTGATGGACAGGGAGGCCTGGTGTGCTGCAATTCATGGGGTCGCAAAGAGTCGGACACAACTGAGCGAATGAAGTGAACTGAACTGAACTGAGGCATGTGGAATCTTAACTCCCCAGTCAAGAATCTAACTTGCACTCCTTATGTTGAAAGGTGTAGTCTTAACCATTGGGTTACCAGGGAAGCCCCAGGTTATTAGCTTTAGACCAATGAAAACTCAAAGTTTCAGGCACCACCTCATGGAGAGATTTTTTAGCCTGAGGAGGAGGCAAAACAAATCCGAGTCAAAGACAGAGGAAAGAGACCACATAACATGATTTGAAATCTGGATATTAGTTGAACTTCATGCCAGGCTTGCTGCTGCTGCTGCTAAGTCACTTCAGTCGTGTCCGACTCTGTGCGACCCCATAGACGGCAGCCCACCAGGCTCCCCATCCCTGGAATTCTCCAGGCAAAAATACTGGAGTGGGTTGCCATTCCCTTCTCCAATGCATGAAAGTGAAAAGTGAAAGTGAAGTTGCTCAGTCGTGTCCAACTCTTAGCGACCCCATGGACTGCAGCCCCCTGAGCTCCTCCATCCATGGGATTTTCCAGGCAAGAGTATTGGAGTGGGGTGTCATTGCCTAGTCCTGGCCTTTTCAATTACATAAATCAATCCATCCTACTTTTTGCATTAGTAAATGCAAGTCAGTTCCAGCCACAAGTTCTGGATAATATAAAGCTTTTCTGGATTTTATTCTTTCTAAGCATATCACGTTAGATATGCTAAGTTCCAGTAGCTCCAACTGTTCTTTAAATGACATGTCTTCCTACCTTTTCACCAACTCAAACTCACTGCTTTACCTGTTCTAGCAGGAATGAGCTTCATAATCTTCAGTTCAGTTCAGTTCGGTCGCTCAGTCGTGTCCGACTCTTTGCGACCCCATGAATCGCAGCACACCAGGCCTCCCTGTCCATCACCAACTCCCGGAGTTCACTCAAACTCATGTCCATCCAGTCGGTGATGCCATCATCCTCTGTCATCCCCTTCTCCTCCTGCTCCCAATCCCTCCCAGCATCAGAGTTTTTTCCAATGAGTCAATTCTTTGCATCAGGTGGCCAAAGTACTGGAGTTTCAGCTTTAGCATCATTCCTTCCAAAGAACACCCAGGACTGATCTTTAGAATGGACTGGTTGGATCTCCTTGCAGTCCAAGGGACTCTCAAGAGTCTTCTCCAACACCACAGTTCAAAAGCATCGATTCTTCGGCACTCAGCTTTCTTCACAGTCCAACTGTCACATCCATACAAGACCACTGGAAAAACCATAGCCTCGCCTAGACAGACCTTTGTTGGCAAAGTAATGTCTCTGCTTTTGAATATGCTGTCTACGTTGGTCATAACTTTGCTTCCAAGGAGTAAGCATCTTTTAATTTCATGGCTGCAATCACCATCCACAGTGATTTTGGAGCCCAAAAAAATAAAGTCTGACACTGTTTCCATTGTTTCCCCATCTATTTCCCATGAAGCAATGGGACTGGATGCCATGATCTTCATTTTCTGAATGTTGAGCTTTAAGCCAACTTTTTCACTCTCCTCTTTCACTATTTCACTCTCCTCTTTCACATAAATTCTTACTCAGAACTAAACTCAGATTATGAGATGTTCACTGTTAACTCATCTGAATCTGATAACTCATGAATAATATTGTGATGGTTAATTTTCTATGTCAATTTGGCTAGAATATGAAGCCCAATTGTCTGTTTAAACACCAAATTAGATGTTGCCATGAAGGGTAGACTTTGAGTAAAGCAGATTACCCTCTATAATGTGGGTGAGCCTCATCGAATCAGTTGGAGGCCTTAAAGAAAAGACAGAAGTCTCCATAAAAGAGAGAAATGCTTACTCCAGACTGCCTTTACACACAAAACTGCAACACTGACTCTTGCCAGAATGTCTAGCCTGACCGATTTTAGACTGGTCAGCCATCCTCCAAACAATGTGTGTGTCTGTATTTTTTCTACAAAACTCTGACTGACTCAAATAAGGATAGCATAGTCTTTGCTTAGGTAGAGCTCTCAGACAATAGGGACATTCAGTCCTTTTACTTGCATGAAGACTCCCCATCTTATAATTGCTCAATTCATTGATTTCAACTAAGCTCTTTATACTTTACATATAGTTCTACTACCATGATTCCATCAACTGAGATATTTTTAACTATTCCCTTCATCTAGCCTATTCATTAAGGTTCCCAGTTTGGGACCTACACACATTTGATAAGAAGGCTTTGATCTCTTCATTCTAGTAATTAGAAAAATGTTCATTAAACTATAGCTTATATTGCAGCCCTGCTGAACACAACTCAAGGCTCCCATCAGTCAGTATCCTATTGTGTGAACTCTTTAACCAATTGTTAATCCATCTAACAGGATTATCACCCAGCCCAAACTTCTCTGCCTTGCCTACAAGATCATGTTGTTGTTTGACAGAAAATAAAATTCTGTAAAGCAATTATCCTTTAAAAAAAAAAAAAAAAACTTCCATGTCCTGTGGAAATAAAATGGCCTATGTTCACAGAAACCTTTCCAAATTTGAATCTAATAACCTATGTAAAAATAGTTACTTTGACATAAATTACTGTGTGCAGACTCATTCTGGTTTTAACCAGTCAGTGTCTTCTTTAGTGAAGAGTCCTCATAAAGAATTCATCTAGAATTTTGCCAGAGTGCCATCACAATACTAGCACAGTAAGCTTAGATCCTATAGTTTTGGTCATTTTCAGAATATCATGGCTCTCAAAGATTAACGATATTATTTCCATGATTCCATCTCCAAATTTTTCCTTGAAAAGTACTTTACCAAAGAATTATGTTTCACTCATTTGAAGAAGGAAGGTACAGAACTTCTCACCTTTTTGAGTTTCAGTTCCCCTCTACTCATGTTAGTTTCACTCGTTAGAGTTTAAATGTTTTTCTTCTTGACAAAGAAGACAGAGATAAAACTAGGTTAAGGAAGAGGCAAGTAACCAGGAATGAATAGATAATTCATGAAAGAGGAACTACATCTGGATCAAAAAACACAGGAAATGTTGTACTTTCTTAATATTCCAATAACACATTAAGATAAAGATTTCAGGGGGCGGTCCAACAACGGTGGAGGAATAGGATGGGGAGACCACTTTCCTCCCACAAATTCATCAAAAGAACATTTAAACGCTGAGTAAATTCCACAAAACAACTTCTGAATGCCAGCAGAGGACATCAGGCACCCAGAAAAGCAGCCCACTGTCTTTGAAAGGAGGTAGGAAAAAATATAAAAGACAAAAAAGAGACAAAAGAGGTAGGGACAAAGCTCCATCCCGGGAAAGGAGTCTCAAAACGAGAGACGTTTCCAAACACCAGGAAACACTCTCACTGCCAAGTCTGTGGCGAGCCTTAGAAGCACAGAGGGCAACATAACAGGGAGGAAAAATAAATAAATAATTAAAACCCACAGATTACGAGCCCAACAGTAACTCCCCCAGTGGAGAAGCAGCATAGATGCCTGCACCCACTACTAGCAAGCAGGGGCCTGGGCAGGGAAGCACGGGCTGCATTGCTTAGAATAAGGACTCGGCCCGAATGCCCCGAGGGCAAGCTGTGTGAACTAACTTGGGCTAGCAAACCAGACTGTGGGATAGCTACTGCGCAAAAAGCCCTAACCTAAGACACCACCAGGCCCGGGCACAGAACAAAGGACTGAACAGCACTAGCCAGCTGCAGACCATCCCCCTCTGGTGACAGGCAGCCAGAGCCAGAAGGGGGCAATTGCAGCCCCAGAGAGACATTATCTACCAAACTGCAAGCAGGCTTCTTTGCTAACTAAGACTTCTTGAAGTTCTGGACTGTCAACATCCGCCTGAGAAGGTGTGCCAGTTGTACACCCAGAAAACCGAGCAGCAGGGACAGGGGAGGTGATAAGTTACAGTGACCACGCTTGCGAAATACCTCATCACCTGAGCTGCTCGGACCTGGGAAGGGCTCAAAACGCAGGCCCAACCGAGTCTGCGCCTCTGAGGACTACCCAAGTGCCTGAACCTGAGTGGCTTAGACCTGGGAGGAGCATGCAGCCCAGGGCCAGCCTCAGACAGTTCCCAGGAAAGCAACCTAGAGCCTGAGCAGTGTGGGCAGGGAGGGCATACACACTGTGAGCGGGGGCAGGCCCAGTGTGGCTGAGACACTGCGAGCACACGCCAGTGTTATTTGCTTGCAGCGACCCTCCCTCCCCACAGCGCCACTGAACAAGTGAGCCTAAAAAAAGTGTCCACCACCACCCGCCTTGTGTCAGGGTGGAAATCAGACACGGAAGAGACCAGCAAACAGAAGAAGCTAAAACAGAGGGAACCGCCTTGGAAGTGACAGGTGCAATAGATTAAAACCCTGCCGTTAGTACCAACTACATAGGAAGGGGCCTATAGATCTTGAGAAATATAAGCCAGACCAAGGAACTAACCAAAAATGAACTGACCCCACAATGCCCGCAACAACATCAGAGAAAGTCCTAGATATAGTTTAACTATTCTTACGATCATTCTTTTTTTTTAAGTTTTTTAATTTTTTTTTAATTTTTAAGTCCTCTATTACTCCCTTAATTTTCATTTTTATAACCAACTATTACTTTGCAAAAAAAAGACCCTTTTTTTAAAGCAAACTTCATATATATATATTTTTATAATTTTTGTGACTTTGTTTTTTTTTCCTCTTCTTCTTCTTTTCTTTAATATTGTATTTTTGAAAATCCAACATCTACTCTAGATTTTTAATCTTTGCTTTTTGGTATTTGTTATCAATTTTGTACCTTTAAGAACCCAATCTTCAGTACCCATTTTTACTTGGGAGCGAGATTACTGGCTTGACTGCTTTCTCCCCATTTGGACTCTCCTTTTTCTCCCCAAGGTTGCCTCTGTCTCCTCCCTCCCCCTTCTCTTCTCTACCCAACTCTGTGAATCTCTGTGTGTTCCTGATGGTGGAGAACACTTAGGGAACTGATTAATGGCTGGATCTGTCTTGCTTCTTTTGATTCCCCCCTTTTATCCTCCTGGACACCTCTGTCTCCTTCCTCCCTCTTCTCTTCTCTGTATAACTCCGTGAACATCTCTGAGTGGTCCAGACTGTGGAGCGCACATAAGGAAGTGATTACTGGCTAGCTTGCTCTCTCCCCTTTTGATTCCACCTCATCTCATTTGGGTCACCTCTAACTCCCTCTTCCCTCTTCTCTTCTCCATGTAACTCTGTGAACCTCTCTGGGTGTCCCTCACTGTGGAGAAACTTTTCATCTTTAACCTAAATGTTTTATCAACAGTGCTGTATAGAAGGAGAAGTCTTGAGACTACTGTAAAAATAAGACTGAAAACCAGAAGCAGGAGGCTTAAAACCAAATCCTGAGAACACCAGAGAACTCCTGACTCCAGGGAACATTAATCAACAGGAGCTAATCAAACGCCTCCATACTTACACTGAAACCAAGCACCACCCAAGGGCCAACAAGTTCCAGAGCAAGACATACCATGCAAATTCTCCAGCAACACAGGAACACAGCCCTGAGCTTCAATATACAGGCTACCCAAAGTTACTCCAAACCCACTGACATCTCATAACTCATTACTGGACACTTCATTGCACTCCAGAGAGAAGAAATCCAGCTCCACCCACCAGAACACCGACACAAGCTTCCCTAACCAAGAAACCTTGACAAGCCACCCGTACAACCCCACCTACAGCGAGGAAACTCCACAATAAAGAGAACTCCACAAACTGCCAGAATACAAAAAGGCTACACCAAACTCAGCAATATAAACAAGATGAAGAGACAGAGGAATACCCAGCAGGTAAAGGAATAGGATAAATGCCCACCAAACCAAACAAAAGAGGAAGAGATAGGGAATCTATCTGATAAAGAATTCCTAATAATGTTAGTGAAAATGATCCAAAACCTTGAAATCAAAATGAAATCACAGATAAATAGCCTGGAGACAAGGATTGAGAAGATGCAAGAAAGGTTTAACAAGGACCTAGAAGAAATAAAAAAGAGTCAATATATAATGAATAATGCAATGCAATGCTGCTAAGTCACTTCAGTCGTGTCTGACTCTGTGTGACCCCACAGATGGCAGCCCACCAGGCTCCCCCATCCTTGGGATTCTCCAAGCAAGAACTCTGGAGTGGGTTGCCATTGCCTTTTCCCGAATAATGCAATAAACGAGATCAAAAACACTCTGGAGGCAACAAACAGTAGAATAACAGAGGCAGAAGATAGGATTAGTGAAGTAGAAGATAGAATGTTAGAAATAAATGAATCAGAGAGGAAAAAAAAAAAGAATTAAAAGAAATGAGGACAATCTCAGAAACCTCCAGGACAATATTAAACTTCCCAACATTCGAATCATAGGAGTCCCAGAAGAAGACAAAAAGACCATGAGAAAATACTTGAGGAGATAATAGTTGAAAACTTCCCTAAAATGGGGAAGGAAATAATCACCCAAATCCAAGAAACCCAGAAAGTCCAAAACAGGATAAACCCAAGGCAAAACACCCCAAGACACATATTAATCAAATTAACAAAGATCAAACACAAAGAACAAATATTAAAAGCAGCAAGGGAAAAACAACAAACAACACACAAGGGGATTCCCATAAACTGATCTTTCAATAGAAACTCTTCAGGCCAGGAGGGAATGTCAAGACATACTTAAAGTGATGAAAGAAAACAACCTACAGCCCAGATTACTGTACCCAGAAAGGATCTCATTCAAATATGAAGGAGAAATCAAAAGCTTTATAGACAAGCAAAAGCTGACAGAATTCAGCACCACCAAACCAGCTCTCCAACAAATGCTAAAGGATATTCTCTAGACAGGAAACACAAAAAGGGTGTATAAACTCAAACCCAAAACAATAAAGTAAATGGCAACAGGATCATACTTATCAATAATTACCTTAAACTTAAATGGGTTAAATGCCCCAACCAAAAGACAAAGACTGGCTGAATGGATACAAAAACAAGACCCCTATATATGTTGTCTACAAGAGAACCACCTCAAAACAGGGGACACATACAGACTGAAAGTGAAGGGCTGGAAAAAGATAGTCCACACAAACAGAGACCCAAAGAAAGCAGGAGTAGCAATACTCACATCAGATAAAATAGACTTTAAAACAAAGGCTGTGAAAAGAAACAAAGAAGGACACTACATAATGATCAAATGATCAATCCAAGAAGAAGATATAACAATTATAAATATATATGCACCCAACATAGGAGCACCACAATATGTAAGATAAATGCTAACAAGTATGCAAGGGGAAATTAACAATAACACAATAATAATGGGAGACTTTAATACACCACTCACACCTATGGATAGATCAATTAAACAGAAAATTAACAAGGAAACAAAACATTAAATGATACAGTAGACCAGTTAGACCTAATTGATATCTATAAGTCATTTCACCCCAAAACGATGAATTTCACCTTTTTCTCAAGTGCACACGGAATCTTCTCCAGGATAGATCACATCTTGGGCCATAAATCTAGCCTTGGTAAATTCAAAAAAAATGAAATCATTCCAAGCATCTTTTCTGACCACACTGCAGTAAGATTAGATCTCAGTCACAGGAGAAAAACTATTAAAAATTCCAACATATGGAGGCTGAACAACATGCTGCTGAATGACCAGTCACAGAAGAAATAGAAAAAGAAATCAAATTATGCATAGAAACAAATGAAAATGAAAACACAACAACCCAAAACCTGTTCAGTTCAGTTCCTCAGTAGTGTCTGATTCTTTGCAACCCCATGAACCGCAGCACGCCAGGCCTCCCTGTCCATCACCAACTCCCAGAGTTCACTCAGACTCGCATCCATCGAGTCAGTGATGCCATCCAGTCATCTGATCCTCTGTCGTCCCCTTCTCTCCTGCCCAAAATCCCTCCCAGCATCAGTCTTTTCCAATGAGTCAACTCTTCGCATGAGGTGGCCAAAGTACCAGAGTTTCAGCTTTAGCATCATTCCCTCTAAAGAAATCCCAGGGCTGATCAGAATGGACTGGTTGGATCTCCTTGCAGTCCAAGGGACTCTCAAGAGTCTTCTCCAACACCACAGTTCAAAAGCATCAATTCTTCATCGCTCAGCCTTCTTCACAGTCCAACTCTCACATCCATACATGACCACAGGAAAAACCATAGCCTTGACTAGATGGACCTTAGTCGGCAAAGCAATGTCTCTGCTTTTGAATATACTATCTAGGTTGCTCATAACTTTTCTTCCAAGGAGTAGGCGTCTTTTAATTTCATGGCTGCAATCACCATCTGCAGTGATTTTGGAGCCCAAAAAAATAAAGTCTGACACTGTTTCCACTGTTTCCCCATCTATTTTCCATGAAGTGATGGGACCAGAAGCCATGATCTTCATTTTCTGAATGTTGAGCTTTAAGCCAACCTTTTCCCTCTCCTCTTTCACTTTCATCAAGAGGCTTTTTAGTTCCTCTTCACTTTCTGCCATAAGGGTGGTGTTATCTGCATATCTGAGGTTATTGATATTTCTCCCGGCAATCTTGATTCCAGCTTGTGTTTCTTCCAATCCAGTGTTTCTCATGATGTACTCTGCATATAAATTAAATAAGCAGGGTGACAATACACAGCCTTGACGTACTCCTTTTCCTATTTGGAACCAGTCTGTTGTTCCATGTCCAGTTCTAATTGTTGCTTCCTGGCCTGCATACAGATTTCTCAAGAGTCAGGTCAGGTGGTCTGGTATTCCCATCTCTTGAAGAATTTTCCACAGGTTATTGTGATCCACAGTCAAAGGCTTTGGCATAGTCAATAAAGCAGAAATAGATGTTTTTCTGGAACTCTCTTGCTTTTTCCATGATCCAGCAGATGTTGGCAATTTGATCTCTGGTTCCTCTGCCTTTTCTAAAACCAGCTTGAACATCAGGGAGTTCACGGTTCACGTACTGCTGAAGCCTGGCTGGGAGAATTTTGAGCATTACTTTACTAGTGTGTGAGATGAGTGCAATTGTGCAGTAGTTTGAGCATTCTTTGGCATTGCCTTTCTTTGGGATTGGAATGAAAACGGACCTTTTCCAGTCCTGTGGCCACTGCTGAGTTTTCCAAATTTGCTGGCATAATGAGTGCAGCACTTTCACAGCATCATCTTTCAGGATGTGAAATAGCTCTACTGGAATTCCATCACCTCCACTAGCTTTGTTCATAGTGATGCTTTCTAAGGCCCACTTGACTTCACGTTCCAGGATGTCTGGCTCTAGATGAGTGATCACACCATCATGATTATCCAGGTTGTGAAGATCTTTTTTGTACAGTTCTTCTGTGTATTCTTGCCACCTCTTCTTAATATCTTCTGCTTCTGTTAGATCCATACCATTTCTGCCCTTTATCGAGCCCATCTTTGCATGAAATGTTCCCTTGGTATCTCTAATTTTCTTGAAGAGATCTCTAGTGTTTCCCATGCTGTTGTTTTCCTCTATTTCTTTGCATTGATCACTGAGGAAGGCTTTCTTATCTCTTCTTGCTATTCTTTGGAACTCTGCATTCAGATGCTTATATCTTTCCTTTTCTCTTTGGCTTTTCGCTTCTCTTCTTTTCACAGCTATTTGTAAGGCCTCCCCAGACAGCCATTTTGCTTTTTTGCATTTCTTTTCCATGGGGATGGTCTTGATCCCTGTCTCCTGTACAATGTCATGAACCTCCATCCATAGTTCATCAGGCACTCTATATATCAGATCTAGGCCCTTAAATCTATTTCTCACTTCCACTGAATAATCATAAGGGATTTGATTGAGGTCATACCTGAATGGTCTAGCGGTTTTCCCTGCTTTCTTCAATTTCAGTCTGAATCTGGTAATAAGGAGTTCATTATCTGAGCCACAGTCAGCTCCTGGTCTTGTTTTTGTTGACTGTATAGCGCTTCTCCATCTTTGGCTGCAAAGAATATAATCAATCTGATTTCGGCATTGACCATCTGGTGATGTCCATGTGTAGAGTCTTCTCTTGTGTTGTTGGAAGAGGGTGTTTGCTATGACCAGTGCATTTTCTTGGCAAAACTCTATTAGTCTTTGCCCTGCTTCATTCAGCATTCCAGGGCCAAATTTGCCTGTTACTCCAGGTGTTTCTTGACTTCCTACTTTTGCATTCCAGTCCCCTATAATGAAAAGGACATCTTTTTGGGGTGTTAGTTCTACAAGGTCTTGTAGGTCTTCATAGAACCGTTCAACTTCAGCTTCTTCAGTGTTACTGGTTGGGGCATAGACTTGGATTACTGTGATATTGAATGGTTTGCCTTGGAAATGAACAGAGATCATTCTGTCATTTTTGAGATTGCATCCAGGTACTGCATTTTGGACTCTTTTGTTGACCATGATGGCTATTCCATTTCTTCTCAGGGATTCCTGCCTGCAGTAGTAGATATAATGGTCATCTGAGTTAAATTCACCCATTCCAGTCCACTTTAGTTCGCTGATTCCTAGAATGTTGACGTTTACTCTTGCCATCTCTTGTTTGACCATTTCCAATTTGCTTTGATTCATGGACCTGACATTCCAGGTTCCTATGCAATATTGCTTCTTTATAGCATCGGACCTTGCTTCTATCACCAGTCACATCCACAGCTGGGTATTGTTTTTGCTTTGGCTCCATCCCTTCATTCTTTCTGGAGTTATTTCTCCACTGATATCCAGTAGCATATTGGGCACCTACTGACCTGGGGAGTACCTCTTTCATTATCCTACCATTTTTCCTTTTCATACTGTTCATGGGGTTCTCAAGGCAAGAATACTGAAGTGGTTTGCCATTCCCTTCTCCAGTGGACCACATTCTGTCAGACCAAAACCTGTAGGACACTGTAAAAGCAGTGCTAAGGGGAAAGTTCATAGCAATACAGGCATACCTCAAGTAAATAACCTAACTCTACATCTAAAGCAACTAGAAAAGGAAGAAATGAAGAACCCCAGGGTTAGAAGAAGGAAAGAAATCTTAAAAATTAGGGCAGAAATAAATGCAAAAGAAACAAAAGGGACCATAGCAAAAATCAACAAAGCCAAAAGCTGGTTCTTTGAAACAATAAATAAAATTGACAAACCATTAGCCAGACTCATCAAGAAACAAAGGGAGAAAAATCAAATCAATAAAATTAGAAATGAAAATGGAGAGATCACAACAGACAACACAGAAATACAAAGGATCATAAGAGACTACTATCAGCAATTACATGCTAATAAAATGGACAACGTGGAAGAAATGGACAAATTTTTAGAAAACTACAACTTTCCAAAACTGAACCAGGAAGAAATAGAAAATCTTAACAGACCCATCACAAGCACGGAAATTGAAACTGTAATCAGAAATCTTCCAGCAAACAAAAGCCCAGGTCCAGACAACTTCACAGCTGAATTCTACCAAAAATTTAGAGAAGAGCTAACACCTATCCTACTCAAACTCTTCCAGAAAATTGCAGAGGAAGGTAAACTTCCAAACTCATTCTATGAGGCCACCATCACCCTAATACCAAAACCTGACAAAGATGCCACAAAAAAAAGAAAACTACAGGCCAATATCACTGATGAACATAGATGCAAAAATCCTTAACAAAATTCTAGCAATCAGAATCCAACAACACATTAAAAAGATCATACACCATGACCAAGGGGGCTTTATGCCAGCGATGCAAGGATTCTTCAATATCTGCAAATCAATCAATGTAATACACCACATTAACAAATTGAAAAATAAAAACCATATGATAATCTCAATAGATGCAGAGAAAGCCTTTGATAAAATTTAACACCCATTTATGATAAAAACTCTCCAGAAAGCAGGAATAGAAGGAACATACCTCAACATAATAAAAGCTATATATGACAAACCCACAGCAAACATTATCCTCAATGGTGAAAAATTGAAAGCATTTCCCCTAAAGTCAGGAACAAGACAAGGGTGCCCACTTTCACCACTACTATTCAACACAGTTCTGGAAGTTTTGGCCACAGCAATCAGAACAGAAAAAGAAATAAAAGAATCCAAATTGGAAAAGAAGAAGTAAAACTTTCACTGTTTGCAGATGACATGATCCTCTACATAGAAAACCCTAAAGACTCCACCAGAAAATTACTAGAGCTAATCAATGAATATAGCAAAGTTGCAGGATATAAAATCAACACATAGAAATATCTTGCATTCCTATACACTAATAATGAGAAAATAGAAAGAGAAATTAAGGAAAAATTCCATTCACCATCGCAACAAAAAGAATAAAATACTTAGGAATATACCTACCTAAAGAAACTAAATATTCCTAAACCTTAGGAATATACCTACCTAAACCTATATATAGAAAACTATAAAACACTGATGAAAGAAATCAAAGAGGATACTAACGGATGGAGAAATATACCATGTTCATGGATTGGAAGAATCAATATAGTGAAAATGAGTATACTACCCAAAGCAATCTACAGATTCAGTGCAATCCCTATCAAGCTACCAACGGTATTTTTCACACAGCTAGAACAAATAATTTCACAATTTGTATGGAAATACAAAAAACCTTGAATAGCCAAAGCAATCTTGAGAAAGAAGAATGGAACTGGAGGAATCAACCTGCCTGACTTCAGGCTCTACTACAAAGCCACAGTCATCAAGACAGTATGATACTGGCACAAAGACAGAAATATAGATCAATGGAACAAAATAGAAAGCCTAGAGATAAATCCAAGCACCTATGGACACCTTATCTTTGACAAAGGAGGCAAGAATATACAATGGAGTAAAGACAATCTCTTTAACAAGTGGTGCTGGGAAAACTGGTCAACCACTTGTAAAAGAATGAAACTAGAACACTTTCTAACACCATACACAAAAATAAACTCAAAATGGATTAAAGATCTAAACATAAGACCAGAAACTATAAACTCCTAAAAGAGAACATAGGCAAAACACTCTCTGACGTAAATCACAGCAGGATCCTCTATGACCCACCTCTCAGAATATTGGAAATAAAAGCAAAAATAAACAAATGGGACCTAATTAAAATTAAAAGCTTATGCACAACAAAGGAAACTATAAGCAAGGTGAAAAGACAGCCTTCAGAATGGGAGAAAATAATAGCAAATGAAGCAACTGACAAACAACTAATCTCAAAAATATACAAGCAACTCATGCAGCTCAATTCCAGAAAAATAAACGGCCCAATCAAAAAATGGCCCAAAGAACTAAATAGACATTTTTCCAAAGAAGACATACAGATGGCTAACAAACACATGAAAACATGCTCAACATCACTCATTATCAGAGAAATGCAAATCAAAACCCCAATGAAGTACCATTTTATGCCAGTCAGAATGGCTGTGATCCAAAAGTCTACAAGCAATAAATGCTGGAGAGGGTGTGGAGAAAAGGGAACCCTTTTACACTGTTGGTGGGAATCCAAACTAGTACAGCCATTATGGAGAACAATGTGGAGATTCCTTAAAAAATTGGAAATAGAACTGCCTTATGACCCAGCAATCCCACTGCTGGGCATACACACCAAGGAAACCAGAATCATCACAGCACTGTTTATAATAGCCAGGACATGGAAGCAACCTAGATGTCCATCAGCAGATGAATGGATAAGAAATCAGTGGTATATATACACAATGGAATATTACTCAGCCTCTAAAAAGAATACAGTTGAATCAGTTCTAATGAGGTGGATGAAACTGGAGCCGATTATACAGAGTGAAGTAAGCCAGAAAGAAAATCACCAATACAGTATACTAATGCATATATACGGAATTTAGAAAGATGGTAATGATAACCCTGTATGTGAGACAGCAGAAGAGACACAGATATATAGAACAGTCTTTTAGACTCTGTGGGAGAGGGAAAGGGTGGGATGATTTGGGAGAATGGCATTGAAACATGTATAATATCATATGTGAAATGAATCACCAGTCCAGGTTCAATGCAGGATACAGGATGCTTGGGGCTAGTGCACTGGGATGACCCAGAGGGATGGTACGGGAAGGGAGGAGGGAGGGGGGTTCACAATGGGGAACACATGTACACCCATGGCAGATTCATATTGATGTATGGCAAAACCAATACAATATTGTAAAGTAATTAGCCTCCAATTAAAATAAATAAATTTAAATTTTAAAAAGTTAAAAATAAAATAAGATAAAGATCTCAAGCTTGGCCTATTAAATTAGCCAAGTATTCTTTTCAATATAACACACAATACTGATAGTAATTGCTTATATTTACATAAACATATACTGTGTAATCACACATATTGATAACAGAAATATAACCTGCTACTACTCTTTTGCACAGCTATGTATCAATATTCACAATATCTAAAGAAAATATTTTGGAATGCAGGAAAATCTTTAGTCATAAAGATTTTTATTGCATATTTATTCATGATTAAGAATAGACACTATCTATTAATATATAATCAGGAACATAGACTAGGTTACTATGTAGTCTCTAAAATGATGATTACTCTGAATTTGATGCAACAGAAAGTCTTATGTTACAATTTGGGGTTTAATAAAAAGAAAATGTACATAACCTGTATGATAACAGCCATGCTATACAAATTAGCAAAACTCTTCACTGAAAGGAAAACCTGAAGAAAATACACCAAATATAATATGGTTATGACACACTAGATGCTAAATTTCTTATAAAGAGTGTGAAAGATTTTTACAAGTGAAAGAATAGCAAAAGGTATTATTTTTAAAACTAGGTTTGGGAGGTCTGGTTTTTGTTTTTGTTTTTTTTCCCAAAACTCTCAGGATCTGGGCATATTTTTTAATAAGAGCCAGTTAAATAGTCAAGAAAAATGATTAAAGTGATCACAGTTTCAGAATAACATGAGAGAGAGGAAGATAGTGGGTCAGTAAAATTAGGTCATAATCTATACAATTTTAAGAAAAGCTCTCATTTTTTCCACCACCCACACCTCCCAAAAATGCATCTTCCTAATTGTATTGTGCCATAAGTTCTTTTCAGCCATACTTAAAGGCATTGTAACTGCTCCTTAACAGGATTACAGTCATGAGATAATGGTTAAAGCAGGCAGCTCATAGCACAGTCTTAAGCATTCAAGACTGATCAGTTTTGTTAAAGATGAGAGATAGAAGAAGATAATTTGCCATATGTAAGGCAGCTCCCCTTCACTTCTGAAATGCACTCCTGTAATGCACTCCTGTGAGTCCTGAACACAGAATTCATGGGAATGTAGGAAAGGTCAATATACACTTAACACATTGAATTCCTTTTATGAAATCATACCTTCAGAACTAATGCCATTCTAGGCTTAGTGGAAGTGAGCAGTCATTCTGACTTGAGCCTTATATCAGTGACTTGCTGGAGCATTCCTCCAGTAAAAAGTGCCATGAGATGTTCAGTATCTCGATTATAGAAACACATAGTACAAGATGAGAAAAAAATTATTCCCATATAGAAGACAGGAAGAAGCTAAGATTGTACTGTGACCCAACATATGATATTTATTAACAAAACTACACTGACTGAGAAAACTAAATCTCAGATATCAGATTTTAGAAATGGCAATTTTCCAGATTCTATATGCAGAGACAGGATAAAGGGTAGAAAAGGCATGTGTATATGAGAAGAGAAGGACAAATTCATGGAGAGGGTGGTTCCCTGAGAATTGTCTGAGAAGCAACAAACCAGCAAAGTGAGACTCAAGGACAAAAGATACTAGCTTTGCACTGAACTGATCAGTGGGCTGAAGACAAAATGACTGATGGACAGTGGAGTAAGGAAAACAAAGCAAAGAGCACAGCAGAGAAGTTCAGATGAAAGTGTTAGGAACGTCCATTAGTCCGAGCATATAGAGGAAGCTTAGTCCTTAAAGCTTCTAAACTGAGCTTAGGAGAAAGAACTAAAATTTATCATCACATGTTAAAGAAAACCTATTCATTTCATCTCCCAATAATTAAGTGATAAGTGACTGCTGACTTGTTTCTAATAAGAATAAAAGATGAAGTTTAAATCAGTGAACTGCCTAAGCCAAAGTCAGTATTTCTAGTGCCTTCACTAACGCTGCCCAATCCTTCATGATCCTCCGTCTGTAGAACTAGCCCCCCCCACCCGACTCCCCCACCTCCAGCTCTGCTCTGCTTCTTAACAATAGAATATGTGCATGCTAAGTTGCTTCAGTCGTGTCCAACTCTTGATGACCTTATGGAGGTATAACCCGACAGGCTGCTCTGTCCATAGGATTCTTTAGGCAAGAATACTGGAGTGGGTTGCCATTTCCTCCTCCAGAGAATCTTCCCAACCCGGGGACTGAACCCACTTCTCTTAAGTCTCCTGCACTGGCAAGCAGTTTCTTTACCACTAGCACCACTTGGGAAGCCTATGTATCAATGATAAATTGAGATAATTTATTGTTCTTATCTGCCTGCAATGCAGGAGACCCTGGTTTGATTCCTGGGTCAGGAAGATCCGCTGGAGAAGGGATAGGCTACCCACTCCAGTGTTCTTGGGCTTCCCTTGTGGCTCAGCTGGTAAAGAATAATGCAGGAGACGTGGGTTTGATCCCTGGGTTGGGAAGATCCCCTGGAGAAGGGAAAGGCTACCCACTCGGGTATTCTGGCCTGGAGAATTCCATGAAAGTATAGTCCTTGGGGTCGCAAAGAGTCAGACAAGACTGAGCAACTTGCACTTTCACTTTCACATTGTGCTTATGTAGAAGAATGTCTTTGTTCTTACAAAACACATCCTGAGCTATTTAACAGTGATGTTTGCAACTTCCTTTCAAACTGTTTAGAAAAAAGGAAAAAGAAAGCGTAAAAAAAACAGATACATATACGCATATCTTACATATGCAAAGAGAGAAATATGTGCCATCACTTCATGGCAAATAGATGGGGAAACAATGGAAACAGCAACTTTATTTTCTTGGGCTCCAAAATCACTGCAGATGATGACTGCAGCCACGAAATTAAAAGACGCTTGCTCCTTGGAAGAAAAGCTATGACCAACCTAGACAGCATATTAAAAAGCAGAGACATTACTTTACCGACAAAGGTCTGTATAGTCAAAGCTGTGGTTTTTCCAGTAGTCATATATGGATGTGAGAGCTGGATTATACAGAAAGCTGAGCACTGAAGAATTGATGCTTTTGAACTGTGGTGTTGGAGAAGACTCTTGAGAGTCCCTTGGGCTGTAAGGAGATCCAACCAGTCCATCCTAAAGAAAATCAGTCCTGAATATTCATTGGAAGGACTGATGTTGAAGCTGAAACTCCAATACTTTGGCCACCTGATGCAAAGAACTGACTCATTTGAAAAGACCCTGATGCAGGGAAAGATGGAAGGTGAGAAGAGAAGGGGATGACAGAGGAAGAGATGGTTGGATGGCATCACCAACTTGATGGACATGAGTTTGAGCAAGCTCTGGGAATTGGTGATGGCCAGGGAAGCCTGGCATGCTTGCAGTCCCTGGGGTCACAAAGAGTTGGACACAACTAAATGACTGAACTGAATTGAGAGAAAGATAAAGAGAGAAACAGGGAGAAAAACAAATGTGGCAAAATGTTAACAATTGATAAAGAATATAATGGTGATATAGTGTTTACCATTCTTTCAATTTTATATAGTGTTTTTTTTTTTTTCAAAATAAGTTTGGGAAAAACACATGCAAAACAAATACATAACCCTATGATATAATGGGGGAAGCTTAGAAGTCCAAAGACTGAGTTGTGAATACAGCTCAGACAAATGTATCTTGGTGACCCTGGACAAAAAGTCTAACTTCTTGGGCTTTAGTTTCCCCTTCTAAGTATAAGGTGGATAAACTGAATGATATCCAAGGTCTCTTCCTACAATATTAGTAGGCATTTGGGAATAAAAATAGCCACATGTCTATGCATGTTGTATTGACATATGCAGACAGCATAATAAAATTGCTATTATCTCTTCATAAAATTATTCCCTGGTAATTTCATAATTTATAAATTATTCCTCCTCAGCACCTTAGCTAATTGTGTGTCTTTAATGATATTAGCTTACTTGGCACTAAAATTGTGTTTCTTGTTCCAAGAATCAGAGTTCTTATCTATCTTTAAAAAAAATAATAATAATTCTACACAAAATAGCAAAAAAAGGAAAAAAGGACACAAGAGAGAAAGAAGGAAGAGAGGGAGGAAAGAAGAGAGAGGGGAAGAGGGCAAGGAAAGGGCAGAAGGGAAAAGGGGGAAGCAGGAAATGAAGAAAGACCTGCAAGCTGAGGGCGGCTCCAAGGAGGGATACTTTAAACACCAAAGCTGTGTAGGAATGAAGGTTCCTGTTTAGCATCATGAATCCCCCAGGTGATCCTCTCCAACTAAGAGTTGGAAATGGGACCAGTAGCCACTTTATTACCCATAAATATGCACATCTAATACATATGTGTAAAGCTCAATGGTGTCCACCAGGAGCCAAAGCAATAAAAGCAAAATAAATGATCCCAAGAAAGAGAGTAGACCAATTTTTAAAAACTGTACATATAACTTTCCCAAAACTTCACTTGATGGACCATTTTCCAAAATTAGAAAAAATTTCTAAACCTATTAAGTAGATCAATTTGCCTAATATCCCAGCTGAAGAACACAACAAGAGAAGCTTCTGTTTATCGTTTTAAAATGCAGGACAACAGCACAAAAACTATGCTCAAAAAAGTAAATATTTATAAAAACCACTCTAACAATTTTTTACTATATACCTTTTAATATATTCTGGGGTTTTAGACAATATGCTTTTCATTACTGCATATTCTGATTTTTTTTAACTAGGGCTATACATTGTCTTTTTAAATAAGTTTAAAACTTTAAAAGGAAACAAAGAAAAAGCCTCCATGTAAAATAGCATTATTACTTACCTCCATTGGAAATGAAGAAATTTCTAGCACTATTATAATCTGAGTTGATAAATAAATATCCTGACATCCATAAAGTGATTCTGGAAATTTTCTGAAACATGAGAAATTATGTTAACTAACATGAGAGGGCATTCATTCTTCCCTTCATTGGGTAGACTTTCTGTTTACTTTCATTATTCTTGGTGACCTGCGTTGGAGTGGCCATTAACCCACTGAAGAAATTTTTTTTTAATTCTTTGAATTTCAACATATGGATACTTGACCTTATCATTGGCAAGAAGAGGAATGATTGTGGCAGAATGAAGTTGTACTCTATCCGGTTCTCCATCAAGGAGGATGGAGCCCACCCTATCTCCCAATCTCACCCTCTTTATTTTGCCCCCATCTTCTCTTCACCTATACCAAAAAAAAAAAAAATCCATAAAAGGATTCTTACCCACCCGCATTGTCAGTGTGTCCTTGGCAATATTTCAAATGCAATATTGATGAGGATTTACTTTATCATAGTGACTGTCCACTTGGGAAGGGTTGGAGCACACTCACTCAAAAGTCAAGCCTGTCACGGTAGATTTCTATTGCAGCTTCTACTTCTTTGTTTGGGCCAGTGAGGGACCCAGAATCTTGCCTGGAAGAGTCAAAAAGAGTCCAGCCAGACCAGGTATTCAACAACACTAAGAGTTTTGGTAAGAAAACAAGGGGTATGTTAAAACCCACCCACTGAAGTAAGACCTCCCCAAGCACACACCTGTATAAATTCATAAAAGGGATTACACAATGTTTCCTGCTTCAATACCAGTTCCTCCTCATCCAGCAAATAGTCTCTTTTCTTCTCCAGCCTGAGTCTTTCCAGAGCGTGATGGTTCATCTGCTTGTCCCTATCTTGCTCTGGAATCTCTTCAATATGATTGTCCCTAAGAGTGGCCCCCAATGCTCAAGCTTTTCATCCAAAAAGGCTGAGCACTCATTTTAAATCATGAGTCTTTATAAATTGATTGCTCCAGGAGATGTTTCTCCCTCCAATATGCTGTGCAAAACGAACAAAGTATGCAAAATGTTGACTGCTGTCGTTATTTATTAACAGGAATGACTGCATGATGCGGTAACGCTCTCTCTTACTTTTTTTTACAAATACCATCCTGACCCATCCCTCCTCCCCCATGACCAGTATTCTGTGTGGTATGACAACAAAAAGAGCATTTTAACCCCCTTTGGTTAGGGAGCACAGTTTATTTGAGCTTTGTTGAATAATGTCATGACTCCGGTGGTAGCAGCAGTCTGGAAAGGTTACTGGTAAGCATCACCTAATGCATGGGAGCTATACTACCCTGGCATGCACCCCAACCTAAGCTGAAGCATGAACCATTTAGTGGCATGCAGGATGACTGACATGCATCCTGACCATCATCTTACTCTCGTGAGCATGCCTCCCTTCTCCAGAGGCCTTCTTCCCGTCCACTCAGGTCCTGGAAGTGTGGCATCTTGATAGAGTGTGTGTGCTCAGTTGCTCAGTCATGTCTGAGTCTTTGCGACCCCATGGACTGTTGCTGGCCAGGCTCCTCTGTTCATGGGATTCTCTAGGCAAGAATACTGGACTGGTTTGCCATTTCCTTCTCCAGGGGATCTTCTCAACCCAGGGATGGAACCTGTGCCTGCTGCTTCATTGGCAGGTGGGTTCTTGACCACTGAGCCACTTGGGAAGCACACATCTTGATAGAGAGAGACATAACTATATATTGGATTGGCCCAAAAGTTCGTTTGAGTTTTCCGTAAGATATTATGGAAAAATTGGAGTGAACTTTTTGGCCAACCAGTATTTGGCTATAACTAAAGCACTGAGATGACTTTAAGATCACCAGACTACCCAGTCCAAGTCCTTCCTCCTCCTTAAAATTCTCCATAAAACACATTGTTCTACCCTACATAGGAAATACTAGGTACCTCTTTTCTAAGTCATCATTCTCATATCATTTCTATATAAAAGGCAAATAAATTACTGAATGTTTCTCCACCACCCACCAACAACATCCTCTGGTGCATCTCACTGGTGAGTAGAATTTAAAGCCAAAATACAGACATTGTTCAAGCAAGAACAAACCTAGTGACCCTTCCTATGCTGAGCAGCCAATCATAACAGCGGAGTCAACACAGTCAACACAGTGTGGCCTCATGCAGTGAAGGAGTTACAGTCCAAAAAAGAGTATTTTTTAGCCGAGCGGTAATACTAGCAGCTGAGAATTACACGAGTTCATGTAAACAAAACAGTGGAGCAGTTTGGGGAAAATAAGTAGTAACTGCAGCCAACTGCCAAACCAATAGACATACAGTCCTGAAAGACTCCCTCATTTACACAGCCAGAGCAGAATCCTGGTCAAAGCCAAGGGGAAGTTTAAGCGAAACGAGAGCAAAGGCCACTGGCTGAATTGCAACACCATCACTATACATTCAGGGTTCAATACACACGGTATAGAATGTCCTGAATTTTATATATATACACACATATATGCATAACATATATAGATGGGTAAGTAGATAGGTAGATAGATGCACAACAAAGAAAAAAGCCATCTATTGGTAATCAATATTTTGATAAGCTACATTAAATAATCAATCTTGATTAAAGGCTATAGCCAAGTCTCATTAGCTGCTATTGTTTCCCCTTGGATTTTTGTTGGCCTGCTGGATTGTTTGGCCATTTTCACGAACTTCAATTAACGAAAGAGAAAGAGGCAGAACTTTTGGAACTTAGATGGAGAACTTTTGCCCTGTTCCTGTAAGTCTTTCTTTCTTTCTTTCTGTATTTTCTAGCTTACAGTCTCCAATGAATATGCCCATCATTATTTTAAAAATAATAATAATTGGGTGTTAAGGAATGAAAGCACAAAGCATGTGTATTTATTTATCTGCCTTTCCCCTCGACTCAGTGGCTTTTAAAGGGCAAGATAGTCCCATGGAAATAGGGTTCTTTTAACTGCACCAGAAAACGCATTTAAAAACCCAAACAAGCTAACTGCGGCCATATCTTTGTTTGGCAACCTGAGTATTCTCTTCACTTAGTCCTGCTCATAGCAACACACAAAGGATTACTCTGCAGCCAGGGATAATAGCTGATCCCATAATCTGGCACTAACACTTAGAAAGATTAATTACCCTATTAAAGTCTCAGACATTACTAAGAAAATCTTTGTATAAACCTTTTAACTCACAACAAATGCAGCCTCCTTGGTGCCTTCAGTTTGTTACACAATACAGGTCCTCACCCTCCCACACTTTTCACCATTGTTTCCGGCATCTTCAGAAATATCCAGGTGCACACACACAACCGTGCCCACGTGTCGGCAAGCCCACACCGAGCAACAGAGTCGAAGCGTCTTCCTGGTATGAAGGCAGAAAGTGGGAGTGTGGTTGGAACAGATAAAGTAAAAACTCCTCCCGTCCTTAAATTGGCTGTACTGGAGATTAAGTCGCAGGGGGAAAAACACTCAGTGTTTCAAAGGCTGCTGCCGTGTCAGAAACCAGAAGTACCTAAGAAGATTCATGTTGTAATCCTCACACAAACTTATGCCCAATATGTGAAACGATGAGGAGGGTTGAATTCTCAATGCTTACTATTAAAGTTTCCCTCTGGAGTAGAACACTGGCAATTAGACTTTAGGGACACTTCTGTGTTTTCATTTCCATACTCACCATCAGCTTGTCATGGTTTTCCTTTCTCCAGCATTGCCACTTCTTCAGATTTCTTATCACAGTTTCGAGGAAAACTCATTGGTTTCAAGATATAAACTTAATCAAATAAAAACAAGAAGCAGAGGGCCAGGGTCACAGGACCCATGTCATTTATAGGTCAAACAAAAAAGACATCGAACTCCCTCCATTCCTCTGATCAATTATGGTATTTCACTGACTTCGTCATCAAAGGACCCTCCCTGATCAAGTGTTGTCCTTGGGAAAATGCTGGGATAGTGTTGATAATAAATTGGTTAAGGGTATATAGAGTCAAAATTCCACCTCCAGACATACCGGCTACATGACCTCATCTGTAATCTGAGTTATCTCACCAGCTCAAGCTTCAGATGCCCCATCTGTAAGATGGGAATGATAATCATACTGAATGCATAAGGGTGTTGTGGGATTCCCGAAGGAAGTGCGTGGTGGGTGTGGCCAACCAGCTGACTCTTCCTCTTTTAGCAACATCACCACCATCACTGCTGCCCAGAGAGTGAACCTTTTCAGGCTCCTTATGACCCAAGGGCTCCAAAGCATTGGGTTGGCCAAAAGGTTTGTTCAGGTTTTTCCATAACATCACACAGAAAGATGGAACAAACTTTTTGGCCAACCCAGTAATTCATCAACCACTTCAACCTGGCACACTGCTTGTCCTGATTGTCACTCTAACCAAGCAATAAGATAGTGACAAAAGGTCATTCTGTAAAAGAGTCTTCCTTCAACCTGCAAATACAGTAATGTAACTTTACCTCAAAACTAAGATTCCCAGGAGATACCATTTATTATGAGACAACAATAAACTTTTATCATTCTAAGTCTTTATTGTGGCAGCATCTAATTTTTTCATTTCAGCATGGATACGCTGAATCCATGCTTTATGAATCCAGAAACTCATAGTGACAACTGACAGTGAATTCAGACCTGCTGCTGATTACTTTACATGAATTATTTTATTTATCCTCACAGCAACTCAGAGTTAGATACTATAGTTAGGCCCATTCTACCCATGACAAAAGATACAACTGAAGCCCTAAGAAGCTAATTAACTAACCCAAGGTCATATGACCAGAAAGTGGTGGGGCTGAGATTTGAAACATGACATCTTGACAACAAAGCTTTGCCACCATGCTCCATCAGATTCCATTTTATAACCCTAGGTTTTACAGCTAGGATTCATCCTTTCAACAAGTCTTATTGATCATACACCATGTGCCAGTCACTGCCCTAGCACTGGTAATAACATAGACAGAAGGCTGCTTTCATGGAGCTTACTTTCTATTTGGATAAACAGAAAATAAAAAGAAAAATATATCCGTAGCAAAAAGTCTTGTAGTGATCCATGCCATGAAGGAAAACCAAGTGCAGTAAGGGACCGTGGAGGGAAAGCGCTGTCCAGCTCAGGTAGACACATGACCATTCAGCTCAGTCCTGGTCTTCAGGTAGGACAGGTATCATTATCCTCATCCAACAATTAGCTAATGAGGAATTGAAAAAGTAAGTGACTTGTCCAGAGCTTGCAAGAAACAAAGTATAAATTAAAAGCCAAATCTCCTACTTTCTATGGCTTTTTTAGTCTGCCGTATTTAGTTTGCCTAATAATACTTCAACCTGAAATTGCACTCCCATAAATGTGTGTTTTTAAGCACAGATAATCCCTGTGTACTCATTTTTCCTTGTTGGTCTCAATAAAATGAGATCATCTAATAAAAAACAGAGTGGAAAGGGGGAAAAAAGCATCTAAAAAAAGAAAATCCTCTGAACTCATGAATAAGAAACTGAACTGTCCAGAATGAGGCCTCTCACCCTCAGTTTTAAATACCTTGATTAATAGCTGATGGGATGTGCTGCAGTGTAATACTCATGGATTTGGCTCTCACGAGTAGAAATATCCTGGATCCAACACTTCAATTACTAAGGGAAAATAAGAGCCCCCCAAATCACTACTAACAGCATTGACATAATTTCCAATCCTGCTCTTTTCTTTGACTGGGTAGTAAACAAATGAAATTTTTGTGTTAAATTGATTGCTCTGTCCCATGCCGTAAGACGATGGGCATACTAATGGGCTGAATTGCAATTATGTGGTTTTGACATGACAAATATTAATCAGCTTAAACTCTCTGAAGACTGTTTGGAAAACATGACCCAGTAGGGAGAAATAAACCCCATTCTTGTAACTGATTAAATGTCTTTATGGTTATTTTCTTCCCGTGTTGATTTTTTTTCTTTTTTAATATTGGCAGGAGAACAGATCATTGACAATTGCAAATCTCAACTACAAATCATATAACTTGAAACAAGCAGGGAAAGACTACACCTGTGAACTGAGAAAAATCCAAACTTTGGACTGAGTTTTTCCTGGGCCAGGCATTTGGTTAGCTAAAATCAATTAATCCATCAATCTCAAAGTGTTAATTATCAAACATTTGCCTCTCTAAAAGTACAAATGCAACATAGATGTCAACTAGGGTGACCCTGCCTTTGAGAGTGTGATCTCGAATACCATTCTAACTATCTTGGGTAGTACAGCAGGCCACTCAGCATTTCCAGGGGTTCTAGGGAGACATGTTTCTCTTTCACATTTTCAATTACAATTCTCTGTTAAAGCCGTAATGTCTCTCTCCTCTCTTCTTCTCCTTTCCTCTTTATGTCAGCCCATTTATAGAACATAGCCCCTTTTCCTGATTTTCCAAAAAGAATATTCATAGCTGGTCATAGGGGGTGGTAGATCTTTTAGAAAAATATTTATTTGGCTATGCTACTGCTGCTGCTAAGTCATTTCAGTCGTGTCCGACTCTGTGCAACCCCATAGACGGCAGCCCACCAGGCTTCCCCGTCGCTGGGATTCTCCAGGCAAGAACACTGGAGGGGGTTGCCATTTCCTTCTCCAATGCATGAAAGTGAAGAGTGAAAGTGAAGTCGCTCAGTCATGTCCAACCCTTAGCGACCCTGTGGACTGCAGGCTACCAGGCTCCTCTGTCCATGGGGTTTTCCAGCCAAGAGTACTGGAGTGGGGTGCCATTGCCTACCAGGCATTAATTGTGGCACACAGGATCCTTAGTGGCAGCACGTGAACTGTTAGTTGTGGCCTGTGGGATCTAGTTTCCTGACCAGAAACTGAACCTGGGCTCCCCGCATTGGGAGCACTAATCTTAGTCACCAGACCACTAGGGACGTCCCTGTAGCAAATTCCCCACTGAAAACGTAAGACACTGCTGGCAAAGGACGTGGGATGGTTACAGTGTATTAAAAAACAGAGACATCACTTTGCCGACAAAGGTCCATATAGTCAAAGCTATGCGTTTCCAGCAGTCAACTATGGAAGAGAGACTCGGACCACAAAGAAGGCTGAGCACCAAAGAACTGAAGCTTTTGAACTGTGGTGTTGGAGAAGACTTGAGAATCCCTTGGACTGCAAGATCAAACCAGTCCATCCTAAAGGAAATCAGTCCTGAGTATTCGTTGGAAGGACTGATGCTGAAGCTGAAGCTCCAATACTTTGGCCATCTGATGTGAAGAGCCAGCTCATTGGAAAAGACCCTGATGCTGGGAAAGACTGAAGGCAATAGCATAAGGGGGGTGGCAGCAGAAGATGAGATGGTCAGATAACATCACCAACCCAATGGCCATGAATCTGAGCAAACTCCAGGAGATAGTGAAGGAGAAGGGTGCTACAGTCCATGGGACCACAAAGAGTTGGACTTAGCAACTGAACAACACGGATCAACAGAAGAGAGGCTTCTATTCCTCTTCTGACAAGTTCCGTAGCTCTCATCCACCACCATCGCTCCATCACTGCAGGATTCTCCCCGCCTTGTGTTAGGACTCTCTCCATTTCTAACCACACATTCACACACTTAGCTTCCTCCTCCTTCCTTCTCTTCTCTACTTACTTCACTTACCCCCTAGACCCCAAATGCCCTGTTCATTTCTCATTCAGAGTTGCTTATATAAGACCACTCTAATCCATAACATCTGAGCCATGAGGGCCTTCTTTCCCCAGTCAAAACAGTCAACACAGATAACAAGCCAAACAATGGAACTTGCCCATAAAGGAAATTCTGTGGGCATCTCTTAAAGTAAGATTTTTTTTCCTCCTCTATACATATCCCACGGAGAAGGCAATGGCATCCCACTCCAGTACTCTTGCCTGGAAAATCCCACGGATGGAGGAGCCTGGAAGGCTGTAGTCCATGGGGTCGCTGAGGGTCGGACACGACTGAGCAATTTCACTTTCACTTTTCACTTTCACGCACTGGAGAAGGAAATGGCAACCCACTCCAGTGTTCTTGCCTGGAGAATCCCAGGGACGGGGGAGCCTCATGGGCTGCCGTCTATGGGGTCACACAGAGTAGGACACAACTGAAGTGACTTAGCAGTAGCATACATATCCCACAGTTAATATTATCTGTTTCTCAAAGTGTGGAGGAAAAGCCATACCTATCTTTCTGTCTGCTTTGTACCTGCAGTCAAAGCCTATGACAGTTCTAATGATTCTTCTTTCATATCCTTCAAGCTACTTCCCAAGGATAATTAATACTGCCACTTCACCAGCTGTGGTATTTACATCTGAGTAAGAAAATGCTACCAATACGAACTGAAGAAAGGCTTATAAACCTCATTTGTTAAGCAGTATTGCCCAAGCTGGCAGACCTCCAATTCACAGAGGATTTTGTGCCTGCACAAAGCACTGGAAGTCAAAATATTGTAAGACAGATCTCATTTATCTTTAGAAACCATGTGTTTCATAATAGTGGTATATTCTTGACCAGGAGTCTGATTCTCAAATGGTGTTCAGTTATAGTCACCCTTTGATTGGGTGTAAAGAAGACACATACATAGCATTATCTAAATAAAAAATACTGATTTTGTGACTATTCATTATAAAATTTTTTCTGATTATAGAAACACTAGGCTTTATGAAGAAAATGTTTTATAGGAAAGAAAAATTACCTTCAAGCTCCCTGCCAACAGATAACCACTGTTAACATTTTGCAGTATTTCCTGTAAGTTTATTTTCTGTGCATATGTTTACACATAGGAGATCACCACAATATAGTTTTGCCTTCTGATCTTGGTACTTTATATTACATATTAAGCATTTGCTATTTGTCAACACAATTGTAAGGCCTATATATTAAATCATTTGTATATACTAATTTACATAACTTCACATAGTATTCAGCACTCAGATTTTATAAAATCCAAGTTAACAACTTATTAAATCAGCTATTTGATCAACTATGATAAAAATGTGTGTATATGTTTAAAATGTATATACAAGGCAAATTAGAATACAAAGGACAATACAGTAAATAATCAATAACTTTTTTCCATTTTTTTAATGTGGTAGAATAGCCATAACATAAAATTTATTATCTTACCTATTTTTAAGCATACATTCCAGTGATATTAAATATATTCATAATGTTGTGCAACCATTGCTACCCTCCCTCTCTGTAACTCTTTTCATGTTGTAAAGCTGAAAGTCTATACTCATTAAACAATAATTTCCCATTTCTCCCTCCCCCAAGACCCTCACAAACATTATTCTATTTTCCATCACTATGATTTTGACTATTCTAAATACCTCATATATGTCTAATCCTACAGTATTTGTCTTTTCAGTTCAGTTCCGTTCAGTCACTTTTAGTGACCAGCTTATTTCACTTAGCATAATATCCTCAAGATTTATCCATGTTGTACTATATGTCAGAGTTTCCTTCTTTTTCAGGCTGAATAATATTCCATTGTATACACTTGGGTTGTTTGTTTTGTTGCTGTTGTTGAATTTCAGAAGTTCTTTATATATTCTGGATAATAATTCCTTATCATATGTATGATTTGCAATTATTTTCTCCCATTTTTTGGATTGCCTTTTTACACCACTGACATTGTCTTTTGATCCACAAAATTTTAATTTCCATAAAGGCCAATTTGTCTATATTTTCTTTTGTTTCCTATGCCTTTGGCATCATATCCAAGAAATCACCGCCAAACCCAATGTAGTTAAAACTTTGCCTCTGTGTTTTCTTCCAAGAGTTTTACAACTGTGGATCTTACATTTAGGTCTGTGATTCATTTTGAGTTAATTTTTGTACATGGTGTTGGGTAAGGGACCGATTTCGTTCTTTTGCATGAATCACGTAACTTCTTAAGAAATTTCTGTAGCCTAGATGAGAAACAGAGTATTGAAGTTACAAAGAACTAAGCCAGCATCAAAGCAGCCCATGTGTGAAGATGGGAGACCGGGAGGCATCCACCTCCACACTCAACCCCATCCCTGCTATCCAATACTGAAACCATATATTGCAAGAGTGGGAATGGAGAGAACTAAGATCTTGAAGAAGAAAGACATCATATTTTCCAGTGGTGTATGTCAACAGTGGACTGTCCAGGATACATGGTTTCCATTCTGCCTACTCAACATGCCATAAGTGGTTCCAGGTGTGACCAGATACCAATCGATTCATGATGCACTGGAGCCAGCCATAAGCTACACATGTGTATATGATGTCATTTACTCCACTAATTAATCTTTGCCTCTCAAATGCATGATTCAAATTATGTTTCCAAAACTATACTCATTAAAATGCCAGCATCTACGGCCATTCTCATCTTCCAGAGATTTTATGTTTGGCTTATCATCTAAGGGAAAAATCAACTGCCTCACAGTTTAACATATTCCAGTTAAATCAGCCCAGTGTCTCTAGCATAGCACCATTCTAATGACTCTGTGACTTTTAAAGCTGCAACATACAGGAAATGTTGTGGTGTTGATAGTATCTCAAAATGGTATTTCCACCCTTTTTCAAATCCCAATTCCACCATCCTGTCAAAATCCTAAATTCTCTCTTAGGGCTACTGGTAACTTCAAAGACCAGGGCTTTTACTACTATTTCACCCGCAGAACTGTGGAAAAGAGACTCAAGTCATATTTTTCCCCAAATGCTCTCTGTAAAAGGATCAGCTAAGAGTTCAGGGGGGAACATCAATCTCTTACGGCACGTGTGAGAGAAGCTTTTCAGGGGAATGGTTATTAGCATCACATTCAGACTCATAAACCAAGCTAAAAGGATTTGGAGGGAATAAACAGAAGAGTCTAGGGGATGAAAGTCTGTGCCCCCAAAGCCAGGTTTATTTTGTGGTGGCTCTTTATAGAACACACTAGGATGTGAGCATCTCAGCCTCCCAAATTTACCCCTCTCAGTGCTGTCCTGCTTTCTTGTGAAGCAACTGAAAAGGACCCATAACCTAGAGATGAATCCTGAAAAAACTATACAGCATTGACCGGCTTTACACATGGGAATCCAAAGGTACGACCTAACAGGAAATGCTATGACTGCGTAATGCACAGTTTTATTGGAGCCAAGGGCCAATAAAGCTAACGCTGTGCTGAATAAAAGGGAATGACAAAACAAAGCAGAATAAAAAGCCATTAAGTTCTGAGATGCCACAAGTTTTCTCCCTCAGTAAGCCACTACAACTGTCAACATGGAAAGTCAACTCTCCAAAAAAGTTGGGAGACAAAATCTGACAACAAAACCATTAGGCCTTGTCTTCTCCCAGGAGATTCCTTGGTATCAGAAGGCAGAAAACTCCACAAAAGACTCACAGAGGATACTGGGCATCAAGAGACGTCCCTGTAAATGGCTAGTCTTGGTATTTTCTTGAACCAGGCAAATCAAGACAAGGCATATATTCCTCCCCCACTCTCATGCCCATCTTACTTTGGTTCTAGAAGCTCTGGTTTATTTCTAGATTTCTCTGCAAACACACTGCAACTCCCAGATAAATTCTCACACTTCATTGGAAAGTTGGCCTCAATGGGTACTATTTATACTACCATCCAGGAGACTGAAAGTGAAAGTGTTAGTTGCTCAGTCATGTCTGACTCTTTGCAACCCCACGGACCACAGCCCTCCAGACTCCTCTGTCCATGGAATTCTCCAAGCAAGAATACTGGAGTGGGTTGCCAGCCCCTTCTCTGGGGGACTTCCTTATCCAGGGATCAAACCTGTGTCTCCTAAATTGCAAGCAAATTCTTAATCATCTGAACCACCTGGGAGCCCAGGAGACTATTCACCCCTAAACCTGGGCATTTATCCACAGAAGGAGGTGGGACAGAATCTCTGACATAGGGCTGTGGAAGGGGGAAATGGTTTTATTTTCCCTTAATTACTTGAATGGAAGAGAACACCTAGCCAATATCCCTAAATGATAAATTTCACAGCTCTTGTCTTTGATTTGGGGATAATTTGACAGAAAACTCTTTTTTTTTTTTTAAGTTTTTTTAATATGGACCATTTCTTAAAGTCTTTATTCAATTTGTTACAACACTGTTCCTGTTTCATATATTTTGGGATTTTGGCCATGAAGCCTGAGGAATCTTAGCTCCCCGACCAGGGATCAAACCTACACCCCCTGCATCAGAAGAAGTCTTAACCACTGGACCACTAAGGAAGTCCCTCCACAGAAGGCTCTTGTTTCACTGATTTTTAATCTAGGTGTATTTTCTAGCCCAATTCTCTCTGAATCCCTCAACATACTTTTAAACTCTCCTGCTGGCCTCCCATAAAGACAACTACCCTAAAAGCCCACCCGGCAGCCTGTCTGCTCCCTCTGGCCAGATGACGCAGAGAAAGACCTGCAGACTGCGGCTGGTGCATCCCGGAGATGAGGCAGAAGAGGCGGCTGGCCCTTTTCTTGGCAGCAGCTGGTTCAACCTTAGCAGGCAGCTGGCAATAATAGCCTCTTGTTTGAAGCTGGGGCAAGAAGCAGTGATTCCAACATCCTCTTCAGCATTACCCAGCTCCATCTCACATCTCCGTCTGGCCCAGCTCCTGTCACAGTGATTATGGAGGCAACAGTTGTGCCGTAATTAGGATCCTCCTGGGCAGGCCAATCTCAGTGACAGCAGGATGCCAGCTGCTCCATCGCCAGAAACATCTCCTTGGCATCCCTTCCTCCTTGGCATTCTTGCTTTCTCCTAGCTCCTACCCTGTCCTTCCAGCCACTGGAGTCAATAAGTTAGGCTGAGACCAAGTGGACAAAATTCTCTTCTACCCCAAAGCCAAGGTTATTTATTTTCCTGGTTCACTGGGAGCAGCCTCAGCTCAAGACCCGGTGGAAAGGTGCTGGGAAGTCAGTCATTCTCAGTGACTCTTTGGTTGAAGCTGGGTCTCAGAGATTATTGTTGTTGTTGAATAATCAGTTGTGTCCGACTCTTTTTGACCCCATGGACTGCAGCATACCGGGTTTCCCTGTCCTTCACTATCTCCCGGAGTTTGCTCAGACTCATGTCCATTGAGTTGGTGATGCGATCTAACCATCTCACCCTCTCACCCACTTGTCCCTTTGTCTTCAGTCTTTCACAGCATCAGGGTCTTTTCCAGTGAGTTGGCTCTTGGCAGCAGGTGGCCAAAGCAGAGTCTCAGCTCCAGCATCAGTCCTTCCAATGAATATTCGGGGTTGACTTTCTTCCGGAGATGACCTGAGCGCTTTTTGCTTTAATTCCACCCCTCTCGACTACTCGCATAGTGTCGCAGCTTCTTCTGGCCCAATGGACACACCGAATGCCTGGTGGTCGCGGCCCTGGCGTCTCCTCAACCCCAGGACCTATCAAAGTCAGGACCTGGAGAAGACCACCTTCTAGGTGGCACTGTGCATGGGACATCTGCGTGGAGGAAGGCTCCCTCTAGGGATGCCCAGAGTCACTTCTCGTTTTGCTTCTTTATTTCTCCCCTTTTCTCCTTTTAGGGTCTTGAAACAACAATAGTAAGCAGGAGATTCCAAAAATGCTCCCACATACGTCTCCTGACAGAAACAGGGAACTCACCCGGCAATGAGAGAAATCAGCCCTCCTCGCTTCTCCCGAGGGCAAGAGAAGAAATCCAGCGATAACATCTGGCCATGCTAAGGCAAGCCAGGAGAAGCCCCACTGCCCGCAAGACCATGCAGATCTAACTGCGCTGCTTAAGACCTAAGACTCAGTCTTCTTACTACCCCCACTTCCATTTTCTCTCCTCATGGTTAGCCAAACTTACCATAATGAACAATTTTATGTTACTAGGGATAGAGGGTATTTTTAAATCCCATGCTCTGGCCAATGACTCAACATAAGGACAATGTTAAAAAAAAAAAAAGCTTCCTCATTCCCTTGAGCCAATCCACCCAGTCCTATGAATACTTCCCTCCAGGAAGAAAGCCAGACTAGAAGACAGTGAGGCCTGTGAACCCACAAGTCCGGGGCAGTGGAGGGTGGGGCAACCCTCCCCACCCCCAGCTTTCTTTTAGACTTTGAAGTGCCTAAGGCACCGCTTTAATCCCTGATAGATACAGAAATGAGTCCTGGGGAAGAGAAACAGGAAAAGACCACAAAGAAAGGGCTTGATTGTATTTAACAAATGGTCATGCTAATAGCTCTCTGCCTGCAGGCTCTGCCATCCTGTCCCAACTAGGGGAGGAAATGACCAGCCCTTTCCAGGGTGTTGAGCTAGCAGCCCCAGGCATCTACACATCAGAACAAAGTCCTCCTGGGTTGCCAGCAGAGCAGGACCGGCAGTCACCCTACAGCAAAATGTCACAGGCAGCACCTGGCGCTCAACCTCCGCTAAGCTAATAGACGTGTGGCAAACGGGCAGTCCTGGTGGGGAAGCCTCGGCAGCAAAGAGAGACTTGGCCAGTCACCCTGTCACTACATGATCAATCAGCCGGGGCGTTAGGCAGGCATAAGCCCTGTCCTTGGGACCGGGTGGTTGAAGAAACAGCTCAGAATCATACAAGAAGGAACCTGTCCCAGCCTAGCGTGCTGTGGGATACACAAACATCCTCAACAGCTGAGAGAGGCAAACAAGACTATATGACTTGCAGCGTGCATTTTTACAGCGAGGATGGTACAACTCTTACACCATGTAACATAACACTGGAAAAGTGTTGGCCCCTATAGCTTCTTGTGAAATAGAAGCAGCAAATCATTTAATACAGGCAAGAGCATCTAAAAGGCTTTTTTAAAGGTATAAAGACTCAGGCTAAGGATGAGACTTGCCTTTAGCTATCCCCAGCTTGAAGGCTGTACTGATTCCTAACTAAGTGGGAGTATTGTGCCATGATACCTATAATATTTAGACCTAAGTTGATCAATTAATAAACCAGTAGAGACTTTGCTGCTATTTTATTTTTTTTGGAGGGCCTTGTTCAACAATAATTCTCACCCTTTTCTTTAGTGCCAGATTTCGGAACCGCTCCTCACTGTTGCCACCAGCACTACGTGTGCCAGTTCAAGACTTGTGCCCAACTTTGGTGCCCATATGTACAGACAGACTGAGCCAGTTTATCTACAGTTGCACACATGGACCCAAAAGAGGCCACAGCCGTTTTCAATCTTGTTCAGCCTTGGGGTCGGGGGAACAAACCTGACATTGACATGGGCATTGACGTTTCACTTGGTGCATAAACAAGAATGAGGCATGTTATTCCCTCCCTACCTTTTATGCTTCATCCCTCACTCCCTTTCTTCCCAGCTTGCTCTTCCTTCTGCATCTGGTTAATAGAGTGTTATTTTCATGAAAGCAAACCTGCTAAAAGCTTCAAAAATCTTGCAAGAAATCGTGATTGTGATTCAATCTTTCAAATTTTGCCATGTTAATAATCTCTTTAGACTCATAAAGAGCTTATTGGAACCAGCACTGGAATTAATTGAATTTGTAGCCTCACCAAACAGAGGTGGCAATTCTATTACTAGTATTAAGATAATTATGGTAGGTTTTGATATTTTTGCCTTCTTTATATTAAAGGGGCAGTGTCAAATTAAGCACAAAGCAGTCTCCATTCTCTCTTTATGCCCTCATTCATAGTTCCTTCTGTGACTCAATCCAAAGCAGGATATAAAACATGTATTTATTTAATGTCTGTATCTTTGTTACTAATAGTTCTAAATGAGTAACAACTAAGTCTTCTCATTCCATAGTTTATTTTTAGGCATTTTTTGTTTCCTATTAAAATTACTCTCTTTATGGAAGCCTTACTTTTTGTGACTTGGTTCATTTTTCGCTTAGGAATATTTTCCAACTGAGCTTTCTTTCCAGATTCTAAGTCTTTACACAGTTTGGCTTCACAATCTGGTAGAAATACCAACTTCTAAATGCTAGGGACAGCTTGCACTGATATTTCTACTGCCGGCTACAACAGAATGGGCTTGGAGCCAAGAGACCCAAGTTCTGGTACCACTGACCAATAACCACTTGTGTGATTCCTCAGTATCAGTTTTTCCTTTATCTAAAAACAACACAAAAAGAAGAAGAATGATTTCTAATATCATTATCATCTTTAAGCTTTTTTCCTGAGTTTCTACGTTTTATGTTAAATAGCATGAGGTTAAAAAGACCTGTAAATACTGCTCTCAATGGTGAATCATAAATCATTCCTTTTTTAAATGTATTGTACTACTTACTATAGCTTTTATGAGAATAACTTCACACAATTGCTTGTTGTCTCACATAATGCCATTTGGGTAAGATTTTTGCCTTAGAATCTGTAAGTGTCTCTGTGTGTTGTGTGGGATATGGGTACCTCTGACAGGTTTAGATTTGTATGTATGCTGGGGAAGCTGGTTATAATGGGGACCAAAGGAGTAGTACTTCTAACCCTTTTGTTTAACCATGACCATCCTAGCTTCAACAGAGTTTTTAAAATCTGTATCAAGGAGATACAGTTACATTCCTTGAGAGTCAAAACTATGTCCCATTCTTTATAGTGCTCCTAGATAGCAAATAATCATATAAATAAGCCAGTTTTATCAACTATTTTAATCATGAACTGCTATGGAAGCATCTGTTAAGGGGTCATCCTTGGTAGTAGGTGCTATGTCTCAGCCATAGCTCCTCACCCTTAAGAAGTTAATGCTCCGGTTGAGGAGATACAGAATCATAGAACGTCAGGGTTGGGAGCATTATCAAAGTCCTTCTAGTCCAACATCTATCCCATGAAATCATTATAATCGATTCTTTAATTCAAAAGAGATCCTCTTAAAAAGGAAAATCTATGCACACTGAACAAAGCAGGGCAGATTAGAAGGAGGGCCACTTATTCCCTCCCTCTATCATCCAACCAGATCTGTACTAAGCTTATTAGTGAGGTTTGCAAAAATAAGAAAATAATATCCATACCATAACCCCACTGAATAAGAAAGATGGAGCTGACAGGCACCGATAAAACACATCCCCCTACGTTTCCACTCTCTCAAAAAGCCAAAGAAAATCAGGCTCTATGATCGATTGATTCGTTGTCAAGACGAGCTTCAGGAGGGAAAAGTGACCGTGTGGCTGGAGAAACCTCCCGCTTAGCTGAGTAATTCCGCGTAGTCGTTCTCCCTCTAGTGGTCAAAGCAGAGATGGCAGCTCTCTGTTTCAGCCTGTATGGAAGCAGCAATAGGGTTACCCAACCCCCAAAGTTTTGACTGTTTCAGAACCCCAGTGCTAAGTTATAGAACAAGTCCCCTTACAAAGACTTCTTAATTAGAACATCTTGCTTGTTTATACTGATCATGGCAGTTACAAAAGACCATATGTCTTTGAGACTGCTGCTTGGCAAGACTCCTCCAATGTTTACCAAATCCATTTTGTATCCCATGCTAATAATAGTCCAGTGGGTCCCCAGGCAGAGCTATGGAGACTGAGGACTTCTTGTTTCTTCTGTTACTCAGTATTCTGCCTTCATCATGTGAAAGACCTCTTAGTTCCTGTGAAAGGACTAAAACAGAGCTCTAAGTTTCCCAAATGCTGTTATTTTGGGAAACGTTTATTTCAAGAGCTAAATTGTAATCTTTTGACAAATCAACATTGAGCAATGCTCTGCACTTTGTTACACATACTTTATTCCTTTAAATAGAAAATTTCAAATGAGTGGTAAACCATTTTCTACAGTATCCATAGATAATTCTATCTTCTAGAGCCAGGATCTTTTACTTCAGGAAGGAACAGTAGAGATACACTCCAATTTGAGAGGGTAGAACGGATGCCCAGTGCTGGTAATAACTGGTTCAAGGTCACACAGTTAGGCTCTCCACACTGTAACAACTTGACCACGCTGCGTAACTACAAATAAACTGAGTGGAGTGGCTGAACCTGTATTATCTATCGCCAACAAAACAACAAACAAGTGATCGATTTGTTTTATTTTGTTGACTTAGCAATAAATTAACATGCTCAGTTCATTCCTTTGCTCCCCAGGTCTGATTTTGGTCATCCAGAAAACTCAGCTTCTATTATTCATTTTGGCACAAAGTTAGATGACAATTTATACAGGGATCCAGGAATTAATAGCTTGGGTTCACTGTATCATTCAAGATCTGCCTAATTTATGTGAGTCTCTGAAAAACCCATCAGACATTTGTTGTGTGCAGAATACATGTTTGATAAACTTTTCTTCCTTTAAATTGTGAACATATAATGAAGCCTTAAGAATTTTCGTTCTTGCTTGTAACAGCTCTACAGCGGTTGGTGGCAATAATCCTTCTTTGTAGCATATTTTATGTCCTTGGAATGACTCTTAACCAGGTATTTCCCCCTGCTTGGGAAATGTGGCAATATAGCAACTATCTGTAAAGAGGTTTGAAATAGCTCACAGAGATGAGAAATGATCATTGAAAATAACTAACATATACTGACTGCTTAACCTGTGCCAGCCGGTATTCCAAATGCCTTATCTCTATTAACTCATTTATTTCAAACAATAAACCTATAATGTAACTACTATTGATGTGTGCTGTGCGCTGTGCTTAGTCACTCAATCGTGTCCAACATTTTGTGAGCCCATGAACTGTGAAGCCCACCAGGCTCCTCTGTCCATGGGGATTCTTCAGGTAAGAATACTAGAGAGGGTCGCCATGCCCTCCTCCAGGGGATCTTCCCAACCCAGGGATCGAACCCAGGTCTCCCACATTACAGGAAGATTCTTCACTGTCTGAGCCACCGGGGAAGCTCAGCTACTATTGATATCCCCACACAAAAGAAAGATTCACTTTCATCAAGGTATCTCCAAATGTGTTTATCACGTGATCCCACTAATCGTGATGACATTCTTCTGGGATGACTAACTGCTTCATTTTGCATTTTCTTTATCATATCAAATACCTATATTATATTCCTTTTGATTCAATATATGCTTTAATTTTTTAATATCCATTGATGCCTTGAATTCCTTGAGGGCAGGGTTTGTGCCTTGTTTCTTCGAATCTTCTTGTTATCAAAACTTTATTATGTGCAGTGGGTGGATTTTCTGAATACAATTTGTTTCTTTATATCAAAATTGCCTGCTGAAGTTTTACAAATCAAATGGAAGAGTTTGCACCAGAAAGATTCTTATTTCCCAGAGTAAGAGCAGAATTTCATTGAAAGTTTCATGAGACACCAATTAAATTTAATTCTGAGAGTGTAGAACCATTTTCTTCAGCTATAAACGTACTTTGGAACTAGCACTGAGGGGAAAGCAGTTGGAGAAAGTTATTCTCTGATGTGACCATGTATTCTTTAGAGATTGAAAAAAAAGTCACAATGCACGTACTGGCGCCAGACGATCTAACAAGAGTGAACAGTGATGGTGAGTCATTACTTGAGGGGCAGGGCTGTATGCAGGTTTTATGGTGGTGGTTTTAGTCACTAAGTCATGTCCAACTCTTGCAACCCCCTGGACTGTAGCCCGCCAGGCTCCTCTGTCCATGGGATTCTCCAGGCAAGAATACTGGAGTGGGTTGCCATTTTCTTCTCCAGGGGATCTACCCAACCCAGGAATCGAACCTCGGTCTGCTTCATTGCAGGTGGATTCTTTACTAACTGAGCTACGAGAGAAGCCCAGAGCTGTGACTCTAGGGAATCTGAATCGAAGCCAAGCTGAGAGGTGTGATATACGTGTCAGGTTGCAGGGAACACCAAGACAGCCTCTCCCAGGACACAAAAAATACATTGCATAAAATAGTAGGCCACACACACACTCCGAGGTTATTGTTATTTTTTTATCAGTTTGCCAAAACTTGGACTTAGGCTTCCACCAAGGACAGGCATACACCTACAAACACACTTGTGCTTCTTTATATTCAAGTTTTGACGGGTTTACATAACATGTCCTGGGAAGAGGGAGATATTTTGCATTATACCGCTGGTTGTTACTACACGATTTCAAAATCCAGTTGAAAAATAGGGGGGAACATTTAGTAAACCGATCATTTTATTCCAAGTTATATTTGTGTTTTCCATCAATGAACCTTTTTGAGTTAACAACTCTTACACAGCTTTTGATTGAAAACAATCAAGGGAGCAAAGTCCTGCCTCTTAAGATGCTTATAGCCTAGGAATACTGGGAGATAAACACCAAGGCCCAATAAGGGTAAATAATACGGCGATGGCCATGAGGAGTAGTGAGAAGGCTGCAAGATTCCAGAAGGATTTCATAGAGAGGGTGAGCTACTAGCTGAACATTGAAGAATCATTAAAAATTTAAAGAAGCTGAGCTGGAAGAAGCCTTTCGAGTAGAGCTAACCACAGAGAAAAGACTTCGAGAGGAGACTGCTCGAGGCAGACACAGGGAACATCATCACACTTGAAACAGAACGCTGGAATGTGAGAATTAAAAGTAATTTTATAGCCAGGCTAAATTTTCAATCAATTTTTATGGTGCTGTATAACCACAACTGAAAATACCTAACAGCAAAGTTGAAGTGCAAGGCCAGACCCAGAAAGGAGCCCATGTGCAACAAAAGTTCAAATAATTTGGCGAGCAAGAGGCAGAACAAAGAAAAAGGAACCTTTCCAAACAAGTTAAATTAAAGTTCTGGGGACATTAATACAAACAAGGCAATTAGGACAAATGCTGCTTAAGAGCCTTGTCTCCATCTCTGGAGACAAAACAGGAATACTCCGCTAATCATACGGAGCTGAACTCTAAAGAATAGGATGGGGGCTTTTTTTTTTTTTTGAAGTATAGTTGATTTACAATGTTGTGGTACTTTCTGCTGTACAGCAAAGTGATTCAGTTATACACACACACACACATTCTTTTTTATATTCTTTTCCATTATGGTTTATCACTGGGTTTCTTTTATTTAGTTTTAATTGAAGGATCATTGTTTTACAATATTGTGCTCATTTCTGCCATATATCAACGTGAATCAGTCATGGGTATATATACATCCCCTCCGTCTTGAACCTCTCTCCCGCCTCCCACCCCATCCCTCCTCTCTAGGTTGTCACAGAGCATCTGTTTGAGTTCCTTGAGTCATACAGCAAATACAGGATGTGGGTATTTTAAATGGGGAATCTTTGACACCGGAACGATCTCTAAATTGGCTGTAACTTTATTGGTCCTTAGGGCATAAAGTCAAGACTCAATTTTTCTATCTAGTCTTCTGCAATTATAATGAAGATGCTTGTTGTTTAGTGATGTAGATTGACTTTGAGTGAACACAGCCAGTAGTTGACAAGTAATAAAAGCATCTTCCTGTAATCAAACAGACAAAAAAAATGGAATGAGGGGTTCATTCCTTTCCTAGAAAAGAAGAAAAGTTTGATTTTCACTTGATCATTTAAATGACTTAGAGAAATAAACTCCTTCACCACCAAAGAAAAAACCCTAGATGCAATGTATGAACACAATTCAACAATAAGAAAAATCAAGAGGATCCTTAATGTTTTCGTTTCAACACTTTTTCCTGAAAAAACTACTTTCCCACACCTGAAGGGTATAAAACAGTCAGTATAGAGAAGAGTGAAAGCTTCATCGAGGGACTTCCCTGGTGGTCCAGCAGTTAAGAAGTCACCTTCCAATGCCGGAGACCCAGGTTTGATCCCCGGTCGGAGAACTAAGATCTCACAAGCTGCAGGGCAACTAAGCCCACATGCTCCAAGTAAGATCTGACACAGCCAAATGTATTTAAAAAAAAAAAAAAAAAGGCTTGATCAAAAAGCATGAACAAGATTTTGATGCCACTGTGTCATTTATTCAGCTCCAGCCATGACCGCTCCTTACTTAAAATTCGTATCAAGTCCAGTTGGCTCTCGGGTGTTCTGGAAGGTCCTCTCTGAGTTTCAGACGGACAGACTGCATCAACTGGAGATTATTTCCTGCATTTTGTCCCTTTTATTCCTTTCTACCATGATCTGCGAGTATGTTCCCATACTGCTGCTTTTGTTTCTGTTCTCGGTGTGGTCAGCATCTACATTCATTTATAAAGTTCATAGCTTGGATCATCCACGATGTGCCAGGGACTCCATCTATTCATTCATTATTTCTCTATTGTTATTACAACCTCAAATTCTGCAGATATTTTTATTAATATAATTTGCAATTTAATTTTCAGGTGATTCAAGATGACAGATTTTGATCAAAGAAATACTTGATTGAGGAACAACAGGTATGCTAAGAGATAAGAAGAATGGCTACGCCACCATCTTACACACAAGGAGAGCATTACCTTTTCAACAGAATTTCTCAGAAGAACTGAATTTTGTCCCCGGGATTTTACCTTGAAACACATAATTATTTCTCGGGAGCATTTGTTAAAGTATTCAACTAATTATGATTTTATATTCAAGTAATCATTATAATGCCAAGGATAATACTGGGTTAGCCTGAACTATCTGCCATCAAAATAGGAAATAAAGCACTATCTTTCTTGCATCAACACAGAATGAAGTAAAATAAAGACCGAGCTGTGAGCTGCTTTGTTTACTGATCCACGGAGAGGACCTAGGTGAGAGGTGAAATGACTCTGCTCAGATTAAATTAACAGATAACTTCCCACCTATCTCCTTCACAGTCTCAGAGCTAATACTCATCTTAGCCAGTTGTGTTAGTTAGCAAATACGTAACTAATGTGTTAACAGGGTTTTCTAGGTGGCTCAGTGGTAAAGAACTGCCTGCCAAGGCTGGAGACGCAGGAGACATGGATTCGATCCCTGGATTGGGAAGAGCTCCTAGAGGAGGAAATGGCAACCCACTCCAGTATTCTTGCCTGGAAAATCCTGTGGACAGAGGAGCATGTCATGCTACAGTCCATGGGGTTGCAGAGTCAGACACTACTGAAAACGCACGTACATATTGAATGTGTTAACTACCATTATAGCCCATTCTCAGAAAAAGAGAATATTGATACAAAATCTGAACAATCCCAGATTTTTAGTATTTATTTCCAAAGGATTAAATCAAGAATTAGATATAATCAAGGAAAAATAGATAGGTTTCACATGGACCAAAAATGTGTAGAGCCATAAGTGCCCAGTGTTTCTTTTTTACCTTATTTTTAATTTCAGGATGATTGCTTCACAATGTTGTGTTGGCTCCTGCTGTACAACAACGTGATTCAGCCATAAGTATGCATACATCCCTCCCTCTGGAACCCTCCTCCCATCCCCTCACCCCATCCTTCTAAGTCATCACAGAGCACCAGGCTGTCTGTGTGTGTTAGTTGCTCAGTTGTGTCCAACTCTTTGCAACTCATGGGCTCTAGCTTGCCCAGGTTCCTTTGTCCATGGGAGTCTCCAGGCAAGAATACTGGAGTGGGCTGCCATTCCCTTCTCCAGAGGGTGTCATACAGCAAATTCCCACTAGCTATCTATTTCACACATGGTGATGTATATATCTCAATGCAACTCTCAATTCATCCTGCCCGCTCCTTTCCCCGCTGTGTCCACAATCCATTCTCTATGCCTGTGTCTCTATTAGTGTCCTGCAAATAGGTTCACCGGTAGCATTTTTCTAGATTCCATATATAGTCATTAATATATAATATTTGTTTTCCTCTTTCTTACTTCGTTCACTCTGTATATCAGGGTCTAGGTTCATCCACCTCAGTTAAACCGACTTAAACTGATTCCTTTAAATGGCTGAGCAATATTCCAGTGTGTATATATACCACAACTTCTTTACCATTCACCTGTCTATGGACATCTAGGTTGCTTCAATGTCCTGGCTACTGTAAAGAGTGCTGCAATGAATGCTGGGGTACAAATGTCTTTTGGAATTATGATTTTCTCAGGGTATTTGCCCAGTAGTGGGATTACTAGGTCATATGTTAGTTTTATTCCTAGTTTTTAAAGGAATCTCTATACTTCTCCATGAGAGAAGGGGCTTCCCTTGTAGCTCAGTCGGTAAAGAATCCACCTGCAATGCAGGAGACCTGGGTTTGATTCCTGGGTCCTAAGAAGGAAATGGCAACCCACTCCAGTATTCTTGCCTGGAAAATCCTGTGGACAGAGAAGCCAGGTGGACTCCAGTCCATGGAGTCCCAAGAGTCAGGCACAACTTAGTGACTAAATCACCACTATACTTCTCCATGGTGGCTGTATCAATTTGCATTCCTACCAACAGAGCAAGAGGGTTCCCTTTTCTCCACATCCTCTCCAGCATTTATCATTTGCAGATTTTTTTGATGATGACCCTTCTGACCAGTGTGAGGTGAGAAGTTAATTAACTTCATTGTCGTTCTGATTTGCATTCATCTAATAACGAGCAATGTTGGGCATCTTTTCGTGTGTTTCTTGGCTATCTGCATGTCTTCTTTGGAGAAATGTCTGTCTAGCTCTTCTGCTCATTTTTTGATTGGGTTGCTTTGGTAGTGGTTTTTAAATATATTATTAGTAGCTGTTAACAAAAGTTACTGAATGCCTACCATATATGGAATTAAGAAAAAAACATACTTACCTAGTTGTTCAGCAAACATGTATTGACAGCCAATTATGTTCTAGACTCTGCTGTACCAGAGGCCAAGGAGATGGGAGATAGTCTTTATTTTTGAAAGGATTTCAAGCTGATTGGAGATAGAATATAGATCCCATTGCAATTAACAGAGGAGAGACACAGACAGAAAATGCTTCCGGATTTCTAAGGAAGTACTCCATAGCCTACAGTCTGAGAACAATCTTGTGTGCAAAATGAGACTAGACCTCAATAGGTGAGCAGAAAAGACCTTCCCCTGTCCACCTGCTCTCTACTTCACCACAGAAATTAAATATGTTCTTCCTTGAATTTTGTTTTCACCATGTGATGGATTTCAAGATTCTTCTCCAATTGTCCCCACACTCTGGCAGGGGAGACCTGAGCTACGTTGAAGGAAGAACAAGCAAGAAACTGACTAGTGAGTCAAGAACGGAAGAGAAAGGCTTTGGAGGACTACCATCTGCTTATACACCCAAACCTGAAAATTCTCAGATGAAAATGAAGAAGAAATGAGTAAATAAAATAATCTAAATAGTTTGTAAAGCTACATCCCGAGAACAAGAACAGGCATCTGTGCGATTTGGGATTACATCAAAAGTCAAAATACAAATTGCAAGACAATTAAAAAATGCAAATTGCAAAACAACGGCTAAAGACTGAGGCCCCAGTGCAAATTTTCCAACCATAGCAAAGAGAAATTAAATAAAAGAATTCTGAAAGAGATAAAACATTTTAAGACATAAGCAAAAGGAAATGTTAAATAGTAGAGGAAATATAAAATGGAAATTTTAAGAGGAAGCGCAGTGAAATCTGCAAACAGATCTAAACACCAACTCGTATTCCCCCCAACCTTTCTGAGAAAATCTTAAGAAAAAGAATCAGCATTCATCAACATAGAGTCTAGGAAAGCAATGCTTGTGACCCACCAATAGGCCAAAAGCAAGAACATTTCAGATTTAAAGGGCCAGAATCCACCGTGAAGATTTTGAATGAAGAGGAGAATTCAAATCAAAAACAGAAGTAAGCACCAAAACTGGGCCATCACTATTGACTCAACTATGTATTTTCAAGTGTTAAAAATAGCAAGGGGAAGGATATAGTCTCCAAAACTTTTTTTTAAATGAAAACAAATGCCATCTGCATTCAAGATAACAAATTCCAACAACAAGAAAAGGAAAACACAATCTGCTAATTCAAACATTTAAGAAAAAGAAGGTTATAGGGGAGTAGAGTACTCTGGAAACCCCTTAGCAAAAGTGAAAACTCTACAGATGGCAGGCCATTGGAGGGCAGTGATTTCCTGATAGTGGTAGAAAGAGAACTGCAGGTACTTCGGGGACAAACATAGAGGGGAGGCAAATGTAATACATCCTCAGCCTAGAAATCCAGTTCTTATGGGCGGGGCGAGGGGGACAGGGGAGGAGAGTTTCTTCCAGTTGATTCATATTTTCTCTCTCTCCTTCTCCCTGTCTCCCTCCCGACCCCACACACAAACACACAAACCCTGATACACAACTTCCCCTCCTTTTTCCTTCAACAAATTCACTTGTTTTGCCCATTACCACTTCTACACCGTATGTTTGCTGATAATGACGTTGCATTTCAGCTAGCTGTAACAAAGGCATGGGCCCTTTTCTGGCTTGGGTTCTCATCTCAGCTCCGAACTACTATGTGACTTCACCTCCGTGAGCCTCCATTTCCCAATCTGTGAAATGAGAGCTTAGAAAAGATGAGCCCTAAGGTCTTTTCCATTCTTATCTCTTCCTCTAAACAGTCAGCACAATTCTGCTGACTGTTTAGAGGAAGGCATAAGAAGTTTGCATAGAGCCTTTGAAGTCACTGAAGTCCAGGAGGAATGCACCATTTTGTACCTGAAGATAGGAATTTATCTTATTTATTATTTATAAATTTATTTTTATTTAGTTAAAAATGCCCTATTAACACTTTCTGGAAGACCTAAGGGGCTTCACAGGTGACTCAGTGGGTAAAGAATCTGCCTGAAATGCAGGAGACATGGGTTCAGTCTCTGGGTCAGGAAGATCCCCTGGAGGAGGGCATGGCAACCCACTCCAGTATTCTTGCCTGGAGAATCCCATGGAGAGAGGAGCCTGGTGGGCTACAGCCCATGGGGTCACAAAGATTCGGACATGACTGAGCAACTGTGCATGGAAGCACAGAAGACCAAAGAGTGCTCTTCAAATACACGGAAGGCTCTCACGTGGATACTCTCTTCCTCAAATGGAACTGTTTTATATACAAGCCCTTAAGGCAGAACTGAAACTGATGGGTAGAAGACAGATTTCAGTTTAATATAGAAGAAATGTTTTATTCATTTGGGGATGGTCCAGGTAGGGAATGAACTAAAAGAATTCCACAAATGCACTGCTTTATCCCCAGGAGATCTCTAAGAATGGGAGTGTTTGACTCTGCAAGTATGATTTGATGGTTGCTCTTACACTGACTTTCTTAGATAAGGGATCCTTCCCGATGCTTCTTACTGCTGCCTGCCTCAGCCAACATCCTGTCCAACAGAAGGGCTTTCTAGCTCTCTGATCAAAGCCGCCCTGTGTGCAAAGTGCCCATTGTTCATTAGTGAAATGCGACTCGCACCTGCTCCCCTGAGGTGTGCTCCTTTCACTGTGTCCCTCTCGGTTTCAGCAGGCTGTAGCAAGATCACAGGGCCAGTCACCTCGGTGACGAAGGAAGCCACGGTCTGCCAGTCAAAAGCTGGGCCAGCTGTGCTGGTCCTGTGTGAACCAGGTGCCCACTGCTTCCCCAGGAACCTGCTGCCAAGCCTTGGCAGGCGGATGGACCAGCAGCTGCTCCTCTAGCTTCAGTCCTGCTCTCTCTCTCTCTCCCCTCCTCAATCTGAGAACCCAAGTGCAATCCCTGGGGAGACCCATTACAAGGCGGAGGAAAGAGACCTTTGAAAGAGGGAGATACCAGGGCAATGATTACAGCTGGTTGACTGGAGGCAATGAAAATCAGGAAACAGTCAACATGAGAACTAAGACAAACTTCAACCAGTCCAAGTTTCTCACTTTCTGAACAGCATTACCCTTAAGATGGGAAAATTCATAACCGAGAGGCAGAAATCACAGTGAGAAAAGTAATTGTTTATTAATAATATCACTGATATTACTACTCAGCATAGCTTTTTGTTGTTGTTGCTTTCCAGCATTGGGTTAGTTTCTGCTGTACAGTAAAGTGAATCAGCCATATGTATGCATATTAATATATCCCCTATTCCTTGGCTTCCTTCCCATTTAAGTCACCACGGAGCATCAAATGGAGTTCCCTGTGCTATGCTGTAGGTTCTTATTAGCTATCTGTTTTTAGATAATCCATGGCCACATGGACCCCCAATAAAGCAACTGATGATAACAATTAACAACCTCAGTCTAGATTATCAGGCACCACCGTCTGCCCTGCAAGGATGCTTATTTTCTTGAGGTTTCATGAACTGATACAGACAACAGCAGCAGGGAATAAGATTACCATTGGTTCCTGTGAGCTTTCCTGGTTATAGGTTCGCTCTGTGCCATGACTCAGGAAACACTGTGCAGATGTAACGAACTTGTATGGACTTGAGCTGTGATTTGCATGTTGCACGTCCTTTTTCTAGAAAACATTTAAGCATCACTAAGCCATTCAGTCAAGGGAATGACTTCCTCCCCTGAAAGGCTCTTCCTTGCACACTGCCCTTGGAGATGTGGCAGAGGGCACCTTCCTGAGCAGTAAATCCCAGTCCGGGGTGGGAGGGGGAAGGGAGCGGGGCTCGGGGGCGAGTGTAAATGACACTGTTGTGCAGTGACTCATCCTTTCACTGACTTCATTCACTTCTGTGTTTGCAGCCAGTTGGACAGCTGTGTTGGCCATGTGAAGTCAGAGAAATTTTTTGTTCCAAAGACAGGAAGATGGGGGTGGGGAGAGAAAAACAGATACAACAGTGGATGCGTGTGTGTGGAGCCGTAATGGCTGCATGACTTCAGCCTCTCTGACCAGCTAAGAGTCACCGCATTAGTCACCAGTCCTCAAAGGATGAGACGGGCTGGGTGGACCCAACACGAAGTGAGATGGGCCTGGTAGCCGCGGCTCAGGTCTGGAAAAATGTCTGCCCTGTGTTGCAGTGAGGTGAGGACCAGATGCTTTTTACTAAAAGGTGATTAGCTAGAAACGGAGGGAAATCAGGTTATTACAAAAATATGTGAGGTAAGAACCTGGGCCTCAAAGCATTCACAGTCTTCAGGGGAGGGACACCTGTGATCTGCCAGAAATGTAAGCAAGGCTCTGGCTCACAAAGGAGGAAGTTAACAAAGAATTGCTGGAGACCTGCAGAACGACGCAGACAGGACCACAACCAACGAACGCATCCTTGTTCATGTCAGCAGGACCCTCAGCCCCAGCTGGACGCGGTCCCTCATCACTGACCAACACTCACTCTCTCATTTCCCACAAAGACTATTCCAACCCCCGCAACATCCACTTCAAGCCTCAACCTTCTAATACAACGGTCGGCAAAATTTGGCTCACAGACTAAATTCAGCCCACCACCTCTTTTGTAAATAAAGTTTTGCTGGAACACAGAATTCATGCAGGGTAACATCTGTGGCTGCTTTCCCACTAGAATGGCAGGGCTGAGCACCTGTGCCAGAGACCACATGGCCTGCAAAGTCTGAACCACTGGTCATCTGGCCTTGCAGAAAAAGCTGGCTGACCTCTGCTCTGAACCATGCCTCTTACTCCATCAGGAAAATGTGAAGGTGAATTCTCTCAGCCTTTGGACCCAACACCTAATAAATAAGCTATAGCTATTTCTGTTCCCATCTGGGCCTGTCTGGACCCAGAGCCTCCTCGGCTATTCAAGACCAGTCCCTTCATGCTGGCCCAGGATGCCATCACCCATCTTCCCTCCAGGTGTTTGCTTTCACATCTTTAACCTGAAACCAGAGGATTGGTCTTCAGCCCCCTTTTCACTCCATCGTCTCTCTAACTTCACCTACCCTTAAGGAAATGTCCGATGCTCACTGTCCTATGCTTCCCTAATCTTCCTCCTCTCCTCTCACCTAAACAACAGCCCCTTAACCAGGGATCTGGCAGCCTCCTATCTCATTCTCCACCAGTCCAATCTCCACCCTGTTGCTTGGAGGCCCCCAGCCATGCAAATCTCACCATTCATCACTCCTGTTTAAAATCCTCTATTGACTCTGTATGGCCTGTAAGTTACAAATTCCTTAGCCAGTCCTCCATGATGGGTCTGGAGCTCTCTTTCCAACCTTGCCTCCCATATGTGTGCCCTGCCCTTGGCCTGTAACAACCTAATGCCACCATGTGGTATAAATGATGAGCCCATTTTCTGAGTCCATCAGTTTATGAAGACAAACAATAATAACACACTGGGTTTCAGGGGTCTCTCTCTGGACCTCAGCCCCTTAATCGATTTGCACTTGACTTTGCTCTGATGCCATTTCTTCCTGACTCTGCATTTTTGGCTCTGGGATGTAAACCTGGATCCCACTATGGCCTTTTGAGTTTGGTATTTATAATCTATCTTTCTGATGAATCTTGACTTTCTTCTAACCATCTTCAGCTTAGATAGTTCTTGGAATCTTTGTTTGCTTTGGACATGAACATCATGTACCAACTCTTAAAAACTCTTTGGATCCAAATCTAACTTATAATTCAATCAATGCTTAACAAGACTAGCCCCAACACCCAGGAATGAGACATCAAGAAATCTCTGTCTTTATGTTTGCTGGCTTGGTACCAAATTATTTATAGTTCCCTTACCACTTCCGTGGTATTTTATGCCCATGCTTGGTCTGGAGTAATATTTTAATTTCTTGTTCACTTGAATAAATAATACTAGACAGTCCACCTTCATCTCAAGGGTCCTGCCACTTACAGACTAGTGGCAAGTGTTGCTCAGAGGAGAAATATGGAAGAAAACCTGGATGCAAGAAGAGGGAAACCTTAAGAAGTTAAGTTAACAAATTTAGGAAAAACTACAGGACAGCCCCACCTTGAGGAGAGAGAATGAGAATAAACAGAAAAGTTATAACTACAAAATGACTCACCTGTTTTTAACTTTAAAATAACAAATTAACAAAATGCCAGAAGGATTCTGGCCAAGGAGAGGTAAAGAACGAGCTAAACCAACATTTTCTCTGGCAACAGAAACAAACCTCATAATAATAGCATTGTAATGAGAAAAATCAAGTGTAAATGAATTAGAGATGCCGTGTTTTCCATTTAGTTCTATCTTGCAGGGGAGAAATCTTACAGCTCTATCTGAAGAGAAATTTGTGAGGTGTTAGGGACATAGACAAAACATTTGGAAAAATAAAATTAATAGGACAAATAAAGGAGTTAATTCAAGAGTGTATATTTAAGAGAGTGTTAAGATATAGGTAGTTCTCTGGCTGCCCTTGGTCTGAGCAGTGCTTGGGAGTAGTGTGTGCTGTGCTAAGTCGCTTCAGTCACGTCCGACTCTAAACAACGCTACGGACTGTATCCTGCCAGGTTCCCCTGTCCATGGGATTCTCCAGGCAAGAATACTGGAGTGGGTTGTCATGCCCTCCTCCAGGGGCTCTTCCCAACTCAGGGATCAAACCTGCATCTCTTTGGTCTCCTGCATTGGCAGGCAGATTCTTTACCACTCGCGCCACCTGTGCTAGCCCTTAAATGCCTCACCCCAAGAACTGCACTCACATCTCAGGACTAGAACTACTCATCTGGCTCCATCTCCTGCACAGAGCTGAAAACCATCACCCTCTATGTGTTCAGAAAGGAGAAGAATTCAATACAAGGAGCACTGAGAGTTTCTATCACTGCAATCTCTTTGTCCCTGTGACCCCAACACCTGGAAGATGGGCGCCTGTCCACGAGTTTTTGAATAATGGCTGGCTGAGCTGTGTTGAATCTGCCTGGTGAACTTAAGGGACGTCTTCACAGAAGATGAGATCAGGAAGCAGAGAAAACCCTTATCCAAGAAAGGAGCTTGAAACAAGAGAAGAACCAAAAGAAAGCGTTGTTGAGGAATCCAAATGAATGAGTGAAGATAAGAATAGTCAATAGCATCTCACGCCACAGAGGAAATAAATAAGAACATGACTGAAAACAGGCCATTAGACCTGACAATTAGGTCATTAATGGCTTTTCTCTGGTGCAGGCCAAATCTCATTATGGTGACTTTTAGAGGGAATCCAAATCATTTCAGTGAGCTAGAGTTTCATAGCAGGAATGTTGCTCAAAACAGATGGCCGTTTGAGATTTGTGGATGTTTTGTTTCTCTGAGATGTTTAACCTTAATAAAATGTCTTGCCATGAAACAGTAAGAATAGCTACCATTCATCATGTTCTTGCGAAGGGCCCAGCACCCTGCTAAATAGTTTATCACACTATTCTTCATATTTAATAACAATCCTAGAAAGAAGGTATTGTTATATTCTGGTCGCATGGTTAGTATATACTGCAGTGAGGTGGGGACCCAGCTCCTCAGTTCCAAAGTTTGTACTCTTTCAACTACATCACAATCTTATTCCCCCCAAGTATTACATGATTAAAGCTGTATATATTAGATCTGGGGCATTTCTTAACAAAATCACATGTCAAGGTGGAGTAGCTCTCTCATGTTGAATTAGACTATTATTTTATCTTTAGCCTCAAAATCAGTCCATATCAAGGCACAGGGATTGTTATGAACACTCCAAATTATCCTAAAACTGTCCCCACTGAAAGAAATAAATTATGCAATGTATAGGGTGTCCAAACGTTCTTCAGTTCTTTCCTGGTTTCCTTACTTTCTGTGAACTCAGCCTCCCTTTTCTTACATAAGTAATGATTTAGTAACCCTAAACTATTTGTGACCTTGATTAATCAGAGGTTTTCTCTTTCACACAAAATGGTGAACAGTGTGATATTTGCGGTAATGACATGTTTGCGGTAAATTAACAATAAAGCAAATATAAACTTCTCAAATTTTGCAGGGAAAACAGTGTCAAGTGCATATTGGTTGAATAGTAGTTGGACTGAGAGAATCTCTGGAAAATTCTTTTGGAGTCACTGGGGAACTGGTTAAGGAAGACTTGGAAATACTATTTAGGCCCTATCAATGAGCAAACAATTCAAATTTCATTTAAAGCTCTCAGAGAGAGCTTGGCTAGTAGAGGCCTGCAATTCTATGGTGCCTGATTATTTAACCATCTTAAAACGGCTGCAGTCCTACAGACCTCTGGCCCATTCTTTCTTTTCTTGAGTATACAGAATTGTTCCACTCTCTTCTGGGATTAATTTATATCTTTAGAAAAAGTCTGATGCCCACCCAATTTCATTCTGCCATAAGTGACTCGATACTTTTATCTGCTTGCCCAAAATATTCTTTCTTTCTTCTAATCACTAGATCAATTTTCCCTGGTATACAGAAGCCCTTTAAACATATCAGTTCATGCCTTATTTTGTTTTTAGAAAAGTTTCCTTGAACTATCTTTTTAAATATTGTTCTGTTCTTTCATTTTGGTTTTCTTCTTGGGAGACCCCATATGCGTAAGTTTGCTTGTGTTTTATTCCTATAGCTTTGTCTCTAATTCTTTTTATCTCTGTATTTCTTGTTTGTTTCATTCCCTCTTCCCATATCTACATACTTTGTCTCCTTCTGTGCTTTCAGTGGCGCCTGCTCCTCTTGTGTTCTAATTTAGTCTTCTGAGAAAACTTTTTCCTGTTTCTTTCATTTCTTCCATGATTTCTGCCAAGTGCCATTTCACCTCTTCCTTTAATTATTTCATCATTTCCTGTTGTCCAGTCCTGAGTTCTTGTATTTTGGCCTTGTACACCTTCATTAATCATCATTATTACTTGTTAAATAATCAAGTAATGTTAAGTTAGAATTTTTATCTGCTTCTTAGCAATACTTCTCTGATGCATTTCATTGTCTATAAGAAAATTTTCCTATTCTTTTCCACAGTTTGATAGTATCTCTGAATAGCCGCTTTTCCAATTCCTTTTGCTGTTACTCATATTTGAATGAGTTTAATTTTCCTGGACTGGCTTTCTGCAAAGGTTACCAGGGATAGCAAGGAAGGACTAAGGAGTTCCAGTCTGCCAAGCTTTACAGCTCATGGGCTCTCTCTGTTTCTATCTGTTGCAACAGACTATTTCTTTTAAAAATAATGCCAGTTATTATTTAATCACACACACTCCCTTTGTCTTTAAGGTTTAGAATGGTTTCTATTGATGTGATCATCCGGCTTTTTCACTGCACTCCCACACAGGACATACCTCTTACTTTCTAAGGTAGGACTCCACATTTGTTGGTACATTCTGACTTTTACTTTCTACAGTCTGCCACCTGTGTGGCCTCAGACCCTTCCCATCTCCCCACAATTCTACACCCTGTCACATCTCATCTAGGGTGAATTAGGGTGAACACATCTTGGTTTGCCCCAGGATTGAAGAGGTTCCTAAGAGATAGGACATTCAAGGCTAAAGCTAGGAAAGGTCCAGGCAAACTTGGACCAGCTCGTCACCCTGAATTCATCCTTGCTCACTGCAGTTGGCATTCAGGATGAGCCTGCAGCATCTGAAAGTAAACACTTACTGTCGTTTCTGAAATTCAGTGCAGCTCACGCCCTGTTCAACATCCTTCTCATTGTCCATCACCATTTACCATGCAGCTTTTTGCCTGCTTCTATTGGCCTCAGTTGTTTCTAGCAGTATGTATACATTATTCAGAGTTTAAGAGATCTCTGGGTCTCCAGGTTCTACTGAAGTTTACTCCATAAACGTCACAAAATGGAGCTTGTGAATTTTTTTCATTCAACCTGCTCTATATAGTTTCTGAGAGGAGAAGTGAAAAAATTCAGACTAAGCCTCTCTCATGTTTCCTTCGAGCTCAAAAGATATTTTCTATCGTCTTCATAGAGTTCCAGGTTGAAGCGCCTCACTTCGGATAGAATTGAATTTCTTCAACAAGAGAACTCTGCAGTTAAGACTTTGGTGCTTAGAATAAGCAGACCATGTTAGCAATACCCTAGACAGAATGATGAGCCAACAAGATCAATCTCAGGCTGTGTATGCTACACATTACAAAGCACACCAAGGCACAGAAAAGGACAAAAGCACGAGCACCAAGTGCTATGTGGATAAAATAATAATAAAAATAGCTTGAGAAACATTGATAACTAAAAAATAATAATGGGAGTTAAATAATAGCCTGAATAGAGGGTAGTGGAACAAAGAACCAGGCTTTGAATAAGCCCTCTTTGAATAAAAATTTGCTGGTTTTGGGGGGGCTCTGAAACAACCTAGTACTCTTGCCTGGAAAATCCCGTGGAGGGAGGAGCCTGGTAGGGCATCCATGGGGTCGCTAAGAGTTGGACACAACTGAGCGACTTCACTCTCACTTTTCACTTTGACGCATTGGGGAAGGAAATGGCAAGCCACTCCAGTGTTCTTGCCTGGGGAATCCCAGGGAGGGGGGAGCCTGGTGGGCTGCTGTCTATGGGGTCCCACAGAGTCGGACATAACTGAAGTGACTTAGCAGCAGCAGCAGCAACAACCTAGAGGGGTAGGACAGGGAGGGAGGTAAGAGGGAGGTTCAGGAGGGAGTGGACACTGGTATCCCTATGGCTGATTCATGCTGATGTGTGGCAGAAACCAACATAATAAGTAAAGCAATTATTCTTCAATTAAAAATAACTAAATTTAAAAATATAGCCAGGTTTGTAATCTAAAAAAAAAAGTTGCTGGTTTTTTATTATAGCCAATTCATAAATACAGGTATAAGAATAGGCAGAATAAGCATTCCTGTAAGCAAAGGTCTGTGCTAGACTGAGCAACTGAGCTGAACTGAACAACTGTTCAAGGTAAGTGTAATGAGACTGAGTGTCAGGAAAGTTACAATATCCAGTATCATTCAACTAGGAAATGCCAGAGCTAGGATTCAAACCTGGGCATCTCTGGGACCAATGTCCATGCCCTTCTTGCTATACCACTCTGCCTCTTTCCTGTGAAAGGGAGAAATTAACGTAAGTTCAGTGCATGGTAGAGAGACCTTGAGGGAGATAGTAACTTAAAAGAGGGGTCTGTGGAGGGTAGTCATTGAGTTCTAACCAGATGCGGCAAAAGCTCAAGTGTAAATAGTATAACTGCAGCAGAAACACAGAGGGAGCAAGAAAGTCTGCAACCATATTTATCAAGATTTTTAATGCGATTGCTTCAACAAGCTAGAGAGACATTTAAGACTTGAACAACTCGGTGCATCTGGTTTCATCCCCTGACAGAAGCCCATTTTGACGAGGTGGGAATTAAATTCACAAATCTAAGAAACTAGAATAGTTTATCAGATTTCTTCCTGCTGTTATGAAAAATAATGTTGTGATAGGGAATGAGATTAAATCTCTCAAAAATCAAATTTAGGTTAAAAAAAGAGAGAGTGGCAGGCTAACTGGTCTACCAGAGGGAGCAGAAGTATCAGGTCTAATTCTTAGAAAATGGTTTGCAAAAGAGAAAGTCTGATTCTTCATGTCACAGAAAAGCTATTAAAATTAGATAAGTTCCAAGCTTTTAAAGTGTTAGCCTCTAGCCCCTTCCCAAATTACAAACATAATACATCTGAAGACTCAGGTGGTCAGGATGACATCATCAGAATCATGTTCCTCTTCAATCAACCCTTGTAGAGACCCTGTTAGGAGCAAAGGCCTCGCATGTCTAATCTTGGCTTCTGCATAGGGCCCTCACGAATTGAAAGAAATTTCGGGTTACAAGCCTTTAGCTGATAGGAGAAAACTGCACCATGCAGGAAACTAAATGATTGGAGGGACATATACAGCCTTGACCAGAAATCTCCCTACAATGCCATATATCTTAATTTCATTAATTTCCAGCTAGTCCAGTGAGTTACTTCATAAGAAAATATTAACCCTTTATCTCCAGATATCAGTGCATTTGGATTCCCCTAGTCTTTCTCTAGCTACTCTTTTGAGTAACTACCTACTGCATACTGACCTCTTCTTTCTCTGAAAATTATTCCAGTGGCTCATATAACATGAAAGTGAAAGTAAAGCTGTTCAGTTGTGTCTGACTCTTTGCAACCCCATGGACTGTAGCCTGCCAGGCTCCTCCATCCATGGAATCTTCCAGGCAAGGATACTGGAGTGGGTTGCCATTTCCTTCTCCAGGGGAAGTTCCCGACCCAGGGATCGAACCAGGATCTCCCGCACTGCAGGTAGACACTTCACCATCTGAGCCACCAGGGAAGCCTCTTAATTAGTTTTCAAATTGTTTAAATAGGTAAACCTGGATGCAAACTAGAGGATAAATTCTTCAAGCATTAGATCTAAACATGGTGATAATCTAGAGAGAAATCTTGGAGAAAACAGAAACCATCAGAGAGGAACTCTCTCGCTGCCCAAAGACGCCAACCACAAGCACACCCATCTTTCCTTCCTCTGCTGCTGCTGCTGCTGCTGCTAAGTCGCTTCGGTCATGTCCGACTCTGTGCGACCCCATAGACGGCAGCCCACCAGGCTCCCCTGTCCCTGGGATTCTCCAGGTAAGAACACTAATCAAGGCCAATTCTTCCCTCTGCATTCCAGATTCTATTCTTTCTGATCCAGTCAAGAACCTTGCATTATTAAGTATCTCTTGTAGGGTGAATCTTTTCTTTTCTATTGGTCCCTTTCTATTAGATTCAAGCAAGTTGAAGTAGCCCCAGGTTTTCAAACTTTCCCACATACTTTTTCCTCATTCTCACTAAACACTATTACTCTCTCCTCCCTTCATGGAAAACTTCCCAAGGGTCAAAATTCCTCTATCTTCATATCCTAAAGTTCCTTACATACTCCAGTCAGGTTCCTGTTTCATTTGAGCCATTTAATTCCATCCAAAGAATTGTATAAGTTGATCAATGACTTCCATGCTATCAAATTCAATGGAGTCAATTTTTGTTTGACATCTGAAAACACGCAACACTGTTCTTCACTCCCTCTGACCAGAACAGCTTCTTTGCTATCTGACTTACTCTTCTAACTTGATTTTCTACTCAATACACTTCATTCTCTTTTCTTGAATGCTCATCCTCTACCAACTCTTTAAATGATTGTTGCTGCTGTTTAATCACTAAATCATGTCTGACTTATTTGTGACCCCATGGACTGTAGCCCACCAGGCTCATCTGTCCATGGGGATTCTCCAGGCAAGAATACTAGACCGGGCTGCCATTTCCTTCTCCAGGGGATCTTCGTGACCCAGGAATCAAACTCCCATCTCCTTCACTGCAGGCAGATTCTTTACCACTGAGACACCGGGAAGACCTTTTTAAATGATAGAGTTCATTAATTGAATTTCCTTGGGATCTTTCTCAGTGTATCAACAAGTGGCCTGTCACTATTGGCTTTATTTTTCATGATAGGCTGAGATCCCAACTATATAAGTGTGTTATTGTTATTTATTTATGTTGGAAAATGTTTTTTCTCCTGAGTAGCAAAGCTAACATTAATTTTTTGGCATAGTATGAAAAAAGTATTTTAAAATTTCCAGGACTTCATCTTATCTGTTATTATTTGACTTAGATTTTCAGGTAAAAGGGTTATGGACCAAGGGGTGATGTCATGAAAATAGTTGACCATTGAAAATTCTTTCTCTGTGAATACAAGATTACTGGCAAAATTGTCAGAATCAAATTTTTCAGAACTCTAGAAATTAACCAAAGGCTTTCAGCAATCCAGGGAGTGCTTATTAAAAAAAACAAAAACAAAAAAGATGTCTCTTCATAAGAATAGTGAACTTTGCAGCATTTTTATTTCCATCCCCACCTCCATGGTAACTTTGAAAGCCGGCAACCTGCAATCACAGTGGAAACCAGTAGCCTAGCAGCCACTGGAGGAGGCAAAGGGAAATGAAGCTCCTCAAAGACCTGTGGGACACCATCGAGCATCCCAATGCACATAATGGGAGTCACAAGAGAGAGAGAAAGAAGTCACCTTTTTTTCCATTCAATGAATATTTATTAAGTAGAGTGTGCCTGGCACTATGGTTCACAGATGAAGAAAACCAGTATCCAGAGAGTGGAAGGGTTTTACCCAAGACCACTTCAGTTCTTGAGAGTTGGACACGACTGAGTGACTTCACTTTCACTTCTCACTTTCATGCATTGGACAAGGAAATGGCAACCCACTCCAGTATTCTTGCTTGGAGAATCCCAGGGACAGAGGAGCCTGGTGGGCTGCCGTCTATGGGGTCGCACAGAGTCGGACACGACTGAAGCGACTTACAGCAGCAGCTGCAGCAGCACTTCAGTTCTTAGAGGAGGAACTGAAGGTTTTGGAAGTGAACACCTGGCGTAAGGACCTATAAAGAACACCACTGAGCCACATAGTCCCGGGAGATGAGAGTCCAAAGGGCCAGAAATCTGTCTCCTCTGACCTCTCTGGACCTCAGTTTCCCAACCTTTATTCCTGCGAAGAGGCATGGTAATATTTCCCTGAGTTTTGAATAATTCCTAACATTATGGATGAGATGTCATTTTCCATAATCTCCTGGGGTCAAGCTTTGCTAGACTGCTACTGCAGGCACTCCTGGGGGAATTGTACATACTCACTAAATTCTTGAGCGAAACATTTAGTTTGCTTCTTGCTTTTGCATTATGATAAATGTCCTAGTTCCTAAATCTTTCAGTATATCTTTGATTATTTCCATAGAATAAATGCCTAAATGAAAAGGTTCTAGATAAAGTTGAGATTCTAAATGCATTTGAACAAGTCTTTCTCTCTCAAGTTTGCATAGATTTTCACTTCGACCAATAACAAGAAAAAGGTTTTCACCAAAATTTTGCCAAAACTTAGTTTTATAATTTTTAATCAATAAGATTTAAACAGGTATGCCATTGTTTTAATTGGCATCCTCTGCATTATTGATAAGGTTAAACATTTTCTACATGAATGACACATTATTAATTCTTTGAGAAGCAGGTATGCATGTTCTTTCCAAGTTTTTCTATTGGTATGTTAAATTTTTCTTCATTGATTCTTAAGAACTCTTTTTATCTTAAAGCTGTTAAGGTTTGTAAAGTGTCTCAAACACTGTAAATATTTTTTCCAACCATTGTTTTTTTTTCCATTTTAAGCCATTAAAGCATAGTATATATAATATCAGCCTTTCAGACAGGAAAAACTGAATTTGAACACCAGCTTTGTCTCCTCATAGCAGTATAATCTTGAGCAAATTATTTATCCTCATAAAGCTTCAGCTTCTCATCTGTAAAATGGGAAGTATAATACCTACTATGTAGGACTTGTTTTAATCAACATTATCTTGACTAATTTAAGCAAAACAATGTACTGGAAAGATACTGAGATAACTCAGCAAATTATGAAAGAGTGGTAAACAGTCAGGCCTTAGGAAGGGCAACAACCACCAGCACCCCATGAGTGAGCACCAGGAGCCCTTCCATGGACGGCCACTAAGGTCCAGCCATCTCATGACCCAGCTTTAGCTGTTCTGTGTTCCCTGCATCAACACTCTATATTCAAATTCCTGGTTGAGAGAATGTGACTGTCCTAATCTACATTACACGTCTCTCTCTATAATCAGGAGGTGGGGCTTGATTATAGAAAAAAGAGGTGATAAGTGTATGAAGCACGCAGCCGAAGCCAAATAACAAAAAAGAGGGGAGGGAGGGAAGGTGGAAAGGAAGAGAGGAGAATAAGGGAGCAGCGAAGGGGAGAGGAAAGGTCAAGACAGACAGAAATAAGGGAGGGGGGGGAGGGAGAGAGGAAGCTACTCCAGTACTAAGCTCCTTATCTGCCCCTTGAGTAAACTGGTAAAAATAGTACTCATTCATAATACTGTGCAATATTTTTCTCTGGATTTTATATATATTTAGAAAAAAAGAGATTCCATTGAAGTCAGAATCTTCAGTAAGTTTCTCATGGTAAGTTATCTTTTACTCTTATTGAACTTATTCCCGAGAGACCCAGCCCTTGAATCAAGCTGAAAATCTTCTCAGCACTGTAAGGGCTTAATGCTCAGTAGTAACCATAAAGCATAGCAAGTCTATTCCATTGACTCTGCTGCCCTGGGATATACCATGCGTGTTTGAGTGTATTCTTGAATAGAAAGGAATCCTGAATGGAACAAGGACTTGAAGATAACCTTTCAGAAGATCCACTGCTTCAAAGCCAAAACAGAAATGCCTGAATAGCAAGCTTTCAAATTTGTATAAAATAACCATGATGGAAAATTCTCCAAAAATACTACTCTTGGAAGGGACTTAATGCTTTCTGGACTTAATTTCCTGTATTTAAATGAGTTTAATGGTGTCTACCTCTCATGATTACTCTGAAAATTAAAACAAGATGAAAATAAGATTAAAATTGTAAGCACCTTTTAACAGAAATCCACATTATGCCATCTCTTTTTCCTTTGAGCCAGTTGACAACACTATGAAAACTTTCTTTGCTTGATTTCATACACACATATATATTTATGTATAAATATATAAGCATATAATACTGGGTTAACCATTAAAGTTCATTTCAGTGTTTCCATAAGGTGGTACATAAAAATCCGAACAAACTTTTTGGCCAACCCAATATATCAAGAATAGTGAATATAGTAATAAAGACCATAAAGTATTTAACAAGAGGTCTACAGAACATCTTAGCACTATCCAAACATGATACTACTCTTCACAGCAACCCTGCGAGTTCCATCTTACAGATGAGGAAAGCAAAGCTCAGAAAGGTTAAGCAAGGAGCACATGAAAGTTCACATTTATCTCTCACTCAAGAGCTCGTGCTCTTTCCAGTAAGCCACATTATCTCCTAGGAAGATACAGTGATCCATAACCAAACCTTTATAGAACTAGACATCACAGTAGTCAGCTTCTCAAGAATGCGATTTCTCCAGCCAGTTCTGAAAGAACATGAAGTAAACCAATGAGTGGTTTATGTATCCAACCTCAGCCCTGGCTTAGTTTGCACAAGATGTTGGATGTGGGCATATGGAAAAAATAATCTTGTCTGCAGTTCTGGGGGGGAAAGACTCCATGAGGGACAAGGGATTCCAAATACTATCAACCACTTTTTGAAAAGGGCTTGAGAAAACCATCAAATTTTAGGTACATAAAATTTTTAAATTCCTCCTCCCTCCACCCCCATTCACCAACCCAGCAATTCAGACTTTTATTTTTGTTATTAAAGAAAAGGAAGAAAAATAAGAAAGACAAAGTGAAGGAGGAAAGGGAAGAAGAAGAGGAAGAGGGTGGGGAGAAGAAGACAAGGCTAACCACTCTGTACAAGTCTCTTATCAGTAGTTTTCAGAACCGGTAACTTTTGATTGGGCTTCCCTGATGGCTCACTTGGTAAAGAATCCGCCTGCAATGCAAGAGACCCTCGTTAGATTCCTGGGTCAGGAAGATCTGCTGGAGAAGGGATAGGCTATCCACTCCAGTATTCTTGGGCTTCCCTTGTGGCTCAGCTGGTAAAGAGTCCACCTGCAATGTGGGAGACCCAGGTTTGATTCCCTGGAAAAGGGAAAGGTTACCCACTCCAGTATTCTGGCCTGGAGAATTTCATGGACTATATAGTCCATGGGGTCGCAATGAGTCAGACACGACTGAGCTACTTTCACTTTCTTTCAACCTTTGATTATTGTTTTTCTCCCTGAGGGGTCATACCATTTAAAGTCAATCTTTCAAAGAATCTGCTATTTCAGAGACAAAAGGGAAGCTCCAAGGGGCCAAGTTTTAAAATTTTATAGATATCAAATTATTTCTATGATATAAACCTGTTGGCATCTCCGACTCAACAGACATGAGTCTGAGCAAACCCCAGGAGATAGTGAAGGACAGGGAAGCCTGGTGTGCTGCAGTCCATGGGGTCACAAACAGGAGGACATGACTTAGTGACTGAACAGCAACAAACACATTAGAAAATCCTCCAAAGAGACTGATCCTAAAGTTTATCTTATTTGGATAGTCATAGCCTTAAGTGACATTTCCTCAAATTCTCTGAATTGGAGTTCAAGAAATAAATATTATACATATCTCCTTTTTTTTTTTTAAGTATTTGGAGATGAAATTTTTTTTCAACCAATGTTAGGAAAGAGTCAATCAGATTTCTATAGGGAACACCGAGGGGGCTTCAAAATGCAACTCTGCTCTCTTCGAATCACACCATCCAGCGAGATTCTGAATGAGGCTGCACTCCAACGGGATTGACATCAGCCCCACCTATCCCTGGTGGAGTCTTGTTATTAAATTATTTCTCAAAGATTCATCTTCCCCCAGTCTTCGGAAGCAGTACAGCTGGGAGTCATTAGCTGCGATCAGTGGGCAGCACACAAAAAGAGGAGGCAGTGAGCGGATGCTCTGTCTTTCTGTAGCAGCCATCTGGGCAGAGGGAATTTGGTTTTAAACCCTAGGGGGTGGGGGAAGTTATTGGGATCTTGTTATATTTGGACTTGACTTCAGACCCTAAACAAAAGAGCTTTTTTACCCCCAGAACTTTGCTGTTTTGAAATAGAAGTAGAAGATAGCAGTAGCAAGCTCGTGGCCATCTCACGGGACATTCTGATCAAAGCAGACAACAATCTGAAAACCAGAGCCAGACACTAGTAGGTCAGGAGCCTGTTTCTGGTTTCGCGTTTTTCAAAGAAAGAAGGATCTCATCCTACTGTGAGCAATCTCCTTTTCTCTCCCCTTCCTCCCCATGCTCACAAAGAAAGCATAACTCTTCTACTCAAAAAAAAAAAAAAAAAAAATAGAGGATTACGTGTGTCTAAGTACTCCATACAAAGAGACCACTTATGACTTCTTTCATCAGAGGGGAAGTACCACATGTTTTCATTTCACCCTTTCTCTCTTCTCTCTGAGGATGCTGGTAATATGGTATAAGACATAAAGAGCAAGAACATACTTCGAAACCAGAATCCTGGGTTTAATCCTGGTTCCACTACTTACTGACCATGTGGTCTTAGCAAATTAGGTCAACTCGGGGCCCCAGCTCCCTAGCCTATAAAATAAGCTTAAGGATAGATATCTCATGAAATGGCTAAGAGAACTAGTGATGCTGTGTGTTAAGCACCTACACATACTCCCCAGAACACAGCAGACATCCAACAATTGGTTGCTATCCTTATTGATGTTACTTATACCAAACTTTTAATAAAAGTAGCAAAACTCACCAAATCACTTCATAGGATTGGGGGCGGGCAGGTGAACAAGGGGAGAGAGTTAACAGAGTTAGGCAAACATGGCTCATACCTCCAAATCAGAAGTCCCTAACCTGAGGATATATGGGAACAGGACCACCTATAGCTGTGTGTTTTGGCTTCATAGCATAGTATTTTTTCATTTATTTTGAGCATCTTAAAATGCATATTTGCTTTTAAAATGTGTGTTTCTAGCAAACCTTGAAAAACTGAAAATTTCGCAGCCCTGGGCCAGCATTTCTGAAAAGCAATAAAGTGCTAAGGCTGAATAGGGATCAGAAATGACATGTGTTCAATTTGCCACAGTCCCCATCCCCCTTGCCCCCCACCCCAGCCCTTCCCAATTATAGGATTCTGACCCTGTGTCACCAACTTATCCTGCCTGGTCTTTTTAGGCATCTGAATCTGTGATGGCTTCTCTAGCCCTCGATCCTTAAGTGCAGGTGGTTGAGAATAAGAGAAAATAAAGATGTTTCATGAAAGAAGAGTTATTAGTTGCAGGGCAGGGAGTGAAAAGAAATTCATGTAGCATCTTGATTAAGGGGTTAGTAGGCCAAGGGTACTAGAGCCAGGGCCTCCTCCAGGAACTTAGAAACTTACCATTTAACTTCAACAGGTCTCAAGTTCTCACATACAAGAGGCAGCTAATATTTACTCTGACACTTTACAACATAGATATGAGGATCGAATAATGTAATGTATGTGAGCAAAGTGGAAAGTGCTATGTATAACTAAAAGGTAGATGCCAAACAGAGTGGATACAATGTTTAAGGGAAGAAAAGCATTTGCTAGCCTATTTCTAATATTTATTATATCTTCCACAGAAATCATAAAACTAAAGGAGATCTTTAAAATAATTAATCTAGCCCTCAATTTTATAGATGAGCAAACGGGCTTCCCCGGTGGCTATGATGGTAAGGAATCTGCCTATAATGCAGGAGACCCAGTTCAATCCCTGGGTCAGGAAGATCCCTTGGAGAAGGGAATGGCTACCCACTCCAGTATTCTTGCCTGGAGAATTCCATGGACAGTGGAGCCTGGCGGGCTGCATACAGTCCATGGGGTTGCAAAGAATGAGACATGACTGAGCAACCAACTCGCTCAATCTGAAACATGGGCTTCTCCGGTGCTCAGTGGTAAAGAATCTGCCTGCCGATGCAGGAGATGGGGGTTCAAACTCTGGGTCAGGAAGATACCCTGAAAAAGGAAATGGCAATTCACTCACGTATTCTTGCCTGGGAAATATTATGGACAGAGGAGCCTACTGGGCTATAGTCCATGGGGTCGCAAAGAGTCAGACAGGACTTAGTGACTCAACAACAATGAACTGAAACACAAGAAGCAGCTTTCATGAAGCTTAAATATAATGAAGTAAGACACGATGTATGAAAAGGATATGCACTGAAGAGAAACCTGAAACCATGTGAGCCTCTATTATTAAGTTCAGGGGTGGAAATAGCAAGTCACCTGGGGCACAAAATAATAATAATAATTGCTTTTAGAGAAAAAATAACCTAAAAAAAAAAAACTAAAATTACTTCTGCCTTGAACTTCAAACTGTAAGGGTGATAGGCACCCCTGTGCTCAGAGAAAAGGATGTAAAGGACACAGGTACCACACACAGACATAGAAGATGTCTCCCTTTGACTGCTGAGCTCTGTAGATGAGAACTGATGACAATTTGCAGACACTACAAGTCTTCTGAGGAGGGAAAACTCAAAGTGCCTGAAATTCAGAATTAGGACATCTGTCAGGAAGGACCAGAAAAGCTCTTGCCCAAGGTCCACTGGCAAGAGAGGAAAGTCCCAAAGAGGAGCTCACTAGGAAAGAAGGGGCATAAGGTCAAAACAAGGGTCTAAGAGTTCTGGTGAGTATGGGGGAGGCTGGAACCCCTTCTGCATTATTTTGGATTGTCTTTGGAACATATACCAAGGTAGGATTAGATTCACAAGAGATGTCCATCCTTCCAATGCCCTTGGCTGACTCCCTTAATTGCCAAATCAACGCAACTGACAGTAAACTCATGGGAAGTTAAAGGAGGGAAAGATTTCATATGGTTGAAGCCATCAGGAAGGCCTTCCAGAGCAGGAGAGAAGGGCTCTGCTTCTTGAAAGATGGGCAGAATTCAGAAGGACAAGGAGGTGTAGTTGGATGTTCCAGATGGGGAAAACACAGACATTGAGGAAAGAGCAAATAAAACAGCTGGACAGGTACAAGGGATAGCAGAAAATAGGGAACGGTGAGTTGGGACCAAGCCAGGAATTTTACCCATAAGTAAGCGGAAAGTTACTGGTTTTGAAGGACGGGTGATGCTCAAAGCCATTGAGAAGAGCACTGTAACCAGAGCCCTCTGCCTGGTGGTTCAAAGGAGAAGGGGACCTAAGGTTTTGGAATTAATTTAAGCAAACTAACAAAAGGACTGGAAAATGATTATAGTGAATACAGAAGAGATCAATGTTAGAGAAGAAAGGACTGACCAAGTTCCCACGACAGAAATCACAGAGATGGTTCCCAGAAAGAAGGACTCGAAAACAGGATCAGATACAGATAAGAAACCACTCTGAATAGCTTTTATCTTAGAGGGTCTGTATTTGAACCAATTCTGAACTAAATGAGGTTAAGAAATGTTTATGGTAGAAGATTTGCGTGTAGAACACTGTTTTCCTCTTCTTAGTTTCAGGGCAGCCAGTCAGAAGAAATTAAGTGTAATTAAACATAAAAAAGTATCAATTAGCCCTGATTCTCCCATCTACAGGGAGAAATGACCAGTTGCGGGTGGGTGATCTAATCCTCTTTCAAGCCTCAGAAGGAGTCAGAAACAAGACATATATCTAATCACATGAGGAGACATCATGGGGACGTAAAGGGTCCCCAGTACCAATAGGGGCTTTTTTTTCCCCAAAATTAGTCCTTATTCAGCAGGGCATTATAATCTCTAAAGTAGTGATGTTTTACATCCTATGAATTTATCTTGACACAAACCTGACAGCCTTGGGTGAAAAGAAATCTTAGTCTTGAATGGTATTCTACTCCTACCCATCACTGAATATATAAAACCTTTATATATCTAACAAGAGGAAGCATAATCTGGCAGAGTAAGGTCACATGGAGAGGTTCAGGATAGACACAGCTCTTGCTGGGGAGGAATCCCACCATCTAGCCCACCACAGGCTCCACACATCTAAGGCCCTTGGCCTGATGCTTGCCTGAAAAATCTTTCCTGAAAACCCTCACCCCAAAGGCCCGAGGTGCAGGAAGGAGATTCACTGGGTTTGTTCTGCGCACCACATGGGCTCAGGGAACTCTGTTTCTTTACCTGAGGGCTGGCTGCCAGAGACCTAGTTTCACACGGGAGGATTCTACAGGAGTGTAAGGAGGGGGACGTAACCAGTCTCACCTGACTTTCCATCTCCCTTAGCAGAATGGGAATTGCAACTTTCACTTCTTTCTCCTTCCCTGGAATTTACACAAAATCAGTTCAGTTCAGTTCAGTAGCTCAGTCGTGTCCGACACTTTGGACCCCATGAATCGCTGCACGCCAGGCCTCCCTGCCCATCACCAACTCCCAAAGTTCACTCAAACTCATGTGTATCAAGTTGGTGATGCCAACCAGCCATCTCATCCTCTGTCGTCCCCTTCTCCTCCTGCCCGCAATCCTTCCCAGCATCAGAGTCTTTTCCAATGAGTCAACTCTTCGCATGAGGTGGCCAAAGTACTGGAGTTTCAGCCTCAGCATCAGTCCTTCCAGTGATACCGCAGGACATTTTCCAAACCATGGTTTGCAGAACAGGAGACACTACTGGGTGTTCCACAACTAGATGCTCTGAGAGAGTGAGCACGCACACAAGCTTACTGTAACCGCAGCTCTGAGAAGCCCCCAGTAAAGTAGGCTTTAGTATCTTACTAAAGAAACCTGGTTAACCTCATTTAACTCAAACTCCCTTGACTTCAAAGAGCTTTTTTTTTTTTTACCACAGAGTATTTTTTTCAAATCCATAAGACACTAATGTCCTGCATAATACATTTGGGAATTATTTTTTAATTTGAAAAATGAGAAGTGAGGTGAAATCAATATTACATAAGCAACAGTTATTCCCAACAGTAGAATACAAAGCTGTGTTTTTACATCATCTTGGTATTACAGGTCTAAAATCAAAGTCTTCATCTGACTAATTTTTCTACATAAAGCTGTGCACCCTGAATTATCTGGCATCTGTAGAGAATGAAAGAACCAAACCAGCACAGAATAACGCTCGAGATATTTTTGAAGACAGTGACCCACCTCCTCATCTTCTCTCTCCAGCCTCTTCCTAATAACGGTACATTGTATGTAACAAGCACTAACTGCTCTCTAAGAACAAATAATGAGTTATGATGGTCCCTCTTGTACTAATGTAATCTATATGCAAGAAGAATAAGCCCTAAATATTCTTCCTTTTACAAGCATAGTAGGGTAATATTTCAGTGATTACTTATATACATTAATATAAACGAGAAACACTATGAGTTACAAAATAGATAATTTGTAAGGGGGGTTGGGGTGGGGGGGGGTGGGGGCGACGGTCCCTTTACTCCACACTCTCTCCAGCATTTGTTATTTGTGGACTTTTTAATGATGGCCCTTCTGACCAGTGTGAGGTGGCACCTCAAGAAAACATATTTTAGCAATATGTAACAACTATTTCTAAATATCTGTCCCATACCAGGCTTCATGTAAACACTGTGGACTGAGGTACACCAATCAAGGTCCTTGTCACATAGAGGGGAGACAGTTGGAGCACTGGGAAGAAGCCTTAAATGCTATGTTATGTTAACATTTTTGTTATTGTCAATGTCTTCCTAATATTAAGGCTATTTACAAATCCTTTGTCTTCAAAATATAAGTTTTGTTCTTTTAGGACCAGGAGAGGATGACGTGGATTTGGAAAACTAATGTTTTTACAAAAATGCCCCTAATTTAAGCCACAGAAGTGAAGAAAGATATAAAACATTTTGAGAAAAAAATCAGTATTCGATTTGGGATTATAAAACCTTTACAGTAGTTATTAAGCATAAAGTTTACAGAGCATTTTATAAAGAGAAGATCAAAATTCCCAGCAGTCTTTACATCATCAAGGAATGTATTTCTCCTTGAATTCACTTCAAAGAGAAAATAGAGGGACAGCAAAGGAATATTGAGTTACCAAAGGGTCTTTGGTCCCAAGTGCTCAGGAGACTAATTAAACACTTAAAGACAATTCTGATCAGAATAGAGAGAAAGCAAAATCAAGGAGGTACACAAGTAAAACTAAGACATTTGCCTGGATAATAAAGTCCTTCTACATATGATTCAAATTATAGCCACTGGAAAATGAGAGAAACAGCAGCAGTCAAGACAGGTCAACCGCTGCAGAGGCAAATGCCAGGAAGGGTGTTTGAACTGCTCATCCATGTCATTGGGCCAGTGTTATCAATGAGACCATCAGCTCTGTTCTGAAGAATGTTGCTAAAATGATTCCGGTGTTAGAGGGCCATACTGAATGGTTCCTTGGCTTCTCCCAATTTATTTTTCCCAACTCCACTATCAACTGTTTGAAAGGACTTAAGATTCTGAAACTCTAATGTGCCTCACTCCCCTGAGTGGGTATGTTGCTATGTAACAAAGAACATGCCAGTTTATCTTCCCCAGCACTAGGCACAGCTGGAAGGAAAGAAAAGGAAACCCATTTTAAAACATTTTAAAGCTACTCTCTATTCCAGACTATGAGACTGCTCTCTTTAGGATCTAAAATATGCTTACTTTAACCCATCTTTGTTGATACAACCACAAACTTCAGCAAATACTGGAACCAGACTCAACTAGATTTCTTATAAACTTTCATATGTGAGCAAAATTCCCCTTTGATTTTGCCTAATGTTCATCTGCTATAATTTTTACCAAGTTCTAAAAAGGAAATCTTCTAGCATTCTCTATTATGTATTTTACGGTAAAAGAAAAAAAAATGGCAATTGGACAACACTTAGCCATTTCAAGCTATAGTAAATTCTGTCTCTTCATCCTCTCAAAAACTTTTTTCTGATAGTCATCATTTATCTTTATGTTTTATAAGCAGTCCTTCTAACCCACAGAACTCTATTTTTTTCTTCCTGATACTCAAAGCAATGAGGGTAATCGGACTTACTCTTACAGGAGAGAAAAATAAAACCAGGAGTCAAAGCTTCAGGTTGTTGGTGGTAGTTGGGTTGTGGGGCCACCTTTTTTCCTGATAGAACACTAATGTGTTCACAACTGGCCGACTCTCCCCTGGAGACAGGCGCTGTCCTACATGCAAAGCTGAGAGTTCATGTCCTCTGCCTTTGGCCTCAGGTCGTCTCTGAGACTTGGCATCCTGCAGAAAGCCAGGAACCCTGCCTCGAGAGATCTGAGCGCCTTCTATTTCAGGCATCAATTGGCTATGTAACCCCGGACCAATCTCTGGTAACCTCTCTGAGCTTCAAGCACTATTCAGCCTTCCCTGACTTCCTCCAGTAGCAGTCTTTCTCCCTACTGTCCACTTCTTCCTTATGGAACTGTTCACATTTGTATGGTATCAGAGAGATTTACATACAGCCTGGAAAATCCCATGGATCGAGGAGCCTGGTGGGCTACAGTCCATGGGGTCGCTAAGAGTCAGACACGACTGAGCAAATTCACTTTCACTTTTCACTTTCATACATTGGAGAAGGAAATGGCAACCCACTCCAGTGTTCTTGCCTGGAGAATCTCAGGGACGGTGGAACCTCATGGGCTGCCGTCTGTGGGGTCGCAGAGTCAGACACGACTGAAGCGACTTAGCAGCAGCATCTTCTCTACCAGATGTAGACAGAAACCAAGTTCACTCATATTTCTAGCTCCCTCTTCTCTCTACTCCAAGGCCCAGACAGAGACTTGACCTTTAATAGATATCAATAAGTACTCATTAGATTAAAAACAAAACTTATATATTGGGTTGGCCAAAAAAGTCGTTTGGGTTTTTCCATAAGATGTTAGGGGAAAACCTGAACAAACTTATCGGCCAACCCAACATTTCACTATGCCAGTCTCTCTTCAAATATAAGTGGCACAGAAAAGGGTGGTCATAGTTGCTAACTAGCTTGAGGCTATTTACCAGAAAAGGAAAGTTGTATTCATTATGAAACTAACAGTGCTATATGATAAACTTACATAAGTGTTTTATGATAAGAAATACAGGGACATCAAAATCTTGATCCTAGTTATGAAAACTTTGGGGAAGAGCAATGTGTGTGTCCTGCAGCTGGCCTCCCATATTGTTCCCATGGTGACCCTACTCTTTGGCGTGTCCCCTTGGCCAAGTTTAATCAGCACAGAACAAAGCGCTCTCCCCCCAGTATAGCTGAGACAACCTCAGCCTCTTTTGGTGCCTGGAACTTCAAGCTCTCTCCGGCATTAAAAGAAAGCACACTTGCTACTACTAATATTAAGAGAAAGGGAAGGGGCCTTAAATGTGCAATGAAATATCAACCTTGAAATCAAATGGGGGAATTCATACATTTTTAATGTGTCTCCTTTGTAAAGTGACACATTCCTACCCAGTAAGGAACAAGGCTGCCAAGGATATGGTTTCCTTTATAAGAAAATTAACACCTTTGCTGACTAAGGTCCGTCTAGTCAAGGCTATGGTTTTTCCTGTGGTCTTGTATGGACGTGAGAGTTGGACTGTGAAGAAGGCTGAGCGCCGAAGAATTGATGCTTTTGAACTGTGGTGTTGGAGAAGACTCTTGAGAGTCCCTTGGACTGCAAGGAGATCCAACCAATCCATTCTGAAGGAGATCAGCCCTGGGATTTCTTTGGAAGGACTGATGCTAAAGCTGAAACTCTAGTACTTTGGCCACCTCATGCATAGAGTTGACTCATTGGAGAAGACTTTGATACTGGGAGGGATTGGGGGCAGGAAGAAAAGGGGACGACCGAGGATGAGATGGCTGGATGGCATCACTGACTCGATGGACACGACTCTGCGTGAACTCCGGGAGTTGGTGATAGACAGGGAGGCCTGGCGTGCTGCGATTCATGGGGTTGCAAAGAGTCGGACACGACTGAGCAACTGAACTGAACTGAACTGAAACACCTGTCATCTTAAAAAGTCCCCTATGACACCTCAAGATTTAAAAAATCAGTTTCCTTTCACATATGTAATGACATATCCAAGAAACATGGGCTTCAGAAAGGAGCGGGATCAAAGGACCAGTATATTATATATATATTATATAGTATATTATATATATTATATTATATATATTATTATATTCACATTCACACTCTAGTTACTTGTGTAGAAGGCACAGCCCACAAGGCCCTCTCTGATCTGGCCTAGTTACCCCCACATTCTTGAACACTGATACATCGAGCAGCTCACAACTGGACACATGGGGCATCTTCTCGGCTCCTTCCTCTTGTCTGCTAGCTGCAGCCCTTTAAGGCTCTGCTTGCTGAATCCATTCTACAATGTGGTATTTTCCCCTGCATCTGTGCTCACATATGACATTATTTAGTACTTGGATATCATGTTTGGTTAGTTGAGGATCTGTGTGGCCCTCACCACCCTAAAAGACAATGACTTATCCATTGTTTATTTTCAGAAATCAGCATGGTGCCTGACATATAACTGTCTATGCATACCCGTTCTCCCACTTTCTTGGAATAAAACATGTCACTTCAAAGTATCCATGCAGCCCAGAACTAAGAATCTCACAAGCCCCCTTGCATCTAGGTGGGGCCATCTAGTCAGCTCTCCCCATGGTAAGGGATCAGAAGCGACATTTGCTACTTTCAGGCCGAGTTAGTTAAGAAATGGCTGTGCCTTCTTAACTCTCTGTTTCCCCTTGAATCAGCTGCATGCAAAAGACTCAAAGGTTTGGCAGGGTCGCAGGATGGAAGGAACATAAGTTTGTGAGTTGCTACATGGAGGAAAGCCTCTCACCAACTAGGAACACCCTCTTTCGATTGTTACATGGGCAGAAAATTAACTTCTATTGTGTTAAGCTGCTGAAATTTGGGGCTTCCTTTGTTATAGCAGCTTCAGCCTGACTTGTACAGATTAATTTTCAAAATGTGTATTTTATTTTATTAAACAATTCTGTGTAACAAGCAATGCTTAGTCCCTCTAATGTCTAAATCTTACAGCATGGGTATAGGAGAGTGAAGGAAAGGGAATGTGGGCAGGGGAAGGACAGGGAAGGAAAGAGAGGGGGAAATGGAGGAAGAGAGGAAGGAAAAAGAAGCTGTATACAGTGAAAAACTGTCGTCAAGCTGCCACCTCAAATGTAAGCTGCCTATCTATCCTTCTCATCAGTCAAGTACACTGTGACCAGGTCATTTGCTAACTTGGCTGCTCTATCTGCAATGTCTGAGATTCCCTGAGATGTAGTAGACATTCAATACACACTGAATTAATCAGTGCTGAATTAATTACTAAACAATAAAATGATGGATTAATACCATGTCTTTGAAAAGGAAAGGGAAAGTTAGTCACTTAGTCATGTCCGACTCTTTGTGACCCCATGGACTGGAGCCCACCAGGCTCCTCTGTCCGTGGATTCTCCAAGCAAGAATCCTGGAGTGGGTTGCCATTTCCTTCTCCAGGGGATCTTCCCGACCCAGCGATTGAATCCAGGTCTCCCGCATTGCGGGAGGACTCTTTAACAACTGAGATACCAAGAAAGTCTTTGCTTCTCTACAAAATGACCCCAAGAATTCACACCTCCTATGATACTTAATCAAGTATGAAATAATTTCTCTCCTCCAGAAGTTTAAAAAACAGCACGTAAGACGGTAACATTCATCTGAATGCCTATGATGTTCCATGGGCCTTATGGAATCTGTGTTCCCTGCAAGTTTTCTTCTGAAATATCAGCATATTGCTTGCTGTTAAAGAGCTGATGCTTAATGGTTGGCTCTGAAGTAAATGAAAGGCAGACTTGGTCTCCCTTTCCTATCCTAATCTCCAAAACAAGTTACTTATTATTAAAAGAATTTTTAGGAGAACCTTCAGAAGATATTTTTGGGAAGGGAGAGTGGGGGAAAGAGAATTTTCTAAAACAGAAAAAAAAAAAAGTAATAATAATCCAACCTTAATATCAAGTAAAGAGAAAAGAGATCACAAGTAGTGATAAGACCAATTGAATCTACATCCTATGGTCCTGTGGTCCAATTATTGCAATATATATGATACTAAATTTTGCCCAGTCCTGCTAATCAGACAGCAGCTCACTGTGTCTGTTTATCTCTAGGCCATTACCCATTTGTACAGTAAATCTGCATTTCCAGAGATGGCCTAAAATAGAAACCCATGCTGTCTAAATTTGTTTGGGGACATATCAGGCAACAGTTAGAAATTTTTAAATGACCAACTTACATTCCACCGAGGCACTGAATGAATTTATTAGGAAAAGCTAAAAACTGAATAGTATTTTCTGGAGTAGGCTAAGGTTAGCGCTGCCAGTGAAAATGTGTAACTACCAAGAGAATGGCTATCAATCAGAGCTGATTTTCAAATAGAAATGTGGAAAAAAATGAAATTAAATGGGGAAGGGGAATGTCTGTTTTCCTCTGTATGGCCCTTTCCAACTAGGTCAATGATATAATTAATTCCTCAGGAAGACACGCAAGCTCCCACAACTAAAATTATGATAGAAGATAACAAGTTTTCCCACAAGCCAGAGGGTATTTCTCGGCTGAAGCAACCTTTGATCAGAAGATGGACACGCAGGCTCTGAAAGGGCTGATGCTCAAAGGACCGATATTGTGTGATTGATTGGTTTCTAATAGAGAGTATGGTGCTGCCGTGGGGAAGAGGGCTCTCGAGAGAGACAAGCCCAGCTATTGTTTGGCTGCTCCCATGTTAGCGAGTGCCCTGCGGTAACCCTCATGCTCTGAAATACTCATATTGGTTATTTCAAAGTTGGGTGCAGAATTGTGCTTTCCCGTGTCTGTCACTAATGACTTGCAGCTGTTGCTAATCTGTGCCTCTGATTTCCTTTGATTACTATGTGTATTGATGCCTGTGGTAAATAGGCATCTGCCAGGTGCCAGCACAATCAGGGGAAAATATATAAAAAGTTCCCTGTTTCAAATTCAATGTGACATTGTGCAAGTTGAGAGGCAGCCATTTAACTATTCAGAGGAAACGGCTTCCTGGGGCACCTCCGGCCTCCTGGCCAGGGACATTCCTCCCATTTCTTCCCCCACCCACCCCATGAGGCTGGTTTTCTTTACCATGGTTTTCGGCCACAAGAAGAGGGTTTCCTTCTTGTAGCCCGAGACATCAGCAGAGGGGAACATCTAAGATGGGTGGTTCAGACCCAGGTTTCTAGAGAGTACCTCACCCCTCAGCTGATTTGAGGCTTAAAGCACCTTACCTGGACCATGAACTGCCCTCAGACATTCTCCACGACAGCTCTCCTGTGCTTTCCCCTCTGAGGAATACGCCTTTCTCAGGAAGGGCTCTGGGTCACATCACCTCTTTCGGGAGAACCCTGGTGATAATATGGAGGAAAACCAAGCAAGAGGAAGGCTTTCAAGCGAAAGATGCAAAACTCATCAGGATTAAAAAACCAACACCTGCAGGTACAAAGGAACCTAGCTTCTCTGGAGTACTTTCATCTTGTTTTTTGGTTTTAAAGGGAGGTACAGACAGAAGTAGAGTTAACCCATTTCTTACTCTTACACAGGAATGTCGGAGAGTAACACTGAAGAAAGAAAGGAGCCTCTGGTGTCCCCAGGTAGGAGTTTTTCTCCAGGGCTTCCTCGACCCTCCTTTACTACAGCAGTTAAGAATGATGATTTTATCACTCTTAAAAGGGGATAGGCAGGTCTGCTCCGGAGTTAGCTGTTAAGTTGCAAAGTTGGGCACCCCAAGGAAGGGACCAAGAAATTCAGGCTGGTCAAATGATGTGAAGAACATTGAGAGGATAGTCCATGAGATCCTCAGATATATTGAAATTAAATAGGTCATTTGAACCTTATAAAAATCTTATATGAAAATGAGCATCTGACAAATTCTTATCATTTCTGCCTGGGCAATTTTAAAACCCAGACTGAGGCTGGGTCATTGATTTACAAGCAGAGTTTAGGAATGTTTGGTCTTCTTCCATCAAACTGGAACAAAGTGCCCACCCTAGACATTTAATCCCTGGAGCTTCAAAAACCCACCAGTAATATAGTATGTGGGCTTCCCTGGTGGCTCAGTGTTAAAGAATCCGCTTGCCAAGCAGGAGACACAAGTTTGATCCCTGAGTTAGGAAGATCCCCTGGAGAAGGGAATGGCAACCCACTCCAGTATTCTTGCCTGGAAAATCCCATGGACAGAGGAGCCTGGCAAGTTACAGTCCATGGGGTCGCACGAAAGTCAGACACAACTTAGCAACTAAACGATGACAAAGACAGTATGACTCAACAATATATAAAAACAGAACATAAATGAAAGAGGACCTCATACCTTAATCAGAAGAAATAATCTGAAGAATTTAGTAAATGCCTATTACCCCAGTGATTAAGGAAAACGGATGCATCACTGTAATTATCTGGACATTGATTGTAAGATTCAGAAAGAAACCTCTGGGACTCCCCTACTGGCCCAGTGGCTAAGACTTCATGCTTCCACTGCAAGGGGCTGTGGTTCGATCCCTGGTCGGGTAATTAAGATCCCACATCCCGGGCAGCATGGTCAAAAAAATAAATAAATAACAAAAAAAAAAGTAAGAAAACTCTGAGTCGAGCAAAGTGCAAGACTGATAATAAGGGTGAGTGAAGTTGCTCAATCGTTTCCAACTCTGTGACCCTGTGGACTGTAGCCTACCAGGCTCCTCCCTCCATGGTATTCTCCAGGCAAGAGTACTGGAGTGGGTTGCCATTTCCTTCTCCAGGGGATCTTCCCAACCCAGGGATCGAACCCAGGTCTCCCGCATTCCAGGCAGATGCTTTAACCTCTGAGCCACCAGGGAAGAAGATAATAAGGGTATATAGCTAATAAAAAGCAAAAGTAAAAGTCAACATTCTTAGAAAGATATTTTATCATTCCTTGGATATTCAGACAACGAATCCTTCAAAACTATTTGACCACACTGCATTTTATTTTAAGACAACGGTAAAAAAGCAAATTCCCCAGATCCAAACTGGAAGCAAGTCAACATCTACATGGGTCCTGACAGAATGAAAAGAAGAAAGACTTTAATGAAATACAGAATATGCTGCCAAGGAGACTGACTGAAGGTAAAGACATCAAAGAGTTCTGACTCCGCTGCTGCCCTTTTAATCCAAGTTTCAACAAGTATGTAAAAGCATCTCTCTTCTCATTGACAGTCAGAAAAGAGATGGAATGAGATGAAGTGTAGAATTGATAATCATCCAGAAAACCAGTAAAAAATAAATTTAAAAGGGCTGGTTAGGGACATGTATGTCTTTTAATGCCAATTCACACAGCCACCTTCCCACCATCCCCATCCCCCAAAGGAATTCAATATCAGGCACAGCATACTTTTGGGCTCATAAACTAATCTGCATGGCAGAGAAATATTTGGTTTTCCATCTCCTTCATATGACCTCTTGCAATTACCAGTGATCTAAGTAGTGGGATTTAAATTGCTACCACACATCTGAACACATTATATTCCAGAAAGATCTGTAAAAGGAAATGTCCCATTGGAGCGCCATCAAGGGTCTAGGTCCTGCTCAAGCAATGAGGGTTGACCTGAATCCTTGGACACCAAGTGCTAACCACAGCCAAGTAAAGTGATCAGTTGGGTCTTCTGTCCATCAACTTCCCTGCTCCATCCTAAAGAAAACTCTTACTCAGTAACTTGGAGGAATCAGAAATCACAAATCTACTATATGCAAACTTGCAGCTGTCACCATGAGTGTTGCTTTCATTATTGGGTGAAAGTATAAGATATCTATGGAGAAGGCAATGGCACCCCACTCCAGTACTCTTGCCTAGAAAATCCTATGGACAGAGGAGCCTGGTAGGCTGCAGTCCATGGAGTCGCTAAGAGTCGGACATGACTGAGCGACTTCACTTTCACTTCTCACTTTCATGCATTGGAGAAGGAAATGGCGACCCACTCCAGTGTTCTTGCCTGGAGAATCCCAGGGACAGGGGAGCCTGATGGGCTGCCATCTGTAGGGTTGCACAGAGTCAAACACGACTGAAGCAACTTAGCAGCAGCAGCAGCAGCATAAGATATCCAATGTTTAGTGTTGATCAGTTTCACATTTAATTCAGGCCATTGGAATGGCAACTGTCACTTTTCCAAATATTTGAACAGGAGTTTTGTGAGTGGGTTCCCAAATAATAATGCAAGGGGAATTATCAATGTGAGCTGCTCTGTAAATTAAAATAAAATAATTGAAGCATGAAAAGAATTTGGAAAAAATGCTGAATATTTTATGCTCCCTTTTAAAGATTCCTAAAATACACTACTACACAATAGACTCTGAGGAATCCTGAAGTTCAATAAAATTTAATCTAGAATTTTCTAACTGTATTTGATGAGAAAATTACTTTATACAGATAATGCCTATAAATATATGAGGAAAAGTGTTTCACATTCATGCTGTCTTACTATATCCATCTGTCTACATCAAACCAGACATTTTATTATTTAAAAATTGGCAAATGTAGGGAGTCCTTCTATAACAGATTGTTATCTATATAATTCGGTACATAAAGTAGCCATAATACTTAATTAATAAACCTTGGCAATAATCAAGATGAGACAAAAATCACTGTTCAGTCGAAATCCTGTGGCATGATAACTTAACTTGGGGTCTTTCTTAATTTTTTATTATATATTTTGTGAAATATTTCATTTGTATTAATGAAAGTAGGAAATGTTATGTTTTTGCCACACAGAAATATGATCTCAGGGAAATTCTACACGTGTTTCATAATAACATTTATCCTCTACATCCTCACCTCCCAAAATCTCTATGTAAGTATAAACTGATGAGTTTCAAAAAACTTCCACTTGAAAAGCATGTGATAGAGATTGAGGGGCCTCATTCCTTGCTTTCCTGCTGCTAAGTCACTTCAGTTGTGTCCGATTCTGTGCGACCCCATAGACAGCCTCCCACCAGGCTCCCCCGTCCCTGGGATTCTCCAGGCAAGAACACTGGAGTGGGTTGCCATTGCCTTCTCCATCATCCCTTGCTTTGGAGCTTGTCAAATTCAATAGAGGAGACACGATAACTGTGCTAACGCTTCAAGACATAAAGCTGTGAATGCTGTAAGATAATAAGAGGGCAAGCTCCCCACTACAACTGGGAATATCAGGCAAAGCTTCATGAGGTAGATGTCCTTTCAGCAGAGCCCATGAGAATGCGTTGATCATTAATAAATAGAGATGAGGGGAGGACAAGAAGAGTGTTACAGCCTGACAAAGAGAAATATCAGGAAATGAAAGAGAAAGTTGCATTTCGATTATCAGGTCTTGAATACTAGGGGGCTTCCCTGGTAGCTCAGTTAGTAAAGAATCTGCCTGCAATGTGGAAGACCTAGGTTCGACCCCCGGCTTGGGAAGATCCCTTGGAGAAGGGCAAGGCTGAATACTAGGTGTGGGAGTCCTCGGTCACTCTGTTGTGTCTGATTCTTTGTGACCCCATGAACTATAGCCCACCAGGCTCCTCTGTCCATGGAATTCTCCAGGCAAAAATACTGGAGTGGGTTGCCATGCCCTCCTCCAGGGGATCTTCTCAACTTAGGGATCGAACCCAGGTTTCCTGCATTGCAGGCAGATTCTTTACTGTCTGAGCCACTAGGGAAGCCCAATATATATGTATATATCTACATATACACATACGTGCTATTGGAATAATACATGAAGTGGCTCACAGAAAATTTCAAAGGAAATTTTGAAGAGGAAGGACAGCAGGATCTAATAGGCAGACTGAGCAGGGGGCGCTACTGTCATCAGGAGGAATCAAGCTTCTATGTTTTCTATCCTCCACCACTCAAGTCAAGATTCCTAGTCCTAGAACAGACAGCATGGCTTCACAAACCCATCTCTTAGCTAGATAAAGGCAGGGCTCCCTGATCAACAGCACATCTCAGGCAGAATTTCTTACAAAGATGTCAAGGGGGTACTATGGCAAAAGAAATAACAGAAAGAGAAAAAAAAAAGAAAAGTGCACCGCATGGAGTCAGTATGCCTTTCTACCAAAGAAGAAGAGAGAGAGAGAAAAGCAAAAGGGAGCAAAAAAAAAAAAAAAACCATGGACATTGACATACAGCATGAATCCAGTCACGATCCCAGAAACTGGAATATCTTTCACATTCACACCTTTTGATTATCATAAGAAAAGAAGATTTTTCCATAGCTTATTATTGACTCAGAAGGACTCCTCATCAGATTTGGAGGATTTTTTTCCTATCAGTAAGAATGTGACAGGATCATTTTGTCTTGTTCTTACATTTCATAAAAATTAAAATGAAAAGGAACAAAGGGTATTGTTGACCTTATGCTTGAAATAAGCCAACGGTATACTAAAATACTAACGTAACCTTAGGAGATGTGAATTGGAAAATTAAGTCCAAACGACAGGAAGTATAGTCCCAGTGCTTTCTGTACTATTGAGATGGAGTACTGTTTTCAATTCTGAGTTTTATAATTTAGAAAGGATGCAGCTAATTAAGACTATTCTCAGAGGACATGAGAGTATAGCAAGGAAACAATCAGAATAACAATGATGAGAAAAGGGAACAATTCATATACAGAGGAGAGGACCCGGGAGGTAATGACAATAGTCTTGAACGTACTAGACTGAAGGTAAAGGAAAACTAAATGTGTACCTCAAAGATCTAGAGTCTAGTCCTTACTCTTTTTCTGTCCTGCAGTGTGACCTGGGACAAGTTGCTTAGTCTCTCTGGGTCTGGATTGTCACATCTATAAAAGGAGATGATATGCTATAGCCAGGGGCAAGAATTTTAATCAAACAGATCCAGGTTCAAGTCCCATTTTCACTTCTTGGTTGTATGATTTTGGTCTGAGCCTCTATAAAATAAAAATAAATAAAGATGAAATCTCCCTCACAGTTTATTTTCACGATAAAATAATGCAAATAAGATGCCTGGCACAGTGCCTGACACACTGCTGCTGTTTAGTCACTAAGTTGTGTCCAACTCTTTTGTGGCCCCATAGATTGTAGCCCGCCAGGCTGCCCTGTGCATGGGATTTCCCAGGCAAGAATACTGGAGTGAGTTGCCGTTTCCTTCTCCAAGGGATCTTCCCCACCCAGGGATCAGTCCCACGTCTCCAGCTTGGCAGGCAGACTCTCTATCACTCAGCCACCTGGGAAGCCCATCTAACACACACTAGATCATAAATTTAGAGTATTCAATTATCAACAAATGGTAATTGCACTATTCAGTATCCTGCTGCTGCTGCTGCTGCTAAGTCGCTTCAGTCGTGTCCAACTCTGTGCGACCCCATAGACGGCCTCCCACCAGGCTCCCCCGTCCCTGGGATTCTCCAGGCAAGAACACTGGAGTGGGTTGCCATGTCCTTCTCCAATGCATGAAACTGAAAAGTGAAAGTGAAGTTGCCCAGTCGAGTCTGACTCTTAGCGACCCCATGGACTGCAGCCTACCAGGCTCCTCCGTCCATGGGATTTTCCAGGCAAGAGTACTGGAGTGGGGTGCCATTGCCTTCTCCGATTCAGTAGTATGAGTCTAAGAAATATCTGGAGTGCCAAGAAATAAGCAACAGAGTTTTCTGTCTTGCCATGGGGCCAGTTGGTTGAAGCTGTAGGTAGGTGGATTTTTCTCTGATTAAAGAAATAACTCTAATAGAACTAACAAGAGAAAAAGCTGACTTGTGAAGTAGCAAGATTCCCATCACTGCAAACAGTCAAAAAGGACAAGATGAGCATCAACTGGAGAAACTACAAGATGACTTCCTATATTTTATATGAGTATATAAGTATATGAATTCCCATACTGACCCAAACGTCTGTGAATTTCAGCCGAGTGCAGTACTAAGCACCTCCATAGTTTATAATATTAATGTACCACTGCCCTCTAGTGTGTAACCTAAGAAGATAAAATCATGGATACACAAAAAAAGGAAAAAACTGCATAAGCATCATGCAGAATTATTTTTATTTTCAAAAGTTATCTCACTAATCATTGAGTAGAACCTTCTCACTTTCAGATGCAGAAGCTGAAGAATAGAAAGCAAAATGATTAGCCCAAAATCTGCTACAGAGCTTAAACTAAAACACTGGCCCAATCACTGCTTGGTCAGGGTTCCTCCCGTTACATCACATGCCTGGCATTGCAGGCCAGAGGCAGGTCTTCCCTGGAGAGCATCGCTTATTGGAGCCAAGAGTCCTTGGTTCTAGCTATCTAACAAGTTTCCCTTAGCACCATGAGCCCAGTGCGTCCTCAATCACAAGTTCAAACCGTTACGACTATTTTGCTGAAAAAACAATGGTTAATGAGGCCCTGTTGACAAGAGCGGTCCGTTATCAGCAAGCTAATGACCACTCAGGCCGCCACAGGGATGCCAGCCTACAATTAGGTCTGCAGTGATGTACACACAGAAAGGGACTCGAGTTATAATTAAACCTGATCCTTTGGTTCAATCACTCATTAGGGAAGAAAAGAAAACAAAACACAGACCTCACAACAAGAAGGCCTAAAACTAATACTTTGGTCAAGGGATGAAATTCTAGGCCATTGATTTCATTAGTCCATGTCCACATACATCTCTGAGTGAGGACTTAAGCTTATATTCTTATTCAAAATATTTCGCAATGAAAGAGAGATTGTTTTAAATCTTTTGTGGCTGTTGTTCAGTCGCTCAGTCGTGTCTGACTCTTTGTGACCCCATGGACTGCATCCCACCAGGCTCCTCTGTCCATGGGATTCTCCAGGCAAGAACACTAGAGTGGGTTGTCACTCCTTCTCCAGGGGATCTTCCCGACCCAAGGATCATACCCGTGTCTCCTGCTTGGCAGGCAGATTCTTTACCACTGAACCACCTGGGAAGCCTGTTTTACATCTTTGTGATTTTAAAAATCATGGCACATCGGATGGTGGATGATCTTTTATTTTCTTCATTTTGCTTATGAGTACTTTTCTGTGGTTTTCACCAAAAACTGTATCACTTGTTTTACTAACCATATTTAAAACATACTAGATCTTGGCAAGATATCATCAAGTGATGAAAATACCTATGTATTAAATACAAGAATACATAAGAAAACAAATCTTTCATAATTAGGAGACAAGACACTCTGTTGAATGGCTGCTGCTAAGTTACTTCAGTCGTGTCCAACTCTGTATAACCCCATAGAAGGCAGCCCACCAGGTTCCCCTGTCCCTGGGATTCTCCAGGCAAGAACACTGGAGTGGGTTGCCATTTCCTTCTCCAAAGCATGAAACTGAAAAGTGAAAGTCAAGTCGCTCAGTCGTGTCTGACTGTTAGCGACCCCATGGACTGCAGCCTACCAGGCTCCTCCATCCATGGGATTTTCCAGGCAAGAGTACTGGAGTGGGTTGCCATTGCCTTCTCCACTGTTGAATGGCAATGTGATGTAAAAACCCAGCCTGAGTTCTGGCTTCTAGAGACCAGAGTTTGCGCAATAGCTCTGCTAGTTAATGCCTTTGAGACTTTACACAGAAATTTAAAATCTTTAAGGAGGATAATTGTGATTAAATGAAACATCTTAGGTAAAGATCCTAGCAGATTGCCCCCAAAAAGTGATTATTAACTGTGGGTTTCTTCCTCTTCCCCATATTCCCCTGTGTTGCCATTTCTTTCTCCCCGTAATTCCAAGAATATGTCTAAATCTAAAAAGAAAGATGCCTCACTAAGAAAGACCTACCTACTTAAAGCCCTGGATTGCCAAGAAAAGTAGTAAGAAGAGGTGGAGAAAGGGAGCTAGGTGTTGACTGCAAAGAAGAGGGAACAGCTTGCCCTTGAGTTTTAACTCTCTGTAGTGTTGAGAGGTGAAGAAAAAGCAAGAGAGAGTGGAGTGAATGAGATTACAAAAGACTCGTTCTCTGCATTTCTTCCCATTTAGTCCCTTTCCTTCCTTATTGCCTCTTTTGGATTTTCCTAGGGAAATAAATGATGAGGGACTTTCTTATCCCTGCCTGTTTGCTCTTCATCTGCAATCTTTCTTTACTCCTTAATAAGCCTGCCCCCGAGAAGGCAATGGCACTCCACTCCAGTACTCTTGCCTGGAAAATCCCATGGACAGAGGAGCCTGGTGGGCGGCAGTCCATGGGGTCGCTAACAGTCAGACACGACTGAGCGATTTCACTTTCACTTTTCAGTTTCATGCATTGGAGAAGGAAATGGCAACCCACTCCAGTGTTCTTGCCTGAAGAATCCCAGGGACGGGGGAGCCTGGTGGGCTGCCATCTATGGAGTTGCACAGAGTCGGACACGACTGAAACGACTTAGCAGCAGCAGCAGCAAGCCTGCCCCCTGTTCCTGGGCTTCTGAGTCAATTTCACCAGCCTCTGGAACAATGTGTCATAAATATTCTTTTCATTACATTATACCTTCTCACACAGTCCTTCAATCTGTTCATCTCTACTAGTGTCTTATCCATCTGCCTAAAAGCATTCTTAGGTTTCCTCTATACTTAATATTCAATCCTGTACGTTTTTTAATTGCCACATTCTCCTTTCTGGGTAACAGAAAGGAGAAGCACTGTGAAGAATACATAATTTTTAAAAAACGGGTTCCTATGCTGAAGGAGCTTATAATTTAGTTGAGACAACACTTCTACTTCACTAGAAACAGTGGTGATCAATAAAAGGCAGTACATATTTAAGTCCTAAACTGTGTTGTGAGACTCTTGAGTTTCTATTGTTTGCAGGGTGCAGGAAGAGCAGTTCCCTGAAGTGGTATGTTCAGCCATGACTTGAAGGATGTATACAATCAGAATACTACACATGGCAAATACCCAATAAGTGTTTGTTATTTTGGTTCTGATCTGATTTGAAGTGAAATTTAAAATCAACTCTACTCCAATAAAAATTAATTTAAAAAAAAAAAGAACCTGAGTGTTGCCCAACCCCATCTGACATCTAACACCTTTTTCGAAAACACCTTAAACTTTACAGCAAAAGCTGGAAAACAGAGGATGGATTGAAACCTTGATCTCAAAAGTCGGCAAACCTTTTCTATAAAGAACCAAGTAGTAAACAATTTCAGCTTTGTGAATTACATGGCCTCTGCCGCTGCTGCTATTTAGTTGCTAAGTCATGTCCAACTCCGTCCAACTCCACGGACTGTAACCCACCCGGCCCCTCTGTCCATGGGGTTTTCCAGGCAAGAATACTGGAGTGGGTTGCCCTTTCTTTCTCCAGGGGATCTTCCCCAACCCAGGTATCAAACCCGCATCCGCTGCTTGACAGGCAGATAATTTACCACTGAGCCACCTGGGAAGCCTATGGCCTCTGAAACAGCTCCTGAAGTCCATCGTTGTAGCTCTAAAGCAGCATGGATAATACATGCACAGGTGAGCGTGCCTATGTTCCAATAAAGCTTTATTTACAAAAACACATCACAGGCTGGACTGGCTCTGTTCTGCAGTTGGCTAATCCCTGGACTAGCTGGCTGCTCCTCCAGACTGCTGGAGCTCTAGAATTCTTTAAGGTTTGAACCTGGAGACCTATTTACCCACAATCATACCCAAAATCCATAGGAACCTCAGACTTTTAGGAAGACTCCAAAAGCAAACAAGAGAAAAAACCAGCAATGTTGATGGTGAGTAATGAGAGATGAGCCAGTTTACAAGTTTTTGATCGAAGACTTATAATTTAAACTCCTCCCAATACAATATGGTCTTCCAGACAGATTCAGAGAGTCCCGCACTAAAAGGAAGAGACCTTTTAACAGCCACAGGTAGGAGGTGAGCAGGTGATTAGTGAGGTTTGTATCCTTAGCTCTGGCTTGTTCCTCTGCGGTCAATTACACAGCTGGTTACAAGTGTGTGTTTGCACCTGTTCAAGCCTTTAAACGTGCTGATCTCATATTAATTAAACAACTCCTTAGAAGCAGGTTAGAAAACAAATTAGACCCGACAATCCTCTGCCTGTCCCAGGCGTCCCTTGGTGGCCCTTCATCTATTAGGGATCATCCACACAGGTAAGGAGCAGGGTTTCTTTGTCATTAGGGAGGGGCTCATTGTCCTCCATCAATTAATGCTGCCACCACTTAGTGAAAACAGTTGTTGCTACACAACACAGATTAGTGACTAATTAATAAAGGCTGATTAGCTAAGCTCCCTCACAAGGTAGGGCAGACAACAGCTACCTTCCACATGAACCACTGATTGATTGATCAAAGCAGTGACATCAACAGTCTAAAACAAAAGACAGGCATGATGAGAATCCTCATCTTTCTAAACACCTTAGGAGACAGCTGTTCATCGCTAACCAGTACATCTACCAAATGGAGCATTTTCAAACCACTTACATTATCGAGGCTCTCTGGCTTGGAATCAGTTAAAAAGGGAGGAAGCTAGAACCCTGGCAGATAAATGTAGGAGGTAAAAAAAATTGACTATGTATATATAGGATACCCAGTATACTATAGAACATGAATCCTTACCCATTTCAACATCCCTATTGATATTTTTAAAAGTTATTTTTATTAGGAGCATGGTAAAAACTGTGGACTGAGATTTGGATAGTTTTATCAGTTACAGATCAACCAAAATGTTCATGTCCTATTAGAGCAGTTATTGTGGCACATCATAATTACCTGTCTATATGTACGTTATTCAGGCACACAAGCAAGGCTTTGCTACCGAGAGTCGATAAATTGATAAATTGCACTCAAGGCACTTTCCTATATGAATCACTACATAAATTATCATGATTGATCTTTCATTTTTGAAACTCTATGATGCTGAAAAGCAGATGGTTTGTAGCAGGTCTGTCATCCATTCTCTCCCTTTACCAGGGGGACTCCCAGCAAATAAAAAGAGACATATATATTCATCGACACCGACTATATACCAGCATTGTGCTGGGCACAGCAGCTTACTTTCTCTGGGGTAGACCTCACATTGTAAAAGGTAACATAGAAAAAATGCAAACCTTCACGTGTATAGTTGCAAAGAGCAGCTGAACTTCAAGTACTCTAAACACGGAGACTTAAAATTCTCTATTCCTTCAATCACTCAGGCTTCTATGTGGATTTCTTTTCTCTATCAGTTGTCATTATTATCCTTTAATTCTTCCTTTTCTTTCTTCATCATTAATACTTCAGTCACATGCAGTTTTTCTTTTATTATTCTTTGCCTATCTGTTTGGGTTTTTTAATTTATAATATCCATATAGACGTGGGTGTGAGGATGCAGGTACACTAATACACTGCTGGAGGAGATGTGTGAAAAGGTGAAAGTGAAAGTCACTCAGTTGTGTCCCACTCTTTGCAACCCCATGGAGAAGTCCATGGAATTCTCTAGGCCAGAATACTGAAGTGGGTAGCCTTTCCCTTCTCCAGATCTTCCCAATGCAGGGATTGAACCCAGGTCTCCCTAGTAGAGAATAATTTTAAAATATGTTAAGCCAGCATTTCTACTCTTAGGAGTTAAGCCTTCAAAGGCACTCCCATACAATGCAAAGTTTATAAGTAAAAAGGTATCAACAGCACAAATTTCCCTCAGTACCAATATGACTAAATAAATCATGGTCTATTTACACAAAGGAAAACTATACAACCATTGAACACAATGATATATAAATAATGTGCTCACATAAAAAGATGCTCAAGAGATACAGCTAAGTAAAAAAGGAAATTGCAAAAGAATGTTATTTCACTGTAATACAAATAAGGATAGCAATTATGGCAACAATAACATAAAATATGATTATACATTCAAGAAAAAGAAAAGAAGGTATCGAAAAATTTCTCAAATGGCTGATCATGATCATCTCTGCAGAATGGCACAATAATAAGAAGGACTTTCACTTTCTATGTTATTTATTAAATAAGTTAACATTTGTAAATTATTAAAACAGATTAAACATAGTATTGTATAAAGTTTATTAAATAAAACAAAAATAAAAATATATAATATAGCATTATGCATGTTCAGTTCAGTTCAGGTGCTCAATCATGTGTGACTCTGTGACCCATGGACTGCAGCACGCCAGGCCTCCCTGTCCATCACCAACACCCAGAGCTTACTCAAACTCACATCCATCAAGTCAGTGATGCCATCCAACCAACTCCTCCTCTGTTGTCCCCTTCTCTCATTTTCAATCTTTCCCAGCATCAGGGTCTTTTCAAATGAGTCAATTCTTCACATCAGGTGGCCAAAGTATTAGAGTTGCAGCTTCAGCATCAGTCCTTCCAATGTATATTCAGAAATGATTTCCTTTAGGATGGACTGGTTGGCTCTCCTTGCAGTCCAAGGGACTCTCAAGAGTCTTCTCCAACACCACAGTTCGAAAGCATCAATTCTTCAGCACTCAGCTTTCCTTATGGAAATTAAAAGATGCTTGCTCCTTGGAAGAAAAGCTATGACCAACCTAGAGAGCATATTAAAAAGCAGAGACATTACTTTGCCAACAAAGGTCCATCTAGTCAAAGCTATGGTTTTCCCAGTAGTCATGCATGGATGTGAGAGTTGGACTATAAAGAAAGCTGAGCACTGAAGAATTGATGCTTATGAACTGTGGTGTTGGAAAAGACTCTTGAGAGTCCCTTGGATTGCAAGGAGATCCAACCAGTCCATCCTAAAGGAAATCAGTCCTGAATATTCGTTGGAAGGGCTGATGCTGAAGCTGAAACTCCAATATTTTGGCCACCTGATGTGAAGAATTGACTCATTTGAAAAGACCCTGATGCTGGGAAAGATTGAAGGCAGGAGGATAAGGGTATGACAGAGGATGAGATAGTTGGATGGCATCACCAACTCGACGAACATGAGTTTGAGTAAATTCTGGGAGCTGGTGATGGACGGGGAGGCCTGGTGTGCTGCAGTCCATGGGATCGCAAAGAGTCAGACAAGACTGAGCAACTGAATTGAAACAAACTGAACTGAAAAACAAAATGAAAAAAGCAGAATTTTCATTAGTTCTCATATTTCTTTGAGTGGAAGACTGCCTCTTTGGTATGACCATTTTGAATCTTACTAGAAATCCAAAATTATTGTTTTCAGCTTTTCTTTACAATAGAAACATCACCCAAGGGTTAAGAAGGCTTTGGACACCTATATCTTACCCAAGAAATGGTAGAATGCTGAGGAATGTTGTGAAAGGCCATTAATTTATTGTCCTGGGATGTTTGCCATTCTTCAGCTTAGGAGTCATTTTTGGCAGTAGGGCAAACACACTAACTTATTCTCAAACATTCTTTTATGAAAGGTAATCTTCTGTAGGCTAGAGACAAGGGCAGCTTGGGCTAAATAGATGACTGTGGACTTGAAAAAGGTGGACGGACTGTAGAACCATTTAGGATGTTAAAAATACCAGGACTTACATCACGTTGCAATTTAGAAGTAATCCTGCAGCCCTTGGGAAGCACAGAGAATCTACCAAAATAATACCAACTGGACCATGGCTGTAGCTTTTGTGAAAGTAATAGGGAAGCGGAAGAGGAGAAAAAGAGAAGCGGGGAAGGGGTGAAGAAGGAAAGAAGGAGCGTGCAGGGGTGAGGAGAGCAGTAAAAGGGGGAAGAGAGCAGAGGAGGAGAGAAGGGAGGGGGTGGGAAGGAGGAGGGGCATCTTCAGGCCAACACAGCGCTGCTAGAGGTGCTCTCTCCCTGCATACAGAGACCAAAAAGTGCTTTAAGAGTACAAAATACCATTAAAAAAGAAAAAGAAAAATTGATGGCACCCATTAACTCAACCCAGAATAATGCAGCAAAATTCATTGGGTTCATTGCTGAGGGCAAGCCAAGTTAATGACATCTATTGGCACACCTACAAGCACAGAATTCTTTCTTTTCCTTCCAGGAAAAGAGGTAAAGAGAAACCAAGAAGTCAAGGGCAAAGAGCAGAAAGAAAAAGCTGCTGCAGTCTGTAGGACAAATTCCAGGAGGGTTTCCTACCCATTTTCAAATTTAAGCGCCCTTGGTTAACAGAGTAAAACATGAACAGCAATGTCCACCAAGGAAAACATTCAGTAGAGCCCTAAGAAAGCTGGGACAGAAGTGGTGCCCATCACTAAGCTTTCAGGTCTCAGGAAGGCAAACGACTTGATTGAGAAGTTTCAGTACATGCTATATTATCATGGGAATTTTACCAAGATTTTGTTAATGGTCAAAGCAAATGCTTTATAACATCTAAGGACCAGCAGGCTGAAATTGCCTTTGGCAATGTTTCCCGAATTTTTAAAGCGTGAGAGCTTCCTAAACATCAAAATACAGTTTTGCACATCTCCCATGAGTAAGAGTTCTGCTCTGGATGTCCGTTTATTTAAAAATATTTGACACACTTTAAGAGAATGTTGCCAAAGGCATAGATGGTACTCCATAAATATTACGGAATGAATGAAAACTAACAGCACACAGACACAATTTTTCGTCTGCAGACAGTGCTTGTGGGGATTGGCTCCTGATCTCCAGACGAGGCCATTTTCCTCGGAGTGGAAATTAAAGGCCAGCTTTGCCCATTTGTCTGTGTGTTAGAGCAAAACTAAAGCTATTACTCATGAAGAGTCTTGATCGTGCCTGGTCTCCACCCAATTACAAATGGAAACAGGGGAGCTTTCCATGTGGCATGTATCCTACTGGGCTCCTCAACTTACACAAACTGCCAGACTTATACACACTCCCTGCTTAGCTCTTAAGTGCATTGGTCTGCCCTTGCCCAGCAACATGACTTACCTGTGCTTCAGCAATTACTGAAAGGATAATGTTGAATTCACTGACACTGAATTTTATCAAAACCTACTTGAGAGATTTAATTTATAAAGGACTGTCAGGCAATCTCTATTTTCCTATAGATAGAAGATTTATGCTCAGATCATTGATCCCACTTATATGCAAAGCCTGAAACAGTCAAACTCGTAGAAGCATGGAGGAGAATGATAGCTGCCAGAAGTTGGGACAGGGTGGGGGTGAGGTGGAAATGGGGAGATGTTGGTCAAAGTGCGCAAAGTTTCAGTTATGTGAGATGAGTAATACCTGAGACCCAACATACAGCATGATGACTAAAGTTAACAACATCATGTATAGTTGAAATTTGCTGAAGTTAATAATACCATATTATATCATTGAAATTTGCTAGGACAGTAAGTAGATTTTATGTATTCTCACCACAAATACCCACCCCCCCCTAAAAAAAAGAGAAAGAGAAAAAGATGAAGAAAATGATAACTATGTGATGCGATGGATGTATTAATTAGCTTCATTGTGGGGATCATTTCACAATGTATACATATATCAAAACATCAAGTTGTTCACCTTCAGTTCAGTTCAGTCCAGTCGCTCAGTCGTGTCTGACTCTTTGCGACCCCATGAATCGCAGCACGCCAGGCCTCCCTGTCTGTCACCATCTCCCGGAGTTCACTCAGACTCACGTCCATCGAGTCGGTGACGCCATCCAGCTGTCTCATCCTCTGTCGTCCCCTTCTCCTCCTGCCCCCAATCCCTCCCAGCATCAGAGTCTTTTCCAATGAGTCAACTCTTCGCATGAGGTGGCCATAAGTACTGGAGTTTCAGCTTTAGCATCATTCCTTCCAAAGAAATCCCAGGGCTGATCTCCTTCAGAATGGACTGGTTGGATCTCCTTGCAATCCAAGGGACTCTCAAGAGTCTTCTCCAACACCACAGTTCAAAAGCATCAATTCTTTGGCGCTCAGCCTTCTTCACAGTCCAACTCTCACATCCATACATGACCACAGGAAAAACCATAGCCTTGACTAGACAGACCTTAGTCGGCAAAGTAATGTCTCTGCTTTTGAATATGCTATCTAGGTTGGTAATAACTTTTCTTACAAGGAGTAAGCGTTGTTCACCTTAAATATATATAATTCCTATTTGTCAATTATACCTTAATAAAACTTTTTTTAAAAAATCTATGCTCACATCAATGTATTTTGTCAAAATGCAATTTACCTAATCTGGACACAGTTGTCTGCTTCCTTCCCACCAAAGAACTGCTTTCACCATACCACATTTTACATTTACCCTGTTGACTCACATTACAGAAATAAAAAAGTTACACATTAACTTTGAGGACATTGTTTGCTGCAGAAAATAGGGTTCTCTCTAGCAGAGCCAAGGAAGCAGTTTATCTCAGTACCAGGAAAAGTTTTACTTCTAAGCAATGACTCTTTTTCCCTTAAAGATATACTAGTAAAATTATTATGAGTGATGATTTTTTTCCTACTATGTCCAGAAAACACACAGCCAATTATGTGAATTGAGTTATCCCCAGGAATCTCAAAGAACTAATGGCACACATGTTGTGTACTCATCTGTCCCTAGTTTTTCCTGTATTTTTACTAATTTTCTTCATTAGTTTGAATTTTCAAGGCTAGGCGCTAGAAGTGACAGAACTGGTGACTAGCTGAGTCAGAGCTGAGAACAAGTCTCTATGCAGAGAACATCCTAAGTGCTCACGTGGCCTTGTAGCCAGCCACTTCCACGAGGTGCCTCCTGAAAGGGACCAGTTTAGCACAAGCAGCACCGACATCCCCACCTCAACATTCAATGCTGCTCCTCCTCCTGGTCCATGTAACAGGAAGACTGCAAGGAAGCTGGAGATCACCTTTTGAGAAAATTCAATACTTAGTTGTTTTTAAAAAGCTACTTCCTCCTCCACTTAAAAAAAAAGAAAAAAGAAAGGGCATGGTTCACCCAGGCCCAAGCCAAGGGAAGAGCTTGTGCTACCAAGAAAAAGCCCTTAGGTAGAAGACAGCACCGAAGAATTGATGCGTTTGAACTGTGGTATTGGAGAAGACTCTTGAGGGTCCCTTGGACTGCAAGGAGATCCAACCAGTCCATTCTGAAGGAGATCAGTCCTGGGGTTTCTTTGGAAGGAATGATGCTAAAGCTGAAACTCCAGTACTTTGGCCACCTCATGAGAAGAGTTGACTCACTGGAAAAGACTCTGATGCTGGGAGGGATTGGGGGCAGGAGGAGAAGGGGACGACAGAGGATGAGACGGCTGGATGGCATCACGGACTCAATGGACATGAGTCTGAGTGAACTCCGGGAGTTGGAGATGGACAGGGAGGCCTGGCGTGCTGCGATTCATGGGGTCGCGAAGAGTCGGACACAACTGAGTGACTGAACTGAACTGAGAGGATTCTCAGAGAGCATGAGTGCCAGGAAGAAAGTGAATGACAAGGACGAGTCTAGATTTCTGCGAGAAGGACGCGGGTGGAATGACAAAGGAAGAGAGCTTGAACAGAATGTGAAATTTAAAAATGAACAGGAGTGACTCACCTAAATGTGATTGTTTTACCAGCCAGAGAGCTGTGGTTCAAATATTTAAATGACTCTGTCTGGTGATAGGATTGGGGTGATTTATTTTCCTTTGTGTTTACCTGAATCATCCAAATTTTTATAACACATTTGTGATACATGAGAGTAAAAAACAAAGTTCATTTTGAAAAAAGTAAACTCTTTAACATTAATATCTTCAGATGACATCAGAAAATCATACAATCCCATGAGTCAGCCAGAACTTCAGCAGCTACTAATACGAGTTATTACACAAGTAATGAAGTGAACTTGCACTACCAGATAATAAGACATGTGTTGATACTATAATAATGGAATATGGTACACATGGAAGAATTGATAGTGGAATCAAATACCCTAGAAATGGAATCTAATGCATACCTATCTAAAAAAGGACTTGGTATATGATAAAGGTGGCATCACTAATCATGGGGTAAAAGAAAGTATTATTTTATAAGTGGTACTAAAAATAGCAAGTTAACTATTTTAGGAGGAAAACAAATCACTACCTCCCAATGTACAAAATATATATTTTGGATGGATTTAAACGCTAAGTGTAAAAACTATATTCAGGAAACCTAGTAGAAACACATGTGAATTTATGATCTAAGATTTAGAACAGCTTTCTAGGCAAAATACTAAAGGAAGAAAATAAATCCAAAAGAGAGAAACCAATTTTCTTATGAACAATGGTTTATCTCTCCAGTTACTTAGATCTTAATTTTTGCTCCCTTTCACAGGGATCTATGGATGCTGGGGTTCTGGATGCTTTTCTTTCTCATATTTTAGTCATATTCTGAGGTTTCTACAGTGATCATATAATCCTTTCATAATAAAAATTTTAATATTTAAGGAAAAGACTAATTAAAAAGATCTTATATGTACTCTAAACCTTGTTAAGTATCAAATGTCTGATGAGCGCTGAATACAAAGAGGAAAGTTGTGCATGAACAATGACATGGCTCTATAGAAAGATTTCAGAAGAAACCATGCTAGTCTAGAGAAAAGGGAATGAAGGAGAGCTTAGAGAATAATTAATTTTTTGTAATAATGCTCTCAATTCAGCCTTGATATCACCTACCACAAATCTTTGCCTGCTTCTAATAAGCAGGGAGTGGGTGTTATTTCATGCACCAGAGAAAATCAAAGCAGCCTCTTGCAGTTTAGGAAAAAAAAAAAAAAATCCAAAGTACAGGGGACATTAGTCAAGTGGCTGCGGTCTTTATTACTTTATTATCTGTGCACCGTTTTGATGGGTACTGAGGAGTGGCAAGGACAGTGTGACCTTGACAGCAGCAACAGGCGGGTTCTAGAAGCAAGCAACAGTGCACCGCTGCCCCACAGCTCTGGGGTGTACTGGAAATCTTTGTTAAGCTCTTGGAATAATATCACCCTTTGGAGACATTGCTGCCTTTTTTTTTTTCTAATGCTTTCACTAGCCCAGTGTTGCCCGCAGACACAGCATAAACTCAAAGACTACATCAATTTGCCTCTGAAGCGAGTTCTGGCTCCAGGAGTTGCCATAGACCACAGACATATCAAAGAAAAAAGAGACACCTTACAGGAAGGGAAACGTGTGCTTCCCACCTCTGCATCCCCTCGACCCTGACATACAGAGTTTCAGATTCTGAACCACTCAAGATGGCTGGGATCACCCTTTCTCACTCCCAGTCCTCACAAATCTTATCCACCAGAATGTTCACAAAGTTCACCAGACCAAATGGCAGTGTATCAGCTTCATTAATGGCTGATAATTAATCTTTTAAAACACAAAATAGGAGCACATCTCTAAGGCCAAATCTGGAATTCCCTCTCGCATATCCTCTTTGAAATGCAAGCTTGCCCTCTTACACCCTGTCAGGTACTGGCAAAGAAACTGGGCCCGATGGTGAATTTACTGAAGCAGGTCCTGTTCAGTGTGCTTACCTCGTGGGGAAAGTCAGTGCCAAACCCTTTTACCCTTCTTGCAGAATTATAAGACAGAAAGAAAAAGACTGAAGTCAGATTCTCATCTTGGAGGCATAATAACTCTACTCATTGGGCTGTACATGACGCTGTACATGACACTCCCAAGTCAGCTATTCACCTTCCTTTCAGAAGGCTGAGCAAACAGTGGTCAGAGAAACAAGAAATGTTATTCCAGAACGGCCTAAAACTAAGGTGGCCCTATAAATGAATGGATTGGAGGCCTGGCAGAATTGAGCATCCTGAGACTTCAAGATCTCGGTTTACTGCAAAGCTCAAAGAATACATTTTCAGCCAATGTTAACAGTGAACATCAAGGTGAGGTGATGCTAGCAAAGGGAGAATTCTCAGGTCTCCCCCGTTTCTGTTAGGAGAGGCACTCAGGTTGATGACCACGTGCTCTGTCCAGGGAGAGATCCTGCCAGGTGGCATGGAGACCTCGCGCTGTTCTGAATAAGTGCCTTCAGTTCAGTTCAGTTCAGTCGCTCAGTCGTGTCCGACTCTTTGCAACCCCATGGACCACAGCACACCAGGCTTTCCTGTTCATCACCAACTCCTGGAGTTTATTCAAACTCATATGCATTGAGTCAGTGATGCCATCCAACCATCTCATCCTCTGTTATCCCCCTCTCCTCCTGCCTTCAATCTTTCCCAGCATCAGTCTTTTCAAATGAGTCAGCTCTTTGCATCACATGGCCAAAGTATTGGAGCTTCAGCTTCAACATCAGTCCTTCCAATGAACACCCAAGACTGAGTTCCTTTAGGATGGATGGGTTGGATCTCCTTGCAGTCCAAGGGACTCTCAAGAGTCTTCTCCAACACCACAGTTTAAAAGCATCAATTCTGCAAAAGCTAACATGAATTACCACGTGATCTGGCTCTACCATCCAGCTCTCAGTGCATTCATTCACAACCCCATCGGCACCATCCTGCTTCACTGTTCAAGACAGTAAATAAATAGATGGGCGGTCACATGACAATTGTGACATGACCAGGCCACATGCTTGCCTAACCAGGTATCTAAGAAAAACTGAGCACAGACCTATCCCCTTTTATATTATCCCCTTTTTATTTATTTTTAAATGGAGAATAATTGCTTTACAACATTGTGTTGGTTTCTGCTGTACAACAATGTGAATCAGCCATGAGTACACATAAGTCTCCTGCCTCTTGGACCTCCCTCCTACCCACTACTCCCCACCCCATCCCACCCCTCTAGGTTGTCACAGAGCTCCTGTGTTATACAGCATTTTACAGATGAAGAATTTAAGGCAGAGGGTGGTTACATAACTATCCAATATCACAGCCAGTGTGTTGTAGGGCCAAAATCTGAAGCGAAGTCATCTAGCTCCAGAATTCATACCCAACCATGCAGTGCCATGTTGCAAAACTATCTATGTATGTTCCTAAGGAAATATACCCTTCTCAGACCAAAACAAAGAGTGACCTTTGCTCTGGCTAAAAAAAAGATTAGCCACCATTCAGATAGTTACCCAAAGCCACAGACTTAGAATTCATAAGAGGCTGAGCCATCACCTTGTCCAATCCCCAGTCCAAAGCATAAATCCTTTCTAGAAACCTCCTGACAGATCTTATTTCTTCTAGCACTGTTGCAAATATCACAACCAATAAAAGGCAGTGTTATTAAATACATACTCGGCACAAGAGTCTCCTGAAAGCTTCGTGTAAGGTATCACATTTAGTCCCCATCAGACAAGAAGCACAGAATCACCATTTTCAGACAAACAAATTTAAGTGTGAAAGGCTCTCAAGTTCTTGGCTTGGAGGGTCCCTCTCCTTCAGACAGCTGAGTCATTGTAGGAAACAGGAGGAAGAGAGAAAAAGGAGTTGGCTCAGTTGACTGGCTGTGAGAAATGACCGGAGGTTCTGGTCAATACAGAGCCACAATCCCTTTTCTTAAATCTTTGAGGCAGATATGCTTTAGAATTGAGAATTTTTTGGAGCTTAGAAAGCAAATATGGTGAATTACTAAGACCGCCAATAGGATCTGGGGACTTATCCCATAACCAAATGTACTAATATTTTATCAAATACTATCAAAGCAAAACACAAATATTCAATCTAAGTGGGATAAACATAATGATCATAAATAACTTCCAGACGGGCTTTGCTGACAGTGAATTTTGGCACCAAACTTACAGGAAAGTACTTACTTTTCAGAGTTTTGAGAATTAGAATTTTGGATAAGGGACTGTGGACCTGATCAACCTTCCAGCTTCAAACCCAAGAGAAAATCGGTGGTCCCCTCCCATCACTTTCCACTCTCCCTCGACCTGTGTTTGGTTTACTTCCTAACCCTGAGGGAGATCGCCTTTCCTGTTCCTTTCAAACTTCCTCCAGCCATGTAATAATGACAGTATTTTGGAAGGAGTTGGCCCAAACTGGTTTCTCTCCCTTACCTACGTCCTTAGGTTTCCCCACCTCATCCACACAGAACTTACTTGGAAGTTCATAAACTTCAGCGTGGGTCACAGTCACCTGAGGAACTTATTGAAACAGTCCTACACCCGGAGGACTGATTCAGTAGGTCTGGGGTGAAGCCTGAGAGCTGCATTTCCGACAAGTTCCCAAGCACATCATGTAGACGGCGCTGGTCCCAGATCACGCTTTAAGGACCCACTGCTTTACTTGATGGAGCTTTCTCATACCACACTGAAGTGAAAAAATAAAATAAAAAAACACTCAAACTCATTTTTTATTTTCATAAAGATTATGACCTTTATGTAAAGGACCCCCCTAAATGACCCCTATGTAAATCAGATGACTCACAGCTGCCTGCCTGTCTGACACACATAGAGACAGAAAGACAGCTGGATACTTGTGAAAGGCTTGGTTGCCATGGGATTTGGGATGGGGTGTCATCCTGAAAAACCAGGCTAGGCTCTTTACTGGTCTAGGCATCAAAACAGCAATGCTAAAGGGGACTAGGGAGCGGGGTTAGATTTTGATTTTAAAGAAAATTCTTGAATTGAAATTCCTTCCCCAAACCACTGGATCCTGTTGCTATGTGAATAGAAAAACTTTGCAAATGATCTTCAAAAGTCATTAAACATGAAAAATACTATTTTCCTGTTAGCATACATAACTGTCAGTCCACATGGAAACTAACAGACATAGATTTACTTCCTCTGAGAATCAGGGAAGTTGTACAAACTCTCATGAACTGATCTCTTAATTCCTCTGCTTACAGGCCACTTGCTAACTTCGAGACATCTCTTTTTCGCACCCATACATTTTTTTCAGTTCTATTCTTCAGGCATCTTTATTTTCTAGATCTTTCCCACTAAGTCCAGAAAAATCTTTGTTCTTTTTACTCTGTTTTAATTCTGAGCAGAAGAAAATGGCCAACTTTGAGAAGTAAAATCTAGTACAGATCTATACAAACACAAGAAAACTACCCATGTATAGACTTAGGTACAAGAATCAGTGCCACCAACATCCCAGTACAAAAGTATTTTTCTTCTTCATGTTTCTCTAACACTACACTTACTCAAACATCTTAACAATAACTAAAAATATATTTCTAATGAACCTATCATCTCCTTTATAATGATGACTATTCTAGCTGTATTCATTTTACTTGCTTCAGTTACAAATTTTATTACTTAACCTACCTGACGGCTTTAATAGCTTTTGGAGGGTTGATCTGAAAGTTTATTCATGATTTATACTTTTTTAATAAAGGGACATGCATTTTTGCCTCAAATATCTACAAGCTAATCCATTTTTTGTTGAAGGACTAAATGAATTTCTGTAATACTTTAAACATGGGAACATGTATGTAACAAGAGAGACCCTTAATGAATGTATTTTGGCCAACTCATAAATTATCAAGTTGAACTGTGTGATTATTTACTTTGTAAAACAACTCTTTGTTTTTCAAACGAACTAACCAATTTCCTTTAAAAAGTCACATGTAAAAGCACATTCTGACTCACATACATTTTCATGCACATAGCAATTGCTAAAAGCAAACGTAAAAAGGAAGTAGAAATGAAAAGTAAGTATAATCACTCTTACTTTAGACCACTCTGCCTCCTTCAATTGACTCCCACTTCCTGACAGAAAAGCTCAAAGCCGGTACCTTCCCATGTGGATGTTAGAATGAACGTCAGCAGACACAGCTGCACACCCCACCAGGGCTCAACAGTAAGTAGCCAGGTGAAATCTAGGGCTGCGGATATTTAGTGATGACTTATACATAGGGTCACCAAGAGCAAGAATCAAAATGTCTAAAGAGAGGGGGGAAAAAAGTCTAAAGAGCAAACTGCAGTTGATTCAGAACATGCAAGAAAGTCAGAGGCACCAACCCTGTGCACAGCAGCAAACGTGAGTATAACTTAGTATAACCAGCCGTCTGCACATTCAGTTCCTCTGGAACCAAGGTTCTGCGTCTGCAGATACAACCAACCTGGGATCCTGTAGTGTTTACAATTTAAAACTCCACACGAAAGTGGGCCTGCATGGTTCAAACCAGTGTTAAAGGGTCAGACATATTTTTTCCCAATTATCTTTTCTGAAGCTCACCCTTAAGAGGCAAAAGTTGTATCTCAGAAAGCTCTGTCTCAGTGGAAACCATTCTAAAATTAAGGCCCAAGCCTGCTCTATCCCTCAACTAGCACCCCTGACTCTAATGCTAATTCCAGTTTTAGGGATGGGGCTTAAAAGTGAATTTCTTACATTCTCTCTGTTTTATGCCTTAAATGTTCTTTCCTTTTCAGAGAAGGGGACGACCGAGGATGAGATGGCTGGATGGCATCACGGACTCGATGGACGTGAGTCTGAGTGAACTCCGGGAGATGGTGATGAACAGGGAGGCCTGGCGTGCTGCGATTCATGGGGTTGCAAAGAGTCGGACACAACTGAGCAACTGAACTGAACTGAACTATCCTTTAAAATAAAAATTCAATGCTATTTCTAGAAAAGAACCAAGTTGATATTTGCCTCAAAGTTATAGCCCTCCCCCCCGCACTTAAAATACCAGTGAGCATGTGTTAGTCATTCAGTCGTGTCCGACTCTTTGCAACCCCATGAACTGTAGCCCACCAGGCTCCTCTGTGTGGAATTCTCCAGGCAAGAATACTGTAGGGGGTAGCCATTTCCTTTTCCTTCTCCACGGGAATCTTCCCAACTGAGGGATCGAACCCAAGTCTCCTGCATTGCAGGCAGATTCTTTATGGGCCGATCCACCAGGCAAGCCCACTCAGGCTACTTGCCTCTGTACAAATAAGCGAAGAATCCCATAATTCACTAATTATCTGTGAATACCTCTAGCAAGCAGGGTGTACATCTTGCTCATCCAGACGCTGAAGTGAAATCGCTCAGTCGTGTCCAACTCTTTGTGACCCCATGGACAGTAGCCTGCACCAGGCTTCTCCGTCCATAGGATTTTCTAGGCAACAGTACTGGAGTACTGGAGTGGGTTGCCATTTCCTTCTCCAGGGAATCTTACCGACCCAGGAATCGAACCCAGGTCTCCCACATTGATAGACAGACGCTTTACCGTCTGAGCCACCAGGGGCCTGCAGACGCTACTGTGGTGCTATCATATACTCACTAGTATCTACTACGTGGCCAGTGTTTGCTAGGCTGGTGGTATAGACATAGCCAACTTGGTCCTTACCCTCAAGGGATACAGCATCTATTAAAAGGGTAAACTATTGTCCTTTCTCTGTAGCCCTTTTGATATGCAGCGATCCCTGGGTAAAATGAATACTATAATGTGCCATGAATTTGTTCATCGGATCTTTCCTCCCAATCCCAAAGAAGTACCTCTGGAAGAAGGCAGGTTTTAAATGAAACAATTCTCTCAAACCTCTGGAAATAAACACAATGACCCACAGAGCCCAGTTTAAGAGAAACTCATCTCTAGCACCTCAAAGACTCTCTTTGCGGCCGCCAGGGTCCTTTCATGACCGAGTCACGCCTCTGCCATTCCTCCAGGGAGACGCTAGATGGCACCAGAAAACCGTACAATCATCCTCGGCTTATGGCGTCTCCTTTCTCATCAAAGCGTCTGGGTGTTTCACAGACAGTGCCTCAAATCTGCCCTCCTAGGTATCGTTTTCCTCAGAGAGGAGCTAAAGAAACAAAAATTCACTGATATTCTAACCAAAGAAGCACCTCAACACTCTGATTTAGCTGCGAGGGGCCAACGATGTGGCTTCAAGGCAACTTCACAATTTTCCCAGCAACTCTCAAGAGTTCTCACTTCTTCAAGTACTAATTAGGTCCAGAATCTCATCTAGCTCCCGGAGAGGAATGGATGAGAACCAGCCTCCATAATGGATTCGACAGGCTTCTGTGGACTGTGCCGGGTTATCTGTTAATTGTCACTTGCACGCATTTCCCCCTAAGATCAGAGCTGGTCCTGGGGCAACGGCAGGCTGTGGAGGAAGAAGCAGTTTCTCGGCAGAAGGCATGAGGAGCTCTGCCCAGGAATGCAGTGTTTCCATTGAGCTTGGCCAACACACTCAACAGCACACAGTGAGGGAACAGAAGTGTTATTCAGTTTCTAGACACCAGAGATTTGTTCTCCTCACTCTCTGGTTAAAGCATCACCCCTGAACTCAATTGCAGTCTCAGGCAGAAGCCTCCGCACACTCATTCCCTACCGTCTCAGCAAACTCCAAGTGAACCTCAGTCCTAAAACAAAACGGTGAAGCAAGTGAAGTCTCTAAAGTCTTCCTCCTCCTCCATACCCTGATTTAACTTCTCTTTCACAGATAATCTTATACCATCACTTTTACACAGTTTGTCCCTGTCAGGTTGGAAAATGAACAGAAAAAAAGGAGTAAATAGCTTAACATGTTACCCATTCCAGACACATCTATATTTTATAATGACAGTGTTTCATCCAAAGGAATAAATCTCTAATGGTTGAATGTGAGGCATTGTGGAGAGATTTTGTTACCATCTCTTCATACCAGAAAAGTCATCTCTCATAGCTTTTAACAGAAGACCCAGCCAGCTTTTTCTCCTTCTGCCCTCCACCCTCCAACTTTTTCTCTCTGGTCTATGCAACAGATTATACTCTCTGCTTTCCTTTCCTTTATACCCCTTAGCAATCACACTTTTAACTTTAGAGGAGCTTTCTTTCTGACATGAAACTAAATGTTGACATCTTCCTCCCTTCCTAAATACACATGTTCAACAGAAGTCAAGCTAATCACCATGTAAGTACTAGAACTACAACTTTCTACACTAATTTATAATTTAAAAGCGTTCCCATCTGACAGTCAAAGGGAGAAAAATGAGATACAGTGAAATACCTGAGGACACAGTATTGCAGGAAAGGGAACCCCTTCCAGGGTCCAAAACTGGCCTCTTGTCTAACATTCGGAAATGAATTGTCTGAGGAAACACATCTGCTGACAAAGCAAGAGATTTTATTGGGAAAGGGCACCCAGGTGGAGAGTAGTATGGGAAGGGAACCCAAAACAGCTGTCACGCGGCTTGCAGTCTCTGGGTTTTATGGTGATGGGATTAGTTTCCGGGTTGTCTTTAGCCAGTCATTCTGATTCAGAGTCCTTCCTGGTGGTACACACCTCGTTCAGCCAAGATGGATGCCAGAGAGAAGGATTCTGGGAGGTGGTCGGACCTGTGGTGTCTCCTTTTGACATTTCCTGAACTCTTCCAGAGGCTTATTAGTTCCCTCTTCCTTACCAGAATCTCCTGTCGTAAAACAGCTCATGCAAATGGTTACTAAGGTGCCTGGCCAGGGTGGGCGGTTCCAGTCAGTGTGCTTCCCCTAACAACAGGACTAACTGGCAGCAGGATTCAGAACCAAAAGCAAACCCCTGGCTCCCAGCAACCCAAGAATTGTTCTGAAAACTATGGAAGAAGAACCTGAAGACCAGAATGACAGTGCCATGGAAATGCCCTAAGGCCCCACACCTATACCTCCAGGCCCTCATTCTTCCCGTGGGAACCAAAGGCAAATCATATCTACAGCCAGTACTGGTGGCCTCACTATCACTGGGGGCTGGGGGAAGGAGACCAAAGACAGAAGTACTATCTCTGCTCCCAATCCCCTTAACACACATCAGGACAAATCCCACCCTGAGCCCAACAGAACCCAGAGTACCATTTCCATATCCAGACTCAACCTTGGACCTTAGATACCTTGAAAGACCATGAGATGGGGGAAGAAAGAAGACTTCTAGAAAGCAACAGATTGGGGCAGTAAAACCAAGTTCTTGGTTCCAGAGTTCTTAGCCCTCCCTGAGGGCAGCTCACGTAAAAGGGCACCCCACGCTGTCGTAAAAGACATCCTCCTTTCACCGCCACATACTCTTTGGGTTTTCACTGACACACCCTACTATGATTTAACCATATGCCCGCCAACACCCTTTCCTCCCATTAGGCCATTCCTACTTGGGCTTCCTCTTTGGCCCCCAACAGAGCTGCCATGCCGGGTCCTGGGCCAGCCTGTTGGATCACCACACAGCGAAGCCTTTGTAAGAGCTGGCACTCCGTCCCCGCTGGGGAGAGTCCGAGGCCTGGGGAGGGATCCTCTGCCCTAAAACAGGAATGAAACACCTGAACACCTTCCAGTCCTGAGTGTTTCCACGCGGAGGAGGAGTTTTTAAATGGGAGTAGGAATCGGAGAGAGTTATTAAGAAAAGCCAACCATTTCTGAGGGTACAGTTCTGTCAGTGGCCCCTCTTAAAACTCTTTTCCACGTCCACGGGAAATGCATTCATCTGAGAGCTGCGAAATGCCCTCCCCCTTCCTCTCGTCTCTAGGGCAACTCACTCCCCAAATTCCCCTCCCCTACTATATCACACACCTAAAGATAACTTCCAAACAAGTTATCCAAAGGCAAAAAAAACAAGACCTGAAGCTTATTCAGTTAAGAACATATCCAGGGACTTCCCTGGTGGTCCAGTGGCTAAAAGGCCACACTCCCGGTGCAGGAGATCTAAGTTTGATCACCACACGCTGCCACTAAAGTTTCCTTATGTGGCAGCTAAGACTCAGCACAGCCAAATAAATTTTTTTTTTTTTTTTAAAGAACAGACCAGAGCCCTGTCACTGCAAAGTAGAGGCTTCGGTCACTGCTGCCCAGGGACAACTGTGCCCTAGTGATCTTTTTCCATGAGTCATAGTGCTGCCCTGGCATAGCTGTGCTTCCAAAGGCCCAGATAGATGCCTTTGAAATGTATATGTATATGTACATTTACATACATACCTGTGTATATGGGTATACATATATTTACATACCTGCATATACAGATATACACATATTTACATACCTGTATATATAGGTATACATATACTTATGTATACTTCTGTGTATACACGCACAGAGACTCACATAGAGTCCACCCTTGCAATCCTCCTGGAGTTTGGTGCCAGGACACACAGATACCAAACTTCGTAAATGCCCGAGTCCCTTACAAACAGGTTCCTGCCTCACCAGTTTCCCTCTCCGTGGGTTCCGCCTGCCACTAATTGGAAATTGACACGCAATCCTTCAACTGTGTGACTAAATGGGACTACAAAGGAAAAGAAAATAACAATGCCCTATACTTCTGTAAAACCTTCTGCTGCTACTGCTAAGTCCTACCTTATCAAAAACTTTTGCATCTATTACTGTCTTGCTTCATTCCTAATTTGTGAGGTAGACTGCCTCCCTGCATGTTTAGTCATGTCGGTCTCTTTGTGACCCCATGGACTGTAGCCCACCAGGCTCCTCTGTCCATGGGATTCTCCAGACAAGGATATTGGAGTGGGTTGCCATGCCCTCCTCCAGGGGGTCTTCCCAACCCAGGGCTCAGAACCAGCATCTCCTGTGCCTCATGCCTTTCATCTTTACCCACTGAGCCACCAGGGAAGCCCCTGAGGTATATTGGCAGTGGTTTAGTCGCTCAGTCGTGTCCAACTCTTTGCGACCCCATGGACTGTAGTCTGCCAGGCTCCTCTGTCCATGGAATTTTCCAGGCAGGAATACTGGAGTGGGTTGCCATTGCCTTCTCTACTGAGATAGATTGGGCAGATGTTATTAGGAGCCCTGTTTCACAGATAAGGAGATTAAATTTCAAATACTGCATGCTGGTTCTTCATAACTAGAATCCAGGTTGAATGACATCCATGTCATCCAGCACCAACCAGCTATCGCTTAGTAACTGTGCAATTAAATATGGTGCAGCTTGGGATACAAATGTTCCATTTTTTTTTTAGTGTTCAATGCTTTTATAAACCCATTTTAAGAATTACTGTTGCTGATAATAACCCCTGCTGCTGCTGTTGAGTCGCTTCAGTCGTGTCCGATTCTGCCTGACCCCATAGACAGCAGCCCACCAGGCTCCCCCGTCCCTGGGATTCTCCAGGCAAGAACACTGGAGTGGGTTGCCATTTCCTTCTACAGTGCATGAAAGTGAAAAGTGACAGGGAAGTTGCTCAGTCATGTCCGACTCAGCGACCCCATGAACTACAGCCTACCAGGCTCCTCTATCCATGGGATTTTCCAGGCAGATCACTTTTTATCTGTATAATTAAAATCAGAGTAGAAATGAGCAAATCTTTCAATACTACCTATCTAAAAAGAACCATCTAATCTATTATTCTCAAACCTACCTGAATATTAGGAATCCACTGAGGATATTTTTAAAATAGCAATGCCTGGGCTTTAGTGTATGACATAGCTCATGGGATGTCTTGAAGCCCACATTGAATCAACACCACAAACCAGGTCAAATGAATCCCAAGGGTTGCAGGTTACTGAGCAGAGCTTTCCAGATAAACAGACCTCTGTTGTCTCCACATTCCTATGTCTAATTTCCAACACAGAGTTTCCTTCACAGACCAGGAGGCAGGTCTGGGTTCTCTAACTGAAACTAACCATTTGGCTTTTCTACAGCATCCTATTCAGCACTGTGTTATACACCCTGATGGACTTCACACATTTTTTTGTTTTGTGTCTTAGATTTCTCTTCTCCCTGAAGATCAGTTATAAGCACCTAAAGTGCAGAGACTACATCTCATTTGGTTTCACCCTCCACAAAGCCCTGCACAATACTTAATATATAATAAGGAGTCAATACATATTAGATTTATTGGTCCAATAAAGAGCAACATTTTTTAATTTATTTATTTTAATTGGAGGATAATTACTTTACAATATTGTGATGGTTTTTGCCATATATCAACATGAATCAGCCACGGGTACATATGTGTCCCCCCATCCTGAACCCTCCTCTCACCTCCCTCCCCACCCTATCCCTCTGGGTTGTCCCAGAGCACTGGCTTTGGGTGCCCTGTTTCATGTACTGGTTATCTGTTTTTCATATGGTAATATACATGTTTTAATGCTCTTCTCTGACACAGTCCAAAGGTCTGTCTTTACATCTGTGTAACAGCAACAATTTTTGCAGCCAGATGAAGAGCAATAATTTGTTACAGGCTTGGCCTGTGTCAAGAAAAGGCCTGTCATCTTTCACAGACAGGATAAAGTGCTTTGCCCTTACTCAGCATCACACCTAATAGCAACAATTGCTCATATTTATCTGGCACTTCATAGCATGCAAAGTGCCTTCAGAAAGATTTATTTGTACAGGTTTCTTCCCCTAAAACATGATCCTCAGATCAGAGCCTCTCCTGTCAGGGTGAATGGAATCATAAAATCCATCTCATTAAGTATCACCTGTCTCTCTCCAATCTACTCAGGCAAAATTTCCAAGATTAAAGTAAAAGTGTGCTGGGACTTCCCTGGTGGTCCAGTGGCTAAGACTCTGGGCTCCCAGTGCAGGGAGCCTAGGTTAGATCCCTGGCCAGGGAATAGATTCCACGTGCCACAACTACGAAGTTGCATGCCACAGCTTAAAAAAAGATCCTGCATGCCACAATTTCAAAGATCTCACATGCCACAGCTGAAACCCAACACAGCCAAATAAATAAATGTTTATAAAATAAAGAAAGTAAAAGTGTGATGCTTTAAAAGTTCTATATACTCAGAGGTAGGAGACATAAAAGAGAATCTCCATGTGTGACCTGGACGTGGAAAATTATTTTTAAAAGCAAACATGATCAGCTTCCTCATATTCAAAACTCCCCCTTGATTAAAGGTTAAAATTGAGAGCCTTCCATTCCTAGGAAGGCTGGAGAAACAGAAGCCTGGGGCATAACCCTACAAGGAGTAGAAGGCTCTTGGAGACAGGTAAATAGTTTTACCTATTTCTGTTACTAACAATAGAACCAGACAACCTTCAGGGCAAGAGTAAGTCATAAAATGATAACGTCATATTTTTAGCTAGAGGGGGATATGCAAAACAGGGAAGAGGTTGTCAAAATTCCTAAGTCCCAAGTTTAGCATTTAAAAAAATTAAATGAATAGAAAAGTTTACTTCAATAGAAAACAGAGCATCTCACAGTCAGAAAATAAGAACTGCTTCATAAAACTTCTGACATTTTATGTACAAAACTGTACTGGGTCTTCTTGTCATATTTCTTACTGTAGTGTTAGACAAAAAAAAAAGTTTTAAAGTTTGGTCCTAGCTGTAAAAGTTTGCTGATGAAGTAGTACTGTTTGCACGCTCTTTTTTCCTGGTATTAGTTCAATAAAAGAATAGTACTGTTTGTTTTCTGATTGAGCAGTACTTGCCCTGGGAGCAGCTTGGGCAGGGTGGTGTAAGCCCTGGATTCTGGCCCATGAATCATGGCTGCTTCACTGCCCAATAGATAGGCCTCAGGCAGTTACTTAACTTCTCAGAGTCTTTCTTCATCACCCGATAGTGATTGAGAGTGATTGTTAGTCACTCAGTCATGTCTGACTCTGTGATCCTATGGACTGTGCCAGGGAGCCTGTCAGGCTCAAGTGTCCGTGGAATTCTCCAGGCAAGAATACTGGAGTGGGTTGCCATTCTCTTCTCCAGGGGAACTTTCCAACCCAGGGATCGAACCCAGGACTCCTGCATTGTAGACAGATTCTTTACCATCTGAGCCACCAGGGAAGTTACTCATCATTCTATAGGGACACCTGCTATTTCACTCAAGAGACTTGAAAAGTAATGAATATATTGCCTGCAAGGTACCTCCCCGAGTACCTACAAAGATATTCAATACATGTGACTGTCCTGTCCTGCCCTGTCCACACCTCCCACCCCACATCACCTCTCCTGTAGGGCATTAGGGATCACCTCTGCATTTTCCCACTTTTCCTAGGAGGGCCTCTGTCGACCCTGAAAAATCCCACCTAACACTCCAACCAAGTCATCTTCAGAAGCAGTCACTGACTCAAAGAGAAGCAAATGTATAAGAAAGTCCAATTCACTCAAGTGTTTGGAAACATGTGTCTCAAAGAACATATGAAACAAGACCTCCAGAAGGACTGCTATTTGTCTTGGCTTTCATGGAGCAGAGGCGTAAGAGAAATGCTTTGTTAGATGAATAGTTTCAGTGCCTTCAGGGGCTCTGAAAAATATCAGTTTCGTATTCTAAGCAATAAAAACAACTTCCGTATCTCCTCCATTTGATTTCACATTCCTCCTAATCAGGTGGTTTCCACACCGCCTAGGAAGGACTCTCAATTAATATTAACTCAGGAAAAACTACTCATCTCCTTTTCTGGCTTAGGCATTTAACTCTAATACCTCTGAAAGGTCAGAGGCCTTTGTTTTCATCCATTCATTTGGAAACCCTCCCAGTGAGAATCCACCGATGTTTAACCTGTTTCAGACTCTCAGTCAGGTGTTCACTTTCTCTGAGAGACATTAACTGTCCCAAAGTCCAACACCCTGAGGGAAGCAAGTTCATCACAGGCGGCCTCCTATGTTGTCACCCATCCCTAGAGAGTTTTCCTATTTTCCAGCTATATGTCCTTTCAGAAACTTCCAGTTCCTCCTCAGCAAACAACACTGTCTCTTCTCACAGTCATAGACTTCCCTGATGGCTCAATGGGTAAAGAATCCACCTTCTAATACAGGAGACACGGGATCGATCCCTGGGTCAGGAAGATCCCCTGGAGGAGGAAATGGCAACCCACTCCAGTCGTATTCTTGTGTAAAAAAATTCCCTGGACAGAAGAGCTTTGCTGTCAACAGGGCGCAGGGTCACAGAGTCAGACACGACTGAGCGACTAAGCGAGCAAGCGCTGAGTCACTATCTTTCCCTTGCCCTTCTCTCCCCATGTCAGTTCTTTCCTGAAACTTCCCAAGGTATCATGTCAGAATACTTTTAGACTTGTCTGTGCACTGCCTGCTATCTGGTTTATACCTTCCCCAGATCCCTTACTACATTGGGGTGTGTGTTACAATTACCTGAGAAGACGCCTGCCCTCCCTCATGGACTGTGCTTCACTGTTATCACCCCTCCCATGAGCTCCACTCACCTAACTCAGGCCCGGACTCATCACGTACATTCAGTGCGTTGCAGGAAGGGGAACCCCTTCCAGGGCCTGAAACCAGGCTCTTGTCTAACACTCGGAAATGAGACACATGCTGACAAAGGAAGAGATTTTATTGGGAAAGGGCTCAGGAAAGGGCTCCCGGCCGAAGAGCAGTAGAGAAAGGGAACCCAGGAGAACTGCTCTTGGCTCGAAGTCTCTGGTTTTATGGTGATGGGCTTAGTTTCCAGGTTGTCTTTAGCCAATCATTCTGACTCACAGTCCTTCCTGGTGGTGCATGCCCTGTTCAGCCAAGATGGCTGCCAGTGAGGAGGATTCTGGGAGGTGGTCCGACTTGTGGTGTCTCTTTTTGACCTTTCCCAAACTTCTTCTGGTTGGTGGTGGTTTATGAGTTCCGTGTTCCTTACCAGGACCTTCCGTCATAAAACAACTCATGCAAATGTTTACTATGGTGCCGGGCCAGGGTGGGCCGGTTACAGTCAGTGTGCTTCCCCTGACAAATGCAGGCTGTTGAACTGGCTTGATGACAGTTCTCTGTTACCACTTCAGTTGTTCATCGTGGCCTAAAACCAAGTCCCTGGGACTAGTTTCTTCTCCATAATATCAGGAGAGACTATTTGAAACAGGAAAGAAACAGAAGGGCCAGAGAGGAAAGGAAGCTAGAGAGCAAACAAAGGAGCTTCCTTCCGTAGCATTCCTAGCTGTGTTCCTGGCTCTCTGTCTGCCCCAGCTCTGCTCACACGGCCTCTTCAACTGTGATTGAGAGACTGGTTTTACCTGAAAAGCAGCTCCCTCATACTGGAGTTTTCAAAGGCCTCCTGGATCACTAATGAGAATGACACTGCATTTCAATTTAGAATCCTTTTTTACCATAATCTCTAAGCATTGTCTAACCTAAGCCCCAGTCTTGATTAAATTACTATTCAATTTGCCTCCCACCCACATTCCTGACATTCAGGTCTTTGCAGGCAGGCTGAGCTAAGAGACCCTGAGGAAGGGGAGGGTATCCTACAGAATGGTGACTGCCTGCACAAATTTCTCCATGCTTCCACTCTGCCTCTGGTCACTCACAGGCTGGCCCTGCAGCTGCTACTGTCACTAGCGTAACGCATGATGTTGCCGGGGAAGCGACGCTGGGAACCTTTTTGCAGGGGCTGGAACGTTGTTTCTGACATATGTTCCCACGGCCAGAACAATGACAAGGCTCCTTTCAGTTCGCTTTTTTCCCTTGCAGGTTTGGAGAGTGCTTTGTGGGGCCAGGCTGAGTCACAGATGGACACAGGGCTTAGGACCACCCCCCTCCCAGCCCTCCCCACCAGGATGCCTAAGGCATTTGCATATAGTGAATCCTCTTGCCCAGCTCTTTACAAAAGCCAAAGAAAGGCTTTTTTTTTTTTTTTTTTTCCTTTTCAGAGCCAGGTGGCTTTGACAGTTAGCCAGCCCGAGGAGATTAGACGGACAGGCCAGTTTCCCTCCACAAAGATTCTACCACGCATATTTGTAGAGGCTGAGTGGCCCAGCAAAAGTGGCTCAGCTGAATTCACTTTAGCCAACACTCTGCATTTCTTGAAGGAAGTAGAAACTGAGGCTTTAAACTAGTTACAGGTCTTCACAGAGAGCCCACCTGACTTGCACAACTGTCTGGGGGCTGTCACCTCTGTTAGGGCTCTTCTCAATCAATATATCTGAAAGAATACACAAGACAGCCCAGACCCCCACATACTTGTCCTCAAAAACAAAGGCACAGGGATATATTTATTCACATCTGTCGAAGTTTTTGGCCCCACCATGGGCCCAACTGGAGAAGGCAATGGCAACCCACTCCAGTACTCTTGCCTGGAGAATCCCATGGGCTAAGGAGCCTGGTAGGCTGCCATCTATGGGGTCGCACAGAGTCGGACACGACTGAAGCGACTTAGCAGCAGCAGCAGCATGGGCCCAGCTATTGAAATCAAAGCCCAGAAGTCGTTCTGGTTGCTTCACATTTCCTTATATTTAGTGTTATCTCTATCTAAATGGCTCTCTTCCTCTTCCTCTCTTCTCCATCCTGTTGTTGGTAAGCTATATGGCAATCCACTCAAGTGTTCTTGCCTGGAAAATCCCGTGGAGAGAGGATCCTGGCAGACTACAGTCCATAGTGTCGAAAAGAGTTGGACACGACTGAGTGAGTGAGCTTATGTACAACACATGCAGCTGATAGTATTAGGTTCATTGCTTTCCTTCCTGCCTCTCCGTGAACCTCCTTCCACAAAGGTGTCAGAATAATTTTTCTAGTGTTTAAGTCCAATTCCAACACTCCTGTGCTCAAAATTCTTCAGTAATACCCGTCCATCAGGGAAATAAAAGCTGACTCAGGTGGCTTCAGGATTTCATTCTTCCTTACCTGTTCGTCCAACCTTATATCCCAACACCTCCCTAGATTCCAGTGATTCTCGATGGCTTTGGGCTCAGCATCCCTGACAGGCTCTTGCAGATCTCCAGAGATGCTCTTTTCTCTGGAATGCGTCTACTCTCTGGTTTGTTCCCAGTTCTCAAGATCACCTAATATTCCATTAACTCTTCTAATTCTATTCTGGTCCCCATGACCAGACTAGGACACATGTCAGTTCATTCTTATCTCTGTTGTTTCCTTAATTGGTCAAGATTAGCAGAAGTGTGATAAGTCCATTTTGCCCACTCCACTGTCCCCAAACAAGAAAACCTTAAGGGATACCCCACGGGGTAGAATCTAAGAGTGAACATAATCAGGTGGCGAGTACAAGGAGGCTAAGAGGAACTGGGTCCTTGGTAACTTGAGTGACTGAGTCAAGCCTGTTTGGAGCCTGCTTCATATCGGGACTTTCTAAGTTCATCAGCCTATAAATTCCCCACAAATAAAACAAATCAGTATTGTTTAAGGCTGTTTGAATTGGGTCTTCCATCTCTTATAATGCAGAGAATCTTATCTGATACAGCAGAAATGAATAGTATTCTCTTTGAAAGAAGCAACTTTCCTTAGAATAAATGATAAAATAATATGAAACCAAGGGAGTTCAGTAAATGCAGCATTGAATAGAGTCAATAAGCTTGAATTCTAAATTTTAAAATTGCAGGGAATTCCCTGACAGTCTAGTGGTTAAGACTCAGGGCTTCCATTGTCATGGGCCTGGGTTCTGTCCCTGGTTTAACACTCTCTGCCAAAATAAACTTTAATCCCAATAGCTTAAAATGTGTGTGTGGGGGCGGAGGGGGTGCCTAAGACCCCCTAATTTTCCTTGCCTTATTCTTCTATCTATAAATTGAGTCCATTCCTACCAACTCCTTCCTTAATTAAAAGCACAATTGATAGTAGTAAAGCCTCAGAAGACGTTTTAGTCTGTTCTGGCTTCTATAATAAAATACCATATATTGAGTGACTTATAAAGAACAGAAATTTATTTCTCGTCTTTCCTGAGGCTGGAGGTCCTATATCAGGGTGCGAACATAATACAATTCTGATGACAGCTCTCTTCCAGGTTGCAGACTGCAGGCTTCTAGCTGTGTCCTTACATGGTAGAAGGTCAAGCTAACTCTCTGAGGTCCCTTTTACAAGGGCATTAATATTTTCTTGAGCTCCAAAATCACTGCAGATGGTGACCGCAGCCATGAAATTAAAAGATACTTGCTCCTTGTAAGAAAAGCTATGACAAACCTGGACAGCATATTAAAAAGCAGAAACATCACTTTGCTGACACAGGTCTATATAGTCAAAGCTACGCTTTTTCCAATAGTCATGTATGGGTGTGAGAGTTGGACCATAAAGAAGGCTGTGCTGAAGAATTGATGCTTTTGAGCTGTGGTGTTGGAGAAGACTCTTGTGAGTCCCTTGGACAGCAAGGAGATCAAACCAGTCAATCCTAAAGGAAATCAATCCTGAACATTCACTGGAAAGACTGATGCTGAAGCTGAAGCTCCAGTACTTTGGCCATCTGATGTGAAGAACTGACTCATTAGAAAAGACCCTGTTACTGAGAAAGATTGAAGGCAAAAGGAGAAGGGGGCGACAGAGGATGAGATGGTTGAATGGTATCATCGACTCAATGGACATAAGTTTGCGCAAACTCCAGGAGATAATGAAGGACAGGGAAGCCTGGCATGCTGCAATCCATGGGGCCGCAAAGAGTCAGAGACAACTGAGCGACTGAACAACAGCAATCCCATTCATGAGGACACCACCCTCATGACCTAATCACCTTCCCAATACCATCACAGTGGGCACTGTTTCCAGTATATGAATTTCAACACACAAATTCAGACCACAGTGAAAGAGTTCTTCTGTTCCTTCATATATGCATTTAGTCATCAAAACAAATTTTATTGAGGACTTACTGTTTGCTTGGAAGTAGGTATTATATACATAGAAAAACCTGGGATATCCTCTAGGCTAGGGTTTGGCAAACTACAACTCACAGGTCAAATCTGGCCCCTCTTGCTGTTTTTGTAAATAAAGTTTTATTGGAACACAGCTGTACCCATGTATTTACATAATGTCTATGGCTACTTTCACAATACAACAGCAGACTTGAAAAGTTGCCATGGAGACCATATGGCCTGCAAAGCCTAAAATATTTACTATCTGGCACTTGACAGAAAAAGTGTGCCAATCTCTGCCTGAGGCTATTCACCACAGCTAAAAGTTCTGGTTACAATAAACCTCTCTTTTCTGAAGAGCCATAGTGAAATATTCTCCACCAACTTCTGCGTGACACACTCCTGAATATGAAATTACACTTCTCCCCCAAACAATGGAGGAAAAAGAAAAAAAAATGTTTTTAAACATACATTCAGTTGAATGCATTTGGAGTTTCCACAATTAACTGGTACCGCAAATGAGATACAGACCCTGCGAATCATCATTAGGATCCTCCTTGAGAGATGGGCAAAAAACCATCCCAGCTGGTGTCAATGAAAAACCAAGCACAGACAATGTGACTCATGGACAAAGAAGAGAGGTTGGGTTTTTCCTTCTCCATCCTTTCCCCTGGGTGTAGTTTACTTCTCAGAACAATAATCTGATTTCAAGAAACTATAGCCCAGGACTAGAAAAGAAAAGTAACCCCCAGTCCATTTCTGAGTATGAATGCCTGCATGCTAAGTGGCTCAGTCAGGTCCAGGTCTTTTGCAACCCCATCTACGATAGCCCGCCAGGCTCTTCAGTCCATGGGATTCTCCAGGCAAGAATACTGGAATGGGTTGCCATGCCCTCCTCCTGGGGATCTTCCCGACCCAGGGATGAAACCCACATCTCTTATGTCTCCTGCATTGATAGGCAGGTTCTTTACCACTACCGCCACCTGGGAAACTCCTGAAGAATGAATACCAAAGCTGAAATCTAGAAACTAGGTTCCTAGTTTAATTCTTTCTATATTGGTCTATGATGACCCATAGGAAGCTTCTGCCCTAAATATCCCCATTTTCATTATGCATTAGAGGCTTTTCCTAAATTCTTTTCAGATGCTAGAGGGATTAACCCCTTAATCAGCTCACATTATCATGCCCTGGAATAGAAATGGCACAGACTATTGACCTAGACAGATACCTGTGTGAATTTGTTTTGGCATTTACAATGTACGCAGTACAGAAGAATGAATTCCTCTTCTCTAAACCGTGATGGCCTCAGAAGTATGCAGAGACTAACTCTGATTTTCTAGAGTTGTTAGAGAATACTTGTGTGATCACACATGAAAATAAAGTGGTTGTGGGCACAGAGCTGTTTTCCAATGAAGGTGGCTTTCTTTCCTCTTCCTTTCAATTGTCTATACCTGAGAAAATAAAAAGCATACCCTAATCTAAACAACAGAATCACAATCTCCTACTATATTGAGCCTTTCCTGTGCTAAAAGCAAAACCAAAGTTAAAAGTGAAGTGATAGAAGGAGATTTAATTGTGTTCTGGGAATTCCCCTCACCCCAGTTCAGTTCAGTTCAGTTCAGTCGCTCAGTTGTGTCCAACTCTTTGCGACCCCATGAATCGCAGCACGCCAGGCCTCCCCGTCCATCACCAACTCCCAGAGTTCACGCAGACTCACGTCCATCGAGTCAGTGATGCCTCTCACCCCAACAACCCCACTATTACCTCCTCTGCCAACCCCCAAATTAAAGATGAGAATAGGTTTCTATTTCTAAATGAATGGGATGCTGAGGCATCAATCAGTAGAAACCACTAATGGAAACCTGGCCACTAGTACCCACTCCAAGGCTGTCTGACACATTGGGACCTAATTGGCAGTCTGCTTTAGAGCAGCCAAAAAACATAGTGTCAACATCACAGATCAAAGCAGAGACAAACTTGTTACTGGCCATGCGGCTCTGATTGCCAAAATTAGATAGGCAGGTCTGTGGGTTTTGTTTCGGGACAGGTAAATGTGCATTAACTTATTTAGAGAAAAACCTCTAGAAGACTGTGATTTAGCTTATTTGGACCCAAAACACGGAGGTACAAGAAAAAGCATTCAGAAGAGCCAGCCACTTGGGTGGTCAGAAGGAGAGACCAGCTTATGTTCAGTCTGCCACCATGTATGCTAGAAATTAATTAGTATTCTCTTCTGGGCTTCTATATAATGAGTGACTTGGGCTTTTCAGTAAGAAGTATACCTCAGTGTCAAGCTCAGAAATGTCAATTACACCTAAAAATACTCTTAAATCCATCATTTGTAGGAGAAAACAAAATTTCTCCTTTTACTAAAAATCAGCAAAAGAATTCCAGCATCAGGCTTCCCTAGTGACTCAGTGGTAAAGAATCTGCCTGCCAATCCAGGAGATGCAGGTTTGACTCCTTGGTCAGAAAGATCCCCTCGAGAAGGAAAGGGCAACCCACTTCAGTATTCTTGCCTGGAAAATTCCATGGACAGAGAAAACCTGGCAGGCTACCGTCTAGAGGGTCGCAAAGAGTTGGTCACAACTTAGCAACTAAAGAATTCCAGCATTATGCAGAAATACCTATCCACCAGAATGTAAACGATATTATTAAATGTTCCCATTCAACCCTGTTAATCTTTTTCGTGTCACAACCTCCTAAAAATTATGTAAACCTCTTTCCAGAAAAAAATATATACACGACACAATTTTACATACAATTTCAGTACTGACAGACTTTGTGAGGACTTCGCAGGACCCTCTTGAGCTATATATTTTCTAGATTAAATATTAACCTATTAAATCTATTAAACAGAAAAATAAAACCATTACTAAATGATAGTTTATCACTGTAGGTCTGTCATTACTTCTAATTTATGACAATCATAGCAAATTGCCTATTCCTACAAGGACCTCCAGCTCCCCAATCTAAGACTGCGTGTTCAGTCATCTCTGACTCTTTGTGAGCCATGGACTATAACTGGCCAGGCTCCTCTGTCCATGGAATTTCCCAGGCAAGAATACTGGCATGGGTTGCCATTTCCTCCTCCAGGGGATCTTCCCAACCCAGGGGTTGAAGCCAGGTCTCCTGCATTGCAGGCAGATTCTTTACCAAGCTATTTGTTATAGAGAAGACCTAGTTAGTCTCTGATCATTATATGGAGCTATCCCTTTTTTTTTTTTTCCTCTATAATACTGGGTATTGATTAACAAAAGCCATGCTGGCCAGAATTCTGTGTTCCTCCTCTCTCCTTCCTATCGTCTGTGTTCAGCTGTAATTAGCTACCATGTCCAATGTACAGACAGCAAATGATTTCCATGGGCAAAGGGCAAAAAACTATTCTGAAAAGAATGGGTTAGTCATCCTTCATAAAATAGAATCACTGAGGTAAGTGGTATTGCTACAAGCTTTAGTTCTTCACATATAATAAATATCAAAGTATATAACGTAAGATTACATCAGTTTATCTTATTAGCAGACTGAGTGGCAGCTAAGAAAGGGGAGAGACACACCTCACTGCACTTTCAAAGGGAATTCCTTTCCAAGTAAATGAAAACAGCATGGTCAATTAACTTCCTCAAAGGACTTTCAGAACTCAGTCCCTTTTCCGGTCTTTGTCAAGCTGGTTGTGTACTTCAGTGCTCGGAGCTTTCCCTAAAAAATGGAAAAGGCAACTGGGTTGAAAGCGTTTCTTAAACACTAACGAATTCATTAATGTAAGAAACTCTCCTGTGCCCTCTACTTTCTCGTGAATTACCTAAAGTTACAAAACGAAGTAGAAATATATCTCCCACACAATTGTTCTGCATTCAGCCAGGTTCTTTGATCATGTGCTGTGAATAATTTCTTTTATTCTCTGCTTTGTTCCAAAAAGGACTTAAGGGTAAGTCCTGTGAGTAAGGCTCACATTAACATAACCTTTTCTAAACTGACTCTAGGTAAAAACTGATACCATTTTGTATGGAGGCTTTAAGATTCAACACAGTAATTACATTCAAGTAAGAAAATGATACTATAATACTTTTTAAAAGCATTTATTCTGTAGGTGATGTAACCATCAAAATGCTACTGAATTATATATTTAACATCTTTCTCGTTTGCTTTTTCTTTTTTTTTTTTTAATTCCTTTCTCTGCAGACACTACTCTGGACCAGGTCTTCATTAAATCAGTCAGGTCTGACTCTTTTTGGACTAACCCACCAGGCTCCTCTGGTGGGTTTCTTTCTTCAGCGTGCCATCCTTCTCAAACAGGCTGGGTGTACCCCAGGGGTACCCTGAGAGGTCCTGGAGGAAAAAAGATAAAGGTTTGTTTTTTTTTTAAGAAGAGGCTTTCACTTAGATTTTTTAAGACGAGACTTTCACTTAGATAATTTACGATGTCATCTTCAAAATGAAATCAAAATAATATGGAGCAGATTATTGGACTGTACTTCACCAGGCTCCTCTGTCCATGGAATTCTCCAGGCAAGAGTGTAGCCATTCCCTTCTCCAGGGGATCTTCCTGACTCAGGGATCGAGCCCAGGTCTCCTGCATTGCAGGAAGATTTTTTACCAGCTGAGCCGCCATGGAAGCCCATCCTCCTATCTGGTGATGCCATGCCTAACTTTCTCCCTTATAATTCAACCAACACAGTGCTGTCAGACGAACCTGCTTAAGTGTACCTTTGCACATATCAATCCCTCAAGCTCAGAACTGTTACTCAGCTCCCTGCTATGGTAAGAACCCACCACCTCCTGAGCCTGGCACCCACAGTCCTTCTCTCCTTGTCGTTTTCTGGCTCTCTGTTCTATAAGTGCATTATTCCCACTTAATCAGGCTTGTTATCACTCCCCAAGCCGCCTTGCTCTCTTCGTGTCCCCTCTCTGTGAATGCCCTTGCAATCCTTTGCAATCACAATCCTGACAACCTTTCACAGCCCAGATCCAGGACTGTCAACCAAAAAGTCTCAACAATGTCTGTCCTCCCCTACACGCTCCTCACACATATCTCTGCCTCTCACCTGGCACCTATCAGGCATGAGCCAATATGGTAACTCATCTTTTGATACGTGTTCTTTCTCCTAATCTAAGTCACTTTAAGCAACTGATGGTCACGTTGGTTTATGCAAAGGATACACGTGTTGTAAGGAGAATGGTAACCTAATAGACTTGCTTTCTTCAGTGTGCCATCCTTCTCAAACTGGCTTAGGTGTACCCCAGGCATACCCTGAGAGGTCCGGGAGGAAACAAGACAGAGAAGAGACTTTCACTTAGATAATTTATGATGTCATCTTCAAAATGAAATCAAAATAATATGGAGCAGATTTTAATATGAATGGTAAAGATAAAATTAAAAAGTGACACAGGAGATGTCAAAAAGTTTCTAATCTTCAGTGGTTCACTTTGGACAATGATTTCTGGTCATTGTTTTCCTTCTAGGGGTGAGTTCACATTCTTATATCAGTTGAGGATGTTTATATGGAAATATTTGAGAAAAACCCTGTAGATTATGAATGAGTAATAAGGAAAGACTACAATCATTTCCCTTTTTCCCCTATCATTTTTAAGATGCAATCAACACACATTTTTGTTTTCATTAAAATGGATAATAGAAATTAAGCCTGAAGATTTTTTTCACATCTTTATTTTACTTGCTTGGTTATAATATATTTTGACATCAGATTTAAGTATTAGAAATGAGTTGTAGTGTGACCGTTCTCAAAGTTAAATCTCAAATATTAAATGCCCTAAATGGAAACATTTTGTGACAAATGGGAGTAATCGTCTATAAGAACATCTTACTGTGGTTTCAAGTAATACTTGGAAAAATAAACACATTATCTAAAAACCAAAATTTTAAAGCACTTTTTGAACACTGATTTAACTTTTGTTGTTTTTTTTTTTTTAATAATTATTATTATTTTTGACCACACCATGCAGTTTGCAGGATCTTAATTCCCCAACCAGGGACTGAACCTGGAACCACAGCCGTGAAAGCACTAAATCTTAACCACTGGACTGCCAGGAAACTCCCTAACTTTTGCTTTTTAATTTACTATTTTTGAAAACCAGAAGTGGTTTTGTGTTCTACTTTTGAAAACAAAATTTATTATTTAAGTCTGATTAAACATTTGTTTGTTCCTAAGTAGGTGTGCCCATTCATCCACTAGTCTATCTACTACTCATTCACTCACTCACACACACAGACAAGATACATAGGTAGATATACAGTCTATATACTATCCTATATGCCATCTGTTAACAGGTATGCATATGTACCTTAAATTTAATTCAGTTTACAGAATGTGCCATGTGTACAGGAAACAAAGAGAAAAATTAATCAATACCAAGCAACTGAATGTTGAAAAGAATTCTCAGACTGACACACTCAGAATAAATAGCCTATTGTGTGCTTAAAATGAGAATACTAAGGTTCTGATGGTTTTAATATAAGTACTAGAGGAAACACATGCCTGAAAATTCTGCAAACAACTTTTGTTGCCATCAAGAACTGTAAACAAACCTATGAAGCTCAACCATTGTTCTTTGAATCTGCTTATTTTAAATAAACTTGTATTTCACATGCTTCTGGAGTCATCTACAATTTTGTGCCTGGAAACTTCTTCCAGCGATTACCAGTTCCTTGTCTAATAAGGAGAATTTCCCTTTTGGACCATAAAGAGTTTTCTTTTGGGAACTAAAGAAACCTGAGCACTGAAGAATTGATGCTTTCAAATTGTGGTGCTGGAAAAGACTCTTGAGAGTCCCTGGGACAGCATGATCAAACCAGTCAATCCTAAGAGAAATCATTCCTGAATATTCATTGGAAGAACTTACGCTAAAGCTGAAGCTCCAATACTCTGGCCACCTGATGCGATGAGTTGACTCATTGGAAAAGACTGATGCTGGGAAAGACTAAAGGAGAAGAGGGCGACAGAGGATGAGATGGTTGGAGGGCATCACCAATTCAATGGACATGAGTTTGAGCAAACTCTGGAAGACAGTGAAGGACGAGGAAGCCTGGGGTGCTAAAGTCCATGGGGTCAACAGAGGGTCGGGGCACTACTTAGCGACTAAACAACAATTCATGTGTGAGACTCACAGTGAGTGCTGGTGATCTTTTCCATCTTAACCCAGAACATTAGATTTGAATTGGACCTAGAAAGCAATGGCTTCCAGTTTTCTAGAGGAGGAAACTGAGGCCAAGAAAAATTGTAAATTGTCTGAAGCTGGAAGGGACTGGTAGAGTTATCATACCTCCCTCTAGTCTTCCATTTCCAGTTGGAAAAATGACCATTCTTTTTTTATTCCCAGAGAATTTTTTTCTTTACAGAGGAGACATTTTTTGAGTGACTGTATTGTACTGACCCAAATCTTGATCCTACACCATACTCTTGTGACCCCTTATTTATAACTTAAAACTCTTTAATTTCTTCCATTTATCTGCAGGTGGCATTTGAATAGCATATCAGAAAATCATATCTGAACTTTTTTTTTCTACTTTAAAACATCTAAAGCATCTGGTCAGTATCTATATTCCTGTACTGGTGTGGGAAAAGGGAAGAGGTGGTGACCTTGACTTTAATAGCTGGTTAACTGAAATCCAGTCTTTATATGTCTGACTTGGGTAGAATCAAACTCCAGTACTTCAAGGTAACTATTGAAAGGAGTTGTCCTTCCTGAATCCAACCCAAGATCCAGTCCAATCATGAACCTTCTGAAAGTTTGTTTAGAAAGATGAGATCAGGTTTTCTTCTAAGCCCATGTGGAAAGTCTGCTTCATGTAAAGACCAAGCAGACCTTCCCAGGACGCCAGCCAGAAGCGAAGTTACAGTTAACACCTTGACCATGCTAGGCTTAACTGAAACTTCAGAGCAACAGTTCCCCTTCAGGAAGATAGATATTGCTCTCCACTTTTCCCTGAGTTTGTGGTTTCATCCAGCTGATGCTATCATATCTGCAAACTGCTTGGCTTCACGGGACAGGGAAACAACAGCAAAAAGTTAAATTTCCTATTGAAACTGACAAATGCATTCCTATTGCCCATTTAATTAAAAGTATGGAAGTCAGAAAGATACAGCTGAAGAAGATGTCAAAGAGATCTGAATTATGGGAAGGACTGGACACAGCTTTAAGACAGAGGGCACCACATGGAAGGTGTGAGAAGGAACTCGATTCTGCCAACAACCAGTGAGCTTGGAAGAGACCCCTGAGCCCCAGATAAAAACACTCCTGGGCCAGCACCTTGTTCTTGAAGCCCAGCGAGAGCCGGAGCAGAGAACCAACTACATCATGCCAGATTTCTGATGTACAGAAACTGAGACTAATGGATGTGTTGCTTTAAGCCATGATTTTAAAAATCAAAATAATGCTAAGAGGCCCTGGGCTGGCTCATGCAAGGTGTGGATTCAAATTCTAGTTTTGCTGCCAACCCACTTAATGAGCTTATGCCATATCACCTATCCCCTGAGTCTCTGTGCCAGGAGGAGGGGCATAGTAATATTTACCTCCTAGAACAGCATGAAGAGTCAAGGGAAAATGTGTTTGAAAGTACTTTGCCCACCATGAGGCCTGTTGTAAATGCAAGTTTTTACCATAAACCACCCCCCAGAAAAAGATTCATTGTACAGATGTGCACTCTGCATTTTTCTCTCTGCATCCCCCATTCTAATTGAGCACAAAATCAGCCAAATGCTTGTAGACTATTCGTGAATAAGCAACGTGAAGGAATTTTTTTGACTCTAAAAAGGTAACCTATTTCCTGAGGAAGTCATTCCTCCCTAACACACATTCACGAGCTTGAAATGTATTTCGGGGAACCCCCTCCCAGTTCTCTTTGCTCCTTTGGAACATGGTGGTGCTAGTGGTAAAGAACCTTGCCTGCCAATGCAGGAGGCATAAGAGATGCAGGTTCGATCTCCGGGGTTGGGACGATCCCCTGGAGAAGGGCATGGCAACCCACTTCAGTATGCTTGCCTGGAGAACCCCATGGACAGAGGAGCCTGGCAGGCTACAGTCTATGGGGCCGCAGAGTGGATGTGACTGAAGTGACTCAGCAGCAGCATCCCACTTTTCTCCTTTGGAAAGTGTCTGGCTGCAAACTCGTCACTCAAACTCAGAGCCACAGAACACACTGTACACTGGCTCCCTCCCCGCCCCCTCCTAACAAAGAACACTTAGAAGCACTTTGACATTCATGATCTCAACCTATCCTCCGAAGCCTGAGCTAAGACTGATGAAATGACACCATGTGATAAGCGGTTGGCCCCGCATCACACCACCGGTGAAGAGCAAAGCCAGGCTGGAACTGAAACCACTTATGACAAGGCGGGTGTCTGCCCCCGCAGCCCCACACTGCCAGGACTGGCAGAGGGCAGGGAGGTCAGATGATGTCGCCTGGGGGTTCTATGCACGGGGTGACACAGATTGATCAATCCTCTCCCAACTTTGTTCACGTGCCCTTGTGGTGCATAAGTCCTAGGACCAGGCTGGAATTTGGAACACACCACGTGGGGCAGTGCATGGATTTCTGGACTTGTTTGCTTTTATTTAAACAAACTGGCTTGACTTCAAAAAAATTCAGCCAGGGCTGATGAATAATCAAAAGTCTCAAAACTCACCTCGAGAACATCTTCATGTTCATTTTATTTAAATATGTTCAATAGCATAAATGTCAACCACTCATCCACTCCCCTCAAAAGAAAATATATCCCCTCACATCATGCCAGGTCACTAGGGAACCACGAGATAAAATGGCTAACATCAGACTTAATTTGCTGCTGCTGCTGCTGCTAAGTCACTTCAGTCGTGTCCGACTCTGTGAGACTTCAGAGATGGCAGCCCGCCAGGCTCTGCCGTCCCTGGGATTCTCCAGGCAAGAGTACTGGAGTGGGTTGCCATTGCCTTCTCCACAGACTTAATCTGCTTCTCATCAAAAGCCTGAATCCTCGTTTTAATACACATAAAAAAAGAAAATTGACAAAACTGAAAGACAAACTTTATGCAGAAAATGAAATTCAAGGCACTTCTTTATATAGCTCTGAAATTCATTCATTTCTTTAGCCCTCCTTTACTTGCTTTTGAAACTGCCCGTCGATTTATTTAATGCTAGGCTACAAATCCACTTTAGAGTACAAGTTAATAATGTTAATAGGGAAAGATCTGGATCTGCCTTAATCACTTCTGAATGTCGATTGTAAACATTAAAAGGAACTGATGACAATGTACCTCGCATTTGTGGGGAAGAGGTAAATACTTTGGCTTTTGGAATAAGCACATGGACCCAGCTATGTAGTTCTAGTTCCCATATTAGCAAGTCAGATACATGCCATCGCGCTCTTTCTCTAAGGAATCACCATTCACCTCCTGCCTCCTGCTCTTCTCTCACTGAACCCCAAGCAAGGGACGGGCTGTTCTCAGGGGGTGGCCCTTTGCCCTAGGTATGCTGTCAGACACACCAAAACACAGACTCTAATAAATTCTCTGTAATAGTAAATTCCACTGATACAGATAATTGGAAGAAGAGGACACGCTCTTGGGACTCACAGACTTCAGAGTAAATGCAAGCTCATAATTACCAACTGATGAAGGAACATTTACTTCCAAGGAGTCTGCCATTTTCTTTTTTTTTTGGTCATACTACTTACAGGATCTCAATTCCCCAACCAGGGATCGAACCCAGACTACAGCAGTGAAAGCCCAGGATCCTAACCACTAGGACACCAGGGAGCTTCTCTGACATTCTTTTCCTAACTGCCACTTGTCAATAGTATGACCCCTGGCAGGACATGTACACAAAACCATTGCTTTCTCTATGAAGTACATCCAATATCTGCTCCATTTATTTCATAATACTGTTCTCAAAAGTCCTTTAGAAAGCATATGAAAAAATATATAAATAAAACATACTGTAATTGCTATTAAATTATTCAAAGAAATTAATTTTTTTCTCATAATGTAGAACTGGATGCTATCTTTAGGGTCTAAAAAACTAGATTATCTAACAAATGAAAATAATTGAATTACAGGAAAACCTAATTATAATTCTCCTAACTCACTCGATTCATAATTTACATTGCAATGAATTTGCTGGTTAGGGGATTAATTAAAATCACTGCTGTAAAAAAAGGATTCATTCAATAATTCTTTGGGAATGCAAATTCAAGTTCAGCAAATAATAAGCACATTTTAAAAATGAAATAATGTTCACATTTTGGGAGACGATTAAGCAAATTATGAAATCATAACCCAAAAGTGTTTTTAGGTGATCTTATTGATTTCCTCCAAGCTGAATGTTTAGAAAATGAAATTTGAATTATAAGTCAATTGTAAACCTCTGTACTCAGGTATTGGGTATGTGTGTGTGTGTGTGTGTGTGTGCGCGTTTGGTCACTCAGTCATGTCCGATTCTTTGTGACCCTATGGACTATAGCCCACCAGACTCCTCTTTCCTACTCCAGGGGATCTTCCCAACACAGGAATTGAACCCATGTCTCTTGCATCTCCTGCACTGGCAGATGGATCCTTCACCAAGTCAGATATTGTATGAAAAGCAAATAACATTCAATAAAAAGGCATCAACACCAGTATAGGAATGTGAGCTTCCAGTTTTGCAGAAACACAAGTCCTAGTTGTTAACCAACTTCTGGCACTCAACTTCAGGCTAGTCCTGCCTTGAATACTAATCAAATGGAAATGACCTGAAGTTAACCCTCCACATGTAAACCCTTTCTTTAAAAAATTATAGCAAGGAAACACATTCTTCTAACAGAATTTTAGAAGGTTAGAAGAAGTGCACAGAGCCCAGCACAAATTTAACAGAACTAATAGCTTTGCTGCCTGGCAGCATTTTTTATCACGATCATCAAAGACCTAAGTTATTTTGGTTACTTTTCTGGATAGTAATCAGTGTCTGTGCATTAGTAGTGTGGAATATCACACACACAACAAGAAAGTCTGCAACAGGAATCACAGAAATAGAAAATAGACTCATGAACACAATGAGGGAAGGAGAGAGTGGGATGAACTGAGAGAAGTATGGAAACATATACATTACCATATTTAAAACAGATAGCTAGTGGGAATTTGCTGTGTGACACAGTGCACTGTGACAACCTAGAGGAGTGGGATGGGGGTTCAGGAAGGAGGGAGGGGACATATGTATACCTGTGGCTGATTTATGTTGATGTACGGCAGAGGCTTCTCTCACAGCTCAGTTGGTAAAGAATCTGCCTCCAATGCAGGAGACCCCGGGTTGATTCCTGGGTCGGGAAGATCCCCTGAAGAAGGGATAGGCTACCCACTCCATTATTCTCAGGCTTCCCTTGTGGCTCAGCTGGTAAAGAATCCACCCACAATGTGGGAGACCTGGGTTCAATCCCTGGGTTGGGAAGATCCTCTAGAGAAGGGAATGGCTACCCACTCCAGTATACTGGCCTGGAGAATTCCATGGACATGGTCCATGGAGTCACAAAGAGTTGGACACAACTGAGTGACTTTCACTTTCACAATGGCAGAGGCCAACACAATATTGTAAAGCAATTTTCCTCCAATAAAATTTTTTAAAAAGTCTTCAGTGAGTGAAGGCATCACACTTGCTCTTACTTCTTTTAAGAAACAAGGTAATAAGAGTTACTTCCACATATGAATTTACAGAAGTTGCCTTTTTGAATTCCAAACTTGAGATTTAATAGTGACCCGGTTGGCTCCTTCATGGTAAAACTGAATGTGTCTAGAACTACATACCATAACAAAAAATAACACATTTGATTTCCTGCTCCACATTTATTGGGGCCAGAGAGGCCAGGTGTTTTCCTTTCAAATACTTGGAAAAATATAACACAACACCAATTTCTTAAATACAGAACAAAACTTTCTGGATCATGAATCAACAGAGATGTAATAGCTTATAGATATCCACTGTAACAGTTTCATAAAATGTCATTCATCTAAGGCATTCGGAAACTCTTTCAAACCACACATATACACATATTCTATATACATGAAGGTATCCATTCATGAACAGTTTTTTAGAAGCACTGTGTACGGAAGGCTAAAGTAATACACATTTAGATTCTATATACTTTTTAAGAGACAATTTGGGGTTCTAAGAAACAGTGATTAACATTCAAACCAACATAGATTTTCAAATCTGAATAGGTAAGATTTTTGTGATGCCAGCTACAAGAAAATCTGTACTGTGAATTGTTTGTTTTTTTGAAGGCCTCTTGCAAACTAGAGATTTCAAGCCAGGAGTAAACATTCATGGCATGAACAAACAACACGCCTAAGGTTCCAAAATTTCCTTCCATATGGTTTTATTCCTCACCTCCCTACCTCACCTGGATGTTAAGTTATTCCTTCCAGATGACAATGTGGTGAAGGATTTTTTGAATTTCTGTTTCAAATGGACTACACTACTCCAAACACAGAGATTTTTGCCACGACATCCAAATATCATTAAATAGACCCATATTTCTTCCTAGGACAGACAGAGAATCACTAGGAAAGGACAGAGCTGACAAACAGGAAGGAGACAAGGTTCAACCCTTTCTCTGGCCAGTTATGCAAAACGAAAGCATCAGTCTGTTATCAAAGTTGTCAGCTTTCCCCATTATAAACACAATCTCTAGACTGCCTTGCAGCTTGCCCTCTGATGCACCAGAGATATATTTGGGTTAACCAACCAACCTGTTCCTGTTGATTCAGACAATCCCCCACAACCCAAACCGCTGCACGATTTAAGGAAGAAGTCACCAATTTTCAGGCACTTTTCAACATTTAAAAACTTAAATCCAGTTATTTCAAATCTGTTGGACAAACACTCCCCACTCCCCACAACAAAGTAAGCTAATTCTTTCATAGTATTTCCATGAGAGGACATATTCATAGTATTTCTGTGAGAGGACATATTCCTTCAATTTGCCAAGGAAACAGCATTAATGCTTTCTTCCTCCTTTTCTGCAAATTCCAGAGCTCTGCTTCTGATAACGTAGCACTTTAGGTTACAAGAAATCAGCCCCTGTTTAAAGATTCTTCGTGGATCCAAGCTGGAGAGTATATTAATGTGGGGGAGTACATTGCCACGACTGACATTCTTGATACAAAAATTCAATTTCAGTTGAGTCCCTGTGATCCCCTGAGCAGCTGAAAATGCCCTGTACTATAATGAGGCAGTGTAAAACAAAAAAGTATTCAAATCTATGTCCATTTATATTTATACTGGTACAAAACACAGTGATAGAAGAAGATACTGATTTTTTTTTTCTGAAGTATTTATAGTTTCAAAGGAAAATAAAGACACTATTGAGAAATCTCTAATGAATGATTAAAAATAGTTTGGGATGGGTTGCCATTCAAAAGTTTTCCCAGAGTTCTCATCTATGTTCTATACAAACTGTAAATAAAAATGTACACAACCAACAGATGTATTATACATACACTGGATATCAATGTGTACTTGTGAATGAAAGTTCCTTAATATACACATCCCCACTTAGAATACAATCCATTACATAGGCAAAGCATCATTCTGTAATAACAGGTCAGGGATAGCAGCAATACGATAGTCTAGTTATCCAGTGACCTCAGAAAATATCCTAGGTCCTGATGTGATACTCCAAGCTTCAGAAAGAGGCATCCACTAATATTTAATACAGTTCTCATGAAGTACCAGGCTCCTTTGCTAATGGCAATTATAGTAAAAGGTACTGTCTTTTCAAAACTCGTTTCTTCAAAATCTGACTGGATGGTACAACAGGAAAAATAAGCCACCATGAGGTGATACAAACACAAAGTGTTAAAGATACAGAAAGTATGGGCGTTTTGTTTCTCAGATATTTTTTGCTATCTATCAGTGCCCTGAACACACAAAAGGTACTCAGATCACCCGAACAGATGCTGAAAGCAAAGCTTTGCTGGGAAGAGGGCTGCTCTGAACTGTGTTCGAAAATACACAAATAATTTGATTATCAATCTGTGTTTTACAAACTGACATGGCACATCATACTGAGTACTGCTTTAAGAGTTATGAGTCGAAACCTTTGGGTAACTTAATGCACTTGTAACCAAAATTTACATATATAATATGCAAAAAAAATTAGGTTGATTTATAATAAACCATATTAGTCCCAGAAGACAGAATGGGTTTCAAGTAAACACATATTTTGTGTGTACTATTGGAGATATCCATTCATGCCCAATGGATTCAAACTTTAGTTAAGCGGCAAGTTACATAGATTCTGGATATATCTATGACTTTAATATTCACTCTTGGTGTGTGCTTGTAGGTCCAATTCTAAATCTGTTGGGCACATGAACAGAGAGCTCAAGAAAGGTCCCTGATACCTATGATCACGATTTTGAATCTCTGCCACTTTACCCAAACTTCATATTAAACAATCCTGCAGACCACCGCTGCCGGCAAAGTAGATCACCCGAGGGAGAGATGCTAAATCAGACCAGATGATTTCACCTGCTGCAGCCCTTTTCCTGGGAAGGGCCAACTCCCTTGGCATAGCAGTCTCTCTGGCTTGAAGCTGAGATCACACAAGAGAAACCTATTGTGTTTCTGCCAAGTTACTGGCGAAATCAGCACGCCCAGCAACCGGCAGAACCACCATATCAACTCCCAAGATAAGCGGCCCTCTTATAATTCTCATGAGAATAACAATTCTTACAAGAATTTCCCCTTAAACAGTCTTATTCTTCCCCTCCTACAGGAGGTTTTCCTCATGCTTCTTGTGACGGTCAAATCAACCCAGGACAGACTCTGGCTTCTCAGTAAGAGTGTGTGTCGTGATGATTGGCAGCACATTTATTATACCGAGTGTTCATTCAGGCTTCACAGCTTTGGTTGGAAGTTGAACAGTCCACTGGGGAAGCCTTTGAATGATAACATGATGATGCGTTAGTTTCTCCTCATCAACCCAGAGCTTCTCAACACACTCCACAGACACAGTCTGGACTGTTGAACCCGGGCTCTCTTTACACAGGAACACACACATGAGTGCTTGGCCTTTATGGATGCCAAAGGTGGGCAGGCGAGTTCAAAGTCTGGACACAGAGGCACTTCCAAAGTTTGGCAGGGAGGAGGAGGTGAGTTCATTAAGTGGGGTTTTATCACTGCAGTCTTGTATAACCCAGACACCTGTGGCACATGGACACAAACTGAGATCTTTAGGTTGTGGATGGGTCGTGCTTTTTCTTCTTGCCCCGGCAGGACTTGCAGACACAGCAGATGATGCACGGGGAAGCCAGAAGCAGCAAGGGCGAAGTCACCAAGGCAATGATGCCCAACCCCACGAGAATCCCGACCACCTGGAAATGTAGAAGAAAAGCCTATTTCAGCACGTCAGTCTTTCTGTGTATAAACTCCACCGTCAGCTGTGGACTGTTCTTGCCCCCTGCCAGAATTTCATAGATTGAAACTCTATAATCTCTAAGAGGAGGAGGATGTGTGGAAATGGGAACCTTGGTAAGCAATTAGGATATGAGGGTGGAGTCCTCATGACAGGATTAGCGCCCTTATAAGAAGACACACAAGAGAGCTGGTTTCTTCTCTACTCTCTGCCATGTGAGGACACAGTGAGAAGAACGCCATCTATAAGCCACAAAGAGTGTTCTCATCAGAACCCAACAACACTGGCACCGGAATCTCAGACTTTCAGAGTTCAGAACCATAAGAAATAAATTTGTGCTTTGAGCCTTCCATGCTATGGTCATTTGTTACAGCGGCTTAAACTAAGACACCATCTCAGGCACATGAAGCAGTTACAATTATGAGACCTTGCATCCAGCGTCCAGCAATGGTCTAAACTGGATATAAACCATGGAGACTGCAAGGACAAACCAAATGCTAACAGGCTCTGGCGCAAGCTCAGTGGGATCACGAACTGTTGGTGTTGGCGGCCTCTCTACTTGTTTCCTCAACAGTCTCAGAGGAAATGTTAACATCCTCAGAGGGATGTTAATAACGGCTACTAGGCTATGAACACCAACTTCCTCAAAAGGAACATGAAAAACTCTTAAAAATAAATCAGGACTCCCTTTGAACCTGCCACGTAAACACACAACAGTATGTACAGAGGCTTCCAAGCCCCAACACAGCTCACGGGATTTTAAGACCTCTGTCTTTCATAGCAAGCATGCCTCAAAGGGCTCTAGGGAATTCACTCCACCAGTTTTTTTTTTCAGGACGAATGAGCTTTCGGCTTTGCCCTTATTCTGCTGGAGTTTTTCCTATAAGGTATTAACAGAAAAACCTGAACAAACTTTTGGGCCAATCTGATTCTTGTCTCTCTGTCACCCTGACTCTCCACTTCTCTAGGAGACTGGGCTCATGGATTAACTTCAGGGCCAGAAGTTCCTCAGAACCTCTCAGGCTTGGATGCGTAAGAAGGGAACAGAGGGGGTGAAACTGAGTCGGTGGGCTTTTCAACCCATTCAAAGCCTGGCTTCTCTTATGCTCCCTCTAAGGTCAGGGTACCTGCGTTCGGTTCCACATCACTGAGGCTCTCGAGTGGCCAAGCTTATTCCTACACGGCCCTCTGTCATAGTGTCTGAGGAAAATGTCATTCTGAAAAACAAAGACAAAGGTTTTGGTAAACACACAGTTTTTGAATGGAAAGATGGGTACTAAGCCCATCAAATCACCTCAGTGGATAAAATTAATGATGGCCTCTAAGAACTCCCAAGTGACAATTCTTAGATGATAGCAGTTTTATAAATCATTGCATGAAAACATATTATAGTCCCTGAGACTCTTTATTGATTCTAAATAAGATTAACAACCTGACTGATTATCTTTGAAAGGTAACTCTAGTAGAAGTGCAGTATGGAATGAAAGGACCTTGAAGGAGACAGCTAAAAGGCTGTCTTCTTTTTAACATGCCAGTGGCTGAGACAGACAAGAGGTTAAATACAGTCATGCAGAATTATGTAGGTAACTAACGGGATGGGGAACCAGGGAGAAGAAACCCCAGATGAGGAAGAAGCACTGGGTAGGAGGCAGGGACTTTGATGAGGGAAGGGACACACAGAGAAGGATTTTGTTGGAAAGACAACGGCCAGAGTTTGGTCGTGTTGAACTTGAGACATGCAAGCAGTGCTGTTCAAAAGGCAGCTGATTTCACAGATATGGATTTCTGGGAAGAGACTTGGGAACCAGTGTCCTTGGGCTGAAGAATCCACAGAAGTAGATGAGATTACCCAGGGAGAGGGTATAGAACACACATATTTAAGAGCAGGCCAAGGGGAATACCTGTCTCCCTAACCAATACGGATCTTCTCTTGCCCTTGGTACTTCTGTTTCTCAGGCATTCAGACTTGAACTGGAATATACAACATTGTTCTCTGGCTCTCTGAGCTTTGAAGGACACCACTGGTTTTCCTGGGTCAACCAGCTCATGACAGCTGCTCATGGGAGTTCTCAGCCTCCATTATTACCATGTGAAAAAATCCCTTATGCTAAATCCCCAGGAATCAATCTATCTATCTACCCACCTATCTGTTCTACTGGTTCTGTCTCTCTGGATAACTTTGACATTATAATAAAGTGACTATTCTACATGAATTCGGGAGAAAACAAAAGAATACACCAAGGAAGAACCTGGAAAGGAAATTGATCATTGGCCAGAAAGGAAATCAGAGGAGATGGTCTCATTGGAACGGAGGTGATCAAGATGTCAAAGGCAGCAGAGAATCCAGGTAAGGTGGGGGCTAAAGTATCCATTGGATTTTACCCAAAAGGAATCTGTCAAGGCCTTGAGAAAACACAGTCATTGTCTGGCTATCTGAGTCACTGCAATGACCGGAGTGTCAACAGCTAGAGGTGATTACTCAAAAGAGCTTGGCTCTTTTGAGGCTTGGCTTCTAAAGGAAGGAGAGAAACAGAACGGCAGCAAGGGAAAGCTACAGGCTTGAGAAGTGTTACTTGTTTTTAAATGAGACATAACTGAGTCCGTGGGTAGGTTAGAGAGCAGGGAATGGAAGCTGAAGTCATAGGAGAGAGAAGACAGAACCGAAGGGGATAAGTCTCTGAGGATCCCAAAGCAGAGGATGAAGACTATCTTATCCTCTGAAACAGTGGAGATGAGAATCAAGGTGGGAAAAAACCCAACTCCCCACAGCAAAACTCAAAACCACTCTTTTTGGTGTTGGTCTCAGGCTTGGCTTATGGACAATCCCCCTTCCCCTAGACCGACACTCTAAAACTTCCCTATAAACAAAGACCAACACCATCATCTGACATGGAACACTTGGCTACAGAAACACATCGTGACCCACAAGCCAACGGTCCCTGGCTAAAATCCAAGAAAATGAGACCTCAAAACACAATGACCAGACGATGCTGTGTATCTAGCAACCTCATGTCTATACCATTTCACCTCGAGCACCAGAACAGTCCCAGTGACAACACTGTGTTCTCTGCAACACCACACCCAGCACACATTTCAGCCAAAGGATGGAGCGATCTGGCACATACATTTATTCCCCTAGGCTCTTGCCTCCTAAAGAGAACCTCATGGGCTCAACCTCTGCGTGGATGTGAATCCTATTAATATGCTGGTTAAACCTGAAGGGGAAAAAAGGGGATTTGTTTTATTTGTAAAGCATGAGGGGTACACAATCAGGAGTCATACCCTCATCCAGAGTATCACTCGTTTGGAATTAGGAGATGTCTCAAATATCAAACATTATTAGAATTCAAACTTAATTGTAATTCAAGGGGTTATAATAAATCACATTTTTTAATAGAATGAACACCTGTCTGTCAACCTGAGTCATGGAGATTCTAGAGTCTAAAAGGTCAAATTTCTCCTCCCCAATGCATATGCCTTCCTGAAACCCTGACATCAAGCTGATTAAGATTCTTACTCATAGATGTCAGCCTACATAACTTACCTAATTTTTAGTTAAAAACCAGGCATGTGGTGGCCAGCATGCAGGCCATGTTAACTGCACTCACTGCTGCTGCTGCTGCTAAGTCACTTCGGTCGTGTCCGACTCTGTGCGACCCCATAGACGGCAGCCTACCAGGCTCCTCTGTCCCTGGGATTCTCCAGGCAAGAAAACTGGAGTGGGTTGTCATTTCCTTCTCCAATGCATGAAAGTGAAAAGTGAAAGTGAAGTCATTCAGTCGTGTCCGACTCTTAGCGACCCCATGGACTGCAGCCTACCAGGCTCCTCCGTCCATGGGATTTTCCAGGCAAGAGTACTGGAGTGGGTTGCCATTGCCTTCTCCAACTGCACTCACTGAGTATGTATAATACTAAAGACCAACGCAAATTGAATTGAAGCAAACAAAGCAATTAAAGGGTTTCCCTTGTGCCTCAGCTGGTAAAGAATCCACCTGCAATGCAGGAGACCTGGGTTCGATCCCTGAGTCGGGAAGATTCCCTGGAGAAGGGAAAGGCTACCCACTCCAATATTCTGGCCTGGAGAATTCCATGGACTGTATAGTCCATGGGGCACAAAGAGTCGGACACAACTGAGAGACTTTCACTTTCAAGCAATTAAAACAAAAAATTGAGAAAAGAATAGCCACCCATCCAACCATGACTGAGGGCTTACACCGATATGAACATATTTTAAAGGTCCAAATTGCCAAAACAGGGAATAACTATAAACAAACTGCCAAAATAGGGGATATCTAAAGGGGATATCACCGCCAACTGTAAAACACTAGAATTGAAAACAACAGAATTCTCACCAATTCTTCACATTACCTTTTAACTCTGAGGTTTCCATTAGCCTCAGCACGGGACTGAATGGAACTGGACCTGAACTTGAGAAGACATACCTCACAAACAGCGGGGAAAAGAACAATTAGACCAGATCCCTTATGTGAGAAGGGAACCCTGGGAGAGCAGTAACAATCTTGCTGTCACACTCATGAACGAAATAGTAATTAAGAGACGCTACCCATCTAAATGGCTTTTCTCCTTAAATTAAAGAAGAAAAAAGCAATCTAATTGTGACAGGCAAAATAACTGCTCCCCTAAAAACGTGCCGTGCTGTGCTCAGTTGCTCAGTCGTGTTCTTTGCAACCTCATGGGCTGTAGCCCAGGCTGTTCTGTCCATGGAATTTTCCAGGCAAGAACACTGGAGTGGGTTACTATTTCCTACTCAGTGGATCTCCCCTAAATATGCCAATGGTCTATTCCCCAAAACATGTGAATGTGTTACCTTACATGGCCGAAGGGATTTTGCAAGTGTGATTAAAGACCTTGAGATGGGTGGCGGGGGCGGGAGGGCGGTGATTAGCCCTTATTATCCAGAAGGGCATGATCTAATTACATGGGTCCTTAAAGGCAGAGACGTTTTCTCAGACGTTTTCTCCCTCAGTCAGAGGGAATGGCTCTGGAAGCTAAGACTATGGAAGAAGGCTCAGGAAGATGTGATGCTGTCGCCTCTAAAGATGGAAAAAGGGGCCATAGCCAAGGAATGTAGGCAGCCTCTAGAAGCTAAAATAAACAAAGAAATAGATCCTCTCCAAGAGTCACCAGAAAGAACACAGTCCCAAGACAACTTGATTTTCATCCAGGGAGACCCATGTCAGATGACCAATGGACGGAACTAATGATAACACATCTGCGTTGCTTTAGGCCACAAGTCTGTGGTAACTCGTTACAAGAGCAAAATCAAACTACTACGCTAATAGTCCTTTACACAACAGAATGAGACAATGCCCCCAAAGCTGGAAATGTCCCTAAAACAAAAGTTTGCCTTTAAAGGTAGGACGACACACTTAAAGTAATCAGAGACGTGCATGTGAAGTAGCAGACTCAGGATGTTTCATTAAGGAAAAATAACTTTCTCTGGCAGGAAAAAAACAAAACAGGTTCAATATTTTAAAAGAAAAGTCCGTCAGGTATGGGCTGTCGCATAGACACAGGACGGAGGAGGATACACAGGGAGACCCTTCTGGGCTGCACTTACATCCAGGTTCTGAAGGCAGTACCAGCAAAATGTGTGTTTGCAGTTCTTACACATCATCTGAGCACAGCCTTCGTTGCGCTCAATATAAACCCGGCACACTGGGCACTGCTTAATGGGGGCTTCTGCCTCCATCCCAAAGAGGGTCCTAGAAAAGAAATGAATGAGAAATTATAGTTTAAGGATAAAGAATGCTGAGTGATTTTAAAAATCAAGGACCACCAACCAGAGCTATGGGTAAAGTGGGCTGAATATAATTAAACAGCTGAATGATGCTCTTCTAGACTCAACTTTGTGGTCATCCACTGAATTCTCAGGGCTCCTGATAAGTAGGGAGTGAACTCGTTGCTGTCTGTACTTAACTTCATGTCCCAGGAACAGGGTGGGGGTAAAAACAGGCGCAGTGCAGATTATTCCTTGTTCAGATAACTCAAAACAAAGAACCTTAATTTATTTATCTTTAGCTTTGAGTGAATTACATAATTGTATTTTCCATAGCTGATTGAATCCATTGTTTTGCCAAATTAGTCTTTCATTCTCTGAGCACACGCTGTCTGACTAAAAAGTACAAGAAGTCTGCCACGCGGTGGAAAAACCAGCTGAGGATCCAATAGGGGCAGAGATCGTCTATACAATGATGTGTGCAAATAAACAAACGGATGGGGATGGGAGGGAGTCAATCATCAATACTTTCAAATAAATGCCCAATATCACTGAAAAGACCTGCTTCGGATAGATGAAGAGGCCAGCAAAGCTTACAGGCTCAAGGAGCAGAGAAAATAAGTAGAACTGAGGTGGAGGGCGGCCTGTGTGAGCCAGGCCTGGATTGCATTTTAGCTACTATTCATCAAAACCACCACTCAGCACGTGAAGACATCAGGTTCACAAAGTGTGGTCAAACCTATGATTGGATTCCATGCTCATAATAACCCTATAAAGCAGTGAGACAGCCACCATTTTCATTCCTCCCTTTTCTTTTTTTTTTTAATAGAGCAATAGACTTCAATCCCTGGGGTGGGAAGATCCCCTGAAGAAGGGAACGGCTACCCACTCCAGTATTCTGGCCTGGAGAATTCCATGGACTATATAGTCCATGGGGTCTCAAAGAGTCAGACACGACTGAGTGACTTTCACTTTTTCATTTTCAGACTCATAGAGGCTGAGTGACTTGCATACAGTCACAAAGATGCCAGCGGCAATGTCAGAACTCTGTCTCTCCTCTGGGATCTTCACACTGTCTTGTGATTCCTGGAGACCTTGCTGGGTGGCAGTGAAAATGTGCCTGGTCCTGGTTAAGTGGGCACATGCCTGCCACATGCCCTAGCTCTTTTTCTCCCCTTGATGTGTTTGGTCTGCGACTCAAGCACAGCATCACACCAAGGAGCATTTCTGTTTCTGGAGAATGGCCCTCCATACTTCAAGGATGCTGAGTGATTAAGCCAACTGGCCAACACTGTTATTTCTGTTCTTGCTGATGCAAAACAGCCATAGCCTCAAGCAAAGCAAGGGATCAAACACAAAGTTCTCTCACTCTGGGCTTTGCTGCTGCCATAAATAAATACCCTCTGTTCTGCAAGGTACAGAGTGAATTGCTTCTCATCATAGCAAATTCTCAACCTCATTATTGTTTTTTTTTTTTTCAGAGCATAAAATATCGAAAGATAAGCTCTTTTCCTTTAGTAAGCATGAATTTTAGCAGTATACTACCCTGAAGGGCTGTTGTTTCTATTGCTGTTTCTTTTAATATGACTGGTACACCCCACGAGCTGGCAATTGAGTCAGCTAAGAAAATCATTTCTTCACCTCTTCACAAGCAAGAATGAGGTGTATTAATTGTAGGCAGTTATGGTACCTAAGCAAATGGCTGTGGACAAAAGCTATGACTTCCTACATACAGAGAACCAGGGGACCACAGCCTCCTACCTAAAGAGAAATCAAAACACATAGAGACTAACTCTAATGTACCTGGAAGGTTGTTCAGGGGTAATTAACTAAAATCCCTTTAGACCTGCTGATTTGGTGATTCTTAGTTAATAACGTACCCATTCTGAGACACTTCTCAGGAAAGCCTTGCAGGTAAAGAACTCACCTAGACATTTCATCACAATATGGCTCTTTCTCCAAGCAACAGATTTCTAGGAACAAAGGTGAATGATCCCAAAGATCAAGGTTCCTTCCTTACCCATGCTCTGTTGGCAGGATGCCGGGCTGACTGTCCCTGCAGGAGACTTCTGCATGCCAAGCATCCTTGCAGCATGAGCAGAACTTCAGGTGGCAGGAAGGGCACTCCACCAGCACGGGCTGTCCTGAGTCACTTGTTGCGACGGGGCACACTGTCTGACAGTCTGCGACGGGACACCACGTTCTGCAGGGGTCCAGGTGGACTTCTAAAGAGGAAAGAAAGAAAACACAATGGTCTATCTGTCTTCCATTCAAGCTTGAGCTTTCCTTTCTGCCTTCTGTTGATTCTTTTTTATAGGTCAACATTCATAGATGCTCAGTACAAACAAGGGCAATGATTTCTATCAGAGGTCTTCACAGTGGATCCAGAACCATTCTATATCACAGGTCATTTAAAAGTGTGATGATAAAGGAGGAAAAGAAAGGGAAAATTAAGACATATTACATTTAAAGTTTGGAGGAGGAAATGGCAACCCACTCCAGTATTCTCGCCTGAAAAAAACCCATGGACAGAGGAGCCTGGCAGGCCCCAGTCCACAGGGTCACCAAAGATCAGACACGACTGAGTGACTAAGCACCATACTGAAAGTTTAGAGTGGATCCAGGTCACCCAGCCCTGCCCTACTTCTCAAAGTAGATGCTCATGGAATAGGTCATCATTGCCCTTATGAACAAGAGAAGGAGCCTTCTCACTAATCAAAACGCACAACTTTTTCGGAATATTTCTAACAGTTCAGCACTCTAAACAGGCAAACATCTCAAGTCTCTTCCTCAATTATTTTGGGTACTATCTTGGAGAAAAATAAGGACATGAGGAACCAACCAAAGCAAAAGAAAAAAAGTTCATAAAAGATTTTGTCCTTTCAGGCACTGAGAGATAGGTAGTGAGGCTGCTTCTGTTGTTCAGAGAGAAATTAAAGAAGAGCCAAACAGGGTAGTGATGAAACAGTGTCTAGTGAGGCTCAGCCAAGAAGTCAGATTCGCTGTCAGTCTGGATCTTCTGCTGCCCTGGCAATGTGCTACTGAGGGACAGTTTGTAAAAGACCCACACTTTCTAGAAACAGAGGGTAGGGACCTCCACAGGCCATAAAATGATCATCACACACCACATTGGCTAGACCCCTGTGGCATGCTGAAAAGAAAGTAAGGTTTGCGGGTGGACAACTGTCTTCCTGTGTGTGTTTACAAATCTTATTCCACCTTCCATTTTCTAGTCAATATCAGTCCATATTCTTGTCACATAACATAAACTTTCGGTGGAAAATACCATGTGGGAAATGATGTAAGAAGCAGAGGAGCCCGTTTTTCTCTGAACTAACATATTTTGCAAATTTTGAACTGGTGAGATTCTAGTTTCAAATCACTTAAGGCTTGTGATTCTTGGAATTTCCATGAGAACGCAAACAAATCCAAAGAGTGGTGCAAAAATGAAATGAAAGTATTAAGTAGGAGCTTAATGTTTAAGGTAATAATCTTACAAATTCAGTATGGAGGGAAAAAGACTGAAATCCTCTAGGAAACACTGTCTCCAATAATATTTCCTCAGAAAATGCAAAAATTGGACCTATGCTTATTACAGGTTTTCATTCAAAAATAACATCCTTAAACATATCTTCTTATCCAATAATTCTGGAGGGCAGGCGTTGGAAAATGAGAGGTCAGGTGAAATCAGAAAAAAGAACCCTAAGGTTAACACATCTTCAGACTCTAAGAGGAATGAACCCCTCTAAGATCCCTAAAATTTGAGGACAGGCTGATGAGAAAGTCAAGGGGACACTGATACACATATGGCTCCAAGATCTTGAACTTTGATTTCCACACCATTTATATATTTTTTTCTCCAAACTTTTTCTACTTCACAAACACAAAGCCCAAAGAAATGAAGTCTGATATGTAACTTAGCACTCAGGATTCCCACATTAAATATCTACTTACCATTCTAAATCATGGGTCTTTCAAAAGTTTGATGACAAAGGAGGGAAAGGAAAGGAAAATTAAGACATATTATAAACTTTATTGGGCTTCTCTGGTGACTCAGACAGTAAAGAATCTGCCTGCAATGCAGAAGACCCAGGTTAGATCCCTGGGTTGGGAAGATCCCCTGGAGGAGAAAACAGCTACCCACTCCAGTACTCTTGCCTGGAGAATTCCGTGGACAGAGGAACCTGGTGGGCTACAGTCCACGGAATCACCAAGAGTCGAACACAACTGAGTGACTAATACTTTCACTTTCATAAAGTTTAGAGCATCTCTAGTTAGAACTGGACATAGAACAAATTGGTTCCAAATAGGAAAAGGAGTACATCAAGGTTATATATTGTCACCCTGCTTATTTAACTTATATGCAGAGTACATCATGAGAAACCCTGGGCTGGAAGAAGCACAAGCTGGAATCAAGATTGCCGGAAGAAATATCAATAACCTCAGATATGCAGATGACACCACCCTTATGGCAGAAAGTGAAGAGGAACTAAAGAGCCTCTTGATGAAAGTGAAAGAGGAGAATAAAAAAAGTTGGCTTAAAGCTCAACATTCAGAAGACTAAGGTCATAGCAGCTGGTCCCATCACTTCATGGCAAATAGATGGGGAAACAGTGGAAACAGTGTCAGACTTTATTTTTCTGGGCTCCAAAATCACTGCAGATGGTGACTGCAGCCATGAAATTAAAAGACGCTTTCCCCTTGGAAGGAACTTATGACTAACCTAGATAGCATATTGAAAAGCAGAGACATTACTTTGCCAACAAAGGTCTGTCTAGTCAAGGCTATGGTTTTTCCAGTGGTCATGTACGGATGTGAGACTTGGACTATAAAGAAAGCTGAGCACCGAAGAATTGATGCTTTTGAACTGTGATGTTGGAGAAGACTCTTGAGAGTCCCTTGGACTGCAAGGAGATCCAACCAGTCCATCCTAAAGGAGATCAGTCCTGGGTGCTCATTGGAAGGACTGATGCTGAAGCTGAAACTCCAATACTTTGGCCACCTGATGTGAAGAGCTGACTTATTTGAAAAGACTCTGATGCTGGGAAAGAGTGAGGGCAGGAGAAGGGGATGACAGAGGATGAGATGATTGAATGGCATCACCGACTCAATGGACATGGGTTTGGGTGGACTCCGGGAGTTGGTGATGGACAGGGAGGCCTGGCATGCTGGGTTCATGGGGTCGCAAAGCATCAGACACGACTGAGCAACTGAACTGAACTGATTGATCACCTTAAAAGGTTCAACTGGGCAACTTGTCTTCAAAGCTCTAATCAATTAAAATTATTTGGCAGATGTTCTGACTTGTTTCTACCAACTTACTATGTCAGGTATCTGGGTGGCATGACAGAAGCAGAAACAATAAATAGAGGAGCAATTAAAGATTTAACGAACTCCTATTAACAAAAGGGCCTCGGTATACAGTGCAGCTACAACACACAGTCCAGCACAAAAGAGCAAGAGCAGGTACTTCCCTGGTGGTCCAGCGGTTACGACTTCGCCTTCCAATGCAGGGGGTGTGGGTTTGATCCTTAATGGGGGAGCTAACATCCTACATGCCTTATGGCCAAAAAAACCCAGACATTAAACAGCAACAGTATTGTAACGAATTCAATAAAAAGACTTTAAAAATGTCCATATCAAAAAAAAAAAAGAAAAAAAGTCTCTAAAGAAAGAAGCAAGGGGAGAGTTGGAGCCACAGAAAATAGCGATAACTGACAGTGTTAAGGCGCTATATTGTTCAGCCCTGCATTGAGCTATTTCCAGAGAAAAGACACAACTCTCCAGAGATAGACATTTGTTTAGGACACCTCTGAGTCTCTTGGAGAAGAGCATCCCACAATGGGACGGGGATATGCATGTACCAGTCTGGCCAGGTTACACTGAAAGGGTACCTGAGTGCAACCCACCACCTGCCCTTCAGATGGTCCTTCAGCTGGGCTCCCAGAAGAGCAGCAATGATAGAGAAAAGTCAGTAGCAGCTAAAAGGGCTGTTTTGCTTTTTTAAAAATTATTATAATTCCAATACGAGCTTCATTTTGCTTCACATACCTCGCGGTTCAAATAGGCCCGAGAAGCCAGGCTAGTAGAAAAGAGAAAAACGCTGAAGAAGCATCAGACATTGGCAGCCCTGGCAGCTAACAGGACTTCCCAGAACCCAAGCCAAAAAGGAACAGATTAATGGGCAGCAGGTGGTGGCCAAAGCACTGTCACGTGAGCAAACGCCGTCTTCTCCTCCCTTTCTCCTCCACAGCAATTATCTGAGGGGAGTCTGAAGGGAAGGAGAGCCCCCAGGGCTAATGCAGGACTTTCTAAAACACTTTATTACTACTACTATGAATGCAGTTCTACCTCCTGGCTTTTGGCTCAGGAAACACAGTTAGTATGCAGATAAACAAAATGCACATTATCCAAAACATTTAAGGTTCAGTTTCTTCCTCCTTCCAATTTCTATTCCAAAGATAGAAAAAAAAAAGGAACGGATGCATATTCAACTAATTTCTTCTGTATCAGCAGTAATGAAAGCTTTCTGTAGCTTTGAGATGAACCAAAGCTCAGAAATCTAGAAAAAAGAGAATAGTGCCTCCAATACGTTAATATGAACATGATTTAAAAGTGATTGAGAGTAGCAGACTCACAGCAGAGACGGATGAAGTCATAGACGAACTGGAATTTACTTATGAAAATTAGAATTGATTACTGAAGTAAAGCCTCAGGACTATTTGATCTTCAGATTCTGCTTGCTCATGTAAATTACGCAAGGCAGGAAATGCTATTTAAAACTATTTTGTACTTCTGTACTCTGACAATTATTAGGACATAAAAACATTCCAAGAAAATAAAACTGCCATGAAACCTAAAGACCACGTCTGACCCCAGTAATTGTTTTTAGTTTTCAAAAACTAAATTTCAGACCCTCAGATTTCCCACCTAGAACTAGATATGTGAAGCTTGCTTTTCATTTGGTTGTATATTCTCTCAGCTGACACGAGTGGTTTTTCTGCCATCTTCTACTAAAGTGAGGCTGTGCCAAAAAAGACATGGTATGAAATTTTATTATTGTGGGAAACACTATGCACTCAAGCTAATTTAATTATCAGCTGAGATAAATCAAACTGTTTTAACTTTTATGACCCACTGCATTTTTAATTATGCCAAAATTAATTTGCTTTCTGCTATCGCAAAGAACAAAGGTCTTCTGCAGATAGTTAAAATGCAATTAAACTAAACTGATTGGAATTAACATCTGCCACAGTAAATATACCCAAACAGAGGTGGCCAACAGCAGAAGAGTTGTTTTCAAGCTAACTGATGAGAACAACAGAATTTCAAACTTGGAAACAATTTCTGAGGTTATCTAGTCTAAAGCTGTTAAACTGAGACCAACAGAAATTAGAAGTTTGCATAACACATGCTAGTGAGTATATGACAGGATCAGGCCTTTTTTACTCCAAGAATGTAATTATTTATGTAAAAACAAACTCATACTATTAAATAGATTTTAATCCCTCCATCGCTTTTGTCTTTGAAGCAACAACTTCAAATGCTCCATCTCAGCAAGTCATGATCGACTTGGAGGTGAACTCATGCTTTCAGTAAGAATATACTGTGTGAAGGAAACTGCTATGATAGGTGGGGTAAGAAATTTGCCTTGATTATCAAGCTTTTATACAATGCTATAGAAACTAGGACAAATAAGCATGGAAACACAAGGAAAAAGATTTGAATTAAGATGAAAACAAAGTGATATAATTGTGTACTCAATCCAAGGTATGATCTGGATTCCGGAAGATGCTTTCTTAGTTTAGTTCAGAAAAAACTGGGGACAAGATTTGGAGGTGGCAGTAACAGTAATGAAGAATAACAATAAAGGCAGTAATAATATATTGAAAGCACACTGTGATATACACAGTGTTAACTCATGTATTCTCTGCAACAGCCCTGGGACAATCATTCCATTACTATCCTCATTTTATAGGTGTGGAAATGGATGGACAGATAGGACGAGGCAAATACCAATGAACACTGTGCCTCTTATTCAGGTCCCTTTAGAAATTTCACCCAACCTACTCATAAATATCTTTTCTTACAGACACTTCAGCTTTTCAGAGGAGAGCTGAAAACATCTAGAGACTGTTTTAGGTTTAAAACTGATCAACAAAAAAGAACGGGAGGGTGAAGCTGAGGAGAAAGGGTTACCATGTGAAAGCATAAGATGGCTTGGGAAAGAAACCCAAGACTTAGTCATACATTTACCATGAAGCACCAGGAAATCAGACTTAGAAAGAAAACACACAGAGAGATGATAAGAATGAGCTTGTGATCAGAAACTATGAAAAGGAAGGTGACTAATGAGAGATGGGAGGTGTTAAAAAATAAAACTCAACTGATGATTAAGTCATTCAGTATCACCCACTCTTCAGCCAAAGACGCTAAAAGAAACCAAACAGTGATGCAGGGCGCTCTGGCGAGAAGAGACCTTAATAATTAGAAAAGATGGTGTAGAAACTTACCAAGGACAGACACAAGAGTGAGATGAAATTCGAAGAGCCATCTCATAAAGGCTAGGGCTCAGAAATGAAAGGAGGCTTGGGGGAAAATCTGATAACAAAAGAAGTTCCAAAGAAAGATGGAACCGTAGCTTGAAACCACACCTAGAGCTGTGCCTGGCACACACAGATACTCAGCACATAAATAAGTACACACTGAATACATGAGTGACTGCAGTAGGATTAACAGATGATAACAGGAAAATAAATTCCTATTGTATTCACTTTTTTAAGATGGAGAACAATGGCACTTAAACCATTTGTAAGAGTTTGTAACCACTCTTTGTTGTTGTTCAGTGGCTAAGTTAAGTCCTGTCCAGCTGTTTGGGACACCATGGACTGTGTATCCTGTCAGGCTCCTCTGTCCATGGGATTTCCCAAGTAAGAATGCTGGAGTGGGTTGCCATTTACTTCTCCAGGGGATCTTCCCAACCCAGGGATGGAACCCATGTCTCCTGTATTGGCAGGCAGATTCTTTACCACTGAGCCAACAGGGAAACCCCCTGTAACCAGTCTGCTGCTGCTGCTGCTGCTAAGTCGCTTCAGCCGTGTCTGACTCTGTGTGACCCCATAGACGGCAGCCCACCAGGCTCCCTGGGGTTCTCCAGGCAAGAACACTGGACTGGGTTGCCATTTCCTTCTCCAATGCATGAAAGTGAAAAGTGAAAGTAAAGTCACTCAGTCGTGTCTGACTCTTCCCAACCCCATGGACTGCAGCCTACCAGGCTCCTCCATCCATGGGATTTTCCAGGCAAGAGTACTGGAGTGGGGTGATGTTGCCTTCTCCAGTAACCAGTCTATGATAATGCAAATATCAAGAATAGACACATTCACCTACCAAGGAATTGAAGCAACCAGCAATTACAGTAAGTAAAAAGGGTCACAAAAATTAGAAAAAAAAAATGCTTAAGGACTAGAAATGGATAATCTTAACCTAGCTTTCAAAAAAAAAAAACTAACTTGAAAAAGTAAGTTATGGAAACACGAGACAAACAAAATTCTAGTTTAATCAGACATGTGCTTTGAGAACCAGTAGAAAGTAAAGCAATAATCACTAACACATGCCAAGCTTAGTATTCCTTTTTCTTTGTTAATATTGGAAGACAGACACAGAAAAGAAAGCCCACAAACACAGAAGTAGCCAATGGAAAAATCACAGATGAATGGAAAGTGGATCCACAGAATAATCCATCAACGCCAAGTGACGTTTCTCTGCCTTGTGGAAAGAGTGATGACTAGGGACCATTCCTATTCAAAAGATTTTCCCCACAAAGACGCACCTGACACAAAGACAAGCTAATCATATATGGAACATAAGGTGAAAGAAAATTTAAACACTGGATGACAAGTTAAAACTTAAAAAAAGAACTTGGTCAGTCAGTTAGTTCAGTTGCTCAGTCATGTCTGACTTTCTGAGATCCCAAGAAATGCAGCAGGCTTCCCTGTCCATCACCAACTCCCAGAACTTGTTCAAACTCATGTCCATCGAGTCAGTGATGCCATCCAACCATCTCATCCTCTGTTGTCCCCCTCTCCTGCCTTCAATCTTCCCCAGCATCAGGGTCTTTTCCAATGAGTCAGTTCTTTGCATTGGCAGTCAATAAAAATTGGACAAAACAGATGATAATTTTTCTTACTAAGATAGAGATGCCACTAATCTGATTCTACATTTTTTTCAGGGTAAAAACAATCTCTCCAATTCTGTCTCAAGAGTCCAGCCAATGAGTTTTACTTTCCACCAGTTAATTTAACCTATTCATAATATTAGAATTTAATACATCTCAAGATCCCCTCTTAAACAGTTTCACATAAAATATTTTCTTGACATAGACCTCAAAGTCACCTAGCTGATAAGTGTTGAGTTTGAGGTGAATATGAAGCTTATTATGTAAAAACGGTATACCATTCAGATAAAGATTATCCCAGTCAAGTAAATGACATATGTCAGTAGCATGTATTAACAAACTTATTCTTACGTGGAATGTTTTCTCTAATAATAATTATTTATAATGGATCCTAAGGAAGAATTACATGATTACAAATTGTCTTTCAAAATCACCTAAGATCAAAATGCTCCCCGGTCTCAGGCTCCTTTTTTTATCAAATGAGGGAGTTGAAACAATGGCACCAGATTTAACATACTTCCAAATTTAAAATACTTCCATACGTTAAAATAGTGAAGTGAAGTGAAAGTCACTCAGTCGTGTCTGACTCTTTGCGACCCCATGGACTGTCCAGGCCAGATTACTGGAGTGGGTAGCTGTTCCCTTCTCCAGGGGATCTTCCCAACCCAGGGATCAAACCCAGGTCTCCCACATTGCAGGTGGATTCTTAACCAGCTGAGCCACAAGGGAAGCCCTTAAAATAGTATAAATGCCTAATTAAATTACAGAGTTTTACAGTTTGGCAGTTCCTGACTTGCCCTGCTGCTGCTGCTGCTAAGTCACTTCAGTCATGTCCGACTCTGTGCAACCCCATAGACGGCAGCCCACCAGGCTCCCCCGTATGACCTGGCAATTCCACTGCTAGCTATATAACCACAAGAATGGAAAGCAGGGGCTTGAACAGGTATTTGTGCTCCAATGTTCACGCAGCATGATTCACAATAGCCAAAAAGTAGAAACAACCCAAGTGTCCATCAACAGATGAAGAGATACACAAAAAGGGGTAGGTATACACAATGGAACATTATTCAACCATAAAAAGACATGAAGTTCTAATACACGCTACAACGTGGTTGGAGATAAGCCAGACACGAAGGGAAAATATTGTGAGATTCCACTTACATAAAATATCTAGACTGGGCAAATTCACAGAACAGAAAGTAGATTAGAGGTTATCAGGGGCTGGGAGAAATGGAGAAGGAAGTTACTGTTTAGTTGTTACAGGGTTTCTTCTGCCTGGGATGATCAAAGTTTTGCCAAGTGGATGGTAGTGATGGCTGTACAACATTGTAAATATTCTTAATGCCATTGAATTACACACCTAAAATGGGTGAAATGGTAAATTTAATGATGTTTTTAACTCCAATAAAAAGTATAGGGACTTCTCTACTAGTCCAGTGGTTTAGGCTCCGTGCTTCCAATGCAGGGGACATGGGTTTGATCCCTGGTCCAGGAACAAAGAGCCCACATGCCGCACAGCCAAAAAATAAAATTAAAAAAAATTTTAATTATCCAGTTCAAAAAATTTTGTAGATGAGGAAGCTGAGACACACCGGTATGGTCCTAGGCAGGTCTCAATCTCTCCAATTTTCTTAATTCATTTAATCCTCATCTCAAACCCATGGTATGGGGACCATTAATATCCCCATTTTATAAGTGAAAAAACTGAGGTACAGAAATCAAGATTACACAGTCTAGTAAGGGGTGGAGCCAATATTCGCACTATTTTTAGAATGCACTAAAAATTTATATTCATCCATGAGAACCGACTTACAGAAAGCTTTAATGCCCGGTACTATTAGAATTTATCTGCTGCTGCTGCTAAATCACTTCAGTCATGTCCAACTCTGTGTGACCCCATAGACGGCAGCCCAACAGGCTCCCCCATCCCTGGGATTCTCCAGGCAAGAACACCGGAGTGGGTTGCCATTGCCTTCTCCAATGCATGAAAGTGAAAAGTGAAAGTGAAGTCGTTCAGTCGTGTCCGACTCTTAGCGACCCCATGGACTCCAGCCTACCAGGCTTCTCCATCCATGGGATTTTCCAGGCAAGAGTACTGGAGTGGGGTGCCATTGCCTTCTCCAAGAATTTGTCTAATGAATCACAAAAAAAGACATTTTATCTAAAAAAATGTTTGTACACAATGAGGCATAAGGCCTGCTACTGACAGATGGGGCAGTGGGTAGGGGAGGGGTGATGGCCATGGAGGAGGAGAGGTACCTAGGGAACAAGGGAACCCTACAGACAGGCTGAGCCCCGGTCACTGAATGGGACTGGTGAGACTGACGGATCTCACCGTTTAAGAAGTCTGAAAATCCAACCTACCTCCTTAGATTTTCTCTAGGTAAGAGCCCTCCAACCGTGGCACTGGCTACCAGCCACGTCCATCCACGAGGTGAATGCCTTTATTCAGCAGTAATGTATTTATATAGTGGAGGATATTGGGATAAAGTGAGAGAATGTCAGGGCAGATGTTTGACACCACTCATCAGCATGTGGTGCTGCAATGCTCAACCTATCCAGCCCACATGGATGGATTAGGGAGGGCTGCTATATAAACTATCCCAACATTAATTCCTCTGGTTAGCTCAGAATCCACACAGGACAGTATAGACAGTATATCAGCCTATGTCTTTATCCATTAAACCTAAAGTTCATCTGATTCTGCTGGTTCTGACAGCATGTTCCACAACATCCTATTTGCATCTTCCTATAAGTTGTTTTGAGACTGCAAAGTTTTTATATCAATTAGATTAGCAAATATCCTATAAAAGTGTCCCTTATTATTGCCTCTCGGGACCAGGGACAGCATTTTGCTTTAGTATGTAAGTTTTTATGATGGAATAGTCTTATTTGAATTCAAAACACTCCCCACTCCATTGCTTCATAAATTATGTTCTTTACTGGCTCAATGGTAAAGAATCAACCTGTCAATGCAGAAGACGCAGGTTCGATCCCTGGGTTAGGAAGATCCCCTAGAGGAGAAAATGGGGCACCCCACTCCAGTATTCTTGCCTGGGAAATTCCATGGACAGAGGAGCCTGGTGGACTGCAGTCCATGGGGTCGCTAAGAGTCGGACATGGCTGAGTGACTTCACTTTCACTTTTCACTTTCATGCACTGAAGACGGAAATGGCAACCCACTCTGGTGTTCTTGCCTGGAGAATCCCAGGGACGGGGGAGCCTGGTGGGCTATATAGTCCACAGGGTCACAAAGAGTCAGACATGACCGAGCATGAGCACACAAAAGAGGGCAAAAGTGCAATTCAAAGCAATGCAGCCCAAGAATTGTTTAATAAATTCCACCTTAATATACCAGTCTTATACATTTTGTTAAATAACATATCCATGAAAGATGAATCTGCTTTTGGCTTGCTGAGAAAAATAAGCCTATGAGACTGAACCAAACATTGGTCAAAGGCAGTGAATGCCACCCTGTGATTCTCCTGCAAATGCTCCTATCCTTACCCCCTTTATGCTCAACACGGTTCTCTTTCTGTTTTCATGTAACAATTGTCCGTCAGGGTAATTGCAAAAAGTAAATGAGATAAATTGTGTTCACCAAATTTACTGGCACGTTAGAAAAAAAAAAAAAGTTCACTTCTTTCCTTACTCTCTTACCTCTGGACTTTATTAATCCAGATTCAAAAGCTAGCAATCAGGAAAACTGAATGTTCATGTTAGAGTTTATTTTACATACTTGACGAGATTACACAGGTCCTATGAGTCCCAGGGCAAACAATCTTCTCCTACTTCTCAGATATGGAGAAACACACCAAAAAAAAAAAAAGATTCCTACAGATAATAAGGCAATACAAATAGAAAAGCTATATAAATTACCCCAAATCTAAGATCAGAAGGAAAATCAGTCTAATACACTGTAAATAGCAGGGCTCCTCAGGTGGCACTAGTGGTAAAGAACCTGCCTGCCAATGCAGGGGACAGTAAGAGACGTGGGTTCAATCCCTGGGTTGAGAAGATCCCCTGGAGGAAGGCAAGGAAACCCACTCCAGTATCCTTGCCTGGAGAGTCCCCATAGACAGGCAGCTCTAGTCCATAGGTTCGCAAAGAGTCGGACACGACTGAAGTGACTTAGCACGCAACTGCAAACAGCATTAGTCACTGGCTATGATTACAAGTATAATCAGAAGGACAGTGAACATCACAATGAGCAGTGAAAATGTTTGGGTGGATTAATGTCTTTGAAGTGATCTTTGAAAGCAGGGAAAGTGGTGGTAAAACTCATTTTGAGGGTCACTTTCTATTTGTCATGGGCTTCCCTTGTGGCTCAGCTGGTAAAGAATCTGCCTGCAATGCAGGAGACCTGGGTTTGATCCTTGGGTTGGCAAGATCCCCTGGAGAAGGCAAAGGCTACCCACTCCAGTATTCTGGCCTGGAGAATTCCAGGGACTGTATAGACCATGGGGTTGCAAAGAGTCGGACATGACTGAGTGATTTTCACTTCACTTCTATTTGTCATACTGTTACTGTGAAACTATTTAACTTTTGCAGAACTTCTCTCACATAAGCCCAATTAAAACTACACAACAACCAACATAAGGAAAGTTCCGTTTCCTGCTAGTCTGCATTTTTTTTCTGGCTGTGGTTGAGAAAGTTAAAATTTTATGTTGCAATTACAGTTTGCCTTTTTCTGAGTACCCTTGTGGCTTTGCTGACAGCTCACAGCTGCCTTAATCTTACACACAGGTTAGTGTAAAGAGGACACATATAAAACCACATCCACCATCAGGATGAAAAGAAAAGCATGTACATACCTCGTTCAAATTTTAACCGCTGATAAAGCTGAAACTGATCCACAGGTACCAAACAGGCAATCTGAAACCAGAGATATTCAAAAGATGAGATTTCACTTCTTTCCTTACTTTCCTCATGGAGCCCGAAGTTACCAGTCTTTTTACGATCCCTTTTTCTTATCTGGTTTACTGTATCTTCTCTATACCAGCTGTCTGCAAATTTCTTTTTCCCTATACTGTTATGCAGTTAAACAGAAGCAGCAGTTCCCAAATCATCCCCAATCCTCAGCCATGGTTAGGATTCCCTGCTCAAGGCATCAGTGACAGAACTCAGTGATCATCTTCCATTCTTTCATCAGAATCAAGACTAGTGGGAATTGGCAACCCACTCCAGTATTCTTGCCTGAGAAATCCCAGGGACTGAGGAGCCTGGTGGGCTACAGCCCATGGGGTGGAAAGAGGTGGACACAACTTAGGGACTAAACAACAACAAGTAAGACTAGACAACCAAACGTTTGGACTTTGCAAATTATCTGTGCACATATAGAAACAATGCTCCTTTTCTCCCTTCACTTAATACATTTTTAAAAGATTTTCATCTTAACCTACTGAGTACCATTCTTTAAATAAAGCCTGATGATTCTAGTGCAGGAAGTAGCTGGGGTTTCTATGAAAAAGGAAAAAAAGATTATAATTCTAGCTTTAAAACTTTGAAAAACTAAGATCAGGCAGATACTGCCTCAGGAATAACGTAACTTCATTCATCAGCTAGGGAATAGTACTTTCTAAGCAAAAGAAAGACAATTTCTTTTGATGAACATCACTTCACTGGCCTCTGATGATCATTCATTGTCATCCATACCCTGGCAGAGAAGACGTGCCTAAAGATATTTCTTGTGGCTAAGCACCCATTTCCATTTCAGATGGCATTAATAAACAACAGTGATTCATATCTAACTAAATGACATTTCAGATTAATCATTTTAAATTACATTTCAAAGGCAGATGCAGGAAAAGCAAACTGCTCTTAAACTGGCATTCTAAAAATAATTCCACTGACGTCAACATATAAATGTATTGACATTGCTTAAAAGACTTACAACTGAGAAAAATCAAAGGACTTTAGGTTTTCAGACATTCATCAAGTTGATAAAGCACATAGCCTTAGCCTTGGAAATTGCAACTGTAAAACATGACATACTTTTGCTATAAAATCTATCTAGATAAAAGCTCTTGCAACTAATGGCAGTCTGCTTTGAGAAAACCTGAGTTTAAAAATAAGGTATCTAACATGGTATTTAACAACCATAATACATTTTAAAAGCTAATGAAAATCTCAATTCTCCTCCTCACAAAAAAAAATCAATTTGTTTATTCTATAAATGAATCCAGCTAAGTTAGCTAAAATGTATGAAGAAAAACAAAATAGGCAAGTTCAGCCTTCTATGTACCAACTAAAATTGGGTAAAAATAAACTTAATTATAACATTTTTCTCCAACGGGGAGGGGGAAAACGTTGCATTTTCAATCTGGCACCTTAAATAAAAGCTCATTAGCTTGATGATGGTTAATTTTATGTAATATTGGTTTTACCCTAATTTTTTTTTAATAGTTAGGCTTTTATCACACTGAAAGTCAGTATTGTTTCATCTGTTATAATACTATCTGGACCTCTTTCCTGAAAGGCAAAAGGGTCTCAAATAAAATGCAGGGTTGGAAACAGAACGTATAGGCTTGTAAAGAGAGACATTAAGAAATCAGTAAAATTCTTGACTTAGTCACTGGTTCACTGCAGGTAGAGGACAAATAATCTAATTGTACATTAATCTGGGGGCCAAAGGTACTTGGGGAATGACGTCATCTGGACCCAAGAGACCTCAGTGATATTTTAGAAACCTATTTTTAACAATCCCCCCCCCAACAAAACCCTCTTAAGGTCTTTGATTCTATATGACAGTCTTGTACTCTGCCTGTGAAAGTGAAAGTCGCTCAATTGTGTCTGACTCTTTGCGACCCCATGGATTATACAGTCCTTGGAATTCTCCAGGCCAGAATACTGGAGTGGGCAGGGTTCCCTTCTCCAGGGGATCTTCCCAGCCCAGGGATCAAACTCAGGTCTCCCGCACTGCAGGCGATTCTTTACCAACCAAGCCACCAGGGAAGCCCTGCTACTACCTAAAACAGATTCTGAACCGATGAAGACCTTCAACCCCCTGAAAGTCAAGCCCTAAAAATTCTGATCAATAACAAGCAATTTATACAAGAGCTGAGTCCAACAGAGTTGAAGGAAGACAAAGCAAACAAGAGATGAGATAATGTTTCAGACAGAGATGAAATTCTAATGAGAAAAATGACAGAAATTAATTCAGTAAAAAAGTCAATAATGGTAGCGACGGAAGTTTAATTTTATATTAGAAAGATAAATTTCATCCGAGCACACATTACTGCCAACAGGAAGTCAGAGGTCTCTAGCTTTTTCTGCCTCTTCCTCTACTTTGTAGCTCCTGTTTTATTACTTTCTAGATCAAAATCTTGTATGGAATCAGGCCTTAACACAGTAAATCAATTTTTCCGTTGAAATCTGTGATCACAAAGAGTTAGTTCCATCCCGTCTCACTCTGTTTGATTCTTCTGGAATCAAGTTAACACCAAACACACCACTCTCTTCTCCAGAGCCTCCCTCCTGGACTTACATCTTCTCTATATACTCATTGAGAGTCTATTATGGGTCAAGTGTTGTCTGGAAGCTTGGGATACAAAAGAAGGAGATACAGAAGCTGCCTTCAAGGAACTTAAATTACGTTTTTAAAAAAAGGACCTATTCCTTGATCTTATTGTCTGTTAGATTTCACAGATGAGAGCTAATTTTCTGAAATGTTTTTATATACTTTGACATTTTCTGTTTTTCTTTTTAAATTAATTCTTATTGGAGTATACTTGCTTTACAATGTTGTGTTAGTTTCTGCTGTACAGCAAAGTGAATCAGCTATACACTTACATATCCCCCCGCCCTTTTTGGATCTCCATCCCATCTAGAGCAACACAGAGCTTTGAGGAGAGCTCACTGTGCTACACAGAAGGTTCTCATTAGTTATCTATTCTATGCATAATATCAACAGAGTATATATGTCACTCTCCCAATTCATCTCATCTCCTCTTCCCCCATGGTACCCATACGTTTGTTCTCTATATCTGTCTCTATTTCTGCCTTGCAAATAAGACCACCTATATCATTTTTCTAGATTCCACATACATGCATTAATATACAGTATTTGCTTTCCTCTTTCTGACTTAACTTTTTATGTATAAACTTTAGTTTAAAAAAAAAAAAGATGATTCAGAGTATTAAATTCCTGGTTCCATTGCAATCTGAAGCAAAGTCACTACTGCTCAAGGTCTTTTACAATTATAAAATTGAAATAAATGTTTAGGATGATTACTGAAGGTTCAATCAGGCTACAGGTTAAAGAACTACGCTTAAAAAAAAGGAATAAATCACAAGGACACTAAAATTGATTGCAAAACAGAAATCCCAGAAAATAATGAAACAGATTATAATAAGGTGTGTTCTGTATTCAATTATCCTCTTCCTGTGAACAAAGCAATTCCAAATCATTCAAAGACATATCAGGACATTCCTTTTTAACCTTTTTATTTCAAAATAACTTTAGACTTACAAAAAGTTGCAAAAACTTGTATAGGGTTCCTAAATGTCATTCCCCTCAATTTCCCCTAACAGGAACACCTTAGTTACATAACCACAGTTAATTATTAAAATAATGAAATTTACATTGATGTAAAATAATCTGAGGGCCATATTCAAACTCTACAAATTGTCCCAGTAATGTCTTTTTTCTCAGTCCAAGATCCAATTTAGGATACCACCTAGCATTTAGTTGCCATGCCTCCTTAACCTTCTCCAATCTATGGCAGTTTCTCAGTATGTTTTTGGCTTTCACGACCTTAACATGTTTGAGGGGTTCAGGCCACTTATTTTGCACAATATTCTCCAGCATGGGTTTGTCCGATTCTTTCTCATGACTATGTGAGGTTGTGCATTTTTAACAAGAATATCACAGAAGTGACGTTGGGCCATCAGGAGATACATGAGGACAACCTGTCTCATTACTGTCAATATTAACTTTTTAATTTGGTGAAGGTGGCTCAGTGGAGAAGGTAATGGCACCCCACTCCAGTACTCTTGCCTGGAAAATCCCACGGACGGAGGAGCCTGGTAGGCTGCAGTCCATGGGGTTGCACAGAGTCAGACACAACTGAGCAACTTCACTTTCACTTTTTACTTTCATGCATTGGAGAAGGAAATGGCAACCCACTTCAGTGTTCTTGCCTGGAGAATCCCGGGGACAGCGGAGCCTGGTGGGCTGCCGTCTATGGAGTCACGCAGAGTCGGACACGACTGAAGCGACTTAGCAGCAGCAGCAGCAGCAAGGTGGCTCAGACTGCAAAGAAACCGCTTGTAATGCAGGAGACCCAGGTTCGATCCCTGGGTCAGGATACCCTGGAGTAGGAAATGGTAACCCACCCAGTATTCTTGCCTGAAGAATTCCATGGACAAAGGAGCCTGGCGGGCCACAGTCCACAGTGTCACAGAGAGTTGAACGTGACTGAGCATAGCACAGCAAGGCGATTTGTCAGATTTCTGTATTTTTTGTAATCAGCAAGTATTTTGTAGGGAGATATTTTGAGTCTACAAACATCTCATTTCTCATCATAGGTTTTCCTACTAATTTTTGTATTTATCAATAATTCTTGCCTAGGGACTTCCCTTGTGGTCTGGTGGTTTAGACTTGGCCTTCAAATGTGCGGGGTGCAGCTTCAATCCCTGGTTGGGAAGCTAAGATTCCACATGCCTCACAGCCAAGAACCCAGAACATAAAACAGAAGCAATATTGTAATAAATTCTGTAAGACTGTTTAAAAAATAATTCTTGCCTATAATTATTATGGTGGCATTTGTTTAATAATGATTTTCGATTTTTTTCATTCATTCTGTATTTGTAAATTATAATTCTATTCTAAGGAAAGGTTGTCCCTTATCCCTCATGTATTTGTTTGTTCATTTATTTATTTAGATCAGTATGAACTAATCATACTAATTTAATCAGTGAATTCTAACCCATTACTAACCGGACTCATATTCATGCAACAGAAACAAAAATTCCTAAGTATCCTCTCAAATATAGAGAGAACATTCCCCTCAAACCAACTACTAAAAAAAAATCCTGCACTTGATTGAAAGTGATTTTTAATTATTTCTCCTTTGGAATTTGTACTAATCTACCTGTTAAACAAAAATGTATCTCTCCTCCTATCCAAGAATGAAAGACCACGTTTTCTCCTCATCCCTATAGAAATTCTTTCCAAAAAGAAAAAAAAATTCAAAGAAAAGGCAAATTCAGTTTCATTTTAATAGAACAAAAACAATAATAACAGAATATTAACAGCAAAAACCTACTAATTACCTGTAGCACTGAATCACTGTCTTTGTTGTTGTTGTTAAAAATAAACCTGGGGATACTTATTAAATCCTCAGTTCCTACTCTGCTGAGAGTCTTCACTTTTCTAATCCCCTCCACCTACAGCAGAGCCTAAGCAGGGAACTCAGAATATATGTATATGTGGGGTGCTATAACTATTACACATAAAAGTTAACTGGATAGATCTAATATCCACAAATGGAAGAAATTAAAGACATATCCTTGTGTACCATTATGAACTATGCCCATCCCATAATATTTGAGCAAGCATCACCACCTACATTGACACGAACCTTACAAAGACTAAAGAAAAAGACAGGGCAGACAGGACTGCTACCCAGAGAAGTGTTTCTGCTAAGAGTGCAATGTATTCTCATTACAATGATAAATACAATATATGCTGTCTTTTACTTGGAAAAGTGAAATGGTTAAAACACAAAAGCTGGAGACTGGCTTTCACACAGGTACCACCATCAAGGTCTGGAAAGGCAAGACAGAAGGGGGGAAAAAAAAAGGCCAGACTTTACTTAGATTTGACCCTTTAAAGCACAGGTGCTTTAAAAAATTAAATGAACAGGCTAAACACAGAATACAAAAGATCAGTATATCTAGAGATGGAATTGATCATGACAGCGTGTTAAGGTTCTGGCAATTTTTGAAGAGCTATGCTCAGATGGTAAAGAATCTTCCCACAATGTGGGAGACCTGGGTTCGATCCCAGGGTTGGGAAGCTTCCCTGGAGAAAGGAATGGCAAACCACTCCAGTATTCTTGCCTGGAGAATTCCAGGGACAGAGGAGCCTGGTGAGCTACAATCCATGGGGTTGCAAAGAGTTGGACACAACTGAGCAACTAACACACACATACACATGACTTGCAAAAAAATACAAGAGAAATAGTACTGGCCTTGTGATAAGTGCCCTATCACACTAACACAGAAACTAAGACTGTTTCCTATCACAACCCAGAAAATAAGAACCGGTACATTTGCCCATTCATCCGACTGTAGTAAACTAAGCTCGTTGTTGTTGTTTAGTCACTAAGTCATGTTCAGCTCCTTTGCAACCCCATAGGCTGTAGCCCACCAGGCTCCCCTGTCCATGGGTTTTTCCAGGCAAGAATACTGGAGTGGGTTGCCATTTCTTTCTCCAGGGCACCTTCCGACTCAGGGATCAAATCTGCATCTCCTGCATTGGCAGGCGGGTTCTTTACACTGAGCCACCAGGGAAACCAAGCTCAAACCAGCTGTCAAATCATAGCTGAGAAAACAAGAGGGCATCACTGTCTTAGAGCCAGAAGGCAGGGCTCATTGGGGAACTGAAAAGTGGGGGAGACCTAGAATTCCAGGACCAGGAATCTCTCAGAAAAGGGCTGCTTTTGGTCTTTTTTCACCTGTTCTACACACGCCTCAGGTTTCCCTGGTGGTAAAGAATCCACCTGCCAGTGCAGGAGACACAGCTTCGCTGCCTGGGTCAGGAAGATCCCCTGGAGAAAGAAATGACAACCCACTCCAGTATTCTTGCCTGGCAAATTCCATGGACAGGGGAGCCTGGTGGGCCACAGCCCATGGTGTTGCAAGGAGTCGGACACAACTTAGAGACTAAACAACAACAAGGCCTCAGTACATCTTCCCACATTTTTCCCTGCCTCCTGCCCTCAGCCCATTGATGGGTAAAAGGGATGTTCCCATCTGCACAACCATCCATGTGACACGTTCCCTCCACCACTGCTGAGACTTCTTATATTTGCCTTCAGGTAAAAAAGAAGCTTAGAAACATTCCTCTCCACTCACATGCAGTTTTAACACAAAGCTTTAAATATGTTCTAAAACAAAAGTCAGGTTGGAATCTCAGAAGTGTCTATTGACTCCAGCATGGAGGTTCCTTTATCCTGTGCTGCCCCAAAGTTTTACTCTTTTTCAGCCGACACATATTACAGCCAAGGACTGTTACAGACACGTCAGTCCCTTCCCGTTCAGACCCTAAAACCACAGGAGCAGCAATATGGCCACTTGCCCCAGCATCATACTCTTGATAACAGGAGGAAAAAAACAGTTAAATAAAAAGATGGTGGGACTTCCCTGGTGGTGCAGCGGCTAAGACTCTGTGCTCCCAATGAAGGGAGGCTGGGTTCGATGCTTAGTCAGGGAAATAGAGCCCATATGCTACAATTAAAAGATTCTAGATGCCACACCAAGATCTGGCACAATCTAACTAATGAATTAATTACGTTAAAAAGAGGGCAAGTGGAGACAGTGCTAAAGGGTGATTGAGGGGAACTACTGGATCTCTTATAATTCCAGCAGCCTAGCTCAGCTGGTAAAGAATCCGACTGCAATGCAGGAGAGCCCGGTTAGATTCCTGGGTCGGGAAGATCCGCTGGAGAAGGGATAGGCTACCCACTCCAGTATTCTTGGACATCCCTGGTGGCTCAGCTGGTAAAGAATCCGCCTGCAATGTGGGAGACCTGGGTTCAATCCCTGGGTTGGGAAGATCTCCTGGAGAAGGGAACAGCTACACTCCTGGGTAGCTGTTCTGGCCTGGAGAATTCCATGAACTGTATAGTCCATGGGGTCACAAAGAGTTGGACACGACTAAGTGACTTTCACTTCACTTACCAAAACTACCCTAAATAAACATGTGATATGAGGAAAAACTGAGGGGCTTCCCTGCTGGCTCAGATGGTAAAGAATCCCACCTATAAAGCAGGAGACCCGAGTTCCAGCCCTGGGTCAAGAAGATACTGTGGAAAATGGAATGGCAACCCACTACACTACTCTTGCCTGGAGAATTCCATGGACAGAGGAGCCTGGCGGACTATAGTCCATGGGGTCACAAAGAGTCAGACATGACTGAGCGACTAACACTTTCACTTTCATGAGTAAAAACTGTTTATTTTGCAAATGCAGCCTTAAATTCCTTGGCACCCCCCACCCCCTCATCCCAGTCTTTCCACAGCGTCCCACCCTAAATCCTGCAATTCTGGAGCCCCTGTTCTTGAGAAGAACAGCTGCATCCATTCACCCTCTTGTGCACACTGCAGCACCAGCAGCAAAGGCATGTTGTTCCAGTGCCCTCGGACTTGGAAGGAGGATGGGTGGGTGAGAAGCTGTTCCCAGCCGTCCACCACCAGCTGGCCGTGGGAGAAAGTCCCACTTCTCAGGTCCCATAATGGTAGGCCTTTATGTGCTTGCTGCTCAAATCTGACATGGTCCAGACACATGGTTCATGCTTTCCCTGTAAGTGATGGCTATGTTAGTTCCCTAACACAGTAGGGAATCAAGCTGGAATCAAGATTGCCGGGAAAAATATCAATCACCTCAGATATGCAGATGACACCACCCTTATGGCAGAAAGTGAAGAGGAACTAAAAAGCCTCTTGATGAAAGTGAAAGAGGACAGTGAAAAAGTTGGCTTAAAGCTCAATGTTCAGAAAACGAAGATCATGGCATCCAGTCCCATCACTTCATGGGAAATAGATGGGGAAACAGTGGAAACAGTGTCAGACTTTATTTTGGGGGGCTCCAAAATCACTGCAGATGGTGACTGCAGGCATGAAATTAAAAGACGCTTACTCCTTGGAAGAAAAGTTATGACCAACCTAGATAGCATATTCAAAAGCAGAGACATTATTTTGCCAACTAAGGTCCATCTAGTCAAGGCTATGATTTTTCCAGTAGTCATGTATGGATGTGAGAGTTGGACTGTGAAGAAGGCTAGCGCCAAAAAATTGATGCTTTTGAACTGTGGTGTTGGAGAAGACTCTTGAGAGTCCCTTGGACTGCAAGGAGATCCAACCAGTCCATTCGGAAGGAGATCAGCCCTGAGATTTCTTTGGAAGGACTGATGCTAAAGCTGAAACTCCAGTACTTTGGCCACCTCATGCAAAGAGTTGATTCATTGGAAAAGACTTTGATGCTGGGAGGGATTGGGGGCAGGAGGAGAAGGGGACGACAGAGGATGAGATGGCTGGATGGCATCACTGACTCGATGGACATGAGTCTGAGTGAACTCCGGGAGTTGGTGATGGACAGGGAGGCCTGGCATGCTGCGATTCATGGGGTCGCAAAGAGTCGGACACGACTGAGTGACTGAACTGAACTGAACTAACACAGTAAGGAAACTGCTTCAATGAGTCACCGCCTTTTTAACAGGGCTACTAACTTCAAGCAAAGGCTGTGCCTAAAGTAATGCTATCAGAACCAACCATCTGCGTCCTCCCTTTCATAATTCCATGTTGGACAAGATTCCTGGATCAAACACTGCTGAGCAACAGCTGGAAGGACCAGATGACGCAAGAGAGGAAAGTTTTCCTTTTCCCTGGCTCCCAGTGGGTGCACCTCTAGGACACAAGTTCTCCAGTCACTACCTCCCACCAGCTTCCATGACATTGAAGGGGAGCTGCCTTTTCCACTGTTTCTTACATAAGCAAACAGGTTTTGGATTGGGCATTGAACCCTTTGCTACTCCCAATAAATTGAAGTGAAGGGAAAGAGCCATGGCTGAGCCAATTTGGAAGCATTAAAGCTTTCAGGAGACACAAATATGAAGCAGAGTCAACTCTGTGAGCTAGACCTACATAGGAAAGCATTGAGAGGAAAGAGCTTAAATTCCTGGTGTCCTTTAAGGAGGAAAAATTTTATACTTCCATGCATTTTATAAAATGAACAGTGAAGGATCATGTATTGTAATACAAACAGAAGTATCACAAAGGGAACCTCAGCCTTAACCAGAATTATTCTTAATAAGCAAAGTATACTTATATGTTACTTATAAAAATAAATGGTTTTTTTTTAATGATAGGAAAAGTAGTCACAGAGACAGAATCTAGAGAAGGATGTACCACTGTGATAGACTCAATAATATCTAGATTAAGAACTATGTATGATAATAACAGCTGAATATGAGAAAAGTATGATGTCAAGCAAGTCAGAAAGGCAGATGGTGTAACCCAAGTTCATGTGTGTGAGGTATCTGCTTTGAAAAGAGTCACCCCATATAAACTGATGAAGCCACCAACAGCTCCATTATAATCTAATCATTTCTCAATTCAAAAATGAGAGACAATCACCACCACTGCATTTGTTTTTTATTCTGGGGGAAAAAAATAGTGGCAAGTTGGTTGACTACTGCAATTCACGCCCATCTTCAGGCAGGCTCTTAGCAAGACCTTCAATGAAGGTCCTTCAATGCCCCAGAGTGAGAGACACTCATCTAATGGGAAACAGACTTTGGAGAATGTAAGAAATACCACAGTTTAGTTTGGAGTATGTTTTTGTTCTGTTTTTCAAATATCCTTTTGTCATTTTTAAGAGCCATTATGGGTTTATTTGCTTTTAATGCAGCCTAAAAGTAAAACTGCTTTTAAAGTAAAGCTGGGTAAATGGAATCAGCACTAGGGAAGTGTGAACGAGAATGTGAACAGAGGGAAAAGTCAAAATTAAGAAGGAGAAAAGAACTATGGGGGAAGAGGACCAGGGAATGTCTGTACTAAGAAAATCAGAAGAGTGAGACTCTGCTCTAGAGACTTTTGGGACAAACCATGGCCTGTCACTTGTCTATACACGTTAGCCTTAACATTTGATATCCAAAGGCTCAATGGCTAATGGTTACCATCCATTTAAACTCTAGAGAAAAAATAAAGAAATAAAGTCTAGAACACCGCTATGTAATGAGTTTTCTGCAAAGAGGGAAATGTTCTATTCTGTGCTGTCCAACCTGGTAGCTACTAGCCACATGTGGCAACTGAGTACTTAAAATGTGATCAGCACAATCAAAGGAATGAATTTCTAATTTTAGTTTTAATTAGTTGCAAATAGCCACATGTAGGCTTTTCTAGAAAAGAGACTGTAATTAATTTCAAAGGCTTGTTTAGAAAGGTCACTTCATTTATGTTTTAATAGCTTTCACACACAAGCATTAAATAAGATTCTATGGCAGACATAACTCCTGCTGCCTGCTCCATCTCACACTTTTTGCTCTTATAATTAATTATCTGGCTCATTATCACTTGAATGTCTCTCTTCAAAGTCAGAAACTCCAGGAGAACAGTATTGGGATTATCTTATTCACCTCTCTATCTTGACTGGGAAAGAGCCTGGCACTTTGTACTCAGTAAACATCTGTTGACTGATCAGACCTCACAGAAGCAAGTCAAAAAGGAAGCATGTTCCCTGGAAGGGTCATGTCTAGAAAGATGCTTCTGCAAACCTGTGTCTCATTTTTAAAAACCATTTCCAGGTTGCATAGATCAATAGTATTCATGGTAGATAACCGAATCTTTCCCCCTTTTAATTTTCTTCTACCCATTTTTCACACAAAAGTTAATATTTCTCACCACAGGATTCACCCAATCAATACTACCTCTTTGTTTTAAAAATTCCATTTCATGACTTTCCTAAAATGAAAAACTTCTAAACCAATATGCATTCCTTTTATGCTTCCCCTCAAATCACTTCGCACTCACTTGTATCACTTACTTGGTATTTCATAAGCTAAACACAGGGCACCCAGATGCAGACTGGTTAAAAATGGTCTGTACTATCTTTCTGACTGCTTTACTTACAAAAGATATATATATATATATATGTAAAAGACATCTGTATATATATAAAGCACGTGTGTATACACATGGATACACACACCTTCATACAGACACAGGCACACAGACGTGTACATATATACCCACACATATATACCTACACACATATATGCACTCTATTGGACTTTCAATTATCAAACCTTTACTCGGCACTATATTTATCCACCAAGTTCTACTTTTAAAGCCATGCAATCTGTCAGAAAGAACTGGATTGGAATTCTAACTCTTTTGCCTTTTAGATATGCACTCTTGAGCAAGTTATTTAGACACTCTGAGCTTCAGTTTTATAAATCTATTGAAAGTATTAGATAGTATACTGGCTAAGAAAGCAGCTACATGAAGGCATACAAGATTTGAAATGAGCAGAACCTGAAAGTTAAGAGCTGATTTAAGGGCAAGCTATTAAATGGGGATTGAAAAAACAAAGAGACATGTCACAGTGAGAAGAACTCACTCAAAAAAACATATATGCCTGATAAATACTGAAAGAAAAGCCTTTCTCTGCTCTTTAGAAATGGTTCAACGCAAGCTACCTCTGCAGAATCATAATAACTCATGTTATCTATAACTACAGCTAATCAGTCATCTGTTTATCTTTGAAGTATTAAAAATCCCCAGGCCACTGATTATTCAGCCTCCAAAGCTCACCTTTGGTAAATTGGATTTCTAGCACCTTGGCCTATTCTAGAACTTCTTCAACACTCAGGGGGCATTTATAAATAGAACCAAAGTAAATAACAGCTTTAACAGCCTCTATAAAGAATCCAAGGTATGTAGCAATAAAGTACTCCTTTAAAAAGCTAACCCCTGTATTTTGTTTCTAGACTCCCTGGTAGAGATGTGCATAAAAAGCCAAGATCCCAGGAAATCATGTCAACAGGGCAAAGGGGAAGATCAGAGCACCCATCCATACCTCAGCTTCCTGCAAGGTCCCATGGTTTAGGCACACCATGTCCGGGCAAGTGATGGGAGACCCACATCCTTCTCGGATTGCCAGCTGCATGTACTGTTTCAGACACTAGAAGTTAAGAAGAAAAAAGACAATTAACCACCACATTATAGAAGCCCCAAGGTTATATAACTGCCACGGCCTCTTCTTCCTTAATTGGCAGTCCTGGGGCTCCTGCACTCAGGAAACCAAAGTTATCATGAGTGTGAATACTAAGTGCCATCACTCTGGAAAGAACGCAGAGACAGGTAATTAATTATGTATGACTTCATCCTAAGAATATTGAGTTTATCCAAGGTAACAAGTCAAATTCCTGTATGCTCACACATTTTATTCACCATAGATTGGGAAAAGGAGAAACACTCTCTTGCACTAATGGCAAAAGCCTTCTCTGTACTTCAAAAAGAAAAAAAAAAAACTCATGTGACTTCCTAACTCCATTTTGACCCAGTGGTCCTCTCTCTCAAAATTTTCCGAGAAGTAGAATTCATGTCAAGCTCACCAAACAGAATCAAAATAAGATTAAGGCACTGGCTTATCTACAAATACTCTCAAAAGCAAACATACCTGGAAAAGGAAATGTTAAAGACAATGTGAGACCCTCAAATTGAGACCCTCAAATGAGACCCTCCAAGAACTGTGCACCTTGGCAGATGCTACAATGGAGGGGGTTTGAATAGAATCTGAGGAAAAAAACTTATATAGGAAATAAGAAACCCAGAGAGAAGTAATACAACATGAAGGACAAACGTGTCACTAGTCAAAGCTTAACTAGTAAATAAATCCTAAGGACATAATTGTGAAGTCTTTTCCTTTTATTGACCATCTTTATGCATTTTCCCCATCTGAAACTAAAACTATCACAACTTTATTATTTCAGAAAAATAATCATGTATTAATATTTATCTCACTGAAATTACTGCTACAATGTACTAATGAATTAATGCCTAAGGCAAACCATTTAAACCAAATTTTTACTCTCTAAATATTTAAAAATTCCCTTCTTCAAGGAGTCAATCATTTTTATTACAGAGAAAACTAGAAAATAGCCTCATTATCCAAAATAGAAAAACTCATCAGTAAATTATGCTAAATTCAAGCAACTGAATGCGGAGGAATCAAGAAAAGTACTTTCAAATGATGTTTAAAGACAATGGGGAAATGCATATGATTTAGTATGAACTGGGGAATAAAAGATGATTTAGTATGAATTGGAAAATAGACAATATCTGAGAGCAGAGTCACTCTTCCCCTACAATCGACCACATATAGATATAATATTTTAATTTTCATTTTTTTGCTCAAGAGAAGAGTGAACATTCACTTGGTCTTGGGGTTACTGAGCCAAATATGGGCTCCAGTATGAGGAAGAATAAGTCAAGAAAGCAGCAGCAAAAAAAGAGGAAGAATTTCAATGTACAGGCAAAACTCAAGAGGGAGTAAACAAGTGGCTCAAGAAAAATAAAATGTCACACTAAGGGACACATGAGTAAATGATGCAAAGCCTTGTCCACCCAGCTCGGCTTCTGAGGACCTCTCGATCTTCCAGCTGCCCCTAGATCCCACCTGCCACTTGAAATTGAACTAGAAAGTGAAAATGTATGGTCTCTAGGCTTAAGGGGAAGACATCTGAGAAAAACAAAGTGAATGGTACAATGAGCATCAAATCCTAATACCTGGGCTCTAGCCTCAGTGCCACGCTATCAGCTGACAATGGGAACATTACCTAAACCATGACCCAGACTGGCCTCCCTTCATTTTTAAAAAATTTTTAATTGGAAGATAATTGCTTTACAATAGTGTTTCTGCCATACATCAGCAAAAATCAGCCATAGGTATGTACATGTCACCTCTATGGTGAACCTCCCTCCCACCTCCCACCTCATCTCACCCCTCGAGGTTGTCACAGAGCACCCCTTCGAGCTCTCTGCGACATACAGCAACTTCCCACTGCCATTTCACATCTGTTACATGTTACACATTTTACATATGGTAATGTATATGTTTTTATGCTACTCTCTCAATTTCTGACCCTCCCTTCGTTTTTAAAATGGGGATAATAATACCTATTATGGCTACTTCCCAGGGTTTAAAACACTCATACACACAAAACCAGAATTTTGTACTTGGAAGCCCTTTGGAAATGTGCAAACTGCAGAATACTTGTCATATTTTTACTGCATTTCACGTGGTCTTTGTCTCAGCTGTAAAGAATCCACCTGCAATGAAAGAGATCCTGGTTCAATTCCTGGGTTGGGAAGATCCAATGGAGACAAGATAGGCTACCCACTCCAGTATTCTTGGGCTTCCCTGGCGGCTCAGCTGGTAAAGAATCTGCTTGCAATGTGGGAGAACTGGGATCGATCCCTGGGTTGGGAAGATTCCCTGGAGAAGAGAATGGCTACCCACTCCAGTATTCTGGCCTGGAGAATTTCATGGACTATGTGGCTCATGGAGTCGCAAAGAGCCAGACACAACTGAGCAACTTTCACTCACTCAGTCACCTAGTCTTAGACTTCCAGTAACTTTGTGGAGCAATGTTAATCTTTTAGTCTTGTGAGATTATTCTTTCTCTGCTCCCTTCAGGAAACCAGCTAAACCACTTGTAGTAGAGAAGTTCCATAAACAGAGCAGACATTTAGAACAGAACACACACCTCTATTCAATTCTCTCTGTAGAACTATTTGCATCTATAGACAAGACTGAAATAGGAACTAAAGAGACTATGTGTATCTTAAAAAGCAAAAAAAATTCATTTCAACTTTTACTGTAAATTTGTTAAGCTGAAATCTAAGCTATCCCAAGAGTTTATAACGGATGCTCTATTTGCTAAGGTAATGCTCTTAGGAAGGCTGCAACCACAATATATAAACCAATGAATTTTGAAGCTTCCCACGAAGTCTCTCCTGACCATGATATTCTCTGACCAATGCTTCTAGGAGAGAAGTTAGAGCTGTGTACACTGACTACAGGCTGTAAGTATACGATCCCTTTAAAAAAATTATGAGAAATACTGGTTCAAGATAGAACTTTGTAAGTGCAAGTTACAAAGTGATTGCTACAGCACAGACACTTGACACTCCATCACTAAGGGTGTTTCTACTGAAGGCAAAGAGGGAAACAACCAGCTCTACTGAATTTTCAAGGACCTTAGGTTCACGACATGTCTTAATTAGCTTTCACTAAAATTTAATCTCAAACCTTCCCTCTCTTCTTTACTACCTCTGGCTAAAGCACAAAAGAACCACAAGCAATCACATGAACCCTTGTGCACGTTACACAAACCAAACCTACGTAAAATGGTTAACAATTCTGGGAGAAATGGCATCGAGCTAGTAAATAAAAACAGAGAAACATGGAAAAAATAAAATATTATTATTTAGTCACATTTTAAAAAATCACATGCCATTAAACAATGGCATTAAACAGAAGTCTAAATAGGCAATGTTCATAAGAGCTGAACATTGTAAGGGAAAATGTTTCAAAAATTGAACTTTTCAAAAACCTTGATGACACAAGAAATAAACGATTTCTCCTTTTAAAGCATCAACGTTTCACTTAGTTTGATAGACCACAGAAGCATCTTCAGGCCATTAAGATCATGTGTAGCAATAAGGATTATTCCTCAAAATCATTCCATAGCACTCAAGGACTCAGATGAGATTTAATCAAGGATTTAACCATCAAATATCTGTTGAGCCAGCAGACCTGTCTGTTTCAACCCTGAAAGTCTACGAATTATGTAAAGTAGAGTCTTTCCATAATGGGGTTTCTTCTGGGTCCCTTTCAAGGATGCTGTTTTCCAATGTATCAAAGGGCATTCTTCACGAAATATTCTCAGCTATCAGGTAGACATGGCAAAAGAGCTACAACATTCAGACAAAGCTATGTATCCACTACCAGAATTACAGTATGCACGTGTGTACACATACACTGTAGTTGTTCTGTGTCACTAGGTTATATCTTTCTTAAAAATTTTTCTTCTTAGAAAAAAAGCACTACCATGAATTCGGTTGATGGAACCGAATTCAAATTTTTAAAACTGAAGTTACCAGCTCTAAAGTCTCCTCTGCATTTTGGGCAAGTCATTAACCTCTCTCACTGCAGCACTCACAATTATAAAACGGGACAATACCACATGCTTAACCTACTCTCAGGGAAATGGAGAGTCCTCCATGAGCAAAAAATACATGAAAACTGAGAGAGGCAGAAAATGTAAAGAAGAGAATGGACTAGATGTCTCTGAACTCTAGGCAGGCATGCAGACATCAAAGTCCCAGAAGGGATGCAACCCCCAGACTTCCCTGGTGGTCCAGAGGTTAAGAATCTGCCTGCCAATGCTGGGGACACGGGTTCGATCCCTGGTCTGGGAAGATCTCACGTGCTGCAGGGCAACTAAGCCTGTGGGCCACAACTACCCAGCCCGTGTTCTAGAACCCATGCTGTGCAAAAAGAGAAGCCACCACAGTGAGAAGCTCGAGCACCGCAACTGGAGACCAGACCCTGCTAGCTGCGACTAGTGAAAGCCCCCGTGTAGCAACGAAGACCCAGCACCGTCAAAATTAGATAAATTGATTTTTTTTTAAAAAAGAGAGACGTGACTCCAAGAGGATGGGGAGGGGAGGTAAGAGGATAATAGGTCTGGTTGCGAGAAAAGAGGTAAGACGTGCCATTAATTGAAAGTTTAAATTAATTGCCAGGACCCTGGACACCTCTAGATGCAGGGGCTGGGGTTCTGAAGGCAAAGGAGAGCTGGCAGCCTGCATGGCTTGAAGCTAAGCTGATGACCTACTGACCTAGGGTTTCCCAACCCTTGCTCAGCGATGGCTGGGAAAGGAGGTGATAAGGGGAAAGTCTTTAAGGCCAAAATCTAGACTGGCCTTGAGTAAATATCTGTTTTGCTTTTTATCATTGCTGGTACAAGGCTGTACACTAAAATGGATATTTAATAAAATGGAGACTAACACTTCTCAGCCTCAGGACACAATTACATCACAATGTCTCAAATGTGTTCTAAATAACAGCTCTTACTGAAGCCAGGATTCTGTTTACTTCAGTTCAGACTACGATGTCTGCACAGGATCCAAGAATAAAGCCTTCTTTGTTAGATGCTGTTGACTTAAATTATTAGTAAACTCAAGATGGTATCTCTCCCAATTCAAAAGTCTTTAACACACCCAGGACATCCTGACTTGGACACATATAATGGCCCAAAAACATTCAAATAAATCAACCGTCCATAGCTAAGCAGTAAGTCGTTTCCTTATATAGAGTGATCCTAAAATTTTTTTCTTATAAAAACCCTTTCAGAAACCTTGGCTTTTTGCAGATATTATATCCCTAGTGACAGGGATCCCTTTCATACCTCTTTGCCAACCACGACATCAGAGGACTGATAAGAAAACTCAGTATCAGGTGACTATAAAGAAGCCCCAAATCAAACAATAAGCCATAACTAATGTTAAAAAGTGGAGAAGGCAATGGCACCCCACTCCAGTACTCTCGCCTGGAAAATTCCATGGATGGAGGAGCCTGGTAGGCTGCCGTCCATGGGGTCGCTAACAGTTGGACACGACTGAGTGACTTCACTTTCACTTTTTACTTCCATGCATTGGAGAAGGAAATGGCAACCCACTCCAGTGTTCTTGCTTGGAGAATCCCAGGGACGGGGGAGCCCGGTGGGCTGCCGTCTATGGGGTCGCACAGAGTCGGACACGACTGAAGCGACTTAGTAGTAGTAGTAGTACTAATGTTAAAAAGAGACCTTAGTTTTACATTTCTCATCCTTAGGCTTCTCTGATACAAGAATGCCTTGTCTTGGATCCCAATATGATACAACGCCCAGCTTGTCTGTTCTCACAGACCTTGGTGCCTAGCTAACACAGTACGTTTCAAACCGGGTGCAAAGGTGCATTCCTGGGAGCTTAGTTCTCCATGGCAAGAGGTTTTCCCCCCATTTTATGTTTATTTAATGATATGAATAAAAGCAAACACCCATTTCTACTCAATCTCAATGCTCACACTTGTGTTTGTGCTGCAGTTCTGGTTTTCCAAGTAGGCATACTTTCACTGTCAGAGGCAGATAAAATAAAGCCATGAAGGAGATGTCTGGGCCAAGTGTAAGCTGTACAAATCAAGATTCCAGCACAGAAAGGTGGCAAGATCACTGAATTGCTACTTGTTAACTGGAACACACCAAACTCAGAGCCTCAATGTTAAAAGTGATTTAGTGAAAACTAAACACCATCCTTCACATTAATGTTAAGTTAATGTTAACTTAAATTTCACTGGTCTATAAAGTGAAGATAGTAAAAGACAGGGAAACCGGACGTGCTGCAGTCCATGGGGTCGCAATGAGTCAGATATGACTTAGTGACTGAACAAAAACAATTTTAATTAATATTCAGCTTATGCATTTACTCCGATATTCTTGTTTAAGAGATACAAGTCTAAATGTACTTAAACTGATATGTTTGTATCAGTTTAAGGGAGACTAAAATAAAAATTTTTATTTTATTTAGATTTTAAAATATCTTAGTATTGGGGTTCAAATTATTTTCCCCTCCAAAGGAATCCACATAAATTCATCAGAAGGTAGAGAACAGTAGGCCTGGTGGTATGGCATTTTCCCTTGAGGACATATCAGAACAACAGGCCCTCCAAAGAGGATTTTATAAACTATAAGACCGCCTCCTCTCCCTCAGTTCTCTGAAAGACTTGGATTTTCCTCCCAACTAGCCAATAATCCTATCAACACCTTAGGTAATACCAGATGCTAACAACTGAAGCATGTTATACATGGAAACCTGCATCACCCTACATTGCAGGAGACTCTGAACTTGGGTCTCCCAGGGGTTGCGTCAAGGTCTGGATCTTATCTTATGTCTTCATATCCTCTGGAAATACCCATCAAAAGCATCTGGCACATGGTAGACAGTTAGACCTCTGCAGGAGCTGGAAGCAAGAATCTAGCAGCTTTGCAGCAGAAGTCAGCTCCCATCACTGAAATGTAAGCCCATCCACCTGCAATCTTTGGGTTTTCTTCTTTGACACATATGAGCCACTTCCACCTTCCAGGGCCAACTCCATTATTTTCTAGTTTCCATTCCCTGCTGCCTTTCAGGAAATTTACCCTCCTGATCATCTATTTTCTTTCTTGCATCTTGAATTGTTCCCTATCTGAGTTCTCCTTCAGCAGTTAAACACGTCTAAAAACATCTTAATTAAAAAACAATAATAATAATGAAATAGTAAAGAAAATAGCTTTCCCTCACTCCTCTTGCTGGCTTTATATTGCCATGTTCATTCTTCTCATTCCTTATATGCGTATCAGTTCAGTTCAGTTGCTCAGTCGTGTCCGACTCTTTGCAACCCCATGAATCGCAGCATGCCAGGCCTCCCTGTCCATCACCAACTCCCAGAGTTCACTCAGACTCACGTCCATCGAGTCAGGGATGCCATCCAGCCATCTCATCCTCTGTCGTCCCCTTCTCCTCCTGCCCCCAATCCCTCCCATGTACATGGGCTTCCCTGGTGGTTCAGTGGTGAAAAACTTGCCTGCCAGTGCAAGAGATGTGGGCTCGATCCCTGGGTCAGGAAAGGAGAAGGAAATGGCAACCCACTCCAGTATTCTGGCCTGGAGAATTCCATGGACAGAGGAGTCTGGCAGGCCACAGTCCATGGGGTCACAAAGAGTCAGATATGACTTAGCGACTAAAGCAACCTCAACAAAAATATGTTCGTGTGTGTATTATACATATATTGTTGTTGTTTTCAGTTGCCCAGTCGTGTCTGACTCTTTGCAACCCTATGGACTGCAGCAGGCCAGGCCTCCCTGTCCCTCACCATCTTCCGGAGTTTGCCCAAGTTCATGTATTACACATATATATGTAAATATGTTTTATATGTGCATATGTTTTATTGAGCTATAACTCACATGCCATATAATTTGCCCATTTAATGGCTTTTAGTCAGTTGGACTTTTAATATAATCACAGAGTTGTACAACTAACATATCGATTTTAGAACATTTCATAATCCCAAAAGAAACCCCAAGCCAATTAGTAGTCACTTGCCATTCCCCCCCAAAACTTCCCATCCCAGATTTAGGCAACTACCAATCTACCTTCTCTCTCTGTGGATTTGCCTGTTCTGGATATTTCACATAAGTGGAATCACACAATATGTGGTCGTTTGTGACTGGCTTCTTTCAATAGCAGATACACGTTTTCATTTCTTTAAAGTATACACTTAGGAGTAGATGTGGGATATCATATTGAATAACTCTATGCTTGTCTTTTGAAGAACTGCTAGATTATTTTCCAAAGCAGTTGCACCATTTTACATTCCTACCCACAGTAGGAGGGTCCAATTTTCTTCAAATCCTCACCATTTGTTTTTGTCTTTTGTATCCTAGCTATTCTAACCTGTGTAAAGAGGTATCTCACTGTGGTTTTGATTTGCATTTCTCTGATGGCAAATATTTTGAGGACTTCTTCATGGGCTTATTGGTAATTTGAACATCTTCTGTGGAAAACTGTCTATTCAGATCATTTTCCCATTTTTGTGTTTTTACTGAGTTTTAAGAGTTCTTTATTCTACATATACCCCTTATCAGATATGACTTGCAAATGCTTTCTTGCATTCTGAAGGTTATCTTTTCACTTGCTGGATGGTATAAAGGTATTTATACCACTGAAGTGTATAAAGGTATTTAATTTTGACAGTCTAATTTTTTTCTTTTGCTCATCCTTTACCTAAGCCAAAGTCATTAAATTTTTCTATTTTCTATATTTTCTTCTAAGTTTTTGGTTTTAGCTCTTAAATTAGGTCTATAATCCATTTTGAGTTACTGTTTTCAACTGTGAGGAAGCAGTCCATCTTCACTCTTTTGCAAATGGATATCCAGTTGTCTAAGTACCATTTGTTGAAAAACTATTCTGTCCCATTTGAATTGCCTTGGCATCCTTGATTAAAAGCAACTGACAATATGTGAATTTACTTCTGGACTTTCGGTTCTATTCTATTGATCTATCTGTCTGTCCTTTTGACGGTTTCACACAGTTTTGATTACTATAGCACTACAATAAGTTTGAAAGCAGGAAGTGAGTTCTCCCAACTTTATGCTTCTTTTCCAAAATTATTTTGACCATTCTAGGTCCATCAAATTTCCATATGCATTTTAAGATCAGCGCGTCAATTTCTGCCAAGAAGACAGTTGAGATTTCAATAGGAACTGTGTTGACTCTGTAGATCCATTTGGGGGAATACTGCCATTTTTAACAATAATAAGTCTTCTAATCCATGAACATGGGGTATCTATTTAATCTTTTTTTAATTTCTTTCAACAACATTTTGTAGTTTCAGAGTATAAGCTTTGTACTTCTTTTGTTAAATTTATTTCCAAGGATTAATATGTTATTCCTTTTGATTTTAAGTAGAAATGTTGTCTTAATGCCATTATCATATTATTCTTTGCCAGTGTATAGAAATACAGTGGATTTTTGTATTTTACATTCTGAAACCTTGCTGCACTAGCATCGGTATTTTTAAACTCTCAAAATGATTCCAGTGTGCAACCAAGTCAGAACCACTAGGTTCAATACCATCTATGCCCTCAAGTCTAATGAAGGAAAACATATCCATCATTATTGCTTTTACATCATTTGGAAAATTCAGAGGCATGATCTCTATAGGAAGGAAGGACTCCTTTCTAATCAACATCTTTATAAAGAATACAAGGGGCTTCCCAGGTGGTGCCAGTGGTAAAGAATCTGACTGCCAATGCAAGGGACATAAAAGACCCAGGCTCAATCCCTGGGTTGGGAAGATCTCCTGAAGAAGCATAGCAACCCATTCTAGTAGTCCTGCCTGGAGAATCCTATGGACAGAGGAGCCTGGCAGCTATTCAGACCACAGGGTCACAAAGAGCCGGACAAGACTGAAGCAAGTTAGCACAAAAGCATGCATCAACTAGTCTCAGAAGAAACGATAAAGGAAGTTTAAAGGGGAAATTGTATATGCAAATGTTAAATACCTATGAAAATTTAAAGTATCTTGAAATATTTTACCCTAAAATAGAGCTGTTCTTTTTTCTGGAAAAGGGTACTAAGATCCACCCTGTATGTCTGAGAACAGTCATTCAATATGGGAGATTAAATCCGGGCCCCAGTCAAAAGTACCTCCAGTTCCCACCAGGCAAGAGTGATCAAATGCTTCTATCTTTATCTCAAGTGATCATGAAACATCTAAATTAAGAAACTTAGTGACAGTAATAGCTCTGAAGAGAAATCCATTGGAAATGCCGCAGTCCTGTCTAGTCCTCACGACGGAGCCACTTAAATCTGCTAAACTGGAAGAACGTTTCAGTCAGAGCAGGGAGCAGGCACCAGGGGCATAAAGACCTGCTTCCAACAGGAGTGATTCAATAACTCTTCAGCTGACCTTTCTGAAGTCCTCCCTTTCGTCTCACGTGTGCTGCCTTATTGAACAGAGGGAGGCCCCAGTTCTGATACTCGTTCCAAGGAGATCTGTTTGTGCCTGTACGACACAGTACACTCAGAAAAGCAACCAACAGTTCCAGGAGGAAAAAAAAAAAACACAAGAAAGCTTGCCGGAGTTTGCATCCTTCCATTTCCTCCAAAGAACCATTAGACCTCAGAACTTCTAGCCCTCAGCTGGCCCCAAGGCCCCAGCCAACAGGGCCAGGACAGGCAGTGAGAATATAAGCACATCCCAAATGAAACATGGGTGGATTCCACTGAACTCATTTATCACTTTCTTCCTTCTCGGCCTGTGCCCCTGTAGAGTCCCAGTTTGAACTCTCAAGCAGCTCTGACTCTCTCAGAATGCACACACGGTCTCAGGAACACAGAAACGAAAAAATCCCCAATTATTAAAGGGTCAAGAAGCTCCTTTAGCCATTCTAAGGCTGTGCAAATTATCTGCATACAATACAACCATTCAAACAACCTAAGTAAACAGCTGGAGAATGCAGTGCTTGCATTCTACTAGAGAATTCAGTAGTAGAATTAAAACCTCACCATACAAAGCGTAAAAGGATCAATGGACATCCAGATATGTGACAAAGCAAGGAGAGTAAAAAGCTAATGTTAGAATCTGAGAGGTGGTGGGAATATAAGTACTCACTGTTAAAATTCTTTCATCTTTGTTGTATGTTTGAAAAATTTCATAACAAACATGTACAATTTTTTAAACTAAAAAGAAAAGTGCCATTCACTAAATCTCAGATTTTAATGTTCCTTAAAGCAGGAATCATGTGTGTTATATTTTATATAAGACTCCAATATCTGTATTAGTATTTAAATCAGTGTTTGAAAAGACTATAGCAAAATTAAGTCTTATTAATTAAGATTAATGGGTATAACATCAATGAACAATCATCTAAATTGTTATTTAAATTTTTCAAATTGTTAATTTGAAATTTTTAAAAAGAATATTTACACTGGATAAATGAGAAAATGAAGCCAATTTATTGTCAACTACATTTTTTTCCTACAGGATATAATCTATAAAGCCAGCATGAATAACTCACATCAATGACCCAGAAGTTGAACAACAGCGATGCTTTTAACTTCCTCAAGAGGATATTCTTTCTCCACACGGAGTGATGGTTAGGAACTAAGTATCCTCGCTTTCGAACTATGATGCTGGAGAAGACTCTTGAGAGTTCCTTGGGCAGCAAGGTGATCAAATCAGTCAGTCCTAAAGGAAATCAGTCCTGAATATTCATTGGAAGGACTGATGCTGAAGCTGAAGCTCCGATACTTTGGCCACCTGATACAAAGAGCTGACTCATTGGAAAAGACCCAGATTCTGGGAAAGATTGAAGGCAGAAGGAGAAGGGGAGGCCAGAGGATGAGATCGTTGGATGGCATCATCAACTAAATGAACATGAGTTTGAGCAAGCTCTGAGAGATGGTGAAGGACAGAGAAGCCTGGGGTGCTGCATTTCATGGGGTCACAAAGAGTGGGACAGGATTGACTGACTGAACAACAACAACAATCCTCGGTATCTACTTAGTTGCCTTAGGCAAACTTCCTCCTTGGCTAGAAGGAGAATTTATCAGATTTATGAAATTTGAACTCTATAAAAGTTGGACAAAGACCCACAGTGGCTAGACTGAAGATAAGCAATCTTGTTTTATTCAAAATTAACTTGAAATGATCTTAGCCAATTATCCATAGCAAAATCAGAATGTCTAGCTACATATAAATTACATGGTAACAAAATTGCAACTATTCTCACCTCATAATTTTCCCCCCAGACTTTATTCTGCAAAAATGTGAATCTCTTTGACATTTCCTAAACAGCAAGTATCTAGAACCATAGGGTTTCATGTGCTGCTTTTTTTTTTAATTGCTATGATTTGAACCAGTCTTCATTTTCTTTCTCTTAGTAAATCCATAGGCCTACATAGCTAAGACTGCTTTGACCCTCTTGTCAAATTCTAACCTAGTTACTATCCTTAAACTGCCTCTTTCCAAATGTTCTTGCTGCTGCTGCTGCTGCTAAGTCGCTTCAGTCATGTCCAACTCTGTTTGACCCCATAGACAGCAGCCTACCAGGCGCCGCCATCCCTGAGATTCTCCAGGCAAGAACACTGGAGTGGGTTGCCATTTCCTTCTCCAACGCATGAAAGTGAAAAGTGAAAAGTGAAGTCGCTCAGTCGTGTCCGACTCTTCGCCACCCCATGGACTGCGGCCTACCAGGCTCCTTCACCCATGGGATTTTCCAGGCAAGAGGACTGGAGTGGGGTGCCATTGCCTTCTCTGTCCAAAGGCTCTTAGTTAGCACCATATTCTAGCAAATCAGACTATCAAAGCAAAGATCACAAATCAAAGCCACATAACCAGTTGTTTCAGAAATGTCTGTCAGTGGTCACAAAAGAGCCAGAGGGAGCATATTATTTCATAGCACGAGATAGGGAGCGACTCACATGTGCTTCACCCAGAGTGCTCTGCAAAATACCCTGGACCGGGGCATCAGAACCTGCTGGAGAAGGAACTGAAACAGCTCGCTGGTCCCCACCCTCAGTTTCTGATTCAGTAAGTCTAGGGTGGGGCTCAAGAATTTATCATTCTAACAGGTACAGCTGCTGCTGCTGCTGTTGCTAGTCTGAGGACCAACGGCCTAGAACTGAAATATTCATTACACGAGAGGCAGGAGAAAGGAGATGATGATGACGGGAATGAGAGTATTTGTCAAGCTCCTGTGAGAGCTGCGGTGTGCGTCTAAAAATTATCTTATTTAATCTTCACAGCAATTCTGAGATGGTATTATTCCCACTTCACACAAAGCAGTTCAGTAACTTACCCTCCCATGTTCCCATGACTGGTAAATATAGGAATTGAGATTTAAACCAAAGCCTGATGGAGACACCGTCCTTGCTTGCATTCCCCTCAATCTCACCATGATTTCCATGTTATTAGAATGAAAGCATGAGAAAATACTAGAACCTTTAACAAACTAAAAATACTCCTATTGTTTCCTCTGAAGATTATCAATCCCATAAACCATGAAGTTTTTTAAAGACTGGACACCATTCCATATTAAAAATGATGTGTATTTCACATAGTACCAAGGAAAGCAAATATTACAGCTATAAACTTTTTTCCCAGTTGCAGGAAAGATCTCTTTGCTTTAGTCCATCATTCATTAATTACCCTCAGCACCCAGGAATCACTTGGAAACAACTAGAAGACTAAATCCTCTGCTGCTGCTGCTGCTGCTGCTGCTGCTGCTGCTGCTGCTGCTGCTGCTGCTAAGTCGCTTCAGTTGTGTCTGACTCTACACAACCCCACAGACGGCAGCCTACCAGGCTCCCCTGTCCCTGGGATTCTCCAGGCAAGAACACCGGAGTGGGTTGCCATTTCCTTCTCCAATGCGTGAAAGTGAAAAGTGAAAGTGAAGTCGCTCAGTCGTGTCTGACTCTTAGCAACCCCATGGACTGCAGCCTACCAGGCTCCTCCGCCCATGGGATTTTCCAGGCAAGAGTACTGGAGTGGGTTGCAACATCCTCTAGGGAACACTAGTAACTCCACAAGCAAGATGCAGGAGCAAGGTGAAAGAACATCCATTTTTGAACTAAGTAGTCTGGGCTTGAACTCAGTTTCAGCATCTGAATATATACTAAGTGCACTTGAAGCTTCCAGGTGCTTATAAACCAGAGCTCTTGAACTCTAAGCCCTTAGTTTCCTCAAACAACTTGCCTGAGGTTACAGAGTTGAAAGTTTACAGCATCCCTCAATCCCCTCAACCTGGGGCTATGGCCGCCAGTGTATTCAGATTATACCAGTCCACTCCGGTCTCTGGAACCCCTTGGATTTTTTTAAGTCGTTTGCTACTTACATCTTCTTTAAAATAACCTTTTATGTACATTAAAAAAAAAAACAAAAAACAGCTGTCGGCTTTGCATTATAAAGATATTGTCCAGTTTTACAAACTTTTAGGATCATAAAAACCTAATACGGGCCTCATCCATCATTCATGCTAACAAAATTTAGAGAGTACATACAGTGTGCTAGGCAGTATGTTATATATTTTCACAGATTGTTTCTTGTCTCATCCAAGCTACCCTATGAATCAGGAACGAAGAGCATGGATCTTGTGCAAGCAACTTAATTCTGCACTGGCTTCTTGATCTATAAACTGCAGGGTAAGAGGAAATGGGGGGAAATAGTTCTCTTGCAATACATATATTACCTGGGCTTTCCAGGTGGCGTAGTGGTAAAGAATCCGCCTGCCAATGCAGGAGACGCAAGAGACATAGATGATCCCTGGGTGGGGACGATTCCAGGACAGAGGAGCCTGGCAAGTCCATGGGGTCACAAAGAGTCAGATACGACTACACGCACACACACACGTGTGCACACACACACACACACACAGAGCCTAGTAGGTACCCACATGCTCCTGCTTGTCCTTCCTTGATTTCTTTTTTAAAGGGCAATAGAGGGCCAAAAAGATTGAATTAAAATCCTACATTCATGTGGCTAACAACACACGTGCTTTCCAGAAGAGGTGAACCAAAAGGACCTCCTTACTGGGGATGGGAAATGACTCAAAACCATAGAGGTTTTCAGTTAACATAGAGGCATCTATTTCCACAAAACAGGGCACTGACTGTCAAGCCTGATTCCAAGAGGCCCGATGCATATCTGAAATCCACATCCTAACCAATCTCTTATTAACTTAAATGTTCAGAAAATGGTGTTTTAGAGGTCACAACAGTTTCAGCTATCACTTGTCTAAACTGTTTTGTTCCTTTTCCTACTTAGTAACGTCTTGTCACTAAACATAGAGTTTGTGTGTGTGTGTGTGTGTGTGATATCACATCTTTCATCACCTTAGGACCACTACTGTGTTACATTTTCATTCATTCATATCTCCTGTGTGTATACTTTTCCAGACAAGGCCCATTTTTCTAACCTGATAGTACCATGAATACCAACGTGTAAAATCAGCTGAAACTGTCCTGGCATTGGACAAGCCGTATATTTTTTTAGAGATAGATCTATGAAATGAGTTTGTTTGGCTGTAATTAACTTCCTCCTTTAAAAAGGGAAGCCAAGATTAAACAATGAAACCTGTTTTTTTCACATCAGATTAGAGAAGATGAAAATTTCAAAAAAAAAAATACCCAGAATATCAAAGAAAGGTTTTTTTTCTACACCACTGGTGGGATTGTAAACAGGCATAACACTCTGGAAAGGCAATGTGGCATCATATGATGGTTTAAAATGCACATTCCTTTTGATTCGGCAATTCCACTTCTAGAAATTCATCTTAGCTATATTTTCACATTTATGTAAGTACAAAAAAGTTCATTTATTAACAGCAAAAACTGGCCCATAAATAGTAGGGGCCTAGTTAGATAAAATTTTGATATAGCATATCATAGAACATAGCGCAATACTTAAAAATGAAGGGAGATGTTTATATTCTTACATTGAAACATGTCCACAAAACACTAGGTTAAATTTATTTTTTTTAAAGTTATAGACACCATTTCTCTATTAAGTGATGTCTATGAATATATATTCATGTATTTCTATAAGGACTTCCCTGTAGCTCAAATAGTAAAGAATCTGCCAGCAATGTAGGAGACCCAGGTTTGATCCCTAGGTCAGGAAGATCCTCTGGAAAAGGGAATGGCAATCCACTCCAGTATTCTTGCTTGGAGAATCCCACAGACAGAGAAGCCTGGAGGGCTATAGTTCATGGGGTAGCAAAGAGTTGGACAAGACTGAGTGACTAACACTTGTGTATTTCTATATATTAGCACAGAGGAGGAGTCTAGAAGGGGGTACAGGCGAACTGTTCATATCATCAAGACTTTGAAAGATTTTCTGTTTTAAAGCCAGTACATGTTAACATTTAAGATTAGAAATTAATCTTTAATTTAAAAAGGAGAAAATGAAAATGGACTAGGAGGGAAGACGATAAAAGTTACTGCGATGTCACCGTATTTCTTGTAATTAAATTCTCTACCCCCATCAGCATATAAAAAGCTGATCACCACAATCTCTGCATTGGGCTGAGGTCTCAGTCTAAGACTGAAAGCCATTCTGAATTGACAAGTGAAGAGAAGTCAGCCAAACAGCTTTTTCTTCTCATGCTTCTGCTGGGGGCCTTCATTTGCCTGTTGGTTTCCTATTTCTAACGAGATAAACAAGGAACAAAAATCTTCCGCGTGTCATCCTGCAATTACTGCAAATGTTGAGGAAGTACTTGAAGTTAACTGGAATACCACCTGGAGCTGGCACAGTTGCCCTTCCTTGTCCTAGTACTTTCAGAAATGGGCAGTCAGGTAGATGATTTGCTTGGGATGGCTGAGTGGGGCTCAAAACATGAACACACAAATCCCTCCCCCCAAAAAAACTGTTACACTAACAAACAGGCAACTATGGTATTTTATACTTCATGTGCTTTAAAATGGGGATATTTTTCATGACCGATTTGGGTCATTATAAAGATGAAAAGTGAAAGTACTTAGAATGACGCCTCGCCCTAAGTTGGATAAATGCTTGCTGCTGCTATTATGACAATAACAATGATGATTAATGATACTTAGTTGCTTTCCTGCATTTCAGCCCTCGGTGAACTTCAAGTCCAGGTGGGACAAATGACAATATGCCATCTTTTCATAACCTTCTCTGTGAAAAACAAATTAAATCTCGTTCCATACTCTACCCTGATACCACATGGTTTTTTCTAAGAGAAAGCAGAACAGCCTGAAGTACTTCTTCAACCAATGGTAAAAGTCAAGAATGTTGTGCAAATGAAGTCTGCTCCAAAAGAATTGTGTCAACCGAAGCAGGGGAGGGGGGAACAAATTGGTTTAATATTCCCACATTGGGCAGAGCACTATGGGTGAATTTTTTATGAGTAACCTTGTTCTTGTCCTCTAACAGAAAGATAACCTTCATTCAAATAATACGGGGCCAGTGAGTAGGAAAAAAATTAGATTTCAACCAGTTTTATTCTAAAGAACAGAACTCACACTAATAGGTAGAATTTATAAAGAACCAGTCACGCATGCTCAATCATGTCCAACTCTCTGCGACGCCATGGACTGTAGCCCAAACCAGGCTCCTCTGTCCATGGGATTTCCCAGGCAAGAATACTTGAATGGGCTGCCATTTCCTTCTCCAATAATTTATATAGAAACAGGCTTCAACTCAATGCAGAAGAAAAATAGAGTTTAGAATTAGAATTTCTAATCACTGAGTAGCCAGTGTTATTGTTTGTCTCAATCCTGATGTTTTCAAGCAAAATCTAGATGAGTATACCAAAGGCAGTAGAACCTCACATGCCGTCTGTATTCCAGGTCCTGTACTATGGGCTTTATCTGGATTATCTACCGCAATCTTCTCTCTAGCCTTAAAGGTTATAGATTTATTATTTTCCCTAAAGTATATAAAAGAAAATGAAGACTCAGACTACCCAAAGACATAAATGGCTAGCACCTGCTGGTCCAATCCACTATCATTTCTGGCCTGGATTTTCATAAAAGTGTTAGTCGATCAGTCGTGTCCAACTTAGCCACCCTGTGGACTATAGCCCGCCAGGCGCCTCTGTCCATGGGATTCTCCAGGCAAAAATACTGGAGTGGGTTGCCATTTCTTGCTCCAGGGGATCTTCCCAACCCAGGGATCGAGCCCAGGTCTCCTGCATTGCAGGCAGATTCTTTACCTTCTGAACCACTAGGGAAGCGTCTAACTAGTTTCCACGCTTTCACCCTGCCCCAGTGGGCTTTCCAGGTGGTGCCGTGGTAAAGAATCGCCTGCCAGTGCAGGAGATGCAAGAGACTTGGGTTCCATCCCTGGTTCAGGAAAATCCCCTGAAGAAGGAAATGGCAACCCACTTCATCTTCCGTGCAGCTGGCAGGGTAACTGTGACAGTTAATTTTATGTGTAACTTGACTCAGCCACAGGATACCTGGGTATTTGGTTAAACATTGTTTCTAGGTGTGTCTGTGAGGGTGTTTCCAGATGAGATTAGCATCTGAATTGGTAGACTCAGTAGTTTCCCATGTTCTCCAGGTCTTTGCTTATGTACAGTCATCCCTCTGCCTCCATGGGGTGGGTTAGTTTCAGGACCCCCGGCAGATAACAGAATCCGCAGACGCTTGAGTCCCTTATGTAATACGGCATAGTACCGTTGACCCGCTGTACCCCTGCATTTTGCATCTGCAGAATATGGAACACTGACTGTAACACATTGTCAGTGAGGCTTTCCTGACCACCTAAGGTAAAACAGAAACGCCCTCTCCTTTCACTTTCCCTATCCCCCTCCCCCTGGCTCTGTCTTAGGAGCCCATATCATCATCTGACTTCTGTACTAACTTGTTTTTGTCTGTGTCCTTCTCTGACATGTGACCTCTCTGAAAAACCAGACCCTAATCTGATTATTCACTACGGAATCTTCACCATCAGAATGATGCACGGCACAATAAACCTGTGTTGAATAAATGAAGCCCAGACAACCAGATTTGACATCTAGTCTCCTAAATGTCAAGCCATTTTCTGGCATTCAGGAAAAGAACTTCTTTCATCAGAACGGTAGGGGACTGGGTCTAAGGTGACTTCCAATTCCAGGACTGTGACGCCAAGCCACCATCATTAGGGACTTACGAATAAGGTTCTCTTTGCTGCTCTTTCCTCTGACCACATTTTCCCACTCTCCTTGAATAAGGACGTGGTAACCATTAGGCAATGGATGAGATCATAGGTCCAGAAAGCCACCTCCCCCTTGCGTCATCTCTAATCCATTTCTCAGGCTGCTACACTTTGCTCTTAATTTTCAGATGCTATCTGACCTGCAGTTTGCTCAGTTGTCAGTAGAAAAGCAGAGTACCAAAATTGGTGCTTTTAAACCAGCAGCTTACCCAACAGACACGTCATCATAGTTCTATCATTAAAACTCTAAACAAGCATAAGCAGCAAGTATATTGAAGTCATTTGCAAACAAACAAAGACAAATTCACCGACTTACTGTCAATCATCCAAGATAATAAAATTAAGGGAGAACATAAAACCAATGTTGCCAAGTCCATATATTTTAGTATCAAAAACCAACAGAGCCAGAGCAAGAGAGGGTGCTGACCTGGCAGAATTTACCTCTGCCTACTTAATACTAGAAGAAGGCAAGGGAATCCAGAGAGCTGGAGATTTTTAAAGCATCAGGAAAGGTCGTATGACCAGAAGAGTCATACTAAGTCATTTCAGTCGTGTCTGACTCTGTGCAACGCTATGGACTGTAACCGGCCAGGCTCCTCTGTCCATGGGGATTCTCCAGGCAAGAATACTGGAGTGGGTTGCCATGCCCTCCTCCAGGGGACCTTCCCAACCCAGGGATCGAAGTCACATCTCTTACCTTCTCCTGCTTTGGCAGGTGGGTTCTTTACCATTAGCACCACCTGGGAAGGCCAGAAGAGGGGAAGGAAAATTGTTCTAAAACACTGCTGGAGTAAGACACCTCGTTATTTCCTGCAGTTCCACAGAATTCACAACAAAAGATGCTTAAAATGCTACCAAATATATCAAGGCAATAAGTAACACCATTATGATATCCTTATTGGGGGTTGGCAGCTCTTAACGGGATTCATAGTTTGAGACACTCTTCCATGTGAATCTTCTGCATCCACCAGAAATGCATTCCTCTTTTCACTCTCCAAGTTGTACTGGGTCTTTGTTTCTCGTCTAAGCCCTACTTGCAGGTCTTTAGTTGAAACATCCAGCCAGGAGCCACTCTTTGGACAAACCCAAAAGAGAAACTTCTCTTTCTCAATCCTAACCTCTAGTCTGTGGGTGTTGCAGAATAGCAATGAGTTGAAATCACCTATATACCCACCTCTTTATAAAAGGCTAATGAGGAAGCAAGTCAAGTCTTTACAGGATTCCTTCCTCTAAAACATTTTTGAAAAACAGAACAGCTCAGCATCCTGACAGAACTTAGGAAAGAGAGGAATAATAATGTTAATTTACCAGGGGCTTGGGACTGTGCTAATTTCTCTATAGGGATTCTCATTTTTAAGATTTTTTTTTTAACGTGGACCATTTTAAAAGTATTTATTGAATTTGTTACAATATTGCTTTTGTTTTATGTTTTTTTTTTCTTTTTTTTGGCCATAAGGCATGTTGGATCTTAGCTCCCCAACCAGGGATCGAACCCACACTTCCTGCATTGGAAGGTGAAGTCTTAACCACTGGACCACCAGGGAAGTCCCCGGGGATTCTCCTTGGATGCTGCCTATAACACTCTAAGATAGGAACTACCATCCACTACCATCCTTTCCAGGCTATAGGTGAAAAACTAAGTTTTATAGAAGCCAAAGAATTTGCCTAAAGTCATATACGAGTAAACAGCAAAGCCTGAACATGAGCCTGGGTCTTCCTAGCTCTGTATCTGCACTTTAATCACCATGCATGGGACACTGGAAAGGAGGAATGGAGGTGGGAACAGAAAAATGACCTTCCCTTCTCTTTATGCAGATATCAGTTTGAATCCAGGAAAGAACCACTATTAGTTTTTTGCTTCATTTGAAGGTGCTAAGTAGCTTCAGTCATGTCCGACTCTTTGCAGCCCTATGGAGTATAACCCACCAAACTCCTCTGTCCATAGCGATTCTCCAGGCAAGAATACTGGAGGGGGTTGCCATGCCCTCCTCCAGGGGGGTCTTCCCGACCCAGGGATTGAACCCATGTCTCTTGCTGAAGCTCCAGGACTTTGGCCACCTCATGCGAAGAGTTGATTCATTGGAAAAGACTCTGATGCTGGGAGGGATTGGGGGCAGGAGGAGAAGGGGATGACAGAGGATGAGATGGCTGGATGGCATCACGGACTCGATGGACGTGAGTCTGAGTCATCTCCGGGAGATGGTGATGGACAGGGAGGCCTGGCGTGCTGCGATTCATGAGGTCGCAAAGAGTCGGACACGACTGAGCGACTGAACTGAACTGAGCTCTTGCATCTCCTGCACTGGCAGCAGGTTCTTTACCACTAGCACCACTGGGAAGCCCTACACACAGTACACAGTCAGTGTGGATGCACATGTGTGTATGTATGTACTCAGAAACATACACACACATGCATGCTCACACACAGCACATCTTCCAAACTGTCTGTGTCTCCCAGGCCATATGTGGGCTTTGCTTAAAGGTCACCCAGCAGGCCCCAAGGAAAAGAAGGGCTTGGTCTAAAAAGCTTTATATTTCCTCTCACTTTTTTAAACACTGGAAAATCCATTTGGCTCTGAGAAATGAATAGTAAAAGGAGCTCTAACTACTTAGGGCCAACAAAATGTAATGGAAAAAAGGCAAGAATATGGCTGGACTTTATTTTCTTTTCGCTCAGTACATCCTGTCTTTAATTTGAATGGTAAATAGGCCATGCCAATATACCAACTCTTTTCAGGTGAAATTATCTAGGTTATAAAAACAAGCAACAACTGTGTTTTCATTATTCTTTAATTCATGGCCGACAGAAATAGCTTCCAAAATAAATCAGAGAGGCAAATATTACTCACAAGGGAGCAACCCACAAATTTTCCCTCCTTTGATAACCAATTTTTGTGAAATTTTTTCCCTTTCACTTGAATTATCATTGTGTGGTATTATCTGAAAGAGTGTGTTGCAAAAGCTAGGAAAGTTGCATTATTTAAATCCACAGGAGAGGAGGGGGGAGAGAGAGAGACTTTTTCCATATTATCAGTTAGTAGACTAACATCCCTGAGATATTTGTCCTTTAAGTTCAAAAGCAAGCAATGCTTGTTGATGCTTGGTAGAAACCAACACAATACTGTAAAGCAATTATCCTTCAATGAAAAATAAGTAAATTTAAAAAAAAAGTTAAGGAAAAAAAAAGAACAAGTAATCTTGCAACACCTCTCTCTGTAAGCCCACAGCATCAACCTCCTTGGCTCCATGATACAACTAATGATTCATGACCTCAGTCATGCCAGTGAGAGCCCCACCCATTTTTGTCCTGAATATTTAGCTTTCCTCCCTTTATACAATATTTTCTTCTCTATGCTAAATCTGAGCAAAAAGTCTAACAGAAACTATCTTCCCAAACAGAACATGGTAAAGCTTCCTTTTAACAAGAAACTAGATATATCAGAGGATTATTTGAAGCAACATCTATCACATTCCTTTCTCTGGATGTCATTAAATCAAGAACTACCTCCATGGAATAAGTTAAAACAGTATTCTTCCATGCACTGGTTGTGGGGAAATTAATAGGTATTCCACTTCAAAAAAAAATAAAAGGGGTAGCATTAGCAGAACAGAAATACTTCATCAGGAGAAGTTCAATACGTCCCACTGCTTTCTTTCTAACCACAAGGTTTCACAGAGTCTCTAAAATGCAAACATGCATTGCAAGCCTCCAAGAGAGGAATATAAAATATATCCGCTTCCAAGCTAATTTGACTCTGAAACACTTTATGCAAGGATCATCTCTTTCACAGAGCTGGAGGTTCACAAAACACACATGCGTTGGGGAGCAGCTACTTACAGGCCAGATCTGAGCTGGCTAACAGCCAATGGGCAAGTCAGACACCTCATCTCTGTCCATTCTGCTCTCCCCAAGCACACAGATCATACTTTCTTAGGGGAAACAAGACAAGGATAGAATGGAGAAAAGTTCACTGAAATGATGAAAATACAGCACCGTATCTATCAGCAGAACCATTACATGTAGACATTCCTCTCAAGAGAGGGGGAAGAGGGAACTCTCTTAGCAAGATCATTTTAAATACATGGTATGCACAAGAAGGCTTTCCCAGCCAATAACTGGGAAAATGTCATCCAGTCATATCTAAAATTGGGAATTAGGAGTATATGGCTTATTTTAAGATGTCACAGGTTTCCTTTCAGCCTTGAAAACACAAAACACATTTAATATCTTTAATTTGAATGCAAATCAAAAGGCAGCAGGATCAGACACATTTTAAACTAGTATTTTTAACTGTTTTTTCATATCAGTAACCCTTAGACACATGTTTTAACTGGTTTTTTAAAAAAAGAAAGAGATAAGAGCTCCAACAAAATAGTTACAATAGTATTTCAGGTGAAGTGCTTCAGGTATGAACTGCAAATTTATAGACACTAATGTCATCAGACATGCTGGCTGTGGTCACTCAGTCATGCCTGACTCTTTTGCGACCCCATGAACTGCAACCCGACAGGCTCCTCTGTCCGTGGGATCTCCCAGGCAAGAATACCGGAGTGGGTTGCCATTTCCTTCTCCACGAGATCTTCCTGACCTAGAGATCAAAGCTGCATCTCCTACATTATAGGTGGATTCTTTACCCCTGATCCACCAGAGAAGCCCAGTAGAGGTTACTATTTTGATCAATCACATTGGGAAGCCAGGGAAGGTTCACATTTATAGCTGTGTAGAGTTCCCAAGTCAGAACGATACAAAAATACCAAGCCATCTGACCTTCTACTTTTGCATAGTCCCCAACAATGGGGACGTATGGATCTAGATGACAGAATAATCTAATTGTATTAACCCCTACTCTCAAACTGCTAAAGGAGAAATAAGAACTAATTGTGTGGTCTTTAACTGGGAACTTAGATCTACGGAAACAATGATACAGTGGTGTCAGTTCCTTGTGAATACGAAATACGGCCTTTGCTTGTGTGTGCATACTCTTTGCTCAACACTGAGGCACATATTTGACTTCTGCTCTATGAGATGTCTGAAAAAGTGAATCCCATACTCTGCTTTTAAACATCAGTAACCTTCAGACAAAAATTTCCATTCTGGCTTTAACCAAACGTTGCTTCTGACTCATTTGTTTCAAGGATTAGCAAGGGTCTGAAACCAATGTGAGAAAGTCAAAGAAAATAGTTTTGAAGCACAACACTCTGAAACAAAGCAAGACCAAAGGAAACTGGAGCTGCCCTGTGATGACAAGGCCATTTCCTCACTTCCTGTAAAGCAACTCACACTGACAAGATGAGGAAGAGCCAGGACAAACACCCGTTGAAACTAAGGATGGATTAAGAGTCAACTAGGAAGAGTTGCTGCTGCTGCTGCTGCCGCCACTAAGTCGCTTCAGTCGTGTCCAACTCTATGCGATCCCATAGACGGCAGCCCACCAGGCTCCCCGGTCCCTGGGATTCTCCAGGCAAGAACACTGGAGTGGGTTGCCATTTCCTTCTCCAATGCATTAAAGTGAAAAGTGAAAGCAAAGCCGCTCAGTTGACTCGCAGTGACCCCATGGACTGCAGCCCACCAGGCTGCTCTGTCCAGGGGATTTTCCAGGCAAGAGTACTGGAGTGGGTTGCCATTGCCTTCTCCAGGAAGAGTTGGGCATCTACTTAAACTAAGTTGGGCATCTTGGCATGGTAGAAGGAGAGCCTGATGCTTAAATTACAATAATCACCATTTATTTTTGCTTTGGGAGGCCTTCTATGGTCCGATTAATATTTAATATTAATGGTTAATATTTATTATACAATAAATGTAATAATCACCAAACAAGTTTTACAAGTGAAATTTACTCAGTCGTGTCCAACTCTTTGCAACCCCATGGACTGTACAGTCCATGGCATTCTCCAGGCCAGAATATTGGAGTGGGTAGCCTTTCCCTTCGCCAGCGGATCTCCCCAACCCAGGGATCGAACCCAGGTCTCCCACATTGCAGGCAGATTTTTATCAGCTGAGCCACAAGGGAAGCCCAATCACCAGACAAATGTGGGTTTAATACCCTTGATTTGTAAGGGAAATTTTTTTCAAATTTGTGCATCAATGTTGAGTAAAGAATACACAAACACACTTACCGAAGCCTCCTCCCATCTACCCAATTATCACTGAACACCCTGGCCCCACACCCCTAACCTCCTGCTCTTTTTTCCTAAGCCCCTCTTTCCCTCCACTCTATAGGCTCCCCACTGAAGCCTCCTCCTGTCTACCCAATTATCACTGAACACCCTGGCCCCACACCCCTAACCTCCTGCTCTTTTTTTCTAAGCCCCTCTCTCCCACCACTCTATAAAGTTACTATTTATCATATAACTCCTTTGATAGACTATACGATCCTAAGAGCAAAGAACTCAGCTGGGTTTTGTTTTCTGCTACATCCTACTGCCTAGAACAATTCCCAGAACAAAGATGCTACTTACTAGATACCTAGATACCTGTTGAATGAAGGGATAAATGATACTATTCTTTGCCATCTTTGGATGCTACAGTTTAGAACAAAACGAAAGGATTTTACTCACTTTCCTTTTTTACCTAAGAATTATCCCAAGCTTTCTCTCTACTCTAATCTTCAGTCCAAAAGATTTTAAGAAAACTGATATAAACTAGCTGGAAAATGTGTCACGTTAGTTGAATAAATTAAGGAAAAAAAAAAGAGATGAAGTAAAATTTATTTCACCTTATTTTTTTAAGTATGCTTAGTAAAATGCCTTTTTATAAATGATTCTAGAACTTCCTAAATAATTCCTTTCTTCTCACTCCCCTTGATTTGAGCAGTGACCACTGTAACTAAACTGGTCAATTTCCCTCACAAGTCAGGGCTATTAAACCCACATGTGTCTGGTGATTATTACATTTACTGTATAATAAATATTAGCTATTGGACCATACAAGGCCCCTCCCCAAAGCAAAGATAAATGGTGATTATTGTAATTTAGGCATCCGGCCCTCGCTCCACCATGCTGAGAAGCCCAGCACTCTTCCTAGTTGACCCTTAATTCATCCTTAGTTTAAAAGGGTAGCTGATTCAGCTATAGCAATAATAAAATGTGATATCATGTTTTCCAAGGGGGGAAAAAAGGGTAGCTGATTCAAACACACAGGAGAGAGGTGAGTGCCGTAAAGGCAGGAAAGATCATTCAGTTCTGGATCTATGAATACAGGCCCAGAGAAGCTATATCTTACTACATTTTCATTTTTTTATGAAAAATTTATCGTTATTTGAAATTTTCCAATGGGAGACACATACAGAAATGTGTTGAGACCAGGTGCGCCCTAAGGGCATCAGCTTACAGTTTCTTGTTTACAGCCTCAGGGAAGACTGCTGTCAGGAAGCCCACTCCCACTCCTAAAGCAGGAGGCTCTCCTGCGGTATGCGGCGTCGAGCCACCCAGATTCCACCAAACTCCTGGCCAGTTCCTTCAACGTGTCCGTCTTTTCTGTGGGGAGCTCTCACTAGCTCACAGTAAGAGCTCAAAAAATGCTTGAATAAATGAAAATCTGAACAAGATCACCTGGTTCATACTTCTAGTAATCCCATGGAACCCATCAGTCTGTTTCCTATCTTTATTCTTTAACCACTGTGTCCATACGGTCACAAAGAGTCGGACACAACTGAAGCAACTTAGCACATTCTTTAACCAACCAACCTTCAGGGATACATGCCATCAAAGTCACCGGCACGGATACCAAAGTGTCAAACTAAAAGAGACAAGCCCACCCCTGAAGATCTATAGGGTGATATCTATTATGAGGAATAAGCAGCATTCAGAATATTGTGAAAATAGAAAAAAAAAACTGAAAAGGAGATTTGACAAAGTAAAACAGTTGCATACCATGTGCTCTGTAGGAGATGAGCACATAGATCAAAGAAAATCCAGCAAATTGCTACCTGATTTCTCCATCATTCAAAACACCTGATGAGCTTCTTACAGATGGTAGTTAACTAAGGCAAGTTAAAAATGTCTCTATTTTGTTCCTTAGCTAAAGCGTTAAGAATAGAAAGGCATAGCTTATGCAACCAATAATTAAATTTCATACACATGTTACACTTTGCCTAAACCCCAGCAACTATCGGATTTAGCATTCCAAACAGTATTTGGAATCATATTCAAACATGGAATCGCTTTCCCAAGCAGGATCATAGGGTAGTTTGGCTCCTCCTGAGCCACAGAAATATCTCCTATACTTTTAAAATTTGTCCCTTCATATTTTTTCATGATGAAAGCATCAAGGAAAACTTACAGCTGTGCAAAAGATGCATCGGCATTCCTGGAGCGTGGTCATCTTGTCCAGAGACTGCTCACACAGGCAGAGTTTGCAAGTGACAAGGGGCGCCAGGGCCAGGTCTCCAGGCGTGGGATTTTCGGCGGCCGTCATGGTCAGACAGTGGAGCCTACCCACTGAGCCCATCAGCTTGTCCTCAGCCTCCTTCAGTCTCCTCAATCCCTACGGAAAGGCCCAAAGGAGAAAACATCCATTGACACAGCTGTCGTTTAACCCACACATCAGGACACTGCAAATCCTCCCCTTCAGTGATCTAAGCGTACAGCAAGTGCATTTCTGAGAACCATGGCCTAGAGAGCTAGCCACCTTGGCAAGCTATCCCTGGAGTTCCGAAATGTAAGGTGACCTCACTGTTCTGACTCACATCAAGTGACCTATGGAAATTAAAATACTATGAACAGGCACACCATTTCGGAATGGCATTGCTATGATCAACTCAACAGACTCAGAAAACACTTAGAACGTCACTCAAAAAGTTAAACACATCATTGCGTATGATCCAGCAATTTCACTTCTGGGTGAACACCCAAAAGAATTGAAAGCAGGGACTCAAACAGATACTTGCACACCCATATTCATAGCAGCATTACCCACAATAGTCAAAAGGTAGAAAGAAATAATCCAAATGCCCATCAATGAATCAATGCATGAGTGAATAAAATGTGTTATAAACATACAATGGGATACTATTTAGCCTGAAGAAAGAATGATAATCTGACACTTGCTACAACAGGGATGAACCTTATAGACATTATGCTAAGGGAACTAGGTCAGACACAAAAGGCAAATATTGTAGGATTCCATTTATATGCGGTACCTAGAACAGTCAGCTTCACAGAGACAGGAAGTAGAAAGGTGACTCCCAAGAGCTGGAGGAAGGGCAAATGGAAAGTCACAACTTAATGAGTGCAGAGTTTCTGGAATGATGAAAAGGTTCTGGAAATAGACAGCATGATGGTTGCACAACCTTTCGAATCTTGTGATTATAATGTCACTGAATTATACGTTAAACGGTTGAAACGGTAAGTTTTGTTTTGCGTATTCTATCCCAATAAACAATTTTTTCAACATGCTATGAGTGTTGTATTCCTTCACATGCATAGTTTCACTTAATCTTTTACAACCGCAATGATCATTTCCTTCACTTTACAGATGAACTGAGGTCCTGAGAAGCTGTGCAACCTGCCAAAGTTCTCAGAGTTTATACACAACACAGTAAAACTCAAACCTCTGTCTTTTGAGGCCAACTCCAGTGCTGTCCCATTACACCAGAACTGCCTCACAGACGGATATTATGTGGAGAGATGGAGCAAGGAGAGAGGGCTACAACAAGGGGAGTGAGAGAGGGGAAAAAAAGATGGAAGGAGACCTGAATTCCATGACTACAGCTATCATAAGATCACTGAAACTGTACAAGAATAAAATCTGTCTCTACATGTAGCATGACTATAGGAAAGGATATTTCTACACCAAAAAACAAAAATTATAATGGAAGCCCTTCCATTAGATTTTTATTCATAATATCTTTAAAACAGGTAAGATCACTGTGAAAATAATTTTCCTATATATTCATAGTTTATATCATATCAAGAAATTTCATTTCTGATTAAATAAAAGCAAAATCTTTAAGTTCTTACTATTTTAAAAGAGTACGCGTGCTTAGTCAATCAGTCATATCTGACTCTTTGCGACCCAATGGACTGTAGCTCGCCAGGCTCCTGTGTCCATGGGGATTCTCCAGACAAGAATACTGGGTGGGTTGCCAAACCCTCCTCCTTAAACGAGTATGGGCAATTCTGATAAATTTGGCCACAAAAATAATTATTCCCTCTCCTTCCAGAAGATCCAACTCTCTTCCTCCCAATTTTCAGGCAAAAGAAATTATTTTACATATGCAGCACTTGTTACACAGCCTCACAGTGGCTTGTTTCATTATATTAGTACGAAAGTACTAAAATAAGGGAGTGAAAAACAGGCTGGATTAGATAGAAAATCTATGAGATCTAATCGCATTAACTTTCTTAGTGTCATATCAGAAAGAGTCAGCAGTTTCTAACTCTAGTGACCTGAAGTGTTTAAGGTTTATCACCCATTCTTTGCGAAGTAGTAGAAGATCTGATTAAAAATAAATTAAAAAGGAAGCTAATCAATGATTGACTTCCAATACGATAGGTATTTCTTGGGAAAAGATCGATATGGTTCAAGACACCATGCTCTTATTCAATTAACTATTGGTGACCTATTATTCAAGAGCAAATTAAATTCAAAACAACCTGCACATCAAATTCAGGATTTGGGAGTTAAAAAAAAAATCAACAAAACCTGTTTAGGGTCAGTTACAGGTAAAGGTGAATGATTTTACTTCTTTCCCGTCCCCAGTTTATGCTTATACAGCTACTATCTGCTTTCTTCTCAAGACTTCCTCGTTGATAACACACATCATCTTAGCAACAACGTATTCTCATCTGTCTTTTCCCAACACTCCTCATACAACATATTCTGAATTACTTTTCCCCTCAAAAAAAGAAATCCCAAGTCACACAGCAAGAAGAAATGTAGCCAGCAAATGCTTCCTGAGTACAGAAGATGGGAGGTGGCACAGGCAGAAGCATCCCACGCCACAAATGTCAATCACACCAACAGCCCGTTTGGAAGAAGTTGCTGAGAATAGATAAATCCTGTGGTTCCAAACCTAACAAGAGAGCTAGGTGTTCTTCAAGAAAGTCATTCCTTTCTCACAGTCTCAAACTATACTATTTTTTAGAAGGAGACACTGAACAGGCCAATGTACTCAAAAAACGAAGACATAATGGGATACCTCTTAGAAGGTTATGTCTTCAAAACAGTCTTCTTTTAAGGCAGGGTGAGAAGTTGTGTGAAATCAAGGCCATCTGAAATTTAATCTTGTCTCTTGCCATATACATAAGGTTTTACTCCATAGTTTGTGAGTAACATGCCTATGGGCTATGGAATCAAAGTTGTAAAAATAGAAAAATATCTAACACCTCCAAAAGTTTCCTCCTGTCCCCTTTATTTATCACTGTTGTGTTTGTGTGTGTGCTCTGTGTCTGTGATTAAGAGGAGTTAACATAATATCTATCCTTGGCAAATTTTTCAATATGCAATTAACCACAAGCATCATGTAGTTCCATAGGTGTATATTTAGTTACTTAGGTCTCCACTATATACATTAAATATGTAGTTTTTGGTCTGTCAATCATACCTCAACAAAGTGCCTTAAAATTTAATGTATACAAATTTAAAATATATGTATTATATGTGTATATATATAAAGTTTTTTATAACATAAAAACTTCTTACAAAGCAGAGACTTATTTTGTTATAAAAAACAAAAAAATTCCAAGCATTCCAACTAAGTCAGAACTTGTGACTGAGACAGGAAAGAAGGCACATATTTCATCTCTTTGAGATGTGAACAATCCAAAACAATTCATCAAAAAAGAAGTGATTTATTTTTCTGTGTACAATAACCCCAGTTCCCCAAAGTGATGGCTTTCAAATAGTTTTAAAGCAATGGAATTTTATAAAAACAGAATCTTAAGTACTCCGCCACTGGATAAAAGAGAAATTGTAGACTAGTGCTCATCGAAGAGTACCAGGAAGACCCCAGCCAAGCGCCCTTGACCTTTTCCTCAGCAGTCTTCCAGGCACCGTCACTGAAGCTGAAGGCTTCACCAGGCATGGTTCAAAAGCCTGCCTTTTGGTTTTCACTCTGGGCAAAACTAGTAATGAATGTTTGAGAAATGAATGACTCATAGTTGCACTCCATAGAAAAAGAATATCCAGCAAGAAATCTTTTCACCATTGACTCATTAGAAATCGAGCTCTTCAAGCAATAATCAGGAGAGTCCTCTACATGAATCTCCCCTACACTTGAGATGTCTGTGAATAACTCCAAGATGTTCTAATGTTTCTCCATCTATGTCTTAACAAGATTCACTCGTCTCCACTTAGAGAACAAACTTATGGTTGCCAGGGGGAAGGACGGAGGAAGGGATAATCTGGGAGTTTGGGACGGACATGTACACACTGCTGCATTTAAAATGGATAACCAACAAGGACCTCCTGTATAGCACAGGGAACTCTGCTCAGTGTCATGTGGCAGCCTGGATGGGAGGGGATTTGGGGGGAGAAAGGATACATGTCTATGTATGGCTGAGTCACTTTGCTGTTCACCTGAAACTATCACAACATTGGTTGTTAATCGGCTATACCCCAATACAAAATAAAAAGGTAACAACAAAAAAAGATTCACTGGTCTCCATAACGTGAAACCGCCAGTGGCAGAACTCACTCCCAGAAGCCTGGCGTGCTGCAGTCCATGGGGTCACAAAGAGTCAGACGTGCCTTAGCCGCTGAACAACAACAAACTGCATGAGGCACAGAAGGGATGGCCAGAGGCTGACTGACCCTCTCAGGGAGCATCCTCGTAGGTACACTGACAACACACACACTCCCCTCCAGGTTTCCAGGAGTCTTCCTTCCAGAGAGCCCATAACTCACTCTGACTGTCTTGCTCAACTTGTTTTGCCTCATACCTCACATTCTACCCAAAATAAGAAAGTGACTTGAACATTCTACCCTCCAGCTTGATTTAGAACGGTAACAATTATAATTACTTTACAGTTATTACATACAAGTGTGACTGAGCTTCTTCTTGGATGCTAAGAACCGAGTGAGAAAAGAATTTTGGTAGAGAACATAAGAGTCATGATGGAAAAAAGAAAAACCTGACAAGCTGACTGCACGTTCAAATGTTCTGAAGTTGGCAGCAAGGTTGAAGGTGGACCGGGAGGGCAGGCTTCACCCAGATTGTAGATATCTCACCTGCTTAACTATAAGTAACCACACAACACAACAGATAAGTGCAAGGAAGGAAAGGGTTAGTTGCTCGGCCATGTCCAACTCTTGGTGAACCCATGAACTGTGAATTGCCCAGGCTCTCTCCAGGCAAGAATACTGGAGCAGGTTGTCATTTCCTCTTCCAAGGGATCTTCCTGACCCAGGGATCAAACCCAGGTCCTGCACTGAGGGGAGATTCTTTACCATCTGAGCCACCAGGGCTCTAAAACATTTGATTTTGCACTAAATTGCCAGGAAAAGGGAATCAGCAGTTCTAGCTACTTTCTGAGTGTCTCCTGCACTACAAAGTGTTCATTATATGAGAAGTAACTACCTTTTGATAGGAAAGAACAGGAAAGTCACTTTTTCCCTCCTATGTTTTCATTAGAATTGCCAAAGAAAGGAATACTTCAGAAACTGTGCTGGAAAGCTCAGGATGTATAAGGAATTTTCATATTCTGCTGGCCGCCTGAAAAAGCAATCTGCTCCAAAAAAATGCAGTGGGTGAGAGAGCCAACTTTCGAAGTATTTTTAACTAATGTAGTTTATGTCTGTTTCACTACCCAAAATCATAGCTGTTATTCCTCTACGCAAAAAGATAATGTGATTGGAGAGGATACTGTTTTACTAGGGGACTCATCTGGTTATTTAGGAATTTTTCCACCATCTGCAAAGACTGTAAGACTCAGATAAACTGGTAAAGCACAAGATTAAAGGGACAAAAAGAAAAAGAAAGCTAACACAACCAAAGGGCTGGATATTACTGATATAATAGAAATGTTAACTAATGTAAAAATTCAGTTGCTCTATAGTGAAGAGTCTTAATTCCAGGCCATGGTAAGAAAGTCTAAGACTAAACAGAAGACGAGACACATGAGAGCTGTCAAAATGTTTACGTGCCAAGGCAAGCTACTGAGTCGTCCCTGAAAAAGCTTTCATAAAAGATACGAATGCTTGACAGTGAGAGGGAGCAAACAAAAGGAAGCATTTTCAGGAAGGGGAGGTGTTGGGGAAGGTAGGGCTGGAGTGCTGCCTGCATAATGGAGAGATTCTGAGGAAGCCAATACTCTAGCACAGCAGGAAGAAACAATAATCCAATGGTCCCATTTCTATCTTATTAGGAAAGCCCTCCCGATATCAACCAAGACTGACATGCCAGGCAACCAGCTCAACACGATCTGAAAATTAGTACTGTGTTGACCTTGACATTTCTATCCAATGCAATGATTAACTCCACTGCTGGTTCAGGTTCTCCACAAAAGCTATTAGTGACTCAAATGGTACTAACTGAATCTAATAAAGTGCTGACTATCACCAGCCACTGGCCATTTGCTGAAGTTCTACCCTAAATATAGCCTGGGATGGAAGGTAGACCGGCAGGCTGGGAGAGTAGCAAGGGCTATAGATACTGGTGGTAAGTGGGGCAAGGATTTATGTGGATCTCCGTACTGCCCAGCCTTGTGATTCTCCTCTCTTCTCGCATCTTTGACCCACTCTCTGGCCATTCAGAGACTAGAGGAATCAGTGCACAACCAGTAATATCAGAAAAGCAGTTCTAATACATGCCTTGAGAGAGCAAGATTAAATGGGAAGACAGTCAGCCTCACTAGTAATCACAAAAATGCAATTACTCAAGTATATTTTATATCTGTTTTTCAAAAGGATAATGCTCAAGACCATTAAGTAGATACATCACATATAAGATACTTTAACAGGGCTTCCCAGGTGGCTCAGTGGTAAAGAATCCACCTGCCAATGGAGGAGATGTGGATTCAATCCCTGAGTCAGGAAGATCCCCTGGAGAAGGAAATGGCAACCCATTCTAGTATTCTTGCCAGGAAAATCCCATGGACAGAGGAGCTTGGCAGGCTTCAGTGCATGGGGTAACAAAGAGCTGGACACAGCTTCGTGCCTGAGCACCACACACATCACACATAAGATATTTTAATCATCAGTTGAAAACAACAGCACAGATTAGAAACTATTCTGTAGTATGAGATCCCTAGGTAGCTATGAGGATTGGTTCCAGGACCCCTGGAATCCAAGAATTTTGGTATCTGCCAGGGGATACCAAATTTCCTTATATGAAAAGGCCTGGTACCATTGGCCCTCCACACCCATGTCTCCACATCTGCAGGTTCCACCAATCACAATGCAGGACCCACCAGTATGAAGGACTGACTGTGTAAACAAACCCAAGAAATGCTTAATTCTGAGAGACCACAGGTAACCTACTTGGGCTTTGTGAGGTGGTGGCATTGTTGCAAAACAGTTTATCACTGCGATAGGAAAGGGAACTTCTGCTTTCTTCCCCTACCGTTTCACAGCATCCTTCAGGGGAAATCAAGAAAAAATATTCAGTTTAAAATTCTTCAGTTTTAACATCTTCATCTCAACCAGTTCCAGGATGGTAATAAGATGATAACTCTAACTTGGAGACCTGATTTTTCTCTAAAAATGGAACTGATATACAAATATATCTCTATTAAATTTTTTTTTTTTTTTTTGTGGATGAAAAGGACAGATACATCCTTAGGAAGGAAACCTTAAATATTATCAAAAACTATTTTCTATGTAGTCTCTTTGCTATCTGAAATTATGTAACAAATGAAGTACATTATTTTAATAAGATCTATTTTCCTAACTGTATTGAGATATCATTAAGAAAAAAATTGTGTAACTTTAAGGTATAAAACCCAATGATCTGCTATAGATATCTTTCGCAAGATGATTACCACAGTAAAGCTGGTTAACACTTCCATTACCTCGGTTACCATTTTTTTAAGGTGACAGTAATCAGACCTAATTTTTACATTTTGCTACATGCATGATATATAGGAGAACTATATGGAAAGAGATATGAGGTCATGACCAACAAAGTACATGATATTGTGATAAGCTTACTCTGAACCTTATGGAGTACAGGACATCTGGGAGGTCAAGTTTTAACATTTGCAAAATGCCTACCCTTCTGAAATGCAAATTTATTTTTTTCTTGCCTTCTTTCTCTGTTCTCATCACCACTATAAGGTAAGGCCCAAGAGGCGGGAATCCATTCCCAGATTTCCTAACAAAACTTTCAAAGAAGGTAGAAGTGAAGATGAGAATAACAACTCAATGACATTTTTAACATTGTAATTTTACATTCATCATCATAGGTCCCTCCCCAACCCCACCACTGTGCCCTGCCCACCTCTTTTTTAATCAGTGGTTCCCTGGCCTCCCACAATTATTCACACAGCCCTGCTGAATAATTTTCTTCCCCCTGTTTGGTATAACAACAAAGCTCAGAAGCAGGAAGGAATGCCACTTACAGGCAGGTCAGACAGTGATGTAATTAACAGATCAAGGAGAAGTGTTATTTCAGAAAGCCCCATGGAGCAAGAGACGGGCTGATTTCCTGGGTCATGACATTACCAGGAAACTCCAGTTACTAAAGAATGAATATCTAAACCAAAATGTTTCCTTCAAATGCATAAAAGTTTGTATAAATATTACCCTCTCCTGTGAAAATTTAAAGTTTTATAGAGACATTTTATAGATACAAATTTAAAACCAGTTTGAGGAAAGAACTCTTCCATCTCACACTAAGTGAGGTGCAGGGGTATGTATTTTTGTATGTCTCTGCCAAATCAATTTCTCAAGGAATAAAATACAGGAAAATACAAAGTGCAGGAAATAAGGTCAACCCACAAAGAATCGAATTCCACACATGGAATGTGGATGTAAAGGTCATTAAACATAGTCCCCACTTATTAACAGTAAACTAGTTGAGAAGGTTGTCATCAGAGAGTTTCATATAATCATCCTCAGGGTTTACAGCTTCAGCCACAAGTCCAACAAAAAAAGGAATGAGATGGTCTTGTTCTACCTTCCCAAGAAAAACAAAGAACGAGTTGACTGAAGGTCTGAGACTCAAACTCGTGATCGCAGAGGAATGAGAAACCAATGAGACATAGCTTTCAAAGCATGTTCTTTGATACAAGCCATACAATCAGAAATATCCCCAGCTGTGAATAAGAGAAGTGTATTTTACTTAGACCATTGTGCTTTCAATCTCAGGAAGGGATTCAGTCACGGATGAGAATTTTCTCACTCCATGCTGCAAAAGTATTGACCACTTTCACTCTCTTTTACATCTTCCCATTTTTTAATAACTACTGTAGCACAATCCATTAGGTTTAGAAGTACTCATAGACCAAGTAAATAATAATTTCCAATGATAACAGAAACAAAACATTAGTACAAGACCTCCCACATAGGCCCAAAGGTGACAAAACAAATTAAAACTTAAAATAATTAAATAAATTAACTTAGGTGGGCCTATGCCTCTTCAAATTACTTAACACTCAGGTGACATCAGGGAAACATCAAAAAGAAAAGACATAATTGAGATGACAAAATTCAAAGTATTTTTCACTCTCAGGTAAGACAACATGAGATAAAAATTACCATTCTGGTCCAAAGTCACTCCCAAGCCTATGCAAATTCCTTCAGGACAGAGGCTACATCATATGCGTCTTTATGTCCTCAGCCTCCAGTCCCTCAATACCACAGAAGATAACTTTTCTAATGTACATGGAGGAAAGAATATATTCAGAGCCTGATTCTCATCTGTACTCACTTCCAGCAATTCAAAAGCTGAAAAATACTGATAATCTGTTGTATCAAAGGTGCTTCAGTAAGCTAAGACAGGCATCCCTGAAAGAGTCTCAGTACTCAGGAGCAGTGGCTACCGATACCTACTCCCCAAGCTCAGCTTGGCCTAGTTCCCATCTCCAAAGCAATCAGCTGCACAAAGTAGGTTTAGTCCCCAAACTGTCTAGACTTTGTTCCTCCAGCAACATCTGGGTTCCGCATGACTCCTGACCTCTACCTCAAACTAGAGATTCCAAACACTAAGAACTTCACTCAACAAGAAAGTAGAATCATAAGTCAATCCAGGAGACAGGCAGAAGCCAAGACTAGTAGACACAGTACAGAGGAATGAGTCTGGTGTCCCTAACAATGTTCCTGGAAGTGTGTTAGTGGCTCAGTGGGGTCTGACTCTTTGCGACCCCGTAGACTGTAGCCCACCAGGCTTCTCTGTCCATGGAATTCCCCAGGCAATTATACTGGAATGAGTTGCCATTCCCTTCTCCAGGGGATCTTTCTGACCCAGGGATCGAACACGGGTCTCAAAAAGGAAAATTTAAATATAAATATAAATATAAATGTCAGATTAAAAGTATTTGTATTACGGAAGACAAAAGACAGCTTGCAGAAACCTTGATGGTCTTACTATACAGCTAAAATAAGCTTTTTTTCTTCCTGATAGAGGATACTTTCCTCTCTGCTGCAGGGTTTGGCTCTGAAAACCTGGATCATAACCTGGGAGACCCAAAAACTAATTATTATGTTTAAAAAAAGACATCTCTTAAACTGACCTAGTTTGGAAGCCTGGATGCCTTTAAATTGCCAATGAACTGAAACCATTCATGAGAATGGGGCTTTTGAATGCTGAGAATGTTCTTTGGGGCTCAGCACAAAGATATTTGGCATAGATGACTGTAAATATTTGTAAAACTCTGGGTAAATGGACAGTGTTTGACCACACTCAAACCTCATGTCGAGCACAGTACTGTAGAAGCAAGTTATCTGGGGTGATTGGTTTGGGGGGAGGCGGGGAGGGGGTTGGTTGAGGGACTTTTTTTTTTTTCTGTTTGTTTTAAATTTATAAAAGCCAAGCAATTCAATTCTGCTACAGGACATCTTTTTACACTTTCTATACCTTGAATTTGTTTACTCATCAAGACAGTTTCAATTAGTCAGAGGCTCCTTTTGGAACAATTTATTTTCTTTCCCACTTTTCTAACTTTATGCCCATCACAAAGAATAAAATCCCAGTCACAGGCATGCGAAAGGAAGGCAGGAGTTTTATGAAAATGCGGCCTTGGAGTTCCTAATACAATTCTCTCCACGTGGCCTTGTGGATGGCTATAGATATTTTTTTTTCTCCTTCTCTCTCCTCCTCAAGATATCTTCAGAAATACCTAAGGGACTGCTACCCATGAAAAGGACTCGGGCTAAAAAGGGAGGACAGAGGAAGGAGAAGGAGGGACCAACAGAGGGGTTAGATGTAAAAGGGACTGGGGGCCAAGAGGCTCATCTCAGTGAAAGCTGCAGTAGTCCGATACTCTAGCCAGCAACTCACTGAAGACTGGCTTGGGTTCCTTTTGCCTCTTTATCCGCGCCCTAAAAACTGAGTCATGGCAAGGTTCATTTATTTTGCTTCGGGGCCTAGACACCCCCAATTGGCTGCTCCAGAAATGTTAGATACATTGTTCTTTAATTCATACCTGGCAACATTCAAATAAACCTCCAGAAATGCCAAATCAGAAGAACACTGCTAGCCTTACTGCCAGCCTCAGCTAATATTGTGATATGATACATGCAACAGAAAGTAAGAAAAAAGTGAGACTGTTGTGCAAGCATGAAGAGAGAACATATTGCCAGAAAGGGGAAATCATTTCTGAGAAATCTAAATGTGAGAAGTACATTCAAGAGTAGACTGACAACAGAATCTCTGAAACTCCTTGTAAGAAAAACAAAAGGTACCCTGGAAGGGGTCAGCTAAAGATATCTTTTCTCCACTGATAGAGGGATCAGTTTCATTTTAACTTCAACTTGAGAACAGCAGTGGAAGATCAAAGTTTCACCCTGTTTTACCAGCAATTACACAACAAAATAATCAGCAGAATGTATGACCAAGATCCCACGGATAACATCTTATCCATATGTAGGTATGTCAACCTACTGGCATGCATTCCCAAACAGCAGAAGATAAGTATCCGAGATTCTGCCTACTCTGGTCTCCAGTTGAAGACACTGGGAGGTCTGCTCTAATCTTGAATTTTACAATACATTCTGCAGAGACTAGTTTTACAATAAATTAAGCTCGTTCCTTTTTGCCTGTAAACGGAGAGCTATTTTTGTAAAGTTCACAGGTGTTTCAGGCATTCAGAATGAATCCGATTCTGCATGGTTTCAGCACGAGAGGCAGAAAATGAAGCTAAACAACCCAGATATCCGAGTGAGTCTCCCGTCCCTTTTTCTTTTCTTAGTCCAACCCCACCGCTGTCTTGCAATGCCTGCAGCACTTAAAAAGCTGCCTAAACCTACCTGGCCAGAGAGCTCCGTTCCTCCCGGCCGCCGCCGGGCTTCTCAGCAGCCTCCCTCGCGCACACCACCAGCCGGGGCCGCTCGCACCCCGGGGAGGAACGGCTGTTCCATGCCCTCCGTCTTCCGCCCTGCTCTGCGGCTGACAGCTTTGCGCTCTGCAGGATTGCAACAGGGCTCGGGCTCCCAGACCGATCCGGCCGGAGAGGGAGGAGGAGTCCCTCGAACCGCCTCCTGCCTCGGGGCGCAGCTGCGCTGCCCGGGAAACCTCGCAGAGCGCGGGACGCAGCACCGCCAGCAGCAGCAGCAGCAGCAGCAGCGACAGAAGCCGTGCGTTTATTTATACAGGAAGCTCAAGCGCGCACTTCCTACTTCCCATCTGGGTCGCACTTCAGCTGCAGGTGATGGTCTTAACCCTGTCCGAACCCGGCGGCCCGCGCGCCCCAGCCGTCCGGCCCTCCTGCGCTCGCTCCGCTTAACAAGACCTCTCGTCCTCCTGGGACGCCCGCTGCAGACAGCCAGCATCATCAGCCCCTGGTATCCTTCCTTCCTCCCAGACCAGGACACTTCTTCACCTAACTGGCTTCAGAACTTGCTGCTTCTCCTCTGCACGCGTCCTCCCGGGACACCTGTCTTTCCCTTCCCTCCCAGCCCTCCTTCCCACCCTGCCGGAACACTTGCTTCTGTAGAGCCAGTCCCCATGCACGTCTCATCTAAAAACATCGTGTACCTGATTTGTCCTTTAGAATCTAATGATAAAATTAGAACGCAGGCAAATCAAATCAGGACAGTCTTCATGGACCTCCTATAACACAGGCACACTTTGAGGAAAAAAACTGATTTTGCCGGAAGTGCTTTGCCAACAAATTACGTAGGGACTGCTTAGTAACCTAACAGGTAGTACTCCAGCTAAAGACAATGTAACAGAGTAATCCAGAAGCTGCGGGGGTGGTGTGGGGCGGGGGGGAGGTCTTATGAGGTCTTCTTCACTCCAAAACCTCAGACACTTAGTTTGTGGGACGTCTTTAACAGGTTACCTACCGACTCACTCCCCACACCCCCAGGGGTCACCATCACAGTCCCAACTCTGTTGAACTTCCAGCGTCGCAGTTTAGAAATGTCCCTGCCCAGACGGGGGAACCTTTCTGTGCTCACTCGGCACCCTCACTCGACTTTTGCAACCACAGTCGGAATGTGCTTCCTAAAAGGAAGGGACTCGCAGCCCTTTGTGGAAGGAATACTGAGCCTGCCAGTGAAGGATCAGCAGTCGGCACGGTGCCAAAGGACACAAGCGAACTGCCTCTGGGCTCCCTCCATGTTGAAGAAAACCTTGAGGTCAAAGCCAAGTGCGGAAGAACACAGTGTATCTCTGTGTATGATGGCAGGACAGACAGGAGGACCAGTATTATTTTTGTTTGAGTGACTGAAAACGACGGAAAATCATTCTCCTACAGTTCTTGAGCCCAGAAGTCCAAAGTCAGGGTGTCAGCAGGATTGGTTGCTTCTGGTGGCTGTGAGGGAAAACCTCTGTGCTTTCTCCTAGCCTCTGAAAGTTGCTAGCAGTCTTTGGTCTTCTTAAGCTTGTGGCTGCATCAGTTAACCGATGCCTCCATCATCACATGGCTTTTTCCCTTGCATGTCTCTTTGTCCACATCTCTCATATTTTTTCTTATAAAGACACTGGTTATGGGATCTAGGGCCTGTCATAATCCAGTATGACCTCATCTTCATTTGATTACAAGACCCTATTTTCAAACAAAGTCACATTCTTAGGTAATGGTAAGAATTTTAGGGGATACTATTCAACCCAGTACAGTACAGTATGTAATAGAAAACTTTAGATTTAAAGGATAATTCATTTGAAAAAGCTAGTTTCACAAAAGCACATTTTTTTTAATAAAAATAGGTTTTCAAGGTTAATAAACATCTCTTTTCATGGACTTCCACTTTAACCATTATCAGAGTTCTAAATGACAGGTTATGACCAGTATTGTTGGAAATTATTTTCAAGTACTATTACTTGTAGGGGTATGTGTGTGTGCTCAGTTAGGGGGAGGACCAATCTTCTGAGGGGGAGGAAGGGAAGGAGGACAAGGGAGATAAGATGGTAAGAGAACATACAACAGGGTCCCAAAAAATAGAACTGAAGGATATTTGAGCTTGAAAAGTCCTTCTAACTAGTTTAGTCCAGGCATTTAGCTTTAAAGATGACGAAACTAATGTCCAGGGAGATTTAAGTGGTCGACTTCAACCAGGTATGGGCAGAGCTGGAATGAGACCTAAATCTGTGTTAGATGAAAAAGGTATTTGTTAATGAAAACTGCCCCACAGGTGTCTAACTTAAAATTTAGCATTTACCAGTGTAAATGCTTTCGCAGACCCCAGATAGCCAAAGCAATTTTGTGAAAGAGCTAAGCTGGAGGAAATCACATCTCCTGATTTCAAACTATATTACAAAGTTATAGTAATCAAAACTCTTTCAGATCTGCCTAACATAGGTTCTGAGATAATCAATCTCAAGGTATTTTCTTGGTGTAGTGAACATTATTGATGGGCAGGAATCAGGAAAGATAAACAAAGCACCTTTTAAGAGGTTACTTTATTCATCAATGCCAGTACAAAACTTTGGTGCCTTAAACCAAAGTTCAATACACAGTCCACTTTTTCCATGCAATTAAGCTATAATCTCTTGTCAGCAGGATAATGGATGAAGCTGCTGCTAATATGAATGAAAACACAGGTTAAGCAACAATCATGCTATCTGCTGCTGCAAGTGGCAGATGGGAAGAAAAAATATATTGTGCAATTAAATAATATCAGCATTGATTATTTTTAAGTTTATAAAATCTGCATTCAACTTTTAATAGGACTAAATGAACATGTAGAACACTATAGTATTATGTGAACAATTCTTTCAGATCTGGAATAAAATATTTAAGAACAAATGTAACCAAAGAGGTAAAAGATCTATATACTGAAACCACAGACACTGATAAAAGAAATTGAAGAAGACAAAAATCAGTAGAAAGGCATTCCATGCTCATGGACTGGAAGAATTAATATTATTAGGATGTCTATCCTACACAAAGCAGTCTACAAATTCAGTGCAATCCTATCAAAATTTCAGTGGCATTTTTCCATAGAAATAGGACAAACAATCCCAAAATTTGTATGAGACTACAAAAGACCCCAGATAGCCAAAGCAATTTTATGAAAGAACAAAGCCGGGGAAACCACATCTCCTGACTCCAAACTCTATGACAAAGTTACAGTAATCAAAACTCTTTCAGAACTGCCTCATGAATCCACAGTGTGCCCTAGCCTCTCAAGCATGAATTGATCTCCTCCCAGACAAGCTGCTAGATGCTAGGAGGACTGACATAAGTTGGACATGGGCCCTGTCCTCAAAGAGCTTTCAATCCAAGGAAGGAGTCAGACAAGCAAATCAATTATCAGGGTACTACGGTGTGTATGTACGTGATATGAGAGACTTAAACACGATGTGCTTTGGAAGCACAGCAAAGAAATGAACTAAAGGAAAGGGGTTGGTGAAAAGAATCGAGGGAGATTTCCCTGAGAACATGAATTAAAGCTGATACTTCAAGTAGCCAAGGGGAGAAGGTGGGAAAAGATGAACCAGTCAGAGGCACGAGCCAGTGTAAATGCTTACAGTTGTCAGACTTCAGGTGATGCTTTTCATAACTCAGAGCAGATGAGGGCAGAATTAGAGTGAGGGTTTGAACTAATGCAGTGGCAAATGGCATGGTAAAGAAAGGAACAAATGGAGGGAGATCTCAGAAGCAGAACTGAATGGGACCTGATCCCTGATTGGATGTAGGGGATGAGGGAGAAGGAAGAGCCCAGGCTGCCGGAACCACTATCTGAGAGTAAGAATAAAGCAGCTGTAAAGGATGGCTTTCCCTAAGCCATCATTAAGGAAAATGATTTAAAACCTGTAGAATCTGAGGAGTCTCTAGGACATATGGAAGACTTGTCCAGTAAGCCATCAACAGAGATCCAGAGTGGAGGGTCTTTTAGGAATTCCCATCAGTTAGGTGGTGACCACGGATGAGATTAACAAGAGCTGAGATCACCCACAAAAGCTAGCATGCTGTAGAGCGACAAAGGGACTTTCCACACATATACAAACTATCGCCCACTCGTTATTACATAACCTTAAACAAGCTATTTAACATATTCAAAACTCTGTCCTGTCCGACTCTTTGTGACCCCATGGACTATACTGTCCGTGGAATTCTCCAGGCCAGAATCCTGGAGTGGATAGCCTTTCTCTTCTCCAGGGGATCTTCCGAACCCAGGTTTTCGCATTGCAGGCAGATTCTTTCCCAGCTGAGCCACACAAGGGAAGCCCAAGAATACTGGAATGCGTAGCCCATCCCTTCTCCAGCAGATCTTCCCGACCCACGAATCAAACCGGGGTCTCCTGCATTGCAGGTGGATTCTTTACCAACTGAGCTATCAGGGAAGCCCTCAAACAAGTTATTTAACATATTCAAAACTCAGTTTGTTCCTGCATAAGAGAGGAATGATGATACTCATCTCACAGGTTGTGGTGAGGCTCAGTGAGAGGTTTGTAAAGTAGCTAGCACAGGGTCTGATGGCATTATATGAGTCTTGAAGGTGGGGTAGTGAATGTCACTTCCTGGAACTGTACAGTATACAACCTGCTCAGCTGTACAGCATGGCCCTGCCCTGATACACAGCAGGAACGCACTCAGTGTTGTTAAGTGTTATTAATCTTAGAAGGAAGGAGAGAAAAAAAGAAAAAATTCAGAAAAGAGAACCCATAGAAACACCAGTATTTATAAGGTAGATAAAAGAAGTCCTCATATAAACCTAAGAAGGAACTGCTTCTTTTAGACTACAAAAGTAGATGTAACATGTGATATCTCAGACTGAGAAGTAAAATCCAGTCACTGCAATCTACAAAAATACTTTTTATCTTTCTGAGCAATGATAACCATAACACTGTAAATTGTTCACCAGAGTCCGCAGTCATGGTGACCTTCACCACAATAGAGAATTTCCTAATCTGAATTACAGACTTTCCTATGTTGCTGTTGTTGTTCAGTTGCTAGGTCATGTCTGACTCTTTGTGACCCCAGGCAAACAAAATCTTGACATTAGTGGTAAGTAATCCAAACTGTAGGCATTGTATTAACTTGTAACATACCTAAAGTCATGTAAAAGCAAGACCAAAGTAAATCTAAAGCATACTTAGCCAAAAAAAACAAATATAGAAATATACATATTAGATTACTAGATATGTATAAGATACTTGTATAATGTAAAACATATTATATAATATGTAATATGTAACATTATATATATATATACATAAAACACACACTAGTCCTATATAATACGGAAATCAACAAATGGATTTTCTTTTTCGAAAATTAATTAAAGAAAAATTAGATTCATTCTGATGCTACTGAAATTACTCTTTTCACCTACTTTACTCTGTTAGTAACAAGAGTCTTGACACCTTAGTCTTGACATCCTGATTACATGCTGCATTAAAACTTTTTTCTTTTTCTTTTTTTATTGAAGGATAATTGTTTTACAGAATTTTGTTGTTTCCTGTCAAACCTCAAGATGAATCATCTATAGGTATACATATATCCCCTCCTTTTTGAACCTCCCTCCCATCTCCCACCCCATCCCACCCCTCTAGATTGATAAAGAGCCCCTCCTGAGTTTCCTGAACCATGCAGCAAATTCCCGTTGGCTACCTATTTTACATTTGGTAATATAAGTTTTCACGTTACTCTTTCCAAACATCTCACCCTCTCCTCCCCTCTCCCCATGTCGAAAAATCTATCCTCTATGTCTGTTTCTCCACTGCTGCTGTAAATAGATTCTTCAGTACCATTTTTCTAGATTCTGTATGTACACATTAGAATACGGTATTTATCTTTCTCTTTCTGACTCACTTCACTCTGTATAATAGGTTCTAGGTTCATCCACCTCATCAGAACTGACTCAAAGGTGTTCCTTTTATGGCTGAGTAATATTCCATTGTGGATATGTATCACTACTTCTTTATCCATTCATCTGTCGATGGACATCTAGGTTCTAGCTATTGTAAATAGTGCTGCAATGAACAATGGGATACATGTCTCTTTCAGTTTTGGTTTCCTCAGGGTATATGCCTAGATTAAAACTTTTTTAAAATTTTGTTAATAATTTGTTTGGTTTTAATAAATCAGATGAAAGAACACAAGTATTGGGAAACCAACTTCTGCAAGAGGTGTCATTCTCTCTCCATGAGAAAAATTTAATGCAAAGGTCATGGTATGCTGCCACTGACAGTTTGGTTACTTGTCATTTCCAAACACCTACCATTTCATTCACATTTTTCTGCTGGATCTAACAGGGCTCATCTTTCAACATTTATTGCCAGTACTGAATGTAAGAACTAAGAATAAGACACAATATGAAATAAGGCTAAGAACATTACAAAATATGAAAAAAAAAAAAAACTATGCCAGAGATTCGTTCAGGGTGACATGGTGGTCAAACTATTGATAAATGGAAAGTCAAAATATGACCCAGAACTGATTACCCAGTTATGTCTGCCTTGATAACAAAAGTTTTCAAAAAGTTGGAGACATGTCATTTTGGTTCTATTATTTCATACATACAAGAGCATCTCAAAACCAGCTGGGCTGCAATAAAAAATCTGACTAGAATGACCATCATCAAAAAGTATACAAATAGTACATGCTAGAGAGGGTGTGGAGAAAAGGGAACCCTCCTACAGTGTTAGTAGGAATGTAAACTGGTACAACCACTATGGCGAATAATATGGAAGTACCTTAAAAACTAAAAACAGAACTACCATATCATCCAGCAATCCCACTCCTAGCCATATATCCAGAGATAATCACAATTCAAAAAGATATGTACACCCCAGTGTTCACTGCAACACTGTTTGCAATAGTGAAGACACAGAAGCAGCCTAAATGTTCATGGACAGATGAATGGATAAAGAGGATATGGTACATATATACAGTGGAATATTACTCAACCATAAAAAAGAATGAAAGCATGCCATTTGCAGCAACATGGATGGACCTAGGGATTACCACACTAAAGTAAGTCAGACAGAGAAAGACAAATATCATATGATACCATTTATATGTGGTGGAATCTAAAAATGTCATACAAATGAATTTTGTACAATATAAATCTATTTACAAAGGAGAAACAGACTCACAGATTTAGAGAACAAACTTATGGTTACTGGGGCAAAGGAGCAGGGGAAAGGATATTAGGAACTTTGGGAAAGATATGTACACTCTGCTATATTTTAAATGGATAACCAACAAGAACCTGTTATAGAGCACAGGGAACTCTGCTCAAAGTTACATGGCAGCCTGGATGAGAGGGGAGTTTAGGAGAGAATGGATACATGTATATGTATGACAGAGTTGCTTTGCTGTGCACTTGAAACTATCACAACATTATTAATCGGCTATGCTCCAATACAAAATTTAAAGTTTATAAGTAATAATAAATTGAAAAAAATAAAAGAAACAAATTTACTACTTAATTTTTCATTAAACTTTGCATTCCTTTAGCTCATTTTCTGCCAAAGGGGACTATCCCACAATAAATGTTAACGTTTTCAACAATAAAATAAATAGGTATAGATTTGCACCCTACAAAAGTGACAAAACTACCCTATCAGGAGCAGTCAAGCTTTCTACACTTGCCACCCACTTCACCAGCAGTCAGCCTGGCAGCTTCATGCTTTTCATAGGCCGCAGTGGGGGTCTTGGACCACAAGCGGTCCATGAAGGAGCTGATAGGATGAGCAGCACCAAGTTCTCCTCCCACTCCCTGAAGACTGGACTGAGTGAGTTGTCTTCAGCCACCAACGCTGGAACATTTTTCATTTTCTTAGTGAGTGCTCTGAACACTGTTCTCCAGAGAGAGGCATAAGTTAACTTGGATTTGGAGAGAATTGGTGGGGAAGACAGGGTTATATGCACCATCTTTCACATTTAAACATGTGTTAAAGTGCAAACACTCTTTTCAACACATACATCTCACACACTATGCGAGGAGATCACAGTAAATCCTGAAGTTACAAGGTGGGAGACTTCTACCTCGTTTTATTTTGTTGTTGTTCAGTCGCTAAGTCAGTCCAACTCTTTGAAACCCCACGGACTGAAAAACATCAGACTTCTCTGTCCTCCTCTATCTCCTGGAGTTTGTTCAAGTTCATGTCCACGGAGTCGGTGATGCTATCAAACCATCTCATCCTCTCATCTTATTTTAGTGCATTTAAAAATAATATTTCCTTAAAGTCCAGAACCAATGCCAAATGGGAAACAACAACCAGCACAAACTGGAAATTCTATAGTAATTATCTGTTTAAAATTTCTACATAAGTCAATATTGATCTTTTATGTTTTACTTATAAAAATGTCCATTTCTTCAATATTTTCATTTTTTTCTAGAGAGTTTCGTGCATAGTCTTCATGTATAATTCTCATAATTTCTCCAACTTCCCTGCTTTATGTGGTTGTGTCTGTTTCTTCATTCCTGTGTATATTTTTTCCAGGTTCTAAAATCTTATTTAGCCTCTTTCTCAATTTTTTCATTACATTAATTCCAACTTTTAAAACTTTATCAGTTCTTTAATAAGTTTTCCTTTAAGTAAAGTTTTATGTATATGCTATGCCCTAAAAATTTGGATATGTGCAATTTTTTTATTGCTTTCTCTTTATTCTTTTATCAAAGGTTTATTTGGGAGAGTTTCTTAGTTTCCCAGTGGTTTGAGGGGGTGTCATATTTTTATTATTAATTTCTAATTTAAATGGCTTATGATTAAGGAATGTGATCTAAAAAAAACTCTACTTTTGATATTTGTTATAGTTTTACTTTGTTTTAGGCCAATTTAGTAATCCTATTTCTAGTCATTGGCATTTGGAAAATTGCACGTCTCCAAAGAAATGCTCCCTGAAAGAGGACTTACTTGGTGATGTGACTAGGTAACCTGTACTGCTCACCTAAAATCTAACCCCCAGACAATGGCTCATGTTGCAAAAGAATTCTCACTTGCAAATCTGGAACTGTTACATCTCTAAGTAGAAAACAAGGCAACTAATTATTTTTAACAGACAGATGGATTGTACCAGCTTGGAATTTAATTTTAAAAAAAAACACACACACACAAAGACATATAATACTCCTGAATGATGCCCAGCAAGCACCTCATTCAAGTTTTTATTTTTCCAACCTGGCATCTCAATTTCTCCTCTGCATTAGTAAACATTCATAAGCATAAAGCAAACCCTCCGTCCTTCAAATCCAAGAGAAACACATTTGTCTTGCACATCAAGAGTGCCTCAGTGTGATTCACTCAAACCTGGACATGAAAGGGGTTAGAAGTATTTCAAATGCAAGCATCTGCTAAAATATTTAGTCCCACCAACGCTTTGAAGACTCTGTACTCAAATCAAATCTTGGCGATCTAAGACACAAACAATGAGCACATTTAAGAGAGGAAATCTTGTTTAAAAACACCAAGGAAATTCCAAACTTTTACAAAAGAACCAGCTGATATTTCAGCAAAGATACACTTGCAGGCAGGCTGTTGTATTGAAAGTTTCTCCTGAAAGTTCATAAAGGTGAAGTGAAATCTCCCTCAGGCCTGGTGTGTTTGAAGAAGGAATAGATTGTATTATTGAGCATCTACTGTATACCAGGCAAGGTACTTGTACTAAGCATTTTGCATACACTATCTCTTTGAACCTTCACAAAAGTCATCACTACAGAAAATAATCTTATTGCAGAAAATAATCTTATGTACCTGCATTTTTAAATGATTGGTAATGGATATAAAGGAAAGGCTCATTAAAACATAAATTCAGCTATAAAGTTCTCTCATGACATAGTCCATTTAGAGTTAAAGACTCCAATATTTTTACTTCTAAGTTGAGAAGAGTCCCCTAAAACTTCTAAGATTTCAGTTTATGATTCCAGCAAACTTTTATCTTAAACACGGACAAATATGCCCATCCATTTACCTTCAAATAATTGTTGTGCAAAAAATTAATTAAATAATAAGTCATCTAATCAAATGACCTCATGAGATCTAATCCCAGCTGGTATTAACCGACTGACCCAGTGGATCACAGAGGTAACTCTGGTTAATAACCTAAACAATTTAAATTGGCACAAAGTTCAAAGTAACATGCAACCTATCTACCCTTTTAGATTCATCTTCTGCCCATTTCACTTTGCATCTAAATTCCAGCCATGCTAAGCTATTTTCAGGCACACGGAATTTCCCAAGCCCAGGCAATTCTTCCCCACCTCTTTCACCTGATGAAGAACTCCTCATTTACTAAAATGTCACCCAAGGTGTACCTTTTCTGGGACCCCCTCCCTCTATCTATCTTCTCCCCCATCTTGATAGATGGCCTTCTCTGGTCTTCCTCCCTTAGTACGAGGACCTTACCCTATTATAACACTCATTCTTTTATTCAGTAAATATTTATTAAGCTCCTATTATTGACCAGGTTATTTATTAAGTGCCGGGACTACAAAGGTAAAAAAGCCTTCAGGTGGTGTAAGAAAAGACAGACACCTATGCAAGTGAGAGCAGTGCCAGCCAGATCCAGGAAGGCAGCTGTGTGAGCCCCACCCTGTAGCAGGGGAGGAACCGAGTGGGCAGAAGTGTGAGAATCCAACAGGGAGGAGGTTGGAGAAGAGAAATTGCGTGAATACATGTAGAAAGATGGACAACAGATAAGCTTTGTTGATGGCAGAAAACTGCTCCAGCAGAGGCATTTGATTAATAAACCGAAAAAGACTCACTTACAAAACTTGTTCAAGCTATTATAAAAGCAAAAGATAATCATAGAAAGTCAACCCTAATTTTACTCCTAATTGTTGTTAATATCCAGGGCTTTCTTAAACTCAAAAAGGCTTATTAGTGATATGTTAAAACTTTCAAATTTTATCTAAAAACAAAAGTTTTTAGAGTACAGTTGCTTTACAATGTTGTGTGAGTTTCAATTGTACAGCAAAGTGAATCCGTTATATGTGTGCGTGCTAAGTCACTTCAGTTGTGTCCGACTCTTTGTGACCCCATGAACTGTAGCCCACCAGGCTCCTCTGACCATGGGCTTCTCCAGGCAAGAATACTGGAGTGGGTAGCCATTCCCTTCTTCAGGGGGATCTTTCCAACCCAGGCATCGAACCCAGGTCTCCTGCACTGCAGGCAGATTTTTTACTCTCTGAGGCAACAAGGAAGCCGAAACAGAACCATGTGGAGATGCCAAGGATCAAACCTGGGACCTCATACATGCAAAGCTTGCGCTCTAGCACTGAGCTACATCCCCTAGTATATAAACATATATCCACTCTTTTTTAGATTTCCTTCTCATTCAGGTCATCACAGACCACAGACCATTGAATAGAGTTCCCTGTGCTATACAGTAGGTTCTCATTAGTTATCTGTTTTATACATAGTATGTTTATATGTCAATAAAAGGGTATATATAGCTGCTCTGATAGGCATTAGTGAATAAAGAAACCATTCCATCGTGTGAGACGTTAACATAGCAAACTGAGAAATGGGATAAGCAGGGGAGACGCACTCACCTTTCCTTGTCAGGATGAGAATGAAACAAGACAGATGGTATAAATGTGGGTGCAAGGCTCCTAGACCATTCTATTGGGATTAGGGGGCCCTGGTCAAGAATCTGTTTCCTTTCCATGACCTAATGCACACACACACACTCCTCGGTTTGGAGAATCATCAATCCAAAAAACTGTATGCTCTTTGATCAACAGAGGCAAAACTTTTCAGAGCGACCAGTGTAATGACATTGTTACTTAAGTACTAAAGAAAAAACTTCCAAACTTTTTAACCTACAGTTTTTATACATACTCCTATAGGATCTTAGACAACATAGCATCTGCAGTACTTACCTCTAGCTACCAAAATGGAAATGAGGAAGCAGAAATCAGATACCATCATCCTCAAAAGAACACGGTAGACTTGGGTGGCTGCCTGCCTGTTCATGCTGACTATTTCAGTTTAACAGTTCAGGTGGCTCCAGGTGTTCCTTTGACATCAGCTTATGCCTGATTATTATCAGAAAACATGGTAGCAATACATGCCCCAAAGAAGCAGAGTCATTGTGAGCCATATCACGCCCTGAATCGTGCTATCCTTGATTTCACACTGCATTCAAGAAAGATCAAATGGTCAACTATACTCCAATAAAAAATTTTTTTAATTATTATGTTGTACGCCTGCAACCAATATAATGTGATATGTCAATTATATCTCGAATGAATGAACAGAAAACCAAACAAAAATGAAATGACAATGACGTGTACATTACTTCTTCTTTTCTGCAAGAACTGAATAAAAGGCATTGAGCACAATATCCTAGTTTAAGAACAAATAAATCTTTAAACAAATGAATCCTTGCTACAATATAAACTATTTCATTATAGAGGAAGATAGTTCTAACCTCTAAGAACTAATCAAAACCTAGGTTACTATAGCAATGTGACTTCCTCTGAGTGCCTTCACAAATATCCTCTCATTGAATACACACAACCACCTTTCGGCTGAAATGGTATCATTCCCCTTTTACAGATGAGAAAACTGAGCACTGAAAAATGAGCAGACTCTCCTGGGGTCCAAGAGGCAGTTACTGTCACGACAAGGACTAGAACCTAATAACCTTGTCAAGTGATCTTTGTCGAGCACCCTTGCTTCCCAAAATAAACTTGTATGTGAAATCAAGCTCCCCTTGTTCTCAAATTGGAATCTTTTTTGGAACGAGGACAAAAATGGAAGGTTGACATGAAATGTTTAATTCTATTTTTAAATCTTTACCTTGGGCAAAAATCCAGGTGTTATGCCAAAACAAATTAGACAATACTTCTAGCTTAGCAAAAGCTCCACCTCGACCAAGAAGAAAAATAGAAAACGTACACTGAAAAGAAAGTTCAGAAACGGAGTGCATTACTTCTCAGCAGTAGCCTTCTGCAAGAAGGAAGGGGCAAGTTTCCTGGAAGAGTGAACAGTCAAAAGAGGATGACTCAAAAGACTATTTTAGTACGAGATCCTGTTTCACCTTGTTGTCCATCTGTTTTGCTGAGAATGTAAAGCTATCTAGGTCCAAGCCAAAAAAGAGAATGAAATCATCTGCTAAAGCCACATATGCAGGAGCGCCATGAAGACACAGTGCTGACCTAACACGGCTGTGCCATTAGAGGCCCGTCCATACCTTCCACTACCTGGCTGGACTTCTGGGCAACCACATTGCTTTATCCCAGGGAGAGGGGTTCAGGAATTCAGCTAAACCAATGGGGAATACTGTAAAATTCATTATTATTTTACTGCAGGCTAATTGAAGGCAAAGAACAGCTCAACTGCATATGACCAAAAAATAGTTAATAAATATTTTACACACAGGCACAGACTAAGGACAACATCTATTTATCAAATGGTGCAGTTATCCTTCTCCTCTACTCCTCCATCCCCCTCAACTTTTCGATCTTTCTCATGAGAGTCACAAAAGACACCACACTTACTAATTTCCACCCTCCCCTTCCTTTTGTGCCATCTAGTACCCCTGGCATCCTTCAGTACCTAAAGCCCACACCTATCGTTCACCTGTACACCTCCTTGGTTTCTCCCTTCCTTCTTTAGAGTGAGAAAAAAGAGGGAGGTCCACAGAAATTCAAACTAGAGAAATGCAGGGGAATTGGTATTCAGAAAGCTAGTGATTTCAGAGCTTTAGACACAGAAGAGTCCAGACTCTCATTTGAAGGGCAAGGAAACCATTTCAGCTGTGTTGTAGACCAAATGATCGTTTATAGTTTGGCTAGAGATCGAAACTAGCAAGTGTGATATGGTTTCCATAGAAAAGTGAGTTCCAAATTCTAAACCACTGATCTGCAAAGAAACTTTTGGAACACTTAATATTCATCAAGTTTGGGCCACCTACCAAAAAAATGTAACAATCAATGGTTCCCCCTGAGTTGTTCTTTACAGCTACAGAAGAACATACAGAATGTATACACATGGATAACGGTGCTGAGATTTGACCTCCTTCCTTAGAAGCTGCTCCAAATGAGAAAAGAGTCGGTGACCCTTGGTGCCCTAAGAATCCCAGGTGAATTTATTCTTCTCACTGTGCTCAGTGAGAGAAATGGAACTCACTTCTTGATAATTAGTGACTACAGGGGAAAGGACACTCAGCATTATCATAAAGAGACAGTAAAGACAATAGGCTGGAAGATAGTTCTACTCACTTTACACTGGCAAAGAGTCAGTGGAATTGTTGCCATTGCAGCTTAAGGCAGAACTTGAGTTCCAAGGAGGCATGTAGTTTCTTCTGCGCAGAAGAAACATACTCCAATGTGTGTTTGTGTGTGTGCATGTGTGTATGTATGTGTGTGCATGCGCACACGTGTGTGTGTGCACGTGCGTCTGTCTGTGTAGAGCCAATTGAGCTGTAAAGAACAAGATTAGGGGACAATGATGATGCAGCTCAAAACAGGATGATCACTGATATGACAATATACTGGCCAAGCCTACTCTAGCCCTAATTTCTCTTCAAAGAGCTATAATCATGGGTCGAAGCTGAAGGGGAACTTTAGACTTTCCCGTGTAATAATTAGAGTATCCAGAATCAGTTGTAGTCAAACGATGTGAGTAAGAAAAGACCAGAGTCATTCATTCCTACCAACAAAGGTAATTCTTTAATTACCTTTGAATTTTTTGATGTAATTCTGCCTCCTTTAGCTAAAAGTTGATTGGGCCCAGAACAGATGGATGTCTGAAGCAGAGTTAATCAGATTTTCTCTATCAGGAATGTGGAATGTGCATTTAGGGACAGACATCTCTCTGCTTGGCTGATTCTGTATGGTAGCCATATTCCATCATGTATATGAACATCAGAACAAACTAGAGAGGAAGCAATAAAGCAGGTGTGCAAGAGAGGAGGTAAGAAAAGAGCCAGGGAAAGAAAATGATTCTCCAGTTCTCAGTTCCAGTTTCTTCCAGAAGCCGGCTGCATTCCTATCTTTTGAGTTCCTTAAGACACGCCTTGTCCTTATAATAATTTTTTCCTTTCTGTTAAAGCTAGCCCAAATTTATTTCAGTTATTTGAAATCAGAAACACCTTGGTTAAACTACATTACCATATAGTAAATCATCATACCATGAAAAAAAGCATAGACTTTTGAATCTGTCAATGCTGAATCCAAATCCTAGCTCCACTGAATATTAGGTGTCTCATCTAGAGGGAGTTTCCTAGCCTCTCTGAGGCTTGGTCTCAGTTAACTGTCATGCACAGTTTCTGTGAAAATCAGAAAATCATACACAGAGCCTGTGGACAGCACAGACTAAATGATAACTTCCAGTAGAATGCACTGGCGCAGCAGTCATGACGGCAGCCGTGGTATGGCCAAGGATATGGAGATAGGAGGGCTGTATAAAAAATCAGAACTACAGACACAGAAAGATACTTTTCTTAAAGTCTTTACTTGACAAAATAACTCAATCCAACCCAAGTTTTTTTTCTTGTTTTGGCCCACCAAGCAGCTTGCCGATCTTAGTTCCCCACCCAGGGAGCAAACCTAAGCTCTTTGTCCTGTCCTAAACACTGGACCACCAGGTCCAGTTTCTTTACTGAGTTTCTCTAGTATATGCAAAGTATGGTTTATGTGCTCAGTTGCTCAGTCATATCCAACTCTTTGTGACCTCATGGATTGTAGCCCACCAGGCTCCTCTGCCCATGGGAAATTCCAGGCAAAAATACTGGAGTGGGTTGCCATTTCCTTCTCCAGGGGATCTTCCTCCACATCTCTTGCATCCCCTGCACTGGCAGGTGGATTCTTTACTACCACACCATCTAGGAAGCCCAAAAAGCAGAGCTTCCCTGATTGCTCAGCAAGTAAAGAATTCACCTTCAATGCAGAAGATGTGGGATAGGAAAGACTCCCCTGGAGCAGGGCATGGCAACCCACTCCAGCATTCTTGCCTGAAAAATCCCATGGACAGAGGAGCCTGGCAGGCTATGGTCCATGGGGTCACAAAAAGTCAGACAAGACTGAAGCTACTGAGCACATATGAAGAGAATCTAAATATGGTTTAAATTTAAAATTATTTTTAATCTATCATCTACCACAAATTCCTTCATGGTGAAGGGAAAGCATGGTGTATTTGAAGGACTTACAGAATTCAATAGGGCTGGATTATCAAGAAGGTGAAAAAGATTGCTCTGAGATTAGGTTGAAGAGGTGGACACAGACAATGGAGAGGAAATCTGTAAGTTTAAGAGTTAAACTAAAAGACCATGGGAAGCTTTTTTAAAGCAAACTGACATTAGCAGAAATTTATTTATTTTTTTTTAGTATCACCCTGGCTGCGGCATAGAAATAGATTGAACAGAAGCAAAATAATGCAGGTGCTTCTTGGTAAGGATATATTTCAGCAGTCCAGGTGGGAAATGATGCTGGTGGTAGCAAGGGGCCTGGAGAAAAGTAAGCACTTCCTACATTACATAAGACACAGAACTGGCAGGACTAGAGGATTAGTAGGATGTTAGACATGTAGGATGTCAAGAAATCACTGTTGGGACTTCCCTGGTGATTCAGAGGTTAAGACGCCAAGCTTCCAGTGCAGGGGGCACAGGTCCGATCCCTGGTGAGAGAACTAAGATTCAACATGCCTCACAGTGCGCTGGCCAAAAAGAAAGTGAATAATCCTGACAAACACCAACTCAGTCGGGTGATCAAAGCCAACATCAACAGTGGTGGCAAGTCATATTGACAGTGTGTACCCTTGACACAATGACACTTTATTTCTGTGGTCAAACTCCTGAAAACCCCTAACCCCAGCCTAATCGCTAAGAAGAGCATCAGGGAAATCCTAAATCCCAGTTGAGGGATAAAGTGTGTATGATCAGATATGTTTAGCCTATATCTGACAATACTCCTCAAATACAAGGAAAGTCTGAGAAACATACCCAAGAGGAGCCTGAGAAGAGATGACGACTAAATTGTATGCGGTATCGTCCATGAGATCTTGGAGCAGAAAAAGAGGGCATAGGGTAGAAACGAAGGAAGTCAGAATCAAGTATGAACTTTGGTTCATTTTAAAATGATGATGATAATCTACTAACAACTGTGCCCTGCAGGTAAGGCTCCCTTCTTCCCTACTGCAAAGACTCTCAGAAACTGCTGCAGTCCAAGTGGATGGGAGAAATATGCTCCCGAGCGGGAAAGGAGGCAAGCTCATTGTAGTGTACACGCCATACAGTCATCTGAGGCAACGGGTAACAGGCGTCAGTGCTGAAATTCAAAGGCAGCACATAACACAAAGGGAGGTCACCTGGAGAAGGCCAACTGGCCGCCCATTCAGTGACATTCCCCTGGTGAATTCATCTCTGCCCGGGATCAGCCCTCAGCCTGACAGGCTCAGCAAACTACTCGCTGCTATCTTGAGGTTAATCAAATCCACGGATAATGACTCATACTAAGTATCCAGAATGATACAGAGAAAGAGAATGCCACACTGTCAGGCAAACCCAAGACACAGGGCTGGGCAGGGTGGGGCCTGAGAGTCTGCATTTCTAACAAGGTTCCAGGTGATGCCCATACAGCTGGTCCATGGACCACACTTTGAATAGCAAGGGTCTGAGCAAGCTATAAGAGAAATCAGTGTCAAGTTTATTGATGAGCTGAGTATCAAGTAGATCACGAGAGAGGTTGACCACTTAACTGTCGATGCCAGCAGGCTTTGGTTTCCTAATGTAGCCATCTCCAAAGCAGAGACAGAAACCCACTACTATGAGGTCTCAGTGTTTGTGGTATCCTTTCCTCTGGATGAGGCTCATATGGAATTGCCAATGTGCAGAGATTCTTCCTACCTATGCTTCCACATTTAATCTCCTCCCACCTCCAGTAGGAGGAACAGATTCTTCATGCACAAATAAAACACCTTCAATTAGCTTGTGACCTGGTTTTGCAGACTGAGGACTCATTCACTCCAAGGGGACCTGGTAAATCTCTGCACTGACCTAGTGCATATAAATTTCCTAGATGGGCTCTCTAAAGAAACTATTGTTTCCCTTAGTTTTTTCTTTTTTTCAGCTGCACTCTTCATTGCAGTGTGCAGGCTCTCAAGTTGCAGCTTGCCTTCGTGCAGGCTTAGTTGCCCTGAGGCATGTGGGATCTTAGTCCCCCAATCAGGGATCGAACTCACATCCCCTGCATTAGAAGGTGGACTCTTAACCATCTGACCGCCAGGGGAGTCCCTCCCTGCGTCTTAATGGAGAAGGTGAAACACTGCTCTTACACTGTTGCCACAGTAGAAAAGATTCTCATTTCTAAACTATTTACGGAGCCCTGGTTGAGTGCAACACACATCAGCGGAGGGAATGTTCAGTTCAGTTCAGTTGCTCAGTTGTGTCCGACTCTTTGCGACCCCATGAATCACAGCACACCAGGCCTCCCTGTCCATCACCAACTCCCGGAGTTAACTCAAACTCACATCCATCGAGTCGGTGATGCCATTCAGCCATCTCAACCTCTGTCGTCCCCTTCTCCTCCTGCCCCCAATCCCTCCCAGAATCAGAGTCTTTTCCAGAGTTAACTCTTCACATGAGGTGGCCAAAGTACTGGAGCTTCACCTTCAACATCAGTCCTTCCAAAGAGCACCTAGGACTGATCTCCTTTAGGATGGACTGGTTGGATCTCCTTGCAATCCAAGGGACTTTCAAGAGTCTTCTCCAACACCACAGTTCAAAAGCAACAATTCTTCAGCGCTCAGCTTTCTTCACAGTCCAACTCTCACATCCACACATGACTGCTGGAAAAACCATAGCCTTGACTAGATGGACCTTAGTGGGCAAAGTAATGCCTCTGCTTTGGAATATGCTATCTAGGTTGGTCATAACTTTCCTTCCAAGGAGGAAGCGTCTTTTAATTTCATGGCTGCAATCACCATCTGCAGTGATTTTGGAGCCCAAAAAAATAAAGTCTGACACTATTTCCCCATCAGTTTCCCATGAAGTGATGGGACCAGATGCCATGATCTTCATTTTCTGAATGTTGAGCTTTAAGCCAACTTTTTCACTCTCCACTTTCACTTTCAGCAAGAGGCTTTTTAGTTCCTCTTCACTTTCTGCCCAAAGAGTGGTGTCATCTGCATATCTGAGGTTATTGATATTTCTCCCGGCAATCTTGATTCCAGCTTGTGCTTCTTCCAGTCCAGCTTTTCTCATGATGTACTCTGCATAGAAGTTAAATAAGCAGGGTGACAATATACAGCCTTGACGTACTCCTTTTCCTGTTTGGAAACAGTCTGTTGTTCCACGTCCAGTTCTAACTGTTGCTTCTTGACCTGCATACAGGTTTCTCAAGAGGCAGGTCAGGTGGTCCGGTATTCCCATCTCTTTCAGAATTTTCCACAGTTTATTGTGAGCCACACAGTCAAAGGCTTTGGCATAGTCAATAAAGCAGAAATAGATGTTTTTCTGGAACTCTCTTGCTTTTTCCATGATCCAGCGGATGTTGGCAATTTGATCTCTGGTTCCTCTGCCTTTTCTAAAACCAGCCTGAACACCTGGAAGTTCACAGTTCACGTATTGCTGAAGCCTGCTTGGAGAATTTTGAGCATTACTTTACTAGCGTGTGAGATGAGTGCAAATGTGCGGTAGTTTGAGCATTCTTTGGCATTGCCTTTCTTTGGGATTAGAATGAAAACTGACCTTTTCCAGTCCTGTGGCCACTGCTGAGTTTTCCAAATTTGCTGGCATATTGAGTGCAGCACTTTCACAGCATCATCTTTCAAGATTTGAAATAGTTCAACTGAAATTCCATCACCTCCACTAGCTTTGTTAATAGTGATGCTTTCTAAGTCACAAGAGAAGACTCTACACATGGACATCACCAGATGGTCAACACCAAAATCAGACTGATTATATTCTTGCACCCAAAGATGGAGAAGCTCTATACAGTCAGCAAAAACAAGACCAGGAGCTGACTGTGGCTCAGACCATGAACTCCTTATTGCCAAATTCAGACTTAAACTGAAGAAAGTATGGAAAAAAACTAGACCATTCAGGTATGACCTAAATCAAATCCCTTATGATTATACAGTGGAAGTGATAAATAGATTTAAGAGACTAGATCTGATAGATAGAGTGCCTGATGAACTATGGATGGAGGTTCGTGACATTGTACAGGAGACAGGGATCAAGACCATCCCCATGGAAAAGAAATGCAAAAAAGCAAAATGGCTCTCCGGGGAGGCCTTACAAATAGCTGTGAAAAGAAAAGAAGCGAAAAGAAAAGGAGAAAAGGAAAGAAGCATCTGAATGCAGAGTTCCAAAGAATAGCAAGAAGAGATAAGAAAGCCTTCCTCAGCGATCAATGCAAAGAAATAGAGGAAAACAACAGAATGGGAAAAACTAGAGATCTCTTCAAGAAAGTTAGAGATACCAAGGGAACATTTCATGCAAAGATGGGCTCGATAAAGGACAGAAATGGCATGGACCTAACAGAAGCAGAAGATATTAAGAAGAGGTGGCAAGAATACACAGAAGAACTGTACAAAAAAGATCTTCACGACCCAGATAATCATGATGGTGTGATCACTCACCTAGAGCCAGACATCCTGGAATGTGAAGTCAAGTGGGCCTTAGAAAGCATCACTATGAACAAAGCTAGTGGAGGTGATGGAGAAAATGTAGAGCTGAGCAATAAGCGCACCAGACTCCAGTCCTAAGGGCAAGGTCGCCATCTGAGAGCAGTGACAGGCTTCCTGTCTTCAGAACAGCTCCGCAGAACTTCTAATCTTATGAGCTTCTACTTTCTCCTTGTTGTCAGCTCCAGCTTTCTCAGACCTTGGGTTTAACAGCCCTGGGGACACAGACACCCACGCTGAACTACAACCTGCTCAGCTGGGTTGAATGCATCCTACAGCACTTTACCCCAGTTTATCATCTGCCCATTTATGTTCACGTGGCCCTGCAAAAACCCAAGAATAACTAACCCCACAAAGTTCTGCCAGGTCACATCAAAGCATATTAAAAAGGAGACAACTCTCTGGAAACCCAGTACCAATCAAGAGAGAGCAAATAATGAAGTTACGAACAGGACATGAAGAAGCATATTTTTCTAACAGACTGGTTTAGCAGAAGAGGAAATAATGACTCCACTTCAGTCATTCAGCTGTTTCCACTCATGCCTACTAAGGGAAAACACCACGCGGTGGGTAGTTCTCAAAGTCTAGCACGCAGAAGAGTCATCTGGAACGTCTATTCCTAGGTTCTCACTCTCCCTAATCCACCCTCAGCCCAGCCCATCCCCTGCTACCAGAAAGTCAGATACAGCAGGCTGGAGCTTAGAAATCTATATTTTAAATACCACTCCCCCTTCCGCAGTTGATTCCGAGAAATACTGACTTAAGTCTGAATTTTCACTCTCTATTTTAGTGGTTTTCAACTCTGGCTCACATTTGATTTCTGTAATCAGCTTAAAAAAAAAAAAGTTCTCCATGCCTGTACACAGTCCACCAAGACCCCAAAACAATCAAATCGGAATGCCCAGTGTATGAGACCCAGGCATCAGTGTTCTTTCAAGGCTCCCAGGGAATTCAATGTTTGGTGTTTCCAAGTGGTACTATTTGTCTGTGTTGTTGGACATCAGATTCCAAGGCCCTCCCTGAAGATTATGATTCACTAGGTCTGTCTGGGGCACAGCCCTAGAATCTACCAGTCACACAGGTGCCCCAGGGGATTCTTACAATGGGATTTGAGAAATGTGCCTATCTCGATTAGGTGAATCACAGCCCCTTCTCAGCAAGGCTGCTCCAATAGGACTTTTGACTTCAGTTTTGGAAACCCTATTCCGTACAATCAACTCCAATCTAACCTGCGTATTCCCAAAGAGAGAGAGGGAACTCACCTTACTTGATGCTACATAGCGACGGAAATCACTGCTTTATGTGGCCATGACTGCTGAAGACTCACTTCTGTTCCTGATAGAATAAATCATCTCTCCCACTCATTCAGCACCGTGTGCAAGGTCTTCTCTGCACCTAGTATATGAACTAATTTAATCTTCACAACTACGTTACCAACAGCAACACTTCTTAGTGGTACCTCTACCAATAAGGAAACTGAGGCAGAGAGGCTGAACAAACTGCCTGTTACCCATAGTCACAGGGAGAGGATAACTCTGAACCCAGACCTGGGGGGACCAACATCACCCTGTAACGGGGCTCACCAAACAAAAGCTGAAGAGCCTGCCTGCGTAACCGCTTGCTGCCAGAAACAGAACACAGAAAGACTCAAGGAAGCTAAGGTTTATGTGTCCCAAGTACTGGGCTAGAAGTTTATGTATATTATTTCATCTAATTCAAGAGTCAGATATAGTCCCTATTGTCACGGACACACTCCTGCCTTAATCAGTGATGGGAAGGGTTAACAGTTGTACAGCATTATGCAAAAATAATAATAATAATAAAACTACGCAGTCAAAGAAAGCTTCCAAGGAGACTTGGCAGGCGGGATACCGAAAATTTAGCCAGTTGTGGGTTTAGCGTGTTGGGGCAAGAGGAGGCTGCCTGGAGAGGCACAGGGGTTGCCTGTGGACAGATTCTTCAATGAGGTGGAGCCGTGGAGTTCCCTGACTCTGAGCGAGGACGGGACTTCCTGAGATCTCGGGAAGGGACAGGAGTTTCGTGCAGACACACTGCTTCTCACGGTGAATCTTAACAAGTCAGGATAAGTGGCGGAGGTCCACCCACGTCATAAAGAACCCCCCTGCCAATGCAGGAGACGCAACAGTTGCGGGTTTACCCCCTGGTTCGGGAAGATCCCCTGGAGAAGGAAATGGTAACCTGCTCCAGTGTTCTTGGCTGGGAAATCCCATGGACAAGGAGCCTGGCAGGCTACAGTCCGTGGGGGTCACACAGTCGGACACGACTGAGTGCCCATGCACACACCCCCTTGGAGGGATGACATGACACAAGCCTCCATGAAAGATAAACTGATGTCTCCACTTCCTGCAGAGCAACATAAGAGGAATTCCTTTCGTCCTGCTTCCGGTTTCTCCCTGAGTAGTGGGAGGGAGAAAGGAACTGCAGACCCAATGCCCTGAACTCCAAGACATCTCAGCCTTCAGCAAGAGGCCAAGAGACTGCCTGTGTTTTTATGGAAACAGTGATGAGTGACTGCTAAAAGCCACCTTCTTCCTACCTTTGTTTAGGGACACCCCACCCTGCCAATCCCAAGTAACACACCTGTCTAAGAAGAGCCACATGGAAATCTGTGGGACCCCAGGGTTCTGGAGGTCAGTGCTATCTGCTAGGTCCTGGCGCACACAAGGAGGCGCTAGCGGAACTGGAGCTCTCCACTGAACAGCTGACCACTAAAGGCTGAAAAGAAAGCAGAGACTAGATACACAGATGAGTTCCAGACAGTTTGGAAAGGGAAGGTCTAGACTAGCTGGCTAAAGGAAAGAAAAAATTCTGATTTCAGGATAATCACTCAAGAGTAACAGCTGCCATGAATCAGGGAACTCAAGCCGGGCTCTGTGACAACCTCGAAGGGTGGGATGGGGTGGGCAGGGGGAGGGAGGCTCAAGAAGGAGGGGACATACGTATACCTATGACTCAGCCATCTTGATGTGTGGCAGAAACCAACACAATATTGTAATTATCCTTAAAAACAAATACACTCCAAAAAAAAGTAACAGCTCTCTAGCCCTCTCTCACCACAACTAAAGAAAGCCCACAGACAGCAACAAAGACCAGAACAGCCAAAAATTTGTTAACTCATTAATTTTTTAAAAAGTAACAGCTCTGACCCTAGACTATGGTCCTTTCACGTGGGCTGTGGACCACTGTGCGCCCAGAAGCATTAGCTGGAACTGAAAGGTGGGCAGTTTGCAGGTGAACCTCATCCTGACCTGAAGCAGGGGTGGAAATGCTAAGATTTCCTTGAGAGTTGTGGTCCCATCCAAGACCAAGAGCAAGCAAGCTAGTTGCATGAGAGGGACAGAATCTGAGGAGTGAGGCAAACAGATAAGGAAGCAAAGTACACCGAAGTCTAAAAGAGGGGCCAGGCATCAAAAGGAAACAGAGGCAATCATTTTCCACTGAAGGCAATAAATATTAGGTAAATATTTCAAATCATTCTATATTTCATTCCTTTCTTTATTGAGCTCCTACCACAATTCATTAGCAAATTTGCAAAACAAGCATTACCCCACAAAGGGGAGAAGGGAGGAGAGCAAAAGGAAAAAAAAAAAAAAAAAAAGGCTGATTTAAGAGTTTATTATCTTCAAACCTTCCTCTTTGGGTTTATTCCTCCTGTAGGACTGAGCAGACCATAGTATCAGGCAAACTAGAATTCATGCTTCTTCCATCCAAGAAATAACAGCTGACAGCGTTTAGAACTGACCATTGTTTCAAGGCAGCCAGCACTCCCACGTCCCACCTTTAACACATTCTGCTTCAAGCCCATACCTATTGTCTTTCCTTTGTACATTATAGAGTCATCATTTCCTTTATGCGCTACATTGTAAATGATTTCTCCATTGGCAAACACAATACCTCTTGCAGCTCACTGAACCTTCAAAGCAAGCAGCCTTACTGAATATTTAGTACGTCCTAGGCATGACAAGAAGGCAATGGCACCCCACTCCAGTACTCTGCCTGGAAAATCCCATGGACGGAGGAGCCTGGTAGGCTGCAGTCCATGGGGTCGCTAGAGTCGGACGTGACTAAGTGACTTCACTTTCACTTTTTACTTTCATGCATTGGAGAAGGAAATGGCAACCCAGTCCAGTGTTCTTGCCTGGAGAATCCCAGGGACGGGGAAGTCTGGCGGGCTGCGGTCTCTGGGGTCGCACAGAGTCGGACACGACTGAATCGACTTAGTAGCAGCAGCAGCAGGCATGACAAATTTTTTTAAAAAGCCTATTGTCTGTAAGAAGTATTTGACGTACATCCATAAACACCAAACCTGATGAATTCTCCAAAAAAAAGTTTTGGAAACGCCTATTGGCTTAAGGAAATCAACCTTTCCCCAAACTGGACAAATCCCCTTGAGAACAAATGACCCTGTATTTTACAGATCCCCCCTGTCTGTTGCCCATTTAGTTGTAACCATTACAAGGCAGGGCCTTCGTCTAGTTCTTTCACTCACTGGGCTAATACACTGCATGGAACATAACTCACACTCAGTAAACACTGGCTGGAAGAACAGAAGTCGCTCAACATAGAAAACCAAAGCATTATGCATTTGTGAAATATCCTTGGTGCAAAAATATTTTTAAAAATTAAAGAAATGGATTTGATTAGGTTTTCAGCCAACACCTACAAGTCTTTCTACACTGACGTTTGTCTGGCATTTAACACATTATTTCGTGGAAAAGAAGACCCGTAAGAGAGCCATCTCAATGACTCTCATCTGGGAAACCCTGGACCATGGTATTAGAATTCTGACTGAGTATCACTGTGCCTTCATCTACTGGCCAGGCTTCCCAGGAAACTTCTTGACCTTTCTAAGACTCATATTTTCCTGATTTGCATAACAGAATAGGATTGCTATAAGATTATCTTATGACAGCTAACATTTATTATTTACTCTTTGCTAAAAACTGTGCTTAATTCTTTATAGGTATATAAAGATTGCCAGGAAAAATATCAATAACCTCAGATATGCAGATGACACCACCCTTATGGCAGAAAGTGAAGAGGAACTAAAAAGCCTCTTGACGAAAGTGAAAGAGGAGAGTGAAAAAGCTGGCTTAAAGCTCAACATTCAGAAAACGAAGATCATGGCATCTGGTCCCATCACTTCATGGGAAATAGATGGGGAAACAGTGGAAATAGTATCAGACTTTATTTTTTTGGGCTCCAAAATCACTGCAGATGGTGACTGCAGCCATGAAATTAAAAGATGCTTACTCCTTGGAAGAAAAGTTATGACCAACCTAGATAGCATATTCAAAAGCAGAAACATTACTTTGCCGACTAAGGTCTGTCTAGTCAAGGCTATGGTTTTTCCAGTGGTGATGTATGGATGTGAGAGTTGGACTGTAAAGAAAGCTGAGCACTGAAGAACTGATGCTTTTGAACTGTGGTGTTGGAGAAGACTCTTGAGAGTCCCTTGGACTTCAAGGAGATCCAACCAGTCCATTCTGAAGGAGATCAGCCCTGGGATTTCTTTGGAAGGAATGATGCTAAAACTGAAACTCCAGTACTTTGGCCACCTCATGCGAAGTGTTGACTCATTGGAAAAGACTTTGATGCTGGGAGGGATTGGAGGCAGGAGAAGGGGACGACAGAGGATGAGATGGCTGGATGGCATCATTGACTCGATGGACGTGAATCTGAGTGAACTCCAGGAGTTGGTGATGGACAGGGAGGCCTGGCGTGCTGCGATTCATGGGGTTGCAAAGAGTCGGACATGACTGAGTGACTGAACTGAACAGAATATTTTCCAAATTTGTTATATAAACACAGAATCTCATTTAATTCTCACAACAACCCTATGACTATTCTCTCCATTCTATAGATGAGGGAATGGAGGCAGCTGGACATTTAGCTATAGGCCCAAGTCACACTGGTCAGTGAGGACCAATACCAGGGCTAAAATTTATGTAGTCTGGCTCCAAAGCTGGTGCCCCCAACCTCGGCTATGCTTGCAACTATCGGCCTAGATTGTCTCTAGGCCCAGAAAAACGTGACATTCCTGCCTCCCAGGGGAAGAACTGGGTATCTGTGATACAGAAGAGATCATTTTCGTTTACACACCCTTATATATCTCTGGGACTTTATGCTTTAGGAATACACGCCCTATTCAGAAAAATAATATACTCCCAAAAGGTTTTGTGAAAGCTGAAATTGCTATAAGAATTGAGAAACTCAGCAATGATGCCACCCTTTATGTAAAGAGTTGAGGGGTGGATGTCATTTTCATTGTTATTTAGTTGCTAAACGTGTCCGACTCTTCATGACCCCATGGACTGTAGCCCACCAGGCTCTTCTCCCCATGGAGTTTTCCAGGAAAGAATACCGGAGTGGGCTGCCACTTCCTTCTCCAAGGGATCTTCCCGACCAAGGGATCGAACCCACATCTTCTGCATTGGCAGGCGGATTCTTAACCACTGAGCCACCTGGGACGCGTGTCATTTTCATTATTTAGCACTAAAAGCATGGTAAAATCTTAGAATCACACAAAAGGCCATTCATGTACCTGTTTACTACATGGTGAAGTTCCTAAAATAATCATTGTATTGGTTCTTTTTCTCCACTTGCAAGGTTTCATCGACCGTGCAGGAGCGTGCTCATCTCAGGGCCTCTGCACTTGCTGTTTCCCCACCAGAAGCCTTCGTCTCCCATTTATCCAGAGGCTCCACCCTTGCCTCCCTCCTTCCCATCCACACTTCAATATCATCTGCTCAATCATCTTCTAAACACGACACTTCCTTTATTTTTCTCTATAGCACATACCCCCACGCAATGACACACGATGTTTTTACTTATTTGTTTTACTGTCTCCCCACTGCAGGCTCCTCGAATGACAGCTTCATGGAATTTCTGACTCTGCAAGTCACTGCTGCTTCCTCAGCCCCTGGAAGAGAGGACCCTCATTGAATTATTGAACGAATGAATGGACTCTGGCCTATGGAATCCTCCTAAGGTGAACGCTCTGAGACTCTTAAATTGAAAAATGCATCTGTTTTACAGGGCCAGCTTCAGGAAAGCATGAGGAGTGACCAACATAGTATATTCTAAGAGAGAGAAAATTCTTTAGTCCAAAGTGTCACAGCAAGTAAGTCTGCCTTTGCAAATTCATTCTTCAGGGGTCTTCTGAAAACCTTTCAAACGTGTTACATCAAGCTTGCTCATTTGAACTGGGCTGGTGAAGTGGAAAAACCATGGAGATTGAATTCAGACGACAGATTTCCATGCCAGCATGGCCAGCAAGATATTTAATCTCCCTAAATTTCCTAATTTACACACACTAGGAAGTTGATAATTGGTTGGTTAACTTTATAAACATCTCATAAGACTTACGCTGGTCGAAGAGGATCAAATGAGTTTACAAGCAAAGCACTCAGTCAATGCAGAGTATTTTCTAACAAACTGTAAACTCTAAGAAGGAGTAACGTAACAGATGTTTCTCTCAAAGTTCTCACCAAAATAGCTAGTAAAAATTAAGTGAAATTTAAAGACCAGAAGAGAAAAGCAAATTTAATAGAAGGTATGAACTTAAAATATCACTTAAATTAATACCATGTTCCTTAAACTTTGCATTTGTAAGCTTTATGAAGCAAATCTGTAACAAAATCTACAGAAAAAAAGTGTGGTATGGCTGCCAGTTTAAGAATTTCCAGAGAGTAGGGGGAAAAGTTTTTAACATCACATGTTCCGTCAGAGCAAAGCACAACCAACCTGACAAGTCACCCAGAAAATTCAATGGAAACAAGCAGCTATTTAACATCAAAGAAGCAGCAGTGACTAGCTGGTTGATAAGAGAAAGGGAAAAAAAACACTGCAAAGTCAAGATCCTCTTGCTGCCTCTTTTTGTCATTTATAAAAGTTACAATGACTTCTTTCCTTGGAATATTGAAAGTATACAATCTTCTGGAGGCCAGTCAACTTTCATTGAAAGGGTTGGGAATGTCTGACAGATGTTCAACAGTCGTTCAATCCTTATAATTTGCATTACAAATCAGAGCCTGTGAGAACAGAAGAGGTCTGAGCAGCCAGTCCAACTCTCTCATTTTATACAGAAAGAAACTGACACATTGGCAAATTAAATGGCTTTCCCAATTCTCATACTCATGCATTAAAAATAGACACCAGGGTGTAAGTGTTTCATGTAATGTGGAAATTACTTTTTTTAGGAAAAAAAAAATTTTTTCCTTCCTAGTCCAAAGGACTTAAATACACTGGATGAATGGGTTAAATAAACAGCTTGATCACCTTCTCAGGATCTTTTATCAGAGCCTTCTAAAGCTCCTTACTAGTTCAATAGGGATTTTTCATACAAGGGAGAGTTACAGCCTTTTTCTCCCTTTCAAGTAGAAAATCCTGAGGCTGATCATTGTAGCAGATTCAGGTTGCTATTGTGTGCCTCTCTTGAGGTAGTCCCAAGACCCTGTATAAATAAATGTAAAATATTCACCTGAGAAATATTTTCTTAACTTTATTGCAACTATATGTAAAACCACCCTCAACTTTAAGAGGCAAACATTGACCTTTTTTTGGAGAGACATTTTTGCCTCCACGTGAAAGCATCATTCTTATAACCTTCAAATTATTCAGTCATCAGCTTCATGTATGCTGGAAGAGATGCCAATAAATTCAAAGGGAGATGATTTAAGAATAACAAAACCACCTACAGGAAGCAAATAATAAAGCTAACATCCAGACTCATAGTTTCCAAGTGTTTGGGTACCATTTACTATTAAAAAGAGTTTACCTAGTAATGCCAAGGGAAACCAGAGCTTTATATCAGCTACCCAGGCAGAAGCTCAGACATACGAGAAGGCTTCAGAGAAGCCTTAAGATGGCCCTAAATATCACAGTTACACCTGCTAATTAATACAGCTTACTATGTGCTAAGTATTCTACCATCTGTTACCCACCTAATTCAAACAACAACCTTGCCAGTTGGAAATATCATCCTCATTTTGGAGATGAGAAAACTAAGACTCAGACAGGTCAGTCATTTGCCCCAGATCACTCAACCTTCTTAGCACAGTGGGCAGTGCTTCTCATAATCTGAAGGTCCTGAGTTCGAGACTCATAGAGGGCAGGTTTTGGGGCTTCCCAGATAGTGCTAGTGGTAAAGAACCTGCCTGTCAATGCAGCAGATATAAGATTACGGCACAGGTTCGATCCCTGGGTTGGGAAGATCCCCTGAAGGAGGGGATGGCAATTCGTTCCAGTATTCTTGGGTAGAGAATCCAATGGACAAAGGAGCCTGGAGGGCTATGGCCCGTAGGGTCACAAAGAGTCAGACACAACTGAAGCAAGTTAGCACACATGCACCAAGCTAAGGGTCAAGGAACCAAGATTTAAACCTGGTCTGTCTAATGCTGAGGCCAGAATTCTTTCTCCATGTGACTTCTCCCCCTGCTAGCCTTAAACTCCTTAAACATCTTTAAGAAATGTCTTGCTTATCCGAGAGAATGACACACTCTTCAACTAACATATTCACTCAGATGAGCATCCCAGATTAACAGTTACTGTCATCTAAAAGAAAGCAGAGGGCTTCCCTGGTGGTCCAGCAGTTAACAATCTGCCTGCCTATGGAGGGGACACAGGTTCAATCCCTGATCCGAGAAGATCCCACGAGTTGCCACATGGCAACTAAGTTCCAGGCGCTCTAGAGCCCAGGAGCTAAAACTACTGAGCCCACGGGCCGCAACTATGAAGCCTGCACACCCCAGCGCCTGTGCTCCGCAACAAGAGAGACCACCACGAGAAGCCCAGGCACCACCACCATAGACTACCCCTCTCGCCGCAACTAGAGAAAGCCTGAGTGCAGCAGCGAAGACCCAGCATAGCCAGAAATAAATTTTTTTACAAAAATAAAGCTGACTCTGCAGGGAGAGACCAAAGAATAGTAATTATTCACCTGTGCCCAACAAAGCGGAAAAAATAAAAGGACGGGGTGGGGGGCTCACTGACCTCTGATAGCATGACAGTGATATCCAGGCAGCGAGCCACCCTGATCCCACCGTATACATTTTTCATATTTTGAACTAACAGATTAAGTTACAAAGAAGTTCTGTCCCAGCCACTCTGTTAATAGAGCTCTTTGGGGAAACTCACAAGTGAATATACAGAAGCCTGTGGACAGGAATAAACTCAAGAACTTGACGATGCTGTTCCACAGGATGAGTTAAAGAGCATTCAGGAATTCCTGGTTGATTAGTATTGAGGCTGCGAGTCCATCCATGCAGCCAATATAATCAAGCACATATTACGTGGCTCTTCCCAGACACAATTTCCAACTACTACGTCCTAAGGCTATACCAGGGAAACCAGAAATGTCTTCATCTTTGGCCTGAGGAGTTCAGGGACTGTCTTTGGCAGGGAGCCTTTTGCTGTTTTGGTTCTAGCTGGTAAAGAAGTTGACCTGCGACTTCAGAGTTGTAAGAAATAAGAGTTTTAAGGTCCAAGGAGGACCTGTGAGGATGGGACAAAATCATTACAGGGGTGAAAGAAGCTATGCCCCCCTTTAATCAGAGCAAGGAGTAGAGTGAGTTGGAAGAGCATCTATCTTTTCTGCTCAGGTCACAGAATATTTCTTTAGAGGTGCTTTCTACTTTCTCTTTTAATAGAATAAAAAGATAAATGGGATTTAAGCATGCTGAAAAGAAAGTGGACAACTTTTATGTTCCAAAGAATATGTTTTAACTATCTCTTTTCCAAAGATTCTGATTATATACAGGTTTTTCAGGGACATGTCAAGATATAAAAGTGAGCAAGATATGTTTGTTTGTTTTACTAAACATGAAGTACAAGGAAAGTTATCAGAGAAGGTTAAAAAATAATAATAATGTGGAAACTATCCCAGAAATAATGTCATGCCTAACAAATATAACCTGAAATAAATCTATCACCCTTCTCTATACAACCAAGTTATCTTTTTAGTCATAACTATAAAAGAAAACAGTGGCCAGAAAAGGGGCTTTGGCAGGGACTTTTATTTTATTGAACTCAATACATATATATAACTATGTCAATAAAAAATAAAGAATAGAAAAAAGAAATTTTCATTCAAAAAAGGAGGAAAAGTAATGAATCAAATACCCCTTCAATACTTTAATATATATTTTTACAATAAAAGGGGAAAAACAGATCTACATACCGGTCTCTCTATATATATATGATCAATGGATGTGAATTATCTATATACATGATGAATAATATTACCATAATTGAATCAGAAATTTTAACAAAAATGAAATGTCTAAAGAAGTTACAGTTTGGAGAAACCACTAAATCACTGATGTGATATTCTTTTTTTTCTTTCTTTAATTTTAAAACAACTTTTAAAATAAATGTTAATTTTAAAGATGTTACTCAAATTCAAGAAAACACGTCATGTGCAGGCTAAAATATAGACATGGTGATTGAGCTGAACTGAAAAGATGGTGCTTTATCAGGAAGAAACTCAAGAACTTGACGATGCTGTTCCACAGGATGAGTTAAAGAGCATTCAGGAATTCCTGGTTGATTAGTATTGAGGTTCTTTATCAGGCAGGAGGCAGGGAGGTTCCCTCCGATATATAACATCAGTACCAGTGAATGTCTTGTCAAATTACTTTATCCAGGAGTACCTTTAACCCAGGAAATAACTGCTTAAGGCAAAGCCCTCCTTTCAGCATTGACCAAATCACAAAGCAAATGCAGAAGTTACATGGGGAAGCGAGAAGATATTTTGCAGGACTGGAGCGACAGTGGAGGTTTTGTGGCCAGGGGGATCCCTACTTCCAAAGTCCCAATTCTCTAAGTAGCAAAAGGAAGAGAAACTCCTGCAGCTAAAATGACTCAAGAAGGAACTTGAGAGAATTTAACATCTCTGCGTGCTTCCTCCCACTGAAGGTTTTTCTGATGAACACAGTATGAAAACGCAACAACCTAAATGGACTCAATGGACTGAACCCAAAGAAAATGTCTTCCGAAGCTCAGAGGGCATCCAAATACTATCAAAACTGTCAAATGCTTGTCTGAATTAAAGATGAGAAGGAAATGGGGGAGGGGAGAAAGTCCAAAAGAAACAAAGACCCATTGAAATGCTAAGGCCAAAGATAGAGAATTTGGCTCTGCCAGTTCTTCCTCTGAGTTAATGAAGACTCAGCCCCGGCTTTCCAGTCCTGGTGCTTGCTATTACTTATAGTGCATGGTGGTCCACTTAATTTCTCCCCATCAACAGAAACAATCCCTAAACAGCTAGGATCCACATTCTAGGATCTTTGAATGTGGCACAATTTTCTTGCTTTTTAAGGAAATTATCTCAAATTGTGGTTGGAGGAAAAAAACTGGCTAAGCAGTCTTTTAAAAGTTCAGAACAGTCTAAATTATGGGTTTGGACACACAAGAAGAAGAAAGTTTTGTTTTAATCTGATTTTAAACTGAATTAGTCAAGGCTGCTACAAACATGAACTATGTAATTAGAGTAATCTACTCAGTTAATACATCTACAATAAAGGAATATGCATTCAGAACAAAGGGCAGATACTCAAAAGCTTTTTTTCTGCTTTCTCCACTACTATTTTTTTTACTTTTGCAACAGGAAACACAAATACTATATTGCATATTTAGTACACAAAAAAAATACCTGATAGTAAATAAACTTAAAATTCTATTTCTTACAAAATACACTTATCACTTCTTGTAAAACAAATGGATTCTTCCTGTGGGTGATGGGGAATTGTTTTCAAAGTTTTACTAAACGCACTTATTTATTTTTAATGTAGGTCTCACAAAGGTAAATCAATCACACTAACAATACATGTAACAGGAGGAAATTAATGCTGCCATAATAATCATTTTTTAATGGTTTTAATTTTTACAATCAACTTTTAAATAATAATGTCTTGTCTATTAAACATTTTTAAAAGCCACACTTCATGGAGTTATTATTCTCACTTAAAGTTTAGGACTGAAAAGAATCGCAAAGTTTACTGAAAAGCAGGGAAGGGAAACAGAAATCAAATTTACACTCAAAAAGTGAGGTTTTTTATTATGTCATACCAGCAGAAATGGGGCATAAGTGAGCAAGTTTTAGAAAAAAGAAAGCCATGATGCTTGTGAGTTTGAACTTGAACTTGGAAAGTCTCTCTGATGCTCAGCCTAACATCAAATTAACAGGAGGATCCCAGTTTCAAAATACAAAGAGAACATATACTCTTAAAATGACTTTTCTTTTCATTGAACTTGAAACATAAAAAGCTATGTCAAACACAAAAAGTACACAGTGAATATAACTTTAGGGAACAAATAACTAACTCGTTTAACAAGGAACCAGTTTTCAGAGTTGGTGAAAGAAAGCCGGATTAAGTGATGCATATTAATCACTTCAAGGAAGGTGATTAAAGTGAAAAGATTCCATTGGTCCATTAAATATTAAAATGCAGCATGATGAACACAGCTGCTTTAAAGCCTTGACAATAAATATTAACTTATTCCTCATACAAATTACATGTAAGATGAGGGTTTTATAATACTGGCAGCAAAGTTGCTGTTCCAACAATAAGCAGGCAATATTGTTCCTACGTGCTTACAAGAAAAGGTCCTAAGAAGGGAATTTTCAAGTGCGTGTAAAATGTGGTCAGGAACTGGAAGTTGGGACATGGAAAAATTGAAAGGAGTGCAGGTCATTCACTTACCAGTAAGTGATATAAAAATAATCAGCTCATTCTATGAAAACATAATGTGGAATTAGGTCAGCAACACAGACCCAGAAACCTCCTTCCTGTCCCCACCCCTCGCAAACTACAGCCAAGGCTGATTGCCTTTTCACCACCAGTCCAGTGTGAAACAGCTAAGAGAGCAGAGCAGTGAGGTGGAAAGAGCCCTGCCTGCTTCGTCAGGGGCTGTGAGTATGGAAACCTACGTGGAAGGTCCTTCAGAGTCACGGCCAGGGAAGCTCAGAGCTCCAAGTGAACGTGTGAGGACGGCTGAGCAGAACAGAAACCACGTCCACAAAGAGCTTCTGTTTTGCGCTGCTTGACCCAGAGGCAGCCTCGGAAACTTCTTCCACGTCTCTATCCCCAGAGAATCTGCAAAGAAGAAAGGAAGGAGGCTGCAAAACCCAGCTCTCCTAGGGCTTCCCTGGTGGTTCCGTGGTTAAGAACCTGCCAACAACGCAGGAGACATGGGTTCAATCCCTGGTCCGGGAGGCGCCCATAGGTTGCAGAGCAACGGAGCCTGTGTGCCACAACTATTGATCCTGCGGCTCTAGAGCCCAGGAGCTGCAACTACTGAGCACACTTGCCACAACTACCGAAGCCCAAACGTTCTAGAGCTCTGCAACAAGAGAAGCCGCCGCCATGAGAAGCCCACACAGCACAAGAGTGTCCCCTACTCATTGCAACTAGATAAAACCTCACGCAGCAACAAAGACTCAACACAGCCAGAAATAAATACAAATTATTATTATTTTTTTAATCCAGTTCTCCCCATACCATTGCAAGACTCCAGGTGGGCTAGCCACCTGAGATGCTTTAAATGACAGTGAGCAAAAGGAGGTGTCCTGACTGGTGCTGGTGAAGACCACCGAGAGCAGGGCTGGCTCGTCCCATCGCCTCCTCGTAACCCCAGCTCCCTCTTCTCTCCTTCCTTCTCCCCACATGCCTGGGGCCTTGCGGGTGTCTGAATAAGGCTGCTGTACCTGTACTCCAGAACTTACCCCACCCTGGACTCCAACTGCATAAGTCCTATCTGCTTAATTCTGTTGAGGGTGCTGGAGAACCAGAAGGTGACATGAATTCACATTCAAGTGTGAATAAGTAACACGCGTTCTCCCTACCTCAACACTCACCCCCAACTCTTCCACTATGAAATCAAGTTACTCTCCTAGTCCCTGTATTTTGGAGACAAGGAACTGGGGGACAGGTGGGGTGATCAGTGATAAATCACACCCCTCCCAGGCCACTGGAAATGGCAAGGAAAAAGCCAAGCATCAAGGTAAGTTGCTGTTCCTATTTTATCTGAGTCAGGTCATCATCATCAATTCCTTGCTCATTGCTGACCTGGGACATTTTTTAATTCCCAGTGTTTGACACTTTTGCCCCACAAAAGTAGAGGAATGAATTTGCATTTTATAATTTTCTTGACAGTTTTTTCATCGCTTTTTACTATAGTGGCCAAAACACCAGCCAGCCATCTGGCACATGCTAATCCAAACAGAGTTCTGCACCTTGCTACAATCCTTGAGAAAGATATAATTTTCTTTTAACTGATTCATTGGAAAAGACCCTGATGCTGGGAAAGACTGAAGGCAGGAGGAGAAGGGGATGACAAACGATGAGATGGTTGGATGGCATCACCGACTCGATGGACATGAGTTTGAGCAAGCTCCGGGAGTTGGTGATGGTCAGGGAGGCCTGGCGTGCTGCAGTCCATGGGGTCACAAAGAGTCAGACACGACTAAGCGACTGAACTAAACTGAACTGAGGATCCAAAACTAAGCAGAAGTGGGTACAGCTGAGGGACATGGAGAGAGTTCATGGCCATGTTCAAATCTCTGTCCACCCCCTAAGACTTTCCAATTATGTGAGCCCACAAATTCCCTTTTTTGCATCTGCTAATTTGAATGGAATCTCAGCCACCTGCAACTAAGAGAGACTTGACTGAGAAGCTAAAAAATGATCTTGTTAAAAAGGACAGTGGAAATATTGATATCCATTGGATTCGTCTCTTCTCCCCAGTGTTATTTTTAAGGACAAGCAGTAAAATAAATTTTGGGATAAATGACTGAGGAAAGGTTTGTACTTCTTAAGCACACAAAGGTTCTCTAGGGAACAGCAAAAATGGGTTTAGGAAATACTATCTTGAACACAAGCCAACGTGTCCATCAAAGACTTTAGGATGTGTTGAAAGAACTGAGAGCTCCATCTCTTGAAGGCACTTCTGCTTTCCCCAAGGTATATCTGCCCCTGGACCCCAGAGCAGACAGGACCAGGGTTGATGTTCCCTCCATCCACACCTGGGAAAGCCTGCTGTCCACCTGCAACCTGTGTCCTCCCTTGAAAGACGCTGGGCATCAGCATATTAGTAAGGTCATCTCCTCATAACCTGAACCCCTGGGGCTCCCATGGCTCTCTTAGCATTTATGATTTCATCGTGGTTTATATCGACGTTTGTTTCACCAACTGGTCCTTAAAAAGCTCAAAGGAACAGAGCATTGGATAAAGAAGATATGGTACATATATACAATGGAGTATTATTCAGCCGTTAAAAAGAATGAAATAATGTCATTTGGAGCCCTGCGGATGGACGTAGAGAATGCGATACTGAGTGAAGTAAGTCAGAAAAGCAGAAATATTGTATGACATCCTTTATACGTGGAATCTAAAAAGAAATGATACAAACGAACTTACTTATAAAACAGATACTCATAGATTTACAAAATAAACTTATGGGTGCTGCAGGGAAGAAATAATTAGGGAATTTGGGGAGGTGGAATACACACTGCTGTATTCAACATGGATAACCAACAAGGGTCTACTGTATAGCACATGGAACTCTACTCAATGTTATATGCCGGCCTGGATAGGCGGGGAGTTTGGGGGAGAAAGGATACGTGTATATGTATGGCGAAGTCCCTTCAGTGTGCGCCTGAAACCACCACAACAATGTGAATCAGCTCTCCTCCAATACAAAATAAGAAATTTAAAGTTTGCGGGGGAAAAGCTTGAAGGAAACACTTGTACATTCACGTCACCAATCATAGCACCTGCCCCAAACTAGGCACTCAGTACAGGTCTAATGAATGGATGGGCAGCGACTTCCTGCCCTCCAAACCTTCTAGGATGATACCCTGGCCTATGTGCCCAGGTTCCCTGGAGTGAGACGCATCCCAACCCCTGCCTTCCCTCCTCTCTAGTTCAGCCTCAGGGTACCCCCCTTCCCCTACTCTGCCTGCTGTTCCCAAGGTGCAGCTCAGACGTTATGAGTCACGAAGAAATTGCCAAGAGATCAAAGTTTCCCTTGGGATCACCTTCATTTTGATTTCACCAACACAAATGGAGAACTACAAAGTGTCAAAAACTTCCAAGATCTGAAAAGAGTTAGCAGGCAGGAGTTACTGCATGTATGTGACTGTCAACTTGAAGCATGATCTCACAGAGGCACCTGCTGATACACGGCACGCAGACACACGCACACACAGACATGCACACACACACACACACACACAAGATTACTGAAAATGTTACCAATGAGAAATGTGCCAAGAGTCACTTTTTATGTGTCTATACGACAGGAGTCGTATAACTCCACCAACCAAATCATTCTCCTTCCAACGGAGATGAATGTTGCTAACATTTCATTTTTCATGTCAAGGGTACCCCATTCAACGTGTTTATTTTAGAAGCAGAACTCAGTTAGGAATGTCAGAGAATTCTTAGAGATCTAAACTGTGCCGCAACAATATTTAGTCAAATGCCAGATCCCTAAGTTGTCTTGTCTCAAATATCTGAAGGCAGGGAGGGCTTGTATCTGTCTGGCAAACGTTCATCCCAGGTGTTTTCATAACCTCAGAAATAAACTAATTGGACTTAAATGAAAATCTCCAGTGAGTTTTTTGGCCTCTTACTGTTTATCTAGACTGAATCCTAGCAGCAAAGTCAATGAATATAAACATCTGACCATCGTTATTGCTTCCAGGGAAGTCTGAGGTTGGGGAGCAGTGCTTGTGTGAGCATTTTCTAGCAGGTGACAAAGACCTATCTGTTTCTAGGGTAAAATAAGCCATTGTAAAGAACTTGATCAGGGCCCCAAAACAGGGAACCACCAACCTCTCCACTTTCTCCTGAATCAAGTTTTCCCAGTGTCATGGAATTTTATGATGTGAGCTGAAAGTAATTTCTAAACAGGGCACCGATTTGTGAACGTAAGTTTAAGACTAGCCAATGTTAGGCATGAAAGTCAGAGTGAGAGAATATTAGACTTGAAAAAGATGACTGAATCATTGAGTTCAAGCCACCCCTTTACTAACAGAGAGGCTCAGAAAGATAAGATCTTCCGCAGTCACAGAGCCAGAGCCAGAAGCAGGGGCTCCAGACTAGATGAAGAATCAGTGTTTTTCCCACTATTGATACTGCTGCCCTGAAGACTGGAGTCCTTGCCTAATAATCCACCCACAAAAGTGAAGTCGCTCAGTCGTGTCTGACTCTTTGTGACCCCATGGACAGTAGCCCACCTGGCTCTTCCATTCATGGAATTTTCCAGCCAAGAGTACTGGAGTGGATTGCCATTTCCTTCTCCGAGGGATCTTCCTGACCCAGGGATCAAACCCAGGTCTCCTGCATTGCTGATCTGAGTTATCAGGGAAGTCTTAACACATATAAGAACAATGGTGCCACGTGTATTTAAAACAATATCATCAAGGACTTTCCTGGAGGTCTGGTGGTTAGGACCTCCACTGAAGGGACACTGGTTTGATTCCAACAGCCAGGGAACTAAGATCCCACATGCCGTGGGGGCGCAGCCAAAAATAAATAAATAACAATATCATTGGGTTTATCTCCAAAGAAGGACAACGTTATAGTTGTTTTAATGGGCTCTACAGCCCTCCCTCACCCTATCCCTCCACCAAGAAAAAAACAAAAAACCCAGGTAGTGAGGACAGATTACACCCCAATCTTTATCTCGCCTTAAGGCAGGCACTCCTGAGGATTTAAGGGAAAAAAAGACATTCTGAAGTAAAATAAAAGTAGGATTATCCTTATAAAATAATTATACTTGAATAAAAAAAATAATGAAATAAAATAGGATTATCATATCCTCCAGCATGGACGTACACACACACACACTCCAAAACATTTCTGTTGAATTTGATCATGCCCTTAGAACATTTAAAATCAACTGATATGGATTTACCCACATTTTTTATAAACATTCACTACTGAATTTTGTATCATCAAGCTAGTACAGTATTTCTTTGTGTAAAGCAGCATGGTTCTTAATTACAGTCTAGGGCGCCCTCTAGTGTTCCTATGTAAAAACTTCTTTTACGATAAGGCTCCATCCTTCCTAGTGATAAATGGCTAGGACTTTTTGCCCTGCACAGTCTTGCTTTATTAGTCTTACTGCCCTGCCACGTTATTAGGCTTAACATTTGCCTGGGCAATTTCACTTTAATGAATTACTACTAGTCATAGAATTACATTAATAACCGCATTAAAGTCAGACATATTGATTTGGTAGCACTCCACTTTGTGTTTCTATGCTCCTTCCACGGGCCTGTCCAGTAGCAGAGCACAAGGCAGGCAAGCCACGCCGTGGACTGAACGGTGCGCACCTCCAAAAGTCCACAGGCGGAAGCCCCAGGTCCCCGTGGGAGGTAATTAGGTTTAGATGGGGTCACAGGGGTGGGGCCCTCATGATGGAAACCGTGCCTTCACGAGGAAAGCGCCAGTCAGTCTGTCTCTGTGTGTCTCTCACTGCAAACACTGAGGACCTAACGAGATGACCATCAGCAAACCAAGAAGCAGGCACTCACCACACACTCTGCTGGCACCTTGATGGACTTCCCAGCCTCCACAATTGTGAGAAAGACATTTCTGTTGTTTAAGCCACCCAATTTATGTAGCAACTCGAGCTAAAACAAGCAGTAAACAGAGCTGTCATACTAACGTGGGTAAACCTCCAAGATGCTCAGAGATGACCCAAACCTCCCGAACCCTTGCCGAACACTATGGAACTAACATCTCCCTTTCAGGGCACCAGGGCATTTACTTGCCCACAAAAGAAAATGTACTCAAACAGGAGCTGCTACAGTCAGCTAGACCCTCCAGCCTCTGGTGGTGGTGGGAGAACTCTGATAACTGCCATGCTGTGCCCTGTGGGTGTACAAGTTAGGTGTGCCAGGCCCATGCTGGGACCCACAAAACTGCCGAGGTACAGCTGGTGGGGTCTATGGGAAGGTGGGAAATTATGGGGAAGAGGTATGTGAAATATTTGCAGCAGAAAAGAGACTGAAAAAGCTGCGTTAGAGCATGTAACCAACATGGAATTGGTCTTTTTTTTAAAGTTTTTTTATTGAAGTATAGTGGTTTGCAATGTTGTGTTAATTTCTGCTGCACAACGTGACTCAGTTATACACAGAGATACATTCTCTTTTCATATTCTTTTCCACTATGGTTTATCCCAGGAGATCGGATATAGTTCCCTGTGCTCATTTCTTGTATATCTCTACAACTATTACTTATGTTTCTGTTTGGCATTGCCTTTTTATTTTGTGAAAAAGCCTTTTAACAGCCATGAGCTCAAAAAATAGAAGTTTATATTTAGTAAAATAGTAAAAGTGCTGAATGTCCAACTCTCAAGTAAGTGAACAATGAGTGTGAAACCGCACAAATGTCATCATTTGCCACATCCCAGAGTCTTGAAGGACAAAGCGATAACAATAATCGAGGGAAAACCCCAAAACACAAACCTGCTGAAGAAGCACTGTAACAGACATCAGAAATTAGTAGCTGTATTGAGAACCCTGTACTTGTAGTTTGATTTATCACATGCAGCTGTAGAAGGTGCTTACATAACTTTTAGATCCAGTGATTGCTTTTCGAATTGACTTTGCCAGTTTTTTATTTCAAATTTTTGTATTCATGCACAAAAAGGAAAGCAAAAGCCATAATGTGTTGATAGTGAAAGCAGAAGAATTTTATAAACAGTTCGATTTTGCTAATTTTATCTCGGTATCATCAAGGCTTCATTTAGAAAGATGGGTTAATTCCAACAAGCATTTTTTTTTTTTAATCTAATTCACGGAATCAAAGCTTTTGGAAAATTAGCCTGTTTAAGATGAAACATCTGACATTACTGAGAATCTTCCTGTAAATTTAGTGTAAAAACTCTACAACTCAGGTTTGTAAACAAAACCTAGAACATTAGAGATTTGTAAATAATACATGTCAGCAAAAACACACTCTTATTTTACACTAAACTTCATTGGCTAAATATAACTGGTCATGCTTTCAGGTCTGTAAATAAATAAATAAAAATTAAAATATAAAAGAATTCAACATTAAAAGTAAAAGTACTTGTTTTTTAATCAAAACATATTATGCTTTGATAACATAATTTTGGTGGACTATGGTGTCCATGGCAAAAACAACATTTCACTAAATTAAGATATCTAATTTAAAATTAAGATATGGAGCAGAAAAATAATTGGGATTGGCTAGAGTGTATATATAAAAATAATAATTTTTTTAAAAAGTAATAATTTCATCCAAAGAAGGTGCATTATTTTACCAATTGAAATGGAAACTAACATGTCAAATTTACAAAATCTGAATATGTCAAGTAATTAAATTACAAAACTTTTGTAATAAAGCTGATGTTGAATTAAAAAAAAAAGAAACACTTCAGCATGGCAGTTCCAGACTTTTCTCTTTGCTTCCCGTCATCAACTGAAACTACTTAGAAGTCAATCTGTGTCCTATGTGTGATATTGAACTTTTCCGTAAATGAGTCCTCTCGATTTGGGGTGCATTTTGTTCAATATCGATTAAAGTTTTCATCAAGAATTCAGGGAGCACCAAAAACCTTCAGCTTTTTAAGCTTTTGGAGAATTACAATTTTTTAAAACAAAACTTGCAAACGGGAAACAAATGGCACCTAGTTAAACTTAAAAGTTTTGGCACAGCCAAGGAAATCATCAACAAAACAAAAATACAGTCTACTAAATGGGAGAAAATATTTGCAAATGACTGATAAGGTGTTAACATCCAAAATATATAAAATACTCATACAACTCAATATCAAAAAAAAAAAAACCCTGATGTGAAAATGAGCAGAAGACATGAACAGATGGTTTTCCAAAGAAGACATAGATGGCTAATAAGTACGTGAAAAGAGGCTCAACATCACGAATCATCAGATAAATGCAAGTAAAAACCGCAATGCAGTATCACTTCACACAGTATCACTTCAAAATAGCCATCATCAAAAGACCACAAATAACAAATGCTGGCAAAGATGTGGAGAAAGGGGAACCCTTGTACACTGTTGGTGGGAGTGAAAAATTGATGCAGCCACTATGGAAAACAGCACAGAAGTTACTCAAACAACTAAAAATAGAGCTACTATATGATCCAGCTATCCCATTCCTGAGCATACTGCAGAAAAAAAATTTCAAAAAGATACATACTGTTCAAATAAGATATTACAAAGCTTTAAAAAAAATTTAAAAAAAACAAAGCTTTGTAGGTTTTTTTGCATTAATGTACACAAATTTTTATTTTTTGGAAAGAATTTCATCTTCTAACATGTTTAAATAGAACTATTCTGTGGGCCTATCCATAAAATAAAACCAGTTTTTCAGTCAATATATAATTATGTAAAATATATATAATATATCTCATCTTAGTACCCTTTTTCATTTTTGAAAGTGTACTGGTTTGGACAATAAACCACCCTAATAGCAGCTACCAATCAACCCTGAATACTCATTGGAAGGACTGATACTGAAGCTCCAATACTTCGGCCACCTGATGCAAACAGCCCACTCATTGGAAAAGACCCTGAGGATGGGAAAGATTGAGGGCAAGAGGAGAAGAGGGCAACAGAAAATGAGATGGTGAGAAAGCATCACCAACTCAATGGACATGAGTTTGAGCAAACTCCGGGAGACAGTGAAGGACAGAGAAGCCTGGCACGCTGCAGTCCATGGGATCACAAAGAGTTGGACATGACTTAGCAATGAAACATTTATCAAGATCTTACTACTTATCAGGCATTGTGCTTGAATCACTTCATCAATTTAATCTCTACAAACACCCTGAAGGGTCGAAATTATCCTTGTTTTGTTGGGGACAGGAAGTGGCAGTGAGGCTCTGGACCCAGGATGTCCCCCACCTTGGCCTGGACTCCCCGATCACCACATTCCGCTGCCCCTCTCCTTACATCTCAGGATACACATCAACCCAACACAGACTGAACCCTGCAGTTAGTAATCTTAAATCTGGTTCCATCATGACCTCTGACCCCATTACCCATGTGGCCAAGGCTATACACACTTTCAGGACAGTTGGCACAATTAGGAAGCTAAACTATAGCTGTGAAGCTAAGTGATTAACTGCCCCCAGTTACACTTACCTCCTGTCTTTCAAGGAGCAGGTGCCTTTTGCATGTATCATTGCCAGTTTTGCAAAATCTTCTATTTTTGCATTCAATGGCATCCTAGAAGCTTAAGGGGCAGACCATCATGAAGAGTTCACACCACTTAAGGGGCAGACCATCATGAAGAGCTCTTACACTGATGTGAATTATATGCTTTTGACCTCTAACATTACCTTTACAAAAAATTACAAATTCTTTATAAGTCTCTGGCTTATACAAGATAGAAGATGCTATGAAAAGCAACAATAAAAGTATACTGATAAGTTTAGTCACTAAATTTAACACTTGATGCATATTCTGTTCTGTCTTAAAGTAGCACCATTCAGAACTTCCCTGGTGGTCCAGAGGTTAAGACTCTGCACGCTCAATGCAGAGGGCAAAAGTTCCATCCTTGATCAGGGAACTAGAATCCTGCATGCTGCATGGCACAGCCAAAGAAAATAATAATAATTAAAAATTCAAAAGGTCTTAAGATTGGAGGGAAGAACTAAAAAAAAAAGTCACTATTGACTGTGAACTCTTTAAAATATGATGGTGCTTATCCTAGGTACTTAGTTTTCTGATGCTCTTAATTGTATTATATTTTCCTTGTTTCAATCATGTTTTAGATGTTGAAAAGCTTTCCCTTTTTAAAAAAGAAAAGAAAAAAAAGACAGTACTGAGTAGATGATTAACAATATGTGCTAATGAAAATATATCAAGTACCTGTTAAAATGGATTAAGCCAGGAGTGTTTTTATCTCCCTGGGATAACAGATGAAAATGTTGCCTGATTGTAGCTCAGTTGGTAAATCTGCCTGCAGTGCAGGAGACCTGGGTTCGATCCCTGGGTTGGGAAGATCCCCTGGAGAAGGAAGTGGCAACCCACTCCAGTATCCTTGCCTGGAAAAATCTCATGGACAGAGGAGCCTGGTGGGCTGCAGTCCATGGGGGTCACAAAGAGTTGGGCACGAATGAGCAACTAACACTTATTACTTATCCTCCAATCTAGGATTTGATTTGATTTGAGACAAAGATTTGATTGCAAACAGTTTATTAAGGAGGGAAATAGCAGGAAAGGAAGGATAACTAATAAAGGCTGTGTTGTTAAGCCATCACTAGGACTTAAGTCCACCAGGAAACTTTGAGACAAACAAGCCTTGGTGAAGGACCTGGAGTAATTACACCCTAACTCCCATCAACCACAGATTAAGAGCCTTCTGGGGGTTGGTGTTAATTCACGGTTGGAACTCTGAAGCCAGTGAAATGATAAAGAAAATGGGCAGGCCACCCACAGTACCTGCTACACACTTCCAGGAGTAATATACATTCTTACATCAAGTAATTATGCAAATACTAAAATGCTAACTGCCTGCCCCCTCCCAAAACAAATAGTCAAAACCTAGCAGCGATAGTTTTCTTAAGTAATTATAGCCAAGGAAAATAGTTCTAAATTTAAGTAACAAACAAAAAATGTCTAGAATATCCAACAATTTAATGTTGTACAGAAAGAACAGAAACAAGGATTTAATTTATACTTCGATCAGGCTTTGGGTTGCAAAATATTTTGAGAAAATCCATGAAATTGGCCCTACCAAAATATAACGAGGATTTCTCAGTCCAGTCAGATCCCAAAACAGTGTCAGTGAATCATTCATGGATTGAGCTGGAGGCGAACAGAAACACGATTCAACTGTGAATTTCAATACTTAAAGAAGAGAAGGACTTGCTCAGGGGCCCCTAATCGATACAAATATTTCTCCTTTTTAAAGAGAAAAATCAAGGTTTTCATTTGTGTGTTTGCTTGTTGGTGGGCTGGTAATTTACAGACTATGCCACAGTGCTATTCTCCAACATATGTATGTTGCAACAGTACTGTGTATACACATCGTTCTTGTTTAGTCGCTAAGTTGTAACTGACTCTTTGTGACTCTGTGGACTGTAGCACACCAGGCTCTTCTGTCCATGGTATTTCCCAGGCAAGAATACTGGAGTGGGTTGCCATTTCCTTCTCCAGAGGATCTTCCTGAGCCAGGGATCGAACCCCCATCTCTTGATTGCAGGTGGATTCTTTATCACTGAACCAGCAGGGAAGCCCTATGCATACATGAACACTGGATATTAAGAGAACAGGAGTGCTGCACAGGACACGTGGCACTGGTTTTGCCATAAATACATGGCAGGAGAGAGGGGAATCTGCTCTGTTTTGGAAACAGACTGATGCTCCTGGAGTCTCCAAAGCCTTCCACATCTATGGCTGCCCCCAAGTTCAGGCAGATGAGGTTCTGAGAGCTGCTCAAAGGAACACAGTTTTCTCCAGATATCAGATGGCAAGCCTACAATCTGTTGAAGAATTTCTCACCTAGTTTTCACCTCTGCTTATCACTCACCAGTTTTACATCTATTACCCCACTCTGAAAAATGACAAGCATTCCCTTTGTCACATCCTGGGTGGATCTTGAAAAGTATTGGAAATAGCACAGGCAGCTGTTAGCTTCTCCAAATACACCATCCAAGGCACTGAAATGCCCAGTCTGCAATGCTGGCAGCTAAAGACAAGAATAACAGACCAAAGATAAATGCCACCGGATTATGCCTGAAAAAGGCAGGATCAGCCTGACTCCTTGCAACAGAAAAGAGCAGCACCAAGGTCAATGGGAGGAAAAGGCTCCTGGGAAGGATGCATAGACGCAATGAATCGAAGGCCTTTGAAGAGGAAAGGAACTTGGTTTTTAAATTTTGAGAAGAAAAATATTGATCTCAACTGCTATTTACAACTGAAAAGTAGATTTTGTGCTGTGCTCAGTCACTTCAGTCGTGTCTGACTTTTTGCGACCCCTTGGACTGTAGCCTGCCAGGCCCCTCTGTCCATGGAATTTGCCAGGCAAGAATACTGGAGTGGGTTGCCATTCCCTTCTCCAGGGGGTCTTCCCGAACCAGGGATCAAACCTGTGTCTCTTGCACTACAGGCAGATTCTTTACTGCTGAGCTGGCGGGGAAGCCCAGTAAATTTTAAGTCTGTAGAACGAAAAGTCAGTTCTCATTTCCTCTGGGTGATGGAATTTTAGTGACCTTTATTTCTCCCTTACATACTTAAGTATTGTCAAATACTGTTTTGACATGGATATGAATTTTCATAATCAAATTTATCAAAGCTGCATGGACTTTGAAAAAAAAAATGTGTGTGTTAAGTCACTTCGGTTGTGTCTGATTCTGTGGACTGCAGCCTGCCAGGCTCTGTTGTCCATGGGTTTCCCCAGGCAAGAATACTGGAGTGGGTTGCCATTCCTTCTCCAGGAGATCTTCCCAACCCAGGGATCAAACCCGCGTCTCTTAGGTCTCCTGCATTAGCAGGTGGGTTCTTTACCACTAGCGCCACCTGGGAAGCCCTTGAAAAAAATGAGGGAAAGACAAAATAAATAAACATACAGGAAGAGAAGAGAGAAAATGGAAGAAAAGAATCTGAGCTTCTCATTCATTCATTCATTCATTCATTCAACAAAGAATTCTTTAGTTGGACATCTTGCAAGGGTATAATAACTACAGGCTGTGATGGGTAAAGAAAATCAATACAGAGCTCAGACAAGGGCAGAGATTGCTATATGCGTAGAATGGTCAGAGCAAGTCTGTCTGAAGAAATACTTTAGCTAAGCTCCCAAAAAATCAAAGCTAACCCCGAGAAGAATGGTGGGGAGACAACACATGATAATACTCTGATGCAGATAAACCCTGATGCAGGAAAACCCTGATGCCTGCAAACTAGCCAGCGTGGCTGGAATTCAAAAAGAGGCAGAGTGGACAGGAGGTGGATTCATTCACGCATCTGAAAGCCCACTTAAGGAATTCATATTTTAATCTCAACCCAATGAAAGCCATTAAAGGATCTTAAGCAGGAAAGAGAGGTCCTCTGAGTTGATCTTTCCCACTACCCAGTGGATTGTACAGGGGAGACAGGTTATTAGGAAGACGGTGGTTGTAGTGATGCATCCTGCCACTTCCACCCCAGCCCTTGCTGATACCAAAATCCCTGCAGCCTTAGATCCTACCCACCTGGCAACACTGCCCCCAGAAGTCTAGTCTCATTCTAATCACTCAGCTCCCTGAGTGTCTGCTCCCTGTAATCTTCACCCCAAACCCGTGAGCCCATCCAAATGAATGCCCCCACTTCCTACGGCTCCTGCCATACAGCCCTCACCTACCTCTTGTTCTGTAGCCTCTGCACACCTCTGGGAGGATGAAGGCCAATTCCCCCATAAGTGTCATCTCCTTAATTCCTCCAACTCCATGAGTTTTGTTCAAACTCATGCCATCTCTGTGATCCCGGTACTAGCTGGCAGTATCTTATTTCATGGAATTCTAAAATGCCCTGGGGTTGAAAAGCACTTTACAGATATTCTGGTTCAACCTCCAGGGTTTCGTGGTGAGAAAACAGGCCCGGCATGATTAGAAGACTTTTCCAAGTCCCAAAGACTAAGACTTCTGACTTCCTACTTTGATAGTTCCTTGCAGGACTTTAAAGCAATTTTTTAAAAAAAAAGAACACTTGCAAAGTGCTTCACATTTTACAAAACACTTCTACATAGACCACCTTGCAGAATCACCACAGCCCCCAGGTACAAGACATAAATTGAAGCTGAGAATGATGAATTGCTAAGAGCAGGACTAAGCCAGGCTTGGACCTAGGTCTTCTGGCTCCATGTACAGCACAAGCTACAAAAATGTCCCTATTGTTTTAGATGAAGCTAGTTCAGGGGCATTAAAGTTAGAGGTTTCCTATTTCTGGTCATTATTTTTGATTAATTGTACCTTTGTGTTTTGGTTTTACATTCCTTCTGAAGATCAGATTTTTTTTTAAACTGTACTTAGAGAGGGACTTTGTCCAATACTGGGATTTTACTGGAATGAGGGTGAGGGCTTCTGAGCAGGAGAGAAAACTTAAAGAAAGCGAAGAAAAATATGCAAACTTTACCAAGCTTATGATTTGACCTAAAGCTGGATATGGACAGAGATTCAATCAACACAACAAATAACCACTGTCAGAAGACCTTCCCTAAAACTGGTTGGTTGGGGTAAAAACGAACACAGCACAATTCCAACAGAGTGAAAGCACATGCATGGTTTCATGAGTTCATTGTGAAAAGATCTGAGCTATATACAAACTGGATTATCTGTATTATATTTAGATGGCACATTTAAGGCTTAGAGTTTCAAACCCAATATCAAAAAGCTTCTAAGTGATAAAATAAATAAATAAAAATCCTTGGTTGCTTTGCAGGATGTGACGAGATTACTGCTCTGGAGTAAATATATTTTGGAATGTACTGCATCCTCATGCTTCAATTAGTTCTATTCTTGTTCTGAAAGTGGAAAGGGGTCAGGGGCCCCGCATAGCTGACACTTAGCAACAGCAGCTGATGCAAACTGTGGACCCAATGCTCACCCAGGAGACATGGCTCACTCTTGCCCTCAGAGTCCAACAGAGATCGGTAAACAGAACATTTATGCAAGAATTATGGCTTGCCTGCTCTTTAATTTGCTTTTACTTTGATGAGTTCCAACTTTATTTTCCCCCCAAATATCAAACCCACTATTGTCAATAATCCCTTAGGACATGTAGGTACAGTTATTTAAGTATGCTGCAAAATCTCTCAAGTGTGAATACAAAAAAATCTATACTTACTTCAGATACTAAGTACCCTAAGAATACAGTTCATGCCCTCTGTGAATAGTTGCTAAGATAAGAGAAATCTTGTGTGCGCTCAGCCGCTCAGTTGAGTATGATTCTTTGCAACACCATGGACTGTAGCCTGCCAGGCTTCTCTGCCGATGGAATTTTCCAGGCAAGAAGACTGGAGTGGATTGCCATTTCCTCCTCCAGGGAATCTTCCCAACCAGGGATCGAACCTGCATCTCTTGCATCTGCTGCATTGGCAGGCAGATTCTTTACCACTGTACCACCTGGGAAGCCCAGAAATCTTATGGGTCTATTAACTGAAGGTCCAGAGTCACATATTTATTAGGGTTTGCTTAATAGCATCCACTAAACTTGGAGAAACGGCTAGATTCAAGCAAATGACCCTACTTGTTTGTAGAAGGCTAAGAGAGAATGTCCAAAATAACAAGTGTTCCACTGAAAATAATCACACAAAATGCCAAAATGCACATCTCTCTCACACCATCAAATCTGAACACATTCAGGACAGCCTCAGTGTCAACTGCATTCCATCCGGTTTACAGTCCTCACCAATTAAGCCACCCAAGTTGTGACATGTGGATTCTGGCTTAGCTCAGTTAAATGCTGGGGGCAGAGAGGAGTCAGTAAATACCTCACTCCACATACCTCTCATACCTACAGACAGACCCCATGACCGTGGCTCACACACACACAGAAAGCTTCCAGTGCATTACCTCGGCCTTGGGGGCTTAAGCATTCCTCAGAGTTAAGTGAATCTGTAGGCACTGAATCCCTTTTTCTAACACTGCTCTCCATGGTAAGCAGCCAATGTTTAAGACCAGGTAAGATGAAGAGCTGAAGGTGATAAGACTGTATCACTAAGATCACTCTTCTCAAGCTCTTTAAAGCACTGAATGGTGCTTTTGTACAAGGGGCTTTAAGCTCAATAAGAATTCCTGTGACTGAGTAATGTCTGTATCGTGTTTAGTTATTTCTCTTTCTTTGGGTAAATGCACCGAAACTGTCTTTATATTTAAGATTTGGTTGAAAGCAGAGAATGAAAATAATGTTTCAGGAATACAAAATAAGTAACAGTTGTCCAAATGTCACACTCTGCTTTCCCAAAAATTGAGTGTTATTACATGAAGAGCATTTTATTTGCCTTTGAATCTGTGCAATTCAGTAGGCTTATATTTTCAGGCAGTTTTTGATTCTCAGAAGTGTATTTTACAAACAACAAGAGTGACAAACATTATGACTAACTTTCTCCACCATTAATAGCTCCCTAAAGTAAAAAATATTATGCTGTAATACCAACTATATGAAACTGCAATATGAAAAAAAAAAGAAGAAGAAGAGTACAAATTGAACAATCCAGAACACTGTCTGTTCTTTGTTGTTCAGCTGCTGTCGTGTCTGACTCTTTGTAACCCTATGTACCATAGCTCACCAGGCTCCTCTGTCCATGGGATTTCCCAAGCAAGAAAACTGGATTGTCTACATAAAAGCAAACAACTGAATTATGACTTCACAGATCACTTAGTCCCCTTATCAACGAGGATACCAATGATATTAATATAACTTAGATGTGCCTTCGGCCGGAGTCTGTGGCTTCATGGTTCTATAGTGAGCTTACTCTGGGCTCTGAGAAAAGTCAGTCAATAGCCAGAGCAAGAAACCTGTGACATTGATTCGACCATTAGGCACATGACAATTGATCCTAAAAGCTTTGTCACTTCATCTTTTCAGCCAAACTGATGGCAAACAAAATATTTTGAAGATCTGATAGCTGAACTTTAAATGTTGCTACTGTTGTATTGATACCTTCATCAAAAGGGAGCCTGCCAATTCATGACTCAGTCAGTAAAGAGTCTGCCTGCAAAGTGGGAGACCGGGTACAATCCCAGGAAGATCTCCTGGAGAAGGGAATGGCTACTCACTCCAGTATTCTTGCCTGGAGAATTCTATGGACAGAGGAGCCTGGTGGGCTACAGTCCATGGGGTCACAAAGAGCCAGACACGACTGAGTGACTAACTCTAGAACTCAAGAGGAATAAAGTAAATTTAAAGTTGACTAATCTTGGGCTTCCCTGGTAGCTCAGATAGTAAAGAACCCACCTGCAATACGGGAGACCTGGGTTTGATCCCTGGGTTGGAAAGACCCCTGGAGGAGGGCATGGCAACAAACTCCAGTATTCTTGCCTGGAGAATCCCCATAGACAGAGGAGCCTGGCGGGCTACAGTTCATGGAGTCACAAAGAGTTGGACACAACTGAGCAACTAAGCACACAATCTTGAGTAAAAGTTAAAGATTTTGGCATCCACATCTCTTTTTAAAAAATTGAAAGTGAAGGGAAAATCGCTCAGTTGTGTCCGATTCTTTGTGACCCCATGGCCTATACAGTTGGAATTCTCCAGGCCAGAATATTGGAGTGGGTAGCCTTTCCCTTCTCCGGGGGATCTTCCCAACTCAGGGATCAAACCCAGGTCTCCCCCATTGCAGGCAGATTCTTTACCAGCTGAGCCAAAGAGTAAAAACAAAACAAGCTGAACAAAACAGATGTAACTCCACTACATCCTTGGGAAATTTTGTGAATGCCAAAGAAAAAGTTCTTAAGTAAATGCAAAATATATTTACTCATCAGAAAAACCTGGTCAAACATATACTTTTAAAATCATGGATAGCACTTACAAAAGAACTCTGAAAGGACAGTATATCATGTTCTGGGAAAAAGTCTAGGATGACTTAAGGATCATTTATTCCTTGAATTGTTAGACTAAGATATACTTAAACTTGGTTCTTATATTTTAAAGTTGTGTCTAAGATCTCTAACCCAGAATAGCTAGCAGCATGTTACTCTGATTTCCTGGAATTACAGATCAACAGTGCTAGAAAGATATTCAAGATGATTTGTTTCAACACCTATTTATAGATATGGTCGTAAAACCCAGATAGGATGGAAGTCATGCAGTGGCAACATGAAAAGTAGGACCCAGAGCCCTCGACTCTTAGTTGACTGGGTCTTCCTAGTGATTTAAAATAGTAGTTCAAAAATTTTTGAGATTGGTTGCAGCAATCACTCCAGACATAGTTTGCTACCACCGGTGATAAAAAATAACCAAAGGGGAAGATCAAAATAATGATACAGGGGGGCTTCCCTGTGGCTCAGTGGTAAAGAGCCCACCTGCCATTGCTGCAGACCCGAGTTGGAACCCTGATCTGGAAAGATCCCATCTGCTGCAGAACAACTAAGCCTGTGCGCCACAACTACTCAGCCTGTGCGCTAGAGCTGGGGAGCCGCAACTACTGCAAGCCCACACGCCCTAAAGCCCGTGCTCCACAACAAGAGAAATCGCCACAACGAGAAGCCCGCACACCACAACTAGAGAGTACCTCCACTTGCCGCAACTAGAGAAAAGCTCGTGCAGCAACGAAGACCCAGTATAGCCAAAAATAAATAAATAGATAATGATAGAGAAACATTTCCACTTCCTTCCATCCAAAAAAAGGAGAAAATCTTATTATTCTTTTTGCTCTACATTGTCAAATGTGTTGCCTACACTATTTCCCTTTAAACCCACAGACTAAATTGGAAGCATTTTCTTCCCTGGTGACCTGAACAGTTTCCTCACTCATGCTAAATGGCCATTCTGGCTCAGCAGGGGGCGCTGTCCATCATTCTCTTTCAGGCCAACGGAGTAGCTAGATTCCAGGGGGTCTCTTACTGTGGATTAAACACCACACATCAAAAGTGACACACAATTCCATTAACACATCATCAAACTGGTCACATGATCCCATCCAACCACCCAGGAGTCAGAAAATGCAATACTGAAGGCAGAAAACCAGAAATATTTGAAGAACAGCATTACCACAACACACTGTATTTCTGAAACATGAATAACTGGATATTGACCTTCTCTGATTGAATATTCAAGTTTATTAAGTACCTAGTTGTTGGTTTTTTCACCACAAGCAGAAGCTAGCTAAAAAGAATGCCACCAAGAATCAAGCACCTTCAGCAAAAACCTTTATTCAATCACTGGATAACTAATGGTCACTAGTTGCACTGGCCATGTTAAAATCAAGATATAGTCTCTTGAAAATGTAATATTCAAATACAGAAGCCTTTACTTCATACACAAATGGTGAGTACTTGGCTATTGGTTTGGGGGTTTTGTTGTTGTTGTTGTTGTGTTTTTTGCTTTGTTTTGCTTTTTCCAAGTAGTCACATAAGTGGAAAATCTCAGTTTGCTCAAGGAATTAGCCGATACAGCTTGCAAAGGGCTTGCTCCAAAGAATCCTATGCCACAGCTAGCAAAATTTTCTCTAACCAAAGCAAAAGTTCTCTGTTCGTTCTGTACATGACTACACTTTACTCCTTTGTTTAGGTATACAATCTTTTTGTTATCTATTTCTCTCTGCTTCTATGTGTCCTTTTTCTTACAGTGTTGAAAGAATTCTAAGTTCTACAAGGTATTATGTGGCATTATACTTTTTCTTACAGGGGTCAGTTCACAACATTTTACTTGAATCAAGGTCATTCTCTCCAACCAGCTGAAGAAATATGGACACTCATGTTTACTTCTGATCATTAAGAATACTCTTAACAGGAAAAAAAATTTACCTTACATATTATGGAAAGAACAGTAGAGGTTCCTCTTAGAGAAAGGAAAATGTGAATTTAGACATAGAACTCCCTTTAAAAATTGAATCTGTTTTTGCAAACTATTACATATAGGGTGGATAAACAGCAAGGTTCTACTGTATAACACAGGGAATAATATTCAATATCCTACGATAAATTATAATGGAAAGAATATGAAAAAAGAATGCATGTATAACTGAGTCACTTTGCTGTACAGCGGAAATTAAACACAGTGTAAATCAACTATACTTCAATAAAATTTTTTTAATGAAAAAAAGTGAATGTTTTAATAAAAGGTCAGTTATAAAGCAAGTCACTTAAACCCAAAATACTTTGTTATTAAATATCTCGATCAGTTTTGTTACAGAAGCTAAATTTGGGGCCTAGTGAATGAAAAAAAGAAGCTTAGTTAGCTTTTGATCAACTAAGGTGGATGATCTCAACTAAGCTTAAAATTAACTGTGCACTATTTGTTGTTATTGTTCAGTAGCTAAGTCATATTCAACTCTCTGCAGCCACGTGGACCACAGCCTCCCCGTCCTCCAGTATCTCCCAGGGTTTGCTTAAATTCATGTCCACTGAGTTGGTGATGCTATCTAACCATCTCATTTTCTGCCACCCCCTTCTTTTGCCCTCAATCTTTCCCAGCATCAGGGGCTTTTCCAATGAGTTGGCTCTTCACATCAGGTGGCCAAAGTACTGGAGCTTCAGCTTCAGCGTCAGTCCTTCCAATGAATATTCAGGATTGATTTCCTTCAGGATTGACTGGTTTGAACTTCTGGCAGTCCACGGGACTCTCAAGAGTCTTCTTCAGCACCACAGTTCGAATGCAGTGCACTATTCTCTTCCACAAATAATACAATCCAACATGGGAAGAAAAAGACCCTCTTGCTTTCCAGTTGTCTCCAGGAGCCTGCTTTACTCATCTGAAAAAAGGTAACTTTTATATTTGCATAAACCTCAGAATTTGTGAATTCATGCTTTAAAGTCATTAAAGACAATCATATCGGGAGGTGAAGTTAAGTCATAATCTATACACGCTGTTGTTCATCGCTTCAGATATATACGCAACACATGTAAAATCAACTTCAGTTCAGTTCAGTTCAGTTCAGTCGCTCAGTGTCTGACTCTTTGCGACCACATGATCGCAGCATGCCAGGCCTCCCTGTCCATCACCATCTCCCAGAGTTCACTCAGACTCACGTCCATAGAGTCCGTGATGCCATCCAGCCATCTCATCCTCGGTCGTCCCCTTCTCCTCCTGCCCCTAATCCCTCCCAACATCAGTCCTTTACAGTGAGTCAACTCTTCGCATGAGGTGGCCAGAGTACTGGAATTTCAGCTTTAGCATCATTCCTTCCAAAGAAATCCCAGGGCTGATCTCCTTTAGAATGGACTGGTTGGATCTCCTTGCAATCCAAGGGACTCTCAAGAGTCTTCTCCAACACCACAGTTCAAACGCATCAATTCTTTGGCGCTCAGCCTTCTTCACAGTCCAACTCTTACATCCATACATGATCACTGGAAAAACCACAGCCTTGACTAGACGGACCTGTGCTGGCAAAGTAATGTCTCTGCTTTTCAATATGCTATCTAGGTTGCAAAGAAATAGAGGAAAACAACAGAATGGGAAAGACTAGAGATCTCTTCAAGAAAATTAGAGATACCAAGGGAACATTTCATGCAAAGATGGGCTCGATAAAAGACAGAAATGGTATGGACCTAACAGAAGCAGAAGATATTAAGAAGAGGTGGCAAGAATACATGGAAGAACTGTACAGAAAAGATCTTCACGACCAAGATAATCATGATGGTATGATCACTCACCTAGAGCCAGACATCCTGGAATGTAAAGTCAAATGGGCCTTAGAAAGCATCACTATGAGCAAAGCTAGTGGAGGTGATGGAATTCTAGTTGAGCTATTTCAAATCCTGAAAGATGATGCTGTGAAAGTGCTGCACTCAATATGCAAGCAAGTTTGGAAAACTCAGCAAGTGGCCACAGGACTGGAAAAGGTCACTTTTCATTCCAATTCCAAAGAAAGGCAATGCAAAAGAATGCTCAAACTACCGCACAATTGCACTCATCTCACATGCTAGTAAAGTAATGCTCAAAATTCTCCAAGCCAGGCTTCAGCAATACGTGAACCGTGAAGGCAGAGGAACCAGAGATCAAATTGCCAACATCCGCTGGATCACGGAAAAAGCAAGAGAGTTCCGGGAAAACATCTATTTCTGCTTTACTGACTGCCAAAGCCTTTGACTGTGTGGATCACAATAAACTGTGGAAAATTCTGAAAGAGATGGGAATACCAGACCACCTGACCTGCCTCTTGAGAAACCTGTATGCAGGTCAGGAAGCAACAGTTAGAACTGGACGTGGAACAACAGACTGGTTCCAAATAGGAAAAGGAGTACGTCAAGGCTGTATATTGTTACCCTGCCTATTTAACTTATATGCAGAGTACATCATGAGAAACGCTGGGCTGGAAGAAGCACAAGCTGGAATTAAGATTGCTGGGAGAACTATCAACAACCTCAGATATGCAGATGACACCACCCTTATGGCAGAAAGAGAAGAGGAACTAAAAAGCCTCTTGATGAAAGTGAAAGAGGAGAGTGAAAAAGTTGGCTTAAAGCTCAACATTCAGAAAACGAAGATCACGGCATCTGGTCCCATCACTTCATGGGAAATAGATGGGGAAACAGTGTCAGACTTTATTTTTGGGGGCTCCAAAATCACTGCAGATGGTGACTGCAGCCATGAAATTAAAAGATGCTTACTCCTTGGAAGAAAAGTTATGACCAACCTAGATAGCATATTGAAAATCAACTTAGAAGGTTAAAAAATTATTTTCCTGCCTAGACAAGACTCTTGGTCCCATTTGCACTGTACAAACTTCAGTGTGGCTGCCAGCACACTGGACCAAGCAGCTCCATCCGCTCCCCTTCTGCTGCAGCTGTTTGCAACTAACTTGAATTATTATCATTAAAAAGCTTCTCCCAATTTCTGAACCCAAAATACAGTACAGAGCATTGTTCATTCAACTACATTACAGAAAGATAGAGATTTGTTTTGAAAATAAAGATCTACCTAAAGCCCCAAGTCATTAAGTCAGAAACTAAATTGCAAGTTGATGGTAGTGAAATGCGAGCCCAGAACTGGAGAAACAGACTCATTAAGGCCTAACTTTTTGAACTGCCAATGTTAACCAAGGCAATCTTAAATTAGAAGCATTTTTCTTGCTTCCAAGGAAACTCTTTCATCTACACAATTAAGGGGTTAGACAAGAGAAATGATTCTTCCCCAGAAAAGTACATGAGATTACCTCAGAAACTGTTCCAAACACGCACACATCCATCCACACCTCAGACCTGCTTAATCAGAAGGTGACATGTCTGTTTTGAAAACCTTGCACAAAAGGATTCTGATCTACATCTTTAGTCTGAAAATTCTAAATCTCTGAAGTTCTTTCCAGCTCTAAGTGTGACATCAATCAATGGAGCCAATGAGAAAGGGAGTTCTACAGAGTTGAATCAATAAGGCTCTGCAATCAATAATGATTTGTTGATTACACAGTGAGATTGTAATGAAAGAAGAGAGGCACCTGGCTTCCACTCATGGTTCAGTTGTTGAAAAGGTTTTACTGTTAGATTTTCATGTCACACATAGTCTTGGATAGAGAAAGGGCGTAGGCTTTGGCCCAAGTTCAAATTTTTATTCCTTCTTTAGTAGCCGGGTAACTAAACCTGCATTAGTTACTGCTCTTAAGCTTTTATTGAGCCTCAGTTTTGTCACTGAACAGTGCCTCATAGAGAACTGTGTGTGTGTATGAAAGTAGATCAGTCGTGTACAACTCTTTGTGACCCCACGGACTATATAGCCTGCCAAGCTCCACTGTCCATGGAATTCTCCATGCCAGAATACTGGAGAGGGTAGCCGCTCCCTTCTCCAGGGGATCTTCCCAACCCAGGGACTGAACCCAGGTCTCCTGCATTGCAGGCGGATTCTTTATTCATCTGAAGCAAGCTGGGGAGGCCTTACAAATAGCTGTGAAAAGAAGAGAGGCGAAAAGCAAAGGGGAAAAGGAAAGATATAAGCATCTGAATGCAGAGTTCCAAAGAATAGCAAGAAGAGATAAGAAAGCCTTCTTCAGCGATCAATGCAAAGAAATAGGGGAAAACAACAGAATGGGAAAGACTAGAGATCTCTTCAAGAAAATTAGAGATACCAAGGGAACATTTCATGCAAAGATGGGCTCGATAAAGGACAGAAATGATATGGACCTAACAGAAGCAGAAGATATTAAGAAGAGGTGGCAAGAATACATGGAAGAACTGTACAAAAAAAGATCTTCAAGACCAAGATAATCATGATGATGTGATCACTAATCTAGAGCCAGACATCTTGGAATGTGAATTCAAGTGGGCCCTAGAAAGCATCACTACAAACAGAGCTAGTGGAGGTGATGGAATTCTATTTCAAATCCTGAAAGATGATGTTGTGAAAGTGCTGCACTCAATATGCAAGCAAGTTTGGAAAACTCAGCAGTGGCCACAGGACTGGAAAAGGTCACTTTTCATTCCAATTCCAAAGAAAGGCAATGCAAAAGAATGCTCAAACTACCGCACAATTGCACTCATCTCACATGCTAGTAAAGTAATGCTCAGAATTCTCCAAGCCAGACTTCAGCAATACGTGAACCGTGAACTCCCTGACGTTCAAGCTAGTTTTAGAAAAGGCAGAGGAACCAGAGATCAAACTGCCAACATCCGCTGGATCACGGAAAAAGCAAGAGAGTTCCAGAAAAAACATCTATTTCTGCTTTCTTGACTATGCCAAAGCCTTTGACTGTGTGGATCACAATAAACTGTGGAAAATTCTGAAAGAGATGGAAATACCAGACCACCTAACCTGCCTCTTGAGAAATCTGTATGCAGGTCAGGAAGCAACAGTTAGAACTGGACGTGGAACAACAGACTGGTTCCAAACAGGAAAAGGAGTATGTCAAGGCTGTATATTGTTACCTTGCTTATTTAACTTATATGCAGAGTACATCATGAGAAATGCTGGACTGGAAGAAACATAAGCTGGAATCAAGACTGCCGGGAGAAATATCAATAACTTCAGATATGCAGATGACACCACCCTTATGGCAGAAAGAGAAGAGGAACTAAAAAGCCTCTTGATGAAAGGGAAAGAGGAGAGTGAAAAAGTTGGCTTAAAGCTCAACATTCAGAAAACGAAGATCATGGCATCTGGTCCCATCACTTCATGGGAAATAGATGGGGAAACAGTGGAAACAATGTCAGACTTTATTTTTTGGGGCTCCAAAATCACTGCAGATGGTGACTGCAGCCATGAAATTAAAAGATGCTTACTCCTTGGAAGAAAAGTTATAACCAACCTAGATAGTATATTCAAAAGCAGAGACAATACTTTGCCAACTAAGGTCCATCTAGTCAAGGCTATGGTTTTTCCTGTGGTCATGGATGGATGTGACAGTTGGACTGTGAAGAACACTGAGCGCTGAAGAATTGATGCTTTTGAACTGTGGTGTTGGAGAAGACTCTTGAGAGTCCCTTGGACTGCAAGGAGATCCAACCAGTCCATTCTGAAGGAGATCAACCCTGGGATTTCTTTGGAAGGAATGATGCTAAAGCTGAAGCTCCAGTACTTTGGCCACCTCATGCAAAGAGTTGATTCATTGGAAAAGACTCTGATGCTGGGAGGGATTGGGGGCAGGAGGAGAAGGGGACGACCGAGGATGAGATGGCTAGATGGCATCACAGACTCGATGGACCTGAGTCTGAGTGAACCCCGGGAGATGGTGATGGACAGGGAGGCCTGGCATGCTGCGATTCATGGGGTCGCAAAGAGTTGGACACGACTGAGTGACTGAACTGAACTGAACTGAACTGAAGGAAGCCCACAGGGCATAGGTGCTGGGTAAATGTTACTTCCAAACAGATCATACTCCCTTCTGCTTCTGCCTCCTTGTTTATCAAGATAAGCCTTTTCCTTATCTCTATTAAGGCTTCTCTCATTATAAAACAAATCAGACATTTTGACTTAAAGATAAAGTACTGGTGGTTTAGTCACTAAGTTCTGTCTGACTTGTGACCCTATGGTCTGTAGCCCTCCAGGCTCCTCTGTCCATGGGTTTTCCAGCCAAGAATACTGGAGTGGGTGGCCATTTTCTTCTCCAGGGGATCTTCCCAACCCAGGGATTGAACCCAGGGTTCCCGCATTGCGGGCAGATTCTTTACCAGCTGAGCCACAAGGGAGGTTATTATATAGCAACTCTGATCAGCCTTTCACTAGGCTTCTCAGATACAACAAATTTGACTTGTTTTCACTCTCATCTTCTTTCATCTCCATATTTTAAGGGAGATGGTAAAAACAAAATCAACCAGCTGCATGTGAAGACGGTATACATACTTGATAAATAAATTGATTTGTAACCATAATAACCATATACGGGTTCCAATGTTAATAACGCATATCCCATTTGTTTTCATATATGGATTTCACTTTAGTAAATCATATAATGAGGCTTTTTATTTCCCATAACCTCCCTAATGTGTTCTCAGAACAGTTGTGGGTGGAATCATAGTTTAAAAAGCATGGATTAGGCTTTATATTTTTATTTTTCCAATAACATGAAAAAATAATGAAAATGAACAGCAAAGGTGCAATTTTCTAAAATGAGCAAATTTTAATTTAGGGTGATATCTAAGCATAACAGAATAACTAAAGAGAATATTGCAGCATGGAGACTATTGCAGCCCAGAAATTCCTCACATATTATAAGATTTGCCCATTTACGCTTGGTTGACTTGGGGATGTTCCATTAGATTCCTGTATCACCTGACATATGGTGGCAGACATCTATTTTTTTAATTAAAAGAAATGATAAATTTTGCAGAATCCTTCAAAACTGGAGCTGATTATACAGAGTGAAGTAAGCCAGAAAGAAAAACACCAATATAGTATACTAACACATATATATGGAATTTAGAAAGATGGCAATGACGACCCTGTATGCAAGACAGGAAAAAAGACACAGCTGTGTATAACGGACTTTTGGACTCAGAGGGAGAGGGAGAGGGTGGGATGATTTTGGAGAATGGCATTCTATCATGTATACTATCATGTAAGAATTGAATCGCCAGTCTATGTCTGACGCAGGATACAGCATGCTTGGGGCTGGTGCATGGGGATGACCCACAGAGATGTTATGGGAAGGGAGGTGGGAGGGGGGTTCATGTTTGGGAACACATGTAAGAATTAAAGATTTTTAAATTAAAAAAAAAAAAAAGCAAAATTTTCAAAAAAAAAAACAAAAAACTGTGGGTACTTGAAACCAGGGTAGACAGTTTTTTTTCACTGTCAAGAGAGGGTGTGGTCCCAGAGTTTCCACTGAAGGCCACTTCAGGAACATAACATTTCTGTTGTGTCTGGGCTGACTTCTGCCATATCCTAGCAATGAAGATGGAGCTCATTCAATGCCTGTCGCCTAAATCCGAGTTCCCCAGTCTAGCCACAGATTCCACAATTTCCCTCTTTCAAGTTATCATTTCAAATCCTGATTCTGACATGCATCAAGTGAAAAAAAAAAAAAGACAATATTAAACAAGAAAAAAAAATACATATCAATTTATTTACTACTCTGTTAGTAGTTTCTATTTTTACCCATGTTTCAAAAAGCTCTATGCTTTTGCATACTTTATGCATTTGAGTAATTTTGATAAATGTGTATTTTAGACTTCTGAGCTATAGTAAGAGTAAACTCATAAATGAAAATGTTAACCTGAATTATTCCAGTTTGTCACTTTATATTCACTAAGCAATTGAGTTAAATAATAGTAATTAGCTCCACCAAATTAACACTATTATGATTAGATAATTTCCTTGTGGTTATTCAACAAGCCAGGAATAATACCTAAGAATAAAGTATAAAACCTAGAACTAAATTTAGCAAGAAGAATACAGTACCGACTTTTTTTAAGTTTTTTTAGTATTTATTTTTATTTTTGGCTGCACTGGGTCTTAGTTGCCACATGTGGGATCTAGTTCACTGACCAGAGATCAAACACGGGCCCCCAGCATTGGGTGCTTGGAGTCCTGGTCACTGGATCCCACCAGGGGAGTCCCCAATACCGATTTTTAATTGTAGTTTCAGTAGGACATTAAGGAGAAGTTTCAAATGAAGGGTGGGATATATGCCAGATTCACAGGTGGAAGGACTCAATGTTGTAAATATATAAATTCTCTCCACATTAATTTTTATATAATTCAATATAATTCCAATAAAAAGTAAAATGGAATGGGGAGGGGGGTAGATCACAAAATGAAGTGAAGGACTTCTAGTCAATAAGGCATGCTGAGCCGACTTGGAAAGTCCACTCTATAACACCCCTTGTCACCCTATCCCATCCCCTTCTGCGCTAACACACAGAAGCTCTGGATAAATATAATGAATTATTTTAAGTGCATAGCTGGGCAGAAAGCAAGAAAAGGAAGTCTCCTAGAAACAAAAAAGAAACTCAAAACCCACGACAGTGATTAGAAATCAAAGACCTAGTAGGAATATGAGAATCAGATATTTACCTTTGAGTGTAGAATTTACCTACCAGGTAAGGCTTACATAAAGTCAGGAGGGTAGAAGGACAAGAAAAATTCCATCCTCTCCCTGGATCAGGAAGATCCCCTGGAGGAGGGCATGGCAACCCAGTTCAGTATTCTTACCTGGAGAATCCCATGGACAGAGGAGCCGGACAGGCTACAGTCCATGGGGTCACAAAGAGTCAGGCATGACTGAAAACGGCTTAGCATGCTCAGAAGGAAAGTAGTACAAAACAAGACTTCAAGAAGAACCACACACAGATCTAGAATTGAAAATATCTTGAATGAAAAAGGAAAAAAAAGTAGACCATTTTAATAGAGCCACACTTAAGGGGAAAGGATTTACAGAGGTGTACACCAGAGAGGAGAATCTTAGGAGACATCTTGGAATTTCGCCTTCTACAGGGAAAAAGCAATATTTCACGATATGCCTTGGGTCACATCACTTTTAGCACTTTTGCTCTTAACCACTGCGCTCAGGGAACTGTATGAGAACGGCATGGCATTGTCCTCAGGATCTTAAGTGTACAGGACTTCCTCTACTGAAGACTGACTCACGCCCCGTACAAGTAACCACCTCTCTTCCTAATATATTAGTCCATTTAATATACCACCGCTGGATCCAAAATTCCATTTCTATGGTATAAACCACATTTGCTGTCGATGTAAATACTGTGTGACTCAAATGTATTTTTCAAGTTGTCTTTTCAACTCGGAAAGAGTCGGACACGACTGAGTGACTTCACTTTCACTTTTCAACTCTAGGCACGCATTAATAAAAATATTATTTAGATTGTCCCCTTGTCACTCCTTGACCATAAAAGTCTTTGAATAACACTGCAAATGCTGCAAAGATTATATGGAAGCTAACAGTTTAAAATTCCCAAAAGCTGAAAAGAGGCATCCATTAGCATTCTTGTTTATTTTAGAGTTTATTGGCTTATGAACATCCTCTTTACTGTTTTACAGGAACACACACACTTTTAAAAAATTGATCAGTGGCAGAATACAAATGGTGAACAATTCATCTTAGCTGTTTATTGCTTCTATGATTCTCTAGAAACAGAAGGGGAAAAATGTCTCATGTTGCTTATTACACAAAAGCCCTATCTCAGATCATTTTCCCAGCTGTGGAACAGATTGCAAACCTCATCTTATAATTACCAAATGTGTACCTTAATTGATTAATTAAAATTCTCATAGCATCATTTTAAGAAATGAAAACTGTTATTGTGACATTTCCGTGGATAAATTTGATTCCTATAATAACCGTATCTGCGTTTCCCTCCTATTGTTTTGCCAATTATGTATCATTGAAAAACTATAAATGGTTTTATATGTGTGACTCCTAAAATGAACCAGCAAGACTCGTGGGACAGAATCAGAAAATGACTGTTTCCTACACTGCCTCTTTAATTTTATTATGTGGTGTTTTTCTTTTGTCCTTGGATGAAATTCAAAGATAGTTGTCATGACTTCTAATCACTCAAATTATTAAGTCTTTTCAATTCACTCTAGATCCAAAAAAATCACAATTCTGTAATGTTTCTAATCGAATATAGCACTTAAAACTCTTCCAACTTCATGTGAAGTGACAAGGCTCCCTCCTGCAACTAGGTATGGCCCACTGCACACTTCCCAGGTGTATTGGGAAAGGGATACAAAGACTCTTTCTCTCTCTGGCTAATTAAGGTTGCCCCACTTTCTGATACAAAAGTGGGGTGAGGTAGGGGGAAAACGAGACAGAAAATTCTTCCTTGATTAATACAGACTAATTAGATCATTAGATCTAATGCTGGTGATCTGTGAGCGTGAAAGTGAAAGTGAAGTCACGCAATTGTGTCTGCCTCTTTGTGACCCCATGGACTGTAGCCCACTAGGCTCCTCCATCCATGGGATTCTCCAGGCAAGAATACTGGAGTGGGTTGCCATTTCCTTCTCCAGGGGATCTTCCCGACCCAGGGATCAAACCCAGGTCTCCTGCACTACAGGCAGACGCTTTAACCTCTGAGCCACCAGGGAAGCTCAGGATCTATGAGCATAGTGGGTGTTTAAAGCTTACTTTTTTTAATTGAAGTACAGCTGATTTTCAATACTGCTTCAGTTTCCAGGTGTATAGCAAAGTGATTCAAATATACAAATATATATATGTTTATATAGTCTATTCTTTTCCATTGTAGGGTATTACATGATATTGAATATAGCTCCCTAAGCTATACAGTAAATCCTTGTTATCTCTTTTTTATTTAGTAGTATGTATCTGTTAATCCTACACTGCTCATTTATCTCCCACCTCACTTTCCCTTTGATAATCATAAGTTTTTCTATGTCTAGAGTCTGTTTCTGTTTTGTAAATAAGTTCATTTGTGCTATTTTTTTATATTCCATGTATAAGTGATATCACATGATATTTGACTTTCTCTCTGCCGGACTTACTTCACTCGGTAATAGTCACCTCTAGGTCCTTCTATGTTGAGGCAAATGGCATTATTTCATTCTTTTTTATGGCTGGGTAATATTCCATTATATATTTCACAATTTCTTTATCCATTCATCTACTGATGGACACTTAAAAAGCTTACTTTTTCTGTTGAACCAGGAGTGGGATGCTGATGAAGATAATGGAAGTTATAGCGACTGGAAACCTTGAATCTCCTCATCACCGGGGATCTCTCACCTACAGATCCCTTTTTGCAGATGGTTACTTACAACCCCCCCCTCAGTTTACCCAGCTGGGGTCCAGTCCAAGGGCCTTCTTCCATATGACCTGAGGACCTCAGCTAGCTCACGCTCTAGGGTGATGACCTACTTCTGTTCTTCAGGCAACAACCCATGCGCTCTGTGCCCGATCAAACTAAGGAGCAATGCAGTGACATCTCTTTCACTCCGTCATCAGAGGAGCTAGCTAGCCAGTTCCTCATCCTTCAGATTTCTCAGGCCTGAATCTCTATACCTCTCCTTCTGAAGGGATACACATTAAATACTCCAAATGATCTGCATAAAATCCTTTCTCTGGACGTGAGCTGAGGAGCAGGTACCTCACACCGTTCTGTTGGCGGCCAGGATGGGGCCACTCAAATACACCACCAACTCTCTAAAAACCTTCTAATAATTATTTCCTTGGCCTCTCAAATCATGTTTTATCACCTGGAAGTGGCCAACAAGCTAATCATGAACAATTTAAACTGGTTCTCCTGTACTTCCTTTCCCACATGGGCACTGTGGTCTTACACCTAACTTTGGAATGCGGCCTCTCTTGTCTTGAGCCACAGCTAAAACTGAGAACTATCAACAGGTTCCATTTTAATATCCTGTTCCATGTGTACTCATATTTTCTCAAGTGAAAAATATTTCTATTTCTTCTTTCCCCCCGAGTAGAAAACATGTATGCTGTTGGCTCACAGACACCTACAAGCAGGGTTTGAACTTTCAAGAGTTAAATAATTCTAGAAAGCGAGGTTTAAGCACCAACCATGAAGGATGAAATGACAATGACTGAGGCGGGGTGACAGGGTGAGGTGGGGACCTAGTTAGAAGCACACTGGAGAAAGAGTCAAAGATACAGTCAGAGTTCCCAAGCTATGTAGCCGGACTGAACCCAGGAGCTTCTATTCTCCCAGCCTGGCTCCTCTTCCATGAAACCAAGTGGCACAGTCATCTGGGAGCTATCTTAGATTCTTCCCTTTCTCTCATCTGCCAAGTCCAATCAGTAATCAAGTTTTATTACTGCCACATATAAAGCATCCCTTCTTTCCTAACACTGTTTAATTTCTGTAACAGTTAATAGGGACCTTTTTTTTTTAAGAGAGTGGAGTATGTGTATACGGTAACGAAAAAGAATCAGTCGAGAAGAGATTAAAAATATTTGAGAGAAAAGGCAATTGGTGAGGCCAGATCCCTAAAGAAGAAGAGATGGAAACTTGAAAGTACTGATAAATCTTGACCAAGAGAAGAAAAACTTGACTATTTAAGAAACTGACTTGCTCATAAAGCTAAATTTACTTAACTCCCTAATGTTGATATTTTCTTTTCTGAAATAAGATGAGATGGGAGTGTTTTTAATGTCCTTACTAGAAAAAGATTTAAAATTGGCAGACATTCAGTCCCTAAAACTCTGGGGTAGGATTTTTGCTACTCCCCCAAGTCCAAATCCAGTACCCCAGTCGTGAGTACCTGCTTGGCGACTGACCTCTCTCTCCTTCCGCCTAAGGGAGAAACATTTTTCTATTGGCTGTTTGCACTTTTCTATCTTCCCGACGCTCATTCATCATTCCACTTCCTTTTGTCTGTATCTCACCACAGACACTGCCCATGGCTGAGGTCACACTGACCCAACTGCCAAACCCAATGGTCCCTTCTTTGTCCTTGTGATGCTAATGAGAGTCCATCTTAAATTTCTCCATTCCCTTAGATTCTCTGATTTCACGCTCTCCTGATCTTTGTCCTCTGTTCTGGCCACCCTTCCTCAGGCTCCTCTTGTTCACTGGCTTCCTATGTGCACTGAGTTTCACTGCTGACGGTTCTTTTTGCCCCACTCTCTTGGTTTACCTCGTCCACACCTTCTACCGTGACATGTGTTCTGACAACTCCTCTATAATCACCTTGTGTGATCTGTACCACTCTTGGGTGTGACTATCACCTTTTCCAGATGAAGGAGATGAGGCTAAGAAAACTAATTTGCAAAAGCTGCATGATTAGTATTAAGGAATACTAATAAGCCACAACCTTCCGAATCCAAAGGCCATGGTCCTCTGATTCCAAAGGATAAAATAAGGTATACAACTGAAAATAGACAGGTTTCAGGAACATATCAGACTGTTGACTGATTTTACATCTTGGTCTTGGACAATACTAAGGAAACTAAGGATTACCTCTTCTGTAAGCCTACTTATAAACTGAAATATATTTATATACAAATATACAAATTCACATACGCTATTCCAAATACTCTTACCTCTGCCTGCTCACATGGTTTCCCAAGAAACATTTCAATAGTGATAAGTTGCTCAAGTATGCTAATGGAGAGTGCTATTTTAAAAAGGAAAAAAGTCTGGACTCATTAAATACTACAGGAAAGAAGCATGAAGTGACAGGACCTTGCTGAAAGATTTAAAGCAAAATTTCCTGAGGTACTTCTGCACTTTCCAAGAGGGGGCAGAAATGAGAACAAGGGCTACATGAGTTTCAGGCAGCAACAGTCCCAACTGGCAGACCTAGAAACAGAGCTGTATGAACAAGACAGTTGCTGTATATACTAGGAAAAGCTGGGTTAAAACTCAACATTCAAAAACCTAAGATCATGGCATCTGGTCCCATCACTTCAAGGCCAATAGATGGCGTAACAATGGAAACAGTGAGAGACTTTATTTTCTTGGGCTCCAAAATGACTGCAGATGGTGACTGCAGCCATGAAATTAAAAGACACTTGCTCCCTGAAGAAAAACTATGACAAAGCTAGACAGGATATTAAAAAGTAGAGACATTACCATACCAACAAAGATCCGTCTAGTCAAAACTATGGTTTTTCCAGTAGTCAAGTATGGATGTGAGAGTTGGACCACAGAGAAAGCTGAGCGCCAAAGAATGGATGCTTTAGAACTGTGGTGTTGGAGAAGACTCTTGAGAGTCCCTTGGACTGCAAGAAGATCCAACCAGTCAATCAAAGCCCCTTAAAGGAAATCATACCTGAATATTCATTGGAAAGACTGGTGCTGAAGCTGAAACTCCAATACTTTGGCCACCTGATGTGAAGAACTGACTCATTGGAAGAGACCCTGATGTTGGGAAAGACTGAAAGCAGGAAAAGAAGGGGATGACAGGACGAGATAGTTGGATGGCATCACTGAGTCTGAGCAAGCTCCAGGAGTTGGTGAAGGACAGGGAAGCCTGGCATGCTGCAGTCCATGGGGTCACAAAGAGTTGGACATGACTGAACAACTGAACTGAACTGAATACGTACTAGGCGTAGCAGTGGAGCCTCTGTTTACAAAGCTCTGTGTACAAAGATATTTTTAAGAACCAGCTAAATGCAGAGAACGATGTCTGCCTTTGGGGACATGGAAGAAAAGGTTTCATTCCACAGGTGCAAAGAGTCTCTCCTGGACTAGAAGCTTTTACCCTTAAAGATTAAACTTTGAGATAACTCGTCCCCTCTTTACTTACGGTTTACTGTTGATCAGACAGAATAAACAACAAAGTCAAAAGAAGTTGATTAAAACAAACTTATGAGACTAATGTTAAAACTTGAGAGTCCCTTGGACTGCAAGGAGATCCAACCAGTCCATTCTAAAGGAGATCAGTCCTGGGTGTTCATTGGAGGGACTGATGTTGAAGCTGAAACTCCAATACTTTGGCCACCTGATGGGGAGAGCTGACTCATTTGAAAGGACCCTGATGCTGGGAAAGATTGAGGGCAGGAGAAGGGGACGATGGATGAGATGGTTGGATGGCATCACCGACACAATGGACATGGGTTTGGGTGGACTCCGGGAGTTGGTGATGGACAGGGAGGCCTGGCGTGCTGCGGTTCATAGAGTCACAAAGAGTCGGACATGACTGAGCTACTGAACTGAACTGAACGTTAAAACTTACTGCTAAATAAGGCATCACCCACTCAATGGACATAAGTTTGAGCAAACTCTGGGAGATAGAGAAGGACAGGAAAGCCTGGCATGCTAATGGGGTCACAGAGATGGACATGACTTGGCAACTGAACAACAGCTATAATATAAAGGAGACTTAAAAGACAGTTTAATAAAGGAATACACATTTTAATTTGTAATTGCTCTAGCAGGACAACACTGGGAGACAGAATTCCTAAAAACTTTGAAGGAAATGAATGATTCAGTGTAACAGAATCACTTATAGGGAGCAATGAAGAATGTAGCAAATAGTCACACTATAGATGTAAATCACCATATGACGTGAAATTATAAAGTATATTTTAAAAAGCATCCTGATTATTAAGGATTAACGCTACTTTGGAACACATATTTTCAATGTAGTAATTGTCTTTAGTCATTAAATCTATCTAAGAATGTTGAGTTCCACACATTGAACACACTTACACTGAAATATAAGGGCAAGAGAAGACTTTATAAGGTCTTTGCAGAATTAGGAAATTTGCCAGATATCCCCAAATTAGCATCCTATCATCTACAGAGTCAATCAACAGCTTGTACTCATAGAGATACTCATGTGGGGTGTTGAAAGGGGTATGTGAGTATGCCCAAGAGGCTTAACTTCTGAGTCACAGATCTATATAAAAGGGATGATAACGTCTATCCATTAGGGCTATAAAGATACTTTTAATGTATGTAAAATACCTCAATAAATAAATGGTAGAGAGTTGTAGCACTAGCAAGAGTACTCCCCTAGAATCTATATGGTTTCTTAAGATTGGATCCAATCCTTTCAGTGCCTACGTATTGGGATAAATTCTTTTGGAAATCTTCAACCATAGGAACTTGGGAAGATAGATCTTTTAAGACAGAAGATCCTGAAAGGCAGAAACATCAAGAAGTGGAACTTCCAAAAACCAAGTATTTAAGTAGGATTTTGAGGACTGGAAACTCCAGTGATTGTCTCCACTATTTCAGAATAAAATCTCTGGGAGGGGTCTGAAGGCCAATCATTTCTGAATGATTTGCTGACTTAGTAATTCATGTTCTTCACACACCTCACCACCTTACTTTTCTTTCTTTACCATCATCTTGCTTAGGATACTCCTTTTCTTCTGTCAATCAGTTGAAATAGACAGCATCCAAAGTAATGAAAAACACAGGATGCTAGTTTACAATAATTCACTGGCTTTGTAAACATTGCCCTTAAGGTCACGTTTTGAGTTTCGTTGAAAATCAGAGATTTGCAACATACTTTACTGCTATTCCTGTATCATTGAACTTGTAAAGAAATTCATCTCAAATGAGCAAAGTCCTCACTACTACAAGCACTGGAAAGAATATAAAATTGAATGCCTATGAAAAGAATATGAAATGTAAAGTCTATCCTCCAAGTTTGGATTATGGCTACAACTGGATCAATATTCATCTGTAGGAAGACATTATTAGAATCTAGATGGCTTCTAAAGTGTCTTCCAATTTTAATGCTGTATGACTCGATTATTTCTATGTAGGTGAATCATAGAAATTAAATTAACATGGCATGATTAAATAAGGCAATTTGTGAGCGGGGCTGCCCTAAGCCTACTCTCTCTGTGGCTAAAGGTATTTCTTAGAATACTGAGCTAAAAATGTAACTACATTCTGCAACCAATGCAAACGTTGTAATTGATGGGAGGGGAAAAAATTCAACCCAGAGTGCCAACAATTCCTCTATGAGCTAGCGTGGCAGGGAGAGTGTGGGGTCAGTGAAGCATCAAGTTACAGACTAAATTAAAGGCCTGGAGAAGAGTGACAGGGTCTAATCATCCAGTGTCTGAGGTCGCCAGAGTTGGATCTGCCACCCTTACTCGCTCACAAAGAATTGCTCAGCGGATGCTGAGCGCATAGACTAAGGGCCCAAACATCTTACATTAAAAAGGCCTTCAGTTCCAAACAGCTCTTTATGGAATTATTTCCTTGAAGTTTTTAGTTCTGTCATATTAAAATTGGCATGAAAAAGTAATCAAAACCTAATGCTTACAGTGCTCTACCACAAAGAAAAATATTGTGGGTTTTCATTCCTATTAAAAACATGTGTTACATATATATACATAATTATGTAAGTCCCAGACCCAGTGTACACACAAATACACAAAAACCATAGGAAAATAACAATAGCTTTCCCCAAGCCAACAGATTTTATAACACAGTGTTGTACTCTGTCCATAACTCCCCTCATGAAGCCAATGCTTTGAGAATGTCAGTGGATAATGAACATTTCTGCATATTTTGTGTCATAAGCTGCAAACACGAGATATGTAGGAAGGAATTAAGGTCACTGTTAAAACTCACACACAGTATTTTCTAGACTTGGTTGCCTAAATTGTGTGTATCTGCTATTTTTCCTAGGGGAAAGTTAATTTTAGAAAGGAGAAAAAGTTTGCCAGGAAAGCAATCCCATTGGCTCAATACCTAGACAGTGACTCTGAAAGTTCAAAATGCTTTACAGACAGTCGCCTACTTGTCCTTAATATCCTTGAAAGCAAGTATCAGATACTATTCCTATTTCATAACAAGCATCTTATTTCATAAAATGTCATATGATTTACCATTATACTTACTTCGTGGTGTTTGAAAACAATTAGTCCTTCACCTCAAATTTCCAAAAGATAAATGCAAATCTTTATTTTCCCTAGCAGTTACACTCAGAGTTTGTTAGGTACTTAGAATGGTTCAGGTATATATATACATGAAAAGCAGCAGGTGGACATCAATGACAGTTTGAGATGGAGAAACAGTACTTGTGCAAACTCAAACACAATACAATTTACACTCTTAACCAAGTCAGGGTTAGAAGAGCTTGGTTCAAATACTGAGGAATGTAAACAAGACCTAAATCAATTTATATGATAATTCCTCTTTTAGTTCCTAGAGATATAGTTCATTTGGGTCTTTAGTCTTAAAACAACCAACAAGTAAAAATGCCAGTGGTAACTGAAAGTCAGCCAGTGCAAGCACAATGAAGGACTTCTCTGATTCCCAGGAGAATAGGCCTCAGCCCTCTCTAATTGCCACAGTACTTGTGAAGCAGTTCTTACATTTTAAAAGTGTATGTGTAAAAGCTAACTCTTTAAAAAGGGCTCTTAGAAGTGCAGTATTTCTCTCCAACCTGTGTCTTAATTTCAGAAGAACTGTTTACGCTCTCTTCCCAAAATTGCCATCTTAAAACCAATGACACGCACCAAACTCATCAGTTTGAAGGGAACCTGCTTTTACTCCGTTTAAACTCCCTGTTCACGCTACGATTTTCAGCTGATGTTTACCAACAGCTGGGTGCCCACTCTTCTTCTCATAAGGACCTGATAGATATTTTCAGATAATTATGAGAGACAACTCATCGCATTCACCTGGTTTTTTTTTTTCCAATACACGGAAGACTGCTCGCACACGCACACACCTTGCCATTTCTTAATCAGGCTCTCAGCATCCAAGTAGGAGCTATTACTTTAAAAGTGTGATAAAGTTCTAGCGTCGCAATCACCCAGAACACCCTGTAAACTTATCACAGTGTTTCATTTTCAGGAAAAACAAAAATAAAACCAAGGCACCTCAATCCCTGTTTGGTGCAGATACACAAGATAAGACAGCTACCTTGACCAGGGGTTAATATCCTCCCAAAGTTAGGATAGTAACAAAAGTGGGGGAGGGTATGTGTTGGAAGGAGAAGAGTTGTGATCTCAGCCTGGAAATGACTAGACTCCGGGGAAAACCGGTGTTGCCGATGCTTACGACACACACCTGGGCAGAGTGGACGACACCCCCCCCCCCACCCCCGCCGCCCCTCTCTCCCGGGGCCGGGGGCGCGGGGTGTCGGAGCTGCCTGGGGGGAAAGGGGAGTAAAGAGAGGGGTGAGGGCTGAGAGGAGGCGGGGGTCCGCGAGCGTCCGAGTCCCAGCGGGCCGACCGCCCGAGGCTCAGCCCCGCGCCTAGGGGGCCGGGGAGGGGGCGAGGGAGGGAGTAGGGGGTGACAGCTTGGGGAGGCCGAGGAGGCACCTGGCCCGGGGCGAGGGCAGCACCCCGCGCCCCTCCTTACCGTGCGCGTGAGGTCGGCGCCCGGACGGGGAGACTAGGAGGGGCAGGGCACGGGCGCAGGCCCGCGGAGGTCCGCTGTCAGCTTCCCCAGGCAGCAGCTCCAGGTACCCGAGGCGCTCGGATCTCCAGGCTACCAGCCGCTGCGCGCGGCTAGAGGCCCCTCCCCCGGCCCTTGCCCCCGATGCTGCCTCCCCAACCCCTCCCGCCCGCCTCGGCGCGCTCCCCTTCTCCCCCTGCTGTTTATCCCGGAGAGCTGGGGCCCCTCTCCCGAGCCTTGCCTCCCCCGCGCGTGCACGCACACACCTCCCCCAGGAACGAGCTCTCTTTAGGAAGCAGGCAGCGAACGCGATCCTTGAAATTCTGGAGCTGGGCGATTTCAGGGGAAAAAAAAAAAAAAAAACACCTTTTAAAATCTCTGATCTACCCTCTGAGGTTCAAAGCAGGAATCACTTGCATTCATCCCCTGCCTCCGTCCTCATTTGTTCTAATCACAGCATCTCTCGACAGTTGATGTTGATTGTACTCTGAGAATCTTCTGCCAGTCAGTCTAATTTTTCCAGAATAGCTCTTTCCATTTCATTGTTTTAAAAATGTAGACGTCCCCACTAGTTACACTTAGGTTGCCAGGACTTTCGGTTGGCCCCAAGAAGGATACGTTCAGCTGTGCAAATCGGGACAGATCTCTTTTGCTAGTATTGTCGATACCTACCACCTATCAGGGCCCCAAGTCAGGGCAAAGGCAATTAATTTCACTTGGCTTTGGGTACTGAGTGTGCCCGGGGCCTCCGTTCTCAAGAGTGATGCAGTCCTGAAGTTCTGGGGAGGAGCAGCTGTATGTATTCAAAGAGAAACCTAGTAGCAAATGAACTAGCAAAAAGGAGAGCATACTGAGCAATACTATGAAAGATGAGAGTGATGGAAGGGGGTTGCGAAACATCGCTGTATCACTAACAGAAAGCTCTCCGAGTAACATATCCCTACTGGGAATGTAGAAGGTGAGTTGTCCAGTGGCCCAGTCGAGTGGGACTTCCTGCGAACTCGCACTGCAGCAGCCAGGCCTCTCTGTCTCTCATCTCCCCAAGTTTGCCCAAGTTCATGTCCAGTGCATCAGTGATGCCATCCAGCCCTCTCATCCTCTCAGTGGTGAGTTGTTAAATGGCATTTATTTGTTCATTTACCTATCTATATATATATGGAGTAGGTTAGAGTATAGCATTATTCATAGTCAGGTTGTAATTTAATAGTGATGGTGATTGGTGGTTTCAGTCAGTTCAGTCACTCAGTGGTGTCCGACTCTTTGCGACCCCATGAACCGCAGCATGCCAGGCCTCCCTGTCCATCACCAACTCCCGGAGTCCACCCACACCCATGTCTATCGAGTCGATGATGCCACCCAACCATCTCATCCTCTGTCTTCCCCTTCTCCTCCTGCCCTCAATCTTTTCCAGCATGAGGGTCTTTTCCAATGAGTCAGCTCTTTGCATCAGGTGGCCAAAATATTGCAGTTTCAGCCTCAACATCAGTCCTTCCAATGAACACCCAGGACTGATCTCCTTTAGGATGGACAGGTTGGATCTCCTTGCAGTCTAAGGAACTCTTAAGAGTCTTCTCCAACACCACAGTTCAAAAGCATCTATTCTTCAGCACTCAGCTTTCTTCACAGTCCAACTCTCACATCCATACATGACCAATGGAAAAACCATAGCCTTGGCTAGACGGACCTTTGTTGGCAAAGTAATGTCTCTGCTTTTTAATATACTGTCTAGGTTGGTCATAACTTTCCTTCCAAGGAGTAAGCATCTTTTAATTTCACTATTGCAATCGCTATCTGCAGTGATTTTGGAGCCCGGAAAAATACAGTCAGCCACTGTTTCCACTGTTTCCCCATCTATGTCCCATGAAGTGATGGGACTGGATGCCACAATCTTAGTTTTCTGAATGTTGAGCTTTAAGCCAACTTTTTCACTCTCTTCTTTCATTTTGATCAAGTGGCTCTTTAGTTCTTCTTCACTTTCTGCCATAAGGGTGGTGTCATCTGCATACCTGAGGTTATTGATATTTCTCCCGGCAATCTTGATTCCAGCTTGTGCTTCTTCCAGCCCAGCATTTCTCATGATGTACTCTGCATATAAGTTAAATAAGCAGGGTGACAATATACAGCCTTGACGTACTCCTTTTCCTATTTGGGACCAGTCTGTTGTTCCATGTGCAGTTCTAACGTCTGCTTCCTGACCTGCATAGAGGTTTTTCAAGAGGCAGGTTAGGTGGTCTGGTATTTCCATCTCTTTCAGAATTTTCCACAGTTTATTGTGAGCCACACAGTCAAAGGCTTTGGCATAGTCAATAAAGCAGAAATAAACATTTTTCTGGAACTCTCTTCCTTTTTCCATGACCCAGCGGCTGTTGGTAATTTGATCTCCGGTTCCTCTGCCTCTTCTAAATCCAGCTTGAACATCTGGAAGTTCACAGTTCATGTATTGCTAAAGCCTGGCTGGAGAATTTTAAGCATTACTTTACTAGTGTGTGAGATGAGTGCAATTGTGCAGTAGTTTGAGCGTTCTTTGGCATTGCCTTTCTTTGGGATTGGAATAAAAACTGACCTTTTCCAGTCCTGTGGCCACTGCTGAGTTTTCCCAATTTACTGGCATATTGAGTGCAGCACTTTCACAGCATCATCTTTCAGGATTTGAAATAGCTCAACTGGAATTCCATCACCTCCACTAGCTTTGTTCGTTGTGATGCTTCCTAAGGCCCACTTGACTTCACTTTCCAGGATGTCTGGCTCTAGGTGAGTGATCACACCATTGTGATTATCTGGGTGGTTTAGTCCCTAAGTTATGTCTGATTCTTGTGCCCCCATGGTCTATAACCCGCCAGGCTCCTCTGTCCATGGGATTTTCCAGGCATGAATACTGGAGTGGGTTGTCATATCCTTCTCCAGGGGATCTTCCTGACCCAGGGATAGAAGCTGCATTTCCTGCAATGTAGAGTTCTTTATCAGTGAGCCACTAGGGAAGCCCATAATTTAAGGGTAGTAGAATTCATTTATAAGGACCCTGGTGGCTCAGATGGTAAAGAATCTGCCTGCAACGCAGGAGACCCAGGTTCAGTCCCTGAGTCGGGAAGATCATTTGGGTTTTTCCATAAGATGTTGCAGAAAAACCCAAATGAACTTTTGGTCCAACCCAATAATTTGAGAAGCAACCTGTTCGTAGCAGAGCTGTGGAAAATGCAAATACCTACTAAATAGACTCTAAGTGAATCCTGTCTCTCCTAAATTTATCAGATAACTTTCTAATCTAAGGGCTGAAGAAAAAAAAAAGGATACTTACTAGCATTGTCATTTTTCTATTGTACAGGAGGCCAGTGTCAGAGAATAAACTCTTTAAACAGGTTGCTGCAAATTAAAGGACCCCCTTGGGTAACAGAGGAAGAGGGAGAGAGGAGGTTTATAGAAGAGGTAACAAAAAAGATATAACATCCTTTATCTCAGCAAGCTGCATAGAGGGATAGCCTAGCAGACAGGCGTTTGAAAGTAGATGCTCTGGGACTTCCCTGGTGCCCCAGGGGCTAAGACTCCTTGCTCCCAACTCGGTGGTGGGGGTGGAGTGGAGGGTGGGTGGGGTGGCGGAGTTCCATCTCCGGTCAGGGAACTAGATTCCCACATGCCGCAACAAAGAGTTTGCTTGCCGCAACTAAGATCCGGTGCAGTCAAAGAAAGAAAGAAAGAAAGAGACCGTCCTCTGATGGAGGATGGCACTCAGAGAGGGTGCTGGGTAGACAAGAAGCCCAGGGGAGGCAGAGGAGAAAGAGTTTGTGGGGGGTGAGGGGGATGGTGGTAAGCGTGGAGAGAAAACCAAAATAAGAAAAACTTAGTAATTCAGAGAATTTAAAGAAGCTCATTGATTTTGGCTGGAAGATTGTTTGCTAGGGGCAGGAGTGGGAGCGTTTAGGAGGGAGAATGTAGAGACAGCTAGAAGGGTAAGCAGATCATGCAGAATCTTCTTGAAAATTGCACTTTATTCCACAAACAATAGCGAGGCATTGGAAAGATAATGACAAGATTAGATTTTTACTTAAGAAAGACTACTTGCTACAGGCAGGGAAAAAAAAAAAAAAAAAGAGGACAAGAGATAGGAATGAGAGAAAACAGGGAGAAGAGCTTTAGAAAGGGCACCTGGTCAACGAATGTGTTGTTGCACTAGTCATCCAGTCCTGTCGGACTCTTTGTGACCCCGTGGCCTGCAGCTTGCCAGGCTCCTCTGTCCATGGGATTGTCCAGGCAAATATCAGAGTGTGGATCCTCATGCCTTTTGGAAATCCACCCCACAACAAGCTCATAGAGAGGGTTGGAGGGAGGAGAGTCAGTGATTGTCAACAACTGAGAAACAATAGAGCTAAATAGAAATGAGAGACAGAAAACGGTATGTTTGGGTTTGGGGCTTTTTTTTTTTTTTTTTTAACAAACCACTTTATACATAACTCTAGCTTTATTTATACATAACTCTACCAGGCTTCTCTGGTAGCTCAGAGGTTAAAGCATCTGCCTGCAATGCGGGAGACCCAGTTTGATCCCTGGGTTGGGAAGATCCCCTGGAGAAGGAAATGGCAACCCACTCCAGTATTCTTGCCTGGAGAATCCCATGGACGGAGGAGCGTGGTGGGCTACAGTCCACGGGGTCGCAAAGAGTTGGACACGACTGAGCAACTTCACCTCACTTTCTAGCTCATATAGCCTTCCTTGGTGGCTCAGATGGTAAAGAATCTGCCTCCAATGCAGGAGACGCAAGAGATGCAGGTTTGATCCCTGGGTCCAGGTCAGGAAGATACCCTGAAGGAGGAAATGGCAACCCACACTAGCATTCTTGCCTGGAAAATTCCATGGACAGAGAAACCTGGCCTGCTGAGAGTCGAACATGACTGAACACATCCTCAATTTTCCTTCATATTTTTTCTTTTCTATTTCTCCTCTCCTCTTAATTTTAACTACCTCTTCACTTCTCTTTTTCCTTTTTTCCTTTCTCCCTTTCCTTTTTGCTTCATTAATTGACTCACAGATATTTTCGTATCCAGTATCTATTTTGTATCTACATGGTACAATGTACTTTGATACTGGGGTAAGAGCTGAATCTACAAAGTCCAAGGCAAGAGCCTTATCCTTGAATTCATAGTCAGTGGATTGTATGACTCAGGAGTCTATGGTTGCAGATAATAGAAATGTAGTCAACATAACTTCGGTACGGGGGATGGGAGGAAATTGTTTAAGAGGTAACTGGGCTATCACCTGGAAGCCAAACATATAGATACAGACAGGCTTCCTCAACCATCTGAAATGGAAATTGAATACAATCAGGAATCTCTTTCCTTCCCTTCTTTTTTTTTCTTCAACTCTGAGACCTGACCTGCACACACCTTGGATCTCCCAGAGGGGCAATTTCTAAAATCCCATGTGACCATGTCAAAGGAAGGCTGTGCTGGGTCTTCCTATCTCCCCCCTGAGCTTTGACAGATGCTGAAACTCCCCTAGGTGGGAGAAGTGAACTGTCTGCTGCCTATAAGCAGGGAGACAGACCACAAACTGGCTGGAACCAGCTTGATGATGCTGACTCACAACTGCCACATCACCAAGCAATCAGAAGAATGCCCATGAACTGATCACAGCTTCCCCTTTGAACCCATGACGATAAAACTCCTCTCTGCCCCTTCCAGGTCAGGACACAGTTTTGAGGGAGTTAGCCTGCTGTGGTCCTCTTTGCCTGGCAAAGTAATAAAGCTGTTCTTTTCTATTTCATAAGTAAGTAAGTAAATAAATCTAATAAAAAGAGAGGAAACTCCCTGGTGGTCCAGTGATTAGGACTCAGCGCTTTCACTGCCATGGCCCAGGTTCAATCCCTGGTCAGGAACTATGATCCCAAAAGCTTCGCAGCATGGCCAAAAATAAATAAATAAAAATAAAAAGAGGAGAGGTATGCTAGAGAATGGGTTTAGCTTTACTATGTTGAATTTCAGATATTAATGGGATATTACGTGAAGAAATCTAATAGGTGATTATAAGAGTAAGATGCTCAAAGAGCAACTAAATTATTAAATATGTTGATTTGTACTTTATTAATCTAGACATCATTGATACCATGGGTGTGGATGAGATTACCCAGGAAGATCATGTGTAAGGAACCAACCAAGGGGCCTGTGGGGATCCCTGAAGAACACCAACTTTCAAGAGGATAACAGATGCAAGATAGCCAGCAAAGGAGAAGACTGAAGAGAAAGCAAGGTCATGCAAGTAAAGAGAAAAAGCTTTTGAAAGAAAGGATGCTAAACAGTACCAAATGCTGCATAGAAACAAAGTAAAAATATAGGAGTAGGGCTTCCTTGGTGACTCATTGGTTAAAAAAAAAAAACAACAATAAACCGCCTGCCAATGCAGGAGACAGGGCTTTGATCCCTGGGTCAGGAAACACCCCTGGAGAAGGAAATGGAAACCCAATCCAGTACTCTTGCCTGGGAAATCCTATGGACAGAGGAGCCTGGTAGGCTATAATCCCTGGGGTCATAAAAGAGTTGGACACAACTTAGTGACTAAACAACAATAAAAAGTATGTGTGTGTGTTAGTCGCTCAGTCCTGTCTGACTCTGCAACCCCATAGACTGTAGCCCACCAGGCTCCTCTGTGCATGGGATTCTCCAGGCCAAGAATACTGGAGTGGGTTGCCTTTTCCTTCTCCAGTAAAAAGTATAATAAAAAGTATAGGAGTTTCTAAAGAAGTCTTTCAGTTGTCTATTCTGAGATCATTATTGGTCTTTATGAGAGCAGTTTAACTGCAGGGCTAGGATAACAAAATACTATACGTTGCATTAGGTTAGGGTTTCTTAATCGCAGCACCATTTTTTTTGTTTGTTTGTTTTTTGACTGCACCAGGTCTTAGTTGCAGAATGTGGGATTTTTTTTCTTTTTTGAGTTACAGCATGTAGGATCTGGCTTCCCTGGTGGCTCAGACGGTAAAGCATCTGCCTCCAATGAGGGAGACCCTGGTTCGATCCCTGGGTGAGGAAGATCCCCTGGAGAAGGAAATGGCAACCCACTCCAGTACTCTTGCCTGGAAAATTCCATGGACAGAGGAGCCTTGTAGGCTACAGTCCATGGGGTCGCAAGGAGTTGTACACGACTGAGCGACTTCACTTCTTCTTCACTTCACTTATGTAGGATCTAGTTCCCTGACCAGGGATTGAACCTGGACCCCCCTGCACTGAAAGCCCCAGAATGTTAGCCACTGGACCACCGGGGAAGTCCTCTCAGTACTACTGATTTTTCGAACCAAATAATTCTTTGTTGTGTGGCCCATCTTCTGCATTAAAGGATGTTTAAACAGCATTGGAGCCTCTACCCACTAGATGCCGCTAGCATCCCCCCTCTACGTGTGACCAAAAAATGTCTCCATATTGCCAAATGTCCCCTCAGGATATAATACCCTGTCCCCTACTTAAGACTCACTGCATTAGATTGAGGTGGGAAGGGGAAAGAGACAAAACAAGTTTATTTTTTCCAAAAATATATTAGGAGGTAACATCTTTAAAAAAAATACTTTTTCTTTTCCTAGTATGCAAACATCTGTTTATTCTAAATTTCATTTTTTAAGCCCAAGCTGCCTATGGGTTTAAACCACTCAAACCTTCTCTAATTCCTTTAAATGAGTAATTTGAAAAAGGAAATGTTTTATTTATAAAAGTTTGAACTTATTTATAAATTAAAAATAGAATTTGCGGGGAGGGGAGGAGGGAAGGAAGGGCCTGTAGCTTGCAGGATTTTAGTTCCCTGACCTGGGATTGAACCTAGTCCCTCAGCACTGAGAGCATGGAGCCTAACCACTGGACCACCAGGGAGTACTAGATAGAAATATTTTAGAGTTACACATTTATTTTCTAAGAGGACACTCCATTTTGACAATCTTGTGACAATACTGAGGATTTCTAGCCAACTTGCAGTGGAAAACATTTTTCTGCCTCTGATATTATGATTCTGCCAACAGCAATGTCATTAAATATAATCTAAACATTGAATGATAGTCCATAAGCAGAAAAACCTCTCTCAACAGAGATGGTCTCTTTATTTTACAGCAAACAAAGGAAGTAATATCAAAGCTCTATCATCTCTATTTCTTTGGTCTCATACCATGAAACAATTGATAATGATATATTAATAAATGTGTTACAAATGATATTTGCTATATTTAGAGCAAAATTAGATTCTAGGGCCAAAACTTGGTAAGCACTTATTCTTTGTTCTCTAGATTTTCTTGGCTCACCATTTCTCTCACCGCTTCCTACCGTTTCCTATGAACAGTCTTCTCTGGTATCGTCAGAGCTAAAATATTCAGTCTATCAACCAGCTGGATATCATTGCACTCACGTATTTTCTAATCTCAAATTACTAACCTGTGGACTTTGGCTAACTCTACTGAGACAGAGTATGATATCTGGTTTTTAGAAGAGCCAAATGTGTCACTATATTTACGCTTATGACTGGGTTAAAATGAGAAACTGGTCATTGGTCATGAATAAGCCACGATCATTTACGGAGCTGATATTGCTGGAAGGTCTTTAAATAGCATCCAGACAACAGCCTCATGCCACTGTCTTAGAACCCAAAGGGGATGCATTTCAATTAAACACATATTTTAAAAGTATTTTGTGTCAGGCATTGTGCCAAATACTGGAAGAGAATAATAAGTAGCATGGACGTGGGCTCTGCCCCTGAAACCTGTAGTCTGCAAAAGAGAGATACATGTGTGTAAGAGCTAGATGTGTGCAGAAGAAAGATAAGATATCTGTGTGCAGTGGATGTAAAAACTCCTCAAGGCACAAATGAAACAAAAAACTTAAGAATCAGGATTTTTAATGTTTCTAGAAAAAAACCAACAAATATCTTCAAGCACATTCCCCACTGACCTCAATGGTACCTTATTTGGTTGTAATTATGAGTCTCTCTCTGAGGATACAGCAATGTCACCAGTTACTTCATATGTGGCCCCCGGTTGACTAGATTCTTTCTAGTTAGGTGGGGTGGTATGGCCCATCTGGCCAATAGCCAATGAGCAGCACCCTAGAAGAACAGGTACAAGTTCTTGTCCTGTTCTGTTCCCCTAATACTGTGAACACCAAGGACTCATATTGAGATGATGAGACCTCAAGACCTAAAGGAGCTTAGAGCAATCACTAAACCACAGGAAAGAAAGCCCCACGGAATTGCCTGAACTGACCAAGAGCTTTATAGAGCAAGAAACAATCTTTCCATTGTTAAACTGTAAATTGTTTAACTGCTGTTGAGTAAACTTTTACCAAAAGAACCTATCTTATCCTGATATGTCATCTCATCATAATAAACAAAAAAAAAAGCTCTGAATCTTCACAATAAAAGGTTGTTTCCATGTCCACGCATTTGGCAAATCCATATATTTATTTATTTATTATTATTTTTTTTTTTGCAAATCCCTGTTCATCACTTACTAGGTGTCAGGGCCTATTTCAGGTGCCAAGAATACTGTGATGAACAAGACAAAGTCCCTGGATCCACAAGGAGCTTACATTTTAGTGGGGAAGACAGACAGTAAGCAACTAAAATTTTTCAGGCAGTGGTAAATGCAACAAAGGAAATAAATACCTTCCTTCTTCATCCTGCCCATGTTCAGTATGTCTCACCCTCTCATGTTGTTTCTTTTCACCCTACTCAGCTCTGATTCTCTGCTCCATCATTACGTTCATTGTCCCACCCACATCTTCAACTCACCTTTCTCTCCTCTATACTTGTCTGACAAAAGGTGAACCCGGTTAAATCCAAATCTTCACCACCTCTACACCTACTCCTAGTAGTTGAATATGGCTGCAGAAAAAATATAATCCTGGCTGGTCTCACTCTGACTTCATGGCCACTAACGTCAATGGGTCCTCCTCGCCTCTGCCTGGCAACCCTACCACATTCATCCCCCATTCTCCCTTATGAATAGCTCCCATTCCTCTCTCTAAAACTGCCAACTGTCCTCTTCCACACTCACTGTCAAGGATTCTGCTCCTGATGTCATTGATATCGTAAAGGAGTAAGAACTTTTAAAGCTCCCACATATCTGCCAAACCCACTGGCTCATCTCCTTTGCTGCTTCAGCTTCCTCTCTTGAACCTCTAACTGCTGGTGAGATCCAGTGTACAGTCTTGACCCTCTCCTCACCTCTTGATATTCACTCTGCTAGTGAGGCCCTTCAACCTAGACAGCATATTAAAAAGCAGAGACATTACTTTGCTGACAAAGGTCCATGTAGTCAAAGCTATGCTTTTTCCAGTAGCCATGTATGGATGTGAAAACTGGACTATAAGGAAAGCTGAGCACAAAGAATTGATGCTTTTGAATTATGGTGTTGGAGAAGACTCTTGAGAGTCCCTTGGACTGCAAGAAGATCCAACCAGTCCATCCTAAAGGAAATCAGTCCTGAATATTCATTGGAAGGACTGATGCTGAAGCTGAAACTCCAATACTTTGGCCACCTGATGTGAAGAACTGACTCATTGGAAAAGACCCTGATGCTGGGTAAGATTGAAGGCGGGAGGAAAAGGGGATGACAGAGGATAAGACTGTTGGATGGCATCACCGACTCAACGGACACGAGTTTGAGTTAACTCCGCGAGTTGGTGATGGACAGGGACGGCCTGGTGTGCTGCAGGCCATGGGGTCGCAAAGAGTCGGACATGATTGAGCGACTGAACTGAACTGAATGAGTTCCTTCAGGCTAAGGGCTTTCAATACCATCTACTGGATTGCCATTCCTTTTTCCAGGGGGGTCTTCCCAACCCAGGGATTGAACATGGATCTCCTGCATTGCAGGCAGATTCTTTACCATCTGAGCCATCAGAGAAGCCCTCTTATATGTTGACAATTCCCACATCTATATCGTGAGCTAGAGCTTCTCCTGAATGTGACTTTCACATTCAATTGCCTAGTCTGAATCTCCATTTGGAGTTAACAGGAATCTGACTGGGCTTCCCTGATGGCTCAAGTGGTAGAGAATCTGCCTGCAATGCAGATCGCAAGTTGGACATGACTGATTGAGCACACACAGGTAAACCTAACAGGCCTCAGTGAAATAACTGATTTCTGTACCGACCACTCCCCAAAACAAATACTCCTCCTCAACCGCTGAGGGCTTTTCCTCATCTCAGTAAATGGCTGTTTATTGGGGCTTCCCTGGTGGCTCAGATCTAAAGAATCTGCCTGCAATGCCAGAGAGCCAGGTTTAATCCCTGGGTCGGGAAGACCCCCTGGAGAAGGGAATGGCAACCCACTCCAGTATTCTTGCTGGGAGAATTCCACAGACAGAAGAGCCTGGAGGGCTCCACCCCATGGGGTTGCAAGGAGTCGGACATGAATGAGCGACTAACACGTTGAATGAAAACCCCCAAATCATCATAACTCACATTCAAAACTCTAGAGAATTCTTAGGAATATATCCACTTTCTCCACTGCTCTCATTTATTAATACTTAGGATCTCTTTTCAAATGTTATCTTATTAACAAGATCTTCCTTAAGTATCAATATGTAAAATAAAACCCCATCCATCCTACTGGTACTTCCCATCTCCTTTAATCTGCTTTACTTTTATAGCTATTCATCGTATAGTGTATTCACTTGTTCACTGTCTCAACTAGAACATAAGCTTGAAGATGGCAGCTCTTAGTGACTGGAAGAGAGGAGGTTTGCAACAAATATTTGTGAATGAATAAGTGAATTACTGAAAAAGAATGGAAAGGGAATAGTGATGGTATTGGGGTAGGAGAAGCACTTGAGCATAAAGCTATTGGAGAGTTTTTAGCAAGAGTTTTTGGGGCTCCAACATCAGTGCAGATGGTGATTGCAGCTATGAAATTAAGGAAAGTTATGACCAACCTAGATAGCATATTGAAAAGGAGAGACATTACTTTGCCAACAAAGGTCCATCTAGTCAAGGCTATGGTTTTTCCTGTGGTCATGTATGGATGTAAGAGTTGGACTGTGAAGAAAGCTGAGCGCCAAAAAATTGATGCTTTTGAATTGTGGTGTTGGAAAACACTCTTGAGGGTCCCTTGGACTGCAAGGAGATCCAACCAGTCCATTCTAAAGGAGATCAGTCCTGGGATTTCTTTGGAAGGATTGATGCTAAAGCTGAAATTCCAGTACTTCGGCCACCTCATGCAAAGAGTTGATTCATTGGAAAAGGCTCTGATGCTGGGAGGGATTGGGGGCAGGAGGACAAGGGGACCACAGAGGATGAGATGGCTGGATGGCATCACTGACTCGATGGACGTGAATCTGAGTGGACTCTGGGAGTTGGTGATGGACAGGGAGGCCTGGTGTGCTGCGATTCATGGGGTCGCAAAGAGTCGAACACGACTGAGCAACTGAACTGAACTGAACTGAAGCAAGAGTAACTGAAAACAAAACTCCCAAATGTAGTAGGAGGTGGAGGTAGCAACGTGTAAGCCACCTAATCAGTGAGGGACTATGTCAAAATCCAAGCAAGAGAATGGACAGGATTGAGTGGCACCAGTAGAGTGGGAGATGGTTTAAAATTTGAGGGAAGAAATGACAGAATTTGCTTGTTTTCAGACAGAACTTGCTTATGTTTTCCGTAGGGGCACAAAAGGAAAAGAGAAGATTCAAAGACCATGTCTAATTTTTGCCATACAAAGAGGAATCCACTCGGGCAAATTTAACTGACCCTGTTTCTAATATAAATACGTCCAATAAAAGAATCCTTTGGGCCGACAGTGGTGGGTCAGGCGGGGGAGGGGGTGCGGGGCGGTGGGGGGGGGATGTGAAACAATGGGAATCACAGACACAAAGGTGGAGCGTTTGAGCGAGGTGTGGGGGAGGAGCAGCGTTCCGTTTCAACAAAGCCAAGTATGAGTTTATTGCGAGGGTTTTGACCTACAGGCCCGGAAACTCAAGGCTATGGGAGCAATGTGGTGTTGTTGTTTTTAAGTTTTAAAGGATTCTGCGGAGATGGCCCACGTCTCCAGAAGAGTCTGGACTGAGCGATTCCGTTTTTTCTTCTATTATAACGAACACAAACGACTTCCCCCTAACATTTACAGGTCTGGAAATCTTTTTGTCTCCGGTGACGCGAACTTTCTATGCAGTAGGATCTTCTTCCTCGCGATGCACTTTGCAAGCGATGGGGCCCTCCTAACAACAGCAGATTCAGGAGTCATCACCAGCGTGATCTTTGGGACCCAAAAGAGATCACTCACTTAGTAATTCCCCTCACCCTCTGGGAAATAACTGCAGCAGGGACTTAACTGGATGTAAACTTCTTCACCCTCCCTCCCTCCCTCCCGCCGCCTCCCGGACCCACGGCCGCTCCTCCTCCTTTCCGGGAACGAGCCGCGGAGACAATACACAGGCAGGCCCCCTAGCGTTCTTCCGCTCAGCGCCGCCACGCCGGCCCCGCGCCCGCTCCCGCCCGCCGCCCGCGACGCGGCCTGTCCGCTTTCCCGGCGGAGCGCCGGATCGGCGACGGGACGCCACCGGGGCGGCGCCGGAGCGCGCGAGGTCCCTGCGCCCGCGGCCGGGGCGCCCTCGCGAGGCTCCACCCCGGCTCGGGGGGCTTTCCTCAGAGGCGAGCGCCCGCCCCGCCCCCCCAACCCCGCGCGCGCCAACTCCCAGCTCGCGGCCCTGATTGGCCGCCGCATTCCCGCTTTCCTTCCCGAACCGCCATTTTGAAAATCGTGTTGATTCTGGGCAGCCGAGAGCGCGGCGCGAGCGTCACGCCAGCGAGCGGCCCGTGCGCGTCCTCCTCGGCGCCCGTCGCCGCCTCCGGGAGCCTCTTCGTGCCCTCGCGCGCCAGGCCCGTGGCCGCCAGGACCCGCGGTGAGGGCCGCTTCGGCCGAGGGGAGGCCGAGAGGGCGCGCGGGGCCCCGCCCGCACCTCCGCGGCCATTTGGACGGCGGCCTGGGGCGGGGGGAGGGGAGGGGACGCGGGGCGGCGGGCGGCGCGGGGCCGGGCGGTGGGAGGGGCGGCGCGGCGCCCGCGCTTTCCCGCCTCGGCACGCGCGACGGTCCGCGGGGCCAGAGAGAAAAGCCGCCCCCCGGGGGAGTGAGCGCAGTCGTCCCGGATACGCGGGGAGGCAAACTTTGAGGTCCGGGCTCCTCGCGGCTCCCTGGGGCTGCGCAGGGTGGGCCGGCCGGTCGGGGCGGCCGGGGGCGAGGGGAGACCGAGCCAAGGGGTTTGGTGTCCTCCGCGCCCGCAGGTCCACAGCATGTCCTCCTCGGGCACAGCTGCGGAGGGAGAGGCAGCCCCCGCCCAGCCCGCGTCCGAAAAAGAGCCCGACATGCCCGGCCCGAGAGAGGAAAGTGAAGAGGAGGACGAGGACGACGACGAGGAGGAGGAGGAGGAGGAAGAGAAAGGTGGGGACAGGACGTCGTCTTTCCTAGTGATGGATTGTACCGAAAACGCTTTTTCTGGCTCTTTGTGCACTTACAGACGCTCAGTAGGAGCGATTATTATTATTATTTTTTTTTCAGTAAGAATGTGGAATTATCTGGGGTTTGTCTGTGTGTGCGCGCGATCCGAGCAGCAGCGGAGAAAATAACTTTGTGAATTCTATTTTAAAAAGAACAAAATCCTCATTCCGTTGTTATTTCGGAGTGTAGTTTACTTTTCACCAGCAACAGACGTTCATAACATTGCACTGTTTGACAGGAAGTTTCTAAGTTTCAGATCTGTTTTTTTGCTTTTTTTTAACTGCTGGCCTTGGGGTACTACGGTAATCTTTTACTTTTGCTCTTCAGTACACATCCTTTGCATTTCGAAATTGTAAGTCTCTGACAGTAAGAATTGAAGAAGTTGTTAATGCTAGACCTGGAAATATTTTAATCGTTCGAGTATATTTGTTGAACTTAAGCAGACCTTCGTTTCAGAGGCTTAGGAGAGTTACTTTCACGGGGAAACACCGGTGAAAGCGGTTGCTCCTTAAAATAGAGTACGAAAGCAGTGAACTGTGAAAAGAAAGTTAAAATAAAGAGCTCAGAGTTGTCTCAGTTTTGGTGTAGAGGGAGAACAGTAGTGATCTATGTGACTGGACGCTTGAAACGGGGAGAACCTTACAGAATCGAGGAGTGGTCCTGCGGTCAGTCTTGAGGTATGCCAGCTTCATGAAATGTTTCCAGCCACTTAAAACTCCGTGTCAGAGATCTTAGCATTCCTTGATGATATTAGCCCAATCTGGATTTATTTAATACTTGATTACAACTCAGCCAAACTTGGGAAGAGGTTTGAGATTTTCGTCCCAAACCCAGGTTTCACTGTTTTGTTTTTTTCCAAGCCTACACCAGTCCATAATCAGCATTTTATGAATACAATCTGGGTTGAGATTACTCAGTGTGCTTTTTTGTTTGTCTCAAGTGGTAGGTACTCTAAGAAGGGAAGCATGTTTGCATTTAAGTACAGAAACGCTTAGGAGAAAAATACGGATTAATTTTAAATTATTCATAATGTAATAACTGAAAATTGGCTGCAGTATCTCACTGCTAGTCCAAGACTTTCTCAGCACTTTTTCCTGCAGTTTTTGCTTTTGGATACCAATGAGATGATGAATTTCTTCATGTCAGGAAAAAATTATAGAAGTCATGTGTTCAATAAAGGCACTATAAATGACCAGTACAGTAATGCTTGGGAGATTGATAGTTCAAATTGTGGGTTTTTTTTTTTAAACATGAAAGTTAAAAAAAAAAAAAATTGCCCAGGCAGTTTTGTAGTTGTCTTAAATTTGTTACTGTTCTCTTTTCCTCCTCTGAAGAGTTTGTGTGACAATTTAAATGGAGGATGTTTTTATCCTACTTAGCCCTGAAAATATAACTACTAGTGAGGCATCTAGAAACACGGCACTGAAATTTGTGCCAAATAAGGTGTGGAATTGACTTGACTTGGCAGCGGTTTGGGGAGTGAGGGGAAAGGTGGCAGGAGATGCCTCATAAAAGATGACTTCGAGGTTTCTGTCGTTGGCAGCTGGGTAGATTATACTACCATTTTCTGAAAAGTAGAATTCACGAAGGTGAGTGAGTGGAGATGATTATGACTTCTGTTTTGGGTGCATTGAGTTTGGCGCCTGTAGGACATGAAGTGGAGCTGTCCAGTTGACAGTATGAAGCTCAAGAGAATGCTCTGGACTGGAGGTAGACCAGGGAAGTCATTAGCTTATAGATGGTAATCAACAGCCAGTAAAGGACATAAATCATTCAGGGAAGGAAAGCCGGGTGATCTTCAGAGTTGCTTTAGAGTGCTGTCTGTCCATTCTTCGTTCAGCTAATACACGCCATGGCCAGAGCACACCTGCTGGAGTCCCTTTTTTTTTTTTTTTTTTAATTTGTGGGCTGAGCGTTACATCTGCAGATCTTGCCTGTCCTTCAAAGCCAGCTCCAATGTTTTGATCCTTTTTCCATAATCCTAAAACAATGACTCTTTCATCAACTCACAGAACTTCAATTTTATCTTTCTTGAAGTGTATTATCTTCTTTGGAGTATATTTGAGTCTCCTAGACTCTAGTAGATATAGTCTCTTTTCAGGAAATATTCAATTTCTTTTTTTAATATTATTTTTATTTCTTTATTTGGCTGCACATGATCTTAGTTGTGGCATGTGGGATCTAGTTCCCCAACCAGGGATCAAACCCAGGGTCCCAGCATTGAGAACTCAGAGTCTTAGCCACTGGACCACCAGGGGAGTCCCTCAATTTCTTAATCCTCTGTTGATGCCCACTTAGTATCTAGTGCAGCTTTGCACAAAACAGGCATTCAGGTGAATGAATGGAAGGCCTTCTAACAATATGTAGCGTCCTCTTATTTGTCTGAGTTTATCTCAGTCAGAAAATAAATGGGTTTTAGAAAATCCAGCTTAATATTTTAAGTGTTAAAGTATATACTACCTAGCTTAAAAAAATGCAGTCCAGACTAAACATTGCAAAACTTTTTTCCCAAGGTTTTATGACCATTATTATGAATATCATTTATTGAATTACAAAGTAATGGCATCCCAGTTGATTGCCTTAAATGTTAACTTGCAGAATTTTACCCTAGCTGTAGTAACTAACCTGGGTGCTCTGTCTTATTGTTCTTCTTTTTCTTTCTTCTATCAGCTTACTAAATTACTGCTTTCCTTGGATATCTCTTGAAATTCTTTTATCTCAATTTTAACTTGCTGTTTTCTGATGGACAGTAAACGGAATCCCAATAAATAGAATATGTCTAATCAAATTGTAGGTTAATGAGCATATTGGTGATTTTTCAAAACTTGACTTCTGTAGCAATAATTGTAGCTAGATAAAAGTTTGTTTGCTTTCTGATTTTTTTTTTTTTTTTTGAAGCACCAGTTCCTCTGTTAAGTTGGCCAGGTCGATAAAATATTACATTTTTAAAATTTCAGTGATGATACTAACTTACCAAGTATTTTCACCTCTGTTGTGTCATTTGCTTCTCTAAATCATACTTAGGGGGTACTAGGTTTCTACAGTTTTTTTTCTCCTACATGTTGATATAATACATCCTTTAAGCTTTTTGTTACTTAAGAAGTGTTAAATTAACTTCTAGAAAAGAGCCTCATTGTGGAAGGCAAGAGGGAAAAGAAGAAAGTAGAGAGGTTGACGATGCAAGTCTCTTCTTTACAAAGAGAGCCATTTACAATTGCACAAGGTAAGTTTCTGTTCCTTTCATTCTGTAGTGAAAATGCCTCAGTATACAAAATGATGGTTAGCAATGTTTAGTTTTTAGTGTTTATTAAGTACTAATATATTATAGGTGTAATTTAATTTGTCCTGTGAGAGCAGAAGTTATATGTAAACTAAGCTCTAAAAATAATTCTCATTAAATGTTCTAACACATAATGGGTGTTTAACATGGTATTTTTTTTTCCTCCCCTAGGAAAAGGGCAGAAACTTTGTGAAATTGAAAGGATACATTTCTTTTTGAGTAAGAAGAAAACAGATGAACTTAGAAATCTCCATAAACTGCTTTACAACAGACCAGGAACAGTAAGACCTTTTTTATACTTTTTACCTAGTAGTGTACTTATGTGTTAAAATACTTTACAACAGGAACATAATTTTAGTTCTGGAAAGGACTTTAGTTCCAGAACTAAATCAACTAGATCAATCTCCATTCCATACAATGTAGCTAGATATAGCCATTAGTATTGTAACATCCAGAGCTCTTTATATTGTTGTTTTTAAGTGAAAGTCGTGTCCGACTCTTTTCGACCTCATGGACTATACAGTCCATGGAATTCTCCAGGCCAGAATACTGGAGCCGATACCCTTTCTTCTCTAAGGGATCTTCCCAGCCCAGGGATCGAACCCAGGTCTCCCGCATTGCGGGCAGATTCTTTACCAGCTGAGCCGCCACGGAAGCCCAGGAATACTGGGGTGGGTAGCCTATCCCTTCTCCAGCAGATCTTCCCAACCCAGGAATCGAACTGGGGTCTCCTGCATTGCAGGCAGATTCTTTACCAACTGAGCTATCAGGGAAGCCCATAGTTGTTTTTAAGCCAAACTAAAATTTCAGATTGTGAAATCAAAGTTTTGATTTAGTGATCTTTAACTGTGTTAGAAGAAATTTATTTTTTGAATGTTTCTAGCCATTCAGAATAAACGATACAGAATATTGTGTCTCCTTATGAGGAAATATCTGATAAACCAGGGGATAATTTTTTGCCAGCAGTTTGTTAAAATAAATCAGTGTTTCATTTACTGATCATAATACTGTACACACAACTTCAGTGCTCCATACACCTGAGGACACTTCGCTTTGGGCTATGCATGGGCAAAGTAAAGCTTGACATTGTTTGGCTGTCTGAAGCGTCGTAAGCTTTGTTTTCATGTGTGTTACCTCATTCCACCTTGACAATAGTCTGATCTACACAAGTCCCATTACTGCTAAATGGTATTGACTTTGGGAGGGACTCTGTTCTTTACTTTTTAAAGAATAAATCCCTGACTTTCTTATTTGAAAAATTAATAGTACTGGTAACTTATGTTACTTAAGGAAGGAATTTTTTTTTTTTTAAGTTATTTATTTATTTTGGCTGCACTGCCTGGCTTGTGGAATATTTATTCTCCAACCAGAGAATGAACCTGGGCCTTTACAGTGAGAACGGGGAGCCAAAACCACTGAACTGCCAGGGAATAAGAGTGTCTTTTAAGTAGTAGTTTTCCGTATCCCTGGGTGTTATCAGATAACATTTAATTGTGGTTTTATAATTACTCGGGGAATTTCCCAAATGAAATACATTTTAATTGAAATTGGTATTTTCAAAGAATTAAGTTTGTAAACATTTTATAATGTTAGTATTTTAGTAACAAATGCACTTTTCCATTGTGAATTTTAAAATGTGGAATAAACCACTATTGTAACGTGGAGACAAATGTGAAAAGAAAAATGTTGGCTTTGAAATTTTTCTTGTTTACATTACTGGGTAATAAGTAGCATTAATAATAGGAGAAACGTTTTCAGGTGTCCTCTTTAAAGAAGAATGTGGGTCAGTTCAGTGGCTTTCCGTTTGAAAAAGGAAGTATCCAGTATAAAAAGAAGGAAGAAATGTTGAAAAAGTAAGTTATCTTTATAAATAATCATGTTTAGATTAATGTGCTTCAGCTTTTTTTTTTAACATTTAAGTATAACTGCCCTTACATTTTCAGTAGACTGCTGATTCTTTCTTTGCTTTAAATTCCAAGACCATGTCATCATAAACTATTAACTTGCTTTCTGAAAAATAGTGGCTATCAAGATTATTGAAAGCTCAAAGACATTTCTGTTCCTTAGAAGAATGATACACAGAGGTAAATCATTCGCACAGCTCCAAATTCAGAAGGTCCAAAGGGAATGTAAATGTCGTAAAAACTCTTCCACTCCTATTCTGTGTCAGCCACTCCATTCCCTCACTTTTAAGTGCCATTTAAACTACTTTGAAGATAATCAAGTTAATAGAAATAATTTCCACCCTAATGCAGACAAGATGATATATTCTTTTTAAACAATTTTTTTAATGAGATGATACATTGTTAAAACTTTTTTATTAAGTCCTCTGTAGTTTAAAACTTGAATATTAAATATGATTACCTATTACCTTCTTTGAGACATTGTCAGTAGGAATACTCGGGGGGAAATGTAGTATTTAATCACCAGCCACAAGAATTAACAAGTTTGTGAATTTTAAGTAATGAAAAATTTTACATAATTTTCTAGTGAATGAAGTAAGTTTTTTCTTACACCACAATTAAAACTTAAATGGTAAATGATGTTTTCTGTTTATAATAGTACCTGGCTATATTTTGTGCATGCACCAGTCAGGATTATTGGGAGTGCTTCTAAAATTCAGAGAAACACTGGCTGCTTGCTTAATGTTTGTGGCTGAGCCAGTTGGGTTAGCTCTTATCTTTATATTGTGGAGAATGTTTATAAATTTTCGTACGTAATCACATTGGCTTTTTCCGTTTTCTGTTTCAGATTTAGAAATGCCATGTTAAAGAGCATCTGCGAGGTTCTTGACTTGGAGAGATCGGGTGTAAATAGTGAACTGGTGAAAAGGATCTTGAACTTTTTAATGCATCCAAAGCCTTCTGGCAAAGTGAGGATCAATTCTTACTATTTCAGTAACAAATCAATTCTTTTTAGCCTCTCCTTTCTCTCTCTTTTTTTTTTAATGAACATTTTAATAGTTAGCAACATTGCTATCAATATTCAGTAATATCTTCTACATTCAAAGAATTTTCCTTTGGTTGACATACACGCAACAATTTTGATAGAGAAAACAGAGAAGGCATACAGATGTGTTCTCCCTTATCAAGCATAAAGGATGTAAGATTAAGAAAGATAGATAATTGTTACCTAAATGTCAAATGGGACAGAAATACAAAGAATCCACAGTTATGTATCTAGAAGACACTTGAACAGTAATAGGGCTGAGGAGGAAGTGTTGGGCTGGTGAGGGAGGGTGTACAGCCTGTAATCAGATCCAGAAAGACAAGGTAGTGTGCTCGAGCCAGAGATTTACTAGATACTAGAGTAAGGTGATGAAAAAGGGGTGAAAAAAGCTGGCTTTTTGAAGTTTCTTGGGTTGGGTTTCCAGAAACATCAAGAGAGCCCAGGAGCTGGACAGGGGAGTGAAATGGTCTTACGGTTTTGGCCATTATTCTAAAATCTGGATTCAGTTCAGTAACAGTCCGACTCTTTGCGACCCCATGAACTGCAGCCCGCCAGGCCTCCCTATCCATCACCAACTCCCGGAGTTTCCCCAAACTCACATCCATTTAGTTGGTGATGCCACCCAACCATCTCATCCTCTGTTGTCCCCTTCTCCCGCCTTCAGCCTTTCCCAGCATCAGGGTCTTTTCCAATGAGTCAGTTCTTCACATCAGGTGGCCAAAGTATGAGAGTTTCAGCTTCAAATCTGGATTAGATTTGCCCAAATTGTTTAACAGTAGCAAAGGACATCACTGAATTGAAGTGTTATTTATCTGAACTTGCCTTTTCAGCTTAAGTCCTGTAGCAGTTATTTTCATATATTCTCATCGTAATGGGAAAGAATTGAGAAGAGATCTAGAAGGCCTAAGAGCTCAGAGTCCATTAGTGAGGAGAGAAGGGTGTTAAGATTAGAAAACTGGGAAATAACTCCGGGACTTTTATTTTTGCCTGCTCTTGGTCCTGTTGCTATTAGCTGGACAGTGATCCCTAAGGATATTTTTGTCATGTAGCTTACAAATTGAAGAGTTGATGGGGATGGAATTCTCATTGATTTATCTAAAAGATGAGTTTGAACACTGTTTCCCCAGAAGCAGTTACTAAGTCGCCTGAATTATGAGGAATGTGTTTAATTCAATTTTTCCTCAGTGGTTTTCAAATGTATTTAGCTTCAAGACCCTATCACTCTCTTAAAGTTAGTGAGGACCTCTAGAGCTTTTGTTTTATGTGAGTTATTTTGATATTGGGTAGTGGTGACTTAGTCCCTGAATCGTGTCTGACTCTTTGTGACCCCATAGATGATAGCCCACCAGGCTCCTCTGTCCATGGGATTTCCCAGGCAAGAATGCTGGAATGGGTTGCCATTTCCTTCTCCAGGGGATCTTCCTACCCCAGGGACTGAACTCAGGTCTCCTTAGTTGCAGACAGATTCTTAGAGACTGAGCCACCAGGAAAGCCCATTTTGATATACACTGTATTCTAAATTAAAACTGAAAAATTCTAAAATAGCAACAGGCCCACTGCATGTTAACAAAAGTAATATTTTGTCTGAAAAAGAGCTATACTTTCCAAAATTTTAATGAGAAGAATGACATTCTGTTTTTGCAGATCTGTTTGTGTCTTGACTTAGGACAGATCTATTCTCATTTGCTTCTGCATTTCCTTCTGTTGCAATAATGTATTGTTTTGCTTGAAGTATAAGAAAAAATCCAACTTCACACAGCTATGTAGTTAGAAAAAGGGGGGATATTTTAAAAAGCCTTTCCAGTAATTTTGGATAGTCTCCTTTGATACAGCAGTAAACCTCCATAGTTGGGGGGGCGGAGTCTTAAAGGTTAGCTGTAATGTAGTATCTAAAATCATGCTAATGAACTTGGATCTTTTACCTGTGTGTGATTTTCTGATAGGTACCCTCCATTTGGAAAATAGTGATTCCCTGAATTACGCATATCTTCCAAATGTTAGCACATTTCACTGTCAAAAAACGACATTCATTAACATAACTATTATAAGGGGGGAAAAAATCTTCAAGTACTGGGAGGCTGTCAGGCCCATGATAGTGGAGGTGAACTTTCCAAAATTTAATTTGCACTTGAAACTTTGAAATTTATCATTGGAAACAAGTGCTGTCGGTTTGGGGTGTTTTGGGGTTTTTTTTGAGGTGACAGACTCACATTCATTTTTCAGAATATGTCTTTCAAATACGAAGTCTGAATAGGCATCATTTTTCAATTATCCTTTTAAAAATAATGTTCCAGAGAAAAATGTAGCTAACTTTGCAACCCAGTGAACTCTAGCAGCCCACCAGGCTCCTCTGTCCATGGTATTTCCCAGGCATTTTCACTGCTCAGTTGCACAAATGCTTTTCGTCAAGAAAATCCGTGAACTTCCTCCTGGGGCCAGAGTACTGTATGTGAACCTCCCATTTTGTTGTACGGACGTTCTGGAGATGTGCTCAGAGGTTAGGTTGAGAGTCAACATCAAGGACTAGTGTGTGGTTGGTTATGAGGTGGTGAGGAGTGAAATGACTACAAACCCAAGTTTCTGCCTCAGGCTCCATGAGGTATCAGTAGGTTTGCCTACCTACCTTTGTTGCTTAAGCAATCACTACAAATGTCAGGGCAGTGAAAAGAGCAAATAAATACTCTCTTGGTATTACTATGAAAATAGTTCTGACCTTTAGGGCTTTGGGGAAGGTCTCAGGAAACTCCAGGGTCCATGAACCATACGTTGAGAACCATTGTTTTATCTTTTTTTTAATGATGTCTTATTCTAATATCCATTTTTCATATCTGATTCTGTGTTGATTACTCCTTAATCTAATGGTATCGATCTCAGGCTATTTTCTATGCTACCATCTGCTTCCATCATTTAAGGAAAACACTATAAAGTCACAAGTATTCATCTTTTCTGCTCTAGAATAGTCTTAAAGGTGCTTGAAAGGGTTGATTTAACATTGTTTTACTCTCCTTTTGTACGTCTATCTTGTTTGTTAGATTTTGTTCCTCAAAGGGATGGATGCTCTTGACACTGGTTTCTGATGAATATATTCAACTATTTTTAGAAACTCTAAGGCACTTATATATTATTAGTTTAAAAAAATGAAGATCTCTTCATTTATTTTTAGAAGTTGAATTTTCTTGATTGGGTTCTTGAATGATGAAACATCCTTTCATTTTCTTGTGCAGATTTATCCAGCACCCCCCCTCCCCATTCCAGTTCTCATCTTAACTGATTTCACATACAGATTATTTTCTCAACACCTGCATCTGGTTCCTGAGCTGACATAGGGAGATCACTTTTTTCAAATATATTCATATCTTGGATTTCATTTAATGAGTAGTGAGTTTAGACAGAGTTAGCTTTTCTCCAAACACATATCAAAGAATTCATCAAAATGGATTGGTTCCTGGTAATGGCAGTAGTTCACCTAACGAGATTATCTGTATGTTTATCCTAGGAGATTTATGGAGAACCTCTCTGAGAAATATCTTTGTTCACTAACTTAGTTTCTGGAGGCACCTAGATTGACTGTTTCCCAGTCTGCCTTTAGAAGGGTAGGTTGGGCAAGTTGGAGGCTGTCCCGTGGGTTGTAGATAGCCTGAAAGTGCCACATTACACAAAACAGCCACTTCTTAATTTTGGTGTGGGTAACAGTGACTCCAAAGCCTGAGAGTTTCCGGAAGGGAAGGGAGCTGTGGTTCTGTTGTATTCCTGAGAGATACTACTTAAAGTTACTGAGAAAGTGTACACAATTGTGTATCTTAAGATTATGTTATGGAATTTTCCTTAATGTTTCTGCTTATTGTAGAAAATAACATAGGCAAAAACAAAGACAAAAGATACGCATAATTTTAATTCCTTAGTGTATATTTTTTCAGAATCTTTATGCAAAATTACTTTATGGTTTTCAATTTCTGAAGTTACCAATTACTCCCCTAAGAAAGCATTTAAAAATTAAATTTGTTGGTTAATATAATCAAATCATTTTCCTCATGTGATCTCTGCTTTTTAAATATGCAAGATTTAATTGAATATCAAAGTAATGGCAGTGGCACTTATTTTGTAGTTCCTAATTAGTTTCATAATTAACATACTCAACACTTACTGCTTACTGTGTTTAAACACTTACGGTGTTTAAAATCATAAGTGAGAATCCTGTAATCCTGGCATTACTGAAAGTAGAAGAACCCCTAGGTAATATGAATATAAAATATATGGTTCATAAATTCAGGACGTGTAAAGTGAGGTTTTATTTCCTTTATGGATGATGTCTCTCAGTCTGTTGATTGGAGGAAAGCAGGAAGACAGTGACAGTTTTAATGTTGATAGGAATGAAATAAATTATGAGTCTAACTGAAAATATTGTCCTGATGAAGTATAAGTAGATGTCTTAAATGTCACACAGTGTACACTCAGACTTCTAGTCCTATATCAGTATGTGAAGAGTCTCTTGCCTGGGTGTTGAGAGTTCTAAACAAAATGAAAAGCTATTGGTAATGCAAGCAAAAAGGTTAACATGACAGGTGAAGTTAGAGGTATATTACTCTGTAAAGCTGCTAAGCTTGTGTCAGGAAAGAAGCTGTTGAGAGGTAGTTATCAGAAACAGGTGATTGACTTGGAACTGTAGTATCTCATTGGTATTCTCTTAAGACCTCACTGGTATTTTTTATTTTATGCAGCCATTGCCAAAATCTAAAAAAAGTTCTAGCAAAGGCAACAAAAAGGAACGGAACAGTTCTGGGATGGCCAGGAAAGCTAAGCGAACCAAATGTCCTGAAATCCTGTCAGATGAATCTAGCAGTGATGAAGAGGAAAAGAAAAACAAAGAGGAGTCCTCAGAGGATGAAGATAAAGAGAGTGAAGAGGAGGTAACACGTTGGCGCTTTTTCCTCATTTCTTTTCATGCGGAGAGTTAAATATTAGTCTGTATAATAGATTGGTCAGAAAACACATACATGCCATGTTGGTGATTTTTAATTCCAAAGACACAGAAATGATGAAGTGTAAACCCTTTGTTTTTCTTAAGGAGATTTTAGTTTTATTACTGTGCCAAAGTGTAAGAGTTGGAAGAGTGAGGTTGGTGTGGACTGGATTTGAGCTGGACCTTGTAGACGAGAGTACGTAAATGAAGGCGGGGCGGGGGTGTGTGTGTGACAGTACCATAAAAGAGATCTTAGGAGAATTTTTCCATAGTATATCAGTATTTTTTAATTGACTTGTGCTATTTTATTCTGTTTTATGCAAAAAAAGGGATTTAAGGACCACCATTTTATCTCACTTTGGGATTACTTAATGAAACTGGCAGCATTTGAAGTTTATTTTGTTGGTGGGCAAATTTTGTATCACTTAGGAACGCCTGCCATTTTCTTTTATTTGGGAATATTTTTTAAATGTTGGGACTTTAAAATGTTGTCCATGGTGGCTCAGTGGTAAAGAATACTCCTACCAATGCGGGAGATAACGGGTTCAATCCCTGGATCAGGAAGATCCCTTGGAGAAGGAAATAGCAACCCACTCCAGTATTCTTGCCTGGGAAATACCATGGACAGAGGAGCCTGGCAGGCTACAACAGTCCATGGGGTTACAAAACAGTCACATGACTTAGCAACTTAACAACAATGAAATGTTGAGAATACTTAGACAACAATGAAATGTTGAGAATACTTAGTTTCCAGAGAGTTCGGAAAGAGAGTTGCTGAACCATTTAAGGGGTTAGCTTACCCTCTTCCTGAAATGTACCTTGAGCCAAGTAGATGAGGACGAGTGGGTACAAGGAATGATTTCCTGTTGTTAGTAGTGGTTTGCTGACTGAACTTGTTTGGGTAATCTCCCTTGTTTTACTTAGGGACTTCGTTAAATTAACATGGCTTGACCTGGGTGGAGATGATTTTTCAGTGTGGAGGGAGGGCTGTCTTGGGCATTATAGAGTTTGCCTACTAGAGGCTAGTAAGCACACCCCTGCCCCCAACCTTTAGTTGAAACCAAAAGTGTCTTTAGACATTGCCAAGTGTCCCCTGGAGACAAAATCACCTTCAGTTGACAGCTACTTTATTGGAATAAAGATGTGGTAAACTATGTTTTTAAAGGTTTGTGCTTTGTGTTTGTCTTTGGGTATTTAAAAATCCATGCGTGTTTTAACGTCAGATTCTATAAAGACTTCTGTAAAGCTAAGTATGAAACACTTCCTAGTTTTAAAAAGAATAGTACAGATCCAGCAGGTGTTTCATAAATAGTATCTTCATATATTTTTGGTGTGAGGAAGATGAGTAATTTGAGCACTGAGGTTTTTATGGAATAGATTTTAAGGAAGTGGGAGGAAAACATGTTATATGTGAATATGTAATAGTAGCAATTCTGCAATAGATTTCCTCATTCAACACATTTTTGATTATCTACTATGTATATTCATTAAACTTTTCAAAGGCAGCTTTAAAGCATGAAAAGTTGTCTTAGAATATAAACATTTAATTTTTTCATAGAGGTACTATGGTTAGGAGCATGGTCTTTGGAAACTGAGTTCAAATCCCAGCTATGTTCTGATCATCACTGTTTGGCTTTGGGCAAGTTACTTACAAATTCTGTATTTCAATTTCCCATCTGTATAATGGGGATAATAGTAGTAGTATCTTCCAAGGGTTGTATTAAGCACTTAGAGTAGTACATAGCACAGTATTAAGTAAAATATTAGCTGCTATTACTGTTATTATTAAGATGACATTTTATCATATGTAAGGTTTCTAAATCCAATCTTCTGTCATTACTAAGGTGTAACTTTAAAAGTGAGGATATTCTATACTCATTTTTTCCTTCAGATTATTGTCCCTTTATTCTGAGTAGAGTTAGTTGCTGTCGGTGAATGCAGATAACTCCTGATTCATGGCTATGTTGGTTGTTGTATTAGGATCACACGTGGAACTCTCCCACTACAAATCAGAGCTTTTCTTTCTACAGTGCCTTAAATGAGGGTCTTGTTAGGAATCCAGGTCAAATGATGAAAATCCATAAAGGAAAGAAAACACAAAAATGCTTTTCAGACATTTAGAATTAGGTTGGTGCAAAAGTAATTGCGGTTTTACATTGTTGAACTTTGCCATTCGATATTGGAGTACTTTTTTTTGGAATACATTCTTAAATGTTGTTACATTACTCATTTTAATATGCATTTCTCACTCTTTTTTTGCTAATGACTTATTACTTGCTGTTTATATTTATTTTAGACTATAGAAATGATTGTTAGACATAAAGCAAATTTGAGCAATTTTTTTATTCAAGTTCAAAATGGGTTGTAAAGCAGCAGAGACAACTCACAACATCAGCAACATGTTTGGGCCAGGAACTGCCTATGAAAGTACAGTGCAGTGGTGGTTCAAGAAGTTTTGCAAAGGAGAGCAGAGCCTTGAAGATGAGGAGCATAGTGGCCAATCATCAGAAGATGACAGTGACCAGTTGAAAGCCATCATCAAAACTGATGCTCTTAAAACTACACAAGAAGTTGCTGCAGAGCTCGTCGACCATGCTGTGGTCATTAGGCATTTGAAACAAATTGGAAAGGTGGAAAAGGTTGATAAGTGGGTGCCTTGTGATCTGACCGAAAATAAAAATGTTTTTCTTTTGAAGTGTTGTCCTCTCTTATTCTACACAACAATAATGAACCATTTTCTTGATCGGATTGTGATGTGCAACAAACAGTTGATTTTATTCAACAACTGGTGAAGACCAGCTCAGTGGCTGGACCAAAAAGCAGCTCCAAAGCACTTCCCAAAGCCACACAGGCACCAAAAAAAGGTCATGGTCATTGTTTGGTGGTCCCGTTTGAGCCACTACAGCTTTCTGAATCCTGGTGAAATCATACCTGAGAAGTATGAGATGCACCAAAAACTGCAGCACCTGCAGCCAGCAGTGGTCAACAGACAGGGCCTGATTCTTTTCCACGACAACACGTGACTGCATGTCGCACTTAACTAACACTTCAAAAGTTGAAAGAATTGGGCTACAAAGTTTTGCCTCATCCACCATATTCACCTGATCTCTTGCCGACTGACTACAACTTCTTCAAGCATCTCGACAACTTGCAGGGAAGATTCTTCAACAACCAGCAGGAGACAGAACGTGCTTTCCAGGAACTCATCGAATCTCACAGAATGGATTTTTTCACGCTACGAGAATAAGTTTATTTCTCGTTGGCAGAAATGTGTTGATTGTAATGGTTTCTATTTTGATTAATAAAGATGTGTTTGAGCCTAGTTATAATGATTTAAAATTTATGGTCTGAAACCACAGTTACTTTTCAACCAACCTAATATACAGTCACACAATATAAAAGCTGTATCATCATGCTGTATGGTTTTTCTGCTTGGGCTGGTATTGACAGACTTCATAAAATACACTAGTAAAATCTGGACTGAGAAATCTTTGTTTTTCCTGTTAAATCACCATCTCGCAAACAGTTACTTTTCATTTAAAGACTTTCAAATTTAGGGCCATTCTCACAAACTTTATTGTTGATTCCGTTACTGTGAAAGGCTCCAGTTGCTTTTGAAAGGTAAGTGCTGGCAGGAAGGATAGTATTTCTATAGTAACTTTGTTTTCCCTTTTTCTTCTATTTTTTGAAGACTCAGTTAAGTGGCAGCCTCATTAGGGACTTCATAAATGGAGATGTTTTTGTTCAGTAGTATGAAAAGACCTCTTATTTCTAAGAGGCCATACAGAAGAGTTGCTGTTAGATGGGAAAATTTGAGGATTGCATATAGATAGAAATTTTTTTGCAGATTATTTTTCCATGTAAAATTACTTTGTTGATATTTTTTATTTTTATTTCCTGAAATGAATTGTTCCTTCACAGATAGAACTTTTCCCTGTTAAGATTAACTTCTTGTTCTATTTTAGATTCTTGGAATAAATAAATGAACTTGTTTGTTTCTTCTTTCCTCTGTAAATTGAGAGCTTTGGATCGAATAAGTTTATATCGTATTGCTGAAGTCAGAAGTCTTAAGCAGACATCCAGTTCCAGTTATAGTGTTCACTAGCCAGTTAAGTGAGGCTGAGTATTATTGACCCGGTCCTTTTCATATTTAGCTGTGTGAAAGACCAGGATGCTTAATTTGTAAGTAAATTTATTATTTTTAAAATACAGGATTAAACTCACTGAAAACTACTTAAAGAATTGGCAGGGTTTTTTGTTTTTTTAGTCTTTTATATGAAGTATGTCACATTTAGCGTGTTAGCCAGCAACTGCTGAAATACTTTGTTTGAGGTTCTCTGTACCTGTGCCTCTGTTTCTGTGATACCCAGTGAGGGGCTCACAACCATTTTTCATTCTCTTTTTCTTTAGAATTAATTCAAACAAGAAGATGCTCTTTCTGAGAGTGACTGGGTAATAATTTCTTTATAAAAGAGCTGTTGTAAACCTCTCTATCATTTTGGCTCTTGGACATTTGCTTATTACTCAGGGTGGTAGAAGAGCATTTTGGAACCAGGCAGAAACTGGTACGTGAGGTTTCTTTACAAAGAGAATAGAGGTTTAATTACTTATGAAAATCAGTTGATTCCCATATTGGAATAGAATTTTTAGGAGAAGATTAATGAGATTAAACCATGCTTAGGCATGCCTTTCACTACGTGTCACCTTAAGCACAGAAAACTCACTGAAGAGTACAAAGAAAGGAGAAGTGATGCTTTCCACGTTAGTGAAGACAACTCTAATAATATTTTAGATCCTTAAGAGCTAGCTTAGTGCTTCTTCAGTTTTTGTTTTCTAGTGTTTTTATAAACACTCTTTATGTCTAGGAAAGTATAAAACTAACTGTGAATATTTACTTTGTGAGTATTGAATTTATCTGAAGATTCCCAAATACATCAGGAATATCTTCAAACCCCTACTACTAATGTCCGAAACAGGAGTTACTTTTTCTTTCAGGACAAGGAATCCACAAACAGGCAATTCTGGGCCAGGACAGCGGCTCAAGAAAAGTATTAAGAATTTAGGGACTATCTCCTCCTGAGCCCCGTCTTGATGTGTGCGGTTTAACTTCATGATCTCAGGAAGATTATTTTACCTTTAGGCATTGTGTCCCTGTGCCAGATAGAGAAGGGCAAAAAGCTTTCTTTTGGTGTTTTCTCCCCTGGCAAGGATACTTTTCACCAGAGATCTCCATGTGCATTGCATGGGCCAGAGCACTATTACCTGGCCACCGCTGGCTGTAGGGGAAGCTGGAAAGACCCAGGTGTTAGCTTTCCTGCGTCTGTCGGAGGAAGACAGATAAAAAGTGGGATGTTGAGTGAGCCATCATACAGTGTTTACCCAGTCAGAGAATTTTGCAGTTACAGTTTTGGTGAACATTTGGACCATTTGAGGAATTTGGTAGTGGTGGGAGGGTGAACGTGAAAGCTTTCTTAGCCCTTAATTATGTCTTAAAAAATAAGAACCCCCCCCCATATGATGAAAGGAATTACAGAATATATAAACTATTGGAATGTTTTGTTGGAAGGCAAAAGTGAATAATTACCAAAATAAAATCTTGTTTTAGAGTTAAACTTGCTTTCCTGGCCTCTTGTGGGTTAGAGCAAGGCTTGCACATTCTTTACTCTTGGCGTTCTCGAGTTTTCTCAGCCAAGTTGTTAAAAGGATAGTGTATTAGAAGCTAATGCTTATTTTGTTCATCTGTTCACCCAGTACAACCTTTCTGCTGTGAGGACAGAATTCTGGCTCTGTGACAGGCGTCTTTTTTGAAGACCCTCCTTCAATAGCCCTGCTCCCTATAAAAGATAGGTAAGCTTTCTCCCAAGGGTTTGTGTTTTTTTTTGCCCCCCCTTCAAAAAGTGCTTGTGTCATTCCCCTGCTTCTGTACCTTCATGGTTATTAGATTACAGTACATTGTACTGTCTGAAATTACTGGCAGCAGTTGGTTTCCCTTTTATCTGTTTCCCTTTAGTGCATCAAAAACACCTACAATACTGATGGTTCTCATTGAACCACTCACAGCATCTTCAGAAATGGCAAGCCAGAATCTAGAAATAAACCGCAATTTGGAAACTAGCTTTTTTTTTTTTTTTTTTTTTTACTTTTTTCCATTTTTCACCTAATTTTTTTCCGTGCATTTTGCTGAAAGACTCAAAGTCTTAACTTTCTGTTTGATTAAATGCAAAAGGTGTTAACTGCCATGAGTTCTTCCAACATTTTATGCTACATAATGTGTTTATTATAATTACTAAAATATTCAAAGTATTTTTTAAAAGACTTAAAATAGGCCAGATCTTAGTTTTTAATGTAATCACTTTTCAGTTGCTCAGTTCAATAAATTGAGAGTGTGCTATGTGCTACTGGGGTTACAGAAGATATTTTCTACCCAAATATCATTTGAGTACTACTTGGTACAGGATTTTAAAAGAAAGAGCCTCTCTGTTGATGAGGGAAAGCTTTGGGAAGAGGTTGGAAGAAAACCAGTTGTAATTGACTTTGGGGATAGAAAAGAAAGTTGCACATGTGAACAGAGATGGGGCATGGAGAGGCACTACACACGTGTCTGTGGTTAGGTGGTTTGTCCAGAAGGAAAGCAGCTAGAGCAGTATACACTGAAGCCAGACTATAGGGAACCCACATGCTGGGCCTTGTTGTGTGAGTAATACAACCTCTGGGGACAGATTCGGCATTCTCGTTCCTTCAAAATGATTGCTTATTCTACCTGAGCATTTTGCTAAGTGGAGAAAAAGAGGCATAGCTTCTGTCTTCCAAGAACTGACTGTTTAGGTGGGGAGAGCTACCAGTCTTTCAGTAAGCCTTTACTGGTGCATAACAAGGAGGATGGGCTTCTGCAGTGGCTCAGCGGTAAAGAATCCTCCTGCAGTGCAGGAGACCTGGTTTGACCCCTGGGTCAGGAACATCCCCTGGAGAAGAAAATGGCAACCCACTCCAGTATTCTTGCCTGAGAAATCTCACTGATAGGGGAGCGTGGTGGGCTACAGTCCAAGGGGTCACAGAAAGTCAGACACAACTGAATGACTAACGACAGCAAGGAGGACACTGTTGAGAATCTACCATGTGCCTTGTCCTTTACATCTTGTACCTTGTGTAGTCTTGACTCCATGAGAGAAGGTGGTACATTCTTATTTTTTGCTTTGGATATTAATTATCCAACTTTCCGGAGCTGCTAGTTCATATACTTCTGTCTTCAGCTCTATATCTAAATCTGATTTTAAGCAGTAGCTTTAGGAAAGTTTAACATGGGCATATATCCACGTCTGCTGGTGTAAATTTGAGCCTGTTGATCTCTGATTCTGCCTATTTTCTGTGTGTCTCCAGTAGTTCATGACCTAGACCAGGAGTTGGCAAACTATGGCCTGTATGCAGATCCAGTTTTCATACAGCCTAGAAGCCAAGGGTGATTTTTCCAGTTTCTTAATATTTGTAAAAGACAAAAGAGGAAGATTGTACAACAATGACCGTAAGGGGCCAGCAAAAGCTAAAATATTTACTATTTGCACTTCATAGAAAAGGCTTGGTGACAGACCTAGACCATACATTTTTCTCATTTTACATAGTTTATAGCTAGGTGAGTAAGCTGTGGGGCTTTTAAGAAATACATAGGTCCCCAGCCCCCACCCTTAATTTTTTTTCTCTCTCTTAAAGTATACAGTCTATTTAGATAAGTTGTGCCAAAAGACTGATAATAAAAATCAAAAAGTTTGGCTAGCTGCTATTGATAGAAAAAAATGTCTTAGCAAGCAGAGTGATTCTAATGAAATAGAACCTTGGAATTAGAATAGATCTTGAAAAGTTGTCTCCAAGGATCTTTTCCCATCTCAATTTTCCAAATAATTACATAGCAACGGCTAAGTGGTATTTCTAAACTTGGCAGTGGAGATCAAGAAACAAGATAGAGTCTCGGTGTTAAGCCGTTCAGTCTAGTTGGCAGGAGGGAAGAGGTCAAAGATTAGGAGGGGACAAGTACGGGAAAAAGAGTTAAGAAAGTGGTTTGCTCAAGCTGGAGTATTTCTGTCTATGAGCAGGTAGGGAGCAAAGATCCAGAGAGGGAAACCACAGGAGGTAACAGTTTGATCTGAGCCTTAAAGGATAAACAGGAGAGGTTGGCATAAGGAAAGAAACAGATTTGGAGAAAATAATACAAAATTGAATTACATGAAAGGCCCATCTTAGCATCACCAAAAAAAAAAAAAAATTGTAGAGAAATGATCCTGGAGCCCATACAGAGTTTGGAAGAAAGGGCCAGAGATAGCCCTAATACTGAGTTTGGTTACATTTTGTTGCCTTTCTGTATTTTCTCCCAGCACTTTTAATTCTTTGTTATTATCAGTAACATTTGTATGTAACAGTGGGTTAGATCATGGTATTGACCTGCTGCACTGGTTCAGTTCAGTAATTTGACCTGTGGCTTACAGAAAACTGCAGCTGCTTTGGTCCTCTCTTAGCAGCTAGTGCAGTAGGAGGCACACTGGACCTAACTGGGTCTCGCTTCTTACTAGCTGTAAGGCATTGTTTCACTTAACTGCACAGATGTATTTTCCTCATTTATAGTAATGTCAGTTGTTTGTCATTGTGGGGTTGTTTTTTTTTTTTTTGCTTTGTTTTTTTAGGTCATATGAGCGTGTGTATATGAAAGCAGTGGTGTACAAATGCCTTTTTCATTTTCCTTTTAATTTTTAACCACGTTTTGGGTTCAGAGTACAGATAAACCAGATCCTGCAAATGATACAGAGATGAACATAGCCAGAAGTATTGAAGTGGCTACTTTATGACAGGTGCTCTTGTAGTTTTTAGGGACAGAGCTAAATTAGATAGGTGTCTCTTCTCATGGAGATTATCAGATAGGCCCCTAAGAAACTTGCAATGTAGTGGGAGAACAGACATGTAAATACCTACACTTTGAAACACATAAATATGTTAAATGTTTTCTTCGGTGCCTTTTATGTATTCACTCATCTGATCTTCACAGAAGTTCTACAGATACGGCAATAGTTGGTTGAATCTGCAGCGCCTGGAAGGCATCATTTAAATATAGATTGTAAAATGTATCCCAGTGTCTAAGATGTGGGAGTGGGGGAATGTTAAATTTAGCCAAGTCTAGTATTATTACCTCTACTATGCAGATGCGGAATCAGACACAGGAAGAATAAGTGATTTGTCTGAGAATTCAGAATTGCTGTCTGGTGAAGTCAGGACTTGAATCAGGAAGTTTGGCTCTAAAAACCTGTATTCTAATTCACTGCTTCACAAAATCTTCCATAACGACAGAGCAAATAAATTGTAGGTCACGTACTGTGGTGGCTGCCGATTAGTCAGATTGGCTGAAAGATTTGGAGAAGGTGATTGCTGAGAGAGGTTTAGACTTGTGAGTGAAATTTTCCTAAGTAGAGGAGAGGGAATGGAACTAAGGAAAACTTGAAAGGTCATGTAGAATTTAAGTGGGTGTGGTTTTTTACTTTCCTCCTCAGTTTTCCCAGGGCCTCTTTTCATTACCTCCCAAGTCCTAGGTGATCTTGTTTGCCTTAACTTCCAAAAATTGTCTATTGTTGCAATGTCAAGGTCTGTCTTTTTGAGATTCCCTGTTTTCCAAAGTACCTAACATCTTTTTCCTATACCCAGTATCTTATATTCAGGGCAGCTGAAGTGGTTTTTAGCACCTGTAAGGCTAAAGCACGTGATGTGAATTATCTGATTGCCTCTCTGCTCAAGATGAAACACATGAGTTTCTACAGTTTGTTACTACTTGGCTTTCACTGTTTCCCTGTGCCAGCACTTACATTATGAAAAAGATACTTTACTGAATTCCTACCGTGAGTTTGTCACATAGAGTAATGACCGCCCCCTCCAGGGTTCTTGCCTGGAGAATCCCATGGACAGAGGAGCCTGGCTGGCTGCAGTCAGTGGGGTTGCAAAGAGTCAGACACAGCTGAGCAATTGACACACTAAAGATTTTTTTTTAAACTGTAATTTTGTCATTTTAATCTCCATATGTGTGTATTTTGCTTTTATTTGATTAGCTCTTAGTGTTTAAGAAAACAGGATCCAGATTATCCGGAGATCCAGAGATCTGTTTGAAGCTCTTTATTTTATCATGTGACTGGACAAAACCTCTCTGAGCCTTCATTTCCTCATATGTTTACAAAAAGTTATTGAGAAACTACTTTGCATTATTCTAGGAGTTAGGGATACATCAGTGAACCCAAAAAGTTAAAAAAAATACTTGTTCTGTTGGAACTTACCTTTTAGTTGGGAGAGATTGATAATAAATAATAGAATATTAACAGTACTTATATTTTATAATTTTTTCCCCCAAGAGTAAAGTCTTCTGCATATAAAGTTTTCTCTCCATAGTGTGTAAGAAATGTGAGCACCTATTATTTTTAAAGTTTGATTCTTTACCTCACCTGACTAGTCCTGTGTTGGGATAAAATTAAGTTCCTTAAATGTTACTCATCTCAGAAGTGGACAGTTAGTAATAATTTTTCACTGGTGATATTGACCAATTAAATCTCTCTAGTATTGTTGAGGGGTGTGGAAAGTAGAGGAATGGCAGTTAATCACTCATCAATATATATACTTTGTTTTTATTTCCAGCAGCCACCAAAAAAGACATCCAAAAGAGAAAAGCCCAAACAGAAAGCCACTCCTAAAAGTAAAAAATCTGTAAAAGGTGCTAATGTTAAGAAGGCAGATAGCAGTACCACCAAGAAGAATCAAAATAGTTCCAAAAAAGGTATGTTAGAAACAACAGATTTTCAGCAACCCTAAAGATACAACTTATATGCTATAGTATGGTTTTTAAACATATATGAAAAATAGGTAAACTGAAGAACATTGAGGGGAGTATACCAGTTTTGTGTAGTTAATAATTTTTCAAAATTGACAAAAATTTCAGTGTGTGTTTTGTAGGTACTATAGAGCTATCTATAATTTTTTTAATTTAGTACCTTTCGAAGAATCTGATGAATGCTTATAGAATCTTTCCTAATCTGTCCTGAATATTTACTTTTCTATGTAAGAAAAAATTTTCATGTCATAAAATATCTTACTTTTAGAAAGTGAATCTGAGGATAGTTCAGATGATGAACCTTTAATTAAAAAACTGAAGAAACCTCCTACAGATGAAGAGTTAAAGGAAACAGTAAAGAAATTATTGGCCAGTGCTAACTTGGAGGAAGTCACAATGAAGCAGATTTGCAAAGAGGTAAATTCCTTTTATTTGAAAAAAATCTTTTACCCATCCCTCAGGCTTACATGCTTTCATTCATTGAACAAGTATTTATAGAACTACTACATGCCAGCTGTTCTTGCAGGTGCTGGGGTACCACTTTCAGTAAAGTAGTCAAAACCTCTGCCCTATTGGAGTCATTTTATAAACAAACAATAGAATGTATACAGTGACTAAAGTTGAAGTGATACATTCCAAACTGCATAGGAATAAATAATCTTTTTTCCTAACCTGGAAATAATTTTTATTGATGCATCCTTAGATTGTTAGTTTAACCAAGCAAAATCTCTTGGGCCACCTTACTTTGAGTACTACTATGATAAATGAGAAGGTTAGATTCCAGGTTAGATTCTTAGCTCAAATTTTTGTGAAATTCTTCTGATACTTCTCAGGAAATGATCTAGTCTTGAATATGATTCCATATTCTAGATTGAGATTAGATTTTAGAATCTAGTTTCTTAGGGTAAAAGGAAACTAAAATGTTAAATGTACTAAAGGTGGAATATTCCTAACTTTTTAAAGATATCAATTATTGTTTTTCTAATTTATTCAGCATTAGCTGAGCCTCTGCTACACATCAGGCCCTGGGACAGGTGTTAGAAGTGGTATAGGGAAATCTACTCTCATTCTCTATAAATTGTAACAACTTTGGGGAATAGTTAGGTAATATGTTAAAATTTAAATGGCAAGTACCCTTTAACCTAGCAATTCCATTTCTAGGTCTCTATCTTTAAGACATAGTCACATCTACACAAAATGATTTCAATAATGTTCAGCCTGTCTGTAATACTGAAAAATCAGAAACAACCTAAATGGCCTTCAATAGGGAAGTGTTTAAACTGTACATCTATACTCTTGGAATACTGTGTAGCAGTTCAAACATCAAAAAACCTTCCAGGTATTTTCAAGTTTTTAAAACAGGTATTTCCCTGTTATGTAAATACAGAAAGACTATATTGCCTTTGACATGTTCATATGTTTGTATATAAACTCATTTCTAGAGATCTGGAAGAATAATAGCAAACTGATAACTGGTTTCCTCTGAGAGAAGATGACTGAAAGGAAAGTTGAAGGAAGACAAGTACTGTTCATTTTAATGACTTTGTGAACACATTTATGTAATTTTAAGGGGATTATTAATAACATGGAGAGGTCAGGTGAGAAGAACATAGAGTTTTTTCGGACTCTGTAAATTCAGAGAGAATTGTTCGCCTAATAGCAGTTCTGCAGGATGGTAGATGCCAGGGTTATCCCTTTGAGAATTAATAGGAAAGTGAATTAATTAAAGTTTCTGTGTTAGTAATTAAATTGGAGAATGATACAAGCTGATAAAATATTTACTAAGGTCAGGGAGGGAGAGTAGAAGCTTGTGTTAGGCTAAGGGACAGTTGTGAGAAAGGAGAAGCTGAATATTCTGAGCCTTGAGAGATGGTCCCTGCAAAGGTAGAGACAGAACTGTTGATGGATCCTGTACACATGAACTGGAGAAGGGGCAGGTTAGAAAGCTGAGGAAATTCAGAGTAATGCTTTCTCAACTGAGAGCAAGTGTGTGGGACACAAGGGGATAAAGTTGCCGCTGGTAAGGATGCAAGGGAGACCTAATTAGAACTTGGGATTTCTAGGGAGGCTATGACGTTGAATTCCACGAACTTAACAGGACCATTCTTTTTTTAACTTTATTCAAGTATGGTTGATAAAAGACCATTCTTTTTAAATTTGTTACATTTTCCTCCAGAACTTAACCGTAGAAAAATTGATAGTTAGACAAATTAAGGGTTGGAGTTTTGCAGAGAAAGAACAAAGGGCAAACAATTAGAGTAATGGAAGTGATTGACCATGTTCGCAGAGGTTGGCAAAATACAGCCTGTGGGCCATTGTACCACAGCCATACCCACTCCTTTGAGTATTGCCTACAGTAGCATTTATGCTGCAGTGGCATGGCTGAGTAGTTGTGACCAAAACTCATTGGAAAGCTGGAAACATTTTCTGCAGAAAACATTTGCTGACCTTGAATTGTACAATAGGAGTGAAGCCAGCCGGGTGTATATGGGCAGGTCAGGACTAGAAGTCATTGTGAAACTAAGCAGCAAGTATCAGGTTGAGAAATCTAGAGGCTAAAAATTTAGGAGTGGACTCAAAGATATAACTGGATCTCAGTGATAATAGCTTTGGGGAAGGGATGGAGCAGTGATGTGGAGGCTGAAATTCATCAGAGTTGAAAACCATAAATTAAATGCATTAGATGCTATAACAGAGAAGAAATAAAAGGATACCTTTAAAAAATGACAGGTAACCTACCAATATAAAGAATTTAATCCACTTAACTAAGATCTTTCTAGATGGTTTCCTGATGCATGTATATTGTTAATTCAGCTGTACTCCTGCTACATAAAACACTGAAAATATTTGCACGCTAGTTTATTTTCTGCTGTATATACACTGTTACTAAAACTACTCATTTGCTGCAGAATTCTACATGGTGAATGAACCATTGGTGGTTAGCATGTACTGTTCAAAGCTACATGTAGCTCTTTGTCCATAGCACAGATTTCTTCATTATCCAAAGAGAGAATGTTCTTGGATTTTTACATCTACTTTTGTTTTCCCTTTTCACTATAGGTATATGAAAATTATCCTGCTTATGACTTAACTGAAAGAAAAGAGTTCATAAAAACAACTGTTAAAGAGGTAAGTATCCAGCTTTCCCAGTTTTGATCATTTTGGACTCACAAGACACAAGAAATTACACGTAAACACTGCATATTTCTCAAAATATTTATGTCACTAAATATTTGTTGCTCAAAATTTCCTCAAAATAGATAGGAAAAGATAGTAATTTTCATCCCCATTTTAGAGCTTAAAAATAGAACATTAGTGACAAAACTTGGCCTCAGATGAAGATACGGGCTCAGTGTACATGGGCAGGCAGTCAGTTCCAAGGAGCTCACGAGACCACTTGAGCACATGGTCCTTCCTGTCCACCAGTTAAAGGCAGGAGAAAATCAACAGTAGCTGTAGTCTTCTATTGATCCCAGCTGATTTCCCAAGGTCACAGTAGTAAAGTAGAAGTTGAAAAATAAAGGGAGGTTTTGATTTATGTGTACCACATTCTCTTTTGTTACAGCTGATTTCTTGAGAAAGAGGACAGAGACAGATGACCCATGCCCATGGAGCTAAAGATCTGATTTATATATCATTATACCAGCAAAGAGAATGTATTTCCTTTTCTAAATCTTTGCAAGCGTTGGTAGAACTTCCTGCTGACCTTTTTATCTCAAGTGTTAGGTGAATTGCGTTTGCCGTTTTAAATTGCATTTTTATGCAGTTTTTAGTTTCAATTTTTGCATGGCTACAGTAATTGTCCCTTGCTTTTATAGTTGTATTTTGTACATTTTGGATTTCTTTATATAAGACTATAGATTCTTGAACTGTTGTAGTTTTTAGTGTATGTGCACAATATTAGCTTAAGTCATACTTTTAATCAAGTAGAACAGAAACTATGGTAATTGGCATTTATACATGCAGAGACTGTTGCAGTATTTAGTAGATAAAATATTTTGAATACACGTCTGTCAGTGTTAAAACCAGTGACGGTGTGTTCATTCATGTTAAAAATACATGAGCTTCAGCAGCCCAGATTACTAAATTGGAACTTCTCTCCTGCATGTATATATATGTCAAAATTGTCAGCATGACAGGAGTGACAGATATTATTTTTGTATTTTTAAAAACGAATTTGTTGTATATACAGTTTTTTAATTTCTTTTGTGCAGATCAATTTTTAAACTCATATAAGTAGGTATCTTTACAGTTATAAACTATGAAATGACAGTGTTCAACCAGATGGTATGACGGAGCAGTGAAAGTCAGAATTTAGTGAAGAAAACACTGAAGCAATAGATAGTTCTCTGCTTTGCCTCGAAGTGTCATCAGTTTATAGTTTTAGTGTTAACTCTGCAAGTGTCTGTAGATACATTTTATATTAAGGGTAGACCAAAATCAACACATCAAAACTTCAAAAATTGGGGGGATCTGGATCAAGTAGAAGCACATTTGGCTTCAAATAAATATACTGATTTTTAACTGCTTTTGCCCACATAAAAAGCTGGTATTTACTGGAAACCTGGCCACCTTTATAATTATGGTCGAAAGTATCAAGTGTAATGCCAGAAGATGATAATGTATAGACAGTAGTGGGTATCTGACAAAGTATTTTTCAAAGGTGATGGACTTATTTCTAATGTTAAAGAAACATAACATATTCACAGAATCAGGGGTGTTAAATTTTGGCCATTCAGGATTCTAGGTGATCAACACATGGACCACTCCTGAATGAGACTAATTTTGTCTTTTGATTGTGTTAATAAATTTATTAAATAATCTCTGAATTTTAAAACTGCTGCTTATGTGAGAATTAGGCCCTTGATGAACCACTGAGTGTTTAAGATATCTTTGCATCATAGTACAGAAATTTATAAAAATATGTTGACTGCTAACAGGTATTTTCACAGGTTTGACTTGTTTCTTGATAAAGTTATTAAGACATTAAAGAAAGGTTGAAATAAACAACTAAATGAGACTTGAGAACTGGCCTTTGGTTTTAAATACTTGATTTGTTCCTATAAACCTTGTCAATAAAAACAATAAATCAACACCTCTGTCTCTTTACATTTGATATCTTAACATGTCTTTCAGAGTAGAGATTTTTTTTTTTTTAATGGATTTATTAGCCTTGTAGCCCATATAATTTGGAGTGCTCATTGCTGGTTAATTGATCGCTTTTACTTTGAAAAAATACATTACAAAGAAATCGGGGTGGGGGAGCTTGTGCTCTCACAAAACTAAGTTGATCAGAGTTAACTTATCTGTGATCATTCACTTGAAAAGCATACACAGTAATGCCTATGACCTGCACAGTCTAAAGAGGTTTGGAGGTTGAAGGGATTGAGCTGGTGTGTGTGAAAGACCGGTGAGGGTGTTTCTGCTGAAGAGTGTGTATTCATCACTACAGTGCACAGTGTATTTGGAAAACACGTTTTATTAAGCAGTTTACACAATCAGTTGTTCACAGTCGGCAGTTAAAACACATACATATTCACTGCTATTAAAATCTTCAGGCAGCAGTGAAAAACATACTCAAATAAGAAAAAAAAGTACCGTGGCTCCTTAAAGAACAAAATGTTAGGTGATGTCACTTGAGACAGGAAATGAGGGGTTTTTTTAAAATACACATTTACCGTACTTTATTTAGGTAGGTCTCGCCCCTTGTTTGCTTATAGCACTATACAAATTTAAGTGCCCAGAAACCAAAGTAATGATGGACTGTGAACCATTTCAACTTAAAGTTTTTGCATTTATCACTTGACACATGCTATTTGAACACTGTAATACAGGAAACACTTGAAGCAGAATACTTCCCAATCAGTACCAATAACTTTCATTAGATAACCCTAAATATCAACCTTTTCCTGTTAACTTTGAAACCAATTTACTGCTTTTTTCTTTCTTTCAGTTGTATCATACTTCTGGGGAGGGAGGTGTGTCTAAGCTCTTTCTAAAGTTCACCATATATTCTTTGCATAAAATACAATTTCTACTTACAACCTGACTTTAAATTTTAAAAATACCTAATATTTTGAAAAGTGGTTTCAAAGTCATTTTGAGTCCTTTTTTAAGCTGACCAACGTACTGAAAGAATTCTTCAAAGACTTTTTAAAACAAAAGCACTTAAGTTACCCATATTTCTAACCTGTAAACTGACGTTTCTTGGCAAGATGGGCATCCTGAAGACCCTGAAATCAGTGTTTATTTGTCATGAGTGAAAGAAGGAAAAAGAAAATATTTACTATGTTCTCAGGCTTTTAAGATATGGCTTATAAAATGTGTAATATGTATCCCAGGATATTTCACATTTTTCTGCAGTTTTCCAGTGGACCTGCCTATGGAATACTGAAAACATAATTCTATAAAAAATATTCCTAGAGACTTAATCAGTTATTTTAAAAAGAGGCAGTAGGGAGAGACTTTTATTAAATTATTCTGACAAGACCCTTATGCTAGTGGTTGCCAAAGTTAAGGCTATTTAAAATGTGCCATCTGCACAAACATGGCTCTAAGAAAAATAGCCATATTCTGAGTCTAAAGTATGAAGACCACACAATCTCTTCTCCATTCTCAATGATACCACAACCTGTACTGTTGAATTGAAAATTTTGCCAATGAGTGCACAGATCTAATATGTTTTATTATAAAAGATACCTGAATTTAAATTTCTTTTGAACACCTAATGGGAGGAAATACATATAATAAAAAATACAGGTTTTATTTACCTTGGAAGAGTTTGTACTGTATCCAAAAAGGGAAGATTTCTATCTAAATTTAAGTAAAAGTCAATATTAGAACTATATAAAAATCTTAAGGCTCATTGGCAAAGATACTGATAAATTGTCACAGAAGTACATGGCTTTGTTTTTTTTTAATGATTCCTGCTTGACTTGGTTTTTCAATGTGTGAAAATTGGTCAGCCAAAAAAAAAGTCAGATTTATAGAGAATCTCTTAACCATGGAAGAATCATATCCAAGGTCTTAACTGAAGGTTATATTCTGCCTTACTCTGAAATTGGAACATTTAGCACTAGTCAGACCAATGGAAAATGCTATTAAATATAAGTGCTTAAAAAGGATTCTTGTGACCCATGCTTTCAGAATGGTAAAAACTGGTTTATATTATCATACCACCTTAGAACAATCAAGTTTTGCTACCTAGAGAGGATTGTTTGATTTTATCAAAGTGAGGTCTAACATGTTTTTCAAACCTTTCCATTTGGGATACAGAAGAAAGCTGCGTCCAGACAAATTCGATTTAAAATGCTGCAATCTTGCTTGCTTCTCGAACACCACTCAAATATGCCCCTGTAACAGTCTGTGGGAAATGCCTATTTGTTGCCTGTTAAAAAAAAAATTATAATTCGAGATCATGTATAAGAAATTTAGATGACTATCAAAATATAATACGAACTTAAACTTTTCTCCCATCCTCCTAAAATGTTGCCCCTCCTGTGTACTCACAGGAACACTCGACTCACCCATCACAGCACCTGAACATTTCTGGCTTAGCTCACCATGTTTCACCAAATTCATTCTACACAGTCAGCACTCCTGTGAAGTACTGTGTGACATTCATGAAGGTATTAGGTATGCCAGGTACTGGAGTTAAGAATACTGAGTAAGACACAGCCCCCTCCCATCAGACAATCACAGGAAGTGAATCAGTTCATCCTTGGCTGGAGTTTTGCTGGATGGCTACTAACAAGAAGAGGTGTAACAAACACAGAAGGGAAAGAAAAGGTGAGGACTATCAACAGAGAACCTCACCTGCAAGGAGGGTATAGTGGGAAGAGAATAAGCAAACCAGGACAGGAAAGTTAGGCCTGCATTTACAACTGTTAGGTATTCTCTGTCATTGTTAGGTATTCTTGCCTGGAAAATTCCATGGACAGAGAAGCCTGGCATATATAGTCCATGAGGTCACGAAGAGTCGGACGTGACTGAAGTGACGAGCACAGATGCAACCAAGACAAAATCTGGGATGTATTATGGGAGAAGAGTAGCTAAAATGTTGTCAAGTAGGTCATAGAAATGGAGAAGGCAATGGCACCCCACTCCAGTATTCTTGCCTGGAAAATCCCATGGACGGAGGAGCCTGGTAGGCTGCAGTCCATGGGGTCGCTCAGTCATGTCCGACTCCACTTTCACTTTTCACTCTCATGTATTGGAGGAGGAAATGACAACCCACTCCAGTGTTCTTGCCTGGAGAATCCCAGGGACGGGGGAGCTTGGTGGGCTGCCATCTCTGGGGTCGCACAGAGTCGGACACAACTGAAGCGACTGAGCGGCAGCGGCGGGTCATAGAAAAGGGAATATAAGAAACACGAAGTTCCATGTGAATTTAGGTTACATGTTACCCAAACTGGTAGCTGGCATGAAATGGAAAAACATCCTGGTGCCAAAGACTTTAATAAGTGGGAGGATGATCAGGAGGTCAGGGGGACACCGTTACTCGGGAAAAGAGTAGCAGAGTAATAGAAACCTCAAAAGAAATGGGTTTTATAAGAAGTACTTCGTCGCTTCAGTCGTGTCAGACTCTTCGACTCTATGGACTGTAGCCTGCCAGGCTCCTCTGTCCATGGGATTCTCCAGGCAAGAGTAATGGAGTGGGGTGCCATGCCCTCCTCCAGGGGATCTTTCTGACCCAGAAATTGAACTCAGGTGTCCTGCACTGCAGGCAAATCCTTTACCACTGAACCACTGGGGAAGCCCTTTTATAAGAAGCTGAGGTAGCAACTGGAGAAGACTCTTAAGAGTCCCTTGGACTGCAAGGAGATCCAACCAGTCCATCCTGAAGGAAGTCAGTCCTGCATATTCATTGAAAGGACTGATGCCGAAGCTGAAACTCCAATACTTTGGCCTCCTGATGTGAAGAACTGACTCATTGGAAAAGACCCTGATGCTGGGAAAGATTGAAGGCAGGAGGAGAAGGGGACAACAGAGGATGAGACGCTTGGATGGACCGACTCAATGGACATGAGTTTGAGTAAACTCTGGGAGTTGGTGATGGACAAGGAAGGCAGGCATGCTGCAGGCCATGGGGTTGCAAAGAGTCGGACACGACTAAGCAACTCAACTGAGGTAGCAATTGTATCAAAGCAGCAAAGAAAAGTCAAAACTTCTAAAGCCCGTTCGTGGCCCTTTGGCCCTATTAGGGCCATCTTTTGGAAGTAGCTGACAGTTGTGGCCTGGAATGCAACCATTATGTTCTGTTCCTACAAAGTTGGCGCTTTATAGCCCAAAGAGGAAATCAAAGTCAGCTGGTTTTAAAATGATATTCTTTTGTAATAATTCAAAAACCCTGAAAAGAAAATATTAAAAACACTTAGATGAATCGAGGAGAACTGTATAACCTAAATGGTATTAGGGTATGAACACAGATGAAAAGAGTGCTGAGAATTTACTCTTATTTTGATGAACTGGATGGATGTTGGGGGTGGGGAAGGGGTGGTGGGGAATAGCAAAAGCAAACTAATTCAACAATAAGTACTGAAAAGAGAGATCTAAGAAGTATGAACCCCAACCCTGAAAAGTGGTAAGGAGGAATCCTGGGAGGATACATCTGCAGGAGTCCCCAAGATAAACTAGAGCAAAGAGAAGATGTCAGGAAAGGGGGTTTCAAGGAATGGAACCTACAGGCTGTCCACCAAGTGGGGAGGCTTGTGACTTCCCTGGTGGTCCAGTGGTTCGGTTCAGTTCAGTCGCTCAGTCGTGTCCGACTCTTTGCGACCCCATGAATCGCAGCACGCCAGGCCTCCCTGTCCATCACCAGCTCCTGGAGCTCACTCAGACTCAAGTCCATTGAGTCGGTGATGCCATCCAGCCATCTCATCCTCTGTCGTCCCCTTCTCCTCCTGCCCCCAATCCCTCCCAGCATCAGAGTCTTTTCCAGTGAGTCAACTCTTCGCGTGAGGGGTCCAGTGGTTAGGATTCTGCAACTCTGTGTTTCCATTGCAGGGGGCATGAGCTGGATCCCTGGTTGGGGAATTAAGATTCCTAGGCATGGCTCAACAACAATAGAAAAAAGTGGGGAGGTTTAAGAAGCAGTATAAAAAGAGTTATGGAGAAGGAAATGGCAACCCACTCCAGTATTCTTGCCTGGAGAATTCCACAGACAAGAGGAGCCTGATGGGCTGCTGTCCATGGGGTCACACAGTCAGACATGACTGAAGCGACTTAGCAGCAGCAGCATAAAAAGAGTTAAGCTAATGAAAGAAGAGGCTACTATGATTGAAGAGGAAACAGCTGTGTAAGAAAAGAATCAGTGGTCGCCTTCCTAGCTCAGTAGTAAGCAACCACATCATATAAGCACTGACACTAATTTAAAATTAAATTGTGAAGTAAACAGAGAGGGAAGAGATGAAACAGGCTAAGTCTTTAACCTGACAGGAAGTCTGGAGGTGATGTCTTAACTTCTTAAATCCAAAGACAAGAAAGTAAAAATCTTAAGGCATGAAGTAAACTCCAGAAGAAAACAGCAAAAAGAGTTAAAAATGGCTGCTCAGGGAATTTGAGGAGGATATTGTCAGGGTACCTGCCGTTCGTTGCCATAAGACTTTTGACGGTATTTGATGTTGCTTTTAAACTCTGAACACAGACCACTTCAACTAAAAGCAAGTGATCCAAATGAAAGTAATCGGGGTTGGAGTGATGAAACCCACCTCGCCAGCAAAAAAGACGGTTCCTTGTATTTCCTCAGCAAGGATGTCATAGGCCTCACCGCTGCCCCCCGTCTTCACGAAGCTGTACGCCATCTGGATCCAGGGGTCCGTGCTCCAGCGGGTGACAAAGTACTTGGTGGGATCTGGGACCTCCTGTGTCAAGCAGAAGGGATCGGAAGGGACTTGGACTGGGTGCAACCCAACCGTTCTAAGATTACAGCCCTCCCTCCATCCGGAAAGTGAGTTAATCCCCGTGGCATCCTGGGACAGCAGTTCCCAGTATGGCCCTCCTGCCCGCCTGTTGCTCTGCCCAAGCCTCTGTATCTGTGTCTCTTCCTCTGTCGCTCCCCCATCTTTCTGACTCTCCCCAACACCCACATGGCTCCTCACTTCAACACCTTGTCCTTCTGCCAGAGACAATCTCCCCACCTACCAGAGGTCATCACCAAAGGCTAAGAGTCCAGGCATTCCTCTTCCCTGGGGCTTCCCTGGCGGCTCAGACAGTAAAGAATCTGCCTGCCAATGCAGGAGACCCAGGTTCGATCCCTGGGTTGGGAAGATCCCCTGAAGGAGGGCATGGCAGCCCACTCCAGTACTCTTGCCTGGAGAATTCCATGGACAGAGGAGCCTGGAGGGCTACAGTCCATGGGGTCGCTAAGAGTCAGACATGACTGAGTGACTGACACACACCCACGTTCCCCTTCTCATCACCTGGAATGCGCTGGACCAGAGGAGGAGAGGGACGGGCAGGGTCTGAGGACCCCTGACTGGAATTCTCAACAGGCTTCTCCACAGAACAGCTACACCGGTCATGTGTCACTCTTTAAGTTTCAGATAATTCTGTAAGGCTGACCACTGCCAAGCGCCACCGTGAAACAGATTTCTGTACAAACTGTGTGCTAAGTTCCAAATAATTGATTTGGAAACAAATTTTGAGACCAAGTCCCAGGTGAGGGACTACTGTGAGAGAGAACTGCACCATGTGAAATAAGCAATACCCCGAGGGCCCCCCTCTTTCTAATGTACATTATGTCATTTCTCTTCTTTCTACTTCTGCTCCTTTATTGGGAAAAGACATACATCGTGCCATTTATAACTCTCCAGAGACGGTGAGATTTAGTAAACTGGCAAATAGTATCTTGAGCTTCTTGGAGAAAAGGGAAAGAGACTAGCAGTAGCGGGGCGGGTGGTGGTGCAAGAAAATTCTGGACAAGGTCCCTTTGAATGGAAAACTGCTGTCAAAGCTTGCGAGGGTTTGGGAACAGGATACCCAAATACAGGATCTCTGGAAAATGCTGAGTCTTTTCCCTCTTGAGGAGAGAAAGGGGATGTGCATGATGTGAAGGAAAAAAAGGAAGAGAGTGTAAGAGGAGGAATGGGGTACTATTATAAGCTTCACTGTGTCCCCCTACTCAAATTCAGATGATGAAACCCTAACCCGCAGGACCTCAGAAGGCAAGTCTATTTGAGATAGGAGTTCCATGAGGTAAGTCAATGGTAAGGACTTTGATGAGGTCATTCAGGTGGGCCTTAATCCAGGATGCCAAGTGCCCTTCTGAGAAGAGAGGATTTGAACACAGACAACACAGAGGCGAGACCACGCGAGGACACGGGGGAAGCAACCCCTGACCCCAACCCCTCAATCTGGTGTCTAGCCTCCTTAATTGTGAGACTGAATTTTTGTTGCTTGGACTACCCAGTCTGGGGCAGTCTGTCATCGTGGCCCGAGTAAACTAATGCTTAAGAGGAAAGTTGGGGCTTCCCTGGTGACTCAGACAGATGGTAAAGAACCTGCCTGCCATGTGGGAGACCCAGGTTCAATCCCTGGGTCAGGAAGATCCCCTGGAGGAGGGCACAGCAACCCATTCCAGTATTCTTGCCTGGAGAATTCCATGGACAGAGGAGCCTAGCGGGCTACAGTCCATGGGGTTGCAAAGGGTTGGACACAGCCAATCAACTAACACTTGGATATTAAAAGAGAGAGGAAGACTGTGGCCCATTGCCCTGAGCCCCTTCGTACTCAGTAGGAACGGATTTTTGGGGGCTCACACCACTCTGAAGAGCACAGGAAGTCAGCGGCAAGTGTGTTTTTCTCTTTTCAAAGGGCGTGTGTCTGACCTGCTCCTTGAAGAGCTCACGCAGGGTGGCCATGCACTGCTGCAGCACCTGCTTGTCCTCCAGGCTCCGGACGGCCGCCACCGCCTCCCCCGCGATCACCGACATCAGCACGCTGTGCTGCTTCTGGACACGTGACGGGGAAAAGCACTTTACAGGCCGGGCTTTGGGGGCCCGAGTCTCCAGACGCGCAGGTCTAAGCACTGGGTTGGCCAAAAAGTTCGTTCGGGTGTTTTCAGCCGATCTCATGCAAAAACCCGAATGACCTTTTGGCCAACGCAACAGACGTGGCCCTCATCCTCACAGGACACAGGTCATCATTTCCTACTGTCTTGTGGCCCAGGCCACCCACCTTCATCTACGCATTTTATTGTTCCCTGCTGGAAAAACTCCAGAAGTCATGTACATATCAAACCCCTGGGTTCTCTTGGCTTTTCCCTTCTAAGAACTTGTTTTAGAAGAAATGGAATGAGATTGAGAAGGGAACTCTGGACATAAAATAATGGGGGGGAAAAGAGCCCTTCTTGAACAATAAGGACATTCTGCTCTTGGCTCCCATGAGGAACCTTTGAAGATAAACTGTCTTGGGACAAATGCGCCGGAGGAAAAGCTTTGGCAGGACATCAGCACGACCATCACTTTCTAGCCCAGGTGGTCCTCTCCTTGGTCCTCCTCCCCCAACCAATCACGTCTAGTGAATCCCAGACCCGCCCTCGTGTGGGCCAATCATACCTGCCCCTCTCCCCCCAGAGGACCCTTGGGGAGTATATTTCAAGTACCATTCATTACTGTGCTATCACCAACTCACCCTAAGAGGAATCTGGAAGAATTCCTCCACTTCCATGGCAAAGAATTCATTTCCCAGGGACCAACATTAGTACTTTAAGAAAATATGAGAGACACAGGGGCTCCTTTCCTACAGGGAAGCATGCCCTGCAAGTGTCCCCCCAGCATACAAACAGACAGCCAGAGTATCCACAATGTCTATTAGCTCCTGGGCTTGACACGGGAGTAATTACCAAACCAAATTCTAAACTGTTAACAAGGGAATTCAAACCATGTTCTAACACCCATGACTTTACCTGGGGATCCATGTCATAGAACACGGCAAAAAGCCCTCGCTTGCTGGCACTAGGAGGAACGTGACCAAAAAAGTCAGCCCCTTGAACTTTACTGTCCCAAAACCTGTAAGGAAATTGCAAGGCAATCTGGAAAGCAAGCAAGAGAAAGGTGGTTATTAAGAGTTCACGGAAATCAAAAGTGTGGCAATCTCTAAGAAGCCACCCATAGCTCTTAAATACTTATGTTTAAAAAAAAAAAAAAAGATGTTCCAAAAAACTCAAACATACTCCCTTTCCATTCTTCTATCCTTTGTTCTTTCTGTGAACATCTGTTTTTTAATGCCATTCAGTCCTGTCCTCCCACGGATAATGGTGGGACCCACTGACAACCTCTAGGCTAATCCGAAGATGCAGAGCACTGCTGAGACTTAGTCTTGAAGCTTATCTCCAGGAGATGAAAGTCTTACTACTCATAGGTCTGTTGGTACCTACTGCAGCACTGGCAGATTCTGCTAAAGCAGTTACTCAAGGCAAAGGAAGTAAAACACTCTCCTCACTGGGGCTAATTAGTGAAGGGTAAGAGGGGTTCCCTGGTAGCTCAGCTGGTAAAGAATCTGCCTGCAGTGCAAGAGACCCGGATCTGATCCCTGGGTCAGGAAGATCTCCTGGAGAAGGAAATGGCAACCCACTCCAGTATTCTTGCCTGGAGAATCCCATGGACAGAGGAGTCTGGTAGGCTATAGTCCATGGGGGTGGCAAGAGTCGGACACGACTTAGCGACTAAACTACTATTACGACCGCTACTAGTGAAGGGTAGATATGGAAAGCAGAAGGAAAAAAAAATTGCTTATTTATATTCCCAGTTCAAACGATGAATAATGAAAAGTCTTTCTCCTGAATCAAAACTTGCAGAGCTCGGTCCGCTCTGCTCTTTTTGTTTGGATGCTATCCTTCTGTATTCTTCAGGAACAATTACTCAAAGGAAAAGGAAGTCTTCGAATGTGATGTGGATTCAAAAATCACCTATTTCCCAGTACCAGAAGTTTGGGGACCCCTGCCATCTGATACTCATCTCTCTAGTTGCCAGGCTTAAGTAATTCAGTCACCTTTTCAATGATGCCTGCTCCTAAGCTGTTGATGGCCTTCATCTTCTTGTCTGACAACGGTGGATTAAACTGAATGGCACCTTTCTGCAGTAAAGCCAGTGGCACAGTGACTAACACCTGTGGGAAATAATGAACCGTTTACATTTTGTCAAGTGTTTATCGATGTACTCTGTTGGGCTGGAAATCTTTCACTTATAAGCTGGGGTAACTTCCAATTTAAACTGTGTGATGCGTGCTGACTACTAAAAATATCTGCTTTCATCATTTCAGAGCAGGCTTTTTGAATCACAGCCTGAAACTCCACTCTAATTTCTCTAAAAGCCGGAATACAAAGAAAAAGAGCAAATGGGCCGGGTCAGGGTCAGGCAGAGGGTGACGCAGCAGGGTTAGCGCACCGAGCGTGTTGTCCCGAACCACGAGCTGACTTGCAATTTTATAAGGCCTGTGAGTGTCAGTCACTCAGTCAGGTCTGAGTCTATGTGACCCCATGGACTGTAGCCCACCAGGCTTCTCTGTCCATGGGATTCTCCAGACAAGAATAATGGAGTGGGTTGTCATGCCCTTCTCCAGGGGATCTTCCCAACCCAGGGATTAAACCCAGGTCTCCTGCATTGCAGGCAGACTCTCTACCATCTCTATCACAGGTTCAGTTCAGTTCAGTTCAGTCGCTCAGTCATGTCCGACTCTTTACGACTTCATGAATTGCAGCATGCCAGGCCTCCCTGTCTATCACCAACTCCCGGAGTTCACCCAAACTCATGTCCATAGAGTCGGTGAAGGCATCCAGCCGTCTCATCCTCTGTCGTCCCCTTTTCCTCCTGCCCCCAATCCCTCCCAGCATCAGGGGCTTTTCCAATGAGTCAATTCTTCGCATGAGGTGGCCAAAGTATTGGAGTTTCAGCTTCAGCCACAAGAGAAGCCTACAATTTTATAAGGTAGTATTTAAAAATTTTTCTTTACCATTAGGAGGAATATTAGATATTGGCCTGATTCTCACCTGGGGAATCACAAATACGGATGCTACTGACAAGTAATTTTCAACTCTGGTCACATGTTGGAATCACTTGGGAAGCTTTAAAAACATGACCAGACCAGTTCAGCAAGAACCTATGTAGGGTGGGGCTTTGTAACCTTTCTTGTTAAGCACCTCCCAGGTGATTCTACCCAGAGAAGGAAATGGCAACCCACTCCAGTATTCTTGCCTGGAAAATCCCATGGACAGAGGAGCCTTGTGGGTTACAGTCCATGGGGTTGCAAAGAGTCGGACATGACTTAGTGACTAAACCAGCACCACAGGTGATTCAGAGGTGCAGCCAGGGCTGAGAACTACTGCTAGTCCAAAGTCTATATGACCAATACTCACTACCTAGCTAGTTAATGGCAGGAACAATATGAGGAATTATCCATCCCCCCCGGAATTAGACACTACCCCATCTTTCCCATTTGACATGCAAACCATCATTTCTGTGTGAATACCAAGGACTATGAAATATTTTTAGTTAACTGAAAAGCATAAAACACAGCTAGTCTAGGAACTGGTGACAGTTCATCAGTTTTTGGTTAACACTTCAGACATAATTAAATAGATCGATGGGGTTTATTAAGCCCCCTCCACCCTCAAAACTTTGTTTTCTAACACTACAGAAATCTCAATGTGATTTCATATATTACATTACAGCACCTTTCACAGTCTGCCTACTAAAGCTGTTTACAAAAAATTCAAATGATGTAAAAGTACTTCTGCCAGTTTCAAGATAAAAACACAGAGTGTTCTCGATCTGAAAAAAGGTTCTGTGGTACAAAAACAAAGACACCGCCCACTTAGAAACCACTGAATTAAACAAAGGAAAACAGGTTGCTCAAACGCAGGACTTCTCAGAGCCTTTAATATGCTCTTATTTAACCCGAAACACAGACTCATATATCCTACTTTACAAACTTATTTGGCCAAAGAATTTCTTTCCTTGTTCAACTCTCAGAACTAATGCAGCACTACCCAGAATTCCATCTGCCATGAATCTATATGCTGGTCAAATAATTAAATCCGCTTTGTACAACCACACACAACTAGTGGAGATACAGAATTCTTCAGAGGTCAAATAAGGTTCCAGGGAGATGGCTAAAGGCAAACTGCTTGGTGGAAAAGCCTGGTCTCCCTCACTCTCAGGCCCCTGGCAGCACCCAGTGGAAGCACAGCGCTTACCTTCTGTGCTGTACACACTGTTCCATCGGCAGTGGCAACTTGCACTTCATCTCCAGAATAGTCAATACTCTGTACCTGCTCAAGAAAAGCAATTATGGAAAACATAATGAGGGATGGAACCACACGATCCGGGGTCCTCTCCAATTCTTTTAGGATGGGAGTTTACATTTCCCAGGCTATGGGGAACTACTTCCCGGCATTTGAAGAACTAAACAGTTATCGCTTCCTCCAGGGAACTCTCACTCAGTCATTAAAATTTATAAACACTATGTCAGAATATGCAAAAATCTTTATAACATCGTGTAAGGTGAAATACAGACATATATATGTAATTGCCTCTATGATTATAACCACATACAACATGATTTCATAGAAATGTATATTTGAAGGGAAAATTTAAGTGTGAAAAGAACCACACTGGATCAGGGAGGTGGTGAGCAACCCGAGTGCTTGATTATTAATAAAAGCGCATCTCAGTCACTATTGTTTCCAACAACAGCAGTGACCTAATCGACAAGGATAGTGCAACTGATCATAGTATCAAAAAGTACCTGCAGACACTGGCTGAACATCAAAGCAGGTGCCTGTCTGCTATCTACAAATCCCAAACTTCACATGCTCCAAACGCCACCAAACCTGAGCCACCTACCACCGTAGACACTCACCGGAGACCTGAGCCGGATGTCCAGTCCCTCAGCCAGTTTTTCTAAGATGACGGAGTATCCGGGAGTGAGGAGGGTGTGGTCACCGGCAAACTGGGCAAAGAATTCATTGTGGTCCCAGGAGCGAGCAGACACCTGGGAAACACCAGGAGAGGTTGGAAAACAAGAGATGGTGGAAAAGCTGCGGCTGCACCTAAGGGACGAGAAGAGGAGCCCAGGGTGGGGAAAGCCATCCCAGGGCAGGGGGACAGAGGGTGAAACAGGAAGGGAGCGGGGGTGATGGACGAGCAGCTACAGCCAGGTGGGTACTGCTCCAGGGGAAGGAAATTTCTCAGTAATGCACAGGAAAGCTTATTTTAGAACAAAATGTATATATGATTTGGCCATGGGTACCACTCCCTGACAAAAAGATGTATTATACATCAACAACACTGGAAAAGGAGAATTCTATGAGAGGAGGCCCGCATCTGATCAACTCCATATAGAAATATGCCACCTAGATGTCTTCGACATGGAAATTCCATAGAAGCTGAAATGCAGCATGATTTTAGAGAAGTGTTATTCCAATTGCAAACAATCACCGAATGCAACGTCAGTTGTTGTCCCTCCCCCACCCCTACCAAAGAGGATAATTAAGTTGGGGATCATCCACAGAACCATGATTCAACGTGCAGCATATCCAAGTTGCAAGATCAGAGCTGGTGACACGAATTGAAAAGTGAAAGTTAGTTGTTCAGTCGTGTTCAACTCTTTGCAATGCCCTGGACTGTCACCCGTCAGGCTCCATGTAACTCTCCAGGCAAGAACACTGGAATGGGTAGCCATTTCCTTCTCTAGGGGATTTTCCTGACCTAGGCAATTTTAAATTTATTTTAGCAAGACAAACAGATCCTAATTGCAAAGATGCTCTATTCTGGCTTCTTAAGAGCAGTGTTTTCAGCTCCCAGTTGCACAGGCACGCCTTGAGGGCCCCCTGAAGAGGGCAGTGGACAGACACAAGCCTGTGACCCCTGCCCCTCAGCACAACAGCCTTCCTGTATTCAGGTTTATAGCATGAGCATCTTCACAGAAATAATGCTTTGCAGAAATAATGCTTCTTTAAAACGTCTCCTGCTTTAAAGAATTTGTTTCAAAACCACCATGGGATTTGTATACTCTAAAGCTGTGGTTCTGGGACTTTTAAGCAGCAGACCCATTGATCCCCATTATCCAGACCACCACGGGCTCAACGTTTCAATATGGAAACACACACCCAGAGAAACAAGCATGTTCAAAGCCCACCTGATGGAGGTTGCTGCCACAGGCATATTCCAGGTTACTGAGATGGAACTGAAGCACCTGCTCTTCCAGCTCACTGAACTGGATTCCAGACTCTTTGATAAAAGCTTTGTAGATCTCCTCTATCTTTTCTGCAATGGGAATGGAGCAAAGCAGGAAAAAAAAAAAATTTGGACATTATGGTCCAATTCCTTATCCTTTGTGCTCCACCTCCTTCAACCCGCAAGGCCTCAAACTTTGGAAGATCTTTCCCAGGTGGTCCCAGGGGAAAGGGTCAATGTCTTGACAAGATTGGTTTCTCTCAGGAAAGAAAAGCTATCTTAATGGGGAACGAAGCTATGAGGGTCCTGTGTCTTCAACCCTGTTTCATTTTTGCTTAGTGGAGAACCAATTTTTTCCTTTGCTTGAGATAAAGGAAAAGTAACCTCCTGTCTGTATATATAATAACAGACAGAGAATTCCCATTCCCTTTCCGCTCCTACTGAACCACCTTAAAGTCAAGTTCTTTAACAGTTCTCCTTGACCAAAAGATTTATCACAGACTGACAACTGGCTATCGTCTCTTGCAAACATTCCAAATATTCCACCATGGACTTTCACGAAGGTAACTCTCCGGCTCAACACCTTTAATTACTGGTTCTCCATTGCCTATGTAATAAATTCCAAAACCCACAGCCAGACAGTGTGAACACTTTTTTAGCCTTTCCAAAGACAGCAAACCCCACCTGCCCACTCACTCAATCTTTTCCTGGTAAATGCCAACCCGGCAACATCTGCTACTACCATGCTTCTTCTTGGAATGCCCTCCCCCCGTACCTCGGTCCCATCCATCCTTTATAGACTAGCATCACCTGGTCACTACCAGCCTCAGGAATCGCTCCCTTGGTTATCAACACCCAGCACTTATCTATCTCATTCAATTAGAACTTTCAACTACATATACACATCCTGGTGTTATCATTCCGATGATTATCTTAGATTCCTTTTGTGGGGAGGTGGAGGGGGAAAAGGGTTGTGCCTGACAAATATCTCAGCAAAAATGACTTCTTTATAATGTTCCCAGTGATGACAACCATCCGACGGAGACACGGCAGACTCGAAGGTTCTATAAGGTACCCTGCACGTGCTTGACTAGAGACAGAACTGGGTACCAGTTAACTTTTTTTTCGACAACTGAAGGTTCTCATTAATATGTTCCATTCTTATGCTAGACTGCTGTACGGAGATGTCCACGGCATCTCTGTGCTGCGCTCTTATTCCTAGACCTCTGGCTTTTTTCCACTTTCAGTACCTTCTCATACCAATGCCATCCTTGTCTCCCGCTATGCAGTTTCTGTTTTTCTTTAGGTTTCGTAAAGGTGTGGGAAGCATCAAGATTGCTCAAATAGTACATAAAATTAAAGTAGAAGCAGGCTGAGAGAAGCCTTAATGTGATTTCTACGTAAATAACATTTTAAAGCTTTAGTCCATTTGCTTTGTGAAATTCACTCTAACTTCTAACTACTTATACTTTTGTCTTTTGAGCTAAATCTAATAAGGTGAGAGCTCCGACAGCTGAGAAACCACTAGGCAGGCTCTAATGTAACCTCATGTAGAGATGGGGGCATTATTACTAAAGCTTTTCAAAAAAATATATCACTATGATAAAACAACTACTTATAGAGTAAATATGGTTGGTCCTCCCTTAATAACTTGTTTTAAGTAAAGCCAAAACAACATTATTAATTTCTGTAGACGATGATCCTGCAAGAACTGTAAAGAGAACGCCGCCCAGCAACTATCACACAAACACTAAGCAAATTCTGAGAACATGCTGCAAGTCTGCCTAGTCGCTGTCTTCCAGAAAATTCAACAACTTGCCACTTGGTCTGGACACTGCCACATTTGGCTAAATGATCCCAGTCAACCCCAGGATGTTTCCAAAAATGTTCTGTTATGGTTTGTCTGTCAACACTTTTACTAAGGGCGGTTAGCAAGTGGGTCGGTCTCAGAGGTGAAGAATTGAGGTCATGGGGGGTGGGGTGGGATGAGAGGATTAAAAGAAGAGACAGACAATCCCTGCTGAGAAATTTACCCCAAACAGAGATGGAGCGTATGCCAGAACCCGTACACAGAAACACAAAGTTGAAACCAATTAACACCCTGACAGTTGAGTTAAAATGCTTACAATGTAAGCGACTCCACTATGCTCCCGAGAATAACAAATGAATACATTCAGTCATGAAATCATAGGTTAAATAAATATCAATTTAAGAAGCAATACAGTAAAATCTCAGCTGGTGCCCTCAGGGAAATGAGCTGTTACTGTTAGGTTTTCTAGAGGGTTGTGGTGAATATGGTCCATTTGGTACCAAAGCCTAAAAGTTTTGAATTAAAATTCTTAAATTATAATACAGAGTCTTGCATTCTTAAACAAAATATATATACATTAAAAAAATCTTAACCTTCTGTCTGAAAAAGGAAAAGAAATCCTGGCACATCGAAACTCTTATCTAGAAAAGTCGTTATACGGTGGCTAGTTATTCACATAGAGCTTATCACATGCTTTCTTAAAAGCAAGCTCTTCTGGGAAACTGAAAATTAAACATTTATGTGATTTTTTAAAAACATTGGCTATGGTGTGCAGTAAGCTGTGTGTGTGTGTGTGTGCACACACACATATCTAAAGGTCCCTGAGGCAGTTTTGTTCCCCTTTGTGGAATGGCCAGTCCAAAAGGGATGCTCCGAAAGACTATTCTCATTGGGTCCACCCAGGCTCATGGATGAATGATGCTACCGCTGATCAAGCTTAGGTTAGAATGAGACTCAGATGGAACAATCAGAACACCATTCTCCCCATACCTCCTAAAGGGACATCTTGGAGCTGAGTCTTATCCTTCCTCCACTCAGAGACCACATCCAAGAGAGCATTAAAATGAAAATCCATGCGCTTGTCAATAGTGGGGTCAGTTATTCTTCCACCTTCCTGAATTAAGTCACATCTTTCTCCAAACTTATGCATGCTGATGCCAAGCTTCAAAATAATAAGAATAAGAAGATGAAAAGTTTTCCCTGGAAAAAATAGGTACAGGTTCTAAGCTGCAATCAGACAGAGCTCTTGTGGAGCAAAGGGTCAGTCAGGATCTCTCAAAAATACAGGCTGATCAGGGCATGGCCGCAAAGGCAGGCAGTGAAAAACCAGCATGGCACCGGAGAATGGAAGGGTGCCAACAACAGCTTCCAGGCCATGCCCTCCACCAAGATTTATCCATGCTTCAGACGCTAGTGCTGCGTACCGCCCCTCCCTGCTCTGACACCCCCTCTCCTCTGTGGAGTCTCACGGGAAAGAGCACACAAACGCACAGACACTCACAGAAGCTGAGGCTGAACTGACCGTCAATCAATAGTTCACAAAAAGCTTTGGTCTTCAAAGAAATCAGGTAGGGTTGCCCAGCGAGAGGCAGGAAGCCCAATTAATTCTCAGATAAACAATGAATACTTTTTTTTTTTAAGTATAAATAGGTCCCAGATAGTGCATACAAAATATTCCATGTGATACTGGGATATACTTATATCAAAAAAATTATTGGTGTTTATCTGAAAGTCAAATTTAAATTGGCATTCTGTATTTTTGTTTGCTTAATCTGGCAACCCTACAGCAATAAGCTAATTAAGTGGCCTGCAAATTAACACACAAATATAATTACAGACCAAGACGGGGGAGGGGGGATTAAGTCTTCCAGTTGCACGTTCGGAGAAAGAAAGAACTGTATTTGTTCTTATTTACTTTTCAGAGGGGATGAGGGGGAACAAATCATTCTGGGTTTATTGCATGTTATCTAGAGGCATATTAATACTGCACACAAGCAAACTGAGACCATCTTTTGTTCACCTACAGTACAAATCTTAAAGAAACTCACTTGTTCACACATGAGTGCTACTGGGTTGTTAACACAGCCGTTGACAATCTGGGCTCCTCGTCCCACCGTAACGCCTGTGAAAGACTTATCATCCCATACTCGGCCTCCGATTCTGTCTTTGGCCTCCAGGACAGTCACCTAAAAAGACAGACAATCGGAGAAGCTGAAGAAGATGGAACAGTCATCCCAAATGCAGTACAAAGGTGAAGTGACACAGTAAGATGAGTTTTGCATCTAGTTAATATATTATCATATTATTAGAAAAACAACTTTAAAAAGAAGGCAGTGTGTCAAGGATCCAGCAATTCCATTCCTGGGCGTCTCTCTGGACAAAATTATAATTCAAAAAGATACACGCATCCCCATGTCCGTAGCAGCACTATTCACAATAGCCCAGATGTGGAAACAGCCTAAGTGGCCTTCGACAGATGAATGGAAAAAGAAGATGCAGTGCGTGTATATGTACACACACACATACACACACTGGATGTGGTGTGTGTATATGTACACACACACACACACAGGAATACTATTCAGCCACAAAAAAGAACAAAATAATGCCATTCGCAGCAGCATGGATGGACCCAGAGATGACCATACTAAGTGAAGTGAGTCAGAAAGAGAAAGACAAATACCCCATGATATCACTTATATGTGGGATCTATGACACAAATGAACGTATCTGCAAAACAGAAACAGACCAAAAAAAAAAATCACATGTGATTCTAAGCACGACCCCAGGGGCTTGGCCAGCATAGACTGGTCCCACAGCCAGATTACTTTATCTCCTCCAAATTTCTGATGCTGGAGGCGGGGGAGCTGCTCTCCAGTGGACAGCCCTGTGCCTCAAAGAGTGACTCTGCCCTTGGTTGTAGAAGCTGAAAATGGGAAGCCTCTTCAGTCCAAAAGCAGTCCTTTCACTTCTGGAGCCCCAGGAGCACTCCTTCAGATGGCTCCAGGAGGCTCCCCGAGCTAAGCATCTCTGAGGTTACTCAGAGGAATCTATTTCCCAACCAGGAGGGGTGGTTTCCCCAGAGAAAGGGGAGAACAACAGAGGTCCCCTGAATATTCTTCTTCCTTGGACCTAAATTCCTTATTTTCTCCAACTAGAAAAGGCTACAACTCCTGACTCTCCACCTTCTTTCTGACTTCAGATGAACCTAGAACCATCCATTTCTAGTTTCTTTTTTCATTTATAAGAGGAAGGCTGAATGTTAAAGAAATCTCCTCCCCTGAGTTTGGCTAGAAATAACTTTTTTTTTAATCGAAATATAGTTGACTTACAATGCTTCTGGTGTACCACAAAGTGATTCAGTTATACATATAAATACATATGTATACATACAGTTTTTTTCAGGAATAACTTTCCCTGTAAGATAATGCGAGTTTCCCAAGCAAAAAACACGTAAGAAACCTTGGTCCTAATATCTATTGCTGAAATATACATATGGCCAATTAAAATACCTCACAGCTTAATACCTCTTAGACAATAATTTGAAATGCAAACACACTTCCTATAAACTCAACTCAGATTCTCCCGTTTTTGTCAGTAGTATATATAGAATCCAAGACATAGATGTTGCATTCCACCAAAAGGAAAACCTCTGAGGCATAACCACTGAAAACTTTCTCATTTCTGAAACTCCGCCAGCAGAGATGCTGTGAAAAATGTTGATTCTTTTAGCCACACAGAGCACGGAGAAAGACTAATTCAATTCTACCAAATTGATTTTCACGTTTGGTTTAATGGAAAACCAAAGTCCTTGCAAAACAAGTTTTTAAAAAATGGAGAAATGAGTCAGACCTAGGAAGTCCCAGAAATCTGGGAGACTTGAATGAATCTAATGGAAATTAGATACTGAATTGCACAATTTTTTTGTAATCGACTCTATTTTGGCTAATTTTTAACAAGTAGAATAAGGCAACACACTAAATAAAAAGAAAGAATATAGCTAGCTAGTGGGAAGCTGCTATATAACAAAAGGAGCCCAGTTAGGTGCGTTGTGATGACTTAGGGATGTGGGGGGAAGGGAGGTCAAGAGGGAGGGAATATATATGTATAATTATGGCTGATACTCATCATTGTATGGCAGAAACCAACACACACAGAAAATAAAGGATTTCTAAAATTAATAAAAATAAAATGCATTTTGATATGAAAATAAGAAAGAGTATCTTTCCTTGGGGAAGAAGGCTACCCCAGATATGGTAGTTTAGTCGCTAAGTCATGTCCGATTCTTGCGACCCCACGGACGTTATAATGTATGCAGTATTCTTTGCTCAAATCAGGAACTAGTTTCCCAGTCTTAGAAAATTTGGACCAAAGGAGCAGTTAACCATCTGTTTTTGCCTCCATGTCCCCCAAGTCTTACCTTAATTCCAAAGTTATGCAGTTGCCTAGCAGCTGCTAATCCAGCTGGACCAGCCCCAATAATAATGACTGATTTCTTTACGAAAAGAAAAAAAGAAACAAAAATCCAATTAGAGCAATGAAAAAAAACGTACTAGAAGGAGCCAACTGCCAAGCAATGTTAGTTCATCTGTATTTCTTTGCTGTCCCATTTGTAGAAAGTTATTTCCCTAAAGAACACATCAGTACTTGTCCTAAGCCATCCACCCTTTCCTCTTTTCTACCGTCAAGGAGAACAGTAATTTATATTCTTTCCCCTGAAGAAACGCAAAATCTACAAAAGTCTCGCTAAAGCTTTTACAGTGATAATGTGAGTTTTACTTGTATTATTAACGTACAATCATGTATCATGACCGTCGGTAGCAGCGCTGCTAGAGTTACCGTCACCTACGTTGTGGTAATCTTTAGGCAGAAGATGCTGGTCAGGGCCAACGCTGAGCACTCCTGTGTTGATGAGACCTTTCCTCGTCATAAAATAAAGTATCCTCTCCACCTCCTGCACGCATCGAATGCGCACGAGACCCCGGACGATGATGTGAGGAATACATTTCTGAGGAGTAAGAGCTTCCTGTGTTTGGAAATAAAACCAGATTGTTAAACTAACTAACCGAAAACAAGTCTTGGTTCCTCAAAAAGGGAAAACACAGAATGAACCATATGACCCAACAATTCTATTCCCATCTACGTACTGGAAAGAGCTCAATGCATGGCAGCATTATTCGAACTGCCAAAAGGTAGGAATGATCCAAGCGTCCATCAGTGGATGACAGTATAAAGCAAAAGGTGGTCTGTCCATACACGGAATATGATTTGGTCATAAAAAGAAATGGAGTACTGACACACGCTGCAACAGGGAAGAACCTTGAAAACGTCATGCTAAGTAAAGAAGCTGGTTACCAAAGGCCACATGTTACATGATTCCATTTATGTGAAACACCCACAATAGGCAGATTTTACAGAGACAGGGAGTAGGCAGTGCTGTGCTTAGTCGCTCAGTCATGTCCGACTCCGTGCGACCCCATGGACTGTAGCCTGCCAGGCTCCTGTGTCCAACGGCTTCTCTGGGCAAGAATACTGGAGTGGATTGCCATGCCCTCCTCCAGGGGATCTTCCCAACCCAGGGATTGAACCCAGGTCTCCCACACTGCAGGCGGATTCTTTAACCATCTGAGCTATCAGGGAAGCCCAAGAACACTGCAGTGGGTAGCCTATCCCTTCTGCAGGAGAACTTCCTGACCTAGAAATTGACCCAGGGTCTCCTGCATCACAGGCAGATTCTTTACCAGCTGAGCTACCAGGCAAGCCCAGAAAGTAGGCTAGGGTTGCCAGAAGCTGGGAGTAGGGAGTCACTGTTTAATGGGTGTGGGGTTTCCTCTTGGAGTAATGAAAAAGTTCTGGAATTGCATAGAACTGAGGGTTATACAACACTGTATATGTACTTAAGGCCACTGAATTGCACATTTTACAATGACTAAAATGGTAAAAATGATAAATCTCACGTGCACGTTTTGTGTGGTGTGTTAGTGCTCCGTTGTGTCCGACTCTTTGCAACTCCATGAACTGTAGCCCACCAGGCTCCTCTGTCCATGGAATTCTCCAGGCAAGAATACTGGAGTACATTGCCACTCTCTTCTCCAGGGGATCTTCCCAACCCAGGGATCGAACCCTGGTCTCCTAAACTGCGGCAGATTCTTTACCATCTGAGCTACCAAATAAAAAAACTACCTCCCAGGGTAACTGGAATCTACCATTTATCACTAAGACACAGTAAGACCAAAGGGAGGTCTGCCTGGTGAAGGAAAAAAGAAAGGAACAAAAGAGGCACACGGCAATCTCTGTTTTATCACCTAAGTTTCCCCTCGCAGAGAATGACCGATATGGGGAGTGTGGGTGCAGAGCACACCACAAATATATTCCTGACTCAATAAACCACACAACAAAGGCCATTATAGAAACCCAGGCTGCTGCTGGCCCTGGGATCTGAAAAAGCTAGGTTCTCATCACTGATAAGATATAGGAGGAACGGACTTAGGAACTTTTCAGAAAAAAAAAAAAGACCCTGACTTTGTTTACTCCAGAAGCTTTGGCAAGGGTTGGTTCATCTCAAAGATTCAAGAGTAAGGTGGCCTCCTCGCAGGGTCATGAAGTTAGAACAGGTTTGGATCATGGGGCGCAGTGGGGAGGTGCCCGCTCTGGCCTTTCTTCTACTTGTCCCCAACCCCCAGCTCCAAGAGAACCTGATCAAACACAGGAAGATGACTACAGGCTCAAAATACGAAAGAAATAACATGTACAACATTGGCTTGGATTGCTGCAGAAGATTAAAAAATGTGTTTGTATTCATGACTTAAAAAAAAATATTTAGTCTGACTCCTTGTGTGTTTTTCTGACTCCTTAAAAGCAACCATATTTGAGTTTTCCTGCTAGAGTATTAAATAGATACATCTTATGATCTTATTACAAATTAAAATAGAGCCACACTGATAAGCGGAGGACTTTTTAAATTAGACTCTTCCACAGTATAAGACCAATTTCAAAGTCATCTAAAAAGAAATGTCAAGAAAAATGAACCCAAGGCTGTTTCTGAAAAATGCATCTTCCTTCACAGTTTATTTACAGGAAAATTCTGACCACAGTTTTGTTTAGTTCAGCAAATGTTTACTACTTAGTTTAATACCTACTTCAAGGCTGCTGGAGAGGAAATGAGTAACTCTACCTTGCCCAGCCCACTCACCTGGGTGTAATTCATATCAACTGCATTTACAGCTGTAACTTAATCAAATCGTCTAGGGCTGGGGTCTAATTCAATGAAATACCAGGGCAGACCCAGAATATCTTTCTTTAACCAAGACTGGCAGTCTGGCAAAATGTTCTACATTCAGCAGTCACTCAAATAATTGCAGAAGAAATTAATAAATTGGAAAAATACGAGGGTCAGGAAATACTTCGCTTAAAAGAAAAAAAAATTGTAGTACCGCCACCCGGCCCATCCCCCAATTTATCTTCATCCCTTTCAAGGTAAGTGCTGTTTGACGCCCCTAACATTCATTCAGTCCCAGAAAAGAACCAATCACTGGTTTCAGATGCTTGAGGATAACAAACTGAGGAAGAATCCTGCCCTCCGGGGGGTTTATGATTCAGTCTTTAATGTTTCATTCTTTTTTCTCCCGGCATTGTCATCGGAACTCCTTGACCCAACTTTGCACTGTACTCACTGTACTCACTCACCAGAGAGTCAGAATTCTGGTGGCATATGGTCTGAAGCGGTGGTTTTCAGGTGGTGAGTCTTTGCCTCGTTTGGCAATATCTGGAGACATTTTTGGCTATCACACCAAGTTGGGGGGGATGGTGGTTGCTATGGCATCTAGTGGGTATAGGCCAGGGATGCTACCTAAACACCCTACAATGCACAGGAGAGCCCCCACCCAAACGTGTGGTGGAGACACACAGATCTAAGGAGATAAAGCCACTCCTCTAAGAGAAGTCTGTGTCCACGTGCTGCTGGCTAACCTGCGCCCCACTCACCTTGCAGTTAGTGAACCACAGGGCGAGGACGAGATTCCTCAGAGCCAGGTACATGGTGGGGTCCCGCGAATACTCTGGGAACTCATAGAGCTCATCCAGCTCCATCACGTCTGGCCTCACACACAAGGCTTTGCCGCACTCGTTGGGTTGGTAGAAAGGCTGGAAGTACCGGTTCATGCCTGGAACTGAGGGTAGAAGCAAAGGAGTAAATCTCACAGGCTGTAAATTTCAAATCTGGGGAAGCGTTAGTCGCTCAGTGGTGTACGACTATTTGAGACCCCATGGACTGTAGCCCGCCAGGTTCCTCGGTCCATTGGACTCTCCAGGCATGAATACTGAAGTGGATTGCCATTTCATTCTCCAGGGCATCTTCCTGACCCAGGGATCAAACCTGGGTCTCCTGTATTGCAGGCTGATTTTTTACTGTCTGGGCCACCAGGGAAATCCGGGCAAGCTGAAGAGCATAAACAAAACCAAACCAGAAAGAAGGGCCTAGACAAGCTTCCTGGTCTGTCCTATGTAAATGCCTCCACTTCCTCTGTCCAATTAGACCTGCTAGGTGGAAATTAAAAAATATTTCCCTATTCTTTCTTCACAAATTCAATTTCTGTAGCACAGAAAGTTTTTAAATTTTTTTTGTTAAAGAAAAACATGTGAAAAAAAAAGAAAAACATGTGCTATAAAATCTGCCATCTTAATCATGTTTGAGTGTTACATATTCACATTGTTTCTCAACAGATTTCCAGAATGTCTTCATCTTGCAATCTGTGGTGATGGAGAAGACTCTTGAGAGTTCCCTTGGACTGCAAAGAGATCCAACCAATCAGTCCTAAAGGAAATCAACCCTGAATACTCACTGGAAGGACTGATGCTGAAACTGAAGCTCCAATACATTGGCCACCTGATATGAAGAGCTGACTCACTGGAAAAGACCCTGATGCTGGGAAAGACTGAAGGCAGGAGGAGAAGGAGGCGACAGAGGATGAGATGGCTGGATGACATCAGTGACTCACTGGACATGAGATTGAGCAAAGTCCAGGCGATAGTGAAGGACAGGGAAGCCTGGCGTGCTACAGGCCACAGGGTCGCAAAGAGTTGGACATGACTTAGCAACTGAACAACAACTTCATTTTGCAAACCTGAAATCCCAAACCCAACTGAATGCCAAATCCCCATGGAAATATATCTTAAAAGAAACTATTATTGGAGTTTTTCTGATTAGAAGACAGGTTCACAGAAGTAAATAACAAATCACTAACCCCTGATAATCCCTGTGCAGTGTTAAACCCAGTCTAACCTACGTTGTTTCTAGGAAAGAAAGAAAAAAAGCCCCCAAAATGCACTGAAAAGGCTGTTTTTCTTACCTGCTCTTCAAGAACATTGTCCCATGTCATTAAAGATGACTTCCATGGACATACAATGCTATCTTATTTATTATCTACTCCCCTATTTCTGGGCATTTTGATTTTATCCAATTATTTTACTACTATAAACAACACCACACATCTTTGGACTTACTTTTGATAATCTTCGATAATTTAGGATAAATTCCTACATCCAAAGAGGATCTATTGTAAGGTTTTTGATTCTCACTGCCAAATGGCCTTCATATATGTATGCACTGACTAATTAGCGTCTTAGGGCCTGCTTCATTCCACCTTCGGTAACACTGGGATTTATCATTTTAGTTGTGATTTTGACCACATCCACATTTTTAGAGGGTCCAGTGCTACTAGTTAAAACCTCAATAAAAGCCCACAATGTCAAAATCCACTTGCACCAAAGATGAAGTCTGTTAGTGTGCAAGAGATGATCTAGAATTCTCGCTCGTACACAGAGAATTCTGATGGAGAATTTTTTAAATCCCCTGAAAGTAAACAGTCATCAGTCTGCTTGCCTTGACCTGAAGTTTTTTCAAGAGCGGGTCATTTGACTATAATTATCAATGGCATAATTAGAAGAAGAATGACTCAAAGAGAAGAAAGAAAAGTGGCTCAAGTTAAAACTTTCTTCCGGCATGTCAGAGTGAGTAGGCACGATCATCAAGTTACACAGCTATCCAACTTTCAAAGAAATGCTCATTAAACTCCGTAGGTATGATTCCTAGCCAAGTGTTACAGGCCTTCCCAATGATTAAGGGAAAAATGAACAAATGTATATAAATAATACGAGTGATCCACAGTAAAACCAGATTCATGAAATAATGAGGTGTTTTGTACTAAGTGAACACATTAAAAACAATCAAACAAAAAAACCCATCTCTTCCATTCTGCTCACCCACACATTTCCAGGGCAAAGTAGGGGAGGGAAGGCAGGGAGGGCCAGGCCCAGCTCTCACCCAGCACAGAGGGGACCGCCTTGGGGTGCTCCAGCTTCCCGGGGCTGGCGTCGTTGGTCACACGGCGCGTGCTGGTGCAGGATGGACTCATGCCCACACAGTCTGGGTAGTAGGCTGAGAGCAGGGGGGCGGCCACGCTGTCTTTCAGCAAAGGAGGTAAGATGAGCATGGAGTACCACCAATGGTTGGACACTTCCGACACTCTCTGCAAGGGGGCAGAGCAAGACAAACAGGGACAATGGCGGACAAGAAATGGACCTGCAGGGTCCACCAAGGAGAGAGGGTTCTTGCCCTGTCATTCATCCTCATTCATCCCCAACCCTTCTCCTTTGCCTTCACCCACTCCTCAGTCCTAGGCCAGAGTCCTACACAGGCAGATTCAGAAACAAAGTCCCCTGAGAAGACCTGGAGAGAATGTTTCTTAGGCCGAGTTCCTTCAGATCTACAGCAAGAAGTCTCTCTTCATTCCCCTGCAAAAAACGCCACCAACGCAAGTCTTTTTTTTTTTTTTCTGGCTGCGTCTTGTGGCGTGAGGGACCCTAGTGCCTTGACCAGGAATCAAAAGCGTGCCCCCTGCATTGGGAGCAGAGTCTCAGCCACTGGATCACCAGGGATGCCCCAACATCAGATAAGTCTTAATGGTGCCTCCACTAACTCTCCTGGAAGCCTAGGTTTGTTTAAGTCTGACACGACGAACTTCCTTCTGTTCGGGAATCATTTATCACCTGGCCCTTCCCCCTTTTAACTTAGGATCTAAAGATAATGGAAACTGCAAAATTCAGCAAAAAAAAAAAAAAAAAATCTCTGAAGTAGCAGTCAAATATTACTGCTTTTTGCCAGAGGTTACTAAAAATTTTTTTCAGAGGGAAAAATACATGACAATCAGCAAAATAAGATGCTCCATGTAGACTAAAGAAACTATCTTTGGTCTTAAAATATGTGATCATATTCCAGATTTCGAATTAACATATGGAGTCATTCGATCAAAGCAGCCTGGTGATGACTGTTGTGATAAAAATAAAATTTACCTGCTTCTAAAACAACACTGCCAGAAATCCGATACTAGGCAGTCTTTGCTAAACATGATCTTGAATGTATGCTTCAGGAAATTCTAGGAATCTAATAGAGGAGAATCCTGGGCTCAGGAACCCTCTCACGTTAGTTCTCCAGTCTCCAAGCAAATGCCACCTGCCATCAAACTGTGGTTTGTGAATTAAAGATGCATTATTTGCCCTGCAGATTTCAGAGTCCAAATCTCAGGCAAGCATTTTCTCAGCTTACTACAAGCCCCAACATCCCTCATAAATTATTCCCAGCTGCTTCACACATTTTTTTTCTTTTTTGATGCAGACCTTTTTTTTTTTTTTTACTTATTAAACCTGCTACAATATTGCTTCTGTTATATACCTTTTGTTTTTTTTCGGCCATGAGGCATGTGAGATCTCAGCTCCCCGACCAGGGATTGAACCCCCACCTCCTACACTGGAAGGCAAAGTCTTAACCACTGGACCATCAGGAAAGTCCCTCACACACTCATTTTACTTGCCTGGCCCCTGATGGCTTTTCAGTTTGCAATCTTTGTCCTCAAGGCTTATTTTAGGTTTGGCTACCCTTGACCAGCCTGGGCTGGACCAAAAAGAAGGAAAGTTCCATTTCATAAACCTGCCCCAGACTCTTTCTCAATTGAAGACAAAAATAAGTAACTGACATATGAACATCCAGGGACGACTCTTCTGAACTTTTTAAGGTTCTTATATCCCAAGAATATGGCCTCTGTCCTAAAGTTCAGATTCCTTGAGAGCACAATGGTCTGAACAGTAGGGGAAATTTCATAAAGTAATTTTTAAAACTGTATTTAAAGTTATTTTTTCCTTTCTTTCTATAACGTCATCTCGTTTACCCCGAATCCAGAAATTATTTGGGCCACTGCTTTACTGTAAAAATGCTTGAGGGTACAGCTATTTTTTTTTTAATGTGGGTGTATGTGTGTGTAAGCTATTTATTTATTCTTTTTATGTGTGTGTCTCACACAGCCCTTTATGTAATACAACAGACCTGCCAGGTGTCATTTTGCCCTTTGCCTGAACATCAATCACAGTTCCTGAGTTTCACATCTAGAAAAACTACAAATTAACAATCCTGAATCACTGTCATGCAGAATAACTCAGAAACTAATAATTAAAAAAAAATAATAATCTTCTGAAATAGCCGTTGGATCTGGCTTATGGGGCAAAATCAGTCAGTCAGCTCAGGGAGCAAAGTTTCCTAAGACAAGCAACACATGGCCAGGCTTTGCCAGCTGCTGCCCCTTCCACATCTGGGCAGAGACGGGACAAAGCAGTTACGCTGAGGTCAGAATAACACGAGAACCCTCTCACAGCTGAATCTGGGCCAAGACCATCAAATCATGGGCCTCTTGTTCGTTTCCTGGAACGATTCAAGTGGCGAGAAGGTCATAAAGTCCCCCTTGGAAAACAAGTATAACAAGTCTGATCCTTGTAGGAAGGCACGGTGTCAGTTTCTGCCTTTTTACTTCCTTTAAACATAAAGCGATAAAATTTTAGTGTTTTTTTTTTTTTCAAGTTGGGTGAGGATCACTCATAACACCATTCCTGCTAGCATTTTCATCACATAGTTATCACGGGAGATTAAAAAGCCTTTGATCAGCAACCAAATAAAGGCACTCATAACACTGTTACTCTGCTTTACTTATTGCACTTATCGCTGAAAGTGTGATGCTGGCTAATCTGAAACATGCTTCAGAAATACTCACTAGATCCTCTGGGAGGGAACAATGGTCTGAGGTCTCAGGCTGCAAAACAAGACAAAAAGTATTAATTAGGTTTAATTATAAAATATAGTCTTTTTTTTTTTAAAGAGTCTTTGATGTGGACCATTTTTAAAGTCTTTATTGAATGTGTTATACTATTGCTTCTGGGTTTTTTGGCCCCAAGGCATGTGGGACGTTAGATCCCTGACCAGCGCTCGAATGTATACCCCCTGCACTGAAGGTGAAGTCTTAACCACTGGACCTCCTGGGAAGTCCCTAAAATACAGTCCTAAGTGTCAGTTTACCTTTAATAAGATATCTCTTTTCATCAATTAGACTGGAAAAGAGAAAGTGTGATAAAACACCCACATGAGTGAGGGTGCGAGGAAGACAGCTTCTCTTGAAAGGATGTCCTTGCTGGCAACCTACAACAATGTGTAATAATTCTGCAGAAGAATCTGACAAAATATGAAACCTTTAAATGCATGATAATTTGGCATTATCTTGTATAACTGAAGATGTACATACTATGATCAGTTCCACATCCACAAATTCAGTCAGCCTTGGATTAAAAAATACTCCAAAAAATTGCAGAAAGTTCCAAAAAGTAAAATCTGAATTTGCCATGCACCAGCAACTATTTATATAGAACGTACATTATATGAAGTATTAAAAGTATTCTAAAGATGAACTAAAGTATACGAGAGGATGTGTGTAGGTTATACGCAATACTATGCCATGTTAGACAAAGGACTTCAGCATCTTCAGATTTTGATACCTGCAGGGTCCTGGAATCAAGCCCTGCAGATATGACTGCATGATGCCCAACAATTCTAGTCTTGCTATACAGACATATCTCAGAGACATTGTGGGCTCAGTTTGAGACCAACCATTGCAATAAAGCAAGCGTCACAAAAGAAGTGACTCAAAAGAATTTTTTGGTTTCCCAGTGCATATAAAAGTTATATTTACACTGTACTATAGTCTATTAAGTGTGCAATAGCTTAAAAAAAGAAACCTGCACATACTTTAATTAAAAAATACCTCAGGGACTGTCCTGATGGTCCAGTGGTTAAGAATCCACCTGCCAATGCAGGGGACAGGGGTTTGATCCCTGGTCAGGGAAGATCCCACATGCCGTGGGGCAACAAAGCCAGCGTGCTAAAACTACAGAGCCCAAGTGCCCCCGAGTCCTTGTGCCAAAATGAAGATTCAGCACAGCCAAAAATAAATAAATACATAAAATAAAAATACTTCATTGCTAAAAATGCTAACCGTCATCTGACAATGCAGAGTTGTCACAAAGCTTCAATTCGTGAAAAATGTGTATCTGTGAAGCGCAAAAAAGTGAAGTGCAATAGAACAAGGCATGCCTGCATTTTCTAGAGAGACGCTCGTCCACGTGCACCAAGAAAAGGATTAGAAAATTCCTGAAGAAGCATAGTTTGTAAGAGAGAAAAGCTAAGCACAAGCCAGAAATCCATCAAGAGCAGCAGGCAGAAACAAACTGTACTACAGTCAAACAACGGCACAGCAATGAGAGTAAACTGTATGGATGCACCTTCCAAACGTCACGGTGGGTTGAAAGAAGCCACACCCAGAACATGCATGCTGTATTATGCTATTTACATAAAGTTCAGAAGGAAGCAACATCCACAGTAAGTTGGAAGGGTAAGTAGGGACCTATAGCCATACCACCCTGAAAGCGCCTGTCCTCTCTGATCTCAGAAGCTAAGCAGGGTCAGGCTGGTTAGTGTTTGGATGTGGGAGAAGAGGAAGTAAGTAGTTACTCTGGGCAGGGGAAAGGGATGGACTCTTTGAGTGAAAGGCGGTGCAAGGGTGCTTCTGAGAGGCTGGTCAATTTCTTAACTGTTCAGTTCAGTTCAGTTGCTCAGTCGTGTCCGACTCTTTGTGACCCCATGGACTGCAGCACGCCAGGCTTCCCTGTCCATCACCAACTCCTGGAGCTTGCTCAAACTCATGTCCATTGAGTTGGTGATGCCATCCAACCATCTCTTCCTCTGTCGTCCCCTTCTCCTCCTGCCTTCAATCTTTCCCAGCATCAGGGACTTTTCCAGTGAGTCAGTTCTTTGCATCAGGTGGCCAAAGTACTAGAAGCATCAGTCCTTGCAATGAATATTCAGGGTTGATTCTTTTCAGACTGACTGGTTTGATTTCCCTGCTGTCCAAGGGACTCTCAAGAGTCTTCTCCAACACCACAGTTCAAAAGTATCAATCCTTTGGCGCTCAGCTTTCTTTACTGGGACCTGGCTAAATGTGGACTCTGAAAATTCACTGAACTATGGCATTTTGACTTGTGCACTTTCTGTTTGTATATTTCAATTTAAAAAGTTACCTAAATAAACTGAAGACTGGCATACCATACGGTCTGGGAAATCTAGCCCTTGGAATATATTCCAGAGAAACTCTCTACACGTGTGGACTAGGTAAACTGGAACAGGAAATGGCAACCCACTCCAATATCCTTGATGGAAAATTCCATGGACAGAGGAGCCTGGTGGGCTACAGTCCATCGAGTCGCAAAGAGTCGGACACGACTGAGCACAGCACTAGGAGAGACGTGAAAGAACATGACACCCCCAAACTAGAAACAACCCTCACACACCTATGAGCAAGGGAACAGACACGCTATGGTAGATTCCCACAGTGCAAAATTACACAGCAGGGACAATTAACCACTCAAGAGCTGCAGGCATCAGCATGGAGGCAACCCAAAAACCTCAGTGTTAAGGAAAAGAAGAAAGCTGCCGAAGAAGGCAAACAACAGGGTCCAATTTCCAACCAACGTAAAATATGCAAAACTTCACATGTTATTTAGGGTTTCATACATATGTATCAACTCAAAAACAAAAGGCAGAGGAATAATAAATACGAAATTTGAAATGCGGCTTGCTCTTGCAGGAGAGGCAGAGGAAGATAACCACTGAGGGGCACCCAGGGGGTTACAGAGGCATTGGTCACGCTCTGTTTCTAAAACTAGGGGTGAGTGTTCAACTTCATCCTTTATTCCTTACACACAAATTATAAATCCTCTTGTGTGTCTAAGAATTATTTAAAATTAAAACAGCTTGATAGGACTTCCCTGGTGGCACAGAATATAAGAATCTGCCTGCCAACGCAGGGGACACAGGTTCCGTCCCTAAGCTGGGATGATCCCACACGTCTCGGAGCAGCTAAGCCTGGACGCCATGGCTACTGAGTCAGAATTCTAGAGCTCACGAGCCACAACCACTAAGCCCGCAGGCTGCAACTACTGGAGCCCGTGAGCCTAAGCCTGTGTCTGCAACAAGAGAAGGCACTGAAGCGCGAGGCCCTCGCACTGCAATGAAGAGTAGCCCCCGCTCGCCGCAACTACAGAAAGCCTGCGCACAGCAAGGAAGACCCAGGCCACCCAAAAATAAAAATACATAAATAAAACTTGCACAGGCACGAAGCTATTCACTACAGTGCACTCACTGACGATAAACGTTTAAATGTCACCTAAATGCCCTTTGACCACGGCAAATTCATCACGATCTAGCCATTCAGTGGACTATATATTATACAGTCTTTACAGGGAAAGAGATCTCTCTGCACTGAGATGGCAGCATCTTCAAGATACATTAAATGACAAACAGTGAGCTCCAAACAGTGTGTGTTGTTTGCTACCATTCTTTTTAATGTTGTTTTACAAATAAACCTTTCCAGACTTTGGTCCTTGACAGAAGACCAAGCTGAAAACCAAAGGGCCTCTGAGTCAATAAACACCATTTAAATAAATATTTCAAAAGTTGAGGTTAATAGATGGTAATCAATCAGAATGGAGCTAGAGGGTCTCAAGGGAGGATTTCTTGGGCAGAGGGGATTTAAAAGATATGATATCATCCTTAGAGGCTATGATCGGCTATGATCACTCTGAGCTATACTTCTTTAAATCTTTAAAAAGTAGTTTAGATATTTGTTTCCAGTGCTTTAAAATAAATGTGCCTACCATAAATACATAATGAGAGCATAAAGAAAGTTCTAGTAGGATAAATGAATCATTAAGAGTTGTTATCTATTAGAGTGGGAAGAAAGAGATGGTTTAAAGGGGACTTCCATTTTTCATTTACAGATTATGTGTGTGCATGTACTTACATATGCACACATATGTTCAATTTGCTTTTTTAAACTTGAGATTATATTCATGTAATGCTTATGTAAAATTTAAAACTATAGAAAACAGAACTCCTAAATATTCATACCATTTTTCTCACCAGTTTACTTTGCAAAATCTTCCAAATATGTTAATAATTATGAGTTACTTCAGTAATATTTGTATCTTAAATCCCAGGCTTTGAAAAACTTGATCGTAAACGTTATAAAGCTTTTCAAATGTTTCTCATTCATTCTTTAAAGAAGAATTTGAACTAAGAAAATATTTTGCTGGTGATAACTGCATATCTGTGAATATATTAATACCACAAACCACTGAATTATATACTTTAAGAGGGAGAATTTTGTGAATTAAGTCAAAATTTTCAGAAAGGAAAAGCATCTTGCATCTGAGATTACAATTCCGAATATTCTTTAATGTACTGATAAGACACATTCTATAGATGAATGCTTTAACACTTTGAAGCAATTAGCACATTTTTAAATGCTAAGCAATTGTCAAATCGCCAAAGAGGCAGAATATACCAATTAAGAAAGACTGCTAACAGCCCAAACATATTGTTGTTGTCGTTCAGTCGCTAAGTCGTGTCCGACTGTTTGTAACCCCATGAACTGCAGCATGCCAGGCTTCTCTGTCCTTCACTATCTCTGTGTTTGCTCAAACTCCTGTCTATTGAGCCCAAACATATTCATCCTTTTCTCTTTACTAACAGGATCCTAATTTCGATGCTGTTACGAAAGATTTCCCTCCAGTTATAAAATATAAAACATGCAACAGTTATGGAATATCTTCTTCCTTTGTCCCCACTGTTGTTCAGACTAGCTGTGAGATCCTGTCCTGGCCAAAGAGCTATAAATAGAAATCTACTGTTGTAACTTCCAGGAAAGCTCCTGGTTTCCCAGTAAAAGGAGGAGAGACTTGGCTTACAATACTCCAGCCTTTCCCATCTTTTCTGCTTTGAACTTGGAATGATGGGTGACGGTGCAATAATGACCTTGTGGGAGAGCTGGAAACTAGAAGGAGAATTCCCTGGGCAACTATACCAACTCTGGACTGCCTGCTTCTAAACTGTTTATAATGAGAGAAAAAGAAAAGCCTTAATTGGTTAAGCTATTATAGTGGAGGTTCTCTTTATACATGGGACAGTACCATCCTGATACAATGACCAATACGATAAAGGAAAAATATACGTCATTACTACCAGCTGACAACTAAACTAACCCATCAATTAATTCAAACAGAAAACCAAAGACATCATACCTTAGCAGCAGTATTTGGTTTCATACCACATCGGTAGGTCTTTGCTATCTGGGGAGTCAGCTGGATCTCCTTGGTAAGCTGCCTCCATTTTCTACACTCAGGTTTTGTACATTGAACCTAGATGGAAAGTAAGAAGTCAAGGTCAATGAGTTAGCGCCTCTTGAGTGAGCATTTCTTCTCTCTTCCTTTGCCATCTCCTCCACATGATTTGGGTTAACAAGTGTTCAGCATCAAATGCATGAGGTTAAGTGAAACAAGCCAAATGTAAAAGGTCACACACTGCCTGATTTCTTTATACAAAGCATCTAAAATGGTAAATTCAGAAAGACAGAAAGCAGATCAGGGGTTGCCAGGGGGTAGGGGTAGGGAGGAATGGGAGGTAACGGCTGAATGGGCACAAATCTCCTTTGTGGATGATGAAATGTTCTGGAATTGGATATTGGTGGTGATTGGACCACACTGTGAATGTACTGAATGCTGAGTTGTACATTTTAAAAGGGTTAATTAAAAAACCTTTTTAAATTTATTCTTTAATTGGAGGATAATTGCTTTACGACGTGTTGGTTTCTGCAGTACAACAATGCGAATCAGTCATAAGTGTGTGTGTGTTCTTTCCTCTTGAGTCTCCCTTGGGAATTTTTTGTGAATTTAAAGTTATGTAAATCTCACTTCAATTAAGAAAAATTTTAAGGTATGCATAGAAAAGCTCAAATTACCTATAACATTAAATGAATTAGCAAATAATTTATTGAATGATGGTATATTTATATTATATATACAATCACCAAAGTGTGTTTTCAAAGAATGGCTAAATAGAAAAAATTAAGTTAAATTAATTTTAAAAAACCTAAAAGCTACTAAAAACTTACATGCAAAGTATAATTCTAAACCAAATTAGGATTTGCATACTAAGTGTGAAATTGTGTTTAAATAAACACAGAAAAACATGAACAAAGAAGAGAGATATGGACCAAACTTAGCAATGGCTATCAACAGCTGGTAATGAGTCTTTAGTTTCTTCTTTATGCTACAGGTCAAGTTAGGTGATTTTTCCACAAAAATAAAAAAAGTGATTGGCTTTCATAGCTACAGAAAGAATAAATGTAATTAAAGAAAACTTCCCTAAAAATTGGAATTTTCATCCATTCCTCTTGCATTTAGTGCTATAAATGCTTTTTCTGTTTAGCTGCTCAGTTGTGTCCAACTCTTTGCTACCCCATGGACTGTAGCCTGCCAGGCTCCTCTGTCCATGAGATTACCCAGGCAAGAATGACTGGAGTGGGTTGTCATTTCCTTCTCCAGGGGATCTTCCTGACCCACGAATCAAACTCCCATTTCCTGCTTGGCAGGTGGATTCTTCACCCTGGAGCTACCAAGGAAGCCCTATAAATGCTTCACAAAGTCATACAGTTTTATCTTTTTTACCCAGTAGGGGAGCTGCTGGTCTGCCATGAAAGCTTTGGGACTAGGTTCAGTTTTTCCATTGCTTGTCCATATTTTTTTCCACGTAGTATATTTGTCATATCCATCCTTATGGCTGAAAAACAGTAAAAATAAATATATCAAACAATAAGCTATTCAGGTTTTCAAAACAGGAGTCAGATAGAAATCTTATGTGAAGGACTTAACTAGCCACATTATAAGGGGGGAGGAGTAAGTTATCATAGGATGCACAGAACAGGTTGCATTTTTAGTATCTAAAACTATCAAGAAGGGATGGTTACCTGTCTGTCCAGCACCCTCTAGCTGTCAGCATCCCCCACAAAATCTTTTCATTCCTGCCCCTTTGCATTGGCATAGAAGAGCAAAGCAGCGTCTAAATTTTTCAGAATTTGTGAACTACAGAGAACAACTGTCTCATGGCAGATACTTTCTGAGCTCTGAGTGTGCACACACAAGCATACACACATGCAAACTATAGCATCAAAGTTCTGGCACACCTGTAGTCAGCTCAGGTATGGATGAAACAGTGAAATAATTCAGTAACCCCGGGGAGGGGGGTGCTCAGACTTAACCATCTGATCCCCACCACTGCCCAGGCCACCATCCCTTCCACCCCAAAAACTTCCAACAATCATCAGAACAAACCTTCTGTAGTAATGGTCAAAGCATTCATTACAGAAATGCTCCCCACAGGAGAGGTGATACCATCGGGATGTGTAGCCATTCTTGGCACATCTGAAAACAGCAAAAACAGATAGATTTGGTAACAAATAAACATGTCTTGCTTTTTCTGTTAACATTTATCAAACACCTCCTATGAGCCCATTTTGCCTTACCTTCACTTAGAATCCTAATGACTGGATATTACAACAGAAGAAATGGCTGACTGACACAGAACAATGCATGGGGAGGGCACAGCGACTTACATCAGCGGTACCCAGCTGCCTGCTCATCAAAAGGCCCTGGGACTTAGTTTTATCAGGACTCCATGGAGTGATGATATGGTTTTAGGACGTGAAAGAAGGGATGGCAGTGGGCTTGCCGCATGGGTGTGAAGGAGGGAAGTGTGGTCTCTAGCAGCAACATCTGGCCAGCTGGGATCGGACCATCCCATGGGCAATCTGGCAAATAAAACCTGCCACACAGCCAATAATGTAGCAAAAGAACGAACTATAAAGCCACTACGAACACTAACACCACCACTTCTTTGTGATTTAAAAAAAAGAAAGAAAGGATTTGTTTTCCAGGTTTCATTGAATCTTAACTGAAGATTTCTTTCCACTGGAAGTAAAAGGTCAGGCTTGGATCATCGCAACAAAAATGGCAAGAGTGCAATTAGCGATGTAGTTTGAATGAGCCCTGTATGTATCTTTGGAGGCAGAGGTATGCTGTAAGAGGGAGAAAAGCAGCCCAGAGAAATAAGCAAACACTGGTCTCTGTAGGAAGCTCAAGGTTCTCCCTACTCCCCCCTTACCTCTTACCCCATCCCATCCTCAAACTATCCTCCCATTCCCAACCTCCAGAGGTACAACTATGGGGGATGCAATGTGAGCACAGGGGGCTGGTCACTGTGCAGAGCTGATACAGGCTAGTCTAATGGGGGAGTGAGTAGTGGGGTATGATGTGTACAAAATGTACCAGCAATGTCTCTACTGCAGGATAGCAGTATCTCTATGTATCTTTAGGAAGACTATCTTTGAGGATGAACGCGCTCATTGGCAGGAAGGTGAGGCCAAGACATGCCGTCTAAACAGACCTTTCAGAAGTACTTGCAAAGCACACCGGACATGTGGCTGTACAGCCTGCTTTTTCACATTTCCTGTACTTCTTCTCTGACCCACCATCTTCATCCTCATCTGTCGTCTCCGTGGCCTTTTTCTTTGCCTGAGAAAGAACCAGCTGAGGTTAAGATCAACACTGGCATGGCCCAGGGTGGAGGTGGTGGGAGGTTTACTCCTGAAATCACTTCCACGTTAGAAGTTCTAAGTGTGAAGATCAACAGCATCCTGGCAGAGGGGTAGGGGCTGACGATAACAGCAATTTCCTTGAGACTGCATTGTGTAAACAATTCACTAATCTGCTAGAAATCTGGAACCAGCACTTCGAAAACAGGTCTCTAAGTAGAGACCGAAAATGCATACTAGCTTCTTTTAGGAAAAAGCTGTTTCAACTCTACTTCAATATTGATTATCTGACCCAGATAATCTAACCAATAAAAAATTAAAAAGAAATTTTTTTAGGCTGTATCATAAAAAATGAAAGCCACTTTCAAATTAAGATTGTTCTCTTTGCTTAGAGAAGTTCTATCCTCTCAGTATTGTAGATTTAAAAACTACAATAAAAATCTGTAGACAAATTCTAGAGAAAGAATTACATCATTCAATATTTTCCTTAAAAAAAAAAAATGGCCCTACAAGAAAGATGGCAGCAAGTAAGCCATCAACAGCACCCAACTAACTATGAATGCCTATGAATGATATCAAGCCAAGCATGATCGGGCCCCAGCTCACATCCTGGAGGCAACCACACAGCTGAACACCCTATGCTGTTTCACAGCAATGCCTTTATCTCCGCCAGATAAGCTTTTTTCCCTACATTCTATCACTTTATCACACTGGAAATCCCAAGGTGAATTTTTCCACTAGACTGCAAGTTCCTTGAGGGCTGGAATTCTACTCTTTCATCTCTAATTCTTCAGTCCCAATCACAATAAGTCCGTTGGCTCAAAACAGGGTCAATGAATGAACAAATAAGCGATACCTGCCTACCGGAACTCCTCAAAGGAAGGCTATCTGGAGAATGATCAAAAGATGCTTTTTTCTTTGTTCTCCCCCGTGAGGTTGCCATTGTATCAGAAAATCTGTCAAAATAAAAGAAAAAACAGAAAACATTAAATAAGAGCATCTGCTAATACTTTCAACACTCTGGAGTCAAGTTATTAAGTAGTTTTGGTGGTAAGAGTGCATGCCCTACAGTTAGATGGCCTGAGTGTGAAACCACTGCTTTCAAGTTATTTAAGCTAAGACTAAGCCTCAGTGTTCTCATATATAAAATGGGCACAACTAGTGTGTACCCTAGTATTGTTGTGAGGATTAAGTAAAATAATTAATTGAAAGCACCAGGCCTAGTGTAAGTATTCAATAAATGTTACCCATTAGTAGTATATATATTTTACATATATACAGAAATGAAGGACCTATAAACAAAAGACACTGTTTATAAAATTCAATGAATAAAAACATCTTATTTTTATGTTCCTCTCTTTCTCACTATGTCTTAGTTCCCAAACTTTGATCTATTTTACTTTAAAAGGTATACAGGCTTCCCTCGTAGCTCAGTTGGAAAAGAATCTGCCTGCAGTGCAGGAGACCTCGGTTTGATTCCTGGGTTGGGAAGATCCCCTGGAAAAGGAAATGGCAACCCACTCCAGTATTCTTGCCTGGAAAGTCCCATGGAAAGAGGACCCTGTAGGCAGGCCACAGTCCATGGGGCGGCAAGAGCTGGACACAACTTAGCTACGAAACCACCAACCACCACCATACTTTAAAAAGAAAAAGCATTCATTTCTTCTCAGTAAAACCCAACAAATAAATCTCAGGCACACTATCTGGTCGCTATTGAATACAGGAATCTGGGTTAGACAGTCACTGGACAAACTGAGTTCTCAAACTAGTTTAATCACAGCACAGTTAGAACATTAAGAATCAAAAGTCTAAGCAAAAAAAAAAAAATGCATAAATCCATGAATGATCAAGACTTGTCATACTACCATTCTTTTCAATTAACTTAAATAAGGAATGAAAAATGCTTAGCATAACTAAGTACTCGCTAGTATATGGATCCTACAGTTATCAGACATCTCCTTCCCTGGTCCATATTTACTCCACACACATACTCACAATAGCATGAGAAATAAATAGGACATACTACAGATAAGGAAGTGAAAGTGGAATTTGAAAGTGGAGAAGTGTTGTTAAGATACAAGTCCCACATATATGATCTTAATCTTGGTGAAAAGCTTTGAAGGGCTTGTAATCCTATTGCTTCACTACATACACTGTGATCCTACTGTTTACACCAGGGCTTCCCTGGTGGCTGAGAGGTTAAAGCATCTGCCTGCAATGCGGGAGACCCGGGTTCAATCTCTGGATCTTCTCCAGGAAGATCCCCTGGAGAAGGAAATGGCAACCCACTCCAGTACTCTTGCCTGGAGAAGCCCATGGACGGAGGAGCCTGGTAGGCAGCAATCCACGGGGTCTCAAAGAGTCGGACATGACTGAGCGACTTCACTTTCACTATTTACATGAACATTTGTAAGTTATGGATTTATGAACATCACATGTAAAAACTTTCAATCTGCCAGCTACATCAACTTTGAGAAATCTTGATACCACCATTATGGGTGGTTTTTCTTTGACTCAGTCTTCACTATCTCAAAATCATTATGTTAATATAGGAACAAATATACTGTATACATATTCTGAAATGCATTACAGCTCTTAGCCATTTTAAAAAATTGCCATTAGTCCTACAGCACTCATTATGTAGCTGGATAAAGCACTGCTGCTGCTGCTAAGTTGCCTCAGTCGTGTCCAACTGTGTGCGACCCCAGAGACGGCAGTCCACCAGGCTCCCCCGTCCCTGGGATTCTCCAGGCAAGAACACTGGAGTGGGTTGCCATTTCCTCCTCCAATGCATGAAACTGAAAAGTGAAAGTGAAGTCGCTCAGTCGTGTCCAACCCTCAGCGACCCCATGGACTGCAGCCCACCAGGCTCCTCCGCCCATGGGATTTTCCAGGCAACAGTACTGGAGTGGGTACCGTCGCCTTCTCTGGGATAAAGCACTAAGTGGTTTTAGAAGTACTACAGTCTACCTTAATTCTTATACCCTAAGAAGGGCTTCTGGCTCACATTTTCAAAATAATTTACAATCTCTTTACATAAAACTTATAACCTACATTATTCATAAAATGAACCACAAATAAAGCAAATGTAAACGTGTACACTGTATATGTTAAGTACTGCAGCAAAAATATTTGCGTCTAATGTGCGGTTTAGGAATGCAAATAAAATCAGTTCAAGCAACATTTGACCATGTTACTTGGGAATGCAAGCACTCTCAAAGGAAAGCATAATTTCTGGAAATTTCATCAAACATTTTAACCCAACTGTATACTGAAAAACATATTTTTGATTGCAAAAGAATGATGTAATCCAAGAAATGGTTAAGAGGAAATGAAAACATTAGCTATGAAAGCCGTTAAGAAATCTGTGTGGTCTGGGAAAAATATGATTGAAGATTTTCAGAGTAGCACATTTTCACCTTTAATTACACCATTAACAGTTATGTACCTTCATTCTTTTGTGACACTGTAATTTCTTTATTTTCACTGTTGCTGGGTTCTTGGGGCCTCAAATGGAGGAAAAAATTTTAAATTGGGAGGACTACAGTTACTTATGCTTTTAAATATAATCTTAGAAATACTGACCAAGTGTTAGTTAAACAAATTAGTATACTGGAAGTGCTTTCCCGCTTTTCCCTCAAACTAATAAACACACCTAACTTTAAATATAATCAATTTGTTTCAGGTTCAGTATGACCTTATAAGCATAGTTCTTCCTAATTTTAAGTTCGTAGCTTTGGTTTTCTCTTAACATGACCGAAAAAAAAGGAAAAAATGGTTGGGGGGGGGGCTACCTAAATATGTGTGAATATATCAATGTCTAGATTTCTAGTTTAGTAAGTTCCAAGATTTTTTCAGAAGTAACTTATTCAAAAAACTGAAAAAAAAACCCACACAGAATCCATAAAAATATGAATTAAAGGACTCCAGGTTGAAATAAAAACGTATAGTGGCATTAACATAATTTTTCGAAACTGGACAAACTACTAGAAACTTCTCCAGAGACAACAGGGGCAAAAATTTCCCTTCCGGCCACTTAAAACTGCACCCACAAGAATCAACTTTCAGACATATGGATCCAGTTCAATTGCCCGAATGCTTTGTTTAGGACTTTCTCTGCACGGAGTATAATTAATTATTGATGGTCATTTTCTCCTGTACCTCCTGAAGAAAACCTCTCCCACTCACCTTTCTTCCACTAAAGTCGGTTTAAAAAAAAAAAAAAACCACCAACCAACCAAAGTGTAAAAGCCTTGAGCTGTGTGTGCACTGGTGGAGTGACCGATCCTCCAAACGAAGTGGTGTGGACGCCTGCACGCTCTCCCAAAGGAAGGCCTGGCCTCCATCTGGCTAGGTTCCAGGTCACAGAACCCCCAACTCGCTACAGCTGGGCCTGTCTCTTCCTTCCTCTTTCACCTGCCAGCTGCTGGGCTGTTGACTAACAGCTACCGAAATCGGGCCGCCCCCTCCGGGTCCCCGGTCCCGGAGGAGTCACCCCAGCAACCTGGCAATGCCGATAGCGTCTTAATGCGTGGTCCCCGCGCTGCAGTCCAGCTAACAGCACCTGCGAGGCCGTACCGGCTTCTCGCCGCCACGCTCTCAAAGCTGGGAGGCAAGCGACCGAGTTCCAGCCCCCGGACGGTGGGTGCCCCCTTCCTCGCAGCAGCCTCTCCCCGGGTGACAGGGCTCTGACAGCCCCCAGGAGGGAGCCCCCAAAGGCTCCCTGTGCCACGGGCAGCCGCCTCGCTTTCCGAAAAGCTCTCTCGACTCCTCCGAAGTCGGAGAAGCCGCAGCCTCCCCAGGCTCACCTTTGCGCTGGAGGCGTGCAAGGAGTCTCGGGGAGACGGCACCCCTGTACAGAAAGCAAACATTGTGAGGAGGTGGATTAACCCGCAACACCGCGAGGAATCCGGGAAGCCGGTCGCTCCAACACCCCAGGCCAGGAATCCACCCCCTCCCCAATTCCTCGGGCTGGGACCCTCCCCCGCACCCCTCGCCCCTTTCCAACCCGAGGACAGAGGTAGAGCCCCGAGGGACCAGTCCACCTCCCACCCGGGCGAGGAGAGCGGCTCAGAGGCAGGAGAGCTTGCACCCCGGCCAGGCTGCTTTGTGCAGAGCTGTCACCAGAAATCCGCCGCTGCCCCCACGCCCGCCCCCGGAGCCGCGCGTCCTCCCCGCCCCCCCACCTCGGAGCACAGGCGAGACCGAGCGCGCCGCCCCGGGCTGCGGGCGCCTCTCCGGAGCCGCGCGCTGCGCGCACAGGACAGCAGGATCCGCGCCGCGAGCCGCAGCCTCAACTCGGCCGCTGCCGCCGCCGCCGCTTCCGCCCCTGTCACGACGTGACCCGTGGTGGGAGGAGCCGGCGGGACCGGGGAGGAGCCGGGTCCCCGCCTTCGCCTCCGCCGCGCGGCTCGCCCCGCCCTGGCCATTTCCGCCGCTGCGCAAAGCCAGGGCGCCTGGGGAGGGGGGCGGGGTCTGTGCGCCGCGGGAGGGGCGGGCCCGGGGGCGGGGCTGAGCCGGGGGCGCGGGTCCCCAGCCGGTTCGGCCCCTGGGGCAGCGCCAGAGTCAGCGGCCGGCGGGCGGACAGCGCACGAGGTAGGGGCTGCTGGGCGCGGAGGTGGGTGCGGTGACCAACGGGCACTTTGCGAGTGTGAGTGTGTGATCGGAATCGGGAACGGGGCACTCCACGGTGTGCGCACCGCCTGGCAATCCGCGCCCTGAAATGGACTCAAGGAGCGCAGTGTTCTGAGTCCCTGATTAAAGTGACCTCCAAATCACTGTCGGGCATGGTTGATTTTAAGAAAAGAGAAGTACTTGCCAGAAAAACGAGTGATGCGCTGGGGGCGGGGAAGTGGGAGAAATGGGGTGTTGTAAATATCCTGTCTTGCTCCATGGTAAATGCATAGGTGTATGCATATGTAATAGGAAATCACTGAGCCACACTCTAAAAATTTGTGCCCTTGAGTTTAAAATCTTCAATTTTAAATTTACTTCAGTTTTCTAAATTCTACAATTTACCAAAATTTTTAAAATAAATTTACTGAATTTTACTAATTTTAATTTAGGAAAATTTAACTTCAATTTACTAAATTTTCAGTTTGCTAAAAATTTTTAAATAAATTTAAAGCAGAAACATGGTTTTATCGAAAAGGTGAGGAGGAAACCAGACTTGGGAGAAGACCCAAGGAGATTTGTGCACATCTGCTATTTCTGTGTATGGGTAAGAATGATTATGAAATTAGCCTGTCCTGGTTCTTATAATTTTGCACTTTTATCTTGTTATAGAAGGAAATTTTTTCTTTCTCCAGAAAGGGATGTGGACAAGTTAAGTACATGTTGAGAAGCTATGAGAACAGCTAAGAAATGACTAAATTATATTCATGATACCAAGTCTTTGTGAGAGGGGTATGTGTGTTAAGTTGCTTCAATCGTATCTGACTCTCTGCGACCCCGTGGACTGTAGCTCACCAGGCTCCTCTGTCCATGGGATTCTCCAGGCAGGAATACTGGAGTGGATCACCATTCCCTTCTCCAGGGGATCCTCCTGACCCAGGGATTGAGCCTAGGTCTCTTAGGTCTTCTGCACTGGCAGGCAGGCTCTTTACCACTAGCGCCAGCTGGGAGGAGAGGTGGTTGTTGTTAGTCACTCAGTCGAGTCGGAGCTGAACTATTCCAGGCTGCCCTTGTGCTTAGTTGCTCAGTCATGTCCAACTCCTGCAACCCCACAGACTGGAGCCTGCCAAGCTCCTCTGTCCATGGGATTCTCCAGGCAGGAAGACTCAAGTGGGTGGCCATTTCCTTCTCCGGAGGATCTTCCTGACCCAGGGATCGAACCCTGGTCTCCTGCATTGCAGGCAGATTCAAAGAGAATATTGCTTGTGTCAGTCAGATTCTTTACCGACTGAGCTAGAAGGGCCCAATAGGTTGGCCTTGTTCCATGATAAAATGCTTCCCTTTTAGAGAACTGTTTTAATCAGGCTCAAGTTCAGGTGTCAAAATTTGTGGCTGAAAATGGAAATGGGAAAACTATAACTCGCTTTTCTGTACACAGTATAGTCAGATAACTCCTCTCACCTCTCAGAAGACTCAAGGATCACCTCCTGACATGTCAGGGCCTTTCAAAAAGCCATTTGTTAACAAATGTTTGCTGGAAAGTGATTTGTGTTCTTAATTCCAAGGGAGGTGCCTTCTCCGTTTAATCCTAAGCACACTGAAGCCCAATTTGTCATAAAGGGAACTTTTTCTTGAATAACTTCTTATCCGTGATGTTTGCTGTTCTCACAGATGAATCATTAAATTAACTCCACTAAGATTAGCCTGCTAGTGTAATCCAAACCAAATTAGTTTCACTAATGATTCAAAGGGTACGTTAGAACTATTGTGTTGTATTGTCCTTATGTAACAAATTTCATATTGAAAAGACAGACATTTTCCACATACCTTCAGGTAGATTTGCAGTTATGTTCACATGTCTTTTTTCCTTAGTTCTCTTTGTAAAGGAAAAAAAATAAGGAACAAAGAGTATTGCTCATCATCCAGTTATAGTAAGGGTTAAATTGCAACCCCCTGCAGAGAGTGATATTTATTCGCCAAGTGTTTCAGGACTTCAGGAAGGAAAATAAGAGTGAGGCATTATGTGTTTTGGATCAATGGCCCCTAGATAGCATGCTTCAGGGAGAATTATACAGTGGTCCCAGATTCCTGCAACTTTTTGTACACAGAAATCACTAAAATCATTAACTTGAAGTATCTGTTCTTTGTGATTAGCAGTAATCTTTTACCAAGATGTATGCTAGACTACGGGCCTCCCCAGTAGCTCAGCGGTAAAGAATCTGCCTGCGACGCAGGAGCCACAGGAGACGCAGGTTCAATCTCTGAGTGGGGAAGATCCCTAAAGGAGGGCATGGCAACCCTCTCCAGTATTCTGGAGAATCCCCCTGGATAGAGGAGCCTGGCGGGCTACTGTCCATAGGGTCACAAAGAGTCAGGCACGACTGAAGTGACTTAGCATGCATACGCACGCTAGGCTACATATTTTTCCTAGTTAAAAAAAAAAAAAAATCTTATGTATACAGAACGTACATATTAGGAGCATTTTCCCAGAGCTATGCTCTGAAAGGCTGTGCCCCTGAAAGACTCTCTCCTAGGCTATTGTCCTCAGTGAGGTCCCCAAATAAAATTGAAACTCATAACTCTTAGGTTGTGTGTTTTTCTTTAGATCAACACCTTTGTATGCATTTTCCATTCAAAAAAAAAAAGTTTAAGAAAATTATTTGAAAATGCAGACTTGTGGGATAGAGGTGGGATACTGAATCCATGCATCTGCTTGTATTCCTTCCTGAAACTCCACCAAAACAACAACAGGATTTTTAAAGGCATAAAGGAAGGACAGAAGAGAAGAATTTCTAAATCAAGAAAGCAGATGGACAAGTGGTGAAGGATTTTGCAGACTGAACAAAGCTAAATTCTAAACCAGCAATGGGGAAGCCAATGAGCAATCTTACTTGTAGTGTAGAATTCCCCAGTGCTCCCAAGTTAGCAGCACCAGGTATCTCTGGGAAATGGAAGGGTCTGGTCTAAATTAAGGCAATTGTTTGAAATTCTGATTCCTGAAAAGCTAAGTTCCTGATCCCTTCCCCAACTTCCTGCTCCTCTTGGCATCAGCAGACGTTTGGGGCTTTATTCCCTGGAGAGGGTGCAGTCTTTGGACTGGGAAGATACAGTTCACAGCTGGGGATGGGAGTACCATACTGAAAGTACAGAAATTAACTGAACACAAGCAAATGAATGCTGGCACCTTCTTCCGTTTTTATCCTTTTCTCATGGGCGGAAGAGCCTGGTAGGCTAGAGTCCATGGGGTTGCGAAGAGTCAGACACGACTGAGCGACTTCACTTTCACTTTTCACTTTCATGCATTGGAAAAGGAAATGGCAACCCACTCCAGTGTTCTTGCCTGGAGAATCCCAGGGACGGGGGAGCCTGGTGGGCTGCCGTCTATAGGGTCACACAGAGTCGGACACGACTGAAGCGACTTAGCAGCAGCAGCAGTAGCATGTGAGTATAGAATCATGGTCCCAAGGACTCAAGCTTTCAACAGGAATTAGAAGGTCCATTTATGGAAAGTCTTAAGTCCAAAAAAATAAAGATCATGACATCTAAGTTTCCAAATGATATCTGCTCACATCATTCTACAGTAAAGCGTAGAGTCAGTAAGCTCCATCCACAAACTTAACCTTATAATCAGCTTTTTGGTATTTACTCTTAAATGTGAGTAGGTAATGGGGCTTCCCTGGCTGCTCAGTGGTAAAGAATCCACCTGCCAAGCCAGAGATGCAAGCTCAATCCCTGGGTCAAGAAGATCCCCTGGAGAAGGAAACAGCAACCCACTCCAGTATTCTTGTCTGGAAAATTAAGTGGACAGAGAAGCCTGGCAGGCTGCATACAGTCCATAGGGTCACAAAATCAGACATGACTGAGTGACTAAGCAATTGCTAGGCATTTAAGGGCAATCACTAGTTTGGAAGACAAGACAAAATCAACAGAAAAAGTGACTCAGTAACAAACCATGCAGGTAAATAAAAGAAAATATTATAGCCTTTCTGTACATAAAATAAAAATAAAATGAAAAGAGAGCATCAGAAACAAAAAGGAGCTCTTAAGAAGTAAAGACTTGAAAGCAGGAAAGAAAAACTAAATAGAAAAATAAAAATAAGGTGATCTCTCGAAAAACAGGGCAAATGGTGAAGAGCTGGAAAATAGAAAAAATGTGAGCGATTTACAGTATTGGGTCAGGAGATTCTATTGCTGTTGTTGTTCAGTCTCTCAGTTGTGTCTTACTCTTTTGGGACCTCACGGATTGTAGCCCGCCAGGCTCCTCTGTCCATGGGATTTCCCAGGCAAGAATACTAGAATGTACTGTCATTATTCCCTTCTCCAGGGGATCTTCCCAATCCAGGGATCGAACCTGTGTTTGCTGCACTCTAGGCAGATTCTTTACCTCTTGAGCCATTTGGGAAGTTCTACAACCACATAAAAGGGATCTGAGAAAGAGAAATAGAAAAAAACAGGGGGGGTCAAAATCATCTGAATAATTCAAGACTTCTTCCAGAATTGAAGAATATGAGTTTCCAGATTAAAAGAACTACACCAAACAGATGTAAGTGGACCCAGAGTAAGGCCCAGAATTATGAAATTGCACAAACTAAGGGACAAAGAAAAGCTTTGAGAGAGAGAAAAATATTGGCCACATCGAAAAACCATCAGAATCCGAATGTCTTTGAATTTAAGCATTAACTCTGCAAGCTAGATGATAAGGGAATGATTTCTTCAAAATTGTGAGTGAAAATGTTTTCCACCTGAGAATTCTTATGCAGCAAAACTACACATCAAGGATGGGGAATGCCCAGTTACGTCTGACTCTTGGCAACCCCATGGATTGTAGTCCTCCACGCCCCTCTGTCCATGGGATTTTCTAGGCAAGAATACTGGAGTGGGTTGCCAGTGGGTGGGGAATAGTATGAAGATATTTTATATATGCAAAGTTGCAGAAGAAACCCTTTTCTCCCATACGCCCTTTCTCAGAAAGCTGCTGAAGGTTATACTTTACCAATATAAGGGTGATAACAAAAAAAGGGGGGTAGCCAATTAAGGAAACAGGGGATCTAGCACAAGATAAAAAAGAAAGTTTCAGGATGATGATCGGGAAGGATCCCAGAAGGCCAGCTGTGTACCAGGAGAAGAGAGCATCCACGTATGAAGGCTCTTCTCTAAGATGACGTTGATAGGATATCTGATAACTGCAGAGACTGACAGTGTACTGATAGGAGACTGGGAGAACTTAGTGCTGAATTAGTAATAAATACATAGAAATTTTATAAATGAAAAAGCCAGACAGTTATTAACTATAGATTTAAAAGGTTGTACAGAAAAGGAAAAGTAATCATAGAATTCTACATGGCTTAGCTGAGAATAGTATTTATCTAGTCATTGTAATGTATACTTGAAATATTTAATCACAAATATGCTATGTGTGTATGGATGCAATAGGAAAAATGAGAAGGTGATATGTGTGTGTGTGTGTGTGTTGGCAAGTTGAAAGAGGGCTAAGTGCTGATATTTTCTAGATGCTTCCTAGAAGTGAAAAATTAAGATACAAAATAAGCATGATATTTGAGTCATATTTTGAGATATATGTCAAGATTCAGCTAAAAGAAATAAAGATGGTTGCCTCTCAGAAGTGGGGACCTGCTTTCATAACTCTGTTGAGCTCTGAATTGTGTACAACATAACATTGGTTAAAAACAATAAGTAAACATTAAACGAAGTTTTCAAAATTAAAGAATGAGATGTTAAAGGGACTTCCCTAGTGGCTCAGTGGTAAAGAATCCACTTGCCAATGCAAAAGAATGAGATGTTAGGAAAAGTTCTCAGCTAACAAAAGTTATACTGCCTGTTTATTTTTTTATCCTCTCTCTCTTTTTAAAAAAGTTAAACTCTTTTACTCTAAGATGTAATTCAATTTATTTAAAGATCTTTCCTAATATGGATTATGAGGTATGCCTAAACCATCAGACTCACTGAAAAGTAACTTTCATGTGGCTTTTCCTTGAATATTGAAATATTTTTTTTAAAGCTACACGGCTGAAAATATTAGGGTTTTATTTCATTTATCATAGAATTGAAATGCCCTTAAATGACAGCATTACAGACATTTTTCATTTTTAGGCACTGGGGACATTTGTTTGTGAGCCAGAGCCATCTACAAAACCATGGCTGATACAAGAGCGGTACTTGACAGTGAAGAGTACCCAGACACTGAGGTTCAGAAAGACCGGGTGCTGACTCTGGAAGAATGGCAAGAAAAGTGGGTGAATCACAAAACTGGATTTCATCAAGAACAAGGACATCAGTAAGAAATGTTTATATTAAATGTGGGTCTATAACAGAAATGCCCCATCAGAAACTGACTTTGGAAATAGAAATAATAATATAGGTACACATTACTTGACTGATTTTTAAGATGCACAGGTTTAGTTTTTCACATTTGAGCATCTCTGAAGTCAGAATGTGTCTGTGGCATGTCATGGTTTAATGGCAGTGATATTTCTTCCTGTGGAGTATAAACCATGGTGCGACCTACAGTTGATGGCATCTTCAATTTTTGAAATATGTCTTTCTTTAATCCCCTGTAACGTCTATTCATTGGTCATGTGTGTTTATACATACCCAGATGCTCAAGCTATGTTAATGCTGCTATCTCTTTATACTGAAGAGTAGTGGTGGTATGACTTCGCTTTCCAATAGCATATGTCCAAATGTTAAAGTACTGTCTACATGGTGGAAGAAGAGAAGTTGAGAGAAATTAATGTGAGCTACATGCTGAGCAATGTAATGGTAGTCGAAGTCAGCTTTGAAGCAGCAGCAATAGACGATGGCCCATTGCCAAGTAAAGTGGTCGTGACAGATGTTCCTTCGTCCAGGCAGCCACCCTGACTGCCTAGGGGACACTGTTACTATTATCACGTTTGCACACTGAGTAATAGTTGGGATATCATCCCAGAACCATTGTATGAGTTCTCTCTGTCGTGTAGCTGGCTTTAGAACATGCACACAGGTGGTGGTGGTGGTCGTGGGTGGTCCGACTCTTTTACAACCCCATGGACTATGTAGCCCGTGTAGCCAGGCTCCTCTGTCCATGGGATTCTCCAGGTGAGAATCCTGGAGTAGGCTGCCATTCCTTCTCTATCACATAGGAATACATTTTTAAAACATAGCAACTAATGAAAAATAAAATTTTGTTTTTAATTACTAACCAGGAAAATCCTAGGTTTGGGTCAGGTTAACCCCTCACTAGTTACATGACTGAGCAAGCTGCTTAATCTTCCTGTTTCTTCATATGTAAACTGGCAATTTTAATAACCAAGGTTCTCTACTGAGTAAAAGTTGTTGGGAAATATTATGTGAGATAATTCATGAAAAGTACTTAGCGTTATATGATTGTAGTCCTTTCCTCTGTGCCTTGGGCTAATTAAAACAATTTTTTTTTTTCTTCCCAGGCTATTAAAGAAGTATCTGGATACTTTTCTTAAAGGCGAGAAAGCACTGAGGGTATTTTTTCCCCTTTGTGGAAAAGCAGTTGAAATGAAATGGTATGAGCAGATAAGCATGAACATCCTCTCTTGTCTTGATGATAGATACTATGGGTGAATATTTAACAGGATGTAAGTTTAAAAAGTTCCTTTCTCAGGAAATGTACAGGGATTCTATATTTAGTAGACTATTACTGATGGCTTCATAGAGGTAATATTCTCAAACAGTGAAGACACTGCCGAAACAGAGGGGTCAACTTGTGTTTCTGTATTGAGTTACGAAAAAGAATTAGTTTAGAACCATTGAGATGGGAGAGGGAAAAATGGAACCAGTCTTCCTTCTTAAATCTCCTTCACCTTTGTGCCTGGTTTAGTTTTTGTAGGTGTTTTAGGAATGTGGCTAAGTTAATTTTAGATATTTTAAATAGAGGTGGACAGAAAAATGAATTACTGCTTTTTGGCAAGAATGTGTATAGTCCACAGTTCAACTCAACCCTCCCTTCCCTCAACCAGCACGTAGGAGTTTTTGTTTTCATGAATCATTGCTAATAAAACCAGTGATAAAGAAAGTGTTTCTTGTGAGTAATTCTCTGTGAAAAGAATTCACTTGAATTAACAAGCCACCCTCACTATGGGTCACCCTAAAGTCACAAACCTGACAATTATTTCCTATACAGAATTTGTTGTGATGATTGATGTACAGATGCTATCTTATGTGCCAAGATGTACTATTCATTTATAAGCGTTCATGCTTATAAATAAAATAAAATAAATAAAATACATGAAAGCGATTAGTAAGTGAAAAATACAGTAACTTAAAAATGCTCTGTTCCCTATGTAAACATAGGTGGCCAAACCACAGAATCTGTATGCATTGGGAGTGGATTTCTGAGTGGGGACGGTGACATTTTTGCAGGCTGCCACCGCTCCCGCAACTTGTAGCTGAGAGCTTTTGCGAGTGGCTGCTGTGGCTTAAAGAGTCTGCTGCTGCTGCTGCTGCTGCTAAGTCGCTTCAGTTGTATCCAACTCTGCGCGACCCCAGAGACGGCAGCCCACCAGGCTCCCCCATCCCTGGGATTGATTCTCCAGCCAAGAACACTGGAGTGGGTTGCCATTTCCTTCTCCAATGCATGAAAGTGAAAAGTGAAAGTGAAGTCGCTCAGTCGTGTCCGACTCTTAGCAACCCCATGGACCGCAGCCTACCAGGCTCCTCCATCTAGGTGGCCACAAAATTGAGAACATTACATCCTAACTGACTGACTGAATCAGACAAGAGAATTACTTTGGAAACTACCTGCAAGAAAAACATTAACTCTATGAACAGATCATCTTATTGTCATAAGTGTTAACAACCTAGTTCTAGCAGAAGCTTTGAGGCAAAATTAGAAAACAGTATAAGGAAACAGCCGATTAAATGTGATTGCTGAAGATTCCTTTAGACTTCGGGGTCTAAAGTCATTTGTAATAAGAATTCCAGAACTAAGCTACTGTAACTGTATGGGCTTTCTAGGTGGGTCAGTGGTAAAGAATCTGCCTGCCAATGCAGGAGACATAAAAGAGGAGGGTTCGATCCCTGGATGGGGAAGAAACCCTGGAGTAAGAAATGGCAACCCGCTCCAGGTTACCTAGAATGTTCCATGGACAGAGGAGCCTGGCGGGCTACAGTCCATGGGGCTGCAGAGAGTTGAACATGACTATTGTATAAAAGTTGTTATGTTAGAGGATTTTTCACTTATGTAATAAATTTGTGTATTAAAGATCTGTGCAGGTATCCAGTGTGAATAGATAAACTATTAGCTGAAACTCGAAAACATTAACATAAAGTGTTTAGGACATTTTCTTAGTTTTGGGGTTTTCTTAGGGCAGTGCATTACAGTATAATCCAGTCTGCGTGAATCTACCGTAGGCTATGCTTCATTTTTCCACATGTAAAAATTTGTACTTTTTGACTTCCTTCACCCATTTCACCCGTCACTCACCCCCAGCCTCTGGCAACTACCAGTCTGGCCTCTGTACCTATAAGCTTGTTTTTGTTAGATTCCACATGTAAGCGAGATTATATGCTATTCTTCACTGATTCATTTCACTTAGCATAATACCCTCAGAGCCCATCCATGTTGTCATAAATGTCAAGAGTTCAATTATTTATGACTGAATAACATTTCATTGGGACAGTAAAGTTTTTTTAATGTGTACCCCAACTCCCATCCCCATAAACTTCATGATTTTATTGCAGGATTTTGCATGGTGCAGTGGTTTTTAAGAAGGCATGTATTGCATTATAGCATAAATGAGTTATGTGTTTATTTAATGTGGCATAAAAATCAATATTGTACCTGGGTATTTGTGCCACTAGTGTTGTTTTCTCTGAAGTCTAAGATCCCAAGACTGAATTCTGTAACCATAAAGCTAATCAGGAAAATACTAGCTATTTGCATATGGTAATGAAACAAATTTCTGGACAGAGTTTAGTGTAAATAAGTGGAAATTTTAACATTGTTACAGAAATGGATGTACTCCAGTACTATATCTATCAGCCCCATGTGGCTATTTAAACTAAATCACACAAGCCACGTCTCAAGGGCCCTCAGCTATGTGGTTAGTGGCTGCTGGATTGAACAACACAAGTAGAGATTCTCCTCTCATCACTGAAAGTTTTAATGGACAGAGCTGATTTCGAGAAATTGAAAAGCATATCAAATTCATAGGATGCTGTTAAATCAAAAACTCTTCCAATCCAGTCCATTTGTAGTAAATCAACATTTTAAGGTATAGTTTTCCAAGCTTTTAACATTTCCCCAAGGTCCTATAAACCCTTTTCTCAGAACTCCACATAGCATAGGATTTGAGAATATATAAATTGTGTTACATAGAATATACAGAGAATATAAAAATCTGCTTGCTATGGATCTACTCGTTCTGTGAAACCCTGTGAGTCTGAATTCATACAGATCTCTTAAAATTAAGGAAAACATATGCTCATTGGTGTATACCCTTATATTTAGTACTGTACTCGAAAGAAAACTTTAAGTGTAATTATATGATTTTATGCAGGTTTGCAGACCGAGGACACAGTGTAGTAGGCGTGGAAATCAGCGAACTTGGGATACGGGAATTTTTTATGGAGCAGAATCTTTCTTACTCAGAAGAACCAATTATGGAAATTCCTGGAGCCAAAATATTCAAGGTGTGTTTTGGTTTTGGCAAATATTATTTCTATACCCCCTCAAAAAGGTTTTTCTCAGCATGAGTAAGTGAAGGCACTATACACATCAGATGACCCCTCTTAATCTTCAGATTTACCAGGACTTTGTATAGCATAAGGAACATAAGAAGATAGACCATAGCTAGATGTGAACAAAGAGACATGAAAAGCCAAGATCAAAGCTTATTTGTCATATTTTTGGTTTGGGTTTGTTGGCTTTTTAATTTATCAACAAATGTTTCTGAGAATCTGTCAAGTGCCACACCCTGCGTAAGACACCGAAGAGATGAAAACACGGTCCCTGCTCTAAAGAATCGCTTAGCTTAGGAGAAAAGAGAAGCATAGGAGATTGGCATACAGGGAGCTCAGTGAAACAACTTGGGGTATTAAGCAAACCGAGAGGGAAGTTTCCTAATCCAGCCTAAGGGGAGCTTCCTGAAGTGTGATGACAGTTAGGACTGGGACAGGCAGGGTGTCAGGTCAGCCAGCTCAGATGCCCTGTGAAGCTGGTACCTCATTCTGCACCACAGGGTTTTAAGTAGGAACGTGACAGCCAGGTTTTCTTTTGCAACCAGCTACAGTGGCTCAGATGGTAAAGCATCTACCTGCAATGTGGGAGACCCAGGTTCAATCCCTGGGTGGGGAAGATCCCCTGGAGAAGGAAATGGCAACCCACTCTAGTACCCTTGCCAGGAAAATCCAATGGACAGAGGAGCCTGATAGGATGCAGTTTCTGGGGTCGCAAAGAGTCGGACTTGACTGAGCAACTTCACTTTCACTTTCACCCTTGTAGCCTCAAGGGAAGTGAGTTTGAAGGGCGGTAGCCCCCTGGCAGAGAGACCAAATAGGAGGTTGTGAGCAGTGGTCCAGGAAAAAACTTGAAGGGCTGCACTAGAAGAGCGATGGGGTGCTTAGAGGAACAGATGGCTTAAAGCTATGTTTAGGGTGTCACACTGGGAAGGCTTTGGTGATTAACTGAATGGGAATCCAGAGAGTGAAGAGGTTACATTTCCAGCTCAGATGACTGGTTGGATGGCAGAGAATAAAGGAGAAACAAGTTGAACAGCAGAGAAAATGAGCGTTGTTCTGGAGATGATTAGTTGAAACGATGTGTGGTATGATAAGGAGGTACTGGCAACTGTCTCCAAAGCGTGGGGGAGCGTCTGGGCTGGAAATGATAGATTTGAGAGTTGTCTTCTGCCTGTGACCAGAATGATCCAGTGAAACTGCTGCACTAGCTTGGAATAATAATGTGGAAATAAACAGAATCTACCCGAATGAGAACAAGTAGAGACTGTTTGTTCAGAGGGAGTCAGCCAATTGGATTTGGCAGAGGCTCAAAGCCTAGCAGTGGGGTGGGAAAGCTTCCTGGTGAAAGATGTGAAGGCTTCAGGTGCGATCCGCTAACTTGGAGCAGCACCCTGGTGACTGCTTTGGGAAGCGTGTTTGAGTTGGAAGAGAGGGGGAGGAAGGGTGGTGTTATAAATCAGGGAGGATGGTGGTCAATTGACCACCGTCCTGTAGGGTTGTGGTTTGACTTCCCAGGCTGCTTGCTGCAGAGGCCATGGGTCCGAGTTCTCTTATCAGACATGAGTTGTTGGTACGTGCAGTCTGGCCACTGTGTGTTTGTACATTCAGTCTCTCGCAAAGTACTCGCTTCTAAAGATTGAAATTAATCCCTCAGGTCAGTAGGAAGCTTGAGAGTACTTTATTTTACAGCTTCCTCCCAGGTCATTCTTAGATCATCTAAGAATCCCAGTTGCCTCGGTCCAGAGAAGCTAGTCCTCCTGGGGGCCATGGTTCTCAGCCCCAGTTGCTGCTGCTGCTGCTGTCACTTCAGTTGTGGCTGACTCTGTGTGACCCCATAGACGGCAGCCCATCAGGCTCCCCCGTCCCTGGGATTCTCCAGGCAAGAATAATGGTGTGTGTTGCCATTTTCTTCTCCAATGCATGGAAGTGAAAAGTGAAAGTGAAGTTGCTCAGTCACGTCTGACTCTTAGCGACCCCATGGACTGCAGCCCACCAGGCTCCTCCGTCCATGGGATTTTCCAGGCAAGAATACTGGAGTGGGGCGCCACTGCCCTCTCCGTCTCAGCCCCAGTGGCACCTTTCAGATTGTCTGTGGATCTTTTAAGATTCCCAGTGCTCAGGCTAATTAAGTCATAACCTCTAGAGGTGGGGCCTGGCACCAGGTCTGTGTAAACCTCCCCAGTGAGTCCCATCTGCAGCCCGAGTTGACATTCATGGGCTATTCTCCTGACCTCTAGACCCCTCCTCCTTGTGTTTCCAGACAGGTCTGCAAAGACCTGCGCTTCTCTCATCGTAGCCTCTGTTGGCGCCTCATTTCAGAATAAAATCCAGTATTTTCAGGTCCTTCAGTACCTCTCCTACCCTGCCCCTCCCCTAACCCCAGGCTCCTCACCGCCCACCACCGTGACGTCAGCAGATGCATCTAGCCGGTTTGTCCGCGGCCACCTTTTGTTCCTCCTTTCCCCGAGCGAGGGCAGTGAAGTGAGGCCCCGCTCTGTCTGCTCTGTTCCCACAGTTCTGGGCACACAACCAGAAGAGCACAGCCCATCGTCTACCGTGGTGGCTCTCTGTTCCCACGCCTCGCTGCCCCACCAGGCTGTCCTCACCGGGGTCAAGGCCTGTCTCAGATTTACTGCAGTCTCTAGAACCCAGGCTAATCCTGTCCGCTAGACGCTTGGGAAATAAATGCTCGTCGGCCAGTGAAAGAAAGAGAGAAACTGGGGAGTCAACAGAACTGCACTTTTAAAATGTCTGCCTGGTAACTGAGCAATCTGTGTGCTCATCTTTAGGGAGTTAAAATGTCAAGACTCTGCTGAAGGAAACCTTGCTAAAATTTAACAAGTTCCAGAGTAAGTAAGTGCTAACTGATCTTCAGGGTTAACCAATATCTGATTTTCCTTTTTTTTTTTTTTTGAGTTGATCCCAAAGAATCCCATACTGGTTTTTAATTTTTCTAAGTGCCATTATTTTCAGTTAAAAAATATTTGCGAAAGTTGCAAGGTGCAGGAAGTGAGAGGGGAAAAAATCGAGAGGAACTCACCGAAATGATTGAAAATCACTGTTCAGATGGTGGCAGGCAGGTTTTTTTTCTTTATTATGTAAATTCTTTATAATGTGGTCCATATTTATTTTACAACTTAAAAAATAAACATTTAACAAATGATGTGTAAAGATGATTTGCCATGAAATTATGTCCTTTATGTTTAATTACATATTCTTTCTCTACTACCTATGCTTTGTTTTGTCCCCTTTTTCTTTTTTTTTCTCTGACCATTCAGGTACCTCCTAATAAAATGGATTTTTTATGTTTTACTTTTTCATTGCAGAGTTCTTCAGGGAACATTTCATTGTATTGCTGCAACCTTTTTGATCTTCCCAGGTAGGACTGATGTCTTCCTCTCCACTTTTAAAAATCTGAGTGTTTGCTAGACAGTGATGAGGTAGGTTAAGAATCTTTTTATCACTTCCATCCAATTTGCAGTAGCATCCATGAAGCATTCATTTGAGTCTGTTCTGCAGCTGTTTTTACTAGAGCCTACATGTCTGCACACGTGATATCTTTGTCCTTGGGTAACTTCTAAGCTCTGGAAAAATTATTTTGATCCTAGGAAGGTAGGGAAAAGGAGGGGGAAGAAAATGTCTTCCACTTCACACCTGTGTCTGTAACGGAAATGCATTTCAGTCTCAGATGGACAGAGGGGAGATCTCTTCTGAGAGTTCCTGATACCTATTCCAGAGGCTGAGAGCAGAGTTGTTGCAAACTGTCCCTTGTGCTTCCTTTGTGCTCCCAAGTCCAAGCTGCTGCCACCAGTGCCTAGAATTAGGCGGAAATGGACAGCTGCACACACACATACACACACACACACACGTGTACACACGTGTCAACACATCCCTAGAGATTCTGAGGGAAAGCATCTGTGAGATCCCAGTTCCTTAACTGCTGGTGAGGTTCCAGCACATACCGTGGGGAACCCTGTCTTGTTAAAGATTCGTTTTTCCTTACAGAATTTTTTTTTTCTTTTTCTTTCTGGTAGAGCAAATATTGGCAAATTTGACCGGATTTGGGATAGAGGAGCCTTAGTCGCTGTTAATCCAAGTGATCGCAAACGGTTAGTGATTTGGTTTCTTTAATTATGTTATTTCCCCCTCTCCCCTTTTTAGCCTTAATTCAGTATCTCATACTTTTTCTGGTTTCTAGAAGATTCCTAGACTTTTACTAGTTTGGAATAGCTTGTTGTATTTGGAATTAGAAGACCTGTATCTAACAGTATCTTGGTCTAAAAAGTATAGGATTTGGCCACGGGGGCACAGGTGCAAGACTTGTGGCCCTGTCACTTCTAAGCGGTGTTACTCTAGTCAGAACAGTCAGTTCCTCTAAGCCTCAGTTTACTCCTCTGTAAACCTGTAATATTTCTACTCATACCACCCTCCTCACTTCCACTGACCCTGCCAGCTAATAATATTTGTTGGCTTGTTGCCATGTGCCAGACTTTGTTGAAATTCTTTATGTCTATCAACAAGTTCATCCACAAAGTAGCCCTGTGAGGTATTAGGCCATCATTATTCCCATTTTACGGATGAGGAAAGTAAGGTCAGAGAGGTTAAAAGTTATATGTCCACAGGGTAGCAAGCAAGTGCATCATGACAGAATTGAGATTCAGGAACTTCCCCTCTGGTCCAGGGATTAAGATTCCACACTTCCACTGCAGGAGATCTGTGGTATAGGAACTAAGATCCCACATGCTTCACAGTGCAGCCAGAAGATAAAATAAAATAAATGAAAATAGTTCAAGCCACACCCATGCCTCAGCCCCCTCATATGGTTGTTGTGGGAATGGAAAGAAATGACACGTGCAGAAAGTGCTGTGTCGACCCTAAATGACAGTTTAAATATTAGCCGTTACTGCATTAGGGCTTTTGATCTGGATATTTTGAGTGGCCTTTCATCTGTACCTGGTCTTATTAGAAAATTAAACTATGAGAAGCCGTACTGAGTGAAATGTGATCTTTCCTGTGTGCTTTCCAACCCAGATGTCATTCACAGACTCATGTGGGTGTAGCACATAAATATTGAATTATTTAGTTTTATGGAGGCAGACTCATAGCACGTGGCTAAAAGGGTTGGGACTACACATCAGTGAAATGAAATCTCAGATTTTAAACGTGAATTGTTTGACAAATTAGGCTTGTTGCCACACCTCATCTTCTTTTAATTAGACCATGCCACATCCTCTTAATATGTCTTTTTCCCTTTTCTTTCTGACACTGCGCCTCTCTTCTTCCTTCTCTGGGACCCTTCCCTACCTCACATGCTTGAAAGTCATTGTTCCCTGAAGGACCGTCCTTAGTGGGACTGTTCCTTCCTCTCCCCTGTACGCCCTCCTTCAACGATTGCTTCAGCTCTCCTGTTACTGGAAACTTTCATTCCAGTGTCAACAAATACACGTTAAGTTCCTACTGTGTCTAAAAACACACGGTGTTGGGGAAATAACTGAACAAGCGCACGTTGGTATTGGCCCTCGTCGTTTCTGTATTTCTAGTTCTGTTCTTTTCTGAAAGCTGCTGTAGAAAAAACCCGAACAAACTTTTTGGCCAACCCCAAATAGATATAAAATGTTAACGCACAGTAAGTGAAAGTGAAGTCACTCAGTCGTGTCTCTTTGTGACCCCATGGACTATAGCCTACCAGTCTCCTTCATCCATGGGATTCTCCAGGCTTCAAGAATACTGGAGTGGATGGCCATTTCCTTCTCCTAACTCATAGTAAAAGCTTAATAAATATGTGTTGAGTCAATAATTGAGAACAAATTAGACTCAAAGCCAGGGAAATGCAGTTTCCCAGCAGCCACTATTGCCTCCTCCGTCCTAGAAATGAAGGCCTTCCAAGTGGCCCCTGAACCGTTTAACTCATGGTAAGAAAGAGTCGTGAGGCTCCTCTGGAGCTCTTAGAGAATCTAGTTCCAGTTTGGCTGTGGACTCTATTTCTGGTGCCCTTCTTCTCTTTTCTCCCCTTTCAGCCATCTCTGTGTGTGTGAGAGTGTCTGTGGTCACAGCCCCAAGAACTCCAGAGAACACTGGCCTTTGTTTCCGGAAAAACTGTTTATTTTGAGCCATTGGACAGATCCACGACTTTATCTTACATTTAAGATACTTAGTGCTTTATCCCAGTCCTGCCCTCAGTACTGGGTGTCTTCCTGCTGAGATTACATGTGGGTGAGAACTGCTGTGTTTTCTGCTGTGACTCTTAGGCCTTTTGTCTGACATCAATCATATCTCTCATTTTTCTGAATTTTTGGAAACGAGTTGAGAAAGTCTGCATTCCAAGAAGAAGGATGCTGGTGGGCCCCAGGACACCCTGCCGAACCCGTCTGACTCATCACTTAATGGGGACAGCGAGTTCTTTCTTCTTAAAAATGATAATCGGAAAGTTAAGACAAGACGGTTTCTGCTCAGAAGTTTGCTTAGGGCTGGTTCTTTCACACGCGAGGAAGAGCGACCAGCTCAAACCAGCTCGAGGTTTAGGGGAGTTTATGTCGTGGACGCCGAAGGAAGAAGTCACTGACTTCTTAATACATACTGTGTTTATACAGGTGCTTACAAGTACATACCAGTGCCTTTCTATGCACTTTCTATGTGTGAGCTCACTGAATCCTCACAACCGCCTGTGCATTTACTGCTAGTCTTATCCCCATTTAACAGATGGGGAAACTTGAGGCACAAAGGGGCAAAGACCGTCAAGCTTACACAGCCAGTAGGTGGAGAGGTTGGACTTTGAGCCTGGGGACCTGGTGGAGCCTGACCTCCTAATCCTCACCCTGGACAGCCTCCCTGATTTCTCCCAGGGCTCTGGACAGGGCCGGCATCACAGCTGGACCCGGTGGAAACCCGTATGCCAAGTGCCAAAGCACCTTACCCAGAGCTGTGCAGCCTGTTGGCCTCTGTCTGTCTCTCTCACGGCCACTCACCTCCTTGTGTGCATGTCCTCTGTCCTCCTGCCTCAGCACTCGGCTTTCTCCACTGACACACTCCTGTTCACATGTATCTGACTCACAGCCCTTAGCCTTCTCAGCTCCAGCCACCCCCCGGCACAGCAACTTCAGTGTTTAGTTCAAAGACCACAGCAAACTACCAACTCTTCTTTTTTTTTTTCTTTTAAACTTTTTATTTTATTTTAGGGGCTTCCCTGGTGACTCAGTGGTAAAGAATCCACCTTTCGATGCAGGAGACACGGGTTGAGTCCCTGGGTCAGGAAGATCCCCTGGAAAAGGGAATGGCCAACCCACTCCAGTATTCTTGCCTGGAGAATTCCATGGACAGAGGAGCCTGGTGGGCTACAGTCCATGGTGTCGCAAAGAGTCAGACACAACTTATCCACTAATAACAGCAAACAATATTTTATATTGGAGTATAGCCCATTAACAATGTTACGATATTTTCAGGTGGATAGCAGAGGGACTCAGCCATATATATACATGTATCCATTCTTCCCCAAACTCCCCTCCCGTCCAGGCTGCCACATAACATTGAGCAGAGTTCCCTGTGCTATACAGTAGGACCTTGTTGGCTATCCATTTTAAATACAGCATTGTGTCCATGTCCATCCCAAACTCCCTAACTATCCCTTCCTCCATCCTCCCCCTCTGCCCCTGGTAACGGTAAATTTATTCTCTTAAGACTGCGACTCTGTTTCTGTTTTGTAAATAAATTCATTTGTATCGTTTCTTTTTAGATTCTGTAAATAAGGGATGTCATAGGGTATTTATCCTTCTCTGTCTGACTTACTTCACTCAGTATGACAATCTATAGGTCCATCTATGAGCAACTTCCCTTTGGATCTAACTCAGTTTCCCAGTGGAGTCATCTGATTGGTCAAATTCATCATTCTGCCTCCTGGTTGGTCTGCTGATGGGCCCTGTTAGCATCTGGTCCCCACTCCGAACCCATCAGACACGGCTGGGAAGTGGTATTGCCTGCCGCCCAGGACACCTGCTCCAAAGGACAGTTGCAGTAGCACTTAGGGGTCATGCCATACTTGCAGAACTTTAATGTTCTTGAATTTTGACCTGTTTATCAGTCTTGCATGCGGGCGTGCTAAGTCACTTCAGTTGCATCTGACTCTTTGTGACCCTATGGACTGTAGCCCACTGAGCTCCTCTGTCCATGGCATTGTCCAGGCAAGAAGACTGGAGTGAGTTGCCACGCCCTCCTCCAGAGGATCTTCCTGGCCCAGGGATCGAACCTGCATCTCTTATGTCTCCTGCACTTGGGAGATGGCTTCTTTACCAATAGCGCCACCTGGGAAGCCCATTTATGAGACCTCTCCAGCTAAAAAGAGGAAAGGGGTGGTTTTGTGCCTCTTATCTGAGCCCCTGGCGACCACCCCGTCACCCAGAATATTTGTTAGACTGCAGCATCCCCGGCCGCACAGCAAACCTACTGACTCAGTCTTGGGATGACTGATGCCCAGGCATCTTTTCTTCCCATAGATGCCCAGGTCATCTCGATACGAGCCTGGTCTGGGAACCACTGCCCCAGAACTGACAGTGCTTCGGGAAATACATGTTCAAAGCTGACCAGCCTCCGGGGTCCAAGTCATTCTGGAAGGAGCCTCTCCTCCACTTTATTTGACGTCTTCTGGTCTGAGGGGCTCCTTCCTGAACCTGGCTTCCTTTTTTTTTTTTTTTTTTTTTTTTTTACGGTCTATTCCCCAAGGCATTTGGATCTTAGTTCCCCTATCAGGGATTGATCCCACGACCCCTGCTTTAGAAGTGCAGAGTTTTAACCACTTGACCTCCAGGGAAGTCCCAAGAGCTCTTTTTGATTCCCATCTTCTCTATCTCCCAGCTTAGGTGGGTAACATTATTTGCTGAGCCCATTTCTGGCTGTTTAGAATAAGACTTGACTTCATGTGATTTTTCGGAGAATTAAACTCAGTAACAGATGAAAGGAAAGCTGGGCTTCCCTCCCTGCGTCTGGTCTTCCACAGGCCTTGACTTTGTAAAGAAATGTAAGGCGTGCCTTTTTGTATTCTTTTCAGCTACTCGGATGTAATGTTGTCCCTGACGAGACCTGGGTTTCAGTACCTCTTGTCCGTTCTTTCTTACGATCCAACTAAACATGCAGGTAAAGTTTCCTTTTTGTTCTTTTTCCAGTTGCCTTGTTTCCCGATTTCTATGACGGGGATAGCATTATTTTCTCCTACTTTATCTCATGGGAGGCATCTTGCTTATATACATGAAGTCTGTGTCAGCCATGATGGGGGGGTGGGATGCGTTGGGCTGATGCCAACAAATACAAATACGTCTTCATAGGAAATAGGGTGAGAAGTGCACGTGGGAAGGTAGGAGGTGGGCAGGAAAATCTCTGAACTATTCCTGCTTTTTAATTGCTGGAATTTTATAATTTATTGCATGTTAAAAATGTTCTCGTTCGGTCACTAAGTTGTGTTCGACTCTCTGTGACCCCATGGACTGTAGCACGTGTTAAAAATAGCTATATATTTTTTGAATGTGTAAAAGGGATGTTTTCTTCTGGATTCATTTAAATGTGTTTGAACATTAACACTTGACCTTTTAAGTCATGGCTTTTCAGGAAGAAGTGAAAACCAAGTGCATATACTTTGAATTTGTAAACATTCCCATTTTGATTTTTAATGGAGCTTTTTAAAAAGTGCCTTGTTTTATACATATTAATGTTAGTTTGTTTTTTTTTTTCTGTTTGAAGAAGTCAGATCTTGAAAACTCATTAAAAGATGAGACCTACTGGCTATAATTAAGTCTGATAACAGTCAGATGGAAATAAAAACTAAGGGAGACAGATGTCAGCCCTGCAAATGTGATTTGGCAACTTACTGACCAGAGAGATGTTAATACATCTTTCGTTTGTGTGTCGTGTGTGTGCTCAGTTGTGTCTGCTCTTCGCGACCCCATGGACTATATAGCCCACCTGGTTCCTCTGTCCATGGGATCTACCAGGCAAGAATACTGGAGCAGTTTTCTGTTTCCTCCTCCAGCGGATCTTCCTGACCCAGGGATGGAACCTGTGTCTTTTATGTCTCCTGCACTGGCAGGCAGGTTCTTTACCACTCTGCCACCAGAATGTTATTGACTGAGCCATTTCAAAATTCACGTACATAACAAATCGCCAGCCACAGGTGTTAGTTTCAGCAAAAATCCCCCAGTCAATAATGTGTTAAATTCCCTTCCTGAGCAGTAGGCCTAAGGAAGGGCCTGTGGGAAGAAGACAGAGCAAGCTTTGTCTGGGGTGGAGGCTCAGAATACCTTCTAGAATGGGGAAGAAGCTGTTTCCTTTAAAGTGCCCGCAGCAAAATGGGCAGAATGTGTAGAATGAGGGACTGTGCATGGTCGAAAATCTATACTCTGGAAGCAGCAAGTCCCAGGGGAATTTGTTCATGAACTCC